>NC_054063.1:6090000-7552500 GCF_017639655.2 Falco naumanni
ACCCATCTGCTGAAAAGTTGAGAGGGCTCAATCCAAACCTGTCTGCTTCCTGGGGTGGCCCTGGGCCTCCCTGCTAGCTCCAGTTCCTGGGTAGGGCTCTGCCCTGCCTGAATCAGCTCCCAAAACCTCAATGACCAACAATGATTCACCAGAAAAAAAAAACAAACTGAAAGAGCCTTTGCTTTTTCCCTTTTTGCACGTTTTTTTTTTTTTGTCTGCTCAGAGGTAGGCTGATGGCACCTCCCCTGGTCCTGTCATCTCCACCCTGGTCTGTGCAGCATTAATGGCATGGAGCAGCTGCCAGAGTGGTTGTGTGCTGAGGACTGATGGGGCCTAATATAATTAGCGCAGAGTTTGCGCCTGCTGTGCTGGGGGTCTTATGTATTTGGATGACCCCCATCTCCTTCATGACCTTGCTCCACAGGAGCTGCTGGACTACAGTGCTTTACCAAGCAGCAACATAAGAATTCATTCTCAAATTAAAACCTAAAATTGTTTTTGTTTCAGTAGTTTGTGTTCAATTCTTCCCAGAGTTATTGCCTGCTATTAGCACTTACCCCAGTTGGAGAAGTAATTTTTATTATTTTTTTTTGAAAGTGCTCATCTGTGTAAGTGAAGAGAACTTGTTATTTTGATCCATTCAGGAAGAATAGATTGAAAAAGTACAGAGCGTGATGCATACAGTCTGCTAGTGTTCAGAATATACCTTCCCGTTTTTCGCATTTCTCTGTGATGAGTGTTCGGAGGAATACTATCATGTCATATCATCCCTGGTAATACTGTAATGGTAGTCAGTTTTTCACTGAAAACACAGAAATTTCATATTGCAAAAGGACCCAATGCAATTTTCCCATGCTAAGAAAAGTTAAGGATATATCTTCAACTGAATAAAGAGGATTCAATTAACCTCAGTACAGCTGCTCTGATTTAGTGTCTGAGGGTCTGACCCATACTCAAAAGTCTGTAATGATTCTATGTCTGTGTCATAATTCCTAGATTAAAAGATGCATTTCTTTTCAATCCTATATGTATTTGGTTTAGAACCACAGACACTGGACTGTCTCTTTGATGGTTCATGGTAGGGATGACAGCCGTGCCAGCTAAATATGCCTGTAAAGCTGTATGTTCTGTATGGCAATGCTTTTGAAATTGGTAATAGAGCTCTCCACAAATGTTCATGAGAAAACAAAACTGTTTGAATCTGTTTTTAGAAGTAATAGGCTGCACATATTATGTGATGTTTGCTTGTCTATTATAAATTGTTACCAATATATGTAAGCAGGAAACTATTACAAAATATAGCCCTGAGCAAAAATTGACACTGTTTGAGAAGACAAGACTCTTTTACAAATGCAGATCATATGTTTTATCCTTAAAATATAGGAAAAAATGGGTCAGAGATGAAAACCACAACAAGGCGCTGTGTATTTCAATGGTAAACATACTGCATCACAAGTTGTTATAGAATATTTCAGTATTTTAGCTAAAATCACTTGTGAGGGGTCTAACTGAATTTAAATAGCAATGTTAAAATTTTTAAAATCACTGACAGTAAATTTGCTTTTTATGTGTTTGGGTTTTTGCTTTCTAATTATCTGGGGACAACTTCATTGGGCTGAGCCTTTGGTTTGTGTTTTTCTTTGTATTCTGATAATTGTGCTTCATGCTGTTCTTTGACACATTTAAAAATCCTAACACAGAACTTTGAGCACCTGGAAGTGTGGAGCAATTCAGAGCCTGGGCACTCTTCACCTTTACCCTCACGACTCATTTTGCCCTGCATGTTTCCCTCTTGCTAGAGATCAGATCCTGTATGCTGTAATCTTCCACGAAAACAGGATAGTTGAGGGTCCTCAGTTACTGCAAATTATTTCTCCCTAACAATTTTGTGGTGCATTGCAGAACTGAAACCAAAAGACAGGGAGAGCCTGTAGTTCCCTTTGCGACTGCTGCAGTTGCAGAGTGCTGTGTGCAGGGACTGCACGCTGCTGGGTCCCTCCAGGCTGTGATGAGGGGTGTGTGTTTCACCTGTGACAATCACTTTTTAATGTTCTCTGATTCTTTTCAGTGCCTAGACAAAATATCTTAATGAATTCCTTCAAAAGACAACACTTGCACTGGGACACTGTTAGTAGTAAACAATGATTTGGTTTGTGGGTGGTTTTTTTTGTTGTTTTACTAAATAACAATGAAAATACTTGATATTGTTAAGTATGTCATACTAAGAACAAGACTATGAATAACAATGTATTAGTTACTTTAATTTTCTTTTTTTTAAAGGCAGTTAAGATTGGTAGAGATTTCATCTGTGGATCTTGTGAAAGGATAGGAGGTTCAAAGTCTCAATAAATTGAACTTTAAATTGTTTGCATTTAATGGCCATGATTAGCTTAATTAACAGAGGAGATAATGTTTTGTTTTACTTGATTTAAATTCTTAGGCTGTTGCAATTATTTATCTTTTGTCTTCATATTTTCATATTGAAGTAAATTAATGTTAAGAAAAAAAGGGCTCCATTTACTCCCTCTTATGAAAACTTGCACAGCCCAAGCAGTGGAGGGCTTGGGGGGGAGAAAGTGAGAAGCTGCTGCGCTGTTGTTCTTGGCCACGTTGCCAATCAAACAGGGATATTTCTGAAATATTTGCTGGGTAGTTTCAGCTAGGCATAGTATCCTCTGTAATCTTTTTCTAAACAGTGTGCTGCTTCAGACTTCCCTGTCCTCTATCCCAGTGGTAGCTGCAGCTCACTGGTAAATGAGGTGGTTCCTGCAGGGGTCTGTAAACACATTTTAGGGTTCCCATTGTGCACATGTGTAAGGATCATATTGTGTCAGCCTTAAATCAAAACAAAGAAATATTGTGCATGATGCTGTCTTGTAAAAGCCTGACTCTAACAAAAATCAGAATTTCTCAAAGCTGCAGAAAATGGGGCATTTTTCTACTTTTGTTTTATCTGATCAAAATGCTTGTGACTTTCAAATTGTTGTGGACTCTTGCCCCCCTCCTTTCTTCCTATGTTCCCAGTGACCCATATCCCAGTCTGTCCCTCTAAATTTGCTGCTTAGCCCCTCGAAAATAATGCCAATATAAGGAATATCAGCGAGAGTATATCAATATTCTAATAGAGTGGAAAAGAAGGTGCTGTGTCGTATGACGCAGTGTAGTGTGCAAGAGCATCGATGGCCAAAACCTGCGTGCAGGTTGTAGCTGGAAAGCCCGGCCTTTCGCTGCTGCACCTGAGCTCCTGGGAATGCGATGCCTGAGACAAGTCGCAGGAGTTGTTCCCAGTTATGTGGAGCCTGCATCTTTTCCTTAACCTCTTCTGCAAGGCTAACGAGATATTTAAGTAGTCCTTGTGCCTGCTCTCTCTGCAAGGGTTAGGATTACATCTGGCTCTGGTGCAGTTGTGCAGGGGGGAAAAAAGCTGCTCATCCCTTACTGCTATTCTTAAACATTCCTTCAGGAAAAAAATGATGTCAAAGACCGATTCTTGGCTTTGCATGTTTTTCTTTTCTCTCTTTTTGTAACTCCTCCTTCACTGGTGAAACTTTAAAAAGTATTTGAAAGTGATGTGCATTGACATCAATAAACATACAAGAACTTAGTCTATGCATTAATAGCGACTGGAATATTTATACAGAAAAGGTAATCCATGATAACACTCAACAATGCAAGTTTTTCATGAAGAATTTAGGTTTAGCTTCTTTTCTATGAACCAGATGAAAATATTTTTTCAAGTATATATCCTACCTAAGAACACTCTTTTATGTCTTATAGGATGCCCAGAGCTACCGTAGATATAAAACACAATTTCTGGTTATGAGATCTCTGCATCACCAAAATGCAACTTTCACTCCTGAATATGTAGGCCATTTGCTGAATATCCTAAAGAAATATATGGTGAAAATATTAGTTCTCATGTATTCAGATCACCCCCTTCAAAGGTTTTTCTTGGGTTTTTAATATCCTGAAAGTCCCAGGTCTGAGGCAGCCTGCAGTTCAAACTTAATTTTCAGTTCTTAGAATGAAGTCATTTAAATAAACAAATAAAAAGTGGCACGTCATGTGTAGCTTGTGCCAAAGTACGCCATGTGCCAGTTAGAATTAATTTTTATGAATCCTCACACATATGAGCTTATAACAACAGTGCAGGTACGTGTGCTTGTCCCTAGCATCTCTGATGACACTTGCAGTCCTTTAAACGTGCACAAGTAACATCCCAGCGCAGTTCTGACCTGTGTTTATTTTTAGTATTTCATGAATCACCTTCTTTAGCTGTTTTTCTTTTTCACCTAATGAAAGACATTTAAATCTTGTTGCTAAATAACACTAGGATATTTGATAGGAAAAATAAAATCCCTCCTCCTTTTCTTTGTGAATAGCCAGATGGATGTGTTTACCCTTTAGAGAAATACAGATTTGATATTTTTGTTATGTTTTCTTTTCTTCCTGGTAATCATGTTGGCACTTTGCTGATCCCTAGTTGTGCATTATTACAATGGAAGGTGACAATTTGATTGTCTTCAGTTGGAGAAACAAGTAATTTTATATTCACCAAGCTGTCAGGTAACAGTACCTCGCAGTACTAAGAGCTCCTGGCAATGTGGTTTGGCACCTATATTTAAGTGCTTTGATGCTTGCGTAACCTCTACTGAATCAAGTATTTTGCCTGCTAGAAATGTTGCTAGGCTTGTAGTCGAAGGTTTTTATTAAAAAGACAATCCATAACTGAGCTGCAGAGCCATTGTTTCATGATACATAGAGGTACTAATTAGGTGGTTTAGTGCAACTGGCTACAGGTAAACCTGAAATTGATACTTCATTTCACTGAGGTGCACTAATCGATTTGGAAAAAGAATCAAAAATATGGAGATGGAGAGACGAGAACGGGGAAGGAGGGGAGAGAAATTGGTTCGGAATATTTCTATCCTAAATTAGGTGGTGCACAGAAATGGCACGTGACCTTTGTTTTCACACCTCTGGGATTGAAAATTAACTCTTTAACTCATTACGTGGAAGTTTAAGCACCTCCTGAAAATTAACTGTAGGAGGAAAAAAACCGTAAGAATACTGTATCTTAACTTTGGAGTATCTATCTCATAGAATATTGAAAGGATTTAATGAACCTTTCAGGAACTTATGCCCATCAGGGTTAGTTAGGTGTGTTCAGGAAGATTTCTAGTTATTAGAACAAGTGCTCAACTGACTTTGTCAGGGGGGAAAAAATATGTGTTCTTGTCTTTTGTATAAAATCTCAACTCAAAGTCTAAACATGCTAAAATAAATTCCTCTTAGTATTTTTAGGCATCCTTTATCAAAACCATTTATACAATCATTCAGCTAAACAAGTCATTCTATTCCATAAAAATATGTGAATGAATGCTTATTTATAGCAACCACTGTTTTTAATTTTATTGTTAACAATTGCTTTTATTTATATTGTATATTTTGTTATTTGCTGCCTAAAAAACCAAATCCTAGTAAGTTGCTGATGGATAAATTCTTGGCACGCTCACTCTTGTTCCCATAGTTATTGGTAAAGATTGCTGGAAGTCAGTACTGCCATTTTTCTTTCTCTTTTTCCAACAGTAGGAAATTGGATATCCAGAGACACATGGTCTAGTCATAGGACTTTAAAGGCAGTCATCACTGAGAAGCTAATACCAACCAATTAAACAGAGGTGGTTACGTGATGTAACATTATCAGGAGAAACAATTCATGAGTCAAAGCATTCCAGGGCATATGAGCTCTAGTCCAAAGAACAGTCTCAAGCTGTTTAAATAAAGTGACAGCAATATTGTGAGCTAAATATAAACTATAGAAAACATTAACTACAGTGACTGAAGATGAGCACATCCCAGGTGCTAAATGACTATTCTTTCCCTGCCCTGGACTGCGTTCAGTGTGAGGGGGTTCACCTTAGGCATTTTCAGGGAAAGCTCCTGGTGGTGAATAAAGAGAATGGAACATCTGACCTACTAGAAAGGTAGGTTGGATTTTTGGCATTTTACAAATCCGAATGAAGACTTTGGATTTTCACTGAAAACTCATGAGGGGCTGTGATTGATTACATTGTTTCATTACAAATGAGAAGAAATACATAAGAAATTGTTCCAAACCTTCGGACCTTTGAGGAAGTCTGAATCTGAAGTCAAACTTTGTGACTTGGATTCATGTCCATTAGCAGAAATGCAATTTGTGTGGACTGGAAAAACAAATGTAAGAATAGCTGTGTATCTTGGAAGCTGTGGGTGTGTTGCTTAGCTTGATGCTTATTTCCCGAGAGATTCAGGTGGTCGGTTAACATTACAGCTGCCATTTCTTGAATCATATCTCCCTCCTGCCCCCCCGCCCCCTTTATTTCCAAAGTGATTCCTGCAAGTACCATAAACTCTCTAATCTTGCAATGCTTTGTTTATGATCTATATGTAACCAATCCTTGTAGTATCCTGCAAAATCAAGCCAAGGAAGAGCCTGAGGGAGCTGAGCTGTTTGGCTTAAGGCCTTGCTGTGAGTCGAGCCAGATCCAAGAACCTGGGAGATTCTCTCCCATTGCTGCTTTGTCAGTTTATAGAGGTTTTGTGCATGGTGATTCCTGTTGGGGTGTGAGGCCCCAGGAGAATAGAACCTGTAACTATTCATTGGTGTTGCTAAGGCTTCTTGGAAACTGATATGAAATTTCATAATTTTAGGAAATAACTGTTTATTTAAAATGGCAGACAGATTACGGCATTAGATTTACAATGCATTATGTCACCGAGTTATGCCTACATAACATTGTTTTACAGGAGCAGAGCTGTGAAATATTTTGGCTATATAATATTTGGCAATAGCCAAAAATATTTGGCAAAGCATTTCCATTTTTCTTTAAGTCTATCTGAACACTACTGTTACTGGTATCCTTATAGAGCAAAAATAAAGATCAATTTTCCTGAATGTGTAACTGTGCTAAACTGGTTTGCAGATAGAAATAAAGAAATTGTTCCAGTAACTTCTGTGCAACTATGTCACTGTACCCTGTTCTACATCAGACTTGAACTCGTACAGGTGACCTTGCACTGCAAAATAGGTTGCATAAAGGTTCCTCTTGCATTTCAGAAGGGGTTTGAGGATCCATGAAAGACACAGGACCAGCAAGCAATGAGCTGTGCCATGGGTGTGAAAGAGGAGGATACCGTGGGCAGTGCAGGCAAAGGGTGTACGGTGCATTCAGTTTATCCCAGAGCCGAGTGCTGATTTGTGAGAGAGGATCCTGTAAGTCAAGACAGGAGTATGCACGTTTGTTGCTCTTTTAGAAGGTGGGGAGGGCTAAAATGCTGTGGCCGAATTTTTCTTTTCATGAACACCAGGTTAGCATAAAAGTTTAGAAGGAAATATTTAAAAGGTTATGATTACTTCTAAAAATAGCTTCTCTTAATTTATTTAGTTCTGGAGTCACCAAAGCACTTAGACATGTGCTTAACTTTTTGAAACAGAGTAGTCCAATTTGAAATTAGTGGACTGCTTGCATACTTACAGTTAATCATGCACTTAAGTACGTTAATCTGGCACTTTGGGGAAAAGGAATGGAGACTGTTCATAAAAGCTCTGTAAGTGAATGTATTTCTAATCTAATCTGATTCCAATCTACTGTTGGAGCTGTAGACCTAGGCTACATCTGTACTGCAGTCACTAAAGTGGGATGAATTAGCCCATCCGAGTACCACGCTACTGTAGTTGGAGCGCTATCAGAAACGAGCTTGTTGAAACTTCGTTTGGATATCTCAGCTCTACAAAGCAGTCCTTTATGTGGCTGCAGTGTAGATGCCTTTAGGTTTATGAATGCTTTGTGAGGGTGGAACAGAGCAAAAGCTAGAGTCTCCGGCCAACTACAAGTCTACTTTTTCATATATCTCATTGTTACTGCTTAGTTTGTATGTTTTTGAAATAGTGAATAGAAATCACATTGTTATCAGTGTTAATACTTTGTGGCTTGATTCTGAAATGTCTAGCAGCTAAAATTCCAGGTCTAGCTATAATTTCCACTGTAACGTTTAATCATTTCAGCAGTCAGCAAGGATGGAAGATTTTAGGCTTTGGAAGCCTTTTATGTCAGGCATATCATCTAATTGTTTCAAAAAAGAAGATACACATTGTTTGAAGAATTTGAGAACGTAGAAGAGCCTTAGACAAAAAAAAGATATTATTATTTGTATTTGGAAAGGTATAACACACACTGTCTGTAGGAAAAAAGGAAAACTGATATTTTGAGAATCTGTTTGCCAGCCTTCATTAGAGCAAAGAGAATTTCTTCTCTGGATTAAAATAAAAAATCATGTCAGATATATAGAGAATGGAGCTGTTTGGGTCTGTGTTTAGTTTTATGTAGGTAAAACAACCTTAGCAGCTCAGTTTTAGCTTTACTGCCTTGGTATTGAGGCTGACTGAAACTGGGGTCTTATTCCTAGGCTTTACTGAGGTTTTGATAAATGTTCCCATTTTTTTTTTCTGTCTCAAGTTCCAAATGAGATAGAATTTATTCTAGTTTTGGAAAATCCAAACCAAGATTTATTTAATTCTCAAAGTTGAGGAGGTGATAGGACTTCAGATAATTAGGGCCTTTTCCAACCCTTTTTTCATACCCATTAGGTATATTTTCCACCTTTAGTGATTGCTGTGTTCAGCTAATCTGTCAATTTAACCAAAGCAACAATTTCACAATGTAGTTTTCTTTCTGATTGTGTGCTGTGTAATCAATATACTGATATAATGTGAGTGTAATTTCCTCTCTTATTTTATCTCCATTGCACAGTATTATAAATAAACAGCTAAAAAAGAAAAAAGAAAGAAAAGCACCAAACAAATCTGTTGCATCTTCTTTTAAGATTGTACCACTGTAGACACTTGTTCTAGTAAAGTAGAATTGGACCCACTTGATTGCATTTAAATTTTTCATGCTTCAGCAGTTTCTCTGGGAGCACAGTAAAGAAAACCCCCCGAGCGAGGATAGTTTAGAATAATAGAACTTGATTTTGTGTATTATAGCGGCACCATTTGCGCTGCTGTAGTTAGGGTTGTGTCAGCACTTCCATTATAAACCCCTGTTTGCAGGGGTTATAACTAGGGAGATATTTTTTATCAGAAACTTTTTCTAAAATCATTTGAGTGAATTTAATTGATAATAGGAGAAAAAATAAAATAAATTATAACAGAAATTAGTAAGTTCTGGATACCTTTTACAAGCCTTGTTTATGATGAATATTGATCCCTCCCTCCTCTGTCTCTCCAGGGATTTTAGCAAATGCATTTTGAATATTTTAAATGAAAAATTGGGAAGTAGTTATGGCTTAAAATGTGCCTGCTATTCATACTTGCATTTCAACATTAAAACATTTTAACACAACAACCTGTTCTATGGTTTAATGTTATCGTAAACATAAACGACTCAGATGGGCCAGATTCTTCTCCCTTTGAATTTCTTGAGACCTTGGAGTTATTGGCCAAACTCTGCCTTTGGACCTGGTGGAGTTCTGTGTACAGAATTCTCCCATTTAAGTAAAAACAGACAGGTAATGAGTAAAAACCTGCATGAAGTAATTGTCTGGATAACACCCCATCACAGAGTTTATATTTACTGTTTTACTGCTTATAAAGCCAGGCATAATCAATATTTGGTGCATACCCTGGCACCCTCAGAAGACGTACATGAGGTGTATCGATTGAGTTAATGATTGTGCTGGGAAAAGAAGGTGGAGGGCCTAATCTAGCAAGGTCCTGTATCTCTGTCCCTTTTACCCCGATGTTTAAAATCTAGCAACCAAAAACCTGAAAGGTGCCATTAAGTGCTGACCTCTGACCATAATTAATGTGCTCAATCTTGCCATTTTGACAAAGGTTTGGGGGAAAATAGAGTGAAAGACACCCCTAAAAATTATGTTGAGAGGAAAGCAAGTGCCTGGTAGACCTGCCTGAGCTTGTCTGTGCTCCAGGACTACGGGCAACTGAGGAAAGCGCGCTATGGAAATGTGTCTGACCATAACGCAGCGGTGGGGGAAAGGGGTAGGTGGAGCTAGGAAGCATTTGAACCCTGCTCTCCGTCCGTTCTCTTAGGCTAATACACAGAGAAGTTGCTGGGCATGGCTTGAGATTATTAGTGAATACGACTGTCAGTATAATTTTATTTTTAAGGTTAACTGAGTCCCCGTTTCACCACGTAATCAACTTAAAGAACAGAATGTGAATAGAGATTTTTATTTCATTGTGTTTAAAACATCATGAATAAGAGGAAAGCATATTAGTGTATACGGCAAAGAAAAAGTGTTTCCTCTGTAGTGCATTACCAGTAGATAGCTTTACTGAATGGTCACTTGAGGAAATACCAAAAGCCTGTTTATGAAAAAGAGGTGAAGCCTTTCTAGACTAATTATATTCAGCATGTAATTTCTAAACTTCAGTCTGAATTTTGATTTTCAATTAACATTCCCAATTTGAAGATAATTTTCTATTTAATGTAATTGCAGGAAATAATTTATTGGCTGATTAAGACTGAGGGCCCAGCCTTCCTTAAGAAAACAGTCCCTAACAAACCAGCCTTTAAAGCCAACTCGTAGCTTTGGACAGATTCAGCCTATTTTTGCAGCTGCAGAGTTGTGTTTAATTAGGATTGTGCACTATTATTCATTGGTGCAGTTTGTAGTTGAAATTATTCTTAAGAGACATTTTCATTTCTAGTTTTCTGTCATGATTAATTTATGGTGAAGAAACAGCCATAGCTATTTCTTTTCACAGAAGCTCATTCAGTTTGAAACAGGAATGAGATCCGTTGAGGAGGTGAAAGAAAGGAAAATCCTTTATTGTGACTTTCGGTTTTCATGTCTGGTTTTCAAATTGCATAGAGCATTGACTTATATTTTCACGTGAGTGATTACATTAACGTGACTATTTTAAAGAGAAAAGGGAAAGCAAACCTTTTATTTTATCTTGGATCATAGTAATTATGAACCAGAACCTTTTGAAGTACGCAGAATAATGCCGGTTGCTGAACTCCTGGCATGTTCTCTGTAGCATCAACACAAATTCTTTAGCATAGTAAGAATGTAAGACACAGTTTAAATTCCTCAGTTCTGCTTATTGGCAACGTTAATATCAGACTCCCACTTACACTCAGGCTCCCCTCAAGAAAATGCAAAGCTTTTTTTCCCCACCAGTATCGAGTTTAAGAGGCAGGATTATCTCTATTTACAGAATAGTTATTCTAAATAGGTATCAGTGTTTTAATATGTTTCAAAGCACTTCAAAGCTTGTAATACTTTCATATAGAACTGTACATAATTAGATTAATTGATCTTATATTAATTTTTTTTTCACTGTAGGATACTAAATCTGAACTCCCTCATTAATTGTGAGAAATTTAGCATTAGCTGTTAAATCCTATGTGAAACACAGGCTGCTACATGAAAACTACTGTTTAAATTGGAATTAACTTAATTATTTTTCTTTGCACTTGATATTTCCTTCACTGTAATATTCATGAAAGCATGTGACAGATTTTTAAATTTAACTGTTAGTCTCAGATTTCCAGACCCTTTAATCAGTATTTATTTGTCTGTAGAAACAGTACTAGCAAGTTAATGATTTGCTAATTTGAAAAATGCTCATGTGGTTTCCGATGTTAACTGATTTGTGCATTTTTAAAGAAAAGGTATGAAATCAATTATTGTTAAAAAGCAATTAAGGTGAAGATCTTATTCCTTAGTTTCTTAGCAATTTCAGTGTCACGGATATTCTAAAGTTACTAAAACCTGGGAAAATGGCTTAATGTATTTTAGCTGTCTTCTTGCAGGTTTATTAATGATTGTTTTAACAGTTGCAGTTAATCTTATTAGAAATTTTAAACAGAGTGTTTTCAGGTTTTGAGTTGAAGTCAGTTATATTTTCATTTAAGTGCAGAAACTGTGGTGAAAGCTGTGTTTGCATACGAGATGGTAGTAAGAGGCCATTATTAGGAAAAGACATTTAACATATATCAATGCATTTGTTCATTACACTTTTAAGTCATTTAAAGTAATTTGTTGAGCTATATCCTGTACTCAATGCCTAATATGAAATGCAACATAATTATTTTAGATTTTTAGTTTGAACTGTAAATGGGTACTCAGATATTATCCATCCATTCAATAGACCATTCAGTTTTAGAACACTTTTCACAGGAATGTCTCAAAACACTTTTCAAAAGGTAAAACTGAGTAAAATTTTAAACAGGTTAAGAGCAGATACAGCTTTCAACAAACAGCAAAAGGACATATATGGCAGAATGTGAAATGGATTTAAAAATTCTTATCTATGTAGAAAACATCTTCTGCTTGCAAGGAGTGAAGTTAGGAAAGCACGATGGACTCTCTCATTTAAACACTTGCTTATAACCTTCAGATTGCTCATGGGAGTAAGAGTTTAAAGACGAACTCTTAGGCAAAGTCAACATGAAAATACCAATAAGATCACTATTTTCTTATGGCTGGGGAAAGTTATATTGTTTGACATGTCTAAATGAATAGAATGACATCATATAACTTAACCCTGACCTTGACTTGGCATCAATGAATACTTTTTCTCAGTGTTTTGGATCCAGATGTCCCACACCCTTACTTTTTAGACTACTTTTCTTGACTGCATATGGTTAAGTTTTAACTGTTGTAGGCAACTGTGGTGTGTTTAGACGACTATTTTGAGCTTGATTTTTTTTTTTTTCCATTTAAAACCAATGTTTTCTTTTTTTTTCTGTTTTTCTTGTTTTGTAGAAGAATGTCTTCCAAGCAGGCTACCTCTCCATTTGCATGTGCAGCTGATGGAGAGGAAACAATGACCCAGGACTTAGCGTCACGAGACAAGGAAGAGGGCAACAGTGATCAGCATGCGACCTCTCATCTGCCTCTACATAATGTAATGCACAACAAACCTCACTCTGAGGAGCTACCAACTCTGGTCACGACCATCCAACAGGATCCTGAGTGGGATGGAGTCATCTCAGCCCAGCACAGAATGGTGAGTTTCACAGTTCTCACTGTGGCTTTCTAAATCAGTGTTGTAAAAGGCTGTTCACTTCCATTTTGAAAGATGTGTTCAGCATAATCCTTCTTGGGTGTAAAGCTTTTTAAACGTTAAAGTGTCGGTGTTAGTAATAGATCAACATCAATATGTGTAATTGTAAATTACAATTGTATAATCTTCTTAAGTATACAGGTCTATATGAATGAGGTCATTTGATGAGTTCACCTTCGGAAAGGAAATGCATCTATTTATCATGTTTTCATTCATACCTTGATTTATGTCATAACCTCTCTAGCTCATATATTCAAACATTAATTTCTGACAGGAGGATGTAGTGCACAACTGTTTGTCATCTGCAATGTGTTGTGCTGAAGGAAGAAACTTTAATGCATTTTTCTACTTGTCTCTCAAAAATAGAACCCACCGAACCTAGAATATTATAGCTTTACACCACAACAAAGAAGCTGGCATTTTAGGTGACACAAACATCCTGCTGTATTTATAGGAAATTACAAGGTTTTGTGGAGGGGAAAGGTGTTTATGAGTAACTATGTCATGCTCTTCTGCTCTGGATCACCAGTTTGTATACAGGTGATGTTAGCAATGATCAGAATTATTATCTGTATTCTCTTCAGTAGCCTAGATAAAATTATTTTGCAGTTGAAATTCTGCCTCTGCATCCCCAAAACGTTGCAATAAATGGGCAGACTGAATTAAGACTGAATGGGCATAGCATCTCAGTCAATTTATTTTCCTTGCATGTGTTCCTCAGGAACAGAATTAAGGTACGTGGAGCAGCCAGGTGTCCTGTAAATTTAGAACATCATAATTCCAGACTCTTCATAAAGTGATTTTCACAGACATTAAATTCACACAGTTAGTTTAAAAAGAATACCCTGCCTTTTCATAAAATTTCTTCTGTATTTTTACTAAATGTCTGAGTGGATTTTTTCAGCAAGTCTTTTTTTTTTTTTTCAGTACGAATTAGCAGCTTTCAATATGGTTAAAAAACAATTGTAGGTTTTTTTTGGCAGAACTAAATAACAAACTTATTTCAAGTTTGCCTTGAAATAATAATTCTAATGCATTAATCAACATAGATACTGGAATTCTTCATGCATAATATGATGCCTGGAATTAGTTAAATAGCAGCACTACAATAATATCTATTTTGCTAATATAATGTTTGGTTTTTTCTTTCTAAAATCCAGTTGATTCAAAAGATCACACCAAACCAGAAAAATGCTACCTAATCTGTAATGCACAATTTAACCCAGTGCAGAACTTTGTCAGGCCTATAATATTCCTAAGTATTTGGGTGACTGTCATGAAGGAGGCAAAATTTCAGCTGTAAAAATGGCTTTACAGAAAAATGGTTATAGGTTAGTAACTTGGCAAAGTAGGTTGTAAGTGATGTATATGGCTTCTGTGCAGAATTCTCAGATGGAACCTCATCCTGGATGGAGAGTCGCCCTTTTGCCCAAGTCATGCGATAAACTCATCAGAATAATTTTAACTTCTGTGTAGTCAGGAGGACAAGCTGGATGCAGGCTAGAAAGTACTGATCAAGTTTGTTGGTGGAAAAAAATAGACCTGTGAATTCATCAGCTACTTTCCTATTCTTTCAGAGAGGCATATGCACTCTGGGAGTTTCAGACGCCAATAACATTGATAAAATTACTCTGTCCTGGAAAGAAAGGTACTCCTAGCCTCTAGTAGCCCCTCCAAACATTACAAGCATTAGTTCAAGCTGTTCCTTGGGCCTGAAGTAATGCTTAAGCCAAAATGATAGAACCTCTTTCAGTGTAATCAGTTGTACTCATTTGTATTGCTATGAAGCGGTTTTACACTTACAGCAACAGTGCAATCTGGTTTCATTCTGAGTGCTGTACTATCATGTCAACACTTGCCATACCTCTGGACAGGCACGAATCAACACCTGGCTTATCATGTTTCAGGACAGGTGCATAAACTTTGCTTGAGTGACAGGACTCTGGTTTTCCTTTCTCCTTTTTCCAGTTAATATTCCATCATATATATAGATGAATGTCCTGAAAATCATTAGGAGTTTCCACAATTCCCTTGGGTTAAATCTGGCGGTGAATGTATGTCATCCTTATTTAGGTAGTTCTCAGCTAAACCAAACAAATTTTTTTGCCCAGCTCAAAGCTGGGTATAATTTACAAGGCCTGGCTGGAAGTGAAAACCAAAGTTCTAAGGCCTGCTGTTCGGTTGCACTTAAGAGAGATCTAAAATATACAGACCAAGATCCCAGTGTATTTACAGTTTAGGTGAGTTAGATGACTGGTTAGATCACAACAGTGAATAGTGATTATTTTTTTTTTTTTTCCTCCTTGAGGAACTGTCATTTAGGGAAACTTATTGGGGTTGTTTTCTAAATTTTTTTTCTCCCTTACGTCCTTCATGAGCAAACCTTTAAGCCTCAATTAACTGCATAAAGTTTCTCTGAAACACCTCTGTCTCCAAGCAGGCATCAATATTGCTGAGAAATAATTCAGAGGCATCTGCAATTTTTCTGATGAAGGCAATTTCATACTCCTTTAAGGGAGGATAGGAGCTTCTTTCCAGAAAGACAAATTCCAGAAGGTGGATTGGGCAATTTTGAGATAGGTGCTGTGGTAGTGACCGCTTTTCTACTTAATAAAACCAAATTCCCAGAAGGTAAGTGCTTTCTGACCTTTCCCAGACGGATCCTTTCAAAGCAGATTTGAAGAAGCACCTGCTCATACCATTTACACTGAAAGTAAAGACAGTAGTGCTGTCATTAGAATGCATCAATAATGTGTGTTGTCTGGTTATAAGATAGTAAATTCAAAGAATGCTGTGTCGACATATGGGGAGGAAAAATTTTCTCTTTTATGTGGTATCTAATTAAGGGCACAATCCTGCACCCTTTGTGCCCTTAAAACTACTAAGGATTTCACTGGAATTTGAGGCAGCACACAGTATGCATCGTAACATGCTACAAGGGCTGTACAGATCTTAAGTGAAAAAAAGACACTGTAGTAGGGCAATTTGACTGAAAAAAAAATGGAGTTTTTTTCCCCAACATTTGTGGTATGCAGCACTTTCTGTAATGTAAGATACCTTCAAACTACATTGTGTATTATCATAAAAAAAACACACTGGCTAGAAATGTTTTCAAACTTTCACTCCCTTTTGATATCAGGCATTGCTTTCCACTGAGTCCTTTGTGTATTCTGAATGTCTGGAAGCCAAAATATTTTGTTTTAACTCCCACTCTATAGTATTTCCCAGCTGTGTACTTATATGGTGTAATAAAAGGATTTAACAAATGGGAAATAGCAGCTGCATTTGGAAATTCCCTTTGTGCTCCCTTTTCATTTGACAGATTCAGCAATGTGTAGCAACTGTAACGTCAGACCTGTAATGACTTACACTGCAAGTATCGTATCACCAGCCAATTTGATGTTACAGTGGGGAGAAAATAAAACAACCAAAAGATTTCTGTAATTTCATATCGCTGAGCTGAAGAGATTATAGTTATATTTCTAACTGTAACTTAATATAAAAATACCTGGACATATGGGTATTTATTGCTGCATGTAGTTCTACTAGAAAATAGAGTCTGTTTTAGGCTGAGGGTATCTGTTTGCTGCACTAAACTGTAGGGAAGAGGGCAAGGTGGTACTAAGATAACGAGGAAAGTATCCTGCTTTCTCCCATGGACAGGCAAGAAGAAATACAGTCACATTTTTAGATTGCATCCAAAACCTGGCTCTTTTCAGGGAGCAGACTGGGAGAGGATGTGGGGGGAAAGGCAACAATACTTACTTTTGTTAAGTGTAATAGTAACTGAATTGCTGTCTCCGAATAGTTTATTTACTAGTGAATACATAAAGAAATGGAGAATCATAATGTGTGCTTTTTTCACTGAGGAACCAGGAATGATCCTCATCTCCACACAGAGCCCCACACACCTTGTGAGGTAAATCAGGAAGGTTTTGTATTTTTTCTCTGAAGTATCAGGAGAAAGCAGTGCCAACAAGACGAAAAATTAGATGGACAAGTGGCCTTGATCTTCTTTGAGGAATGAGGTGGTGTGTTCCCAGGCTGTAAAGGCTAGATGTGGGCCTTGTGAACAATACATTTGAGCAGCTTTAACCTAATGAAATCCGGAATCTTTCTCCAAAACACAGAATTCCACCCCCTGGTCCCCAACAGTAAAAAGGAGAGAGTGGCAAATTCTGTTCCCGTCCCCAGCTCCAGTATAACAGTCTGGTAACAGACAAGGTTTGTGAAGAACTCGTAGCTACTGTGCTGATCACTATACATAATGGTGTATCACTGCGATGGTCACCACACTCTTTTCCCACTGGTGTTCCTCCACTGCCTACCACTACAGGGTAGCTGTAGGCAGTGTGTGCATGCTCAGAATGAGGGCATCCACATCTTTTTGCACTACTGGTACTTGAAATAACACAGTGAGAGACTCTTACAGGGACCCACAGCAGCAAGTCAAATCTAAAGGATGGGTGTTATTTTCCTGTACCTGAGGAAGAACAAACACATATACATATACAAATTAATTACATCCAATATATGCTGTGTTTCCCTATACGTTATGTAACATCACTTAAAGACCCCTTGGGTTTAGAAATGAAACATATCTCATTGGATTTTATCTCAAATGGCAACATTAACGTGTATTTTGTAAATGTCAAGTCTCTGTCTTTTGTTGTCTTCTTGCCAAAAGAGTGAAAGGCATGCTACCTTTCCACCATGTCTGCACGTACATCTCTGCAGTACTGATAGTGGGTTTCTATGTGCAGCAGGAATCACTTAAAATCACCAAGTATCAAGTTTAACTTTCTATAGCTTTAGCAAAACTACTGGCATCACAAAGGCAGAAATAGACGGTATCCTGAAGGCCTTAACGTTTCAGTGCTTACTGTGTCTACATAAAACAAGCACAATCCTGTCGCTCCCCACTTCCCTTGTTATTAACTTCTCTTGTTGAAAGTTCTTCCCTTTAAGAAAAATGAACTCATGTTTTTAGGAAAGATCACTGAAAAATGTTTAGACATGCTAAACACTGTGAATTTGTTTTTATATAAATTCATGGCTTCAAATTCTCAAAAGTTATAGATACATTTACATGTTTTGAAATTTTATTTTTAGTTCATTTACAGGCTGGATACAAGCATATAGAATGCATCAAATATAAATGCCCCAAACTCTGGCAGTTCTGTATCTGCTAAATTGCTGTTTATTTATATGTACAAATATGAATTTTGTGATGATCGAAAGCAGTTCTGCTGTGCTTGTGATATTATGTCTGCATGCCAGGTAGTGCATCAGAATTTTTATCTAACTAAGGAGATAAATACCTTCATATGTAATTGCATGGGTATGAAGTTTTGGCTGAAACTGAAGGGTGTGAAAAAGCAGATGATATGATATTTTATTTTTCCATAAAATAGACTTCTATGAGAAACATATTGCAGAAAAGATGATTAAAATAATTTTTTTTTCAAGAGTGTTGTGATTTGAAAAGCATTCAGGTATGCGCTTAGCTTGACTTTATTAGGACTACCAACAACTGTAATGTTCAGAACACGTCTAAAGGTTTGAAACATTAAGGAGTTAGTTTTACTAGCTTCACCATAAAAAGATGTTTACATTTCATATTAAAAATAATAAAACAGTTCCCTAAAAATGTGCAGGATAATGTGCTTAATGGGGGTGGTGAAATACAAAATTGACTTCATTTGAAGAAGAATCAAATAATTGTTCTTTTTGTTATGTCTCTTATATTTGTGTTATTTTCATTTTGACACTGTACAATTTTTTTTCAAAACTCACAGTCTGTTTTAAACCTTTCCCTGTCTTCTAGGGTAAACTGTGTTTAAATAGACTTAATCATCACCTGAATTTTTCACGAAAGAGTTGTAGGTTATGTTCAGCTAAACCTGTAGTTATTTCAGTCCTTCCTCATATTGTAACATGTCCAATTTTTTATAAAGCAATTTCTAAAAAGTTTTTAATTCACTTCTGTATATTGACATGAATTTTTTCAAAAGTAGAAGCATTAACACACTCTAAATTGTTAATTTATTTTTTTTTTCCTTGGGCAAGGAGGAATCAGGTATGCATGCTGATTAACACACTCCAGTCATTAACATGTGATTATGTGGGCTGCATATTGAGCACCTGCCAAAAGATAAAATCCAGCACTTTACTACATCTGTGCAAGGACTTTTTGCATTTCTTTTGTACTTTGACAGCTCAAGAAAAAACACACTTTGGTATCTTTGTTCAGCATAATAAAACTGTGTACATAAAATGTCTTCGTGGAGGAAGGAAAGATACTACATGTATTTATTTTAATCTTTGAGGCCATGAAAAATCCAGGGACTGAGACACAGCACCAAGTGTAATATGAATCTCCTAATGTACTGTATCACTGATTTTCACATACAGTTTACAACATTCCTGCATGTTTATAAGGATTATCTGTTCTGGGATTCAGCCAATGTTATTGTAATTCACAACAGTTTTATGTGATACCTTTATGTCTCATAAATGTCTTATTTTTATTTCAGTCTTCCAAATGTTTCATCAGTGTTTACCTTAAAGAAATACAAGTACTCTATGCAGCAGGCTGATTTCCTGCATGTGTTCATCTGCAAATGCTAAAAGGGAAACATAAAGCATGTAATATATGTCATGTAACTATATACAGTGAAGGATTTCCATGTGCATTTGATATTGCTGAAAATGTAAATACAAATTTTATTTTGATATTTACAATAGATCTAGTTATAAGTCAGACAACTAAGACGACCTGATAGGGGGAAGTTGGATATATACAAAGTTATCTGAAATATCCAAGCCACACAATCCTTGTTTTATCTGGCAGATTCTGACAAGCATACCTCACAAAATATGTGTCTTTATTTACCCAAAAGGTAAACAATGCTAATCAGCTGGGACTGATCACAGTGCATCTTCAGTTTCAGTTTAGATGAAAATATAGGTCTAAATACTCATACTGGAAATGGTTGTGCATCACTTTTTCCTTAATAAGCATTTAACCAAAGTCTAGGGCATAAAGTCTCAATATGGTGATTTACTACCAAACCTAAACACCATGAGTTAGGACATATGGTATTTGGATGGTTAAGGAAATCCTTAGCATCTGACTCTTGCAAAAGCACACACGAGTGTATGCGTGTCATTTGTGGGTGAGTTGATTGCCATACAGAAATGGTTGTGCATTGTATTTAATAATTTTGAGGTGATTTTCTGTTCTGGAATGGAGCAAAAAGGCTGTCAACATTTTTCACAGATTTGCTCGTCTGTAAAGCGAAGGGTTTAAATCGCGTAGCTGAAAAATTGTAAACTTCTGAAATCTCTCTACCCAAAAGCTGGTGTACCTGGCTTCATTTAGTTTGCTCCAACAACTGAGTATGAAGGGACTGCTGCAATTAAGTTGTCATATTTTACATCAATCAAAAAGTCCCTGCCTATTACTTCCAAACAGGTATCTATTCCTGCAGTGGCCTTTTCGTGTCATGTATGCCTGACTGTTACGTCATCTCATTTTTAAACCTCTGATCTAAACTAAAGTTACCTTCCTCTTTTTTTCTTGTTTTAACATATTGTTTCTTGCCTTAGAGCTTATGCTTACTCTTGTATTGTTTCTAGACGTTTTTAGATGCGTGTGAAAATGGAATACAAGGCTTTTACAGGCTGTAGTCAGTCTATACTTTGGCAGTGAAATCAGTGTAAGTTTTATCAGAGCAAACGCTGAGTTAAAGACTTGAGGTTTTATTCCATTACTTGCCATTTGCCCTCCCACTAGCATAATTTGCTGAGACTTTACAAATTATGTCCTCTCAATAGCTCATAGCAGTCATTCTTAAGCCTTGGATTTAAATAAATCTTTCTTAATAAAACTTTTGTGTTTTTTTTAATCGGATGAGAATTGGAAATGATCATTTAGATTTTTAATTTCTCTTAATTCTATTTAATTAAATTCCTCAAAATGGGAAACCTTATTTAATGTAGTGATTGGAAATGATTTTGTAAACATTTGCTTTCATTATATGTTAACTCCAGACTAGTTCCAAGTGCCAGCATGCCTCTAGTACTTGGAATCAAAATCACTCTGGATATCCAACTTTCCTGGGGTGTTTACATGTGTCCCATTCAATGCAGAGACAGATAAATATCCTTTTATAACAGAAAAGCCTCATCCACATGGAAATAAGCAATTCAGCTAACACATTTTATGTTAGTAATATTTGCTTTCTACTTCTTCTTGGCCATTCATCCTGTGGTTTAGTTGAACTTACAGGAACAGTTTTCTTGCTGGCTATTGAATAGGGTTGCAGTTGTCAACTTTCAATCAGAGTTGATGGTAGTTATTTTTTGATTGCTAACTAACATAGTCACCCTGATTTTTACAGCCCAGAGTTTCAGTTCCCAAGTTTTCCTCTTTTCTCATCTTCAGGGACCGTCTGTCTTTGAGACAGAATCTCTCCTCCCTGCATGAAACTTAGATACCACCATAAAGGGATATCTCTTTGTCTCATGTCCCTTTATTAAAATCTTCAGCCTCATGCGCTTCCCCCTTCTAAGGCTCCTGACCACAGAATTCAGTTCACCAGGCTGTTGGTCTGTCCTTAACCCTTAGGAGGATCCCAAAGAGAGATCTGTCTGAAGCCAGATCTCCACTCATGATTGTGGAGTCCCCAAACTGATACGTTACTTCCCAGCCACCTTATTCTGTACTTTGGCCATTAGGAGAAGGAGCAAGAATATTGAATCTTGGTTTTAGCCTACGATCTTTCATCGATAGAGCTGCCATTTTATGTGTGTTTGCTCTATTTTTGAAGTGAAAGGTCTTCATAGAAGGTGACACAAGTCGGCTTATGATTCGGGTTGCAGCTATTGCTATAAACGTTATCTTCCCAATCTGAAAAATACTGGGTCAGCTTTCAATACCCTTATTTACATCACTTACAGCAGTACTCCCCCATCTGTCCTGCTAAAACCAGTGGGACCACTGATTGGAAAATGAACTATTTAAACTGTTAGACTCTAAATACACAAGAAAAAATGTATTTTTACACTAACAGGAAAATTACGATTATTTGTTCAATCCCTTTTCAACAGAGACATCTATGAAAGTATAAGCATTTCCCTTCCTTTGCACAGAAACTAAGCAGCTCTCTTTTTGAAGAACTTTGCCAATGTAACTTGTGAAATGTAGTGAACGTAGATGGTAAAAAATTATTTTCTCAGAGTAAGAGGCATGCTGAAATATCTCTACTTATTAATGTAACAGTTTTACAGGAATTATTATGGAGTGTGAAGAATATCCCATATATGTAGTCACAAAGAGTCCCTGTCTTTATTTATACCAAGCCGTTGTTTGTAATTACTCAGAATTGTTTCTGTTGTTAGCAAAACTAGACTTCAGCCATTCACAGAAGCTCTAAAAGGAACGGCCAACAGGCCACTCATTGTTTACACCAGGCAGCCTGAAAAGCTGATGAGACCAAAGGACACTGTTGCTGGACCACATATATTCACAGCAAACTTGGGATTGGTTAGAGAAGTACACTGCCCCTCTAACACGAAAAAAGGCCAAGGGAAGACCTAGGAAAGCTCTTACCATATTGCACTGGAAATCTTAATGTTTTCTCACTGGCATATGATAAGGGGGATAGGTAGAGGTTTTAGGGGTAAGTGAAAGTATGATTTCATGCATGGGCTACCTATCCCTGAGTAAACCCCGCATAGTATTTTAGTATTCATGCCTTGCTAATTTCTGGGTTTCTGTCTTTTGTGCATTTATTTACTTTTCTTTGTTTTCTCCACTTTGAAACCTAATCCTTATATTTTAATGACCCTTTGTAGGTGTTTAATCTGTTATAATAGGGACATTTTGTCTAAACACTAAGCACAATGGGTTGAGTGATGTGTAATAAATATTTTTCTGTGCTAATGGGCTGGTGAGGAAATGTATACAGGAAAAATGACCTTTATTTACCATGGTGTTAAAAACCAACATTTCGAAAATAGTTTTGTCCCTCCTGAATAGTAAGCAGCTGGAATAGTGGTCCAGACTGAGTTTCTGTCTTCAGCTGCTGAGTAGTAAGATTTTCTGGTTTAGTCATCTCTGCAAATACATACCTCTTCAACATAAAACACTTTTACATCTGACCGAGTAAGGCAAAGAAGAAAGCTTAAGATGTAAGATCATCATACGTGTTATTCCTTAAGCAGTCAGATTCATGCCTAAACCTCTGTAAGAAGCTGTCTTCAGATTTTATTGTTTGCCAGTTATTAAGGGCTAGTCTGGAAACACCACATTGTGGTGGGCAAAAGTCCCTGGGCAGTAAGACCCTCGCCTATTCTGGTATGGGCATAAGCAGTTGTCCTACAGTTATCCAGTATTAGTTTGTGAGTGGGAAGGTAGTTTTATAAGTCTAGCAACGGTACAATGGGATCCTGAGCAATCTGCACCAGATGTCATTTTGGATCAGACTGAGAAGAAACCCACTTTGCTATGTTATCTTTAGTAAGCAATGCTTTTACCTAACACTTTCTGTTAGGACTGAAATAAAATTTTTACACACATCGCTTTTTCTTAAATTTCTTCTTTTCTAAGCACTCTGTTCTTATTAGAGGCAAAATGTGCTTCGGATTGACATAATCTTTTGATATTGACACTTTATTAATGTGTCAATATTGTTCTGTTTCTTGACTGGAAATCGAATTAATCTGAATGTAGTCAAGATTAAAAATGTGTAGGGTTGACTGTGATTGAATTTCATCAATGTTGGATGAAGAAGCATGCTCTGTGTTAAGTCTTTTTTCCATGGACTAGAGTTTGCTATTTATCTTATCATAAGATATTCCCTCCCCCTGACCCCAGTGGAAATCACTGAAATCAGTAAGAATAGCATACCTTGAAAAATGCACCTTTCAAAGGGACTGTCATGTGTTGAAGGTATTATTTCAAGTTTAGACATAAAATGCCATTTTACAGAATTTCATGATTTTTTAACCTAGAATTCATGGATGTATCAGTTACTAGTGAATTATGTAGCTACTGGATGAATCTGGACACCAGACTGTGTCCAAATACATTATGCAGACGTTCATATCAGTCATATTCTGTTGCCTATTTTCTTGTTATCAGTTTTGCTGAGAAAAGTTGGCTTACATGGAGAATTTTCATCAGTGCCGACGGATTACTCAGCTGGATTTTGCAAAGGAAAAATATTTGAATTGGTCCTGGCTAGGCACTTGTCTTTGCCTTTTCTTCCATGCTCTTGGAAAAAGCATGAAAAATAACCTTTAACAGCATCCTTTCCTTCTTCTCTTCAGGTCAAATGAACTGGGGCTTCCTTATTCTTTAAAAGGTGGCTGCGTAAAGCTTCTCTAGGATATGATCTCTTTTATTATTGAATCCTCCCATATTCAAAAGGACCAGCTTCTCCTTTCCTAACAATGAATTTATTTTCTTGTTCTGTCGTAAGAAGCATGGGGGTACTTTTCCATTCCGGACTTCAGATTTTCTAGTGAGGGTACCTTATGCATTAAAGCAAGAGGGCCAACAAACTTGTGGGGATGATATGCCTCTTCTCTCAGACAACGCACGTGATCCACCAGGCTCTTTTCAGAGGAAATCTGAGGCATGAGGCCATATTTCCAGTTACATTAGGAGGGTAGCTGCATGCTGCTTATGAATGTCAGTGCAGATTAATTTTTGATAGTCAGGACTGCATCAGAAGTGTGTGATAGTTGCACTTGTGGTCGTGCAGTGGGTGAGGTGCTAGGACATAAATGTGATCTGTTGGTTTGCAAAAGATTGTAAGGTCCACCAAGCAAATTAAAATCCTTCATAAGTATGCTGCAACCTTTATTTGATTTGCAACGAACTGAACACTGCAGTAATAACTTCCCTTCGAATACAGTTGAGTCACCTTTCTAGAGAAAAATAGAACAGAAATGCTTCCCTTGCCCCACTGCTTTTTTATCTGTCTGGTTTGCTGTGAATGAGAGGTCAATATAACCTGTTCATATGGCTGGAATAAAAAAGAAAGCTGCCAACAGTAGATACATAGGAGTAAAAATGTATATTCTGACTGTGTAGCTATAAAATTTCTTCTGAAGCCTTTTTAAAGTTTCATTTTGGCTGCATTTTATTTGTAGATTATTCACAAATTTATCTAGAATCATAGAATGGGAATTGGGTTTGTTTCTTGCAGATAAATGTACATGCAGCTGATTTAGATTTTTCTAGCTGAGTTCTGCTATTATTAGAAAAGGTATTTACACTGGACTGGTCTACAGTTGCTCCGTTTGCCCATTTAATCCTTTGAATGCCTTTCAGTTTGTGCAGTTCTTCTGAATCCTCAGCCACTCTTTTTAACCATGTCTGATTTCAGAAAAAGATGGGCCTCAGAAAGTCATCCTTGCTGGGTTTCTTAGAGTGCCAATTCAGATAATACACTGCAGGTACATTAGGCATTTAGTAACCCCAATACTATAGCTGTAGGGCCAGACAGAACCAAAAATATTAGGGTTACCTTTTATTCTTTTCTTTTTATTCTACATTTTAATTCCCCATAAAACTGACAATATAAAAGACTCAATTAGTTGGACAGACGCTCGTTCTCGCAAAGGCTGTCGTTCTGCCTTTATCCATAAACATACGTCATTTGCACGGAGTTTAAGCTTGTCTTATCTTCCCTGTGGAAGTTGCAGTGTTTTAGGCAAGGAAAAGAAGTGTGGATGTGCAGCAAATGAACGTTGTGCTGGACTACGTGTGTGTCCAGATGAGGGTGGAGACAGGGTATCAGGAGGAAGGCCATTCAGTCATTTCTACTTGCTTCACAGATTATCTTATCTTCTCATTTCCAGCCTAAACAATAGATTTAGTGTGCCTTTCTGAGAGCGTGAAAAACCCTGTATTGAGCCTGAGGGATATGCTTCATCTACTGTAAGAAGATGTTGCTTTCTTGAGAACAAACTCCTTTAAAATTACTACGTTGCTCTTATACTGTAGTCTTCAAAGGTAAAAATGCCTTTGTTATATAGATTTAATTCTTCATCGAAGCAAAGTATTATAGAAATTTAAGTTTTAAATTTGAAAAATATCAGAAGATGCTTTTTTCATCTCCATTGTAACTTAGACCAAATTTTAAGAAAAATGCAAAGTAGTTTTCAGAAACAATGGAAGATAAGAGAGTGATTCTTTCCTAAAGGTAACTAAATAAGTTCAGTTCTGTACCTGTTCTGTGTAAGATATTGTTATCCTTTGTGATGTTTGATTCTTTAATGAGTACAAGTGGATGGAATGAAAAATTCTTTAATGTTTGATACATGAAAAAATGAAGGCAAAGGGTTTTTTTTCCCCCATGCCACCTCTCTTTCTGTCTCCTCTTACAAAAACGCCCGTAACTCCTACTGTGTTGACGGGGTGCTGCTAGGGCTGGGATGTGATAGCGTCTTCTTCGTTTCCTATCTTAGTGAATAAATATGTTTTCAACATCACTAGCAAATGCTGCCTCCTCCTCCAGTGGCAATGATGGGGTTGTGCTGATCGTATACTGCTGTGCTGGGTGACAATTTGTCACCACCACCTTCTATGCAGTCCACAGCCCTCCGTTACCACAGTTACTCATTGTTGGTGTTACTCCTTCTGTTACATTGCACAGCTACTTCTTAATCCATTCAAGGCTGAAACAAACATTTATGACTGATGTTGCCGATGGTTGATGATTTCTAGTGCATCTTTCTTCAGACCTTGGTTCACCCAGGACACAATTTTCTTTAGTGCTCTGTAGCTGTGTGTTTTCAGCTCATAGAGTAGTTGAACTATTATGGTTTGTGGGGAACGCTATGCATTGAGAGCATGATTTTTGATAGAACTCTAAATTAATCTCTGAATTCTTAAATATATTGCTGCTATTACTATTACTCTTTAATTTTAAAGAAAATCTGTTTTACGGCATCAAATATATGCACTGCCATTTCTAGGCATACCATAAGCAAAAACCCTCTATTTTTTAGCCATGATGTTTAGCATTCCTAGCCTGGCATTATTAGAAATTAAAATAGAATAATAATTTTGGAAAGGGAAGTGTGCAAGAAATTCCCATTGTTGAGTTTTTGAGGGCAAACTGAAGAATTTGTGTTCTCTTTACCTGAAAGACTGAAAGCAGAGATGCAGCAAATGTTGCATCTATGGTAGGGAGAATGAGAAGTTTGAGCCAGAGAAATCCACAGAGGGCTTGACTGTTGGGTGATATCACAGAACTGAGGAGAACAGGCATGGCTTGTTGTTTTTTGATGCCTTTGTTTTTTATTTTTTAGCTTACCGCTCAAATATTATGTGTTATTTATTGACAAGGGAGAAGAACCCTTTTTACTTCTCTTTCTCTGGTTTTAACTGTATAACACCTTCTCTGATCCGTGTAGTCTCAATACCTATGGATCAGCATACATCACTTGTTCTGCCATAAATGCATTTCCTTGCACATTCTCGTCTATGTCAGCCTGGAAAGTAACATTTCCTTTCCTGTATCAGCAGCATTATAATCTTCATTCTTTAAGGAAAGGGTTTAATTTCAAGAGCAGTGCATGAGCATGGGTAGACACATACCGTAAGATTTGTTTAACTGTGAAGAAGATTCCTTGCTCCTCAGTCATTACTGGCCTAACTTTTTCTAGCTTTTAAAGTTATGTTGTCTTCCATTAACTGAGGGTGTATCAGGGAATAATTTGTCCTTGCCTGTATTTTCTCTCTTAGTGCTACATGTATTGCCCTTACTTAAGGAACTAAAGAAAACTGTAAAAGCTTAACACATTCATTGAAAAAAGTGTTGAAGTGGCTTGTGTCTGACAAGGAAAATGTGTGATGAGGAGTATCTCAGGCATTAAGTATGATTATCAGAAGCATGGAGAGGGCTGATCTTAAGCAAAAAAAGAGCCTCTGTCAAGCACTGAAACCAAAATCATAATGCTCATTTTAGAAACTGGCGGGATACATGTAGGCTCATTAGTATTACAGGCTAAGAAATAATGCTTTCAACATTTACCTGTTTGTGTAACAAACTTCTGATGTAAGAGAATAGCCTATGTTTTCACATTGTATTGTTTCTTTGCAGGAGTCAGAGAGTAATAAGTTATGTTCCCTATATTCCTTCCGAAATACCTCTACCTCACCAAACAAGCCCGACGAAGGAGGTCGTGACCGCAGTGAGCTAATGACCAGTGTTAATTTTGGAACGCCAGAACGCCGCAAAGGGAGCCTTGCAGATGTGGTGGACACACTGAAACAGAAGAAACTAGAAGAAATGACCAGGACCGAGCAAGAGGGTATGTGTTGGATAAGACCAATGGTTTCCCCACCCCCAAACCCTACAATTTTTATGGCATAAAAAATGTGTTGGGTATCAAGAGCCAGAAAACTGCATAATTGGCAAAGGCTAGGATAAAGTTATTCACAGGTTACCATGGCAATGGTAGTTTGAGATCCATTAGGGATTTTAGGCAAATATGCCAGTTTTTTAAAACTTTCTGAATTGTTTTGGTTGTCTGTGAGTCAAAGCAAGAATATCGGTTTAGGTGAAAACTCAACTCTTATTTGAAAGGTTAGGCTGAATTCTTAACTGGTTATAGAATGAGAAATATTCTTCAGTGGTACTTGTTCTTTTTCTTTGAAAAGATAAATGTTTATTTTAAACAATAGGAATGAATAAAACATGAGCTGGTTTGTTTCGCCTTGGAAATTCTCATCTTTCACCACCTTAATGACCCAGAATCTGCAGTGAGGAGAATGTGAAACAGTTTTAAGTGTAAAGAGTACCTAGTTCTGACCTATATATCTAGAATTGTGGCTGAAAAAATAAAATTTCTTTACAATCTGCTCAGATATCTTTGCAAGTGTTAAAGAGATAAAAATGAGGACAAATCTTTGAGCTTTAAGGCAGTTTATGTGTTCAGACCTAATTGAGATATTTTCATCAACTTTGCTAAGTTTTGGGCCTTGAAAGGAACTAAACACATATGGCGAGTGAATTTATCAGTATACGTGTGCCCGTGGTCAGGGTCCACAGTGCGAATCTCTCCCCACGTCAAGTTGAATGAAGTCTTGGTTGCTTCTGCAATGGTGCCTTCTACTCTGTGAGCTCATCCAGGAGCCTGAACCAGGGAGGGTGTGAGAGCAGGGGGCTCTGAAATGAACTAAACAGGTCTGGAGGCATCGGTGTGGGTTCTGGTAGTTATTTTACCAGTGTCATTTTGTGGCATTACAAGTAACCCAGGAAGAATCTTTGTAAAGCAGTAGAACCACAAGGCGGTATAACTTTGTGATCCCTTTTTTCTTTGAAATATTCATGAGTTCAGAATGATTTTACCTCCTCAATTTCAGGGTACTGTCCCAGTGCACTTCAGACAGTGTACTTTAAGATCCCTTGGCTCCGTGTAACAATGTAGATTTGAATTAAAATTGATGCTGATACAATAATATGTTTAAATATAGGATAAAATTATGTAGGGCTGGAAGTAGGCTTTCAAATTTCTTGGCATAATTGTTAAATGCTAGCACATAGATAAATGTGTTCTATAGGTGTCCTTTCTGAAGCTGGCGAAACATCTCTAAAGAGAGAATGTCCCAGATTCTTTACTACCATCTGTCTGTTTTCAGCTGTAAAGATCACTCTTTTAAAAATTGCTTTCTTAGATTTGGTGGTTAGACTAGAAAAACTATTTTAAATGTTACTTTGGCAAAGTTGTTTTTTACAGTCAGGAACAGTCGTTCGACACTCCATTCTAATCAAAGGTCTTGGCTCATATTTTGCTGCAGGAGTATACAAGTTGCTGTTGATTATAGTGACACCACAGCTAAGACTTTTCCAGGAGTATACTGAATGGTGTCCTAATAAAAACGTGCATCAAAAAGTTTAAACATAGTATCTTAATGTAAGGATTTAAACATTTCATAGCTTATTTTTGTATGAATACTCAAGAATTTTCTGCACTTCCTCTGGATTAATATACAGTAGAGAGGTATGAGCACAGCAGAGAGATCCCTCTCACCGAGTGAGCCTTCTGTGCTGTATGTTCTCACCAGCTGTGAAATAAAAGTAATTTCTGATCTATAAAATAATCTTGCCTTTTATGGACAACATTATACTGGAAAACTAGTCTAAAGTCTGCCTCTAAGTTCAAAGGTAATTGACTGTGTCTTCATGTTAAGTTCTTTTCAATTCATCCAGCATTTTTTGTAGAAAAAAAGATTATCTCCATTTTACAGAAAATAATTAATGAACATCCAACTGGTACCATATAAGCTAACGCTGAAAAATATTAATAGAAAGACTGGAAACTCTTCAGGATGTTAGACTTAGAAAGTTCATTGATTTTAAACTTCTGTGTAGACTAGGAATACCAACATTCTCATGACAGATTTGAGTGCCTATTTCAGTATTCAGAGGTTTCTCTGAATGAAAAAGAAGTAAACTCTCCATATTTAATCCAAATAAAATAATGTTTTAAAAATAATTACTATTTTAAGACTTGGATCTTTGTTGTGACCCTGGGTGCTGCAACTGATCCAGTGCAGAGTCAGTTGGAGAAATGAGGTGTGAGATTAGGAAAATGTTTTGCATCTCATAGTCTCTTTTAAAAAACTTAATAACCTAATTGGACATGTACTATACATGATGCTCTTCAACATCTATCCTTTAAAATAGGTTTCTATGCAGTTTTTTTCTTAAAATGGTGTGCTGCCAATGCCATTGAGGAGCCCTTTGTCTAGTAAGTCCTGACCTATCACAAAATTGTTTGCCCAAATTGAAAACCACCTGCTGATTTTTATTTTTTTTAAGCAAATAGATAGTATAATATAATTGCTTTAATGAATGTAATGGGGAAAAGGTATATTTCTACTGTATATTACTGTGTAAAATCTGTGGGGCTTGAAGTCTTGCATTACTCCTTTGAATAAATTAGCAAAACACGTTAGCATCTTCCGTAGTGAGGAGCTCCATGACCATCGATGTATCTGTGGGAACTGAGCTAACATACGGTCATATGTCAAGTTAATTGTAGAATTAGAAGTGGAATAAAGAACTCAAGAATTCCCGTCATCTGCTCTAACCCCCATGCGAGTACAGCAACAAGTCTCTTTTAATGTGATTATATAGTAACTTTCTGGTCCATCTATAGGATCTGAATTTGAGTAATATGAGTTGCTGGTGTCAAATACTTAAATACTTTGTGGTGTACCTTCAGATATTAGGTGTCTGTTGTGCTTGTATATACAGCTTGTGGTCTCTGTTGTACCTCCTAACGCTGCAAAAGAAATATGTACTGAAAGACTTTATCGTATCTAAATACATGTATTTAATCAGAGTCCTTTGGCTTCTGAAAATAAGTTGTCTAATGAGAATTTCATCTGAGCAGCTGTGACTGGGGAGGTCAACAGGCATTGCCTAAGAGAATATGGCCCAGCTGGTTAAATCTGGTTGTTGTAGTGATTTAAATGGTCAAGTGCTGCTTGTAATCCAGGACCGTCTGTTTGTAAAGGAAGGACTGAGTGCTTCAGCATAATGTACAGCTGTTTTAATCTCTCTTTAATAATAGTGCTTCAGCCAGTGTCATGCCTTGTGTATAATACTGGGAACACGAACGCCTCATACAGGACTGAATATACCTTAGGTATGTTTTAAGCATTATTTGTAGTTTGAACAAACATTACGAACATCACAGGATAAACAACATTTTTTCACTTCATGGTCCAGTATTTGCCGATTTTATAAATTAAAGCATTCCTGTGTCTTAATTTGTAATCATTTGGAAATGAGAAAATTGATGAGGAAATTGTAACTGGGAAAGAAAAAAGAATGCTACGAATACTTGGAGTTAATTTGAGTATGTAAAGACTTTGCTGACTTGTGTTCTCATAAGACAGAAGAGGTCAGAAATGAACAGGTGTCTAATTTAATCAACAACACTAGACTCTAGGGCCTCTTGGATAACCTCAGTATATTCATCTTCGTTTTTCTAGGAGCAGAAGGATTGTTTTACTGGCTTTTTTCTTTGGAAGTATCCTCCAGTACAATCAAGTATTAAATCTCTTTACAGCTCAAACAACGAGTTTATGTTAGATAGTATGGTCAGACTGCTTCTTTCCTTTTCTGTCCCCCTTTAGTAAAAGACCCTTCTGTCTGAATATTGCTTATATTACTTTTGTGAGACAGATTTACATTGCCTGGGCTGCCTGAATTCTAGGCTGAGAATTGGCTTCCAGACAACTATCCTACTGTACTTCATCATAAGCCTCTACGAGCAATAATTAGTAGTACACATCTTGTCTGTAGCTAGGAGAGCAGATTTCCCCCTTTCGGATCTGGAATGCTAGGTTGGCAGGTCAGCTGGCACTTCTGAGCTGGAAACTGGGCATGTCATTTCTGCTAAGTGCTAAGCCCTCATTACTCAGGGCCTGGATTCCTAATTCACTTTTGACCTTGATTCTGAGCGATGTATACAGTATCATTTTTCAGCCGAGCTCAGTTCACAATTCTAGCACCAGCTTTTTATAAACTGCTTCCCATTCTTGTTTCCTCCTTGAAGACCAAAGCTGAACATTCAGAGTTCAAAGATTTTTAAGTACACATGTTGGAATAATGAATATCTATATAAAGAGTAGTATATTCATAAATTTCCATCTATTCTCTGTCATGTGCACCTGTTTGTACTCTCTTTTTATGGGTGGATATATGTACCATAGTGATATATAATATGTCTAAAGATATCTAAATTAAAAATTAAGGATTCACATGTATTATTCATTTTATATGCAATAGGGAAAATCTTAGTACGCTACTCAGTAGTGGTGGTTTTTCTGATTTTGTGTTTTGCTTTTTTTTTTTTTCCCTCCAGCTTCATTAGTTAATAATAATTGAAGGTTTTCTTTTACATTGACTTAAAATAGATTAACAATTCCCCTATATATTTTTTTATCATGCCCATAAAGACGGCATACTCAAGTATTGCACACACAAATCCGTGCGTATTTCCTGTTGACTTCACTGGGAAGTAAAGAAACTTAAACTTTCAGATACTGTGTTTTATAACTGGACACTGGTATGCCAGTTTGGTTGTAATTTTATGCAGGTGTATTTTTTTTCTTTAAATGGAATCTGAGAGAACTCTATCTTGTCAAATGAATGGAGAGTTTCAGTTTTATATTCTTTGTTTTAAGCCTGCCACAGCTGAGAACAGACAGAGTTCAGGCATATACACCTGTTTACTGGTATAGTTTTAAGCACAACCTTTGAGGATATTACATGTCAGGAGTTGTCTTTTGTGAATCAGGTCTAGAAGTGAACTCCTGACCATCTGTAGTCAATGAATATTTTTCAATGTTTTTCAGAAATTTTACTGAGATTTAATTAAAGTTTTCTGTCTTGTGGTGTGCTCTATACCTACACTTTCCACTGATGAGGGCATGATCCCTGGTTGTCCTAATGCACCTGACATTTATAGACCCCTGTTCTTTATTCTTCAGTTTTCTTAATGGCTACAGGTATTTTGTTCTGTTTCAAGGCCTTAAAGATATTATGGGGATTTGATATTAGGGCTATACAAATAATTGCTAAAAATGAGTTAATACTACTGTTCTATTTTTTGTGGTACCTATGGAATTGGTAAATTGTAACTGGTGTTTCTCGCCACAAGAAACAAGCCTTTTGGCTGTGGAAAAAAACCCCCTTCTTCAACACCCTTTCATCATCTTTGAAAAACCTTGCCACATCTGCTAGGCAACCCCCTCACAGTGTTTCCCTTCTGAAAAATTGCTTTTGGTAAGCAAATTCAGAATCAGTTATACATGTAGTAAAATATGTCTTTTACTTGCTTTTTGTTAGAAACCATATATGGCAGCATCTAGGCCGAGAAATTTTTCTGCTAAGCTCCAAACATGCTTTGAAAATAAAAACACAAATCCCAAAAGTCCACACAATTAATAGATGGCTCAGATCGAGTCAGAGGGGAGATATGAGGCACATCTTCCTAAACGACTGTTTTCTTGAATTACCTACCACTTTACCATATAATTAAATGCAACTCACTGTCTGTGTGGTTTTTTTCATCCAATGATCTTGGTAAAATCACATGGATCACTTCTTTTCTTGCAATTTATGTTGCTGTTTTAGAAAAATATATTATTCTATTTAGGGAAGTTTTATAGAGTGTACAATTTCTAGTAATTCATTTATTGAAGTATACAGTGAATTCCTGTATCTTAATGTGTTAAATTAAACTAATTTAGGACTTTTTAGGAACACTACCACAAAGAAAGTGGCTTCTAGGGTTATTTTCCTGGTAACTAAAAGAAGATACTGCCTAGTTTCTTTCTACCTGATTTATTTGATTTTTCTAGCAAAAATTCATTCTTGTTTGAAGCAGAAATAACTTTAATGAACTCATTTTAATAATATTTAGAATGCAATATTTGTTTAGGTATTTTTTTTTTTGCAAAGGCAGGCCCAGCCTGTGTAACCATACTGTATTTGGTGACTAATATTTTGTCTCATATTTTTATTTATCCTTCCAGTAACCTGAGAATTTATGATTTTTTATTATTACCTGTCTTATATCCTTTAAGTCTTTCAGAGTACTGTTTTCTGATTGTGCTATCTCACAATTTTTATTTAAGAAACCGGCGTATACTGTCATTCTTCCATCTTATCTTTGCATTTATTATATGACTGTCTACACTACAATCTTGCCCAGTGTTGTAGCATTTGAGCATCTAGTCATTACTCACAGATTCTGTGTGGATTACAGTATAGTAATTCTTCAGCATTTTTCAGTATGTCTCAAACTACATTTGAAAGTTTCCCTTCAGTTTTCTTTGTTCCAAAATTTGTTCATGGCACAAAAATGGGGAACAGTACAGGCTTTGACACAGGTATCATGAATAATGAGTTCTATACGAATAATTCCATAGATTATGGAGACCATCTTTTTTGCTAATTTTTTTTCACGTCCTTTCAGTTCTTACTTACCAGTTTAGGATTATCAACAATAATGTGGGAAGTGTGCTGGTAGCATTTTTCATAACAGGATCTGCTGGAAGTTGAATGGAATTAGCTACATGAGGAGTTGTCAGGTGAAAATACTCCATGGTTACTATCAGGCAGTTACCTAGATGTAGGATCTATGGCATTTTATTGAGCATCTACTTTTCTGGAGGTTCAATTTCCTAGTACAGGTTGATTTCTTGTGGGAGCTTTGTACCTCTGCACCTTACAAAATTGTTGGTTTTGCTATTAAACAGAGTTGATGATAACTCAAATCCTTATGTGGGGAGAGTCTGAAATTCAGGTCTCAGTTCTGAAGACTGGACATCCCTTCTAGCTATGATAACTCTTTCAAGTATTTTTGGGTAGATGTTTACTTTCGTTTTGAGATACTTACATCACGTTGAAGAAATGTCTTTATTCAGCCCTGAATATTTGAGATGAGTGAAATCTTTTTCATTAGAACAAATGGGCTTTCAGCCTTTCCTCATTGTCTCTGAACTTGAGCTGTAGACAGGGACAGTTTAAACTGAAACAGTCCAAATTCTTCTCAACACCACCATCTGACTGTTCCAACCAGTTCCTCCCCAGTGACTACGTTTTCCAGTGTCTTACCTTCAGGGGTCATCTCATCTTTTCCTTTAATCCCACCGTACCTCTGAATACTGACATTGTCCACTGCTGGATACAATGTAATTTAATTTTTGTTGTGTGATAAATTGTCTCCATGCTTCCTTTTTATATAATTTTCTGCATTATGCTTCTCTACATTTTTGTTTCCCGTATAGGCAGGGTGTAAGGTCTGCTATCTTTATGCTATTTATATGTTATTAGTAGTATTGCAGCACTATTGAAAAAACATATCTAAAAATCCATCTCTTACCTTAGGGCAGTAAGACAGGCAAGTTCAGTATGAATGGGTACAATTGACTTTGGGCTCTGTGACAAAAAATGTAAGTCAGTAAATAGCTGTAAAAATATGGAAAGTTGCTTCAGTTGCATGATCCTGGCAACAGTAAAATAAATTCAGACTTCATTGGTCTCTGATGTACTGTGACACAAAGTTATGATCAGATCATGCCTTAAAATGGGAATTGAAATACATTTTGTAGTCATCATGTTAATAGCAGGGACTAGACTGCAATGCTTCCCTTCCTAAAACCGCTAAGATAAGTATAAAAATATGAAGTGAAACTAGGGCTCCTGTGTGGCTGATCTTATATGCCACTGTATTTTCCAAGTTCTGTAGGGTGAAAGACCTCAGATTTCTTTGGTGATGAACTTTAGTTTTAGTTGGTCTTATTTGCTTTGCCATTCCTGCTGTTTTGCAACAGGGCCTAAAAGTGCTTTAAGTGCTTGTGACTGGGGTAATGAATGAAAATATCTTTCCAGCACTGAGAGTATTGCATTAGACTGAATAGTCACCTTACTTGTAAAAGCACTATTAGAGAGGGGCAGCTGTAAGTAAGGATAACGATTTGTGTCCAGTGCTTATTTACTGAAAATTGTAAATGTATTATTTATTGAGAGCTCTCCAGACAGCGCTTGTCAGAATAAAAATGTCAACTCTAAGCAAAATGTTATAATACATAATAAAAATGCCAGGTACGCACTTTAGAGATACAGCTAATTAGATCTGCTTTTCTTAAAGAAATGACAGTAAAAATGCTCGGCAGCATATACATTTTAAATGCTGATATATTCCTTATTTTTCTATACAGTATTTGCTTTAGATACCTTATCATTACTTAAAAATAATTTTGACAACTTTATTTGGTTGCCACAGGAAATACAGAGGCATTCGCTGCCTGGCTGCGTGAGGCAGCTACATGCTCAGGCTGCCTTGTTCATCTAATGGAGAGAGCAGCTACTCTCACCTCTGTTTTAGTCTGAAACTCCAAGATGCCAGGCCTTTCACGAGGGAAACCTGCCTCCAGTGGAAACAACAAAGAATTATTAAGCTTAGTCTTCAGCTGCGTTAATTAACCTCAAACCAATATTATTTTAAGGAGACTAAATCCATGCAACATCAGTGTTACTTTTTTGTATTATGAAATACAAGTAAGAATTAGGAAAGAATAAACGGTTCATTTTTTTACATTTAAAATACTACTTTATTTAAGTATCTTTTAGACATTTTTATTTTCCTTGAAATTTGTAATGGGAAGAATTTGAGCTTAAAAATTTTTGAAATCTTCGGGAGTGTTTTATAATGTGAGGAAGGAAACTGGATTTTTAATTTCTCCTTTTTAGAAAGAAGTGCTCGGTTCAGCATCATAAAATTGAGGATGCCATCATTAAAAGTAGCTTTCTTCTTTCAAGTATGTCAGCCAACATGGGAAAGAGCCTGGCTGCGTTTATGTCAGAGACAATCCCTCCATGTTCTCCTGCACTCACTTTGTTGTTGGTTTCATAGAGCCAGAAAATCACGAAGTGCTTCGCGAAGGTGGGAAGGTGCTGCTGGTGATCATCTGGTCCAGCCCCCACTCAGAGCAGGAACAGGTTGCTCAGGGCTGTTTCCCATCAGTTTTTGTGTGTCTCCAAGGATGGGAACTCCATGACCTGCTCAGTATTTGCTCATCCTTACAACAAGAAAGGTTTTTCTTATGTTTCAAGGGAATTTCCTCTATTTCCATTTGTGCCCTTTGCCTCTGGGCCTATCACTGGGCACCACTGAGAGGAGCGTCGGTCTGTCTTCTTTACTCCTGCTGACAGATAATTATATATTATCTGCTGGAGCCTGCTCTTTTCCAGGCAAAACACTCAATGGCTCTTTCAGCCCCTCTTTGTATGAGAGCTGCTCCAGTTAGTCCTGTGGCCCATTGCCGGGCTCTCTCCAGTATGCCTGTGTCTGTCTCGAACTGGGGAGCCCAGAACTGGTCACAGCACCTCAGGTGTGGTCTCCAACACAGTTTATTTTGAGGCCTCTAGTTCTTCAATGTAGGACTGATCTGGTACCTTGAAAGCCAAGAAGGGCTTTATCGTGAACCCCAGTGGTAGTATGCTCAAGCCCTCTCTGAGTCTTATTCACCTGTATAATTTGAATTTTAGCCCTGCATGTGTGCTGTCACTTCCAAGTGCATAGCTGAGGACATGAACAAATTCTGAACTACATGTTTCTGTGCTTCCTAAGTGTATTTTGGATCATGGAGAGTCCTTCTAATTCCCATTTGTAGCCAGGCTTCTTCCTTGTTTATCCATTGGCATGCTGATCTCCAAAATGAAGCAAGAGTTAATAGCTGTTAATTTGTGAAAATGCCCCCTCTTCTGTATTTCTTTAATAACATAAGAAGTGGCGTTTCTTCTGTAGAGTTCAGATTGCAGTATTCATGAAAAAAAAGAGTGCAATAGCTCTTGTTAAATATAGTTGTGAGGGCAAGTACTGTGTAAACATCTGCAGATAGCTCCTGTTAGCATTGCTCCATCCTGACTAGCAGCACCCATTCTGCTGCAGTCTTGGGAAGGTCTGTAACATGGGCTGCCAATCAGTAAAGCTTTGCCAAAATGTCTTGTTCTACAGCCTAGCACTTTGGAATGTATCTAATAGCTGTTTTCTTTTATTAATCATAATATATTTTTAGTTTTACTTACATAGGTGCCCAGAGTTCCTGGGCACGGTGCCCTATGTATGAATGCCTGTTTATTTTCGTCTTCCTTTTTTGTTAACTGTTTTACTTAATGCTTTGCATAACCATTTGCCATACTTCAACATGAAGCTATAATGCACTGCTGCCTGCTCACATTTCTTGAAGAACTTGATGTGACATCACCTTCTATGGTGAATCACGATCTTCACTGAACCTAAAAAATCCCATCTTGAATACTCCTCTGTTTTCTATTTGTTTGAAAATGTTGAAGCAAGCAGGCTCTTTCACCCATCTGGAGGAACTCTGAACACTCCAGTCTAGAGAGCCTGCAGTGGCACCACAAACATTGAGAGCTCTGAACTGAATTTCTTGTTAGTCTAACACCACCTTAAGACTGAATTCTGTTTGCATTTATAGCTGTGCTGTATGTGTTAAGGGATACGCGTGAGGACAGGATTCGGCTCTTTCCACCCTATCTTCAAATTTACCTGCATTTTCAATATTTAAAACAGCTGTGGTTCTCAGTGTAGGTCTTAGCAGTCCTTATCGTATCTTAAATATGTAACAAGCAGATTACTTTTAAATATTTACAGTGAAACAAAAACTAACACATTGGGCAGAGGTTTGTTAAAATGTCAGAACTCGCCGTAGTGAAAAATAAATATTGAACCAAGTTTATTCCTGAGGTGACTCTATTAATTTCAATGGAATTACTGCAGGAGTAGTCTGGAAAAAATCTGTCTCGATTTTGTATCATAATATTAACATTTTTTTACAGAACTTTGAATAGCCCAGAAGTAATTTTATAGATTTGGCATGCACAGGCATCACTAAGTAAAATAAGCTTCCTTTACTTCAGTTTCTGTTTCCTCTGTGGACTGTTTGTATTTTTAGCTGTTTAAATGTGGTTATTGCAGCTTTATTAATAGGCTTTTTTTATATCTGCAGTTATACTTGCAACTAAAATTGTAGTTGGAGCATTGGTTCCTCCAAGTTTCAATGTATCCGTTGTTTCTGTGATATACTGACTAGACAACGTATCCTGTCTGTTGCCTTTCTGTGTATCAGATAACACAACAGACAGTGGCCAGACGTAGAACCTCAAAAATCAAACCAATTTGTTGATGAACTAACGAGGCAGTGTAATAAGCATCTCTATTCAGTCTTTTTCCCCAGCTTTCTGTTGTTCCTTAGAGTAAGAGTAGCAAGTGCTGTACCAACAAATTATTTGATGACAATAATTTGGCTGATGAGAATACAAGGAAAAAGCCCCAATCTAATTAGAAAACACTGTATGTATATTAGGTGGTGAAATGTGGCTAATATTTTATCCTTTATTGTAAACCTGTGATTTGCAACTTTTGGTAGTTGATGATTTTTATGTCCCCCCTCCCCCTCCCCGCACACAAAATCATTAAAAAAATGGCCAAAAAGAGACTACAGGACTTGAAACACAGTGGCCCTGAAGTGATGGGAAAATGGCCAAGGTGTCACAGCTAATTTCTGACCCTGCTTTATGAGTTCTGCTGTTCCTTATTCCCCTTGTCAGTCTGTGAATCCCTGAGGCTGTACAAACTGGCCTAACATCACTCAACTCCAGTTTTATATCCTCTTTTAATAATGTTGAGTCTATTCTGTCCAACTTTGATTCAGACAACCTGCTTGTCTTGAAAAAGTGATATATTTAATCAGTGGCTCTGTCTCCAGCATAGCTCCCACTGCGTGAGACTAGAGCCAAAGAGTAGTGCAGTGGCCTGTCACTTCTGTTTGAATAGGTAATGTGGAGCCGTTCAGCCGAAGAGACAGGAGCTGGAACTGCTTGTTAGGACACATGATCAAAAGCCACTCTCTGCTTTCTGCCAATCAAGCCTCATGTCGCCTTGTGGGGCAGACATTAAATAGATTTTTCTGCCGTACACTGTGGGCACTCTGCCAGTTTGACATGTGAACTGTTACAAAAGACACCAGAGTTTCCACTGCTTGCTGACTGCTTTTAAATATTACCAAGCCCTTGCTGTCCAAAGTAGAATATTTTAAATAATGGATTATGATAAATTTCCACTACTATTGGGCAGTCTCCTTCCTGCTCCCAACACTTCAAAGACCTTTTTAAAAACAAAACTGTAAGTTGGTTTCTGAAAACAAACAAGCAAACAAAAAACTGTTGAACAGCCCCATGGCACATGGATTTGAACAACGTGATTATTGTCTGAGAATTAGAGTGAGTTGTCGCTTTCACTGGAACAATATTGGATATTGTTTCTATTTTTGGTCTTTTTACGTTATTTAATTAGATTTTCCTACTTGAGATCATAGCACTATATTTTATTATTATGTTTATGTGGAGGGATATTAAAATTGGCTGGTTTTGTAAATTAGGTTGAATTTATTTATTGTGTTTATTGGCTACTGGTGCAAATATAAATATCTTAAAATGGCTCTGTAGTTGTTTTTAATTATACTTTCCCTTGGTTTTTTTCCTCTTTGTCTATTACCCTTCATAACCACCTCAGCTCTTGTGCCCATGGCAACAACACTCAGTGGTGGAGGCTAACAAAGATGACATTTAAGCTTTGCCTAAGTAATGAATATTCTTTTGTAACTTCCAGGGCCACTGAATTTGTCATTTTTTGGAGGTCCCCAGTACCTAGATGACTGCTTCTATTAATGTACTTATGGTCATGATACCCAGATATTTGCTCCCTTCTGCTTGTTCTTCCTGATATTTTTTTTTTTTTTGAGTAAAACTTTTACCAAAACATACCATGGCAATCTAGTGGAACTCATTTAAACAGTGAACTACACATAAACAGCTGCTCCTTCAATAAGCCATTCTTTATAATACCCTTATTACCTTCTAGTGTCTCAAATTCTGATTAGTCAACAGTGCTGATTACTGTATGGCATTCCACTGCCCATCTTCCTTCGGCTCAGCTGCTCATGTCTTAGCTGTTATGTGATTACAACACTACTTGTGCATTGTTTCTCCAAGTTGTTCTTCACATTGCATATCTTAAAAAAAACCCCAACTAAACTCTCTTGAGGAGATGGTAGAATTTATTTTAAGTCACTATGAATTCCCTGAAACTCTGTGAATTGTTTTTGTACAACTGTGATCTTCACAGTCTGCGTGCTCTGCAACTTTCCAGTAGGATGAGTAAGTTCTTTAGAATTACAAGGGTAATCTATAAATAAATTCCAGTTAAAAAGCTTTAGAAAAATGATGGCTACTTGTTGTCAAGTTTGTAATACGGCAGAGCAGGAGAGACCAAAGACTGTGTGTTAAAAAAAAACCCAAAACAAAACCCAAAAACCACACAGAGCTTTGGCCTAGCTTTGCTTTCACAAAAATCAGTGAGTTCAAAAGTCAGTAAAAACAGAGCTATGTCACGAGAAAGCCGTTTGGAAAACATAACCCTAGCAGTACAGGCTGAGTTTCAGAAAGGTGTGTGGTGGCAGCAGGAATGCGCAGAATGAAAACGGAAAGAGAAGGAATTTTATCACCAGAGCTCTGGATCTCTGATTTCTGGTCAAAGCAGCAAACACAGGGGTTTGTTAAGGACATTTAAACTTTGTCAGCTGGTGTATAGGTAAATAGCAGGGCAGTGAGGAGAACACCCTTGCTGTGGCTCCATAACCCCCTGCCGCTTCCTTTGGTGCAGCCCCTTAGAATCAAGTCCTGGTGAGTATGAAACGCTGACACACTCAAAATGCAACCCCATTAAAGGCCTTAAATCTGTCATTGTGCTCTGGAGCCTGCTCTGAAAATAGCAAAGCTCTTTTTGTAAATTAAAATCGGTGTGAATGGGAACAGATGTTGACATGCTTTACTTTATCTGCAGGGATCCCCATTAGGGGGGGAGCGGGTCAGTGAGGTTAGATGGTAGGAATTACTGCAAACGTGCAAAGAACAGGACAGTCTAATATAGACATTGTCTTTGGTTTTATGTAGAGCTGTAACAATATCCAGTGGTTACCTCTGGTTGCTTGTAAGTCTGTATGTAAGGAAAGCTGATTGTGTAATACCTTTAATTCCTTGGCGAATCTGTCCCCTTTTATTTCTGCTGACACAGAACAGGGGAGGGATACTTGCCCTGTTCTTTTCAGAGTTGCTGTACTCGGGCAGATCTGGATTCCAAAAGACTCTGAGCAACCTCAGTTCCCATTTACTCCCATGTTACCTGGGCTCACTCAGGACCTCATGGAAGGCGCTTAGCATATCCTATGCTGAACCTACAAAAAACCTGTATTGTCTGACGCTGGGTAGCATTTTTGGTATTTCAGCATTACTTTTTAAGATTTTGGATGAACTCTCATGTTGCATTGGAGTCGTCATCAACTTTTAATAGTTTTTGAAATCAAAATATAGTTCTATTCTGAAGAGTGGAATTGATTAAATAGCTTTGCTAGTCATTCTAAATAAATTCTTGTTGAAGATTTGCCCTGATTTAAAAAAAAATATATAGCAAAGGATGAATTTATTTATAAGAACTGTAATAGTTTCCCTCAATTCCTTTTATATTTTGGATTACCTTATAATTTTCTAAATCTACATGAACAATAATGATCAATTTTGTCAGTATTATTCACACCTTTTATTAATTTAGCATAGATGAATAAATGTGAATGTTGTGAAGAGTTGATTGGGAATAGATTTTAAATCTGACAGTTAGATTACAGGGTACCTAAGAAAAAATGGCTCTTTCACTAGGTACCTAGTAATTTAATTCTTGTTTGAAATTATTATAATTTATTACAGTGTGTGGGTCCTAATGAATGTCTACTATTAAATGAAAAGGAGAAATTGAAATTATAAAATTCTTTTAACTTGTATCTTAAAAATCTTCTTAAACAGTTCTATAGATATTAATAAGCAACGTGCTTTTCTTTCCCTTTTATGTGAGTGCAAACAAACACATTTTTGCTAGTACATAATGATATTATAGGAGTGCTGCTGGAGATTCTCACTTAGAATCAAGACTATCTTAAAATAGAATGGGATAATTTCATGTGATGAAAAATATCAAAAATTTGCTATCTTGATTAGACATTTAGACCTTAACATATGAGTCCTTCTTCAAGGAAAGCTCAAAATCATTCTCTAGAAGTTTTATCTTTGATAGAAATGCAGATATGTGTGTGCTGAGAAATTAAAACTTCTCAGCAGAAAGAATCAGTCATCAGGGCATGAGACTATAATAATCATTTTACTTTTACTATCACTATATAAAATTATTTTTCCACTGTCTGTATTGACTTTATTTTGAAAAATAGGTAGGAGAACTTGGTAAAAATGGATGGGTATTTCCAAATAGATGTGAAGAATGGGCTATAGTGACATTTTAAGTAAGTCATGGAACACAAATTATGAACTGTCTTTGTTAAGAGGATGAATACACATTAGAAAATTCTTAGATACAAACTGTATCAGTTCATACTACTGTAGCTCACAAAATTAGGCTACTAATGGGGTTATACCAGGGTAAAGTCTGTGTAAAGAATAGAAGGCCTCTAGTTTTGTCTGTAACATACCCTGCTATCTATAAATTATGTGAGCGTTATATAAGCATCTGATAAATAAAAAAAAGGTTAGAGGTTTCAGTAGAAATGTTTGCAATTACACTGTTTACAAGTCAGTAACAGTTGTGGCCGTTGGCATTCACAGGTTTCAAACTGGCTCAAGTTTCTCATCTGTACTGTTCTTTTTGTGGCTCTTCTACATCTCTTACTGGAGAGGATTACCATTAGCAAAAGGTGAACAAGGGTCTTTCTACAAGTCAGAAAAATGTGTTCGTCAACTGAGCAGTAGGATTCAGTAGCTAAGTCAGTAGGGTTGCCTGCCATTTCTTTATTATTTTATTTACGTGGAAAACAATACAATTACCTTTCATAGTGAAATCAGGTTGGTATGAATAATAAAATATTACGTCTGGTTACCTGTTGCTGTGTGGCAGCTGACAGATGGAGCACCAGTTGGATATTCCATTTTAAGGTACCAAGGCAGCATTGAGCGCTTGCATCCTTTGAGATGCGTGTGTCTTTTCCTCTGGTAAGAGTGTGGGATATTATTCCACTGCATAGTTCCCAATGTAATGCCAGAAAGGAAAAGAAAAAAAGAATGGGAAAAGACAACAGGAAGCAAAGGAAAAGAAAAAAGAAGAGAAAAGGAGTCAGGTCTGTTCTGGGGCGCAGGTGTGATTTTTCACTTCAATCATTTTTGCACTTCCATCAAATAGATTTTTATAAGTTCAAGTGGAAATAGCTGAAGCCAGTATTTTAAGTAGTAACCTGGGTTTGGGACTGTTTGGTGGGTGGGTTTGTTGTTTATTTTGGTTGTTTGTTTGTTTTGGTTTTTTAATGTTCTCTCTCCAAAATTAAAAGACAGCCAGAACTACCATATTTGAAAATAAAACTGGGCACAGGATAAAACTGGCTATGTTAACCCCTGGTGCTCTTTCTCACTGCACACAATTGTGGCGTAGAATCTGGTCATGTCTGAACTTTGCTATCTAGCTGATAGGATCCATTTCAAGCTACTAGTAGAAAAATGGAGACTTGAACAGAATTTGTTCTTTTAAAACTACTAAAAATACTTGTGCCTTTCTCATGAGTTAGGAATTTTTATATGTTTACTGTTCTTCACTATAACCAATTCCAACAACTGCTCCGTTACAGTAAAAAAATAGGAACATGCTCAAACATGAGCTGAAATATCCTTAAGAGCTAACATTTCAAAATATAGATACGAATTAATAGTAGTGTCGATTTTCTCCCATTTTCTGAATTTCTTAGGCATATTCTAGCTATGCATGCTGTTTATTAAAATTTATTTTCAGTAAAATATGTAAATACTATGAAATGAAATTATTTATTTTATTAAACTTGTGGTTTTGGTATTATTTGAACCTTGAATGTGGAAATCTCAATGAGATGAGATTAAAAGGTTTAAATAGCTTTAAAATTATATTTACATTAGTGCAATCTGTCCATTTTAATACTAATCTGCTTTTTTAGTTGAGATTGTATTATAAAAAAAACACCCAGAGCAGGTTAAAATAGCCCAAAATATTTGCACTATGAAGCTGGGTTTTTTGGTTCTTAATCAGTCAGAGTTCTCAAGGAAAAGTTCAGTTCAGATATTAGCTATACTTCTTAGAAATGACCTTGTGGGGTAGAGAAGCATGGCACAGTGGCACTTTCCAGCTGTACACATGGTATCCGTCGGGGTACAATCATGCTCAGTCCCAGCACCGCAGGCTTGGACATATGTTGAGTTTTATTTCTTTCTTCTGACATTAATCCTATTCACCAGCTGTTCTGCCAGCTGCCATTCTTCAGCTTGGAGATTACATTTTGGGGGATACCAACAATCGCCTAGTTGACCAGTGTTCTCCCCACTTACTTTAAAAATGATTGGAGTTCTGGGTTAGGATTACTCAGTCTTTTTTACTGCCTATGTCCTTAACTGTCTTTGAATTCTAGACTTGATTTATGATCACTTTGATACACTGCAGAAAAACCCTCAAAAGAGTGCTGATTTCCACCATACTGGTAAATCTGTGCTCACAGGAAAAAAAAAAAAAAAAGGTTTGCAGTTAACATTCTGAAAGCTGTAATTAATGTTACATGCTCTATTATGTAAACAGCATTAATTAGTGACAAATTCTTCCGATAAAAATCATATTTTAGTCAAAAGAATGTCTTAATTTTTCATTTTTACATGTGTCTATTTTAAGAAGTTGCATTTTTGTAAGGAACGGTTTCACTAGTCTAGTTTGAACAGACTATTAAATCTCTGTTACACTCATAACATATACTAATAAGTCGTATAGATTTCTCAGTTCATATTCCAGATGATCTGTCCATAAGCAGGATGTTAAACATCTGTAGTTTAAGCCTTCTGGGACTAACAAATGCATTAATGCTGGAAAGAAATGTGGCCTGAACAATAAGGTTACAGACCATGTGGTAAAGAAACAACCCCAATATCATCAACTCAGCACATACGGTGCACAGTGCCCAAGTTGTAATACACTAATAAAAGAACAATGACAGTCTTAAACCGTGTCCATTTATAGCATATATCTGCCACATTCATATCGGTAAAGACAGAGAATCCCGTATTCGACATAATTATTTCATGTGGCATTTTAAAGATCTTTGTTGCCCACCCTTCACAATTGAGCAAAATTGGCTATTAGCTGGATAAGGTTAAACTAAACTATAATGGTAAATATTTATTACAGGAATATTCAATTAATAACACATAGTCTGCATTTCTTTGCACAGCCAGTGATTATATTCAGATCATGTAAAGCAGACGTTGGAATCATCCAACTCCGATCACACTCTAAGGAAACAGTAGCTACGTTAATAAAAACCACCCACCTTGATTCCTTTTCCCTGTTCTTTTTTGCAGACTTCACACAATGTTCATTTAATACAGTTACAGAATTAAGGTATCAACACTTAACACGGAGAAAATATTTTTTAAATGGGAGTTACTCTTGACTTCCATCATAGTCAAGAAAAGTTTTGGGGAGGAATGTGGGGGGGAAAATCCTAAGAAATATTCCCAATGAGATGATGTTCCAGATTCACCAGTAGTGAACCCCCTTTACTAAATATGGCCATTCTATTTATAGAAATATCCATATTTTCATTGGTGGCCAAAGCACTGCTTATAGGAAAACCTACAGGTGACTAATAGGAGTTGCTCACTAAGTGGAATAATGAATAGTATTAGGTGTCAATTAAATCAAGCTTCCCCGAGGTGCAGGTGCTCCACAATGTACTGACACATTTCAAGTAGCAGCGCCACTTCACCCATGCATATGAACAAGCACATTTGCATATTAAAAAGCTGAAAATTATTTAACTGAAGCAAAAGTCTTTTAGAGATGATGGAGGTTATTAAAACTGTTGACAAGAAAGAAGGTAATTGCCTGAAAATGAGAGATGACATTCTGCTATACACAGGGAACGTTGTTTTTGTTGTATTGTGCAGCAGTGCCTGGGTGTATAACCTATTACATTGAGATTGCTCCTATGCAATTAGACCCTTTTTGTCCTCACTTCAATAAGGCTATGATTATGAAGGATTGAAGAACACTTGGCATATTGAATGTCTGTTGTTTTTATAACTTCGTCAGAAATGACAAAACACGTTTTGTGTCCTGTTTTTTCTTTGTAGGCTTATTGATTCTGTGATTATAATATTCATAAAAGACAATGTGTTCATGGTTGAACACTCTGTCATTTATACAGGTTTTATTTTTTTTATTTTTGAGCATAGTACTTGTTTGAATGCCAAGGTGTTAGTCAGGAAGATCGGCATATAGAAAGTAAAAGATGAATAGGTGAGAAATATAGCACTCTAATAATGCCAAATATTTCTGTTAAAAATGAAAGAAAAAGCCCATTTATTTCAGAAGTGTCTGCTCAGAAATACTCACCAACTTACAGTGAATTTACTTTTTATCTCTCAACTGTGATTGTTTTCCCGTGTGTTTTCTTTGTCCTGTCTTTCCTAGTGATAGGCTAAAGAAACCGGATGAATTGCACCTTGCAAGTGGCAGGAGAAATTGCTTCTATGTAAGCCACGACTGAGAAACTTCATTTAGCTCACGTACTGTTCTACAAGGAAGAAAACAATGGAGCTTCATTTTACGTAGCTCTCTGAGATAAAGGTGCCTGGCAGGCAATACCATTTAATGCTTACCACCTAAATGGTCATTTGTGGTGGGATTTGCAAAACTGCCTAAGAGATTTGGATGCCCAGTTCCCATTTAAAGTTAATGAGAATTGGCGGCATCCAAATTCCCTTTGCAGCTTTGAAAATGTCAACCAGCCTTTCAGTGTTTGTGATCATGCTGTATGTTAAGAGAATGTTTCCTGCGAGCTCTGTTTTTGTTAGGTTTTCTATTATGTTCCAGGAGTTGGCTCAGAATCTGGAGAGAAGCACAGTGATTGCAGTGACTTGCTTTGAGTTTGGGCAAAGATGTTAACCTGTCTGCTTCAGATACCCTGTCTGTAAATTGGAGACCCTGGCACTTAAGCAATTTTACATTACGCTTTGATATCTTTTGAATTACTTTATTTATATGAAAAAGTATTAATACTTCTTAATGAGAAGGTTTTGTTTCCCTTAGTGTCCTGGTCTGTTGAGGTGCGAGAGACATGTAAGACCCTTATCTGTCTAGAAGAGTTTAAAATGCATTAAACCACAGAACATTGTAATGATATAAATTATTTATGATATAATTGATGTACTCAAATACATAATGAGTCATGAGGATAGATGATCCAAACTCAAGTAAAAGTATGTCATCTATTAGTATTAAGTATCTTTTCAAGAATGCATGATTTCTTCCAAGTTGTGGCTTTTTCATATGTGATTGCATTTTAATCTTTTGTCAGCCACTGCATGCCATATACTTTCAGCTGACCCTTTCATAAAACCATTTATTTACTTTTACACCGAAATTAGCTGGTTTCTTAAAATTACACGATTTGAAAAAGTAGAGTTTACAATTTATGGGACCAGTCTTGCAGTTCTTGCTTAGATAATGCGCCACTATACCCCAAACATAACAAATTGTTATATTAAAGGTGGTAGTTGGACTTGCTGTCATTCTGAGATACCCTCACTGGACCAGGTTTTCAAATGTCCTTAGTGTTAAACAGTTCTTATTTAGTCACATTGAAAAAATGTTTCATTTATTAAAACTCTCAGCGCTGAGAATAGCAGGAACACTTCAGAGAAATTGTTCACATCTTTGGAGTGCTTGAAAGAGAGTCAAACTTTCTGGAAAATCTAACTACTTGATTCTTGGTGTAAATGCATGGGAAAAATGGAATCTCAGCAGTTGTCACACTGTTCTATTCTAGTATCATGTTTGGTGTGATATATGGTATGTATGTGTATATTTCAACAGTTTTATCTTGAATATTTGATATTTTGTTGCCTTAGCATCTGGCATTCTTTTCAAACAAAGAAAACAAAAAATCAAAAAAACCCTGATCTAATTGTTCCAAGGGAGTGCACCACTTACTAGCTGTAGAGAAGGTCTATCACTTGATAAAATAAGCTGTGTGTAGCTTATTGATAAAATAAGCTGTAGCTTCAAACACAGTAGCTCACATATTGTTCTATAATATGCTGTGGGAAGGTTTCTAGCCAGGAGAAAGGATAGATGACTGTTATGGGCCAAGAAATATCATTTGATAGGTCTTGTGCAGAAGCCATTATGGAAGTCTTTTTAAACTAGAAATAATCTCATAGATTTTAGTAGAAAATAAATCAGTTAGCATGCTATTGATAATTAATGTTTCTAGAATAAATCTTATTTTAACCAACAAACATTTGGCTTCAACCAAAAGAGAACGTTCTTTATGCTATTAGTGAAGCAGAACATATGTTTCTGCTTTATCGGTGGCTGACATTAAGTATGCTGATTTACTGGTTTGAAACTGGTAGTTGGGCCACTAGGATTCATTTAATTTGTATTAAGAATTAAGTTTAAATTTTCTGCTGCACTTTTAAATTTTAGAATCTTCTGTCATATTTTTTTTAAAATATTACAGAGAGAGTAAGGAATATTAGTTCAGGATCTTCCTTGAACAAAGCCAGGCAACCTCCTGTGCTCTGAGGCATGGAAAGGATGAGAGTGGTGGCTTTCTTTTGCGGGACTGTCAGTTGGCGGGCACGTAGGGAAAGAAAAATGACATTAAACCCAAGGCTGCTGAACCCCCTGCTCTTATAACCACTCTGAAATCAGAACCGTATTCATTTTGAAGTGCAGTAGCCACGTGGAGCTTGGTGAACTTTGCAGACTTTGCTGCTGATTATTACATGGTTACCTGCACTCACCAAGGACAGGCCTTGTGGGCTCAAGAGATCCCTGCTTGGCCGGGGCTCTGAGCGTATGGGGTGGCTACTGGCATTTCTGGCAACTCCTTGGTAGCTTTTGTGGTGTCCCAAACTTCCAAGATAGGAGGTATGGCATAGGCTTTGTGAGTTGTGGTAGAAGGACCTGCGAAAGGGCTGTCTGAAGTATAATGAGAAAGGGTTAAGGTCCCCCAAAGAAGTAGCTGACTCCTCCCAGGGAGGCTCTGAATTCTCAAAACATATTCGCAGCTGGTGGCTCCTGTGTTGCTTTGTCTGAAAGGTATTATATTACAGCCTTTTTTTCTGATGGAAGCGATATTTAGCTCGTCGTGTCTTGACTCTGTAGTTGTGTATACTGTGAACATACTTTCCAGTGACCCAAATGATCAGTTGTGGTTACTGATGTTGGATGCCTAACTTGAAACATACTGGGACTGATTTTTGAGATATGTTCAGCACTTATAACTTCAACTTCCCAAACTACTGGGCCCACCAGCTTTGAAAATGAGATGTAATTTGATTCAAGTTGTACCTAAAACTTCTGGCCATTTTTTAAATACTGCAACTGTGTTGTATCTGTGTCTAGATATAAGCACACAGATGTATAAATATGTTTCATAAGCATTCGATGTACATAAAATACATGGGTTCCATGTATTATTTCGATTCATCTGGGCAGTAAAACCCAGCTGTCATTAAACAACACTTTTCCTCTTTCAAATGACAGTTATGAAATGGCAGACTAGTCATTCTTTCAAAGACCCAGACCTCGGTTATTGAGATGCTCAGAAGCATCTGTTGATTTTGCTGTGCCTTTATTATGCCAGGCTGAAGGTGCTGTTGATAAAGCCTTCTGAACAACCTTCCGTTTTAACAGGGATCAAATTCCCTTTATTAGCATGAAAAAAGAGAAATACTTATCATTTGAACTGGATAAAAGCTTCTCCAATTCTTACTAAATGTTTCTGGAATCACAGTGGTCAATAAACTCTTCCTTTCTTTTCTGATATTTGGAGGAGCTATCTTGTCTGCTAACAGCAAATCTGATAAATAAAAATCTGTATGTATTTCAGTGAAAATTACACTGTATTCTGCCTGTATTTTTGCAGGCAAGATTTTTTTTCTATTTTGCCTTTTATTTGATTTTGTCTTTAATCTAGCTTAAAAATGCAATGGTTGAGAGCTCTTTTACCATTTTTTCATAGGGATAATGCTGAGAGTTTCATTAATAGTAAAGCTTACATCTCAGCGGAATACAGACACCCAAACTGTTGTTTAGCTATCTAACTTCCAATTACACAAATGACAATTAGACACTTAAATCGTATTTAGATATCTGAATAACTTCAGGGATTTGAGCTAATAGATCTTTGTCTGACACATTTCTTATGTGGGAAGGAGAATTAGGGAGGGGAGTGTAAAAGCAATAGCGTGATGTCTGATGAATTGATTCCTGGGTGATTTGCCTGGCTGACTCTACACAGCATTTGTAAGCATCTCAATGAAATGTTTAGGAAATTAGCCTGTGTCCTACTTACAAATGTGGAAATTTCAGAGATCCACCTCATAAATTTGATTTTTCCAAAAGATAAGTTAAAAGGAGAGCAAACTCTTTCGTGAGGCCAGATTCTCATTTGGTGTGACTCAGAAAAGATTTTAAACATAGTTTCTTTTTGCACCTTATTTCACTGTATGGCTCAAAACAATATGATTTTTGCATGACATCTGTGGGCAAATCTGACTTCTGCTGAATAAGCCCCATTGAAGTTTATCTGAATAACTGTTTGAGGAAATGACCAGGTCCAGATTCTACTTTCTTTCTTTCTTTTTTTTTTTTTTTTTTGGTATTAGATTGCACAAAGGCTGAGAAGGGACTTGGTGAGCAAGATCATTTGACCAGTTTTGGGTAGTGATAATAACCAAAATGAAATTCTGAGCCCTACTTGGAATAATTAATTATTACATTTTCCAGGCATGAGTATTTGGGGCAGCTCTTTTCTGTCACATGTAATCATTTAATACTCATTATGAAATTATGGTCAGGATGAGCTTAATAACTTTGCATTGTTATGTTTTCAATTCAGTTATCTCTATTACATGATGTTATTTTTCAAGTCCATTTTTTAAGATTGTGGTTTGCCAAATTTTCCTGTTTATGAACTATTCAGAGATAATTGAAATTGCCTGTTTCTCACATGTATCCTATTCATGCCATCTGCTACCTGAAATTTAGTTTGGATACTTGCCATGCAGTTGTAAAGTGTTTTCAGTTTTATTTATTTCTTGTTGACCATATGTTGTACTTATATCTGTGTCTATTTAATATCATATATATATACATATAAAACAAAAGGCATTCATTTATCTTGATTTACCCTGTTTAAAGCAGATATTATTACCTCATGATGTCTCAAGCCCCAGATTAATTTCATTTAGATTTGGTGAAATTTGGTCTTCATTCATGTAAAAAATTAAGAGTTACTGAATATGGTGTAGTTGTGAAAAAATGAATGTTGTCAAGTAAACTTTGAAAATATGTAAGAATTAAGATAGTGTAATTGAAAAAATGATACTATTGTGCTTAAAGCTGTTGGTATTACCAATTTACAAAAGGATTAAATTGTTCAGTAGTTGCATGAGGTAGAAAGATCATCTTTCTATCTGAGAAATTGAGTCATGAAAGGACTGAGGGGTTGATTTCTCCCCCAATGGTGTTTGAAAACCAGCGTGTTTTGCAGGAGTGTGATGATAAACTGATAGTCCTGTATTCCAGCTTCATTCTGATGGGGTGGACCAGCTAGGCTGGTCTGTGTGATCATCCAGGAGTAAGCAGAGCAGCTTCTGCAGCTTCTTCATGCTTGAGTTGGTAGTGTTACATTACTGAGAGACTTCTCCTGAGATAGTCTGAGAATTGTTAGATTTTCCTTAACACTAGTTTGAACAGCAACATTGTGTGAATATAGGTGTGCAGCACAGCTGAGAGCTGATTTGTTACAGTATTTATCTTCCTTTGTGCCCTGAGATGGTATAATATACTTCTGGCTGTATCACTCGAGAGTAATGCTTTCTCTATTTGCTCTTGGAAATAAATTTTTTAGCAGGTCACTGATCATCCATCTTTCAAAGTATTTCAGAAATATATGTTTGTATATGTCTGTATATATAATATTCATTCATTTATCATCAAGGGCTGATAAAAATGCCCAGTAGCAGTGTGGAGCGCACAAAGCCTTTACCAGCCCAGTCATTAGGGTTGGGTGTGCGTGCTGACTGTCTGCGTCTGCTCCTGTAAAGTTCCTGGGGGCAAGTTACTGGAAGGGGGGGTGGGAGAGGAGTCATGGCTTCACCTCAGCGTCTAAGCTTATGTAAAGATCTGGCTGCGTAGAGGGAAGCATTAGGCTCCATCCACAGCCTCACCTGCTGAAGCAAAGCTGCTTTGAAGTCTTTCTGGGTTCATGTGGCGATGTTGAAGGGCAATGGCATGTGTTTCACTCAGTGTTTCTCGACATGGAACTGTCATACTTTTCCATAGACAGAATGCAAGAGAGTTATGGAAGTGGAGAGGTAAAGCTTACTATGTTACTTCATTCTCCAAAGTATTCATGGCTCTCATACACATATACTCTGCAAATAAGCCTCTGAAGCCCTGTGTCAAGCATTATTTAATTCCTTGAAAGCTATTTAATTCTCCATGAAAGTCCTTAAAGTAATTTCTGAGAAGAGAATCTTGCCTGCTTTGGGCTCATTGGCCCAAGCCCTCAGGCTCACAAAATCCAGGCTGGCCCCGAGGCGCTAGCTGCGGAGCCCGCCTGAGCAAAGTGCGTCTTTCAAGAGGTTCAGAAGAAAAGAGGCAAAAGAGAAAAGAGTATGTGTTAACATAAAGACTAGGTGAATCTAGGTAGAGGAGAAAGGGAAGAGAAGAAGCCAAAAAGAAAATCATTAAGGGAGAAAGAGAGATTTTTCCTAATCAAGTCTAAAGTGCAAGAAGGGAGTGTTTGCAGAATGGGTACAACAATTTATCCCTGCAGCCCACTTCCCCGCTGGAGAGCACCTTGCTGTATGCACAGAACCCAGCCTCCCTCTTTCATGCACGAAGAACACAGTTCCCTAAGACCCACGTGTTCCATGTGGGGATTAGAATTATTTCATATTTGCTCTCTGGCGTTCAGCCTGTGGTCACCTGACAAGTGTGGCAGTTTTAGGGTAAGTGCTATTATTTTTCCAGGCGGCTCAGGGTTTACAGTCGTCATTCGATTTGGAAAATGTGGACTGGATGAATGGGCTTGTTCCTTTTGTAGGGGATTACAATAATACACGGAAGCTTGTGAGTGCTTCTGACAGATGTGCTGGCGGACTGCCACTGCACGAAGGGTGCGGCTCTGACTGACAACTTGCAATTATATGATGATGAATGGTTCTGATGTGTGTTCAAGAGAAAACCACTTTCTAGAAAGTGAAAGTTGTGCATACGGTTCCTATAAAGTAAGTCTTAAGAAAGGCCCTAACTTCTATTTCTTGTTGGGATAACCAATTTGGATCCCCTTTTCTGTCAAACTTTTTCTGGTTTTGATAAATAAGGGCCAAACCGAAGTTTATATGGGGGAAATTAGCTTTGGACCATTTTGGCTTAAGAAATGCTTTATCTGCGTTTTTAGTCAAATTGACATCATCACTGCAGAGATACACAAATGCATACACACAGAGAAATACTTAAATATATACACATGACTGTTCAGTAGCCAACAAGTTCATCAAAGGAAATCCATCAAGTAAAAAACCACTTTTCTGTCAGGGGTATAATTCACCCATCAGTAGGCCTGCGTCGCTCATGTTAGTGTTAATGGGAGTTTCAGCCACACACCAAAGACAGAATGTACCCACAGATGACTTATAAATGACCCCTTTCTTTGCTAGATTTAATCCAGATTTTTACAATACAGTGCTGTCAGAGTCACAGCCTCTTAGCAGCAAGATGTAGAGGAGGCCCAGTACAGGAGGGCACCTGGCACCTCGGCCCTGGCGCGTTGTTACAGAACATGGCTGGTGTTGGCTGACTCGGGATTGTTTTCCCAGCGTATGGACTGCATCTAGTAGCTGATATGAATTGTCTAATTTTGAGAAGCTGTTACGGATAACTTTGTGTGTTAGAGCTATGATACTGTGAGCTGAAACTGGAAAACCCGGGAAAGAAGAGAAATTGGGCCTTAGGATTTGGATGTGCCATCTAAGCAAGGAACAGGAGACTGTAAAAGTAGCATTTAAAAAAAAAAAATCTAAATTTTGATTTTAACAAAGATAAGAACATGTGTATCTGACCGTGTAGGTAACATCGTTTTTGGATGCAAAATTAGTGGTTTACAAGTGGTTTTTGTGTGGTTTTCTGTTTGGCCAAACTTCTGGCCCTTTTTGTGGACCAAAGGTCCTCGATGTGACTCATACAAGCTTCTTCAAAGGTAAAAAGTGTTTTTGCTTGAGTGCAGTCTTCAGTATAGGTGGAACGTGCTCATGTTATTCACATTTTCAATCTAGTCTTTGCAAAAGTTTCCACTGTTAGAAAGTTGTTGTTAAGCAGTCTGATCCAGCTCCTGTGATTCCTGCATGACTTTGCAGTAAACAGTTTATCATGGTTTTCCTATACATTTGTTGTCAATGCTTGTTCTTATTCTCTGGTCAACAGTTTAATACGGTATAAGTATTATATAAGGGCTTAGATCTCTGTCATTACCCATCTTTTGAAATTGTTTCATTAGTGCAAAAAGATGCAATCAAAATGAATGGGCATTTTTTATACTTATTTTGTAAATAACTGCAAAAAAGCAATGGACTGTGGCGATTTAAATTCTTTAGCCATAGTTCTGGGACTAATTGCCTGTAGTCTTAGATGCTGAGTAGGTCCAGTTAATAGTTTTCAGAAGAAGGGAGATGTTACTGCCTTTGTATCAAAGTTCACATTTACACCACTGTTTATAAGCTAATAAACTCATGAGGAAGTTACATTTTGCCGAAGAAGGAAATAGTTTATTTCCTGTCACCTAAAAAGCTTTGGAGCAATTCCTGACAATATCTGGATGTGGGATCGTTCACTGAAAGGAACTGTTGTTCCTAAATGCAAGTTCTTCTTACTTGCCTAAAATTGGAAACTTTTTGAATTTGAGAAACTGGAGCAATCTCACTATGGAATTAAAAAAATTCCATGTGATTTCGGTGTTCATGGAGTATACCAGCATCTCTGGGACCTGCGGCAACCACTTTGCCTTGGGAAAAGCCATGCCTGGGCATACTACCCCCCTGCCTTTGCACAGGCAGAGGTACAGTGCTCGGCGACTACTGGCTTAGGCTGAGCACTGGTGGTCGTTCCAGTTGAGATAGTTATATGACATATATAGCTTTGAAAGGAAAAAGGAACAAAAATAGAGGATTTTTTTCCATGGAGCTCAGGCCACTGAGTTCTGAAGGGTCTCTGAGTTTCCTAGAAGTAATTAAGATCAATTCTTCACAATTTTTTTCAGGTGCCTTTACGTGCTGTACATATAGCAGTAGTAAAAGCAAACAACAGTCCTTTTGCCAGAGAGCTCTCAGTCAGATCTAAGAAAGAACAGGTGAAAATGTGATCGGTGGGGAAAAGTGGGCACCACTGACAATGACGCTAGCACATTTGATATAAGGAGCAGCAGTCACAGTGTACCACCTGCCCAGCCATACATAAGGTGGTGTAAATTATACCTTGCCCATAAATAGGTGTTTAAAAAAAGCTTAAGGAACCAGAGACATGTAACTCGCGATGGTTTAGACTCTGCCTTCCTAGTGCTCATGATTATATTAATAGTGTGAGTGCAAATGTGGGAGTAGGTTTTAGGTGGTTTTGCAGCCCAGAGATTAGAGAGGTCATTTGTTGACAAAAAAAAAGATTGTATGGTCGTCTAAATACAATGAGTTTAGTGGGTAAAGTCAAGATAAAAACCTCAGTAAGATAGTTCTCATGTGGAGTAAAGACAATGAAAATGCAAACAAAGGGTAAGGGATTAATCTCAGCTTTAATGTATGTAAACACAAATTAGATGGACCAAACCATAAGCACATGGAGAACCTGGCAGTAGCCCAGACTTCTGCCTTTGGCTTGATAGTAACAAGCCTTTGCATTGCGTGTTCGAATCATTGTGGCCACACTACTTTTTTTGCATGAAGTCCATACATACAAGCTTGTACATAAAGGATCTAGCCTTTGAAATCATGCCATGGGCTGGCTAAAGGCACTCTAAAAGTCAGGAAGTAAAACTTCCAATTCAGAAATATATGGATCTGGTGCATTTTATTATTCCTAGAGCGCAAGTTGCCCGAAGTGCATTGATAGTTAGACTCAATAGACTGTGATCTATTGAATGCAATAGGAATCAAAACTTCACCTGTTACTCATGCACTGAATTTGGTAATATATTTAAATGAATAAGGCAATACAATAATTTTCCAATATGCTATGGCATTTGGCATTCTAACAAGTTATTTTCTACCTGTCCTGTTCTTTGGAATGGGTACTTCTAAGATCATAAATCAGAACTCCTAATTGAATAATCTTTTGTGTTGGGGTTGTTTTGATAACATGAAATTTTCTATTTGCCCTAAATATGAGAAAAATTGTTCAAAACAATGGAGTCTTAGTTAGATTCTTTTGCATTTGTGTAAAGAGTATATCATAAACCAGCATTAAGCTACAATTTCAAAGTAGCAGTGTAAAACTTCATGCATGCTTGATTTTCTGGGGAGTTGTGCAACTACAATTCAGCTCATTAATTTGAACTGTTAGAACTATAGAGTCTGGATTAAATCAACAAAAGCAAGACAACTAACTGTTTAAGACAGAAATTGTGTTAATTATCTTTGTTACCTGCAATATAACTCTCAGTGAAGGTTGTGGCGTAATTCTCTAGAGCTCCATTGCCTATTTCTTGCTAGTAGTGAGGAGAACTCTGGAAAAGGAAGGATGTTTATTAGCAGAATAGGAAATAATAACACAAAACAGGTAGCATGAGCTTCCTGTGGTTTCCCTTCTCTGTAACTATGAAGATTTAATTGTACTGAACATGTATTTACCTCTCTGGGTAGCAGATCTGGGGATGAGAATTCTCCGAGTATTATTAAAACTCCTCTGAGATGTTTCCATGTGACTGCCATTTTCTTGGCTCTGATATATATTGTATTTCTATGTGACGTATTTTGGGAAGATGTATATGGTGATGAATGTGTGCAACAACTTTGGGGGCAAAAATTACTTTCTGCTGAGAAACATAGGATCAAGTAGCTCATCGCACTGTGACAGCACTTGCTCTAAGCAGGCAGAGGAATCTGTACACGTCTGTCAGACTGTACGTGGGGAATGTCAAGGTTTGCTCTGAGGAGAGTGAAAGGGGGCTGTGGCTGCTTTGCCACACCAGGATGGGGTGCAACATGCACTCTTTTATTATCATCAGTGCTCTTAGGTGGTGAAATCCAATGCAGAGAAACCAAAGTCCATTACCTGTTCACCCTGTCTTTCATTTGCCATGACCAGTAAGTACCCTTGAAATTGCCAGTGTTTCCAAATCTGGCTACTAAATCTGATTTATACAAGTCTGAGCTGTGTATAAGCACAGGTTTAAAACTGTTTTAATTTTGCAGAATGTCTGCATAACTGGTGAAAGCTTTCTTCAGTTACCCAACAGAACTGAATACATTTTAAAATGAAAATGATTTTTGTTTCCATGTAGATACATTTACTTACATGATTAAACAATATTTTTCCTCAAAAAGAATTCTGATTCATCCAGTTCACTAACAGGATGATCCTTCATGAATATGAAACTATCCAGTGCCTTGTTATATCCTTACTGGTCAAAATGAAGCCTTAGTGTCTATTAATTACTTATTATTCAAGCTGAGCTCTGAAGACATGAATATTACAAAACTGGCTGGTTTTTTTCAGCATAGTCTGTAAAGGTGCTACAAACAAATTACCTTGGTCTTTGTAAAGGGGAAAAAAAAGAGTAGTCAGTATACCACCTTCACAGGTGTGGGACTAGGAGTGTGAGTTTGAAAACATCATTGATTTATTGGTTGCTCAGCTTGAGGTGTTTAGGTCCTGATTCTTTTCCAGAGGACCTAACTCTGTACAGCAGTTTATATATAGCTATATATATTATAGCCTCAGTCTTTACGTTGACTTTACATTGACACAGCTGCAGCTGTGAATGTTCAGCAATTCCTCAAATAAAACCCCAAGTTTTGTAAATTGAGCTCCCAGAAAATGAAACGGCAGCCCATCGTGGCTCCTTTTGCAGCTCCCTCCCTTATTCATGTAATTTCTTTGAACTTCCGCGATGAAATGTGGCCAGTGATTGCACAGGCACCAGCCTCGTTTGCTCTGCAGTTCATCTTCATGCTTTTGTCTGGGGTTGCCCCACGTTGGCCTGAATGCAGCAAGAATCCTGTACCAAAATTGCATACATTTTTTGTTTTTATTGTAAGTTTGGTTTATTATTTATTTAAAGAATGTATCAGCATGTTTATTCACACAGGGGCTGAATTAGGATTTCCTCGACAGCTTTAATGCTAGCATTTCTGTCTCTTTCCAGTACTTGACTTCACAAAATTATAATGGTCTTTTACAGGAGAAAAAAAACCCCGATGGCTTATTTTCAGCTCTATATATATAGGGAAATGAAAATGTTATGATATTGTTCTTGAAGATATTAGTGTATTCTTCTCATAAATCTTTTCACAGATTTGTAACAAACCAGCTATTATTCCTGAAATATATAACCATGGCAATTAGATTGGTGCTTGTGAGGTCTGTGAACCTTTCAAAGCTCTGTATCTTGAAATTAGCTCAGGAAAGTCTTGCTTGCTCTATGTTTCTGTTTCTATAGAATATGATAGTTTAAGTCAGAATTTTATTAGTATAAAAGCGGCTCTAGAACTGATTTTGTCAGTATATTTTAGCATCCTGGAAAAGACTACATCATGTGCCATAGAGACCTTCAGAAATGGTAAATAGAGAGGAGATTCTAGCTATTGTTTTCATTCCTTTGCATCCTTGTTTGAAGTCATTTCAAATCAAGAGCATATTATTTTGCTGTCTTTGTATTATACTTTTACATACAAAAATGCTTAAGGATTTCTCGTGAAAAATTCTTTTTGTTATACAATTGTTTTAATTTCAGAATATTTTATGTAAGAGCTGAGTTAAGATTTTTATACACAATATTAAGAAGCCTTCAAATCATTAAACAGATGTTTATTACTGCATTATTAGGGTAATGAGTAGAACATGATTTGGGGGAACAAAATAGAGGTCTTTTGAATCATCCATGTTTTGTTCATAAGTCATCTGGTGTCACAAATTTTCCGAGGAACATTAATCAGTTTAATAGAAACTGATTTTTCTTGCTTTTCAGGAAGCCCCTTCACTCCCACTCCCCCAACTCCATGAAACTAACCTGGTGTGAAGAAGGTTACACACAGCTGTATTTTTGTGTTACCTTTTGTTTAAGATGATTCTACTCCACTAAACTTTGAGTAATCTTTTCATAGTAAATTTACAGAATTTCTACTTTGTTAAAAGATAATGTTTAATTGGCATTGCACTTGATAAGACGCAATAACGTGTAAGTCTATTTGTGCTACCAGGTGATTTCTTGATTTGAGATGGGAACTTCTGCTTGTTTCAGCTTGGTATAAGAATCTGTGACAGTTGCAATGTTAAAAGGAAAGAAAATCTTACTAAATGTCTTTGGTAGGGTGAGTCCAGTGGCTGGGTTTAGTATGTAGCTGAACACAGACTGACATGCAATCTGCAAATTCTTGAGCTACTAGGGAAATTTGTTTGTAAAAGAAAGACATTACATGTCCAGAGGCCATACGATACATGATTTGTTCCAGAGCAGTTTAAGAAAGAAAGAAAGATTTAATGATTAAAGTCCCAATAGGTTTTTTTTTTGTTTGTTTGGTTTTTTTTGTTTTTTTGAGTAATAACGAGAAGAAAGTCACTTCAGCTTGGAAGTGTGTGAGAAGAGTGGATACCAAAGATGAAAGTGAATTGTTTAGGGTTGTAAAAGGACTGTAACAGGAATTGGAGGTATGAGATTAAGAGAAAGGATAATTAAGCCAAATATTGGTGGAAATTTTAAATCTATTTAAGGCAAAGTAGGCTTTGATGGAGCTATGCTGACGAGTTCTAGCTAAGATAGTGGTTCAGTCCGTTCTTTTCCACTCTGAGTAAAAATGATCTTCTAGAGCTGGTCAATACAGTAAGATGTGAAGATGTGGAGGCAAAGGAAAATACTGAAGATTTTGAGACCTGATTCCATTAGCAGAACTTTGCTTTTTGCAAAATAACAAATATTGCAAATCCTATTGATTTCATTACTTTGCTAATACATATGCAATAAGAGAGAGGAAAATAAGTGTATCATTCTTTTTTATTATATCAGTTTATGTAATCTTTTGGCCAGGAATTGCAAGCAAATTATGCTCCCCTTTTCCTGATTATCCCTGATTGCTGTTGTGTAAAGCCTGAGACTCTCTCTTGCCAATATTATATGTTCACTTGGGAAGTAAATAGAGGTGCACATACTTAGGGAATAGGTGATTACATATAATATACAGTATGCTATCATTGTAATGCAAATAAGGCAATGATGTGTACTTCAATGAATGCAGCCAATCTAACAGTAAAATATAGCTTATAATGGAAGGGAAACTTTAAGTGGAGGAATGAAACGTATGTGTAATTCTGACAGACTTTAAAGATATTTCTCTTCTACTAATATGCCAAAACATTGCATCCAAGCAATTACACTGACATTTGAGAAAGCTCCGTTTGACATACATAGTGTATCGTCTAGTGCAGTGTTCATGAAATTAACATTTTCCTGAAGTAATCATATACAATTAAGTGACCAAATAGTTCTGAGGCAATACAACTGTATTTCACAGGAACTAAATATATTTCTTCACACTGATCCTGCATGTTTTAGTTGAGCAGTCATTAGCATGTTTATAATGGTTCTAATTTAGCACAACATTTTCTGAATTTTATCCTTGAGTCATTTACAAATTGTTCATATTGAGTAAACAAAGGAAACAGATTGCATTTTATACTTAGTAATTTATCTGAAAGAAGAGGGGAGGGTTAATTGTCTGAAAGTTTTGCTCTGTTTGGGGAAGTGATTCTCGTCTTGCATTGCTTGGCACACAATGCCTTTTTCCCTCTGTTCTGGGAAAAAAAACAAGAAAGAATGGAGGAGTGAGTAAAATGAAAAATTAGGAGCAGGACAAGATTTGCCACTCCCAAAGGGGAGTGTGGAGCAGAATTGGAGCTGGCACGAGATTATCTAAAACAGTTGGTGCATTCCTTAATGATCAAGTGCTTGAGAAGTCCAGCTCTCTCTCACAGAGCATCTGTGTTGATGTTTATATCGGTGCCCTGCTGTATGGGAAAAGCATGCTTTCTCTTGTTGCTTTTCTAAAAATAGTGTGGCATATAGCATTGTATGAGTTATTTTAAGAGAACAAAAACATTTGCAAGGTTAAAGGTTCTGCTTTTTAATAAATAAATAAAAATAAAGGTCAGAACTGTATCTTGGGTTATTCTTTCCATGAAATTCAAACTCCTTTTTATCTAGAGTTTTGCACTGAGCAGCATGTGTCTCAAAATGCTTCTTGCACTAGAGAATTCCTGTTGAAACAAGCCATTTTAGATGGATTTGGTACAAGCTTCAGACTCTCTGCAGTGTTTTCCCACTAGCCACATCACAGAAAGCAGGTCTGGAAATCACCCCCAGTTAAATTCCAGTGTTTCTGTTTAGAATGTCTGTTGTTTCATGCAAGATCTAGACCATTCAAGCAGTGCAAATGAATTCAGAGGAAAACCAGAACATTTTAATGCCTAATTATTTTTAGTGAGCTTGGAGAGTTTTAATTAAAAGTTAAGAGAGCTCTCCAAGCTCTTACAGTTCTAATTTTATCATATTGTGGAAATCTTGTCACTGTGAAAAAATGTACAGCAGTTCGCAGATTTACTTGGTTCCCCGTCCTAAACAAAACTGTAACGCTGGGTAGTCAGATCTCAGTCGCATTTCCATTATTGCTTTTTCAAGAAAGCATCTAGTGTGAGCACACTGCCTTTTGCATAGAATTGTATTTAGGAAAGCTTCTTTGCCCTTTGTTTTTTTGGTGGTTTTTTTCCCCTCTTTGTTTGGTTTTACACTACTGCCTACAGGTTGTACTGAGAATGGGCACCAAGTTCTAAATCACGACCAGAAATGTGCTAGGTGTTCCCTAAACCCTTGTGAGATGTGCAGTCTGTGCCAGGAACATCACAGCCTCAATAGCCCAGGCAGACAAAGAGGTGGATAGAAACCATCAGTATGAGAGGAGGGAGTAAGCGACTGGCCAGGATTACTTGACTCCTTCATGGCAGGAGGAAGATATAGAATTTAGGAGTGATTATTATTTAAAAAAAAAATTTGCAGTAAATGTCGCAAAAGGAATTGGAAGGTTTTCCTGTTCTAAATGTCTTATTGCTCGTTTTTGTGTTGTGATTGTATTTTTGTTTTTCAAGAACTTGGCTTCGGAAAGCTTATTAAATCAAGAAAATCTTGAAAAGTTGGCCAAAGAACTCAGTTCACTGGCTAACAACATGTCTGAAATGCCTTATTTTAATTTGCTGTTAGACCAGAGCAATTAATTACTGTATGAGAACAGTATGGAAATTGAGAAGGATGAGATGAGATTCCCCTGACCTGCCTTTCCACTGACGACAAGATTGAAGCCAAGCTGCTTATGAGCAAGAGACGGTGGCAGTACATTGCAACTACGGATGTTAAGCCTTCAGGCTGATTTTTGATTAGTTTTGTATTGTTGCTGTCTCCTTTTCTTTTATTTAAAGTTTATTGAAACAGAAAAGGATAATTTGTGTTTGAAAGAAGAAAAAAAGTAACTATGGCAACAAAGAATCTATTTTAGTAACATTACACAAACTTTACATCCTTGGATTAAATAAGAATAGATAGTACCATCCTGCAGTTAAGTTTCTGATAGTCATGGTTGAATTACAGTTTTATGTTTCAAATCATGAAGGTAAATGTAAATTCCTTAATTTAATTTTGAATTGTTAGAAGATTATAAAATCATGTTCTTTCAAAGTGAATTAAATTAACCTTTTGCCTTTCCCTTTGATATCAACACGTTAAGGTTTGCATATAATTTTAAAATACAGAACACGAAGCATGAAAATTAGGAAATATTTTTATGATACAGATCTAAGCTAGATGGTTCTTCAAGGAAATCTGATGGGCAGTGAACTCACAAAAGACATGTAAGCAAGCTGTTACGCATTCAGAGATGGATCACTTAATCAAAGGTCCCAACACAGGTATATTAAAACTCATCGCTGGATTTTAAAAAATATAATGAATTTTCTGAATAATTAACTTTTTTTTAATGAATGGATCTTATAATAGCACCAATGCATCTGGTGTTTTAGTTCAACTGTAAGAAACAAACCCTGACTTGGGTAATCTAAATTATGCTTGACTTTTTTTCAGGAATATTTGTAGAGTACTGATTCTATTTAGTTTTTTGTACTCTTAACAGATTTAGTATTCTGTGAAGAACGCTGAAGGAAACCTTCCTCCTTCAGATGCATGATGGGTTGGGCTGCGATTGTTATTATTTTAGATGTTGGGTCCTTCACCCACTTGAAAAAGCACATTTGCCCTGAGGTATGTGGTGAGATATGCAAAGTTACAGGAGGGAGCAGGGCAACCAAATGGTTGCCACTGTAATGGTTATTTGAAGCTTATGTGGTTTTGGGGGAAAAAAGCAGCTCTTCTGCAGTAGGAATCCAGCGTGATAGGCCTTGTGAGCACACAAATATCTGTCACAAGTTCATAATCTCGTTTAACATACTCTCAAAGAAAAAAAAAACAAAACACCTGCGTAACATTTTTCTCTAACAAATATTTCATAGATGTTGACAGGGTAATTCCACTTGTGCTGTTTTGCTCATGGTGTAGACTTGGATGAAGCGTTTGAGCTCGTTTGGCAAAGGCTGGTCCGGAGGACACCTCTTCTCCTGTGGAGCTGCAGGCAGATCAATGTAATGAGAGTAGCTTAGAAAATACAGAAAGTTAGAGATGCAAAAGTATGATCTTATTATGTTCAGCAATATCTGCTAAATTGTAATGGGGTTTAACTATGGACTATAGTCCTGAAATAGAGACAAAGATGCCACTAATTCTGTAGTACTGTTCTTCTAAAATGCAGCTTATCCTCCTCCTCCTGAGGGATCTGATCATGTTTTAGAACAATTTCTCTCACAGTATGCCTGATTTCTAATTCCTCCACCTTGTCTTTCCAGTGCCTTTTTCTCTGAGATGTAACGGTTCAGATACATGTAGAAGTATGTCAGCTATACCTTTGATTGAATTATATTTCTGTATTGTTTATGAACTTGCTATGCATTTGCAATCATTATTAATAAATCAATGTGCTTTTGTCTTCTGTCACAAAGTAATGTATGCATTCAAAAAGAATTGTATGCAAAACAAGTCATGTTTTAGAACTCATATCATTAATAACTATCAGTTTGTAGTATTGTTACAACATGTTGTGAGGGGAGCTTATTATAAAAGAAATAACGAGGCACTGCACAGTAGCAAGAATAAGATGGTTCAGTTGATCACTGGTGTAGGTGTTATAAATATGCCAGTCTGTACTATAGTGTTTTATTAAGTCTCAAAAAGTCAAAGCTGATTTGAAATAATAATGTCTGACAGTCAGTGCTTTGAAGTTTTGCTGCTGCACTCTCACATTTAGGCTTTCTTTTATGTATGACTTTACCATAAAAAACAAAAACACACACATGGCATGAATGCTTTTTTTTTTTTTTTTTCATATCTGTATTTCAAAGAAAGTAATAGGAGGCTACTTCAATGAATTAAAAGGGGAAAAAAAAAAGGAACAGCCCCCCCAGACCGATGAGGATAGATGCAGGCCACTGTAAGGTCATACAGTATTCATGTAAGCTATAGCTGGAGTTGGTAACTTGTTGAAGACTGTGAAACTGAAAATTTAAAAAAAAAAAAAAAAAAAAGGAAGAATAAGGAAGAGACGAGGCAAAAGCTATCCTTGATAGGAACAAGATGACTTTCATGCAGTCGGAAGAACTTGAGAGCTTGGCTGTGATAGCTAACACACTCGTTCTTCATCACCGGTCATGCAACAAAGAGCTGGATTCCATCCATTCCATGACTGATTGATTACCCAATGGACAAATGTTAATTCTTTTCATCGATGCTTTGTCATTGTGGAGAGATCCTTTTCATCTAACACCTAGGCTTTTTTTCCTTGCCTTTTTTTTTTTCCTGCTTATTTATCTTTTAACATCCTTTTTCCATTCACCTTTGCAAAACTGTCATGTCTAACAAGATTCTCACAGTACTTTGAACTCCTTTAGTTTACAATTAAAATTGCTAACAAAGTATGTAATAAACCGTGATATTAAATAATACTCAATGATTTAATTTAGTCATCTCATTCTAATTATACTTAACCTGTTTGCTGTCCTTGAAAGAAAATCTTCCCTAGTCCACAAGAGAAGAATATAAAGGATGAGAAGCTGGTGGTGTTAATATAATAAATTGCTCCAGTGCAACTTCACGAGTTTGATCTTACATGTGTCAGTACGAAATATGCTACTTTGCGGCATAAGCCCAACTGTGGTTTATAAAGTCAGTGAGAAGAGCTAAAAATGTATAAATGCTAATTTCTTTCTTTGCTTCTTTTATAATTGTCTTTAACAAGAATACCCCTGAATTTTGAAAATGTCGTGATCCACAAGGTTTTGGAATGGTGCTGAAGCAGAGCCTCAGTGCAGCGAGAGTGATGCAGTGCAGATGTGAATTCGGGCTTCTTCAATGTTCAGTGCTGGATTCTGAGTCGATGTTTTGTTTCTATAATGAATCAAACCAGAAAATGAATCAATATGGATGAGGGCATTTTACTGAAGTCAGAAGCTATCTTTGTAGATTTTGTGTGTATGGAAAAATTAATTTTCAGTGCAGAAAGAAGAAAAAAATTCCCTTTCTGATTCACAAACCTTTTCAAAATGTGTGTTTGTGAACACAGAATACAGAACTTGAAGGGAGAATTGCCTTTCAAGCATAAGCCTTTATATTTAGTTTCATGTCTAATGTGGAGGACCTCCGGAGAGCTTTAACACATATGATTATTTCCAATTCTAAAAATCATGCAGATTAAACCTACTAATTGAAAATTTACAGGAATTTCAAAAGAGCTATTTCTACAACGTTATTAAAAAGTTTATTAAAAGGCTCATCGTATGTTTCTGTAAGCTTCCCAATAACAAAGTACAGTAGCTATGAATTGTGTGGTCAGATCTGTAACACAGAGTTTAGCTGAGACAGGGGTGTTTAAAGAAATGTTTCTTAAGGAATTTTTCACTCATTTATAGAGATAAAAATTTTAACCAGTGATGTGATTATATATATATAAAAAAAAAAAGGCACACAGATAGATCTGTTTTGCGTTCCAGTTCTTTTTCAGTCTGTCTTTAGAAATATGATTTTTTTTCCCTTATGTAATATAGGAATGCTGCAGACAAACATGGGTGCTCTTAAGAACAGTAAGAGAAGAAATAAAGCAAATGATTTTGAGGAAAGTACTTTATCAAATCCTGTGATATGCTAATTATTATTATTATTATTTTTAATTTAAAGGGTTTTCCTTCTTTGTATGAATTGAGGGAAATAGCTAAAAAGCAGTAAAATGCATAACTTATAGCAAGCATCAAAATAAAACTCTAGAGCTTTTGGGTTTTTTTCCAGGGATGAGGGGTCTGAAATTTTGGCAGGGGAGAAACGCAGAAACATCTTTTTTAAACTAATGATGATATCACAAAAAAGGACAAATTATAATGTTCTATTGATAATTGATGGTTATTTCTTGAATCTTCTATTATTAGGCCAGAACTCATAAAAGTAATAAGTGCCTGTTATTGTTAAAAGTAAATTGTTATTATATAACAAGTATTTTAACACTGTCTATTGCAACTCACAGCTCCTTAATTTTGCCTCTTTCATAGAAAGATATAATTAGTAAATAAATTTTCTACGGAAATATTACTTCAAAAACATTTACAAGCCATGTTGTCTTTCCACGGAGGCTTGCACGGTGAAAATGTGTTGCAATTAAAACCTGATCTTTGATCTTTCAGTAGTTATGCTCTGGTTTGCTTTCAATTGGGTTTGGGTTCTTTTTTGTTTTTTGTTTGATTCTGTTTGTTTGTTTCAAATGAATGATACTAATGTGAATTTTTAGGCTGAGACTACATGCACCCTAAAATATGATTGGCCATGTGACCCTTTTAGTCCTTAAACTTCTCCCAAAATCTTTGACTCCTCCTTCTGTGACCTGTTTGAGTGTTTTTCCTGCCTCTGAATATTTTTTGAATCCTGTGAGATGGAACAAACTGTTACCCATTGCACAGATGCGGTCTGCGTTGCCATTTTTAATCTGAAGTTTTTGCTTTGGTTTTCTCTTGTGTGAATGCTTCTGATGGGACTGCTGACATGAGACTTTGAGCCACGATTTGACCTTAATCTGCCACTAATTTAGCAGAAGATATGTTGGGCTGAATTCTGGACCATGTACACTCTGGTGTTAATTTGGAAGTGACTGGAGTGGGATCAGTGCAAAAGTTCTCAAAATTTGGAACGTTATTAGTTATTTAGAAAGTATTGTGTAAATTGATCTCCTCCTAAGACAAACAGCAGCTTGCTCTGGGAGCTCCTGGCGGCTGAGGTGCCTGGCTGTTCCTGGCGTATGCACTAGGAAACAACCTGCTCAGCAGCACCCAGAGTGGGACATGGTCTTACAACAAATACGATTCATTTGCAAAGATTAATTTCAGGAACAGATTTGTGTTTAAATAGTGTTTGTGATATCTCGCTAAACTGGGATGAAGGGTTTCCAAGGAGTTTAGCATAGACACTGTTGATGACTCTGTCTACCGACAAAAGTAAATGCACGACGTTTGATGGAGATTGTATTGTTACTAACTGGGAAGGGAAAATAAGCATTCAGTTGTGTGAGAAGGTTTCTTGGTAATTGTTTATAAATCTGAATTGTGGTTCTTAAAGTCATAAAACTCTGGATCACCCATCAACTCTAAGAATTCCCATCTTAAAAGTTGCCTTTTGTAATTTATCTGGAAGGTTATGTATAATTTAGGCTTCAGAGCCACTTAGCTTAATTTAGGAACTGAAAAAATCTTTAGACGTTATTGAAGTCTATTACGTCCAAAATCAGATTTTCTCCTGGAACTGGGGTCTGATCACAGCAAACTTACTAAGACTACTACTTTCTCCTAATAATGACTTCAGTGGCAGTTTTGCCTGTGGAAGGCCTCCCAGGTTGGGGCAAAGATTTGAAACGTATTCTGAACTTCAAATTATGAAAGTCTGTCTTCTAATCATTGCATGTTGTTTATAGTGAGAAAATTTCTGATACTGTGAACATCCAACATGTAGAGTGCTTTTATGAATTCCATGGAGACATTATATGAATAACTTTTGCATTGACATGGGTATAAAAATGGGTTGCAGATGTCACTGTGTGCCAAATTTCCAAAAAAAGCTTCTAAATCTTCATGTATAATTTCGAGTGTACAATCATTCTCAAATGAAAAAGGCAGAATTTGTATATACATTGGCAATCTATGCATGTAAATTGGCAGTTAGCATGCATAAATCCTGAACGAAGTTTTCCTTTCAATTAGACCCTTGTTAAATCCATAGTAACTCCATTAACCTTGGTGGAATTACTTTGGATTTAAAATGCAGTTAAATAAGAGCTCTGTTTAGCTACAAGTTCATTTGCCTTTGAAACTATGGTCCGCCTAGAACAGGGAGAACAGTTTTAAAATGAAGATGGCACCTGTTTTCCTGATGTGTGAGAATAAATTCAGTAATATTTGGTAATATTTTTTTTCTCTTTCCTTGTTTTTCTTTTTTAATAGATTCATCCTGCATGGAAAAGCTACTTTCTAAAGACTGGAAGGAGAAGATGGAAAAATTAAACACAAGCGATCTCCTTGGAGAAATTAAAGGTATCTCACTAGATCAAATTTTAAATGTTTGCATATATTTTAAAAGGAGGATTGAGGATTTTTTTAAAGTTCAGAAAAAATAAGAAATAACAACCATAACAAGAGGGTTCTTTCTTCTTTCTAGTCAACTCATCCTGTTTTTTAATGTTTATATTTGAGGTGATGGATGTGTCCACCAAATAAATAAATCAGAGTATGTCACAATCAGTTATAGGCAGTATCAAGGATGTTATCACAAACACCAGGTTAGTTACATTGGTTCACTGACATTAGCTATATGTCTTTATAACCAGAGGAAAAGGAAGAAACATCTTGAAAACGTGGAGTTACTAGTACTTGGTACTGTTTCTTCCCAGTTGCATAAACTATGTGTAGAAACTGCTTTCAGATTAGAAATGGGGGAAATTGTGTGATTACTGTTCTAAATCCTTGATTCCAAATAGAGAAATAAAAAAATAAATATTTCTGTTCATGCTATTCCTGTGGAGAAAGAGTAGCTTTGGATGAAATTTGGGACCTACTGGAAAAAGTGCAAGTTTTATTGCATATATAGACAGTACTTCCCAGTATTTCCAAGGTTTGTTGAACAGGCAGTCTAGTAAAAGTGGAATTGTCTTGACAATTAAGTACTATGTAGAAAACTTGAAGTGTTTTTCCCCACCCATCAATTCTTCAATGGATTTTCTCAGTGAGAAGAAATTCAGTGTTATTGATTAAGCAACAAATTAAAGAGGTGGGGGGTTTTGTGCTGTGAGAAGGGGTCATAAGGCATGTTTGAGGAGTATACAACGTACCTTAGATTGATTTCTCTTCATTGGTATAATTTTATTAAATTACAACTACAAATATGTGGAAACAGAGCATCATGTACATCATATTAATAAATCTTCACTAGTGCAAAAAAAAAAAAAAAAGAAAGAAAGAAAGAATGGTACTATTTGATGAAAATAGATGCTTAGGTTTTTGTATTTCTGCCAGGGAAACTTAAGATAGTTCAATTTTTTTTGTTACACATAGAGATGAAAGATTGTTCCTTTTTAATAAGTAAGCTGTAATTGGTTCCCTCAGTGGATTCAAGATCAAAATCTTGGATATTTTTTTGGTAGAATTACAAAAATGTATATTTTTTAGCTGGTTAAGAAATCCTATAGTAATGTCAATGGCAAAAGTATAGTATGCAGTTTTACAGGAACATGTTAAAACTGACTGGAACGAAATCCAACAAAATTATGTCTTGAAATCACATTCTATTTAAAGCCATATTGTCTCTCATAGTGTGGAAAACATTGAAGTTTGTCCATTATTTGCACAATATAACTACTTAATCTTTAAACAGAAACTACTTGAATGCTGTTAGTGAACCAAAATTAAATGAGGGGGGATCTCTAACAATGCAGGATAATGTTCGTTATTCTTTTATATGGCACAAAAAGCTTTTTCATGAGCTTTCATTTATTAGAAGAAAAGGTTTGTTTTTCTCAATATATGTTATTCCTCCTATTTTCTTAGTATATATATTCACTGCAAAATGAATGGACAGAGTTCTTTCTCCTACCCTTTTTCTCATCTGCCTACAAAGCATTCTCACTCAGACTTGGAAGAATTTTCATCTCATTCAACTATGTTTTCTGGAAGCATAGCTTATTAGCTGTACAAAAGGGATCACCTGATTAGGCTCACCAGATTTACATGTTGACAGTCATTCGGCTAGTTTCCACAACTCACTTCCTGAGTCTCATCCCTAGAAACCTCTCCTTAAGTGGTCTTTGCGTCTGCAGTATTGCTCCCTGCTACTAGTTGACTTCCAGCAAGATGCAATGCTGAATCTTTGCCACTGCACCTGCATGTAACATATTCCATGAACGGGCAAAAACACAGAGCAGCATACACAAGCACAGAAGATAAATGATGGTTGCTGTTACGGCGTGCTTTATACTTACCATATCCAAACCTCTTGACAAAGGCATTAGTGTCATTTTATAGAAGAAGAAAACAAGGTGCAGTTACACAGCAGAGGCAGCGGCCGGTCTGCAGTGGGACTTAGTTCCTTGGGGCTCGTGAGCCAGTGGCATGGCTGCAGTCTCCAGGCCGGTAACTCCTAGCTGATAAAATCGCTGTCAACCCAATAGCCTGGTTTTAACTCATATTAGCATTTGTGTGCCTTAAATCATCTCAGAAAGAAAAAAGAAAACAAAAACAAACAATGCAACAATCTAGCCCATGGCAGCATGAGACGCAGATTACAAGAAGGAAATAAAGCAAAGTAGGACAACCAGAAAGGATTTTTAATCTATCAAAGAAGCATACTTAAAAAAAAAATATTTTTTTCTTTTCAGTGTTCAGGGTGGTAGATTTCCAAATCAATGAAGTTCATTTTCACAGTGCTGAATGAATTTCCAGTTAGGTAACTGGCAGGGCATGCTGAGGTCTGAAAGAGCTGCTTTTGAAACTGTGTCATCTTTGGGAGGTCAAATATAATTTTCCTTAATTTCCATTAGATTCGAGATCAATTTATTTAACTGGCTGATATTTTTGGCTTTTGTGCAGACTTTCTGCTCATATTACTGAGAGCCTAACTTAAAGACATGAAGTGGTGCAGTAAAAATAAACAAATGAGGTCATTAGGGAAAAAAAAAATCTTGATTACAAGAAAGTGAGGTGTGGTCCTGTGAGGAACTGCTCTTTGCACTGACTGTTACTGGGAGTTGTTTATTTTAGAGAGAAGGCGGCGTTCTTGCTAAGGATAACCTGAGCACATACTCTTCCTCTGTGTCTGCACAACTACAGCCCTCCCCCCTCAGTGAAAGACTAGCATCTTGGTTGTGGGAAGGCAGTTTGCTGAGAATCACTGCCAGAAAAAAGGATGAAAGCAGAAAAAAAATTGTACCACTGACACAAACTGTTTCTATTCATGTTTGGGAAGTACATAGATGAGAAGATAATTGGCTGAGAGAAACATATAAAAATGGTATTTTCTTGCTTTACCTTCTATATTTAGAACACAATAGTGTTAATCAAGATATAATTATAAACTATATCTATTAATGCAAACAATAGAAGCCAATACAAAAGTAACAGACAGTGAATCATTAATTTTTTCTCTAAGTGGGATTGTTCCTGCTCACAATTACTCTTGCACAGTGTGCTTCATTTGTAAAACTGCTTTTTTGGAGTTTCTTTATTAGGATTTCAGTTATTGATAATGGTCCAGATTCTTCCTTGAATTCCAGCCAGACAAGCCATTGACTTCAGGGAGGTTGCATGAAACTCAGAGGAGCATTTGGCAGAATGCTTTGTAGCCAAATTCCAGTGGTTAAAATTTAAGTCTGCTTGTTCATTTGATATGTTTATAAATGAAACACATAGGTCAAATTTTCAAAGGTCTATGAAGCAGTTGAGCTGAGTTAAATGACCTGCTCACCTGGAAAAAACCCCGCAGCTGCCTATGCAAATCATTTGATTGTATGCTATTTGCCGGTGTCTGCATGGAGATACATTTATTTAAGGTATACAAGCGATTTGTTAGGCTTATGTCTGGCTTTTGCAGTGTCTTTTTTTGTATAGAAATTAGGATCAGGAAATACTTTTCATTCTAACTTTTGTTGTCGTGTATTTGAATGAACAAAATGATGCAGGTTTTTGTTGGTTTTTTTTCCCTTCATTTTCTAAATTTCCAGATATTTGGGTGCACAGAGTTCTGTCCTCACCCTCCCTCGCTGCATGTATTTCTGTTGCTTAGTTATCTAGTTTTTCTTCAGCAGCCACAGCTAGGCAGAGTAGCATCATTTATCACTATACAGAGTCTGTTTTAAGTTTTCTGTTTCTGTTCCAAATATAAATCTCTGGAATAGCATAGTCTTGCATACATCAGGCAGTTGTCCCACTGAAATAGCCCGCAATGGTCTTTCTCAGCATGCAGGGTCTTTGAAGATCAAATAAGAAAGGTCAGTCTTTAAGTAACTTAAGCAATGATGTTATCGTGAAAGGGTCAGAATTGGTCTAGCAGTCTTAGAGAAGAGTGACTCCTGGGTCACCAGCTACTGTGTTGCAGGTTAGTTCTCTGGCTTCCATTGGTGGTGTTTACAACTGGAACTATCTATATTTATAGGCATTGTGACTTGGATGTCACATGCTGTCTTTGTACAGTGTACTCTATTTTGGGAAGGATGGTGATTGATGTCCCTAGCTTTACCCGATACAGAAGGCTGTTTGCATTATGTTTCCTGTGCTTATTCCTTCCCTTTTTATATTTGCTACTTTATTCAAAAAAGCCTGAACCTCCTCTTTCATGTGACACGTCCATGTCTATTGGCCTCACAATATTGGGATCGGTGGGAGGCAGCATTCCTGTTTCCTAGGATATGTTGAATTTAGTAAAACGAAGCAACTTCACCCACTTGATAGTCTTCTTGTAAGAAACGCTATAAACAATATTGAAGATGGTATTTGTCCCTGGGATTAGAGCACAGGAGAGATGGAAAGAGGTGTTTTCTAGGAGCACTTTTTTGTGTGTGCATTAATGACTGGAAGAGAACAGTGAGGCACAACTGTTTGAATCTAGTAATTTAACACTATCCATTTCTGGAATAGTCTTGGAGAGAGTTCTGCATGAATGAATCCTTGAGAAAGTTATGGTTTCTGTGTTTTTACAGTGAATTAAGTTTTTTCTTAGAATATGCATGATTTACAAAACATTTTAAAATGCTATTTTTGCTTCCATTTTATAAAATTTGTCTTCACAGATCGGGTGTTTCTTAGTGCACTATAGCAAATGTGAAGACCATTTTGAGGAAAATAAATCTGATGTTTTCCTGTAGCCCTGACCAACACTGTAGTCTGGATTTGGAGTAATTATTTCTCAGTATAATTGCTGAAATCTCTTTCTCATGAAGTCTAAGGGTATATAACAGTCTGCCTTATAAATATGTATAAATAAATATATATAAGTCTTATATCACAGAGGCTCTCAGAGGTTTTTAATTATGTCACTTTGTATGGCTATAGACATTTCAAAGCTCTCCTTTGTGCTCTCTGTTATAAACATATTTTATTTCTTTTGAAGTCTGTGTGATATACATACTAGCAATTAAAAACCCAGCTCGGGCTTTGAGACATAAGGTCTTCTTAATTAAAACTCAAACAAAAGCTACAAGCAAAAGCCCCACTATATGATTAAGGTCTAAAGTGTTATGATACATTAGAATCATTGTTAACTGCTAGGATTTAAAAAATCAATACACAGGAAAAAGGATCAACTGGTTCCAATTAGTGAAACCAATGAAAGCATCCAACAAAACATAACAAAACAATGCAACCCAGGACCTCTACTCCCCAAATCCTTAAGAAATTAGTCCTGATTAGAAATATAGAAATATACCACAGGCAATAAAGGTTTCTCATAATGTATTTATTACCATGATCCAATGATGTGGTATGTTTAGCTTTATGTTGCAGCTCTCCAGGTCGGAGATATATTTTTGTTTTGCCATTTCTCAAGTCTTTAGCTTTTTGTGCAATGTGTTACCAAAGCTACATTTCCAGGTCTAATCTGACCTTCTAAATTAAGTGGTACATTTTTGCATGACTGATTATTTCATAAGCACTTTCAACAGTTAATGCTCGCATACCCTTTAGTTTGATTTGCTTGAAGAAGGTAATGGATTCAAAAATAAAAATATTTTGGTAAAACTTACCATGCCCCAGTGTATCTATTTGTTGTGATTAAGATCCTGATATAATTAGTTAGACTAACCACTAGCATGTACTAAATTTAACTGTATGGTCTTATGTCATCTTGATGTTTTTCATACTAAATACTTTTCTCCAGATTCTGGATTTAAGTAGACATACCCCAAACTGTACAGGCAGAAGGTAGTTCTGTGGAAACGAATGGGACCGCTCACTGTACATAATACTATTATTTAAACTTTGTACATGTAAGTCTTGGCAGGATTGAAGCTGTATGTAGAGCAAAGAAAAAAAAAAGTAGTAAATATTTTTGTTGCTCTGGTCTTTGGTCAGAGTGTCATATTTCAGTGGCAGCTATCACAATCATGCCTGCTTCTAATGTTAAAAGTTAATGACTATTGCCGTTTCTAGTTCTTAAAACTCCACAACTATAAATTACATTGTAATCAACCTTTCACATAAATCAGGTTTTCCATATTGTTGAATACATTTTATAAATGATATCATCTGGGATGCATGCAGTGTATTTCCAGGCACACAATGAGTTTGTTACTTATGGCAGTCACATATATATTTTTTTTTTTTTACCTCACCAGTGTATGTTTCTAAGCTTAACAATTCAGGACTAAATATATGAACTCTGTACTACCCTGAAATCAATGGGACAAGTCATTTACACGCTGTGTTTTGTGGGACTGTGTCCCAGATAGTGTGCTACCAATTGTTCACGAGAAAAAGGAATAAGAAGGATAATGATGCTAACAATAAGGAACTTGAAACAGCAATACATTTATTTGGCACATTAGAAAAGACTGCACTCTGGAATTTGATTCATTCTTCATTTGTACAAATAGTGTCAAGAAAATGTATGATCCTAAAAGGTGTTTATTTTCAAATGCCATTTAATATTTTTAGCAGAAAATTGCAAGTTGTTTTCTTCACTTCTATTCTGAAAATGTGACATTTTCTTCTATTGGTAGGTTGTTTTGGTATCGTGTACATATATTTTCAATTTTCATTATATCAGTAATTGTTATCTTTAACAAATACAGAGTCCTTAACTGCAGTTGAAAGGCTTCTGTGCTGAAGAAGCCAGTCACTGCTTGGAACTCAGGGCCTCTACTGACACTGGATGTCAGGGGCAAATTTCCTTTTGACTCAAGTCCCAGCTTAGTTGCCAGTGAAGTTTCTTACCTTTACCAAAATTCCTACTGAAGAAAAATATGCAACTTCATATGAAAAAGCAAGTGCATGTGTAGGAGTCTGCACTGCTGAAACAAGAGTGGAAGCTCCATTTCTTGTGTTTCATCATGCTTCAGTGCTTTTGGCTTTTTGCTGCTGTAGACATATAAAGTCAAATTCCAACAAATTTAGTTAATATAAGCATTTATCTAGAAAGATGCACGTAGGCACAGTACTGAAAGGACTGAAATTTTCTGATTGGTTTGGATTCTGGGGAAACCTGTAGGTGTACTTCATCAGTCTTTTGTTACAGGAGTTTCCAATTAAGAAAATCTTTAAGTGTCCGATATAAAGAACATACTGTCCTGCACTGTTCTTTCTCTATGGATACTAAGCAACGTGGGGAAGGGTCTGAGGAAAGGGTAAACATACAGTAATATTTCCTCAATATACTCTTCCAATTTCCCACAAAGTATGATTAATGGGCTTCTTGATTCAGAGGTGGTACATTCGGGTTTAATGGCCCTTGATAGAATTACCATCTATGAACATGTCCAATCGCTTTGGAACCCTCTAACAGACAGCTGGCAAGTCTGTGGGGATAAACTCAGCAGTTAACAATATGCTGTGTGTTTGAACCTAATACCTTGTAGGTGTCCCCTAGATCTTGCATTGTAATCGACAGGGAATGACTGGTCCTTCTTCACCTTCCCAGTTACACGACATTCAGTTGTCTCTTCTCCAGGTTGAAAAGTAAAAATATATTGATTTATTCCTTATAGGAAATCTGTTCTGCACTTTGGGTGCTCTCATCAGTTAATTTGGAAAGAAAATTTTTGCACAAAACATTCTTATTCTGAGCAACATCAGACTTTGGCACTGATTAATGAGAACCTTTGTGGCAATTCTTTTCACCTCGGTTGGTTTTGAACTCCCTTTCTGAATAAGGAGTCTGTCTTGAAGTGGGGTCTTGATATGTGGATGTTGTCTGGTAATGAGAGCATCTTCATGATATCAATCAGAGTATTTTTTTTCTTGAGAGATGTGAAAATACCTTACTGGGAGCATTATAAATGGTGGACCCAGAGGGGGCTCAGAAATGTCATCTGTAAAACTTAACGGTCGTAGCATTAGTACTCGGGGAAAATTAAGTACAAGCACATTTGGGAAACTTGCATGCAACTGAGAATATCAAGAACATAATGTGCAACCTGACACAGCCACTGCCTCAAAAGCCTAAGCTCAGTAAGGAATAGAAGAAGAAATACAAGAAGGGTTGTCCTTGTCCTCTCTAAACAAGCTGACCCTTTGGAAAAGGTTAACTATCAGTATTTTTTTCAAGAGGTCTGTTTGTCTGACTGTGTCACCTCACCTCAGGTCTGACCAATGACACCTGACAGTTTTCTGCCAAAGGGCAGATCTAGCCAAAGTGGGATAATTCTCCTTGGTTTTGCATCCTCCTGCCAGCATTAAAGTGATTTCAGGCTAATTGGGATTCCCTTGCTTCAATCAGGTCATTCATGACACTGTCCCCTTCCTTGGAGAGTGAATTGGTCTCAATTCACTCTTCCACTTCTGCCTCTCCCCCAAATATTTATTTTAGATTAAAGTAAATAATTTCTCTCTTTTCCACTCTCCTTTTTTTTTTTTTTTTTTTTTTTTTGTTTTTTGTTCGGCATGATTTGCCAATAGAGAAAATTTTGCAAAACACTAGAAAAGATGCATTCTCATCAATGAATATGAGTATTTGAATTTTAAAACAAATTGAGAGCGCTATATTGAAACAGTTTCCAAAGGAAATTTGTCTGAATAGAGGAAATAGAATTCTATTAAGGGCATAGCCTATCCTGATTCCATGAATGCATTGTATGTATTAAGTTCCATGTTAATAAAATTAATAGATTTATACCCAGGCAGCTTGATCAGAGATGGTTCTTTGTCATTAGCTCTCACACTGGAATCCTGTTATTATATGCATATTTTCTTTTACCTTTTTTCTTTAAATTACTTTTAGTTTGACCCACATCTCCTAATATTTACCTTGGTCTGTATCAATATGAATTAACAAAGTTTAACGTTGGTCATGTTGTCATAAATGTTCTTTGAGGGTTACGCACGATCACGCTGAGACCTGCTCGATAGCTGGTTAAAATGTGTTGCCCCGTAGATAATGAGGGGCTAACACACTCGTGTTGGGAATGAATCCTTATGTCTATTAAGATTTGTTTGAATAGGTTTCCATCACAACAGGTGCACAATTATTTTATGAGTAAAATATTATCAGCCTTCCAAATTAGCCAGGGCAAAATGCAAGTTGTCTGATTAAATAATCAAACCCAATGCTTAAAATGCACTTGATTTCCACAGGAATTTTAAGATGCTAAGTCCCAGTCTGTCAGTGAAACTGTGATTGTTTGCAGCATGCAAGTAGCAGCTTGTGGAGTATCCTGTTTGGTGTGTTTTACATAATTCATCCTACATTATACAAGACAAAACCGCTAAAAGAGCATATAATAATAGGTTTTACTTCTAGTCAAACAATTTTAATCTACCAATGAAGGTATTATACTGTGCATTAAAATGAGAAAAAAAAGTGAGCCTCTAATGGAAAATAGTTTGAAAGTGTCTGCATTCAATTAGGAGGCACATCAGTTTAGAAATACAAAACCCTGTGTTGTTTTTTAAATAATTTAGTTTATGAAGGGGGAGGGAAAAAAAGGAAAATTGTCTGAATCTGAAGTGCAGCTTGCAGTTGGAGATCACATATGTCACCAGTTACTGAATAGCCCAGTAAACACACTGACTTAGAGACCTGAGGAATGGGTAAAATCTGAAACAGTAGGTTCCCCACAAATGGAAAACTTCGCAGTGCAGCTGTTGGACGCAGATTATGTGCAGGTAACTGTTTTCATATCTGAATCTGTTTGTCAATCAAGGAATGCTATGAATCAGGAGATGGGATCTCAAATACAAAACCACAAAGTCAGAGACAGCATCTGGAGGAGCTCCAAGCCACAAAAATTAGGAAAGAAGCACAGAGGGAACAAAAACTGTAAATGCTTGCGTGGATTCTGCCTCTATATACATTGAATTTAAATAATTGTGTTGATACATCAGTAATAATAATTGCTGATAAAAATTATAGTCCTTATTTTGGGCAGCAATATGTTTTACTAAATGTGAAATTAAATGCAATTTGTATTAATTAGGGATAATATGAAAGTATCTAAGTGGTTGACATTTCCGACATTTTTATACATACTACTAAATGTGAAGATACATCTTTTGCATTTGTTTTGACTTAGAAATACTGTATATTGATTTATGCCCCTAATGCGTTCTGTTGAAATAAGATCACAATAAGTTCTAGTCACTAAGATTAGAAAATTATTTACAGACAAGGTTTGCCATACTTTGAAATTTAGTTATGAGGTTTGATCATTGATGTAACTTTTTACTAGACAATTGTAGTTCTCTCTGGAAGCTGGAATAGTCTTATTACAGATAGCAAAACAAAATCTGCTATGAAAATGTAGGTGGTATACTCAAGTTGCAGGATTTCAAACGGCAGTGTAGTGATACAGACGTTTTATGCACGTTTGTAGCAATTTAAGTTTTTCTAAATGTGGGAAAGCTTACAGAGACTTCAAGTTTTCATTGGTAACATCAGAGGAATACAAACAGGTTTACTAAGGAAGGTAAAGAAAGTGAAATGGACATAACTGTTTTGTGGTTTGTTTTTTCAGATTCATTAAGAATCACAGACTTCCTTTTAACTTGCAGCTGAAAGAGCTGCTTTTCACCTTGGCTGCTTTACTCTAGTGCCAGGATCCATTTCTCTATGTATTGTTGAGATTCTGCATCAGTCACAGGATCGCTGTGGATTTTCTTTTAGGGGCTGCAGTGAATAGAGGGTTCCTACTTCAGAAATTGATTAACCCTCTTCTCTATCTTGTTATTTTCTTCACCTCCCAAGGGTTCTGTAGTGCAGTTTTGTGTGTCTCAGGGCTCAGCCAGAGATGGGTGCCCACTTCTTCTGAAATGTAAGGATTTTTCTAAGAAATGCTTCAGCCTATCAGGTTACGGTCTGCCACTGTTCAAGATAACAGTGATTGACAAAGGCACTTTGGGTCTCTCTGCATACCCTTAGATAACATATCCCACCATCAGACAAATATGAGCCCAGGGTGCTAAGAACTGGCTGGGAGTGGGCCATAGTGAGAATTCTCCTTCCGCTGACCTGGAAAAACCATCCTCAGTGTCCACACATAGCCAAAGTTTAGTTAACTTCATCGCTAGGTAAGGCTTTTCTCTCTCTTTGCCTCTTCCTGCTTCCTTCCATCTGTATTGTGGTAACGAACACTGAGAAAAATACTTTTCCTGAATTACAGTTGCAAGTACTGAGAAGGTCTATGGTGATAAGTAGCAAATCACCTGTGACAGAATATAGGTGTTAATTGCACGTCAACTGAATCTGCTATCAGAAATTTACATTATGACAGCTAGGCCTGTGTAAAATGTTTGAATGCATTAAACACAGGGAAATTAATACAAAGTTTGGGTTTGGGAGTGGGGGAAGCCTGAAGATTTATGTGATGAAAATAGCATTGTTTAACTTGTTTCAATGAAATAGTCTTCACAAAGGAGAGGTGTGTTCCTTGCTGTAGGCCTGCTTCCACCGTTTGCAGCATGAGCTGTAAAAGGGGAACGCTGCTTCTCGCTGATCAAGGTCAGGTCCTACAGACCAGCTGGCATCACCGATGCTGGGGCTGAGACTGTGGCTGCTATCCGCAATGGAAACATTTATAGACTCTGTTTCTGTGACAGACCTTAACAATGTCTGAGAGGTGTGTATTTTTTTTTAAAAAGCCAAAACTAACATGCCATTTTTCACTGGAGTTCTGAAAGGGTTTATTTTCTGTGGTTTGTGATCTGAAGATACGTGATATTTGTTTAATGTTCCTGGCTGACAGCTAGCAAGATAGGAAATAGTTAAATGATTTTGTGAGAATTAGCAGGTCTGTTGGTAAGCTAGGTAAGGCTTTTGCCTGCGTAACTATTCAGGCTTTTACAGCAGAATTGTGCAGTGGGTTAAGCAACTGAAAAAGTCACCCCTCTTAAGGTATATACACTGAGTTAACACCTAAAGCAATCCTGAGTGCTTAAGTGAGTAAAAATTTAAATTTTTTTGCATAGAGAAATGAATGTGAATGAGCGTGTGTGAGTGTTGCCTTAGAAATGCATTTTCTGTAATTGCCTTACATGTAAGATCAGTTTTTGTTCATCCTCTTCTGCAAGCTGGTCATCGTATATGGACTTTTGCTGAGTATGTTGAGTCCATGATATAGCTGAAAGCTTACTGCAAGCTTAGATTTATTGCAAGCTCCTGAGGTCCCCACATGCAGAACATTTAAGGTACACGACAGCAAGGAAATCTCATCTTTGCTATTACATATCAAGCCAGTAGTGGAAGAGCTCCAAGGAGAAGCTGAAAATGTGTAAGTGAATGTGGTTCTGGCTGCTTCAAAGTTACCAAAGTGCTACTGAGTTCTGGAAAGTTATATCTAAATACCTCATGTCCTTCAGCAGTTCTTCAACAATATTTCCATTTATGACTGTGTTTACTTTGATACCCTGAAATGATGATGATAACATAATGTATTGATAGTTATATGTTAGAAGTTAGCTGTAAAGATGCAGTTCAAATCTTTTTGTGCTAAAGTTATTACCTATGTGAAACTCAAAGTGAGCAACTGACTTACATGAGTTCAAGATCTACTTATAATATATTAGAATGCTGTTATAATGGAATTCAAAACCTCTTGGTGTGTTTCCACCATGCTCCCAGTGCTTCAACAATTATTCTGAATCATCTTTTGTCTGTGCTTAAATTCGTGCCTAAGTTCAGGCCTTTGAATATTGAATTATATGAAGTTTTTTGAATAGGCAGTGTTTACATTTTCATTCTGAGTGATACTTTTTGAGTGGTAGGATATCTATAAAAGGGCAACAAAATAACCTGACACCACTCTCTGGTTTGGGACTGTGAAGAATTTCATTACCAAAGATTCTGCAGCGAAGGGCTGTGTTAAATGTTTTGGTTTGTGATCAACTAGGTATACACATAAATTGAATTAAGAAAATTTCCAACTGTACTTTTAGTCGCTTCTAAGAAACATCTGGATAAACATACTCATGCTTGCGGTTAGAGTATAATTATACCAGAACACTCTTAGAATATGTGTGGAACTTTGGTCTGCAAATGTAGGCCACCTCCTTTGTGCGCTGCTTAATGTGAATTAAGAGGGTTTTCTGCAGTTGGAAAACTTGACTGATAATTTTGTGGTGTATTTCATAGGAGAACAAGAAACTGGTCACAGAACTCTAATTTGTTCTGGAATGTGTTCTTTTAAATTAATTAATTAATTATTTATAAGATAAACCTTGAGGGAACAGCAAGCATAGTTCACTTGTTTGTTTTTTGTTTCTCATACCCATACAGTGAGGTTGTGGTTATTTCAAAAGACGTAAGATAATTCGTGTTTGTAGCATTAATATGCTCTGCTGAATTTGTTTTACAGATTATTAGGTTGTGTGTAGCAGATAAGTAGCACTTTCAATTTATAACTGTTTGATTATGAAAGAAATTTGAAATAATATTCAGATTTGCAAGCCTCAACCTGCTAGTTTCGAGCACCTAATGCCATTGTTCATGAACATATCAATGGACCTGTTTCAAAGCCCACTGAAATAAGTGTAAATCCTTCAACTGACTTCTGTGGACACATTTTAAATATATAAAATGTTTTTGCTTTCCCATACATATCAAAGGCTTTTGACTAAATTGTCTCTGCTCAAGTGAGGTAGGAAGTTTCTTCTTTACAGCTTCTGTGATAGACAGGCTATGCTAATGTCCTTGTTTTGCAATAAACTTTGCTTCTTCATTACTTATCACCAGAGGCAATAAAAATCTTCAGAGGCAAATATAAGTTTTTCATTGATATACTTGTTTGTATTTGTAAGACATGAAAGATGAACATGCAATTAAGATCAAAATTAAAATTTATATTTAAAGTATATAAATCTTACAGTACTAATACCCCTCATATTTACATTTAGACACTTCTGAGTGGTGTAGCTAATAACTACTAACTAAAAACTCATGGAAGTAACTTATTGAACAGGATATAAAAAGTAACTGTAAGACATCGTAAGTCAGAGTATGTTTCACAGAGGCACATCTTCTCTCCTGCGTATATTGTGCATTCTGGATGCAGTAGAAGAAATTCATTTGGGCTACAATTTTGAGTACTGGAAGAGAGGCAAGATTCCTAGAGTGTTTTGAAGTGGGATCCTCAGTGTTAGCTTTAAGGCAAATTAACTCCAATAATTGAATCCTAATATGTAAATTGAATAGCCTTTTTATTAAAAAGCTGCAGTGGCACCTATGGAAAGGATCTCTTCCCTTCTTGCACCCCTAGAGAAAAGTATTCATTCCTGTCCTTGTTCTCATAGGCCTTCTTAGTACACAGATGCTTAGGTTCACTCTAAGGAGTCACATCATCCTCCTTAAAACTAGGTTAGCCCCATGGAAAGATGCAGTGATGATATGGTCTTGCACCCGATTGGCACATGCGCAACTGCAGGAGTACACATAAATGCTGTATGGACATCAGCTGTCAGCTTTTCTTTACCGTGTCCCCATGTATGTATTTATAGATGTTATTGTGCATAAGTATTTAAAGAGCGGATTCACATTTTTTCTGCAAATACTATGGCAAAAAGCAGAAAAAAATACTATCAATACCTCCTTTTCTGTAGCTTGCTGTTCAAACTTAATTAAAACATGAATCTTTTTCATCTTTCATTGTTCATCTATAGTTTAGACAATGTGAGAAGACTGAACAAACAAGCAAAACCTTCTTTTACATCATTAAATTTTTAAATGAAAGACAAATATCAGCTAAAGAAATCACAGGTAACTATGAGTCCTGTTATATAGGGAAATTAATGTAATCTAATTCATAGGGGTGATAGTCATTAAATGAGATATTAAAGTAACTTCCTCTAGACTCGGCTTCCTTCCAGTCATTTTTATGCATGTACATATACGATTCTTTTTCCAGAAGACTAGATAGAGCAGAAATTCGGTTCATCCCTGTGACTGGAGATGCAAGTTTTAATTAGAGAGCTCTTCCTTCCAAATACGTGCTTTTTTGCACTCCTACCACAACAGGAAGAAATACTAGTTTAAAAAGAATGAAAAGTTGTATAGATCACTTGGAATTGTATCATGTTTACATAATAAAAAAAATAAATTCATTTTTAAGCGTATCGTGGTACCCACAAGTCACTTGTTAAAGTTAAAATTGAATATGGAAACAAAATGATTTTTATCCAGCTGTACGCTGTTATGAAAGAACAATCAATGAAATGGAGCAATTTCAAAATCAGTCCTGAAATCTCCATTTATATATCTTCTTCAGCAGACTCCTAATCTTTTCATGGTGGCTGATAAGATCCTACTTATTCCAGACTGTCATCAGTTGTGACTCTCAACATTGTAATTCCAAAGCAGACGCTACCTATGATTGTATATAAGTGAAACAAAATATCATTTTACATCTAAAAGAGGAAGCTACAAAAGAGTATCTTTCTTACACCTTGTACTGCAGTGTTTCATAGGAACATTAGGGATGGCTTAGCATTCATCTGCCAGACCATCCACTCCTCTGCATCAAGGCACAGGTGCAAATGTTCATCTAAAACTCAAATATTTTTCTTCTTTTCTGGAAATGGAGGGTAGGGGTTTTCCATTGAGTTCAAACACTTAAAACATTACTTAACTAAATTAAGATATAGTGACGCTATTAGAGCAGCAGAACTCCATTCAGTAATTCTAATGAGTTAGAAGAGAAAAAAAAAAAATCAAAAGAATTATCCAGAAGGCAAAATAATGTTTAGGACAAAACTTTGTGTTGGAATTCCTCTGAAGCTGGTGTGAAAGGTGGGGCAGTATTTCTCTGTGCAAATACCTCGGTTTTAGTTTCATGTCTATGCTTTCACATCAAACTATAAGCTGCTTATGGAGAGAGTCACGAATTTAGTAAGTCCTTTTAAAATTTCTAATACTATGGACTGTTTTGTATGTCCAGTGATGCCGTCAGGACAAAGCAGCCTCAGATCTAAACCCAGGATGGTGCTATAGAATATGTACATGTATTAGGCTTTTTTGCTAACATTTCTAAAAACCTAATATAGTGGGGTTTTCGAAACTGAGAGATAGAATGTCATTAAAAACAAAGTTACTCCATAATATTCAGTGATGAAGTTTTTTGGACTTCTATTTGATGTGTCTGTTATCGGTCCTCTGACAATTACAAAATTCAGCCAGAGCTGATGAAAGAAACTCTGTATTTTGAGTCGGGTTCAGAGATAGAATAATAGCAAAGGTGAACAACTGGCTTCACTTGCTGTTTATGGGAACTTGGGGATCAGTTCTCCTACCACTGTAAATAAAGGGTATTTCTACTGAAGTTTCTGGTTCCACATGTATGTCTAAATAACATGCAAAGAGAATTAGGCCTGCTCAGTTGTTAATTTCAGCATAATGAATAAGCCACAAGCACTGCAAACATCATTGTTACTGAAGGGCTTGATTTTTCTGATATTTAATCCTTGTGTCCCATCTTCAGAAGCAGAAAGTTTGGCCAGCTCTATTTCCCTATGAGACTAGCCCTGTTTCATTGTGTGAGAACGTAAAGCATTATAGGGCTATTGGGTTGGAGTTAGTTGTATAGCCCTTGCAAATGCAAAAAGTTACAGGAGTTAAAGCCCTTTTTATGACTTTCTCATCTCCTTGAAGAAGATGTAACATTGGCCTGTGCGTTTTTTTGTGCTTAATCTGTGTCCTCTGATAAAGAAAGGTGAACCCATCTTGTACCATTTTTACTTAAGATACTAACTTCCACAAAAAAACCCTGTGTGGGGTTGTTTGCACAGAGAAGGTTCCAATCCTGAAAGTTTATTCCTGATGTGACGCTGAAGTATTTCTGCTATCGTTATCAGCACAGTTTCTGGCATCTCAGTGTGGTGGTTCTACAGAAGGGGAACTGTGATGTAATTACATGATGATTAGATTTTTTTTCTTTCTGTTTATCAGTTCTTTTCACTTCCAACACCTCCTTTATCCTTTAGATTCTGTATTTCTTAATATACTCTTTCCTTCTGTTATATGGCCCACAAACACAGTTTGGAACCTTTACTGTTCCTGTTGTCAGCACTACCTCCTCCCCTTCCCCCTCCCTGATCTAGGGAAGTACTCTCATCTGTATTTAAATGGGAAAAACTGAAACTGAAGGTCAGAAAATTTTTTCAGCGCTCTCAAGTCATGAGTGGGTACCTTAAATGGATGGACTATCTTTTCTCCTTTCTTGTTTGTGATTTTTTTTACTTTAAAAGCATTGGAATTGAGCATTAGAGTCAATAATAATATTAATAATACAAGTTTTGCTCTCTATATAACACCACCGTGTTCATTTTTTTGTGTGTGTGCTATGCCCTGGGCTATAGTCTTCTCGGTTAAAAAAATGAAAATATTCATTTTTCTTTCTCTTTACATCATATTTTAGTGTTTGTATTGCTGTACGGATTACTCACAGCCTGTGGCCTCTGCTGTATCATTATATTCTAATCAGGCAAGAACAGGTTGGCTCCGAGTTTTTAGCTGCAATGTGTAATACGTATTTTCCTGTTTATTTCCAGTATTATCAGATTTTTTCCACACAGAGTTTGAACAACTTGTATTGATATATATGAAGCGTTTCTAAACCCACTGAAACCACTGAAGCATTCATAACCAAATCTCTACTTGCTACTGAAAAACCCTACGAATAACTTTTTCCAAAAATTGTCGTCTTTCTTCCACATGCACATGTATGAACTAACACTAAATACGTACTTGAATTAACACCTAACATGTACTTCTAGTATTATTTAGAATGTGAGGTGACAAGTCCTTCTGGAATTTGAGAGTAATTCTAACAAACTAGCTAAAGTTTGGGGGGTTTTTTGTTGTTTGGTTTTGGTTTTTTTTTTTTTTCATTTTTTAATTAACAAACAATAATAAAGTGGAATTGTACGTATGAGATAGTAACAAAATCTCTAAACATTTTTAAAGTCCTTCAAGGTTTATTTCAGATTTCTCCCTTTCATGTGCATGAAAGAAAGCAAGGAGTCTTTATAAGTAGAGAGATTTGTTGGAATTCTGCTTTTTGCTGGATGCTGGTTTAGAGGAGGGGGAGGCTGGAGATCTGGCTAACATCACATTCTTTCCTGCATTCCTGACATGGATTACATTTTAGGACGCAACTGTGAGTTCACCACATCCCTACAAATGGTGCAGCATATCATTGTGCCGCTCCGTGAGCAGACCAGGCACTCCTCAATCCAACCCCTTGCCTAGCAGACTGCTTTCACGGTTTTGGAGGTGTTTGGTAGTAACATGTGTACGATTTATGTTGATCCAGTCGTTGCAGTGTTTTCCTTTTGAATGTATTGGTTTGCTTGGATTAGAAATGTGAAAAACAGTCAAGGAAGAAAACTTCTGAATATAAGATGTTCCTCGGGAAACACTTGAGAATTGCTGAGAAACAACACAAGAACAAAACCACATAAGATCAAAAAAACTTGAAAGGCCACAAAAGAACCCCTGTCTCAGCAGAGGTGGTTGTCTGCAGGGGCAACGCGAAGGTACGAGCGTTCGCTGAGGAATGCTGAGGCTGGGGAGCCTGCCTCAGTTGTCATCAGCTGATGGCAAAGCTTTAGGGGGAAACTCTCAGCTGGATTCCTGTATGCATTCTGGTCACTTATTTGCTCTTAATGAAAATAAACATTTCTGTGATTTGTGAAGTCTGAAGGAGGGATAAAGCCTTCAAATTCTTTTGAGACGGGAAAAAAACAATGGAGTGCAACACTTTAAATAGTCAAACAGTTGAATGTGCGCACTCCCATGTGCAATGGTAAAGCGAGGGCCTGTGAGGGCACTTCTGCCCAGGGATGCCGATCTCTGTCCCAGCTTGGTGTCAGGGAAGATCTGGATTTGCATTGCTCTCCTGCACCCCTGTGCGCTCCCCCCGTCAGGCCAGGTGCATGCGCGTGCTGGATGAAAGCCTTGGTATGATCCAAACTAGGCGGCAGTGGGTGCAGGACCCTGCCGTCTGCCGTCAGCCACGCAGCGTGGGGAGGGGGCTTTGCTGGGGAGGTGCAGCCCTGCCGCTGGGGTCCCTGCCCCCTCCCTCACCTGCCTGTGACCGTAATGAAATGGGTCATCAGGACCTTGCTGACATAATTCCATTTTCACTCTGCTAGCTGCCACATACGGCTAGTCTGGGAAAGGCAGCCTGGCCCATGGTAAGCTTAGGGCTGTATCAAAGCTCTCATGTTCTGTGAATCGTCTTAGTTTCTTATTGCGTCCACCTAAGCAATTGCTTAAGCAGCTGAGGTCTAGTGTCTGTGAAACTAGGATGAATCCTGAGTTTGTCAGTAAAAGTTTTCATCCTTCTCATAAGCATAGCTAACTTAAGCCTTTTTTTTTTTTTCTTCTAAAGCTGCCAAACAGATTTTTTTCTACACAATGTTTTGAGTAGTCCTAATATTAATTCCTGTTACTGTTTATGGACATAGGGCATTAATTTTTCCTTGCTCAAAGCTTAAAACATAGAATAATTTGGAGACATAAGGCAGGGGGGAATCTCACACCTTCACAAGACAGGCTCTCCAGTCTGGTTTGCATGCTGGACATTTGCTGTGCTGCCTCCCGCACTGGGATGCTACAAAGCACAATGGAAGCATTTATAAAACTTTTTATTGACTAAGGACTGGACAGTAGCATATGGAAACATCAACAATTGCTAACTGATCATGAAATAAAGAAATTCCAGTATTCTAGTGTTATAAAAAGAAATGGGAGAAAAAAAGTCATTCAGAACTTAGTCATATTGGTTCAGCTGTTGTAACCAAAGACTGATAAGATAATAGAGGTCTTTGTGGCTGTTTTCTACTGAAATGCTTTATCTTTATGATGCACTTGGGGCCCTTTAGAGTGGAAAGCTTTTTAAACTGCTGCTGGAGTTAGAACTCAAATTAGATGCTATAGCAATGGCAAGGGGGCTCCTTAGTCAGGCAGCCCTCACAAAGTGACTTTTATCTCCGAAGCCCGTCCATTAGTTTGTTACTTTCTTCTGTTTTTCCTGTTTATTTTTGTTGACTTTTGCTGCCCTATTTTGTGGCATTTGAAAGGTGACCCAATCAAAAAAGGGTAAATGCTAAACGCTGGACAGAGCCTGTGAAGTAGAGACATCACAACCCATCTGATGTGTGCTGCAGGCTGCCGTGTCAGACAGAACGGTTTAACCAGGTTGTCTCCGGGCAGCTAAGATCAAATACACTTTCTTTTATGTCTAGCATTGTGTTTTTGCTTTCTTTTCAAACAATGCCCATTAAAAAAAAAAAAAAAAAAAAAAAAAACAAAAAAAAAGAACTAACAGAGGCATTGATTCATAAAGGCTGGTGGTTTTTCTTTTTAAAGCTGAAATTGCTTAACTTGTTTCAAAATCATTTCTGATTGTTGGTTGAATTGCTTCGGTTGATGATACTTTGGAACCACAGTTATGTGATTTAAAGCCCTTAACTTCTGGCAAAGTCCACGCTTTCTTGCATTACTGTCTCTTGATTTCATAAAAGTCACACTATGTGTTTATTCTAAAAATGTAACAGGAGTAATCATTTGTGATTTATTAATTTGTATTTCCTGTAAGTACATGGGGCAAAAGTTAGTTTAGATGCAGTGCATAAACAAGGATGATATTTGTCATGCTTTACAGCAATCACAGAATTCAAGAGAACCAATAATACTCTGCAGCTGTGTAGAGATTCCATGCAAGGATCTCAAAGCACTTCAGGAGCATTAACTAACCAGGCATAAACCCCTCTGACTGGTAGTGTTTTACTTTGTGTATGTGTTGGGAAACTAAGGCAAGCGCAGTCAAGAACCCACAGTAACTTTTTGTCATGGCTGAGAATCCTGCTTTGGCAAGCTTTGCATCACACCTATAAATTTTTGGCTTATTTATGACTCCAGTATTTTGTCTTTTATTTACTCGATAGAGTATGTGGTTTTATGTTGTTTTCTTCGGCTGAGTGTCAAAGAGATTAGTTTAAATTACACTATGTAAGTCTAGAAGTCTATTTTCTGTTATTCCTGCTTATTTTTTTCCCTTACCAGCAGTTATTACTCTGCCTCTATCTCATGACAACTTGCCACAAGGACATTTCTAAATTTAACATTGAAAAGCCTCCTGTGTTTGTTGACATGCAGCTACCTCTGTATATAGACTGAATATGTAGTAAGAGGTAATAGAAGTGTTCTAAGGTGGTAAATCAGAGCTTGACGATGGGACCTATAGTTATATTATGTATCTATACTTCCAAATTATTAGAGTTTTAATCTTTTTTTTTTTTTTTCCAATGCTTAAAGAAAATTGGGTAGATAAAATGCAAGGTGATGTTTATGATTTTGCTTAAATATGGTGAGATATATGATGATGATTCTATTGCATTGTGTACCCAAAATCATGTAGTATTGCAATCAGTTTTAAAAGGTAGGGTTTTGCCACAAACAGAATTCTTTCTAAATGTAATTTTAGACCAGAAGTTGAACTCTTCTCTCTTTTTTTCAGCAGATTTATAGCTACTTTTTATTTTCTCGCTCCTGGTTAGATTGACCTATGACCAGAATTTCTCAAAAGTTCTCTTTGATGCCTTAGTTCTGTTCAGTCTGACCATTTTAGCTCAATTTGTGCTCGAATCCATACAAAAATGAAGGGTAAAACTATAAGCACACAAGGAAAAAATAAAATATTGCTACAACCAAATTATTTTTCAGCTTGTGATTATAATCACAAAGACAAGAATACACAAGCAAAGGGCTATCCAAAATAATAACTTTTTTTCTGAACTTTTGATGAGACTAACTGTTACATTTTCATTTTAAAAAGAAGTCCTTAAACACTACCGACTTCCCACCAACATTCAAAATTTTAAATACTGCCGGTAAAGGGAGTCAATGGATCAAATTCAGAATATCTGAAGTCACTGAAATAAAGGCCCCTAAGAAAAATGTGTCAATTTTAAAGGTCTTTCCTAACTGAAGACCATTTTGTGATAGAGCCAAAGGTTAATAAAATCAGTAGTGAATGTAGCAATTTTACAGATAAGCTATTCACAACAAGTGTAGTTACTTGAATAAAAAGCTAATTCAGTTCTAAAATGCCACATGCAGTAGCAGTGAATAGCTGCTTTTAGGTGCTTTCTGGAGGAGGATAAAATACAGAATCACAGCACTCTTCTTTTCCAGCATCCCTGGCTGCCTGTAAATTGCTGTGAATGGGACTATAGGCTGACAGGCTCTATTAAGACAAACTGCCTTTCTCATCGGAGAGATAAAATAAATCAGGTGTTTAGTCAAATTAAAATACTTTGGATGGAGCAGGCCCTGGGGAGCACTGATCCACCTGACAAATCTGAGAGAAACTCAAGACAGATGTGTTTGGGGGATAAGGAAGACCCCATGGAAAAAAAAAAAATGCACTGCTGTCTTTGGAGTAAGAGAATAGGACTAGAACAGAGAGTGTGCTGTGATGGATAATATTTTATGGTAGCTGGCACATTTACTGTATATTTTTTACTGAGCTTTTTGTTTTATCTGTTTTTATGGCAAATACATTTTACAGATGGCTATATTTTTATTTTATTTATAGATATTTTTAGTCAGCAGCAGAAGTTTATTTACTGGTAATGAGTTTAGGAATCTCGTTGCTTGCTGCAGTAAGTGGATGCAAAACAGATGATGATGGCACACAGCTACTGATGACCTCTCTTGGCCCAGCCAGATCAGCTCAATCTGGTCTGCATTCTGAGCAAGTTGTTTTTTATTGGTATTTAAACTGTAAAATAATGGTTGGGATTTTCCACTCGAAAATTAAATTATACCTCCCCCACACAGTGTTCGTACAACAACATTCTGCATCTTATGCTTTTTCTTGTCTTCAGCAGCGTTCGGTTAGGTGTCTTGCAGCTTCGTGGAGGTCTCGTTATTTTCCAGGAGCACAGTGTACATTTTGTGGTCATCAGTTCTGTTCTGTTGTTGGATTACATAGCACAGTACAAATTAAAGAGTAGACTACTTTAAATGGGGTCATTCAATACAGATGTGTTTCTTGGGGTGGGGGAAAAGGAAAGAAAAACAATGACTATGAATTCCTGAGTAAGAACGGGTACTTCTGCCTACCATTGTATAAAATTCAGGGGAAAAAAGGAAAAGAAATTACCTTATAAATTTGCTGCCACTAGATCAAATGGTTCTAACTAATCATAAGAAAACAATCAAATTTTGTAGCCTTAGCAGGCACTCTTTGTGGTAGCTTTGTACTCATAATATGAAGCAAGTACAAAGTATACACAATAATATGTAAATGCAGCAGGAGATTAATATCTGCTTTGGGTGTGTAAAATATTTTATGACTGTAAGATCGGGGGCCTGCGTTACAATGCAAAATCTGCTTGACAGATGTGAAAGTCTCAAGCTGTGGTTTCCCAGGTGGCAGTGGATGGCAAGAAGGTATCATCTGAGGCAGCAAGTTCCTTCCCATTGGCTTTCTAAAGTAGGTGGAGTGGCTGAGCTCTTCTAGTAACGATGGGCAAGGGAGTTTTTCTTTGGTAGAAAAACTTCTATCAGTCTTTTATCCGTGAAAGTGAAATTCAGTGTACAATAACATATTCAAATGCACCTAAATAATCTTTGATCCACGGTGCAAAATCTTCAAGCCTGAGTGGTACAGTTTGAGAGGTTTAAGCTAAGTCTATACTGAAGTTGCAGGTAATTGAACTGATGTCAGGAGTGTGGAGCTCAGTACAAGGTAATGGTTGCTGGCAGGCAGTATTTCAGTGCAGACAGTTTCCTGGCCACATACCTGCCTAAGCTTACTTTCAAAAATATTTTTTTTGTTATTGTTTTGAAACAGCTTTTTGCACAGAACTCTTTTATTGCTTAGGTCACACATATCATGCTAAGGTTTTGTAATAAGTTGGTTTGAAATGGAGAGTATCCTTCAGCTCTGACTTCATGCATCCATCATACTTCTTGTGACCGAGGGAATTGCTAACCATTCCTAAAACTTCTGCTGCAACAGAAGTCACTCATTTTTCCTTATGCAGAGGCCTGTGTCACATGCCGACTGAATTAAGATATGGCATTACAGGATACTGGAGCATCAGTTTGTTGGAGGCTCTTTTAAGACTAAGTTAGTTAATAGTGTCTAAGAAATTGAGTATTTTCAGTAGTTTATGTTGTTATATGCAATTCAAAATGTACAGAAAAACAGGTACCCTTTGGTTCTGGGAGTTTGCTTTGTTTAGAGTGAACGACTTAAGCCATGCGGTTTCTTTTTCCACAGAAAGCAATCACAGACAGAGGGTTTCTTGTATGCTGCTTTTGCAAATGAAATTCTCTTTAAGAATTTCTCTCATCATAGCATGATGTAAGCAGCAGAGCATCTTGGGTTTGTCACCTGCTTGGTGCGAGTCCGTTTTGTCTTCCCTCTCCCAATGAAACCTGTCAACCTCTTTCTTCTTTTCCCTAGAAGGTATCCATCTTACTCCTGAGAAGAAGGTAGAATCACAATTTTGGTGACAGTTTCTCCATTCCCTCCCAGGTCCTGTTCCTCACACATTGTCTTCCTCTTCACAAGTCCTGTGGATTTTTTATCACAGTCCTCTGTTGTGAATGGAGGAATTGAAGTATGCAAATAACCTCTCTTTTGTGCCACTTCTCACATCACTGGGGCAGATTACAAACCTGACTAGTTCTTGATTTAGTTTGCTTCTTCTCTGACTCCCAGTTCTCCTGTACAACATAAAATTGTTTCATTTTTCCCACTTCCAACTGTAAACCTCTTCCAGTATTCCTGAACTGCTACCTTACTGTAATTGTATTACCTGGTCTAGAGCTGTGGGTCTGAGACGCTTACACAAGGAGATGCAGTGTATGGCTCAAATACAGGAGCTGACATTGCTGCTTGTGACAGAGTAATATGTTTGTACGTAAGACGGGATATTCTTGGATTGATTTGCAAAAGGACCCTGTACTCTTTACTTAGGAGACCCATGCAATTTACCCCTAAACAGACCATTAAGCATCATTAGTGCGAAGAATAAATGTACCGTAGTTTCATATTAATTAAGTGCTCTCTGTAGAGTAAACTTTGGAAGTTAAATGAAAATTTTTAAGCCATTTTCTCAGGTTAGCCGTTTCTCTTAGGGACAAGTAGAGCTCATTTTTAATATGCATTCCATAACCAAAGCTTACATTTACCCAAATGAACTACCAGATATATGGGTGTTTTAGAGAAATGATCAATAAACTATTAAACTGCTTCTTCCACTGGACAGCATCTTTTAATTTTTTGTATTTTTTTTAGCATTTTTACATACTAGGGGGAAAAAACAACAAAATATTTAAAGTGAAGGAAAATTATGTCTGATGAACTGTGAATGTATTTATCACACTGGGCAGATTTAGATGGAAAAGATATAGGGATTTGTACCCCATGCATCGTTAATTACTCCTGTCAGAAAACAAGAAATACTCTATATCTTTTCTGCTCCAATTTTTGTTGCATCCTCCACTGCTTAGAGCACAGTAAAGCTATGTGCTAGATTCTTTTGGGATTTGTTAGTAAAACATATACTCAAGCTACCGCTTGAAATAAGCATGTTGGTGATTCAGCCATTTTTTGTGTGAATATTGCTTGGTAACTATTGTCTATCTCATATTTACAGTACATCTTTCCTGCACATTTAGGTACACCAGAAAGCCTGGCAGAAAAAGAGCGACAGCTCTCTACTATGATCACCCAGCTGATCAGCTTACGGGAGCAGCTCCTGGCTGCCCATGATGAACAGAAAAAGCTGGCAGCCTCACAAATTGAAAAACAACGGCAGCAAATGGACCTTGCTCGCCAACAGCAAGAACAGGTGAGGCTCCAAGAAAGAAACCTGTGAAAATGTTTCATGCAGAATGCTTATCATAAACACTGTTCTGCTTGGTGTTTCATCTTTTTTGTTAAAAGAGCTTAAATATCTTCAGAAATTACATCTTTTTCCAGAAAGAGGAAAAATTATAGGACCCTGAGACAAAAAAGTGTGTGCAAACATTCAAATAATCTCTTTCCTAGAATAAATGGCATTTGATATATTTCACAGTTCCTGTTTCTTGCACTGAGGTGCAATTTTGGGAGTTACAAATAAGCCAGACTACAACCATTATTTAACTCATTCTCTTTTTGTCAAGAAAATAATTGAACAAAAGCCCTTAAGCATCCTCAAACCTTCAAATATCTTCTATAAGTAAGGTTTGATTTGTTTGTTCATGGTTTTGTCCTTGGTTTTTTTTAAAGATGCAGTTGTTCAGAGAGCTGACCCTTCCTTATTGCACGAAAGTGTAACAACAGTGCTCCCATATACTAGTCCCCTAGGCATTAGATCAGACAGATCCAAATTAATGTGTGGTTTTTAGGAATGTGACATTATTACTAGAATTATCTTTTCAGTTAAACGTATTTTATAGGATATATACAGCAATATATGCTCTGTTGATTTTAATGAGTTGTGACGTCTGGTATTTTATGTTCTTGAGTATTTGCCCACATGTAGGAATATGGACTCATCCCCTAATGGAAAATAACATAAAGGAACACTGTAAAAAATCAGAAGTTAGAATGTCATTTAGCCATCCAGAGATGACACAGTAATTAACTATTGACACTTGTGAATAAGCTAGCACAAATTAATCTTGACACATTTGCAGACGAGTGATATCTTACAGTGAACACTTTGTAATTATATTTCAAAATGAAAATTAAATGACACTTAAAACTAGGTTGTCATGCTCAATGAAGCGAGCATGTAGCTCAACCGATAGGCAAATAAAATTCAGAATTTGAGCCACATGGTGCTTGTGTACCCTACTTTACCGTGTCAAGCCTATACATCAGGACTATGCGATGGTAATTGCATTGCGGGGTATTGGGTACATTTTCTATCACAGTACTGCTCCTTCTAAGAGGAATCATTGCCCTTAGATGCTTCACAGTATATTACTGGTTTTCATCAGGAAATGCCTATTCAAACGGTACTGTATTGTCCATGCAAGTACAAAAAGCTGTGCACAAGCAGTCTGAACTCTGGCAGAGCAGTGCCTTTGCACATATAGACCAAGGTCTTATCCCTGCCTTGGCTATAGCTCACCATGTTAAGCAGCAGCCAGGTCACCAGCGGCTCCAAGCCATTCTGGACATAGGATCCTGTGTATCTGTGAAAAAAGATAGAGCACTCAGAAAAGAATGACCCATGGTGCAGCTGGATGCAGTGTCTGATTTCAATGTGAAATTACAAGTAATTCCTTTCTGAAGCTGAATATCATGATAGTCTGTTACCTTCACTGAGATTTTAGCAGCAGGGACAAGGTGGACATAAACCCAACAGAGCTCACCTTTAGTGACAAGCACTGCAGTTCTAAGATGGAATTGATGTGTTACTCATTAAAAATAGTAACCCAAGCACTCATAGAGGTTTTTAAATATTCTTTATAGCACAGTTATCATTGGATAACTAAGAATAGACACTACTGCTGACCACTGATCTGACAGCAGATGACCTGAGGTCCTAGGGGCTGCTCATAGCTTACCTAGGCACACAGCCTGCTGGCTCTGTTTGAACTCTCTTTTTCACTAGCAGACCTAGTGCCTGCTTCCTCAGTCTTCATTCACCGTATTTTTATGGGCTTTACTGGGACATTTGTCCAGAGATACTCAAACCAGGCTCATAAAGGGAGTTTGACAGATCCCTGTTACAAGCATCAGTGTAGTGGGCTATGATAGTTGCCTGATGCTTTTTCTGTGTGGCGCTTTGCCTTGATACAGCCCTAGAATCACATAGACCTCGATTTGTCTCTTTGAGGCTGTATGGAAGACTTAAAAGAGTATGAATTTTGTGTTGGTTTCCCATACAGAAGTGAATTCTAACTGTAGCGGTGAAAAAAATTTACAGCTATTTCCAGGTGATAAAGTGAGACTAAGGACACGGCAGATTGATCTTTGGTATACACAATTACAAGCTGTTAATATGTAACTGCAGATTCCTTAGGAGTTAATCTGAACAGTTTGCACTGAAACTATGTGATTGTTTATTTCCAAATCAACCTTGCTACATTTCTGTAATTTTTTTTTATCATCAAAACCACTTTACTTAGCTTTCTCTGTTTATAAGAGAGTAAGCATGCTCGGAAGATGGGGAAGGGAGACCAGGAGGGTTGTTGCCAGAACCGGAACAGTGGATTTGAGTTACCAAACTATCTTTTGTCACCAGCTTCTTGCTGTTTTATGTGGTTCCTCTGCTCTAGATAAATATTTATAGGAGGGGAAATTATACTTAAGAAATGAAGGTAGCAGAAGTGCTGAGGCCAGGATTTTCAGGAAACACAAATCTTGTCCTTGTTTCAGCCTGCTGCACAGCTACCCTTCTAAAGTAGAAGTCCAGTTGCTCCCCTAGCTCCCTGCGGCTTGTCCCCAATAGCTGCAGCCTGTGTTACCCATCGCAGGGAGCTCTCAGGGCATGAGCCTTTTTCCCTGCTGCTCTTGCATGCTGGTTTTGGATGTTTGTGGGAACTGGGGAGCAGGGTGGCTGCGGCAGATCGTCTCTCATTTGTGTCTCGGTGTTCTCTGCCCTGAACACTTGCTTCCCTCCACCTATATTAGAGAAGGGACAAAGTGAACCTTTACCCTCCAGATCCTTTACTGAATCTACCAAATGAGCAGGGCTGTGTGAAGGCTGTTACTGAGTGTCAGGTACTGCTTTCACACAGAATGAGATCCTACTTCCCCGAGTAGTTCCAAGGAAGACTCCAAGATTTACAAGAGAAGTAATGTGCTGCTCATTGTGAATGAAGTTTTAGAGAAGCTTGCCCTAGGAGCTTGTGCTGAATAGTGAAACATCTATAAATACTAGCTAAGGCTCCAGTTCAGCAAAGCAGGAAAATGTGTGTTTAACCTTAAGCACCTGAGTAATCCCATCCCCATTCAGCAAAGCACTTAATTTTAAGCATGTGTTTCATTCCCATTGTAGCTAACAGTAATGCATAATAGTCAAAGATCACCACAGGCTTAAATGCTTTGTTGAATAGTGATGAGATTATTCACGTGCACAGCTAAACCCATGTTTCTATGCTATGCAGAGTTGAGGCCTAAGTGCTTAAAATACATATTTCTTACTGGCTAACTAGATTTTTATGTTGCATTTAAATTTAAAATGTTTATGTCACATATACAGATACCTCTAAAATATCCTTCATTTTTTTCTAAAATATAGATGATGCTTAATAAAAGTAAAATAAAGAATAACTAATAAGATGTTTTTCACTCAAAAATATTGCAGTTTCAATATTACTGTTTTAATTTAATGGAAATTTTATTTCTAATAGATTGCAAGACAACAGCAGCAACTTCTGCAACAGCAGCACAAAATCAATCTACTGCAGCAGCAAATTCAGGTCAGTGTGTTTTATTGCTCTCTTCTGATTATACTTAAATTCCATTTATGGAGAGAGAAGGATCTAAAATAAAGCAGCCACATGCTTTACTAACAAGCCTCAGTAAAGATGCTCTTTTTGGAGGGTCTTTGCGTCTTAGAAAATTATTGTTAGGCACCTTTTTGGTGGAAAGGGCTTTTGCTTTTCTTTCATAAGTAGAGCTTTCTTCTGAAAGTTATGAACTATTTCTTAAATCTTGTCATTTAATTCTGAAATCTGCAATCAGTTTGAGTTGTCTGAAGTAAAAGCAGAGTCTTAACCATTGTTTATAGAATTCCTTATTCTACAAATGCAAAATGGGCTTTATAAGAAGGTTAGAAGAATGTTTTCCATTTCATTAACTAAAGCAAACAGCTATAGAATAGGGTAATAGACACTGAGACAATGCTACGTCCCTGGGACCAGCCTGCTCGTGTAGAAAGACCCACAGGTATATGTGTCCTGTGTACCTCTGGGGTAACTGTGCCTTTGTGGAGCTGGAAGCGTTCTGGAGGTTTTCGATTATCTGTACTTGTACGCAGAACCCAATTTAATTGTGTGCAACTGTGTGGGGGGTAGGGAGTGACATGTTGATAGTGGCATTGTTGGTGTGACTCTGTTTCCTCCTCTGCTCCCTACTTTGTCTGAACGCATTTCGCTGGGCCTGTTCTTTAATTTAAATATTTCGGTTTGGTCTGGCAGATGATTGTGCTGCCAGTCATTTCTTAGAAGCTTGGACTATTGGGTTTATCCTTTAATCTGCTGATTGCCATGTTACAAGATGCCAAAAATGAAGTTTTTCCTTCCCTCATCCCAAATAAATACTTGTCAATGCTTTTGCAAATATTGTAATGCAGTTTCAGTTACACTTTAAGGAATTTGATTAACATATATAAATGTGTTGATACCTGGGATGAGAGACACAATTGAATTTTAAAACACCATTATTTTCATTGCCTATCAGAAGACTGTGTTCATATTAGGTGTATGTAAAGGATGAAAGAGAGATAAGAATAGAAAAAGGAAAAAATCACCATCTTCTCTAAGTGTTATTAACAAGTCTGGCTTCAAAAAACAAAGCATGGTATAAAAAAGTCTTTACTTGGCATAATAGTTAAGACTCAACCATAGCTGAGTCTGCTAAACAGAGCAGTTATTTGCATGACAAATGTTTAAATTTTTAAATTCATTTAAAAATTAGGCCAGAAAGAGTACTCATGACCAGGTCATTTTTGTTCCTGTTTGGAGAATGTGGGTATATTTTACTGGAAGTATCCCCTCTGTAGTAAAAATTTTGGAGGTACTTTGTGTTTCAGTTCACTCAATACTTTCCAGTAGGTTTACTCTTCCACTGACTCTGGCAAAATGAGGTCTTAGAATAGGTTGCACGTTAATTTTCTTGTTCACTCACAACGTTCTCTGACATAGTGCTGAACCCCCCACAAGATTTCTTTCCATCCTTTCCTAGACATATATGCAAAGAAGTGTTTTAGTGCTTATTCTGTTCATGTGAGCTAAATTATTTCTTGATGATCCTTCCCTACATTTGTTCAAAATTCTTGCCAATATAAGCTACTCTTATTCCATAGTTCCTCAGCAGTTTGGCCTCTTTATGTGTCTTTATATTTACATGAATCTAATCAGGGTGTTGGAGGCAGTGAGGACTGTTTCCTCTCCCAGCTGGTTAGCCAGGTTGGTAGTGGGCATCAACTATTGCCCAAGGAATACTGGAGCCCATAGGCTCCAGCATGAAGCACTGGGCATGTTGGGCAGATGCCATTTCAAACATACATTGATCTCAAGAGGAGATTACTAAAAAAAAGTTTGTTAGGAGATTGTTTCCTAGGCTAAACACCAGCTTACATAGTCCATTTGCTTGTGAGCCAAGTGGTTGTTCTTTGTTTATTTGTTCCTCCTTAATTCTGTGGCAGGTTTGCTAGCCAGGAGTTGCTGGAGAGAGATGTTGGTTGCTTAGTTGCCTCTGTGGTTGGTGATGGAGTCTGTTGGTATTGAGATGATTACAAGCGGTGCACGTTGTTGAGAGGTGTAGCTCCCTAAGGGCTATAGGTGGGATGGAGGGAAACCAGGAGGCAGACGAGAGATGCAGTGCTGTGCCGGTTCTCCCAGGTCTCTTCCCAGCGTCTTCCCGGGAAACTTCAATACCGATACTGGTCACACCCGTGACTCTGGGTGGGGTTCATCATATCAAAAGTAGGTAACTCCAGTGTAAACTCTGTCTCAATTCATTATCCAGATTATTTTTACAGTGAACAGAGAAGCAGAGTTAATAGTTTTAGGATGCAATTCATCTTTTCCTAAAGTAGACATTTAAAACATGTCAGATTAATTGTTGCCTAAAATGGCTGTTTCTCTCCATTAACTAGAAAGGATACGCATGCTGATGCCTATAGCATATGGATCTGCAGTGAGATGTGAATTGCGTGCGCTGTGGCTTGAGGAGAAAGAACAATTTCCTAATAAATGTTTGCATTCTCAATTTATTTTTGGGGCTTGGTAGAATTCGGAACTGTGTTTCCAATAACTTACTCGATTTTATTCAGGAGGTGCATTTGTTTAAAGATGCTCTTGAGCAAACCATTTCAGGAAACAGCCATTACTTCCATAAAATGGCATGGATCCTTATCTATACTTTGTATGCATGGAAAAACAATAGTAATTTTCCCTGACACTCCCCTTTTGAAGAGATTACAAAATGTGAGTAGCACAGGTGCCAGTTCCATCTCGGCATGGGCCTATTCATGGCACAGCTACTTGAACTGAGCACTGTATGTTCTTCAGGAAGGAGGAGTGGGGCATTGCTGAGGCAATGTTTTCATCAGGAGGTACACAGTGTACCACTGTCATCTTCTGAGGTACAGCGTTAATTCTTAAACAGTAATTTCTGTGAATAAGTGCATCCAGTTTATTTAACTATTTAAACAATTAGAAATGTCTTTAGATGGGGCTAAAAGTGTAGATAATCCATATTAAGTCAAACACATCTTTCCCTGGACACCTACTAGGTTAATTTACTGAAAAAATGTCATTATTTGGTATTTATTATTTACTTTGTGTTGTATATTATTTGTTTGTTTCATAAATTTAACACCTTCTTTAAATTAGTTGGGTTTTGTTTTGTTCTGTTTTATTTTTAAGACCATTTACTGGAGCACTGTCCTCCAGGCTTGTTATGCATCCAAAACATTGTCAACAATCTGTGAGCAAAGAGGATATTAGCTAGGCTTACCATATGAAAACAACATAGGTATTTCAAGAGTTCTGAGGTCATTAAATGTTCTGCATAATCGTCTCATGTTTTCTAAGTGAAGCTAATGTTACTTTCAGGGTGTTTGCGTTGGGGAAAGCAGTTTTATCTGTTGGCTAAAGCCAGTGGGAATCTGGAGTTGTTCTTAGTTCTGTCTCTGATTATCTGAAATTTGGCAAATTGTTTCCTGTTCCTCAATTCAAGTTAATGTTTTGAGAATCTTAAATGAAAAAGTTCAGATAAAAGCAGTGTATTATTACTGTTCAGCTCAAATGTTCATAATGTTCATAAACTCTTCTACAGCAGAGTCCACAGAAATGGGAGGAAATCTAGCGTGCCAAATGAAGTCCTTCATTCTGCAAAACTGTGCAGAGAAATCGTTGCTTTTAGTGGAAATAAAGTTGAAAAAATACTGTAGGGCAAGTAAGAGCTCACAGATCGGTCTCCAGGTTGATGCATTTTTTTAAAATGAACTTTCTTTTTTTGTTTAATAAAAAGACTTCTTGAAGTAGAAAGGGCAAAATGAGAGTATTTCATGGACATCTTTTAGCCTACGCTGTGAAAGCAAAAACCTCTAGGGATAAGGGAAAAACCTGTTTAAAGGAGCAATGTGGTGGTACATCATGAGGGTAAGACTACCCTGGAAGAAAGGAGGGCTTGCATCCCTAGAATGGTTCCAACCTTGGGAAGCAGTTGAGGCCCTGAAACCTCTGGAATTCGGTGCCTCCCTGCCAGAACTCAGTCCTTTCAGAGTGAGGCTTGGGGACTGCTTTTGACCGCCCTGTGTCCAGCTGAAGGAGGATTTGGATACCACTGATGCTTGGAGCACGTTGCTCCAGGATTTCCCTCCAGGGTGTGTGTGTGGATTTGAGGGATGAAAGTTGGAGGATTTCCCTCCACTGGTGGGCAGGCTTCGTTAGGGCGAGTCCGAAGTAGTGGCTGAAATCTTCAAAAGGGACACTGGTGGTTCAGCTTTTCTGCAAAAACTTGCAATGGGTGTTACAGTGCCAGCTGATCCAAACTGCTTTCATCCATTTCCCATCACCTTATGCCTCTGTACAATGCTCTGTGCTATTGCAGAGCATTTTGTTTTCTGTTTGAATCAGTATGATTTCCACTGCATAGAAAAACTGGCTTCCTCTGCTCTCCTCAGCTTTCTGTTTTAATTCAGCCATTAGAAATTATTCCTAAGAGTAATTTTATTTCTAGTTTTAAACTATACATTCATGGTGTTGTATTTTCGTATTAATGTTCTTGCCTTTTCTGTTTCAGTCAAAAAGAGTGAACACGATTACTGTGATAGTAAACAAACAAAAGGATAGTAACATAAAAATTACAACTATTTAAACTGTCCTTGAATAGGAATCATTTGAATCATACTTAAAACTTAAGAGGCTGAACCAATGACTCTTCTTATCTATGATTAACTACTGACAGTTCAGATACCTGGTGAGCTGAATAAGGACTATCTCTTTATGTGAAGTACATGTCTAAAGATCAGGAATAATTACATTCCACATTAGCCTTCATAGCCTCCCTGACCTGGTTAATTAATTTTTTGCTAGGATAATAATAGTAGAAATAGATTTAAAGATATGCTTCATCATTAAGTATGTAACTGACCTCCAATTTTAAGAGCCGAACCTTTCATTTATTGCCTTTTGGAGACAGGTTAAGCTCCTCACAGCGAGCTCGCTGAAAAGGCACAAGCTGGAATCTAGTTATTGTCACTTCAGTTATACTCTCTGAGGTTGTCCCGCTTTGTAAACTGTATTTAGCATTGACAAGCAAAAAGCGATTTATATGTTACTGTTCTGGCACTAGGGAATATTCTCCCCCACCTTTTTTTCTTTTCTTCTTTTTTTTTTTTTTTATTTTTTTTTTTTTTATTGATCGTGAAACTGATCCCCTTCCAGCAAGCTCTGAACAGGACCAAATAAAGCCATTGAAAGCAATTTGATACTTCTATTGGCAGGGTACGCAGATCAGATACTCCCTTGAAAGAGAGCGAGAGTTATAAACAAAGCTTAGAAGTCTAGGAATAGCCCCCAGCTCCAGCAAACCCTTAAAATATTTTGTAATTGTATCTTCAATCATGAATTAGCCAGGAAAAACAGACCTTTTTTGCCTTTATATTTCACTGCTGTATGCTGTTTTTAATTGCCCACAGGCACACTGTTGTGATCTTCTTTGGAAGTTTAAAACCAGGATAAAAATGCAAATCTAATTATTTCTTTTATCTAATCTAATTAACTTTTACAAGTAATGATAGATGCACTGTAGCCTGCATCAAACATTTTAATAATGATGTTTCTGGATTAAAGAATAGGTAAAACTACTGTAATTTATAAGCAGTCAAGATTATGGCAGTAGAAAATGTAAATTATTGTGATGCCTTAATAAACTATAGCTGCAGTTTATTAATTTACAGTAGAGAGGATACATTTCCCTTAAATTCCAGATCACTTATGATTTGCTTCCCAGCTGTCATTGGTATCTTTTTTTCTTTAAACAGCTCAGTATTAAGAAAACCAAAAAAACAGTAATCTATGTCTAAGTCCCTTCTGCCACGCCGTTGTGTGCACATGGCAGAGAGCAGCACTGTCAGGTGCCTGTAACTTGTCGTTGAACCATTGATTCGAATTCCCAGGGCTCTGCTGGGGGGGGGGGGTGTCACAGCATCTGTCCAGCTCAGAACTTGCCTAGCAAAAATGGAAACTGATCCAATGGAGGAAAGACAAATATGCTAAACATCAAAGTCAAATGTTTCATATTTTATTTATTATTTCATAGTGGCTTATTAATGAGCTCTAGAGTCCTTATTTGATAATTACCCAAGTGAAAGGTATTACAGGCCAGCTTTTTTCCAACAAAAGCCATCTTCATGGCTGGCTAGCTTGGAATTTTCTGTGTCAGCTGTGTAGAAAGAGAAGTGATGTGGGATCCTTACCTTCTCTGAGCAGCCTGTGCTTTAACAAATATTCTGACGATGTTCCCTATCCTTTATTGAGCCTCTTCCATACTAAAACTGCTTTGGTGCGACAGCGTGATGGTGGCCGAAGCAAAAAGACACACTGTGATAGAGGTTCTCCCCTCCTGTGTTACTCTTAAGCTTCTGCTCTTGCCCCTTGGTCCCCTGTTTGCAAGGATCCCACTAGCTGCTCTGCCCGAGGCCCCTGGAAACAAGATTTATCCTGACAAAGCAGAAAGTAGTTCTGGATTTGACTCTTAACACAGTCCTTAAAACTCTATGGAGTCTGGAGGTGGGGGGCTGGGTTTCTACAAATTTTTACTGTGACCTTCTAAGAGTTAAATAAGCTGTCTTGCAGTTTTGTAATTCACTATATGTTTTTTTTTCTTTTAAATAGCTTTATTTCGCCTACCCGAGTCTAAACAAATTGTATTTAATGCAAAAATTAAGCCTTGTGTATCTCTTTCATATGACTTCTCTAATTATAGAGCAGTAAATGGTAGAATAGCATATGTTAGCAACATGAGCAGCAGTCTATGAAATGAACTACAAGTTAATAAAATGATCTTGTGGTGGTGTTGGCCAAATGTTAGCACACATGTTTCGGAAAGTGGTATTTCAACAGACTTGAAGAATAGGACTTTGGCACACGGGTGCCAAACGCGATCTGATGTGTGGAAATTAGTTAAACCAAAGTAAATGTCATTGTTTCTCAGGCTCGTGTTGGTGCAGAAGATGATAGTAGCTGCCCTCCCACTTTCCCTCTCCCACGTGTGTTTTAAAATTGGAAACGAAGGCACGGGCCTCCCCAGTTCAAGTACGGCTGCGTTGTTTGCTCTGGGCGTGCTGCAGTGCAGTCTGGCGAGGTTTAGGGGCTTGTTCTCAGCTGTGCCTCTGTCAAAGCAGGGGGCTAAAATCTCATTGATTCTATTGAGCCCAAACACTCGTACAGCAGCCTTTGCTTACAGACGGGCCTCAGATCTGAGCCCTCTCAATTTAGGGGCAGATTATAACCAGCTCCTGAATAACAGCAGAGGATCAAGCAAATATTTGCGATCCACCTGTACCACTGCCCAGGGGTCACTCTCGGCTGGTGGTCTGCCCGTTCCAGCCAAGCGTGCAGCGACGTGCTGTGGCAGCCCCAGGGCTGGCTGATCCAGGCACCCTGGTCTGGCTCCTGAGTGGGCTGGCAGAGATCGTGCCCCTCTGAGCCTTGCTGGTGCTGCTCCTCTGGCAGTATGGGTCTGCATCACCCCTCCTGTCAGCCTGCCGAGCGTCATCTTCACAGTATTGTGATCCCTGGAAAAAAATAAATAATAATGCACTATTTGCTCCAGTACAGAAAACCAGTTTCTTTCCTAAGTGGTGTGGGCACAAGCTAAAATGGATAACTGGGAGCAGAATTTGAGCCAACTGGCAGCCTACCAACAGGGCTGATCCTGAGTAGTCTTACTTGCTTGAGCAACACTTGCATAGCCAGTATTTGATGCCTTGTCTACCTAAGTGTTCCTCACATAAGTAGGCTTTGCAGAACTGGGCATCTCCTATGAAGAAGGACTTAGAATATTAGTATTGTGCTTGGAATATCAAAGATACAAATGACGCAGGGGATTTAGGGGATGTAATTTGTTTTATTAGACAAACAGATGTAGTTGGAAAAAGCAGGCACCCTTTTGGGCACACCAGCTCTTTTTCAGGTCTTACATCAGTGTCACACTGAAACATCCCAGGACTGACAGAAACTGTGTAATATGTTGGCCTTTCATTTCTAATTAGTTACTTTTTCAGTGATGATTTTTGTGATTGACAACCGTGTGATGGCCAAGAGAGAGAACAATCAGGATTTGAATTACTTTTTTCTTTTTTCCTTTTTTTTTCTTTTTTAAAAAAACCACCACACTGACACACTCATCAGAAGATAGTGAATAAAGAAAATAGTTAATAAATGTTAGTATTGAAATGACTTGATTTATGGATATATTCAGATATATAGGCAAGACTGGAATGTGATGATATCAGAGGTCAAAATTTCTGTCTGCAAAAGCAGGTATTTGAAGGAAAATGATGAAGTACAGCCCCACATAAAAAGGCCAAAAGCATTTAGCAAACAAATTGTAAAGTGCTTTTTGAAATCTCACAGTAAAATCTTAGATTTGCCAGATGGACTAAATCCTGTACTAAAGAATCAAAACGGTTTTTAGTTGTAATTGTGGGAATGCTCTGGAATGAAAGTGTATTACTGAATCAATCTGAGCATAAAAACTTATTTTAAGTACATTTAATGTCATGACAGCAAGGAAGAAGTAAGTGCATTGCTCTCTGAATGCATTTAGGAATTATGAATTCACATAAAGAAAGTAGTACTATATGCAAACCGGTAAATGAGCAAACCAGGTGCTGTTAAACATTTGGTATACATTTGATGGCATGTATGTGAAAGTAAAGTGAAAGAATATTTCTAATATTCACAGTCTTATGCAACCAGCTAATCCAGACACTCACAAAAATGTCAAAGCATAGCTCTCAAGGAAAGGTGAATGGCCTTGCCTGGAATTTACCTATCTAATTTTAGTCATTGTTAAAGTAAAGAAAAGTTGGTTTATGGCAGCAATTTACACCCTATTTCCTTTTTTGTCTGTTACATTAGAACCCCCTCTGCCCAGATAATTAGATAATATAGTGGCTTGTGTTGCATGCAAGACTTTTGCTTGTTTGAAAGAACTAGTCTTTTATATAAATCTTTTATATATCATCTTCAGCGAGCTGGGCATTTGCACAGCTTGGGTAAATTATGTCTATATTGAGAAACTAAGAAGTTACACAGTATGCATTCCATACTTGAGGGATGGGAAATAAAAATTGATATACTGTGCGGCACATGATATAACACAGTGAAATATCTTTTAAATTCCGGAGGGATGCACTGACATCACCACACTTAATTCACATGCAGTAACTCCCACAAAATGTTATTAGTTTTAAATTGAAGTTTGTAATCATTCAATAAAAAGAAAATAAATGATGTAGACAGTATACAATGGTGCATTATGAAATGCTGAATTCATCTTATTCACCCACCCAAAATGACAGTATGTTAAGAAAACATTAAAGTTGTAACACCAAATAATAAAAGCAAAGACATTCACAGTTGATGGTGAAGTGTGAAATCGATCTTGAGACACATCACCGCCCCACATTATGGAAGGGAAGTTTTGAATTAGGGAATTTTATTTTGAAGTAATGTATTAGTCATTTTTATTCTGTAAAATGAAAGATTAACCAGCTGGAGGAACATAGCATTTGTTTAAAAGCTAGATCAGGTAGATCAATGTGTAGTGTGGGTACTCGCTACAGGTAACGAAATAGAGTTGGTAGTGCAGTGTATACCTAATAGCCGAAGCATGGACCGAGATTCCTTCTTTGACAAAGCAATTTATGGAATATAAATATAGAAGCAAACTTTTCTCAGAGGAGGAGGAATGGCACTTGTTTTTTGCTCTGATGATGAGTGATTTGTATGAATAACTCTACTATCACATTTCTAGCTTTGTCTTTTCCATCTCATTGAATTTTATTGGTGATATATTTTCAGGATACTCATCTCCTCTGTAACTGCGTATCTGAGTGTCTCATAAGCTGAAGTGTATTATCCTCACAACACTCTTGAGGCAGAATAAAAAGCGTATAGATATTTGGGGGCATCTAATTTTAGATATCTAATTTGGGTGACTGAATTAGGACTTTTGGCTCCATATATAAAGCAGTCCAGGTGCTGTGAATTACCTTCTGTTGATTAGACAACGAGGTTCCTAATTTAAACACCTAAGTTAAATTTTCTAAGTGACTCGTTCCATTTATTATGTGAAATTCGACAGACCTGAAATCTGTGGTTTCAGAATTCACAGGGTGGTTCTCTAATGTCTTGATCAACTTTTCTATCATGACTTTCTGTCAGTTTATATCACTTGCCTTAATTTACGCTGACAGAGCTTTTAGCCGGAGTGAATCCATGTCAGTCATACAGAGATATAGTTGTTTGTTCCTCTCAACCCACTCCCCTGCCCCAAACGAAAACCATTTCAGCTTGCCTGAGTCTCCCCCTCAGTGGCCCACAGATAGTGGCCGAGCTGCTGACCAGAAGCGTAGCCACTATCATGCAGAAGGAGGCACGTGGAGGCACTACGCTCACTGAAAGAATCTGTACTTTCCTAAATCCATGTATTTTCCTTACAGGTGTGGAGCAACTTCCATGGCAGTGAAACATGCTTTGAACAGTGGCTTGTGGGGGAGAGAAAATAATTTCTTGTTTGAAGAATGCCTAGATTACTTGGCGGTCCCTCACACGTTTTGTAGGGCATTCAAGAAACTTACTTGACTTTTTTATTTAATCAAAATGGCTGCTTCTAAATGGAGATCTTGCATGCCACATTTTAGGCCAGAATGTATTTTTACAGCCAAGTTATAAACCTCTGAAAAAGGGGGCTTATAATGGAAAGGTTGACACAACATTAATTTTAGTGTTGTAAACGCAATGGTATAATTTTGGAAAAAAGCCTTTATAGCTCTGCTAAGATATTAATTGCAGGAAATTACAGCATATCCTATTAAAGTATTATGTCAGTGGCATACATAGCATATAACACCTTTGCATATTCTCCCTTGTTTTCACGGCAACATTTTGCATTTTGATCTGTAAGGAGTAGGTGGATAGAGTGGCTCAGAGTTTCTGGTGGTTTTTGCTCGGGGGGGACAAGCCAGCCTGGGTAGCGCTTGCGTATGGCCTGCTCTGGGAACGGGCCTTTCGTTGACCAGGTAAATCCCATACGGGTATCGACCAATGAACCAAATTCTGCTGAAATAATAGCCTTGCCTTTGTTTTGTGACTTTTGGACCAGCAATTTGAATTTGGATCCAATCCTTACTTACACAAATCAGGTTTAGTCATACTCTTTCCAGAACGACAACTACTTTTATGACAAGCGCATTTTTACTGTTAAGGCCTTAGTTTCCATTTACTTATACTTACGGAATCATTCCTTACTGTTACGACTGCATAGCAGACCCAGTCTCTATTGATTTATGTTCAGTTAATTATTCAGAAATTAATTTTATTTACATATGGTGGAGGAGGAGCTATAGATTCCTATTAAGCTGAACAGCGTAGATATGTGCCTTGCATTGTACAGTTTTTTATTTCTAAGAAATAGGATATTTATTGCATTTCTGCCACTTTTATGTTTGACAGGGCATGGTGTAATAGTATAATGTTTTCTTTACAAGAATTTGTCGCTATAAGGTAGTTATTTGTTAGTATCCAAGTTTTAATAGACACTGAATTGTCGCCTTTGTTTATAGTCTAAGTTGGATGCTGTTTAACTGTGGTTGCTATTTTTGACTAGAACAAACAGCTATTACAATAGTTTCTTGAGTGTCAGATCTTTCAGGACAAGGGGCCACATCTTCGTATTTGTAAAACACCTCACGCTAAGTTTGTCATCCTGTTACGTGCTTTTCATTGCTACGTTGACACAAATTTGCAGTGAAAAATGTCAATGGTAACAATGTGCAAGGTTGTTTTTTTTAATGTATAAATGGGGCCTGGGACCTCGATACCTCTTTTCCCCTCTGATGACAGTGGAGCATACACAGTTCTCTACACATAAAGTCAGGACTCTTGTACAGTCGGTGAGTTTTTAAAAAGATGGGAGAAAAGGCCTTCTCAAAGACCCCACTGATACGCAAGTTCGTTGGGCGGTTGATGTTTCCCATTAATTGCAAGACTTGAGCATATAACCATCAGCTGTATCTGGTTTTACTTATCAAATCCAGAACTGCTTTTTCTCTGCCTGCTGAGCAGGGAAAACTCCATGCTGTACCAGTTTCTTTTTACTTGGGGCTCCCAGTATCATCAGAATTAAAGCTGTCAGAACAGTCAGCCCTCTTTATTTTGTGGTTTTAAATACAAAGCGTAATACTGTTGCTTGAGAAATGGCATGCTTTCAATGTATTAGTTTAAAATTGCGGAGTGGACAGAACAAAAAAAGGATCCCTGTTAATAGCAGGAATTGAAATATTGCTTTCACCATTTTGGGGAAAGAAGATACAACTCTGCGCTTTAATTTGGTTTTATTCTACACCACTAACTTGTCTTCATTGGCTTAATACTACACTCAAGTGTAAGGAAAAGTTCCTGCTCAACTTAGCGAGAGTTTTGCTTCATTGAATGCAGTGCAGGGTGCCATTTCCTCAGCTGGTGTTGTTCATGTTCTCTCCGCTTATGTCAGTCTAATACTAGAAGTACAGAATTAGGCCCTCTTTTTAAAAACAAAAAGAGCTCACGTGGAAATGACAGCATTTCATGTTGCCTTTTTTTATTCACTGTAAAATATTCCTCTGCTCTGTGTGTGCATTTATATTTGGGGATAATTGTGCCCATCCACCACAGAGCGCTTGGAGATAACTGTTACGTTGTGTATGAATATTTTTGTCTTGCATGTGGCTACTTCAGTTCTCACTTTGTGCAATTCATTATTTGTTTATTTTAGTCATCAGCATCCTTTTGCTTTTGCTTTATTCAGGATAGTTTAGATGCATCTTTGTGGTAACACTTTGTAAAGAACACAAGTAAAATTATTTCCTTGTTGTATTACTTTCCTGTTTGGTTTGTTTTAATTGAGAAAAGACTCTCTTCCTAGGCAAGGCTACACATCTGTCATTTTATTTAGCCTGTTTTACTATCAGTTGAGATACACATACATTTCAGATGTAACTTTAGGAAGAACAGAATATACTAGTAATTTATACAATAGACATTGATGATTATTGACCATTAAAGAGTAATAAAACATTTCCTGTGTGAAACAGATGTAGTATCAAATGTCTTTATTTCTGAACAGTAAATGTTTCAGGTTTACTTCACAGACATGAACGTTATATCAAGGTAAAAACCTGGCTACACTCTAGCAAACATAGGTCACCTCTTACTAAATGAATAGAGTTGCAAGTGAAAGAAAATAATACTTTGAAGAAAGTCCCAGGCTCATGTGTATATTAACCAGAGCAGATGAAATGATTTATTGGGTTTTATACACAATCTGTAAAGGGTAAGCATTGCTAACAGAATGAGTGGCAGCCTCAGGGAGCTGAGTAGCCCCCAGGGACCAGCCTTTGTTCCTCTGGACTTGACAGGCATGTGTCCCTGTTAAATGAGGGCTTAATTTCTCTCATATGTGCACAATTTCCAAGCTCAACAAAGGCAGCCGGGACTGGAGCTATTTAAAAGAGCCAGCTCAGGAGGAAGCATTCCTGGAGAAAGGGGATGCTAAGGGGCTAATTACTCACCATAGTTCAGCAACTGATTTTTTTATTATTATTATTTTTCCCCCCTAAGCAAGGTTTATTAACACGGAACTGCCAGTTTCATCTTACATAAACATACATTAAAATTACAAAGGTGTTATTTCTCTTTGTGAAATAGCCATTTTAAAGCTCCTGCTGACCAAAAATAAAATGTGTATTCATTTTATCTTGGGCCTGTATTGAAAATCTTCATCTTTTAAACTCATGGAAAGATTTTTTTCCACAAGGTGCAGAGAAATTGCTTCTCCAATGTCTTCCTCTCCTTTCTCAGTCTTTCCTTGCCTCATGTATAGTAGTAGGAGTTGTCCTCAGTGCTTACTGCATTCATGTAAATACAATAATTAATATTGTCCAGATAAATGGTTCAGCATATGTAAAGCATATTAATATTCACGTAGTTACATATCTAGTGTCGCATGCTTTTTATAAGCCTCTCACTACATACTTAAATATTTATTTAGACCCAGCAGACCTTTGTGGTGCCTTTCAAGTAGTCTAGTGCCTACTTGATACCCCACACAAGAAGTATGACTTCTCCCCCCCCCCCCCCCCCCCCCCCCCCCCCCTTTTTTCTCATGTGGGGCTTGGGTCACTCCTGAGTTGCTGGCAGTTGTCGTTCTCTGGAGAGAATAGGGCAAACATTTGGCAGAGTGATGTCATTTTGGGTTTTTAAGAGTGGAAAACACAGTTTTCTTTGGACAGTGTTGCCAAACTCTGTTGTTACCTTGAGAGAAAGGTAAGCCACTTCAGTGCAACAGGTTGGAAAACGTTGTGGTGACCATTAGCAAACCACTTTGTCAAGAAATACTGCGTGGTTTCAGGCTATTCCTATTGAGGAACAAACAGGAAAAATTCTTGTGAAACAGGCAGCCCATTTGATTCTTCATGATCGAAACATACTGATCCTCTTAAAACAAGAACTCAAACAGGTGGGAAAAATTGCTCGGTGGGGTCATGGGCTGAGCAGGCTTTACCATGGCGTAGGAGAAGGCTTGTGGATGTGTGGCACCAAAGCTGGTGGCCAATGCTCAGGACGCAGTGTGTGTACATTTGTGAAAACTGAGACAACTCTAACAATTAGAGAGTGACCAAGCAAAAGCAGCTTGCTTTTGGATTGAGACAACCCTTCCAGTGTGAAAGGGGTAAAACTGAGAAAAATTGAAACGGGAGCATCTAATACAGCACTGCTTCCAATGTTATAGAGAGAGTTTGCACAGGTAATAGTAGACATCACCCCTTTGGCACAGATCCTATGAAATCTTTGTGAGATTACTCACTGTCTAATGTTACAGACACTTTTTTATTTTTTAATTTTTTTTTAATTGGATCCTTCATGCATGTTTTATGGGGCCTTTTGTGTTGGCTTGTGGGTTTTGGGTTTTGTTAGGGTTTTTTTGTTTGTTTGCCCTAACAGTGATATAGGTTGATACTCAGGCAGTTTCAAATCAAAACTGAACAAACCAAAACTGACTGCTTTTTTTATCAAGTTAGACATTTAGCTTTGGAAGCAAGACTTAACCTTTCCAAGGCTAGGATGGTAAACTATACAATGTTCTGTCTTTCCTTGCATGGTTTCTTTGCTGTGTGTTTTTGTATGATAAACTTATTTAAAAGTTTTACTTCAAATGGCCACCTTTAGAACCAGTATACTATTATATTATATTTTATTATTGTTATATTTCCATCATAAACATTATAAGTATCACAATTGTTTTGGAAATGTCAGGTGAATCCTATAGTCTCGCAGATATATATTAGAGAAAAATTGTAATTAAAAAAATAGGGGTTTTTTCCCAATTAAAATATTTCTGATCCATTACATAACCTAGGCTTCATAAATAGGTATCCTCATAGAATTAACAGCAAATAATCTGATTTTATTCTTTGAGCTTCCATTGCACATGTAGGAAGGTGGTGAATGTACAAACTACAGGTTGCAGAATGCTAAGATTGAAAATAGTTGCAAACTTTTACATGCTTTAAATCATCCCTGAGGAGATAGTGCTCTAGCAGTAAGAGGAATTAAAGATTTTAGAGGTACTATTTTAAATGAAAAATCTACATTCTTTTTTTCTGAGAAGAATGGAACAGGTGATGGATCCCTGGGATGGGATGCAGGGCTCTTGGTTTATTTACTCTTTCTTTTCTTTCCTTTTTCGTGCTGAAGAAGGGGATAATAGTAACAGGGAGGAGTGCTAGGTTTCCTTACGGTTTGTTAAGAGATTTTTTTTTAAAAAGCCATTATTAAGTAAATAAACTTAAGTTTATTTCACCAAGTAAAGGAATTCTGATTGGATAGAAGTCACAAACCTGACCCAGATCCTACCAACTTCTGTGCAAATCGGGAATAACTCCACAGAATAGAAACAGTACATCTGCCTTCATCCTGGTAACAGATTTACAGCCGTCAAGGCTTAGAGTCACCCATTTATTTCCTTTCTCCCTAGAGATGACAAAGTATATAACGCTTGATGAACTGCAGCTTCCAGGAACATTCAGATGTTAATGCTACAAAGGCCTACATTGCAGGTTGAAATCTTGCCTGGATTAAAACTCTGCTTTGGATGGAGTTAAGGAGCTACATATACACAGGGGCATTTGGTACTGTCATAGGGCCCAAGGAAAATGGTTTAAACTGGATTCCATGCAGATTCTGACTAAGCCTTTCTCTAAAGATTTGTTTCCACTTTCTGGAGGAGGAGGGGTGCCTTACCAAGAGACTCTCTTGCCATCTGATTACGAGAAAGCACCTCCTAATCAGAAAGGAAGGTCCCACACAGATTATCTTCTTGTCATGCTATGACAGGACCCAGATTTCACTGAGGCTTTTGTGAAGAGCTGTGGAGAGTATTAAAGCCGTGGCTCCACAGTACTTAACTTACTTAACTTAGCATATTTTTTTTTTTTACAATAGAAAAAAAGAAGATGAACTCATGTTCACTGTTTCCCGCTAAGAATGAACTTCTATTCCCTTGATGCATTGTTGTCTGGATACCAGAATGAAATGTTAATCATGTAAAAGTAGTGTGTCAGTCTACTGAAGAGAGAAGGAATAATCAACACTTCTCTCTCACATTCTTGCTACCTGAATCATTTGCCTCAGTGTTCAACTTCTCCTCCCCACTTCTTAGATCTTTTTCTGTATTTACAAACAGCCGCCTTTGTCTTGTGGGAGGTTTATTGCTCCTTTGCAGCTCGCTTTCTTAAAATGGTAGTAATGAATGCAAAATTCAAAGAGTTGACCTGCCTGTTTGTTCCCTGTGTTTGTCATAGCTCTTAGTTTTAAAGAAAAACTAAAAAAAAAAACCCAAACCCAAAACATTTTTTACCTTGATTTCCTAAGGAAAAGGCTTTTCAATAACTGTGCTGCCAGACTGCCTCTCAGGGTTCCACCTGAATAGTTTTTGGACACATTAGGTAATTGGGTAACCACAGCTGAGATCCAGGAAGAAGCCTGAAAGGTAGGGCATTCGGTTAAGTCTCCTGAAAACAGTTAGTGGCCCTGATAAACCCTTTCAGGTTGCCCTGGATGTAAACACTTTAATCTAATCTCTTCCTGTCTTAGAATTTGAAGAATGTACTTAGGAAAGAGATACTAAAATGCCCTAGCTTCAGGAGAAGTCTTGATCTGAGCTTATGCTTCAACAGACAGCGGAGAAGCAAACCTCTGAGTGTACACCTCATGCAAAGCCATGGGAAAGAGGCATTCATAAATCGCATTGCTTCCCAGACGGCGCTGGATGTACATGCACTTCCCATGGAAACAGAGCCTTGGGTACCCATCAAAATAATGTTGTCTTTCCTTGTTGCAGAGGGTTTTAATTTCTGCAAAGAGATTTAATTTCTGGTGATATGTTCCATCTTACCCTACATATTTTCTGCAAATTCACTGGTGAGAATTTTGTCTGAAGTTTCAGTGATTTGCTTTGAATGTGTTGCAGGAAGGTCTTACTGGGAGATTTTACTGTAAAGAGACAGCCCATCTGTCACCTGCTGTAGCTACCAGGTTCTTCCCTTTGTTATGCTTGCACTTGTGAGGCTTTGTTAAAATGTTTTCCATTTATTCACAAGCAGATTTGTGAAACTAATGCTTTCTGAACTTCTGGGGGCAATACTGTGAATTTGTTGACAATAATCCTGTCTAAATTAAATTTATGGAACCCACCAGAACAGTTACGATTTAGATGCATTTGGGACTTAAATTATATTTTTTGAAAGTAAGTTTCAACTCATTTATTCCTTTTCATATTGCTCCATATTCTGGGAGCAAGTGTTCTAACCTACATGCCAGCAACAGAAGTGCTTTTATTTCATTAGAGTATCGCTAAGGTAAGAGGGTTTGAAAGACATCTGTAGCCTCCACATTCAATCCATAAATTTTAAATTATTTTTCAGTAATCCACAGCTAGAAACAGTTAGACTTAAAATATACTGAGCTATTTTTGTGTATCATAGGAAGGAGGTATAACCTGTGTCTGGACAAAGTCTGGCACTTTGTCAAGTACTTCACTATTAATTTTTATCTCTGGTCCATAATTTTCTCCTGACAGTTTGTACTTTTTTTCCCATGTGTTCATTGATAGGTTTATGATCAATCCTGTTTCTAATGTAAAAGGCTTCCTAGCTGTATAACCACATCAGTCCAGCTCCTCGTAATGACTCACCTGCATTCAATGATCTTGCTACTGGGGAAGCTGGGCAAACTTCCTAACCAGAAGTGTCAGAGGAGAAAAGTGTGGTGTGTTGGAGGAATGACTGGGGGGATCTATCTCTTTTATTTTTTATGATGCTTAAGAGGATGCAGTGTCACGAGAGGATCTTAGAAACTGTGTTGTAACCCTCTGAGGAAGCCACTTATTTGCGGCTTCTCTTGGACTACTAGTTCTAGACTCTCTCTCGTTGGCTGAGCTTATGTATGCCCCAGTCCTGTTTCAGGATTGATATCCCATCTATGTGCCCAAACAGCAAGTGTACCCACCGCCTACTGGCATTGTTACCCCCTGAGGGACATGGTGTGCACCATGGCCTCCATCCTGCTCAGCTCCTCAGGCTTCTCTTGGAAGGAAAACCTGGATGTGGGAGGAGTGGAGCAGAGCCCCGTCTGCCCCTGCGGTGAGAGCCAGGCCTGGCACGCGGGCACTCCGAGCCCAGGGCTGTGCAGGCACACGTGAGCGGAGGCTCGGCCTGGCGGAGGCACAGCAGGACGCTTTGGCCTCATGTTTAAACAAGGCCTGACTGAAAATAGCGTGTTCCTGTTATACCCAGCGCTTGCTCATTTATAGTGTCTTACATTTTCCATGGCGCCCAGACTGATACTTCACAGCTCAGGGTCACCTTCCCATACGGCAGGAAGCCCTACAGATCCTGAAATCTCCATTCATCCCAGAAGAAAGCAAAGAGATCAGTAGCTATATGATTCAATTCACTCTCAGGGTTTTTTAGTGATTTTAGTGAGTAAAACAGGTTCACAGAAAAGGGGGCACCAGATCTGGCAAGAAAGTGTGCATGGAAGCGAGTGCCTGAGCGCAGAGAAAGAGGGACTGGAGAGGGAGCACTGGGGCAAGGGGACCCTCCACACCAGGGCGTGAGGTGTTGCACTGTGCAAGATGCACTTCAAAGTGGCATTTAAGATTGTAGAGGCTCTAATATTTTTCCTTGTGAAATTTGTTGTCTGTGGCATTATAGTCAGTACTATAAAGACACCTTGTTGTAGCACAGTGCAACGACAGCAGAAGAGCTTCACTGCCTGGAGCTCTCAGTGTTGCCGTTGCAGTAGAAAAGGAAGATACCAGATGTGTGTCGTCGGCCTGACCGCCTCTGGAAATGAGCTGCATGCAGCTCTGAGTTGTGCGAGTGAAGGTGCTCATGCCACTAACTTTAAGCTTGTTGGCTGATTTCAGCTGAATTTCATAGGAAGATGGGCATTTCAAAGAAAACTAAGTTCCCACAGTCTTTTAGAAAGTGAACAGCTAGACTGAAGTGAAGGATTTTTTTCCAGACTCCTTCAAACAGGTTGGGTTTCTTACCTCTGCCTTTACACGAAATGTTGCTGTGTGATGGTTTCTTGCTGAATGAGAAAATCCAAATGGACAAGAGTCCTTATCTATAAAGCAACCACAGAAAAGCTTCAGCTGAAGCTTTCACTTCAGTAGACACTAAATTCAAGTGCCTGAAAGTCAAAAATCTGTTGGGCTGTATTCGCCCTTGGGCTTGTGAAACTTCTCGTGTCACTCATTATTTTAACAGTTTGTATTACAGAAGCAAACAAGGAATAAAGTGGAGATATTAACTGCCATCAGTTGATCTGTGAACTGTGACCTGATAGCAGCTCCAAAAGAAATCTGCCTATTTGGAATAAATTTTGCTGCAGAAACCAATTCATGAGTAGAAGACAAGGGAAATCACTCTCAAATGATGGTCTCAAAGTGCTTCCTGTAGTGAAAGAAAAGTCATGAACTGAAAATGTCTGATCTTTTGGTTTCCATTCAGTACTTCAAAGAGGAATTATTGGTGTGTTAGAGAAGTATTTAAAATGCATATGTGAATGCACAGGGGTATAAGTGAAAATACGGAGTAGCAGTAGAAAAAAGTTTAACACCCCTGAGTTTGGGGTAGCTTCTTTAACTGAAAAATCACAAGTGGATTATACACACATCATACCATCAAAGATACTGAATTTGTTTTGGCAAAAAAACATACAGAAATATTAAGTAGAGTGGTGGGAAAAACTGAAAAAATGAAGAAAGTTCTGAATAATAAAAAATACAGTATTTATATAGGTCATTCCTTTATACTGACAGAAATTTTTACAGAGGGGGTAGTTCTTAACTTATATGGATACCGGAACATGAGTTTCTTCTGACTAATTATATAATTAATAGGAGGCGAATTTTAGGTATAGTATTGTGAAAAATTTGCATGATACATAGATACCATGCAAAGGTGGGCAATAGATACATATGCATGACGAACCTCTGTCTACACTGGGTGTCTTTGAGAAATCCTCTTTCCTCTGTCCGTTAGTTTGTTCTGCCCTTTTTTGTCTGTTTTCTTTTACCACTGCTCTCATTTCTTACTTGGCTGTTGATGAAGGCCACTTCTGCACATGAAATAATATCAGGTTATTATTCAAAGACATGGTTATGGAAAGGATGGCTATTGCACAATTGTTTAATTTATTCATTGTTTAAAAGCACTTTGAAAATCAAAAGTGTTACCAAAGATCTAAGTATTATTTTGAAGAAAATGAAATCTATGCAGTGGAGATGTTCTGAAAAAATCTGTTGTTAATGATCTTTAATTTTGAAGTAGTTTTTTTACATTGTTTATTTCTTGAATTTAAAAAATAGCTACAACTGATTTCTACAGTCACCCCTAGATTCCAGCAGTTTACTTTTACCAGATACCCTGGGTATCCTGGGGGTATAACTACATCTAGTCCCATTCTTATTGCTCTCATATGTACACACGCATAAACTCTGCCCAGCTGCACTATATCAGACGGTGCTTTTATTGGGGATAACTGGTGACAATGTAAACCATGAGAGAGAAAGAGGTTCACGTGGTTTCTACATGTCACCAGAAAAACAATGGTAAAAATACAGTTTAACAGCATGTATAGTTCTGGTGTTGCTGTTTTTTCGTAGCAGGTGTGTACCAGTGAAAGAACATAGGCCCAAAAAACAGCGGTTCGAGGGTTTTTTTCAATGTACTTAAAAATCTGAGCCAGCAGGTAGGAAATATGGGAGGCAGAGGTTAGTTCACTGCTGAAATTAACAATAGAACTCCTTTTAAAATGCATAATCCTTTTGTATAAAGACAGAAAAAAACTATCCATGCTTTCCTGGATATTTTTTTTTCCCCTTGAAATATCAAATATTGAATTGCAAGGCACCAATGGAGCTGAACTGAGGCTATTGGAACGGTACTGGAGTAGAGCCAACCCCCCTCAATGTGTTGGAGGTTTTGCCATGGTATGAATGACCTTAGACTCTTTAGTCATGATCGCTTCTGAGAAACAAGGGATGTCCTTCTCCCTAAAGAACTGAACAATCTTGCTAGATAAGACTCAAAAGAAGGGTTGCAGAAAAGATGCTTTATTTACCCTCTTTCAGAGGCAAGAAAGTCAGAGACTGAAGTGACTTGCTTGGCATCTCGCAGGAAGCCCGTGGAGCTGGGGATGAGCACAGATAACCTGCCTCTGAGTGCCGGCCTCGGAAGACCACTTTAAAATGTTTTAGAACGTGGTTTCATTAATCTGTTAAGTAGGGTCTGAATGGCGTGGAAGACATGGGCTGGGGAACATGCTAGGTACATAATATAGCTTCAGCGTACGTATATGGTATTTTATAGGAGGTATAAACTCCTTGGTTGCCATTTCAGGCATAGGTTAATATCACTTACAGAGTGTCTCAGAACACTGAGCATACATTGGAAAACACTGAATAAAGGGAGTTTTTAGATTGCTAATGATTTCCTTTTAAGGAACATGTGACTAAGGGCTGAGAGAATTTGCTGCTGAAACTGCTTACTACAAGCCTTTGAAAATTCCCTGTCTAGTTATTCACATAGGAAATATCTGGTTGCAGGCATACTTGGCTGCGCAGGCTTCCATGAGTACCCCATATTTATAAAGCCTGCTCATTCAGGCCTTTGAATGGAGCAGTTGACAGAAAGAAAGTCATTTTGGTGAATTCTTTTTAAATATATCGCGAACTTGCCTCTTGACTTTTGGATGTGATGCTTCATTGTGATTCATGCAAAGTACAAAAGCCATATGCCACAGACACAGATAAACACAGAGATGAAATATCACTGGTTCATTTAATTTTTAGTATCACTGGTTCATTTATTTATTTTTTTCACTAGTGATAGTATTTTTACCCTGTACCTGCCTTCAAGTTTGGGGTCCTTCCTGAAAAACTATACTCACTTAAGGTTGTATTCTCAGAGGATTTTGGAAAGTGGCCTGGAAAAATTGTTTTCCTGCCTGTTTGCACTAAACAAAATCACAAATTGTGCCTGTTAGTGAGTGTGTCTAAGCCTTCAGTTCTTTTCTGCATTTTCGGCAGTACTTGAAAAGTATTTTATCACTACTACTCTTTCAGCCAGTAATACTAATCTGTTGCTGGAATTCTTTTAATTTCACCCTTAGTATGATTAATTTACATGCTTCAGACTTAACTAGAATATATGTAAATGTCCGCAGACTGATTTTCATGTGAGGCTGGCGTGATTTTCTGACTTTGGATCTGCTAGCTGTTGATTCACTTCGAGTAATTCAACACAAAAATAAAGAAGTGGTTGTACAAATCCTTGCAAAATGAAATCACCAAGTTTCCTAGAGGTCTGCTTTTTAATTATCGTTCTCTTCACTCATGGAACGGTTGAAAATAAATTTCGTGTAAGATAACTACTATGTATATTTCAGAAAGATATATGTTCAACTTGCCACAGAAATCCAATGTGATCATTGCTTTCTAAATATTATTAAATTATCTTGAGCATCTTACTGACATATTTTAAGGTCCTGATACTTCTCAGACCAGCCTGGTTTTACTCCACCAACTTTCAGGGTGCAGCTTATGGCAGGAGCAATTTATTCCAACTGTTTCTTTTCGGGTGAAGTTGAAATCATTGAGAGATCTAATTCCAAAGTACACCTGCAAATGAGGCACCCAATTGGGGTTAAAAAATTTGCACCTCCATTTTATGGCACCTATGGCATGTGGATCCCCCAAATTTGTTCGTTTTTAAGTAATCATAATAAAATACTGGTTTTATTAAATTTGGTGAGAAAAGTTGATAGATGCACACCAATATACAGTTATGCAGAATTTAAAATGCAGATTCCAAAGGGCTGAAGAGATCAAGATAGTCTGTCCTTTTGCATTTTGCATCAATAATTTTGAATGTAACAACAATTTGGAAATTCACACGTAGGCTAGTTGTGTCCGGGTATGTAGGCAACCGAGAGCTCACATTCAGAGAAAATCATATGCAAAAAATTGCCAACATAAATCATAAAAATTTGCATAAATAGTTCATGTTTCTTACCACATTTTCTCTGCCTGTTTTCATGCAGAATATTAGATGCCTTCAGAAACTGTTGTGCTAACTCTACAGTACAAAGAATACTATACTGGTCTCGAGCATTTCAGCTTCATTGTTATCTGTATAGCTCAGAGCAAGAGAACTGCAAGCATCTAGTATAAATGAAGGGGGGGGGGGGGGAGTGGAGGGAAATCTCATGAAAAGGAAGGTCTAGCACCAGAAAACTGACAGAAACATGAGCAGCTAATTGCTGTAGGCTCCATACATCTTGGAATGACCTAAGGGGATATCAACAAATCACTTTCCACTGGAGTATAGTAACAGCAATGGCATAACAGTGAAATCACTGGCAAAAACTAGGGGAAAAAAATCTTTAAAAGTATTGGCATTAGCATGTTAGTGAGCAATTCTTTTTCCATTTTAATAGTTATTAATGTGCATGTTTGCATTTAACATCTGCAAACCCTCCCTTCCCACTTTTCTCCCCCACAAAACAACTGGTGGTGTGGTAACTGGATTTTGTGTGTCTATCTCCAATTCCCTTATGGACCTGTGATCCTGGATAATATTTTCTAATGCTGACACCCAAAAGGTAAGCTATTTGGCACTAGTATTTATACCTTTTTTCTGCTCAGAACTGAAAAGGTCAAATAAAAAAAGAGTGATTTTGCATTTAAACAATTAGAAATTATATTTCTTTCTTGATCACATGTTCCAGGTTGCTCATTTCTAAAAAGAAAAAAATGTTCAGAGTTTAAATAAATTAATTAGGCCATTTTGCAATAATTGTTGAAAGACAGCATGTAAAAGAATTTGGAAATATATCCCTAGTAAAGGCCATTCTTTTCTATTTTTGCAGAACTCTTCAACCCCATAAGCTAAACCAATTTTTGTATGTGATGACAGATATGTTTCCCAACAATTTTATTTGGCTAATACTAAATATTTAGTGGTAGATTTTACATTATTCCCATGTTTTGTTTTCTCATGGGCAGTATTGAACCTCAAATATATCATCAGCATCTTTGCTAGGTAGCTTGGCTTCAAAAATAGGTTTCTCCATGATTTAACTGTAATACTGGTTGAATGACATTAGCTGGGTAATGTGTAGTGAACCAAATTGCTTTGGGAAAACAATGCTCTCTTGTTCTCCTTCCCTCAGATACCCGCATGTTTTGCCAACGGTTGTTGCCATTGTATTTGATGAGAATTTGAACATTTTCTAAATCAAACTTCTTTTTGCATTTCAACTGTGTTCAACCATTTTTAAATGCAGCTGGTGCTAGCAGTTACAGCATGATTTTTGGACTAGTATGGGCAGATTTTGTTGCAGTTGTCAATCTTAAAGCTTTTATTTCTAGTGCATCTCCAGCATCATGTCTGAAATTTGTTTGCAGTGAACTCAGGCAACAATATAATTTTATAACATGGTTCTGAAACGTTCTTTACACAAAAACCCCTCTGTGCTTTGCAAGGAAACTGTGGCTGACAGAGTTGTAGCACCGTTGTGTTTTAAGACTTTCTTTGAAGGCATTACTGTCTTTCCCAAAGACATGAATACTTGTGTAGAACCTCATTTGTACCAAAATGATATTACTTTTTTCCCAAGGAGTCTAAATGGAAGGGGAAAAAAAATCTACATATATTCGATGACCAGTAACGGTATCCCATAGTTTAACTACAAGACAACGTTGCTATAGTTCCAAATATTTTCTATGTTTGGAAAAAAAAGAATACATTAAAGAATAATAAGGACTACAGAATATATGTTACGATAGTCCATATTTAATCAACATTTGTAGGTGCTAGTGTCTCACTACTACAAAATCTACTTTTGAAATGATCTTTTATTTGTAAATGATCTCATGCCAACCACAGGTACAGCCATATTTGTGGTTTCCCCCAGATACTGAATGATGTTCTGTAGTGGGGTCAAGCCCTCTGATGACATTTCACCATTGGAAATGAAAGAAAACATTTGTGGTGTGAAACAACAGCATATACTTGACCCTCCAAAGCATATCCATTTATAAATGGATAAAAGTGACTATTTAAAGTTGTTTTATAAGGGAACCACTGTGCCCGCCAAAACCCCCTAATTTACTGTTTGAAAAAGCAAATGATGTGTGGGCACAAGAACATGCATTTTTAAAAAACATCTGTGGTGTTCCTTGTGTTGCATTTGATCTTAGTGGTAAAACAACAAAACCGAGTTTGAGAGGGACATTGCTGCCATCCTATTTTTAATTCACCATTATGTGTTAAAATAACCATTAGTTCGGCGTGAACAATCGCAGCCTTGCTTTCAATGGTTGCTCAGGTATTTCTTTTAAGCCAGTTTATAATTTTACAGTTTGTTTTGCGTAAGGGGTGCAGCCCTAAATGTAGATTGGGGAGCTGGTGGTAACCCAGGCACATTCCTTTCCTGCTCCTATTTGCTGTAGGGAAGAGGATGAATGAATGAAACAAAGTGTTATTTCACCAGCTTTTCTGATCTCCTTATGTGTATGGGAAGCCACATCGAAAAATTTGTTGTTTGGGTCAGCCAAGGCTCTCCATTCTGCCCTCTGCCTTCTTGCATGCTCACAGGAGCTGGTGCAAGGGCATGATTTGAGAGTGCTGCAGCAAGAAGGTGTGTTCCTGCCCATCCTTGTTTCCCTGCTCAAGCAAAGCAAGACAATGACACTCAACCCCTTTTTGTTTAATAATATTTTTTTCTTTTTAATACCCTTTGTCTCCAAGCATAATTATAGTTTATAAATAGCTTATAAATATTAGTAACCGTCGAAGTGCACTTGCCTGTATGGAACTCTCCAAAGGTTATAAAATAAGAGAAATTGATTGGGTCTCAAGCAAAACAAATCGGTGGTAAAATGTGGTTTTGAGGCATGAGAGACTTTCAGAATGTATTTTTAAATAATCTGGACGTAAACAGATTAGTTGAAGACAACTTCAGTAAAGATAGCTTTCTTGAACCATCTACAAGCATTTTGTCAAAGAAAGCTGAACTATGACTAATTCTGAGAGTGGTATGAATTATTAGGTGATGAATTTTAAAAGTAGTGTCCAGATGTAAATAGTGAAAGCATCCAAAATATTACTCAGCAGCTGCAAGAGCTATAGGAAAAGCTGACATGACAAATTTAGTCATTTCTTAATCACTTTCGTTAGGCGGTATTGTCAGTTCCAAGAGGGAAATTTTCATCTTGATTTACGCCTATAATAGAAATGGCTGAAAACTGAAAAGTTTTCCAAACTGTTTACTTACAAAACACCTTTTAGGTCATTTTGGAAGCTTCCTATGACCTAGCAGTAATGTTCTTTACACATGGGAGCTCAGAAAATACACTTTCAGACAGCTTATATCAACAAAGCAATTTTTTCCACCTAAAAAAAGTGACAACATGTGAGCAAGTGGTAAAAACTGGCTTAAATGTATTATTTACAGCTATATCAAAATTTATTAATTAGTTACCTTTGTTTTAAATAAAATTGATAAAGCAGAAAGTAGAGGTTAGTATGAATTCTGCAGTAGCTTTCAGATAAAAGAAGCAGTGACCCAACTCATTAGCCCTTTGATTTAATATATTGACACTTGGGTACGAATAATTCCGTTTAGTGGCTTTTGCTTCCCAGGGATCAATTTAATTAGTTATAAAATGTGACTTCATGTCAGGAGCCAGAAGAAATGCTGACGTTAAATAAAGTCATACGCAATTTAAACAATAAAGCTATCGATGCCTGGTTAAAAGTTAATGATGCACAAAAAATGGCTTAATAGAGACAACCTCAGCAATGAAAGTGATGGTAGGAAAATTAAGCTAAGTGGATGAATGAGAAATGGTGATGTTGTTGGATTGTTAAAACAAATTCATGGTTGGCCTGATGATTCTTTTCATAGTGCTGTATGTTTCTGATTTAAATACATGTTTGAGGGTAACCCTGTACTTTCCTATTAGGGGTGACAAGAAGTGGTCCTGAAACCTTTCTCCTTTCGATTCTAGAAAAGGACAATTTACCTGTGCACATTCATCTTTGCTGTATCCCCCCGGGCTACCTTGGGATGACCATAATGACCTCCTATTCTAATATTACAAGTACTAATATTTGCACAGTTGGTTGAGACCCCGGTCAGGATCAGTGTCTTATTACGCTAGGTGCTGTTTGTACACTGTGCAAATAAGAAAGGACAGTTTGTGCCCTGAAGAAGGGTAGAAGCTAATGTTGAAGCACCACATCCTTTCAAACCCCATTTAATGCTGTAGATGTAATCTACTTATGTTATCTAAGCAGAGTAAGAAGGCTTATGAAGAAAATAGCAACCCATAAAATTGTTGGAAGTACAATTCGTCCTTCATTTTTCCTTCTCTTGCTCCATACAAACACACAGATGCATGAGAGCCCTTCAAGAACCATGGTTCCATTGTTTTCACATTTCCTAGCCTGCTTTGAGCATGGCAAGGTAAAAATCCATGCTAGATGTCTTCAATAATAACTTGCAAGTCCATATTCAGACTTTGAGCCAAATTAAGAAAAAATAATTCTCACCTTTTTATGAGTAGTATGCGAGGATTTTTCAAGTGGCGGTGGTTGTTTCTGTTTCAGTAAAACAGATTTAATAGTGAATTGATATGGTCACCTCATTTAAAGGTGCATAGACACTCAGCTGGATATGCTGAATAGATAGGTCAAAAGAAAATACAGAGAAATGTGATTCCTTAGCTTAAAAATGTATGTGAGTTAACTGTCTATGTCTCTGACATAGAAATTATGATTAAAACAGCACAAAAGCATTTAATTTGCTTGTAATTTATCACTGTTCAGATGAGGCTGGAGTTGGTCCACCTGTCGGGGAAAAAACTGCTATCAAAGTGACGTTGAGTTAAGCCCTCTTATGTTTTCCTTTGTACTAATCCTTTCGGGGGCAGATGGGTTTGCATAGCAAGACCAGTTGTGAAAAGGGACAGTGAGTGGTGAAGTAGGCATAGAGATAATAATTTTTAACAATTTTACGCAATCGGGCTCATCCATAGACTCCTAGAAAGCTGGAAGCCAAGCAGCAGGCAGCAGTTATTACCTGCTAAAAGCATTAACAGTAGCTACGGTAACTTGCTGAAGGATAGAGGGGATATGCCTTAGAATAAAACCTCTGTGTGTCAGAGGGATTTTCAGACTGTACAAGAGTTATGTTTTTTTTGCTAATGTTAGGCAAACTGTTTTGTCTTTGCATTGACTTTACATTGGCCGCAGCCTACACAGAGGGAACTGCTGGAAAAAAGGGGGACATTAATACTTTTTACTGTGTGCGGGCCAGCCAGTAGTTAGAGAGGGGGCCCATGTTTTCTTAGGGCTCAGATGGCAAAGCTAAGTATTCAGCCTATGGCAGGAAAAAAGTGCCTTTTTTGTTTTCTGGCTGGAGAGTCCAAGCATTCCCAAAGGAACACAATGAATGGCCCATTTTGTCTGACACTGTTTCGTAGACATAGAATTCTTGTTTTTTCATAATTATTCTTGCCCGTCACTGGGTGTGCACATGACATTTGAGCGTGTTTTAAAGTCTTAACACACTCATGTGCCTGCAATAAAGTTACTCATAACAATCCAGGCTTTCTGCAGACAACAGAGCAGGGTCTGTTGTTTTCACAAGTCACAGCAGCTGGGAGGCAATTGTGAAGACAACAGCTTAATCTAGCTGGAAAATACAGGAAGAAGAGAATATACACTCAATTTCCTTCCATATTATTGCAAACAATGCAGAGGGCTTTTTTTGTTGTGGTTTTTTCTTTTCTTTGCTCTGGGTGGTCTGACTAAAAAATGTGAGTGGCATAAAATACGCTAGTAAATGTACTTTGAATTTTCAACTTGTTGCATGTATTCATGCTGATGGGCCTAAATCTGTTAAAGGGTGAAAATATTAATCTATGTGAGCGCTTTAAAAATCATACAATAGCAGCCTTATTTTGACCTCATCTACAGGGTGTTTACACTGGTGTTGGTTTACAACATATGTTGCAGTTGCTTCTGAGTTACACTGGTATAAATGAAACTGAAATCAGGAACTTAGGGAAAATCTGATTGCTGAAAACTTCCATTTGAAACAACATCAGTTAAAGGAAAAATAAAGCTAGACAGCCTTAGATGTTTTGAAAGTCGTATTTTAGCTTCTGTGTAAAAGGACAAGGGCACTCCGTAATTTGTTTCCTTATTGCGTGCTTCTGAATCTGTAGATTAATCATATTTGTAAATGCTTCATTTATTTCAGAAGCACATTTACAAACAAAGCATGCAACACATTAACATGCAAACTCAGTTAAAAAAGCACCATAAGTAGGCAGGGATCAGGTAGTTTTTACCCAAGATATATTTTCTGGTGAAGTTTTGTGACTTTTAGGGAGCTGGGTTTTTTTTTTCCTCTATGCAAGGGATGAAAAGTGAAGAGAAACATATACTTCAGTTGTTACATCAACACTAGAAAGAGTAAAATACAAATCAACATATATTCAGTTGGAGCGGGTGGGAGTAGCTTAGCAGTCACCATTAGATGTGGTTTCAGTGAGGGTAAATGTTCCTTTTAAAAGCAAAGGTGATATTTATCCAATTGCAGTAAAGGTACCTTCCTTTCCTGCTCTTGGGAATGCTGCATACAGCAGATTTCCAGTAACCATGGCAGACAACTCAGATGGGAAAGATTTTTATTATGCATAGCACAGAGGTTATAGCAGCGACTGGTAACAGCAAAAGCCAGTCAGACAGTGTGTATGGAAAATGAATGAGGGATTTGAACACGGTCCAGACTTCCAGGAGAGAGAATTGAGATCAGGTTGACGTATACTGAAAAAATACAATTTGAATGCTGAAGTCACTTAGATGTACACTCTGCTGTTTGTGGCAGAGCTGCAGAGAGTACAGTCCCACATGAACCAGCCAGCTCTGGGGCAGTGGTATCGGGGACATCCCGTCCTGTTGGAAATTACTGTATTACTCTATTCAGCCACAATATTAAGCAGATAGATAGTAATAATATCACACAGACATCCGATCTATTTGTAAGGCGTGGATGCAGATTTCAGGGCCTAAACATTAAATCATTTAGGCACACCACTGACCTAAGAGTAAACAAAATATCTTCCTCTGTTTTCCTTAAAATACAATGCCACACCTCTCCCTTCCATTTCCTTTAAAAATACGATACCAATGTGGTCCAAAATGATGTGCAGATTACTTGGTCTGTGCATCTCCCATTAATCCTGTTCAACCCGTTCACCCTCACATCTCAGGAACCCTATGCTGGTATGTTGTTTTCTTGTATTTTATCTTGCTGCAGTTTTGGAGTTAGACTTTCACAGTGAAAAAGAAAAAAAAAACACCACCTAAGATTTATTTTGAACAACTGCATCTACACACAAATGGAAAATTACATCCTGAAAACTCTTGTTTGCCTGAAAAGGCAGAGCAGACAAACATGTGCTAACAAGACAGGAGTTTGGGGAGGAGCACTGTTTACTCTGAAGACCCTTGTGTGCGTTAGGAAGGCTTTAGGAAAGCATGATTTTAATATCTTAAAAAATGAATGGGTTTGGGTGTCCTTGTTTCCTTGATACAATGCTACTTTTATGTCTAAGCTTTTCTTGTATTTGTGACAACAGCCTTCCTAAAGTCAAGAAAACCAAATAAATGTACTTCACTATGGTCTCCTTCCTCATGCAGGAAGTTTATTGATAACTTTTGGGCATTACTTTCTCGATAATAGTGGTCTAGAAATGAGGATTTACTGCCAGATAGGTACCTTGTGTGCACAGAAAATACCCTCCAAAAGGGATGGAGTGAGAGTGAGTGCTGGGAGTTTTGCAAGGAGACTGAAGGTGAGAAGAGAAAAGATTAAGTGAAGGAGAAAAGAATGATTTGATAAATAGATGAGACAGAAGGAAATCCATCAAGGATAGATGTGAGTGATAGAGGGATTTCCGAATGACTTTTTTTTGTTACTCAAGTTGTCTACCACTATGATTAGCCCAGCTGGCTTGCTGACTTCTTCACCCAGCAACAAACCTGTTGAATGTATCATGCTCAAAGCATGTCTTTACAGAGATAGAGGGTGTCTTCCCAGAGTAAGCATTTAAGAAACCGAGGTTTTGTGTGTCCAAGAAAGTAATTCAGTTGGTGACTATCCAGGAGTGCAGCAAGCAAGTTGCATAGCCAGATGGGTCTAAGAACACTAAAATCCCAGGTAAGAGATTTGGAAAATGAGAGGAAAGCATACTCTCTGTATATATACACCTCTGTGCATGTGTATATATATATGTATATTTAAAAATATTTATACAAAATATATGTATACATGTATAATTGTGTATTCTACATATACATACACAGATCTGTACATTATATATGTACATGTGTGTATGTATGTAGGATATGGTTTTCTCTTTATAAAAGATATAAGCATGTCTATACACTTACATATTCTTATATATATATAGAGAGACATTCACTTTCTCTTTAAGAAAATGTCTAATAGGAAAGTTTCTGCTTGTTAAGATGTGTGACTTTATAATGGCACGTACTACAGACCAACTTCCATAGCACATACTCTTTAAACTCCTAGCGACTAAATGAATTTCCACAAAGGCATACTTAGCGTACTTAAGTGTTGTCCATGTGGGGATGTAGTGCAGAAGAACAAAGGTGCTACAAATGCATGTACTGCTATACTGTGCAGTTGTTCCCTATACAGTTGAACCCTAAAACAGAGCTTCAGAGGGGAGCACAGTGGCTTACAGGTAAACACAGCTGTGAGGCTTTGCACAGAGCTATCGAAAGCAGTTCTTTGCTTTCTCCCCTGATTCTGGAAGTCTATTTGGATAGGCATTTTTGCAGAGGTCCTTCTTTTGTTTTCTTACTACCTGACCAGATGACCAAAATTACGATAAGGGTAACTTGCTTTCTGGATCTGTCTGTCACTAGGACATTTCATTTTGGCTCACGGCTTTGCAAGATTTTATTATGTTAGACTGATGTGTTAGACTCTGATTGTGCCACCAAGTCAGCCCTCATCCTTACTCTTAATTTTTCCCCCCCTTTCTTTATGTTTCTTTCATTCCTATTCCAATGTATGTAAAAAGTGCCAGCACTAACTAGTTCCTTCTTTGGAAAAAAGTAGCACTTCAGCTGCTCCTGCAAATTCTTTCACCCTCTGAGCAGTGATTAATATACAGGTTTAAGAAGAATTTTTAAACAAAACCTGGAAAAAAGGAAAAGAGCAAATATGCAGGCTAATGGTGTACCCTGAGGTGAGCAAAATGCATTTTTTTAACAAGCCAAGCATAGCAAAAAAGCTATTCTACAGTGAAATTAATAATCACCAAAAAGATTTGCTAGCATTATTGTTGTATCCTTTATGAGAATATGGGTAACATATTTAAAAAACATGGGAAGTGTGAATCAAAGCCCAAAGATTCAAACTGGTCTCTAATTTTTAATGTGAATTCTATTCATATGCCCCTGGTGCATAGACTGAAATACAGTCTGTGGATAACAACTGTCTTTAGAGTGGTGCCACTTAACCTGAAAATTGTATCTGTTCCTCTGACAGTATGGATTTCTAATTTTCTTTACCATCCTGTTTTAACAAAGCTTTGAGATAGGAGAGCATCTTAGTGCCACATGTCGTAGGTGCCTGGTTATAGTACATGATTTCAGCCCCAAATATTTTCCATAGGCAAGGTTTGTTTATTAACTGAACCCCATGCTGAGATTCAATCAATCTAATACAGGCTGAGTTTGAACATTCAAACGTATGTCCATACATCTTGGGCATATATCTTACATAATGATGTTGGCCCCAGACATCTTTCTGGATTTGTTTATGTCTGTTATGGATTCCCCTCATTATCCATGCTGTTTGAGGGATTCCCTATGGATTCAGCCAGTTTGTTGCATACTTTTTTAATTTTATGCCAAACTGAATGTTCTGAGTGGCAGCTTGTATGGTAGCTCCGTACAGTTTCCTCTCAAATCCAGAGATGAATGCTGTGATTAAGGTTAAATAAAATAATACAGAATCCAACATGCTGCAAAAAAGTATGTAAGAGAATGCCCCGGGAGAGTCAAGAGGATCATAGAAGTCATGTGAATGATAAAACATTAAGATGTTGACAACTCTTCCTATTTCTTTTCCTTTTAATTATGGTTAACCATTAGAGCAACAATTCCATGATTTACAAGATCTTCCTTATTGAGCATCTTTAGTAATAACGCTGGGAAAACTAATTTATTAAATTTCATCAGAGTGAAGGGATGTTTTAATATGCCAGTCGCTAAGCACATCTGTGTGTGCACACAACTCCCAGTAACATTAATTGGAGCTGCATATGCAGATCAGCCGGAGAACAGTGTCTTAAATATAGAAAGCAGAGATTGGTATGGGCCACGCTCTGTGCTCAAGAGGATGTCCTGCTCCACTGAGTGGGGTTTCTGAGACTCCTCCTGCAAGACAAACATTGCCCTTCTCATTTTCTATGTATAGTACCCTTTTAGTTCTTGCGGGAGGGTTTACTAGGAGTAATATATGGCCAGGAGAAACTAAGGCTAAAAGACAGGTTTTTCTTATAAAGCCTTTGCATTATGGAAAAGGTTGTTTTCAATCTGAAAACTCAGATTTATAAACACTTAATTCATCAGTTCCCTATGCCTTTCATTTGAAATAAACAGCCAGCAATATTATTTTAAAATAAGGCAGAAGGTGTAACAAAAATGAAGTAATGTTTTGAGAAATATGTGATTGATGATTAAAAAACAGAGAGAGAAGGGGGGTGGGGGGTGTCAGTCCAGCATTCATTAGTCAGGCAAAACTTCTGTTTGAGCGTGCATTAAGTCAGGAAGACCAGACAGTGTGTCTGGAAAATTATTCCTTCCCTGAGATGTAGTCTTTCAAAAATATTCGCTTGTTTCTTAAATCCGAAGGCATCCTTTGACTGACTTAGTTATTTTATGTCTATTGATGCTAAAGAAAACAAAAGAAACTTTAAAACCTGGAAACATAAACATCATTGAACTACCCACTCTAAAATAGAAAGGGGTAGGGGGGAGAGAGAAAAAGAAAAGAAAGAAATCACAGTGGATGTTTTCCAGGAGGGAGCATGCTACGCTGTGTAAAGGGGGCTAGTGTAACAAGAAGTCATCTATTCTTGATTTCTTTAGACAGCTAGAGCTTTGTGCCTTGTCTAGTTTCTACATTTTAAGAGCTTGTTCTGTGTAGCAGAAATAATACAATAAATGGGTTTAACCACATTTGTCTCAGCTAGACAGTCTGCTTTGTCAAAGATTGCTGGTACAACATAAACAAATTATGTGTTTGTAGTGCTTTACAATGAAAGCCTATCTAACAGAGCGGAGATTGTGTTTCGGCAGCTGTAGATTTAATCTCCTACCTGTCAGTTAAAGCAGGCATTTCCTGAGCAGATAAGGCCTGGCTGCAGAGGGGGGAGCAGCCACAGCTGGACAAAGGGTCATTGTTACGGCCCCCTCATTCCATGTAGATTTGCCCGTGCATTTCATCCCCGCAGCTCGGCGCGCTGGGGTCGGAGCCAGCCCTTGGCGCAGGGTCGGCGGGAAGAGGGGAAGGGACCTGCTGCTCGGCTCTGTGCTCCCACCGACCGTCGAGCCCAACTTTGAAAGCAGCGTCACTCTAACGTGAGTGTGATCATAGGATTCATGGCAAGGATCTGTTCGCAAGCCGAGAGTGCGCTTTATGTAACGCTGGAGTCCTGACAAACCGGGGAAAGCCAGAAACCGGGAGGACTGGCATTCCTTCCCGAATATCAGAATCCTCTGCAGCAAAGGCAGCCACAGCAGTGCGGATTTCTGTCTGAAGTGTAGCTGTTGCTGGGGTTTTAACACCCAAAGTTGCACAGGAAATACCTAATGCTAATTTTAAATACGAGTTTCCTCGTTTTCTTCCTTATTTTACCTTTTTAATGATTATGTTCTTTCAAAATGTTTTTGTAGATGAATCATAAATGCTGTGGAGAGTTGAGGAGCCAATGTAACTGATTTGAGCCAGGCACGGCTGGCGTAGAAGAAAACAGGCTGTGTGTATGTTGCTGGAAGTTCAGAAACTCCCAAATCTGCAATAATTCCTGTACACCTAGCGGTGGCCATCACCTCAGTCATACTGTGCAAACACACGGCTTTCTTAGAGCCTTTTCTGAGTAAAGATGGTCAGGTCATGTGAAAATCTGAGGAATCCTAGGAAGAGATGGAACAAAATAATTTTTGCATGCAGTCGGTGTTCTGGTTTGACTTCGATCTCTAGACACAGGAGTTTTGTGCATTAAACTAGTTCTCTATGTAACTGCCTTTGATAAGCCTTTGTGTTTCGATCCAGACACTCCACAAGAGTACTGTGATTTCTGGAAGTTATCTAGGTTACTCTTCTGCATTCGATTGCTTTCAAAATCATACAGAAACAAAAATATTCCCACTAGATGTGAATAACTCCTCTGACCCAGTCTCTTGAATATTATCCATTTAGGCTTGAGGGAAAAACATCAACACTTCTCTCTGTAATAAAGAAAAGCAAATTCACAGAGGAGTGAACACCTGAAGAACTCAGCCGTGGGACTGGGTGGGATGGGAAAGGTGTCTCCTTTTTCGCACCTGTGACTCACCTCCACCCTTGTGTCCCGCCGGCATCCAAGCGTTGGAGGGCTGAGCTGTGTGGCGCTGGCACGTGCCTGCTCAAAAGCTGATTTTTCAGCATGAATGAAAAATAATTCTGATTTTTCAGCAGAGGGTGTCCCTCATTAGCCATAGCTCTGCAGCTTGAGTAGCTCTTTATACAACGGTACAGCAAGGTGTAAATGTTACAAGCAGCGGATTGCAACCGAATTGGTTTCTATCCGCTATGCATTGTCGCTTCTGCAACTGAAAAAGAAATCAAGGCCTCTTTGAGCGTTTACCTGTGTAAACTGTAGCCGTAATAGTGTCCTCTGAATGGGTCTTTGAGCCTGAATTAACTAATAATTGTAGAGTATTCAAAAGCGCCAACTGCTTATAGTTACAGTACAATATAGTTGCAAATCTTCCATCAGTGAAAATACAGAAGGCTTTAAAAAAAAATATGCTGATCACCAAGAAATTCTTCCTGTAGTGAAGTAAATGGCAGAGATGTTAGCATCAGTGACCCCCTGGATTTCATATATATTCTGTGTTGGTTTAATATAATAGAGCCCCCCCAACCTGCTCTTTTTTTGTACCTTTTTTACCTCTATAGGGCAGAAGGAGTTTTGATCAAAGGCTTTGAAAGACGTTTCTGTTTTCGTTCCCACTTCTGCTGGAGCTGTTCTTTAAATTGAAAACAATCCTGCCTTTAGCAACCATCAGTGTTGCAGCGTTGGATGCTATTTTATACTGTACATTGTAATTAGTTTCATGTTAATAATCAGTGACGGCTACTATTTAAAAAAGATCTCTGTCTTGAAAGGGTGTGGGGGGAAAACTCTGCTTGAAAGCACCAATATGAAATGCAAATGTTAAAGCATCTCTTCTTCTAAACTTTTCCGTCAACAGGAAATTTCAATGTACTCCAAAAATCTTGCACATTTTGATATCACCATAAAAACATAAGCTAATAAGGAAGAATTTCTGACATAATTTATATTTAGATTTGAGCTGAACTAATGGAGCTTCCATATATAAAATATCAACAAGTATCATTAGGCTGCAATATTTTTCTTATTTTGGCATGAATAAGACAAGGTGCAAATGAGAAACATACATCTTCACTAGTCTTTGGAAATATCTGAAATAATTGACTTGCTCAGTCTTCTGTGGTGGCTTGGTGACCACTAACTGTGACAATTTGCATAATAGTCAACTCTTCACTTCTGTAGAGAGAACTGTCTGTATCTGATTAAAATCAGGACTGTTTTAGTTCTCTTGACTTTTCCAGAAGTTGCAGAAATAGAGATTTGCTGTTATGCTTTAACCAAACAAATGCACACATGGGTATAACAATATGCTGAGTTTATGCAGATTTTACAACACAAATCTGAATAAAATACCCACTAATAGACCCTTAAGGAGTAATAAACACACATGAATTTTCCTTAGTTGCACTTTAAAGTGATTTTAACATACTACTAGACCTTAACAATAATATTTAATTGACAAGATTATGCATTTGTATGGATTGAAAAGGTGGTAGATCTCTAATTCCAAATGAACTATAAATTCACTTTTGCATAACATGTTTTATTTATTTCTCTATAGCAGAGATGTTCTCCATCCCTCCTAGTGAGAGTTTCTTAAAATACAGACAATTTAAATAGATTTAATTACCATTTATCATACTCTTAACTTCATGAGATCATCTTTACTTGAATTCTGTATTTCCAGGTAGTCAAGGAGCTACATAAAAACAGGGCAATACAATGAGAAGCTAATGGAAATGAAATGAGAGCTAGTGTTTAAAACCGTTCTGTTTTCAGTGTGGTTGGTAGTGTTTTTCTGTTGCTCCCTTCTTTATTTCCCAAGTAGATGAAATTTAGGTTTAGTTCATTTAAAGTTTCAAAGTAGTGAGGAAGAAAAAATAGAAAATAAGGATTCTCTGTCTCGCTCTGTGATCATGGCTGCAATTTTCACATTAATGTTGTGGCCGCTGCAGTAGTCTTAAATCACCAAATCGTGCTGAAGCATTGGACAAATGGAAAAAATGATAGGGAAAAGCAAGAAAATAGCAGTTACGATCCCTTTACAAATTCAGTAGTGGGCTACATATTTTTCATAGTATTTCCCATATGAAATGTTCTCACTTTGCAAGTCTATGGTATCTTTTTTGCAGTTTATTTGCCAACACTTCCCCTGGGATCTCATTGGCAGACATTTTCTTTGTGGCTCATGTACTTTCAGTGAGAGGAAATATTTTTCAATTAGACTGTAGATAATTAGATGGCAGATAAATTAGAACGTAATATACCTCCCTATATAGATAGAGCTCCAGTGATTCTATATTGCTAACGGGAGCAGAAAGTAGTCTGAATAATTTCCAATGTGGGAGCTATGTCAATGCAATTTTTGGTGTCTTAGCTACAATGCAGTGCTTGCGTGATCACTTTGGTGCGTTGGAGCCCACCTTCCTTCAGTCGTCGTTCCTCCTCATGCGGAATCACAGTTGCTCCCCTGGCATTATTTAGCTAGAGGGGATTTCTCACTTAAAGTGCTTGGGCCCACTCCCACCTATTGTCTTTACATTAGAGGATGTTAGGCATTGATGGTGCATTAATTTGAAGCCTTGAGAGTTTATCAGTTCCATTTCTGAGCTCAGAACAAAAGGCCCAGCCAGCACTCGCAGAGTCACCAGACCCTTTATGACGGAACTGGCCAGTGAACCCAGCCGTGCAGGCCCTTTGCTTCATCGGAACGGCACTAATAAAACAGCTGGACCATTCGATTATGGCCAAAGACACCTTCTCATTTTTTCACCACAATTCTTCCACAGTTTTTCAAAACAGATCATGTTGGGGACCAGAAAAGAGCTTTCTCCTGGCACAAGTTCATTACAACATTGGCAGATTTTGGGAGGAGACTTAGGCCCAGGCCTGCCTTAATCTTATACAGAGCTGCCTTTAAGCATTTAAGTCATCCCACTAATATTCACATCTATAAGTTTTCATAGAATAAGCCCCTGCTTCTTTGTGCAACGTGGTGTTTGCTCTCTTGCAGAGTCACCAAAATAACCTAATCAAAATAAAATTAAAATTAACAGAACTTATATTTCTTCTCTTAGAAAGAACAGTCAAACCCAAGATTAGTTATTGAAAAAAGTAAAATTCCAACGGTGGTATAAAAATTATAGTGCCAGGTATTGCATACAGACTATTTAAAATGCAGATGAGGTAAATACATATAATATGCAGGGCATTAAAAAACTTACAGTAGTAGTCCTGGGGGCATGAACACTGCTTTCATGGCCATTAAGATTTTTTTAAGTGAATCAGTCTAAAATGTCACCTGTTGAGCTATCACTTATAGCCATTATGTTCTATGTGTAATGTGTAAGTTTATACAATATGTATGATATGTAAACAGATATTGTGACTGTTCTGAAAATGCACATTCTTACCTGGTACACTGCCATTACCTGGAAACTCTTCCGTTACGCTGTAGTTTCTAATTGAGAGAGTAGAAAATTTCAAACACATTTTTACTATGGAAATTAAAAGCCTAATGACCACAGACAGGTTAAAGTTGTAGTCTGGCTATCCCAAATATTCAAGAAGTTAACAAAATCTTAGATAGAAATTAAGTTTAAACTATGGAAAGTTTAAACCTGCCTGTGAAGGAATTAGGTTCTCACAGGGGCTGCAGCATCACAAGGACAAAAGGCACTGTGCATCCTGTGCTAAAGAAAAAAACCAGTCAGTCTGGTAAATTCAAAGATTGGTTTCTCAGCTAACATGCGTGGGAGCAGTCTGTTAGGTTTGATCCAAATCTCAACACTTCTACAGGATGAGAACAGGGTCCAGAGATTTATTGGTGGAAGAAGTGAGGGGCAATGGTTTTAAATAGTCTTGTTATTATTCTAGGCAATTAGGGCATTTTTGCCTATCACACACTTTTATATTAGTGCTGGGTGTAATAAAAAATAAAAAAAAAAGCTTTATGGAAGGGATAAAATAGAAAGCTGGTGCTTACTGTCTCTCAAAAAGATGGCACTCAGTTTTCCCCTTTACTGGAGTAAACTGTGCAACAGAAAGGCAACTTGTCAAGTCTGATCTTGAAAAGTTTGCGAGGAATTAATCCACCGTTATAGGGCGGGATTTACTTCTGCTCCTGGAACCTGTGATCCTCGCAGCTAAGCAGGAATGTGTGAGCTGCCTTTTCGCTTGCGGTGCTGCCATCCTTTTCTCTGAATGCCCGTACTTCCCCAGCCTCAACGTTAGCTGTAGAGGCAGCTTTGGTTTTTAAAGACAGAACACCCGCTCTTCCTTAGTGTCCCTAAATGTGCTGTGTTCCTTTACATAAAAGAAGCAGATCATTTTCATCCAAGGCATTATCTTTGTATGACATACTGCCTTGGCTTCCATTTTCCGTGCAACAACGCTAACCATCAATGATTTTTTAACAAGGAGGATTGTCCAGCCAACTTCTGAGATTAGCATTCACATGACTGCGGGACAAAGCACTGCAGATTTGCCCAGCTTATCAAACAGGCCACCAGCTTTTATTATTTCAGGGAGAATCAAATTGGAAGTTGCTTCTTGAACTAATCAGGGCTGATTTGCTCTAAAGTTGCTTCCTGACTTAGATCTCAGGCAAGGAAGTGCTGTAATCAGTTCCCAAGGGCCATCAGAGTTGTGATGGGATATTAAAGGAATGGTACACTACCTTTTAAGAGTTCCCTAATCTTGGTGGCTTCTCATGTTTAACACAGTTAAACCTGAGCTTGTTGTATAGAAGCAAAGATTAAGTTTACGAGGTAGCTTTATATAAGAGACGTTTTCACTCGAGTCTGCAGAAGTGAATTTTGGAAAGAATATACTTGGGTTTCCTCCAGGCTTTGTACAGTTCAGTTAAAGATACAGACTAGCAGAATTGTTCAAACCCAAACATTTACTACCCGTCACCAAAAAAAAAAACAACCAAAAAACCCCTAAAAAAAAATCTTCATGAAAGAGAAAATGAGTCCCCCTGAGTGTCACTGTTTGCATATTAGCCCATAGTACGGGCTCTGCCAAGTTACTCTCTGACTGACTGCTGCAGATGCTCTTTCTCAAGTATTCTGAGTGAGATCTTTAGTGCAAGTCTTCGGGGACAAACAATAGCACCTGTTCCTCACAAGACAGCAGCCCAGTTAGTCCATTCATGTATCTTTAATGAAGCGCTGGGGCAGATGGCAAAAAATGGCATCATCAACAACTTAGCACAGAGGAGACAAAAGGGGAAAGGGCCGATCCAACAATGCGCTGGTTTTACGAATGGGGAGAGACGGAGTCAGAGCATTTCTCAGGCATCTGCTACAGTCTTGGTTTTCAGAAAGACCTGAGGAACATCTCAGCAATTAAAATTTCTGGGCATGTAGCCGATTTTATGAAGTACACCAATCAACCCCTCCTCCTAATTTCTCCCCCTCAGTAAAATAATAATAATAATAATAATAATAATGAATAAATAATAAATAAATAAATAATAATAATAATAACAACTACTACTACTAATGATAATAGTTATACCACCTCAGGAAAATAAATTGTCAAAAATTAAGGTAACTACTGTTTGTTGGCATTCATTTAATTGCTTTAAGAATTCGGTGACCAGTGACACTTGTACATTCTCTTCCTTTTTAATTCTTATTTGTGCTTTTCAGTTGAGGTGTGCTGAAAATTGATACCTATGTATAAAATAATTCTGGGTGAAACCAACACTTGCCTAGAAATAGTACTGAATATGTGGCAGAGGGAAGATCCATGGGAGGGAATGGTTGCCTTTTGGCATGGGCTTTTTTCAGTTGGTGTAAGTGTATATGCAAACTTACACTCCCAAATGTAAGCCACCTTTAGCAAAAGTTACGTTGATCTGTACAGGCTAAGGACCTGATCCAGCATTCAGAGTAGCACTTCAAGGAAGAATAGCAGGTAGCCAGAACATGGAACTGTAATCCTGTACACTTGCAGAGTTGCTTTTATTTGAGAGTTTAAAAAATGATCTTTTTTGGATATGGTGGAGTGGATCCAACTCCACAAGAGTGCACTGGGAGATAACCACTGTAGGACTTGGTTATTTTATGTTTCAAATGATTTTTATGGCGCTACAGTGTAAGGTATTGCTATGGGTATGGATGCAGCATCACTCTAACCACAGCACTTGCTCTGATCTCTTCTGTGTCTTGGAGATTGTGCTCGTGTCTTATACCTTTGCAACCCCATGGAAATACTTTCTGTGTGTGTTGGTTGACTTTCTTAAGGGATATTTCTTAAGCTTTGAGCCCATTAGATTAGACTGTAGTTGGGAACTACTGAAAATGACTGTAAGTTGCATTGTGTTGCATTTCTTCCAATATATCCTATAGTTCTTTCCATCAGACAAAGCCTGTGGTATTCATTTGTAGTGCTGTAGAGCCAGTGTGAAGGAACGCCACAAAGCAAAACTAGCACGGTTTTATCAGAGGTAAATGCCTGTGCTGGGCACATGGGGATCAACTCCAATCTAAGCAAGTTTGACTCGGATCCTAAAACGCCCAGCCAGGCTTACCTCAGCTAAAATGAGAGAAATAGCTGCTCAAAGCTAGTTTCTTTCACGCCCCAGTGCCATAGCAGTAATTGCACAAAGACCTTTTTATTATAAGTTGATTTTCCTGAGAAATGGATTCAAAAAATACTGTAAAGTGTTTATTTTTTGCTTGACCTTTATTAACCTACATCTTAGAGCTTTCCCAAGAGAAGAGCTGTTGGTAAATTAACCCTCATAGACACACACAGTAGCATTTCTGCACTGCATCAATGGCTGTGAAAGTAATGGGGATATGACAAGAAAATTTGGCACTATTTAAACAATGTCATAGGTCAACATATGGGATTTGACCAAAAAAGTTTTTTAGGAATTAAATGAAAAAAAAAAATTGCTTGAAGCATACTTTAGCTTTTTAATAGTATTTAATGCCACTGATTTATGGTGGGATGAGGGCAAAATTTTTTTTCTGCCTAAACCCCCAATTTCTTTCTATATTTACTAGCTTTGATGTATAAAGCATTATATGTTTGCTTAACTACTAATCAGAAAAATCATAGTCAAACCCTTGGGTACTTCTGGGGTTAAGGAATGATGGATAAAAACTCTTTGTGATCCTAGTCCCTGTCTCTGAAACACGTGTAGCATAAATTAAGGAACTAGGAAATTAACATGTGGATTTAACAGACATGGGTCTATCACATCTCCCATTTTCTTTATGTTGAATACAAACGCTTGTATAAGGTGAAGAATTTTTTGCTTTTGCATGTTTGTGCTTTTTGATACATTTATTAAGGTCAAATTAAATTTGATATAGTAGGTTTTATTCTGAAATGGTCTCTGAATACAGTGCCATAATTACCCAGCTACATGATAGTGCATAAAGCTATAAAACTGCTTAGGCAGACAAGCAATTTATATGTTATAGTGAGGTATGTATGGCAAAGGATGTTAGTTTAATTGGGAGCCAAGATGTTGGAGCCTTAAATCTTAGGAGCTGGGGTGTAGACTAGAAGACTATTTAATACTGTGGTGAGATTTTGAAATAACATACCTGAGTTGTTGGTATATATATGAACAATACAATGTTGTAAGGCCTCAGAATTAAAATTACCCTAAGGACATGAAAATCTGAACATCAAAGTAGCTGCTGCAGTATTAGGTTACTTCTAAAATGCTTGTCACTCTGCTGTCTGGGACCAAAGATGAGAAAACTTGTGAAACATAAATAGAAATAAGTATCATTCTTCTTTTTAAAGAACCTACGGTATGTTGGAAAGGTTTTGTACCTTTTTACCTTGTGCCAGGACAGGGAATATAAATTAAAAAAAAAAAAAAAAAAAAAAAAAAAAAAAAAAAAAAAAGAGAGAGAACTAGGAAGAAGTAGGAAAACATGCAGTTGACTGAGACTGTTACACCTTTGACACTGAGGGAAAACAATGTTAGTGAGGGCTTTGATGTGATAATGTGAAATTGGCAGGGATTACATTAAGGCAAAGGTTCTGTGGGACTGTGTGAACACAAGAACACTATCAGTACTGGAGAAATACCTGTCAAGACAAATTTGTGCTATTTCTGATCAGAGGCTCTCTTCTGTTTAGCAGGTTCAGGGTCACATGCCTCCGCTCATGATCCCAATTTTTCCACACGACCAGCGGACGCTGGCAGCGGCTGCTGCAGCCCAGCAGGGATTCCTCTTCCCCCCAGGAATAACTTACAAGCCAGGTAAGCTGACAGGGATGTGAAGGTATTTAACATTTTAAGATACTAACTGTAGCTTCTTGTGTGATTTGTCTCATGTAGATGATATGCAACAGGTGCAGCTGGTTGGAAATAATGTGGACTTTTTGCAACTCCACTTAAAAAAACCTTCTGGTTTGAGGGAGGTGGGTGGAATCTGGTTATTGAACATCATGATGGTTTTACCTTTATTTCCCACAAAATAATTTGCTCTAAATATAATGGTGTGCTCGCCTAGTAATTTGCATCTGCTCTGCCCTGTGTCATTATACAAAAGCTACGTATCTGTAATTAATTCTGTTATCTTCATTATACTTGTCTTTTGTGCCAAAATTCTTACTCTTTTGTTTGATTTTAATCTGAATAATAAAAGGTTGCAGTAGTTCAATCCCAGTCATCATTCAGACTTGTAACAGGTCACATAACCTTGCAGTGAAATATGTTTTGAGATGATTTAGCAAATGTTATGATTTCATTCTTTTTTCCTCCGAGTTTACAGGACTCCTGGGGAATTCAATTAGGGATATAATGGTTTGAAGCTACTTTCAGAGCCTCCTTGTAAACAGGGCTTTAAATGTTTAAAGACACATTGCCAAAGGAATTCAATGTAGGAAGATAGTTAAGTAAATAAAAGTCAACCTTATTTTCATTTATACATTCTTTGTAAGTGACCTCAGTCCAGAAGCAGCAACCTTATTTTGCTCGTTAATAGTATTCTCTGTCAAGCTGTCTTTAGCATATTAACCTGATAACTATTAACTCAAAACATAAATACTGGTTCCTTTTTTTTTTGACATTAAATATGAAATGTACAAAGTAAAGCATTGATCCTGCTCCCACTGATGTTAGGGGTGGTTTTGCTGTTGACTGCTGCAGGATCAGGGTCAAACTCAAAGTAAAGCCTCATAACAGATGATGTAAACAGCAAAACAGCATACAAATTAAAAGCCAGGTTGAACCTAAAATCTTTTCTAGCAAGTTTACTTCATATTGGATGAAGTGAGGGCAAGCAAGATCTCAGCATTTCCATTTGTCCCACTCCCTTCTGTCCTTAGTTTAGAGGATATTCCTTTTTACACACAGTCTTTGTCCAGTGATTATCTTACTTTCCAGTTTAGAAATCCTGAAGCTCTTTTACAAACTGGCACACTGTATGCAGGAACCTGTTAATGGAGCTCTGAAAGGCAGCTAGCTCTAGGTGGCACGGGGTGATGGTTCTTCACACACATCACCACCTCACAACAGTTGGGGACCAAAGTGGAGAATGTTTTGTCTCCAAAGAAGTAACAGTTGCCCATTGTGGAAATTATCTACGACACCCTGGCTAATACCTTCCTTCTCAGAGGCGAGAGAAAGCATGTGCTTTAGTTTCCTTGCTTTATCTGTTTTAAGCAGAGATGCTTTCTGAATAGTGACTATTAATGATTAAGTTAATATGTCAAATCACGTCATGTTGATTTTGGCACTGTAGGCTACTTGGTACCATAACAACTCAGGATGAAGAGTACCAGCATGCTTTCTTGCACACGGACAGATTTCTGCACTTACTCTAAAGTGTTCCTTACAGTACCTATCCTAAGACTTTGTCGACCTTGTACTGCTTTACCTGTGATCTTATTGACATCATAGCAGAAGATGATGTGGCTTTAGGGCATTTTTTTACTTGCCAGAATGCAGAAAGAGAGATCTATAACAAATGTTAGAAGAACAAAGTGCAGGCAAAAATCAAGGCATAGATATCTCAGAACACAGCTAAGCTGTTTGCTAGTATGCTAGTGGTTTATATCCAGCTGATACTAGTAAAGACCAGAAGTCACAATGATTTGATTATACCCAGAGGCTTGCAAGAAATGAGAATATTTGTATTTTTAATATATTAAATTCTACAGCATATGCGGCAAAGGTAGCTGTGCAGGTTAGTAGTTTCTGTTGGAGAGACATCATGGGGAAAAAAAGCCATAACTACACTTGCTATTGATTAATTCCTATTTTTGGCACTCTCGGCACAGTAGTTAAGGAATTAATGAAACTGGAGATTAAGCTACACTCTTTCATAGAGAGGGTTCTTCAAAGTATTTCTGAGGAATATTTATGAACTTGACTGCTACTACCTGTACTCTTCTACTTTTGTGAGACATGAAACTTCCACCTCCAGAACTATCGGTTTAGACTCGCTCATACTTCATAGGAAAGATAGGAGATGGATTAACCCTTCAGACACTATTTTCTTTTTTGCTTGCCTGTTTAGTTTCTGTTTCATTTTGCTCTAGTTTGGTGTGGGTAAACCTGAGTTTTGACACTGCCAGTTTTCCTTGACATTCAGAAAGCACAGTGAGAGGGATTTCAGTAACAGGAGCTGTGGAAGCTGAGTACTTTGTAAACTGTGTCGTTTAGGGAATGCCAAATATTGTGTGCACAGTCACTTAGTTTGCTTTGCCTGCAACATGGGTTAGATATAAGCCAGTTCTGTCTTGGAAGTGGCCTACTAGTGTTAGTGACAGTGCAGCCCAGAGAAGGAGTCCTCCTCGGTGTACAGGCAGAGGTGTGATTACACGCACACGTACGTGCAGATGTATCTTCAAGGCTAAACGGGAACCCATGTCATGGCTGTTTAGTTCAATGCCAAGGTAGCACTTAGCGAGTACTGTTGCAAATCTACACACAAAACTGATGCCTTGAAGTAAGAAAATGGCATTTGTCTAACAAACTACACGAGGACATGCCCTCAATGGGAGGACCTATATAAGAGAGGAGAATTTACTAGGTTCTGAGGCCCTTCCAGCACACACCTTAGTTGCTCCTGAACTCCTGAGCTCAGAGTCGTTATGAATAGCAGACTCGAGGAACTGCTAATATACAGCTATGATTTGTATGAAAGCCTGACAGGACAGGGCTCCCTACTGCCTGGCAGGATCTATAACATGAGGTGGCTGTAACCCTCCCCCCCCCATATTTTGGAGCTCTAGGAGGTGAAACAGGCCAAAGTTAGCAAGTGCTGATGACAAGTAATAATTACATTAGAAAAAAAATCCCCAAAGCCCCATGCTTCCTTATGTATCTCAAAGTCATGTAATATAATTTTCCGGCATGGTAAATACTAATTGAGAAATCAGAGCTGCATAGACCACCTAATTAATTTTTTATACATATTTCTGTATTTATACTGTATACTGGATTAATTAAAACTTTAGGGCGCTGTGCATCTCAAATGACTGTTGTGACTATTGACCTGCAGGCACTTGACGAGCCTCACAGAGTACCTGGTTGTGGGGGTTGCCACTTATTCCAGTGGGAAGCTGAGAGTGGCAGCTGTTAGGAAGCTAATACTTGCCCAGAGATGCTATGCAGTTAATATAATTATTTTGCATTCCAAGTACAGCAAAGCAACTGTGCTGGCTTTCTGACTGTGACCACTATACTTACTACTTGGAACTGGTGGGTAACATAAGTACCATTATACCTCCTCTCCCAGTGCAAATTTCTCTTCACTTAACCAACCACACGCATCCAGGAAAAGTTAGTGGGCTGGAGTATCCTTGAACGTGATTAGTGTGTCCCCATTAGTGCTCTGGGTCAAGAGGAGAAGAGAGAGTGGGATAAGGAGGAAGACAGTTCTCTCCTCCATGTTGTAGCCTAAAGTATTACTTCCTTCAAGTTTTTTGGCTAAGAGGGAATGGGGAAGGAGTATGATGACAGGGTAAAGAGGTAAAGTAAAGCTGGGCAGGAGCCAGACCATACCGGGAGCAGAGCTCAAACAGAGCTAGGGTTTGCTCCGAGCAGAGAGTGGGAGGATGCTCTCCGTGCTGGCTGCATAATGGCAGTGCATGTAACTTGGAAATGAATGGCCACTTTTGCTTAATAGTGTTCTGCAAATATTTTATGTTATATCAATTCTTTACCAGATATGGAAAGCACCTCTGAAAAAGATTATTGAAACTAGACATTGAGGTATGGAGATGTAAACATCTATTTAAAAGAGGTTTTAGTGTTTTATGCTGCAGTGTATTTTCAAAGTATTTCTTCATATTTCATACATGAAGTAGATAAAGATCAGGATGGCTAGGAAACAACTCCTGTCTGCCTACCTAGGGCATTCTGCTTTATACACAACAATAATTTACAAGAGGTTTTGCTATGCTGGCAATACAATGGAATGTGGAAATGGAGACTGCTTTCCTAGGCTGGTGACAAAAATGGTGATAAATGGAGCCAACATTTTGGCTTGGTTCTGTTTGTAAATACATTGGGGCAAATCAACAGTAACTCCTCTGAAATCAATGAAAGTAAAATCAGGAAAAGCATGACAAACAAAACTGTCAGGCTTATTGTCATCTGGCTGGACCTCAGAACATTGCAATACTGTGAGATATTTGTCATCAAACTAATTAAAGTCCTTGATTACAGTAGCGAATCCACATAACTAACATAATCCTAGATCTGCTGGATTTCACTGATATCCATCATTGCAGTTTCCATTTGGAACAGGCCTTTCAGAAGTGTTTCCTAAAGCTGTAAGGTGGTTTGAATTTTACATAGCTTAGTACTCTATTTTCAGTAGGCTGCTGTTCCTCTTGGCAGGTGTGAACAGAAAGTGTACATCAAATCAACTGTGTACTGAGTTGGCTGTGTATCTTTGCATGGCAGAGGTGCTGCATGAGTCTTGTTTCTAATGGAAATTCCCCAGGACTGAGTTAAAGTCTGTCATGTGTTCCCTGTTGGGTTTTACTGGTTGGAACAAGGAATTCGTAACCTCAGGATTTGTTGTAGCAATCCATATGTGCCTCACTCCTAAATGTTGAGGTAAGAGCTGGAAGTGGTAGTAGGCAGCTGAACATTTTCAGCTGGGATTTTGCACTGAAGTTGTTTACCCGCAGACAGACTGTTGTTGGGGCAGCCGAATTTGCTGTGACATGCGGGTGGCAGTAAGGCAGTGCTGCGGCTCACCCTGCCCAGGACAGAGGCAGAACTGAGGCAGTGTCACAGACAGGGAAGATGCTCCGTAGTACTGCCTTAGCCAGTTGCCTCTGTTAACATCTTCCTCGATCCTGATCCCTCTGCACAAACAAAACGAATGTCCTGCATGGGAATTTTGCAGGAGTGGGCATCTGTATCCTCGCTGTATCCCACCAACACCCTTAGGTACTCATTATGCCCTGGAATCTGTGAGCTCTTACGTCTCTTCCAACTTTGTTTCCTGTTACACTGTGAGTACACATGGAGAGTGTGCAAGTGGCAGTTTGAGATCCGTGTGTGAAGAGACAGATTTTGAGTTACAATCCCAAAATGGGGAAACCATCATCAAAGCGAAAGCTTTGCAAGTCAGGTGAGGAGAGTCAGCTTATGCCTTACCATTGTGTTTTAGGAAAGGCAGGTAATAAAGCAACACCTTCCCCCCGAGTCTTGCAAGAGCCAGACATCCCTCTTTCCCCACAGCTCATAAAGCCTTGATCTGGAAAGTAAGTCCGTACGTCCTATAAATAGAGTCCACTAAGCTTCATTGCTTCATCCAAGACAAAAAGAAACATTTACATTATTTCTGTGTAGAATAGCACAGTACAATTGCTGGCTGCTTTTATTCATTTGGAAACGTTGCTCAACCTGACAAATGAAACAGAAGCCTGGCATACTTTTCCATGGCTTGTAAACACCAATTTATATATAAACAACAGCAGCCAAATGTAAATAGACAATCAGCACAGCAAGGAGATTGAAGAGTTCAGTTTGCAAAACATGACAGATTTTCTTCTTCCGGCATTCTTCTCACTCCTGGTTATCAAAGGCCAGCACGTACAGGTACCTAACGCAAACCTGTTTGAACATGCTCTGCCGTCTTTTGTACAAATTTAAAAGAATGGATCCTCACGCAAACATTCCAAATCAAGAAACAAATTTGAAAAAAATTGCTACAGTACATTGACTGATTCCTTGCCAAGACAGCTACTGAGAAAGCTTCTTGATCCATTCTTGCACTGACAAAATGAGAGGGGGAAATATGTACCTTCTGTAATTAAAAATTAAAACCAGCCCATTCCCTGCATGCTCGGTTTCCTCAAGGGAGAAAAAAGTACCTTTGCTCTGCTTTTACTGCTTGGTGTCAGCAGAATACTCCAGAGCTGAGAGAGTATTAATTTTGTTCTCAGCACAAAGATACTGCTAACATACCGAGACTTAACCATAAGTTAATATGTTAAAATAAGAGGGAAAAGGGACGGTGTTATGTTTTAATAACAAATAAACGGCATAACTATAAAATTATTTTTCCCCTAACAAAGGAAAGAACTGTAGCCAGCAGGTGAGCAAGGGAACACTACAGGGTGTGGTAGAGATACTATTAAATTAACTGTGAAGCCAAAAAACTGTGTGTATGTGCGCGCGCGCGTGTGTATAAAATATCCGGCTATTTCAAACCATAGGAGCATGACAGCTGTGAAAAAGGAGTGCCGCAGGGAATTCTTTTAGAGTTTGATTTTTTTAAAAATATGTTTGACATGGAAAATGTTTTAGTACAAATAAAGCAACTGGTATTGAACTTAAAAAGTGTATGTGGAGGGGGAGGGAGGAAGAAGAGATTGCTGTGTGGAACAGGAATGAATAATTCATGATATTTAAAGAAAGAATGCCTCCGAAATGTTCTGCAAGGCAGTCCATGCTGATAACTCCGATGGTTTTCTACCCCCACCCCCCCCCCCCCTTTAAAGCATCATTAATTCAACATCTTAGTGTGTTTTTTTTTAAATCGTGTAAGATTTTTCTGAAAGAAACATTATTTAACTTAGATTAGGATCTTATTTATTCAGATAATTTCATATAAATACCAAAGAGATGAGTAGAATTATTTAACCATAAAGAGACAGCTTTAGTACTGTAAGAAAAGGGTCTAGGACGGGGTGTTTTTTGTGTTTTTTTTTTTTTAAAGAAAAAAACCCCAACATCATTGCAAACTAAAATCAACCTCATGGAAGGGGGAAAATAAGAGAAGATATTTTGAACATTACTCCATAGGACACCAGTACAATATAGTGTTAGTGAATGCATTGTAGCAGAGCTCCATATGCAATCAGAATCCAATTGTTACTGGACTGTGTACAAGCACATACTGTGCTCAATGGCCTGATGAGGTATTATGGATATGATGCAAAGAGACCTTGTGGATTAGACATGTACAATTTATTTAAAAAGTGAAACAACCGAACATTTAAACTGAGCTGAATACAATAGCACTTCAGGGGGTAAAAAGGAAGAGTTCTGAGGAATCCAGTGTCTGCAAAGACTTCAGCTATCGTTATTTGTTTGAAGGGGCTGACAAAAAAAATCTAACTCTTGGAATGTCCCAATTATATTGTTATGGATTTCTGTATTTTCCCTCATTGATACATTCTGCTTTCAGCATGGAAAAGTTCATGTAAAATGGACTGATTATTGTGAATATCAGAGAAGCAGTCTCTTAAAATGTGGCCTGCAGATAGTACGTAACACTGGCTTTAAATAAGTAGCTTGAGCCAAAGTAATATTCTATTAAATCATAGTTTCTGTGTAATTTACCCATCACTGTATTCATTTTTATATTACAGATTACACTACCAAATTATTTCAGCCTTCCTGCATTCTTTACATTGACTAAGAGTCCCAATGGCTCTATGTGATGCATATATGTGGAACACGCATAGATGCTATAAGATGTGATGCTGCAATGTTTATTTTGGATCAGTAGTATCTCTTATTTTCTGGAGTATTTGTTGTCCCCTCAGTGCAGAAGGCACCCATTTTCAGTTTCCAGTGAACAGAACACAGAAATTTTAGTGCCTGAATCCTCATGTAACTGAGCAACTACCTGATCTATCAACTTCAGTAGGGTCCCAGATCTAGAGAACCATAAAATTCTATTTTGAGCTATTTTAAAAAGTGGTTTAATTTTGTTTCTCTATAGCTGCCTGAAAGGAGTTGTCCAAAGACAGAGAATCTTAAAGCAAAACAGGAAACAACCTTAACCAGTGTTAGACCAGCGATGTAGCTTTCCCAGGAAAGAGCTACCTGATACTGAAAAGAAATCACCCTGCATTAACCAGGGCTGAAAGTTCTTGGATTATTACGCATTTATCCTGTTTTAAGAAACATGCGGTGACAACAGTTTTTTTCCTCTGGGGTCCACTGGGGTTTCCTGGGGTATCTTGCCTGTGTGTCTATGGCCTTAAGGCCCATTTTGTGCCCAAGCTTACACGCGTGGTTTGAACATTTGCTTTGAAAATGAAAATCACGAGTATCATATTTATGTTTTGCCAGTTTGCCTACCAGCTATCTGCTAACAAAAAAAGTTCCGAGGGAGCATGGCAAGTCCGTGCCCAGCGAAGCCTTTTGTTTTTGCAGATGTTTAGGCTTAGAGGAGTGCTGTGGAGCGCAGGCAATCCTAGGTCCATGTTTGCACTTGTCTGCTGCTATTCTCTGCTCATTGTCTGAACCTGCACGCATTGTTCTCCCGACAGGTGATAACTACCCGGTGCAGTTCATTCCATCAACAATGGCAGCTGCTGCTGCTTCTGGACTCAGCCCTTTACAGCTCCAGGTATGTGCCAGAACAAAAAAATGTGGGATTGAAGCCAACATTTTAAGGGAAAACTGCTAACCAGCTGTATGCTAAATAATACTCTGAATGTTAAATAATTTTTGAGCACAGCCCAGGAGGATTAACACCTTATGTACTTACGGTACTGCAAATATAGCAGCGTGTGGCCAGCCTTGATACTGTGAGTGAAAAACATTGTTCTGTGTGTTTTATATAGGCGGAGTTAATGGTATCTTTTTAATTATATGACCAGTTGATGGGAGATAAGTTCAAAGATCTTTTTGTACTTTATTTTCATTTAGCCTTTCCCCTTTAGCTGCAATGCATTACCTTTAATTGGAGCAGTGAGTGTATCAAAACAAATGTGCGTTATTGGGATTTTTTTTTTTCTTTTTTTTTTCAGACAGTGTGGTGCTGACAGTACAATAAATTGCAAACTCTTTTAGCGTCTGTATTTAGGTAATCTCAGCCTTTCTGTGCATTAAGCTGGTGAGATGCCAAGCACGGTCAGGAGCTTTGGTTTGGTCATTTATTTATTTTTGGCATATATAGAATGAAATGTTGTGAAGGAAAGATTTATGTGCCATATTATTAGCTAGCTTTTTGTGGCAAGAAGTTTTTAATTTCACAAGAAAAGACACAACAATGTCATAAATAATGAAGAAACAGTCAAAAGCTTTCAGAGTTAAAATGTGTGGAAAGGAAGGGACATTGAGCATGAGAGCAGTGGCCATTAAAGATGCATGTAACTATTTGCAAGTAAACCTTTGAAACCCCTGTTTGAGTTAGGTTAGAGTTGGGTTCAGATGCGAAGTAGGAATAGGTTGTGCCTAGAGTAGCAAAGTACTGCCACATTAATATCCAAATATCTGCTTTGCTTACACTTCTGCACTTATATCGTTTTCCAGGGGGACCAAAGCAAATTAAAAATCCTTTTGTCTTTACCCAATGCTGATATTCTTCTTGCCGAGTGAACTTAGGATAATTGAGAATGGGACCAGAACTCACTGTTCACTGATGGTCCAGAACTGGTGAAAAAGACCCCTTGAGCTTATCTCTGACTAACCTGCAATCAAAACGTGAAAAGAGAACACCCTGGCACCGCAGGGAAAGTTCTCCAAAAAATACTTTTGGCTCATGATAATACTATGTTAGGACTGTACTTTGGACAGGCTTCAAGCTGAAGGCAAGTTTTTCAAAAGGAAAATAGCAGGTATCCTTTGAATACTTATTAGAACAAAAATCTCATTAGCTTTAGTGGAGAAAATATTTCAGAGATCACCTTTGTGAATAGAGAGACTATTTTTGCTGCATTTGAAACACAATACAACAAATAGTGAGCCTACACAAGATTGTAAGGCAGAAAAGGATAAAAACTGTTCAACTGCAAAAGAAACAGAATCTAAACCACAGGCATTCACAATTCTATTCTTTTACAAGTTCCATTTGTAGCTTGACCTGCAGATCTATTTGCACATCAGCCTTGATCAGAATCTACAGCAATAGTGCAATTTCATTAATTTGCAGAAATTATAGACTGAGCTGTTAAACATGACAAGCACAATCAGAGAGAAAACAACCAGCAAAGAAAGTGGTGCTAATAAATTCAGAAACATTTGAGTGCTTGAGGGGCCTGAATTTTCCTTCAGATATATTTGTTGTAAAAAAGGGGGTTTGTTCATTCCTCCCTTTTCTATTTTATTTGAATTTCACCTTCATGGGATTTCAAAACCTTTAATGTTCCATGGCCATAAGAGCTTAAATAAAGAGTACTTCACCTTCAGTTGATACCTGCTCGTCTGATTGTCAAATTGGCTGAAGTTAATTTTATTTGCCTCTACTGTTAATATTATCTTTGTGTAAATTCCCTAAGCATTCCCTAAATGAACACTTATTTGGGTGTGTTTGTTGGAGGGAATTTGTTGTTATACCTGATGCGTCATGAAGACTGTTAGGGGTGTAGCATTTCAGCTCATTTTTCCATCTTTGCTTCCCTTCCCCCTTCTTTCTCTGTTTTGCTTCCTTTCTTCCATCGACCCCACCCACTTACTTATTTACAGGAATGCTGTGACCATGGTATCTGAGTATTTCCCAAGTGCTTAAAAATACTGATCACAAAACTAATCTCTGTTCCTTTCAGCCAGTAGGAGAAATAGCTAATTCATTTGCAGGTTTGGTTTTGTTTCTACATGTGAGCGTCTGTGTAATATCTGTGTTTGGAAAACTTGGGGAGGGAAAGCTATTTCATGTAAAAAAGCTTTGCGGTAGCTCTAGCATTTCAGCTTTACCAGGACATTATTATTAGCTCCAAAATTATATTCCGTGGTCCATATCCAGCTGCAGTGGAAATTTTGTCAGCTTCAGGCTTATAATCGCTCCTCTGTTTTCACTTAAGTTTCTTAGGGATGATCATGCTTCAGGTAGGAGCAAGCAGCAATTTTGTGTTCTTATCTTTCTGTGTGTTAGGAAAACTTCTGTGGAAGCTCTGAATTGAATAGCACAGAAAAGAGTTTACTTCCAGTTACCTCATGTAACTATAGTAATTATTTTGCAGAGGATGTTTCTCTACTGGGCCATTTGTAATTAATGATTTGCCCATCTTATTCAAGCTGTTTAGCACATTAGCATCCAAATGTATTTTCTATGAACTGTATGTGTGTTCACCAGTGGACTATGTACCTCCATGAGTTAAAAAACTTTGTTGAAAGCATATCTAGGAACTTCTCAAGTAACAAGTTGCACTCTCAAGGGCCTTGCATTAAAAAAGAATAAAAATAATTAAGTTCTTCTTCAGCAACAGACCTATTTGTCCCACCTGCTCTTAAGATTTTGCATTGCATTGATCAACTAGTAGTATAAAATACCACTAATGTTCGGTTGTAGCTTCGAGTAACCTGAAAGAAAGTAGGAATTACTGCACATTTATTTCAGTCCCTGTTCCTGAAGCAGTGGCATGCTCTGCTTTGGGTTGATCTGAGATGGCTTCTTTTTATCTTTATACTGATCTCGTGAGGGTGGCATTGATGATGTTGTTGACAAAAAGACTTGAAGCTCCGAGTTCCACACTTCCCATTGACAGCTCAGCCCCATCCCACCAGTTTCCTTGAAGTTAGCCAAAGGTTTACATAATGACCAAGGTGATAGGACCAAGCCTTGTTAGGACTCTTGGCATGAGGGAGGGTCTTGCTGATGAGGGAACAGTTTACTAGGTATAGTCTAAGAAGAAGGACCAAGCTATTTCTGTTCACCCCTCCAGCTTCAAACAACTGTGAGTGAATCCCGTCAAATCAACCTTCTGCTAAATAGTTTACAGGTATATTACCAAATACACCTGTAGCAGGTATGCATAGTGGTGTGTGAACCAGTTCTGATGCATGTGTGTAACAAAAGCGTGTTGCTTTAATTAATCAGTGTGAGCCGTAAAACCTGTCAATAATTTTCCCTTTGCTCCTCTTCTTTTATAACCAACTTCTCTGGAGTTTCTCCCCTTTCCCGTTTCCCTGAATTTTCCCCCTAGTTTTCAAATGATTGCACTGATATTAACTGTTTCTAGATATGTGTGCCCAGTAATCTTGCTAAATGAGTGGACTTGATCATGAAATGGGGTTCCCCGGCTCTCACGGTGCTGGTAGCAGTAACCTAGTTGCTGGGAAGTCTCAGTAGTGGCAGAGGTGACACCCATATGTCCTTACTTTCAAACAAGGAATGATACTATATGGTCTTTATTGTTTAAAAAAATCTGCCTTCATTCTTAGATATTTCTACAAAGCAGTCTATGCAGTAAATAAGGAAATGTCGCAACTCTCTCAACCACGACCGATAAACTGTTGATAGAAATGGAAGCACTACAATGATGCTAGCTGGAGTTATGACTAAACAAAGTGAGCTCTAGGAAGAAAAGCAAAACAAAAAAGCTTTCGTTCATAACTCTTCCCCCAAACTATTTGGGTAATTTGTCCTCCAAAATTTATCGCTCATAACACTTATGAACCTTGGCAAGTCTTAACTATAGTTGCAGCTGTGTTCTTGAAGCCTGCAGTTTTTATACTCCACTTAAAAAAAACCTTAAATTTTAACTAAACACACATTTGTCTATTTCTTTTCTCCCCTCCCACCCCATCCTACTCTTCTATACTCTCTTCTAATTGCAGACAAAGTAAATGACCTTTTTTTATACTGCTGGGTGCAGATCCAGTGTGCTGCTGAAGCATTGCATAGCTTGCCTCAGGGGCACAATATTAGTAGAGGGAAGGCCAAAGAATGCTATTTTTAGTTGAACAGTTCAGCAGATGGAGGCATGAATACTCATATATCTGAAGGTTGAGGGGTTTGAACCATTAATTTTGATAATGTATTTAACCCTGGGAACAATCAGAAACTGTAACTCTAAGGTTACAATGCTTTTGACCTTTAGAGAACAGAGGGCACTCGGTACAGTAAACAATATATTACATTTCTACTTATTCCAATTCTCTCACAGATATAAATTTCAGGACATAGTTGACATTTGCTTTCCTCAGCTATTTTGGTGCTGGTCCTTAAAGTAAGTCAAGAAGAATGTGCAGGAAAGAGGCCAATGTAATGCGACAGTCATGTAAATATGGCCTTTAAATAGCTAAGATGTTAAATGTGGCCTTTTATGAAGAAATATTATTCTCGGGAACTAGAATCTTGGTGACTTATTATTTCAATGAAAAAGTTGTTTTAGTGGACTGCTGCTCTTATGGAGTTTCCTTTATATGTTGTAACCTCAAAGCAATTTTTCAGTGGGGCTAATATGATCTGATAGTGATAGCTCACACTGGAGGTGATTTCGTCCCACTCTGGTACCACATCATGCAAAGTGATGTACCTGCCTTATGTCTTATTAAATGATGCATGCTCCTCTTCAACAAATACAGCAGTTAAATATCACACAGCTTAAGTATTTCTAATTAAAATATCTCCATGTGTCAGCATATTGGTAATGTATTATTTTAATCCATTTATTTTGTTTATGAAACAGTGACATATGTTTAGATTGTGAAATATATGAGCCTTAAAAATCACTTTATTGAAGAAAATTAATTTCTACAATGCTGTCTCAGTAATGTGTTCACTCACCCAGTCAGTCACTGGCAGGGCTGCCAGTCTTAATGTTGGTTAGACACAGTTTAACAGTTTTATCTGACATAACACTCTCGGATGTAGGCAATAATAATTTTTTCAAATGCAAAACCCACAGGGTTTTCCTTTTTTTTTTCTTTTTCTTTTTTTTTTTTTAAAGCACAATGAAGAATGTGGATGGGTAAATGTGAAAGAGATTTGGTGAGACCAATCAAAATTAAAACCAGCTAGTTACCTTTTCAAAGTTAGACACTGTAATTTGTTTGTCAGCGGGTAGATGTTTGGGTCAGCACTGTGAGTGAGTGACTGTCAGCGGGAATTCCTACAAGACAAGTAATTTCCCTCAATGTATTACTGACAGATTGCTCACTTCTTCGAATCACTAGAGAAAACAAACTTAATATTGTTACAGGCAGAGTTTCTGTCTTCATTAGCCTTATAGAATGATTTTATCTAGCATTCAAAGACTACTGAGCTCTAGGTGGGCATATTTTAACAGAATGTTCCTTATTATGATACAGTGAATAGTGGCCTAAATTAAGGGAATGGTGTGTGCAAATTTCAGTATATGGAAGTAGTAAATTAAATATTTTGGTCCTTTTCTTATGTAGAAATTTAGGTTGTAGCAGAGGAAGGAAAGGGGTTGAAAGAAGATTTTATTAGGTCTCTGAGAGACCAAGCAAGCCCTTTAATGAAAATAAAATTAAAAATGTGCCAACCTTGCAATACTTAGGAAAATTTAATTAAAATCAATGAAATAGTTACACTTGTGCCTTTCCCTACTTGAATGTTTATGTCTCTGTATATAATATCTGTGTTATCAAGTTGAATTATATCAGTGGCAGTATCAATGAAAATGATGTCATTGAGTCAATATTTTACCAGATGACCTCCTTTCTTTGCAGAATTTCTTAATACTCTATCTTCTCCTACTCCTCATCTTCAGCCCTGAACTATCTGGCAAAGAGATTTTCACCAGGAAAAGACAGCCTAACAAAGTTGAGGCTTTTTGCAGTAAAATAGCAGTTCTGGGGAAATTTTGGCCAGGAGGATTTTCCTAGCTCTCCCACCAATGGCAACCCTGATCAAAATGAGAGGGAGCCCCTCAATTCTTTTCAAGTTGGTAAAAATGGATAGAGAAAAAAACCCAAACCCATTAGCTAGAGTAATCAGCCTGGTACAGCAGCATTGCAGCTGCAAGACCCTTTTCTCACCCATTTAATGCCCTGCATCTCCAATGACTCCTTTAAACAGCATGTCTTTGTTACTCTCATTCTTGCTTAATGGAACGATGGCACGTTATTTGATAAAAAATTTATAGGAATGTTTAAGAAAGAGACTGTTTCTATGGTCTGTAGCGATTCTAGTGCTTGTCTTGCATGTGGCAAGGCTAAGTCCAGTCCTGGGCTTGTTTCCCCCCATTGCACAAAGGGCGCTAGCCACCGGACTATCACCCAGTCTGGCCCAGTCTCTGCTTCTATTCCCTTCAGATGATCAGCTCCTCCTCCGCCTTGGGGAGTGCTCCCACCCTGCGCCCGCTCTCCTCTCCCAAGAGGGAAGGCTTTTCAGTTAGGCAGCTAGGGATCGGGCTGCTGGTGTGATTCCCATCTTCTGCACCTATGGATCTCACCAAGCAGGACAGCTGTCTTCCAGGCCCATATGCTCTGTTCCAGGGAGAATTTACCATTAAGATCATAAATGGCACAGACATAAATTCACTTATCAGGAAACTCGTATGTTTAAAAGGATGTCATCCTTACAGCCTGGATTGCAGGTTTCCTGGGTCTCCTCAGTTTGTATCAAGGCAGAAGCTTGAGCCCAAGTGACTGGAGGAGGCTGAGCCGCCAGCATCAACAAGATGCCTTAACCACTGGCTGCCCCTCACTGAAAGCCCAGGCTCTATTTTAAAAGAATTGTGCTTTCCAAAGCTCCTTCCCTGGGGTATGTATTCACTCAGAAGCCAGTAAGAAGCAAATAAGTTACTGCTGCATTTACTGACAGAGCACCAGAGGCACCAGTACTACAGAGTGCCATCAGGGGCTGAGCATGTTTTTTAAAGCTCTTTTAAAACTGTGGCATCCCCTTGGGGAATAGGCTGACTGTGAGGCATACTCTGAGCTGGCAGTTGGTCTCCTTCAAGCTTTCTAGAAATGTATATGGTATATGCCTTACAGGAATTAGCTGCAAGTGAATATGTTCCTGGAATTTTATTTTACTTCTGATAACTATAGAGTGAGCTGCTTAATTTGGATACAAATTACAAGACATGAAGGATTTTTTTCCTGTGAAGGTGTTAACATATTTGGATGTTTAGGAACATGGCAGTGATCAGGTTAAAGACAAAAAGGCCTTTTAAGTCAGGTATATACACAAAGGAAAATAATACACTTCTATATCATCATTCCTTCCTGATTAATTTCTACAGAAAAAGAAAACTCACCTTTCATCTGAATTAAACGTTGTAAGAATAAGGATGGTTAGATGAGAGTTTCTAGGAATAGACATACACACACATGCGTCCGTGCACATGCTCAAAGGAAGCAGAATTCTTTTAAATATGCATGGACTGGAAGGATATCATCACCTGTCTTATTTTGGAGGGGTTTTGATTATAAGACAGTGTTCCCTCCCACTGACCCAATTCAGAAAGAAAGGGAAATTCATAGGAGATGAGATAGAAGTCATCAAATCAGCGTGCAGATATTGCTATCACTGAGCAGAGTCATTTCAGATGACAAAATTGGAATGGTATTGCCTCCGACACCCTACTTGTCTAAGATGTATTCAGTTGTGAAGTTTTTAGGATCCATATGATTCAGAAACTAGAAAAGTGTCCTAACTCGTAGAAAGTATTGGAATCACGTGCCTATTCTTAAGACCCTGCATGAAGGCTGTATATGTGTGGAGGCACAACAGAAGGCTTGCATATCTGTCCTGAAAAAAAGGGACTGGAGGGATGAGCATCTTAAGGAATAAAGGAAGGAAAACACAGCATGCTTACATGTCAGTATTGACGGATTATTCAAGACTTCAAGGAATCATTCACAAAATTGAGTGAAGTCAACACAATACAGCACATATTTTGGTGTTGTGCATGAATTGCAGCAAATAGCTAAGCATGAGAACAAGTGAAGTAGTATTTCAGGTGTAGGAATAGTGAGAGTGTGTTGTCATGTCCACTGGCATTTTTGCAAGCAAAGTGAGAAACAAAAGAGGTGAAGCCTTTTCAAAGATGTTCCATCATTTGTCCTGCACGCTAGCAACAGAACAAATCACCAGATTTAAGTAGTCTATAGCTTTGTTAAATAACACATCTGTGAACTCTCCACAGTAATTCATCCAGTACAGGCCATCTCTTCTGCTGCAGTCTTCAACACCATGGGGAGGGCTAAGATCAGGCCTCATAACTATTTAATCTGGTCCCAGCACTGTTGCTGAAATACCATCACACCTATTACATTCAGGAAGCATGGCAATCTTATGCCAAATTCACATTTACTTGTGTAAAATACACCAGTATACACTGAATTTGTAATAGTATGTTCCCAGTTACCTGGTTTTGAGGTGCAAATGTGAAATTTTTTTTAGATGTAATTTTTATAAGCCCATTTGAATATGTTTTGCATAATTTTGTGTGCACTTCCTTTAAGGAAATTAATTTTCCTTGAAGGTGCAGGAAAGTTCTAAATATATAGTAAAAGATCAGTGTGAGAGATCCGCTAAGCAGCCTGTAAAGCACAATTATTTCTAGTGCTTTAAAATACCCTAAACTGGGCTTGTTTTCTGCTTCACAAAGAAAACATTTCACTGTTTTCTGCATTTAAATATACATTTTAAATATGTTGACTTATCAGGTAACGCAGCAGGCTGAACAGGGACAAACCATTTTTAATGGTATGTTAATTGAATGGGATGCTAGAGATGCACCTGAGTGACTTTTTTCCCAGATGTGCCCCAGCTGACTGATAAAGCTTCTCCTGATCAGTAGAGCCAGTATATATTTATTATATCCCTGTCTTTTGTCCATTTTCGCTAGTGAAAATAATAGGATGGCTGTGAGCTACCACATGAACTGTCTGTGTCTCTTAGAAATGTAGGAAAACATTACAGCTTCAAACCCCAAGCAGCACTTTCAAAAATTCAGCTCTTAAAGGTAGAGCTGCCTTGGCATCTTCTCACAAGGTGGGGATTCAGGTGTGGGAGCTGTCACAGGTAGTTTACATGGGACTTGTCCTTTTTCCTGACTTGCACCCATTTATTATTTGGATGGTGTCCTGTGATTCTGTCATGGGAGCCTGTAGAAATTTACTTGTAATGTTTTTGCCTCTCAGTATGGTTAGCAGTGTAGGTGAGCATTCGGTGTTCTTGTTCTGTACCTGTACAGTTCCACACAGGGAAATACTGCAGTTGTTATATTTGACAGTTTCTCCATCTGGGTGATCAGATAGTGAATGAACCCACCAACTCATGCCAGTTCATAAGAAATATTTCTAGAGAAGATTTACTGCCACTTCTTTTTCCCTTGTCCTGATTTCTTTTTCACTTATGCCTCTTTTTTTCCTGTCTGCCGCCAGGTTGACAAACCTAGAAGGTCTACACGAGAACAGCAATTGCACAACCACCTTCTGTCCTGAATCGATTTCATCCCCTGTAGAATTAGAATAATTATGTTTTTAAACCCCTTCAACTAAGATTGTCTACATTACTAGCAATCGTACCAGTGACGTGGACATGCGCTTACTAGGAAACTCATTCATCAACTCATTTCACACAGCTCAACAAGCAGTTACTCATAATTGCTTGTAATCCTGCTGACATGAGCCTGAATGAAACTCCTGACTTCTCTCACAAAGCCCATCTATGTGTGAACATTTTTTGAAATAAATATCTGAAATTCTGAAATACAAAATTTGATAAGCTTTGATAGCTATCATCCGTTCAGCAAACTTACTGTAATTAATTGCTTTTCAATCATATAGTTTTATTTCCCTTACCACAGGGGTTCACTTTAAGCAGCTCCTTCTTTTTACAGTAGCTTTAGTCCAGAACACATTTCTACACATAAAGTGTGTGAAACTGAATTCATGAGTTAACTGCTTTTCATATAGACCTCTCAAGTTTGTTGTTAAAGATACTTTATATTAGCAGTAAGGAGTAAAAACCCGATTTTTAGAAGAGCTTCTAAAAGAGTATCAGAAAACATTTTAAATTCTTTCTATGAATAATTTAATTTACAGTGTCACCAGATAAGGTAATATTATGATAGCGTAAAGTGAACGAAAAAACTGCACTCTGATGCAACCATCAGCTTATGTTTTCATATTTTCCTGATAGACCTGATTATATTTTTATTTTAAATAAGTGCTCCTTCTTTGCTTTTCTTAGACACAGGAGAAGGAGTTTAAAGTACTAAAGCCTTTTGTTTGCAGCTATCTTTGGAGCCATGCTTCCTGGTCCTTGCTTTCCTAGGTGAGCTTGTTACTCTGTTAACTTGGTGCTATCCACAATTTTGATGAGGTAGAATTTATAACAATGCCAACAGCAATTTCTAATAGAAGTGAACATAGCATAAAGATTTTTTTTCAACATTTCCTATCTTTTGTCGAATAACATTATCTACTCAAAATTACTTTTTCAAGCAAATGCAGTTGTCCTTTGCTGTGAGTGGCTTTCTACCGAAGGTATTTAGGCTTAAATGAACTTATATATTATTTATCTGTTTACTTCTGTATCAAATACATAATAGTTTTAAGTAGAGTGTGTCACAGTTATTTTGTGAAATCATAAAAGCAGTTAAAGATTTTTTGCCAATTTTCAGGCTGTGTAGTACAACATATAATCTGGGAGAATTACAAAGATAAATCTGTTGTGTTCTTCCCTGTGCATGGCAAATAACAGGAGAATTGTGATTGAGAAATAGCATATCAGTAATCTGACAACATTAAATGAAGGAATGCAAAACTTTGTGCTTAAGAGAAAGATTTTATTGATGTTTCTGTTATCCTCCTGCAAAGGAAATGGCTGTAGACATTTGATGACGTTTTTACATATTGTTGCATTCTGGTTTTTCTTGATATTTACAATATTTTATTAAAATAGGAGGATTTATTAATGCTTACATTTTACCTTTAATAGGAGTAGTTTATGACTGTATTCAGATATACCTGGTTCAGACGCTGTAGTACTGCAGCACCAGCATGTTCATTTCACAAGCAGCACAAAGAAGGTGGTGGTTGGTTCAGGTTCATAGACGGTGTGTTTCAGTGGAAGGTCTGAGGGGTGCTTCCAAGTTTCTGGGTACAGGTGCTCACCCCATGCGGAGGCAGGACACAGTATATAGTCCCTCCTGCCTTCCACGCTCCTGTTTCCTGGCATGCAGAGGCAAGCCATGTCCCCAGGCTGGCCAGAGAAAAAAGTGAGCCATGAGGCTGCACTGTGAGAGTGCTCCTGCTCTGCAGGTGCAGAGGAAGACTCCTGGTTAAATACCTCTCATTAGGTCCTCTTCTTGAGCAAAAAATACAGCAAAAAAATGATGCACTCTCAGTTTGAGCTTTGATCTTGCTGTCATAAACAGCTCAAAGAATTTGCATGGTAGCATGCAACTATTCCATTATTGTTGCTAGCAAAAATACAAGAGAATAGATACATGAAGTGAAAGAGATGAGAACAGTTAGCATTCCTTTATTCTTTGTCAGAACTTAATCTGGATTAACTAAAATGCTTGCTGGTTTTGTCATGCCTCAAGATAAACTGTCGCTATTTACATATTCCTATCTTTTAGATAAAAGGTGCTTATTGTTTTAGAACTCTGGAGTCACTATCTATAGGAAATTATAAATATGTAATAGATGACTAAGTTCACCTCATTTTGAAGTGCTTTGTGTAAAAAGCAGTTGTTACAACAGTAACTAGGGATTTGTGTTTCATACTTCTGTGCTTTTTCTTCTTTTGTCCTTTTCTTGCACCATAAAGGATTAAGCCAGAGTAAAATTAGTGAGGTGAGGAGCTAAGGTGTTGTGACCTTTTCCTCCATTAGAAGAGAAAACGCTAAGTATATATTGTGTAGGAAGGTGGGGGGGGGTTAATTATCACATTGTCCTTCCTGCTGTTTGTCTAGACTTTTAGTCTGGAGAGCACCATTTGAGACAGCAAATGATCAAGCTCCAGTTTTGGGGTTCCAAGCATTTAATGTTAATTTTTGTGTCTGCAGAGAGTTTTTTAGTGATAAGTATGAGGAGCTATGCAACTGCAGTATTTCACTCCCACCCTCATTCAATTCCCTACTTTGTGTGGCAGTCTCAGTGTATTCAGCAGGTTGTACGCCAGCAGATGAAACAGATGTTTAGGCCATACTGGAATGGAGCGGCATGCTGCATCAGGACCTGGATATTCCTCTTGACATCTGGATGCTGCTGGGCTGGGAAGCCTGCCTTAGGCCAGGAGGCTGCAGGAGCCTTGTGGCAGTAAACATAGGGTCCTTGCTGCTCTTTAAGTGATTAGTGCACTGAAGCAGCAATAATGCTGAATTATCGCTTGGTTGCGTTCTTCTAAGGAATCTTGGGACAAAGGGATAGTCAAGGAGGAGTATTTACAGTAAAGTCATGTTCAGAAAGACAAGACTAATTACCATGTATTAAAAAGCTTTCTTTCAACTAATTTAATAGTAAAATTTTTATGAATACTTTAGGAAACTTTTTACAAAGGAGGAAACAAATAGATTACAGAAAAACCTCCTTTTCTTATTTAAAATCATTAAGATGAAAAAAAGACAATTTCAGCTACTTTCCAATTTCATGGTCTGGTCAAATTGTATGGAAAAGACAACAAAATGTGACTGAAGACATGAAATTGAAGGTATACTAATGTTCATGCCTACTAGAGACAAAAATATGAACTTCTAATAGCTGCAGGGAAGAATATTAGGTATGGAAGCTGTCTGACTTATGCATTGATTCTTTATAGTTTCACTTTATCAAGTTGGAAATTGTGCTGTATGTGCTGCTACGGCCTAAATTGTCTGCGGCAGCACTTTCCTTTATGATGTGTGTTATTTAAGCACAATAGACATGGCATATTGCATGGAAATAGGTGTTTAATATTTTGTGAGTACTAGCTGTGGCACAAAATAGCATTTAGCATGGATTCTGCCCCCCTGCCCCTTAAAATTTTCATTATGAAGACCAATGTGTTTAAATGAGGGCCCTCCCAAACAGATTACAGCTTTGGAGAGCATGAGCTAATATTTTGAAGAAGACCAGTTTGTTGCTCTCATTTAACCTCCAGTATTCTAAAGGGGTTATATTTAATTAACACTGGCTAAAGGGCTGACCTGAGAGGCAACCAAAAGTGATTGAACGGCATTTTCAGATCCAGGCTGTAATCTGTTGGGAGAGGAATAATAATAATAAAAAAAAAAATTAGAAAGCACCATTTACTGGAATTCTTTCTAACTAAGCTGTATTTCAATGGGCCATTTAATGCTCAGATGGACAAAGGTATTACTTCAGTCATTGAATTGTATCAAACTCTTTCTCAGAGGCCCAGTTTAAAAACTCTACAGGAAAAGTGGCTTAGCATTATATTCTCAGCAGACCAACACTCAGTCTGTTTGGAAAGGGGAAAAAAAAAAAAAAAAGAAAAAAAGAGTGAAATGAGGTGAGACACAACCACCAAGTCAGTGAGGATTTGTGCTTCTCCCTGCAGTCAGTGGCTTCACAAGGGAATTGCGCTTCAGAAAGCAAGAGCTCCATATACACTGCAGAAGGCTTGCAATTTTTAAATTTATTTATATATATATTTTCTTTTTTTTTTTAGTGGCTGTTACTCTGTCCTCCCTGGTCAGCCTTTCAGCCTCCCTTTTATTCTTTTCTGACATGGTAGAAATATAGTTTTGTCTCTGAGGGGCTTAGGACTAGTACTTGCACTTCACGGGGTTAGATTTTTGACTCGGTCACATCGGAAGAAATAGGAAGTCTCATTTAAATATCAGAGACTCTGACACTTGTGAGCTGAGTAGTTATTTTATTTCAATAGAGCCAGCGTTACATGTATTTTATGATGATATAAGATACCCAATGTACTGTCTGAACTTAATTTTATAAAATAAAATTTCAGGATACATTTTTTAATGCGTATTTTTTTTTGCAGAGAGTAAACTTCTCTGTCACAATTTTGATGCCATCTCATTAAAAATTCCCAGCAGCCTCATAGGGTGATAGGGTGACATTTTATCTTTGAAACTTGTCAAGGTGCTGTAAAACTAATAAACCAATGGCTTTACTTCCTAAGGGGAAACAAATACAATATTACAATAACTGCCAGGTGCCAAATTAGATACATTGTCTTAGCTACTTGAAGTGATTGATAAATTTATTTGAGATCTAAGCATTCTTTCTTGGCTTTGCCCACAGCTTTACAGTAAGCAGGGTGTGAACAGGCAGTTGCTGAGAGATTGTATTTAATTGTCATAAATCAATGAAATCAAAGCCGTTTGATTTCTAAGGGGCACGATCTCAGGAACAATGTCTAAATGAGGGTTGCTGCATTTAGGCAACAAAGCAGAGCGAGCTTTTTGATGGCCGTTTCTACTTCATTATGTCAAAGCAGGATAAGGTCAAAAGAATGAGAAATACCGTTTGCAAACACAACAGAAATGATCTTAAGAGCACCTTAATGCACATGTGCCTGAAGGCAAGTTAGTTCTTGATTGCACTGGTGCATATATTTTAGCTCTGTAGCATTTCTCCAAATCTACATGACTGTAGCTGAGAGAGACTTTGGGATTTGATGTGCATGCTGTCAGGCCATGATGATAAACAGGTGGAGGATCGGGAACAGAGAGTGAGTAAGTCTCTAAACATGGGTCTTGCTGCAGGTATCTTCTCATTCCACTTTTTTTAGCTTGTTTGTTTTGGGTGGGGTTTTTTTGCCATAACATCAGCATGAGCCTTGGGGCCAGAATGTATTATCTATAATCCCTTTATTTAAGAATAAGCAATGTTAATAACATGTAAAGAAAATTAAGTCAAATGGTAATTCCATCTTCGGTTTACGTTTCCCATTACATTAAAAATTTAAGTAGGTATTTTATAGCTGACAGTACTTATTCAGCCTCTCCCAATACAAGCCTGTACCATGATGAATAAAGCCAAACTGAAAATAATAGTGCAGGAACCATAGCATGCAAGAATAAGTCAAGGACAGAAAGATCCATCATTTCTTCAGAACACATGCCAATGCAATCATTTAGTCCCTTCATATTTTGAGCAGGACCTATTTTATATGTGCTGTGGGACTCTATCAAGTAATGAAAGTTCATTTCTCCAAAAGATGAGGCAAGAAATGAAAATCTATGAAGAACAGATATGGTTTTGCTAATTATTTTCCCCAACAGAAGTCTGGATCTTTGTCACTGAGTTATTTAACAGATCCTCTTAACATCTGTCCAGCAGACTGTGGACTTTATTAGCAGACAAGAGACCCACCAGATTTAGAGCCTGCTGGGTGCGTCTTCATCTTCACAGCTGTGGATTAACTCAGACTTTCCAGAAGAGGACAACCATATGGGATAATTGGTGTCATTGGGTAGCTAAAAAAAAATACGAAGAAACAAATGTCGTCCAAACACAATTCACTGTTTTTACAGCCACAATTACTAGTCTGTTTAAGAAATAAGAAAGGCAGCATTACACTAAAAAAAGAAAACCTATTCATATCTGTGTGGGAACCTAATCAGGCTCTTGTTTCCAATGACGATGGCTCCACAGTCGCACCAGGTCTGCGACAAGAATGCTCCTTTTGTGTGCCGATAATGTGGAAGCGATAAAATTTCCTATAAGAGACATATGTGTTTACATCATGAGATGTGTTATTTGACAAAACGCTTTGTTCTCTGCATATTTTCCACGCAGAGTTTCATGCTGGGTTGTTTTGCTGGAAAGCTTTGATTAGCTAGAATTAGTTGCTGAAGTAAAATAGACACTTTTGTTTTATGAGTCCTCTTGCTGAGCTGTAAATTATAGTAAAACATATAAGGAGTGACAGAAAGAAGTGCTGATTTGAACCTCTGACCCATGATCGGCATAAAAACATAAGATAACTCTTTCAAAGGACTACTGAGAGCCATAAATATTCCATGGTCCACTTAAAGTTAGGCCCTTTTAACAAAATAAAGCTGTTATTTTGCAGTACTGCAACAATACAAGCTGCAGTATCTAAAATGTGTGGAGATTCTTTTATTTTCGGTGTGGGTTGGCCATTATCCACAGCAGGGCAATAGAAGGGATGAGAGTAATTTTTCTTTTTCTGAATGAGTACAATGTATTTCTGGTCAGTAAAAGGAGTTGGAACCAGCAGACACTCAGTGGTGAAATGAGGTATCTGTTTCTCTGCAGCTTGAGCGAGAAGCAAAACAGGCATGTGTACCTCCTAAGGAGACAGGAATTGAGTGGAATTTAGGGCCACATAAAAATTTCCCTAGACAATATACAGAAGAGCAACTGAACAGACACTGAAATTACTGGTGGTAATAGTTCAAAAAACCTGAAGTGAATGCATATGAATAACTGGTAAAATCATTCTTTTAGCTAAGAAAGAATTCTTTTCAGTAGACGCACACCTGAAGCTATAGGGAAAACTGAAGTCTTCTAACTCCATCTCTAACTACAAAATGTATTATTTGTATTTTCACAAACACAGTTCGTTTGTTTGCACATATTGGGCTTTAAGAAATCCGAAAGCACATTAGCTAGCAAGTGCATAAATAATCACTGCAACAATCCTTGTTATTATGACATTAGTTATGATAATTCATTAGCTGCCTGTTCGTGTTACACCTGAACGCCTTTTTGCAAAGGTATTTGGTACATTATTATAAGAAGTAGAGGCTATTAACACTCTGTAACAATGAGCAGACTTTGCACCAGGGTGATATATAGGTGTTTAAAATCAGAATGTTATGTCCACTGTGGATAGGTTAGGCATGTACAAACAGGGGAAAGAAAAGAATGATGACACTTGGATTCTGTATAGGAAAAGATGTATTTGCAGTGTACTGTTACTTGTTATGTATCATATTTCTAAATTAAACACTTTCCCCGTAATTGTTACTCCATCTTCATGTAGCTGTACTTGATTGATGCCATTTCAGATATACCCATGTAAAACCAAATAGTTCTCAGTTATTTAGCAAAAACCTGTCAGTTAAGTTAATGTTGCATACTTGGTCCTTGATAGTAGGCGATTATTACTAAAATCAGAGGAGGGTCTGGTCCACAGTACTAGCAAATCTGTAAAACTTACCTTATTTTCATTTGTTATTACTTTTCTTAGAACAAACTGATAAAACGCTACTGACACATCCAAATTTCATCAGAACAAATTTATAACATATCTTGTTTTAGCAGGTAGTGCCTGCAGAATTATATTGTAAAACAAAAGAAAACGTACACTTTTAGCATAAGACATACTATCTATTAATTTGAAGGGATCTTGATTTCATCAGCAAAAGCTTTGATTTTTCAAAGTTTTAGATTTTTAAATTGAAGTAAGTGTTGCTTTCATGTGTATGTACATTTCCTTTAACAATTTTATATGCACCTTTCCTCCTCTTTCCCCTTATCCTCCTTTTCCTTTTGTGTGGAGAGCACAGCTAGAACACAGATGCTGAGCTGTGGAAGGTGTTTTTCTGGTGATGGCATCTGGCTTCTTGGCAGACTCCACAGGCAGTAGCTGCCTTCGAGTTGCCCCTGGGCTTGTCACATGGTTAAGCTGCTGATGAGTTACTCTAGGCTGTCTTGTGTTTCTGGATGTCGTTTTCTGTTAACCTACCTCTCACTCTAAGGATCTGCATAAAAACCATCTTAAAACAAAAAGAAAAATAACCACATGCGTTTTTTGTAAGAATATATATATATGTAAGCCAATAACTCCATTTCTTATCTTGGTGCTAAGTAGAGGTCTCAACTGCAGTGTTAGTCACTGAGCATATTTGTTGCAAAAGACATGCCATTATAAAAAAAAAGACATTGATATACAACAATAGGAAGGAATAAGTGCAATTAATGTTTCTTTAGAAACAGTTCTTGCACTTAAATTAAGATGTGTGTGAAATTTTTGAGTAGGACATTTATGCTTCTGCACTGCTCTTTGAAAAGGTTACCATGCCTGAACTGCTGAAGGCTATACCAGTGACATCGGGCTCAGGTCAGCACTTAACCTTACTTTCCACAGTTGCTGTCTATGATACCCAAAACCATGGGTTTGAGCACTAATCCATTCTTTCTCCAAACAGAAGAAAAACTTTTTCAAACAAAGTCTCTGTTTCCTTTAATCTGTTCAGCATCAAGCTTATTTTAAGCACCTTTAACCAATAATAAAAAATAAGCAGTCCCACCAACAGTGGCTTTTATTTTGGGTAGGTTCTTTTCAGAAATGTGCACTGGAAATAGTAAAGATGTTACTGGTTTCAGTGAGCTTGCAAAAGCCCTTTGTGATCAGACATTTCTAAGTATTATTATTGCATGTTACATATTCGAAAGGAAAATTTTGGAATTATATATTTGCAACACTATGTACTAAATATACTACAGAAAAAAATAACTGCATTACCTCTTGTAGTGCAGGATTTCAATAGCACTTGCAGTCACTCCTTAGAGTTTTTCATCTTTAGAAACCAAATTACTCATTGTCTAAATAGCTGAACTTTCATCTCTATAAATAAGATATTTCAGCTTTGCACAATTTGTTTAAAATGCTGACAAATAAGGATTCTCACTTGATTCTCAGTAGTTTTATTGTTCGGTTTCATTTACTGTAGCAAATGTATTTGTTGAAGATGTGGCATAGAACTTGCATTTTTAGTAATGGAAGACTTTAGAATTAATTAGAGTCCATAAAAATTATCATTTGTTTCTGAGAAAAAAAAAAATAATTCTAGCACCTTTGGAGAAATAATGTACAAATACAGGAAAAGGAGAAGGTTTTTACATTCTGGCCATAAATCTTAGTAAAACAAAATAAAAGGGTAAATGTTTCTAGAACAGATTCCTTCCTTCTGGAATCAAGCCATCTTCTACTGAATTTCTTTGTGGGGCATCTTCCAAGTACATCCATTGCAATTCATCACGCTAGGCCAGCCCTCATCACATGCACTTTGATTATTTGCTACACTGAGTATCTCAACGCTCTCTTTCTTATCTCCATGTGTCACATATGGCTTTGCTATAGTTTCTTCAGAATTCTGCTGCAAAAATAATGTCTGAATTGTATCGCCACTGCTGTGACCAAATTCTTCCTCACCAACACAGTCAGTTGAAATGTCTTCAGACCTTGCCTTTATCTTCTCATATATACAAGTGCAACTGCTCTCTCATTTCCTCCCTGGACCTGTACATCTGAACTTCCTCTCTCCTATGCAGCAGCTGATCACTTTCTCTTTATTGAAATATCTTCTCTAAACAAACTTTTTTCATAAGTCCCGTCATCGACAAGCCACTGATAAGAATGTTACGATTATCATAGTTCTGTTTAGGTGGTAAAACAGCCTGTCACAAAGTTAACAAGTTGTTGTCAGTGCAGATCTCTCTGACCTGTGTTGATTTAAGGCCTGTTCTATTTTCCTCACCATGTGTTACATCTGTAAAATTTGATCCTCAAAATTCTTCACCTTTATTAATTCCTTTAGATACATCCTAAGAGGCAAGTGTCAGCATTTCTGCTGTAAAAAAAGGAAGCAGCTGGTGCCTGGAAAGCTTTGCGCTGTGCTTATTTGCTGTGCTCCATGTCATGTGGCGGAGCATGCGTCTAGGAATGTCACAGGCCTACGTGGAAGCAAGAAGTCATACGGGCAAGGGACCTGAGCTAGTGAAAGAGTTTTGATTATTGAAAGTTAGTTGGAAAACTATAGAAAAAGTGTTGAAACCTGTGAAAGGGATGCGTAAGACAAAGGCCTATGTCCTCTGGCATGGCATTAATGAACACTGGCAGCAAAGGCAGTTATGCTTCTGTACTGTGAAAATATCTTGCAAAGGCATTGTGAAACTTGGATGGCATTAAGAAAAGTTTTAACATTTGGATCAGTCAAGGTGCTCTATTATTAGTTTATAGGGTTTTTGACAAATTTTAAATCATGGATGATACTTTATATAAAAAGGGTGAAAATGGAAATAATTCATCAAATGCCATAGGCAATTTCTGAAGCAGAAAATACCACCACCCCTGGATTATTATTTTTGTTAGTTATTCAGTTCTTCTTGGATGGTAGCTCTAAGCTATAGCAAAGGCTTAGTATGAATTCTGCTGTTTCCAGGCAAAAAAATCAGTATGCACTTGTGCATTGCTGTGCACATGCTGAGTACAGCGCTTTCCCACTCATCTGCCATCTTTGTTAGGTAGATGAACATCATTCAGACTCATAGTGACCTCCAGCTTCCATAAATTCCCCTCAGGTTTTTAGTTGATTACAGGTGGAATAAGATTTCAGTAACAACTGCTTAAGTCCATAAGCCTGGAAGTTCACAGGTGCCTAAATGTGAGACTTGCCAGTGCCTTGAGACTTGCAGCATTGCAGAATCCCACTCTTGTGTCAGATCACGACATTAGAAGAAAACTGGCTCTGCAAACTGTAAAACTACATCCTTACTCACGTCCCTTAAGTGAGCTGGTTTTCAAAATTGTTTTCAATGTCAGGAGCACTCAGTAACTCAAAAGCAGCACTACTTATCTTTAGATGCTGGGAACTGAATTGTAAGAATCTAATTTAGTGACCTTTTAAAAAAACTAAAGAACAGGGTATATATTTTTAAGGCTCCTTAAAACAATCATGAATACTTGATGGTTTTTAATATGTAATTTGTAATGAAGAGCCTTCTGAGTCAGTGGCTGGCATGAGGGTTATGAAATGCTCTTTATGTGCTAGGTTAATGTTTTTAGTCACTATTCAATAGTCAGTAGGTTAGAATTTCAACAGAAAAGATTGCATTGAAACTTTTTGCTTTTGAGCATTAAAAGTTAACAATGCAATGTTTGGGTTTCCCCCCTCCTCCCCTCCTTAATATTGCAAATAAAAGCCTCACAACCTGACCATCTCAATGTGAGGTCCTCAATTGCTGTTTCAAGCCACAACAGTGGTAATTGCAAAAATATCCATTTCATCCCTGCAACGGCAGTGTGCACATATCTTTCCCGACTGGCTAGCTCCCCATGCAAACTGGTGTTTAGAAGTTGTACAGCCTTCCAATCCACACAGCACTGTCGCTAGCGCTAGTGCGAATTCTTGCAAGATTTGCACTTGTTTGTGGAACAGCTTTGTTGTAAGCAAACCAGAAAGCTAATTAGTGTTTCTTATTTTTACATTTGCTTTTATGGAGTAAAAGAATTTATAGAAACGCTACCCTAAAGCCAGTACTATGACCTTGGAGTAACCCAGTGGTGAATTATATATACACATATATAAATGACAAGATTTCTTTTATTATCTGTGACCCTTTAGAAACATTTCATCCTCACACTACTTGCTAATACCACCCTCCACACACTGGAAGGGGAGTGGTGTATAATTCTAATTTTATTCTGCTTTTAATGTTTGTATTTCCAAAATCAAATGGTTTTCTAGGCAGTCACTGTAACGGCCCGCTTGGTTTTTGCTGCTCTCTCTGTGACCCTTGAAAGTGCTGTGGACGTCCCGGTTGCCTGTCCTACTGGGGCTGAGGTGCCAGGTCACCCACCAGCCCTTCTCGGGCTGCTGGCATATGTCCCTCTCTTCTTGGTGGTCTTGAGATATCTGCTCATGACACAGCTACACCATGGCTGCAGCTTCTGGACATGATAAATGCACTTTTGCTTCCTTGTAATGGCTAACTGGGCTACAAATCCCATTAGCCATGTGTGTCCAGCCCGCAGGCTGTGGGGCTGCTTCCGTGAGGAGAGGTGGTGGCTGTGAGGAGAGGTGGTGGTCATGGGGAGGGGCAGTGGTCATGAGGAGAGGTGGTGGCTGTGAGAAGAGGCTGTGTCTGTGAGGTGGTGGCTGTGAGGCTAGTCTGTGGCTGTGAGCAGAGGGTGGTCATGAGAAGAGGCGGTGGCTGTGAGGAGAGGCCATGTCTGTGAGGAGAGGCCATGTCTGTGAGGAGAGGGTGGTCGTGAGGAGAAGTGGCCGCTGTGAGGAGAGGCAGTGGCTGTGAGAAGAGGCGGCAGCCATGAGGAGAGGTGGCTGCCGTGAGGAGAGGTGGTGGCTGTGAGGAGAGGTGGTGGTTGTGGGGAGAGGCAGTGGCTGTGAGGAGAGGTGACAGCCTTGAGGAGAGGTGGCTGCTGTGAGGAGAGGCAGCCACTGTGGGGAGAGGCGGTGGTCATGAGGAGAGGCAGCAGCCATGAGGAGAGGCCTGGGGTTGCCCTGTGCTGGCACAGGCCCTACCACAGGGCAAGCAAAGCCACCAGCCAGGCTGGTGGCACCCCAGGAATATGCACTCTGGAAAGGGCACAAGGCTGCACCAGCAGTGAAAAGCGAGGTACAAAATGTGAGGGACAGCGCTGCCAGCAGCCAGGCTGGAGTGGGAGAAGACAGACGTGACAGGAATGGAGTGAAGCCAAGCCTGGTAAAATGGCAGAGATAGGGGATTTTAGTCTTCATCTGTCTCTTACCATCCAGCTCTATTGTAATTGACAATAAATTAAATTAATTTTCCCCAAACCAAGTCTGTTTTGCCCATGTCGGTAACTGGTAAGTGATCTCCCTGTCTTTATCTCAACCTGTGAGCTTTTCCATGTTATTTTCTCCCCAATCCTGTTGAGGGGGTGGCAGAGAGGGGCTGGCAGCAGCCTGGGTTAACCCATCACACTGTGCTGCTTGCCATCAGTGTCAACTTTTATCCTCTAAGAAAGACTGAATATTGTAGAAAGAATGACTCATACCCCACCTTCTTTGCCCTGATGGCTTACCTGAGAAGGGAGAAGAAAATTCTTTTGAACTTTACTTGATAAACCTGCATTTGTTTTTACATAGAATTCATTTCCTGCTCTTGAAAATGCAACACACACTATATTATGTACTAAAGTTTTAGTCTACTTTTAGTAAAATCTAAGTCATCTCCCCCAGATATCTGAAGTAGATGTTAAGTTGGTTCCTAATGTTAAAAAAAAAAACCACAACAAAACAAAACAAAAAACAAACAAACCCCCCCTCCCCAAACCAACAAAAAAACTTATTTTAATAGAGAAAGTACAGAACACTGAGAAAGCCATTATAACCTTTGGGTTCTGTCTTTAAATTGTAATCAAGTTTATTGTATCATCTTGTTCATAGTATGGTGACTAATTATTTCTGAGCCGAGAATGTGCAGGCTTTCAGAACTTTGTGAAATGTGCTTCTTATTCTCATATAAGCAGAACATCCTATTAAGCAAGCATAGCTCGAACTGAAGAATATGCTAAAAGGGATAAGATCCCAGTAGTAGGGAAACCCCCTTCCCACTTACTACTGTATACAATGCTTCATTTTCAGTATCCAGGACATCACCAAATGCTGGGACTTTTTTCTATTTTCAATTGTTCTAGTTTTCTAGTGCAGAAAAAAATAATACCTTAGCCAAAATATTTAAACACTGTTGATTGCAAAATATTAATTTGTGATCCTTTTGTAGCCCCTGTGTGGTACTGAAAAGGGTGGCAGGAAACAAAGAATCAAAAAAGTTTTCATTTGTCACCCAGAGTTCTGACTCTGCCCCTCCTTTACACATTTGTCTAGCCACTGAGTCACTGAGCTTATAGTATTGTGTAACTTTCATTTCTGTGGAGGCTTGTTATATTAGAGAAATTGTTCCAAAGAAAGCAACAATTATGACATAAGCACATCTGGCTCTTGCAAATTATTCTTTATTAAGCTTTCATTTAATTACATGTGCTGAAAGGTCTGCTTTTGATTACTGTAATTTTTTTTATTTGTCCATCTGAATGATAGTAATGTTGGAAATTACATACAAACCACCTGGCTTTTTTCTGACTAATAAGGCAAAGTTTATATAGATCTATATGTAGAAGAGGGATTAGGATCTTCCCTGTTTATGGTAGAAGAATTATGGCTGATGCTAATTCAAGGTGAGGGTTTAAATTTGGTCACTGAAAGGAAATTAAACCTATTTGGTTTTTTTCAGTAAATATTTTATATTGGTAGGAATAGCTTATTTTAATACACAAATGTTTTATTATGTTTCAGTTAAAATTTTTAAAAAATTCCATGAGGTTGTTTTTGGATTTTCATCACTACATACAGGAAATTTTAAGGCCTACTTTCCTTATTAGCATTTATAGAAGTTACAACAATCACCATACAGCAAGATGGAGACATGCCCTGTCATCTATTTTAACTTCCATTGCTGTATAGAGAAGATGCAACATTGCCTTTTGGTAGCAAACCATTCCTATGTCAGCTGCCAGCAGAGGTTCTGGAGTTGGTGGATAATTTCTGGGTAAGAACAGAAAGACCTGAAGTATTTTTTTGTTTCTGACAGGGGTTTATACCTCCTTTTCATAAACAGCCTTATAACTTTGCCAATTTTGTTTTTAGTATTAGGGCACAGAATAACCTTTTGCTCATTACCATGACCATCATTAGCAAGAAGGAAAAAAACCCAACAAAACAGCTAAAAGTCAAATTAAGAAAAAAGATACTGGGGTGTGGAGTTTTCCAGTCATTTTTTTTTTTTTTCTTTTACAAGAAGGGAAAAGCCCCTAACAAGAAGAGAAAAAACACAGACAAGAAAGTGCTGAAAAAAAATATCTATTTCTTTTAAGGGAAGAAATAGCAGAGCAATAAAAAGTATGTACATTTACAGCTTCGTTTCTTAGGAATTTTGCAAGAATATATTATATATCTTCTTGTCTTCCAGCAACTGTATGCAGCTCAGCTGGCAAGCATGCAAGTTTCTCCTGGAGCCAAAATGCCATCTACTCCACAGCCACCAAATACAACGGGGGCACTCTCACCCACTGGAATGAAAAATGAGAAGAGAGGGACCAGCCCGGTAACTCAAGTTAAGGTATTTTTCAGTAAAGAAAAAGTGGTATCTGAAAAGGGCAGTGAGATTACATGGTCTATTTAATTGTTTTACAATTGGAAGTTGAACCATGTGAAAGTTCTTCAATATTAAAATAAAATTTTCAGGTTTAGTACTCTATTATCAGCATACAGAAGAGAAGAGAGCATTTACTTCTTGCTTCCAAAAATGCTAGGCATCCCTCTTGCTACCACAGGCAGCACAACAGATTCATCAGTAAAATGTGATATTTTCAAGGTTATTTTTTAAGCTAGTCATGTGCATAAACGGTGTCCATTGTTTCATATTGAATTTTTGAGTATCTTAAAATGTGGTGCGAGCTTTCATTGTTAGGGTGAGAGAGAGTCTGTAGATTTTCTAATTATTTTACAAATCTCTAGTTGTACTTATTCAACAATTTTGGAAAAACCTCACATAAAAATAAGATGTAAGTCAGGACTCGAGGGAAATATTGTGTCACTGCAGATTGATTTGACTTTTGCTGATTTCACACAGCTGCTGACAACCGAGCTGCTCCTTGTTGGTTTTGCGCCATTGCTGAATGCTTGTGCCTGCTTATTCTCACTTGCTTGGAACGAGGCAGCTACAACATGGCATTTGCCAGCAGCTTGAAATGAACATCGTGCACCCCGTGAAATCTGTGGTGCAGCTCATACCTTTGGGTGGAACTGGCTGGCTTTTATTGCTGTGTTCTCCTACAGTTGTTCTGAATTTCATAAGACCAAATATGCTCAGAAGCAACTTAATTCAGACTGTTAAAAAACACCAACGTTTAGACGTTTTACCAAGTTGAATGATAGCACTATAAAAGCAGAACTATTAAACTAGATCTAAAGAAGGCACAGAGTGACTGTGGAGAGAGAGAGAAAACACACTTTTTTGCTAGCTGCTAACACCTTACAGGGACACAGTCCTTAGCCTTGAATCAGCCTGGGAAGATTTTACTCGCTTGAGGTGAGGGTTTCTTTTTTATTATTATATTTTGACATGAGAGTAAAATATCATTCTTTTTTTTCATTATCATCAATCATCATGGTAAAGTGTGGGTGAGTAGATATTTCTGCCTGGGCTGATAAATTTCTATGACACTTTTTTGCTACGCTGAGAGTACTAATAAATAAAAACTATTCCATTATGGCCAGATCTAACATTTATTTAGCAAGGCGTTCACTTTACTTAACTGTGGATGTGTATTAGTCCAATATTTTACCTCTTGTAATCCAATGCCAGGCTTGAAAGCAGTCAGTGAAATTTACCACATATGCGGAGTTTGTTATGGTCAATACAGAAGCCACCAAAAGCAAAGCCCAACTGTTTCAGCAAGTTGCCATAGTCTAGTGATACCTAACACCAATGATTTATGGTATTGAGAATATACTACTGACTACTTTAATGTGAAAAAGTAATTTCATGAGTGAGCCAAATGGATCTACACCAAACCAAACCTTTACTATATGAGTAAAATTTTCCCTGGTTAAATTCAAGCACATATCTCCTTGAATCAAGGCCAATACCATTCCAGCTTTGTGGCCAGCTGAGTCCTATTACAGCGTTGACCACATGCAAATTCTTGGGGGTTTCCCTACATAATTTAACTTGAATGGACTGAAATATATGTTAATAAAAGAGAAGCCTTTTTATTGTTGTTTTTATTAAGCACGCTATTGCATTGAAAATATTAAAGATAAACACTGCTTTGTGTGGACAAATACCAATGGCTAATGAAGAAATTAATTATTAGTATAGAAACAGTACCCATACGCAAATTTTTACCTTTATGAGACATGACAGTTTTGGTGGTCATACGTTGCTTAACAAATCCTCTATATTTTCTCTGTTTTTAAACAGTTGTTTGTATTAACTACATGCATTATTTATAGAACTAATGGAATTCTTTTACAGGAGTCTGATCTTTCAAAAGTAATGATAGGGGCTTTTTAAGTCAGTGACCAGAATGTTTTCCAGCTTTTCGATTGCCTTGCTGAAATGAGAATGCTGTCTATGAAGTGCAAACAAACAGGTTCTGGCAGTGTTTAGGTTTTTTTTCACGATTGTATCAGTACTAGGCAGAAAATTATTTGGAAATTGCACATAGTAGCATAGATACATTATGTGTACACGCTCACAGTACCTAGTCTGGCAAACTTCATAGTCTGAAAGGGACTCTGAACTCTTAAAGAAATTTATTGAAGCCACTTTGTATCTGTGTAAGGAAACAGCTTGCATATAAACATGGGCACAAAGCATAAGAATGGACTATGCTCCTTATACCTTTGGGTTTCTGCTTTCACTTGGACTCTGAACAGGTGTGGACATTTGTGCACACTGCAAGGTCAAGAAGAACAAAAATGTCATGCACTTTTAAGGAAATAGTTTAAAACCGGAGGTATGATGGCATTATAAATACCTGTTTGTTACATTTTCCTGTTTAATGCATTTTGTATGATCAAATGTATGTTGCTAAATCACTGCTTGACAGTAAGGAGAACAGAAAAGATGAGATAATGTAGCGTATTATTGTCTTCTGACATGTATTGCTAAGCTTTGAAGTGATCAGTGCAGTGTTTTAAAATATGGACGATATTCTAGCCTAATTCTGCTTTGGGCATATTTTAAGTATGTCTTACTGGGCTCTTTAATTACAGAAAATCAGTTTCACAATTTTCCAAATGCTCTGTCTTGCTTAACATATTCAGCAAATGGAACAAGCTCAAAGAATGGGAAGAGGGTTACGTTGTTGATATCCTGATCAAAGAGATTAATTGCTTGGATGAGTCTTATTCTAAAAGTTAAGATATTTCTTAGATGGACTTATTCTCCTATAGCATTGAAAAAAGAGATATATGTCAGAGAAAATTTCTTTCATAATTGCCTATGAGAAGTATCAAAATATATAAAAGTGCTGATACGAGATTTACATACCCTTAAAAAACATTCCTTCTCTGTATACAAATAAACATACAGATACATTAAAGGCTGAGTGCAGCAGGAATAACTACAGGATACAGAAATAATACAGAAGAATCAAACAAGAAACAGAATACCATTTATGTGTAAAAAAAAATTGATTTTACATAAATCTGTCAAAAATACATGACACATTTGAATAATAAAATACTGTAAAATATACAAAATGAAATAGTAGAAAATAAAATATATTTTGAAATTTATATAGTATGCATTCATTACCATAGTAATTGAAGGAATTTTAATTCAGTGAAATTCTTATCTCCTGTTATGGGGAAACAGCATAGATTGTTTTACTAAACAAAAGATGCACTCAAAATAAGATGCATGGATTGCATAAGTTAGCAGCAGCATTAAATGTGGGCCAAAGAACTGTCAGGGTTTTCAAATGATTCTTTCATAGAAGTACTTCTGATTCCTTAGTTTCTAATACATTTAAAAATAAGCTACATAACTTATTTTTATAGTGCCAGGAACTTTTCAAATAGAACCAATGCAAAAGCATTACTGAGCTGCTGGAAATTTTAAATAATTCTTTGTAAATGCCCTAGGTTAATATAGATCTCCGAAAACACATTAGGAAATTAAGCTGTAATGTGAGCTAATTCAAATTTTAATTTGGCAAAAAGAACGATCCAGCCACATAGTTAATGTAAATAGAAGCATAACACAGAGAAATTAATGAGGTTTCCTTTCGTTGAATCTTAAAGGAGGCAGATAATTAGCTTCTTTTGTTATTATTGCTGGAGAATGTGGTATTGTCTTCGAGGTGTAAAGTAACTGCTGCTTGCAAAATGATGTGTTCATTTGTCTTTTCCTAATAATTATTTACATTAAACTCTCGTAGGATGAAGCAGCCCAGCCACTGAATCTTTCAGCCCGACCCAAAACAGCTGAACCTGTCAAATCCCCAACGTCTCCAACACAGAACCTCTTCCCAGCTAGTAAAAGCAGTCCAGTGACAGTGACAAACAAGAGTGGCATCCCCAGCCCGATTGGTGGATCTCTGGGAAGAGGATCCTCTTTAGGTAACTAATCTGTCCCGGGGAAATGGGAAAACTGGCAAGTTTTCTACATGAAATCTGAGCTTCAGCACACTTCTGAATTCAGTAGATATTTGGGCCTACATTTCTGTTTAAAATGGGGAAACAAAATTGCAGGAAAGATTTGTAAAACCTTGCCAAGGTTTTACAAGAGTAACCAAAATGATGCAGCAATGATATGCATCTGCAAGAAATTCAGCAAATAAATATATAATGTCAGAAATATACATACATAGAAATATATACAGACTAAGTAGACGGATATGCATATATAAAATGTGTAAAATGGGTTTGTATGAGCATTTTCCTCAAAGTCACCAATTGGGTGTATATATGCAAAGTTAACTTTTGAATTTTGACCTCTGGATTAAACAAACAAACAAAAAATCTTTGCGCACACATAGAGCCTGACTAGATACTAGAAATACACACATAATGACTCATGTGATTAGTGTACCTGCAATGCACAAGTTTTCATGCACTCTCTTGAACCATGGTCCGGGAACACTCAGTATGTCCATGGTTTACAGTAAACCACAAGCCAGGCAAGAAGGTAACTTCAAATGAGGTTTTCAACTACTTAGCCCAAATATACCATTAGTTTTACCCAGAACAGCATTCTAAAAGAAATCTAATCCTCTGCATGCTTGGTATTAAGTTCATCTTACAAAGACCACATGCTGAATATATTCTTTTTTTTTTTTCTTTTTTTTTTTTAACAAAGACAGAAAGGCTTCAGTCTAGCCAGTTTATTTTATTATTTGTTCATGTTTTCATTATTTGTTCACCCATCTGTCAAGAATTGTTAATTTATATGGTTCCAAATAGGGAATTTTTGACCTGTGTTCAAGATTCTTTAATTAAGAAATAAAGCTTACTGAGTAGTGAAACAAAATTGATCTGAAAACTATGTATGAAGACTACCTTAACCAGTCAAGAAACAGAATCAAGAGCTGCAAAATGTAGATGATCAGCCCTAAAGTTCAAATAAGTAAATTTTAACAGTGACTAAATACTTACTACAGACCACTTATTCACAATCTGTACCTCAAGTGTACTTGTAAAATATATAGAAACACTTGTGAATAATGAACAGATATGTTAAATACATACATTAAATATATAAAAATTATGATTTGTTCCATTCCCAAAACACTTGGGAACATCATGATCTCTGAAAGGTACTTTCTGCAGCTAGCTAGATATTCTACAATGTCAATTTATTTCCAGATATCACTGCACTATAACATTTAGAAGTGACATACCAGTTTGATGTCACAGACTATTCCAGAGAAATGGCTAGAGAAGATACACCTAAGGTGTGAATATTTTTCATGCAGTCATAAAACCTTGTCCTCTCAATCCTTAAGTGTAAAAGAAGCCAGGGAAATGTCAAAAATCAGCAAGCAACACAGGAGCTTTTGCTCCATTTTTACAATAAATTCGGGTGATTGGGAATCTAAGTCTCGCTAAAAGTCATGCAAATATAGTTCCCAACATAGGCTGCAGAATGGAACTTAGTTGCTGAATCAGTTTAGAGCACTGGGAATTTTGCCCAGCAAGAACACTGGTTGTTATGTAATATGTTACTTTTATTTTGGAGAGGGGTGCTTCATTCAGACAGAAGACATCACAGTTCCATCTCAAACATCACATTTTGCATCTCTTCTTAACTAGACCACAGTATTAAATAAACTATTTGGTTTCCAAGATAAAGCATGAGAAATCTTTAATCTCAAGCTTTTTTATTTTAAAAGAATTCAGGGTCCTTCGAGGCTGAATTTGCTATATTTTACTCAGCTGAACTTCAGTGAAGTCAAAGGAATATGAAGATCATCTTTGAATAATTCCAAGTCTTACCCTGTTTGTTTTTTATCTTTCTGTTTCTTTGGTTGGTTTGTAGGGTTTTTTTTTTACAGTGGACTGTTAGTAGGTACACAAATCTAACAAATCTGGCTTTTTTATAAAAGTAATTTGCTTGTCAGGCAGATGCACAGGTCATGCACAAATATTTATTGCTCAATGTTTCCTTGCTAGAATGTATATGCATTAATCTAACCATGTGTGGTATAGATACTTCCACATAGGAACAGGTGCATGAAGTTTAAGCTTCATCACAGCAACACAAAACAACCAGTCACCAGATAATTGATGTCTTTTGGTCTCAAATCAGAAACTGTATCTGGGGCACTCATCTTTACCTCTAGCATGCATTTTAAGATGTGACAGGACTATTTTGTGTGTTTGATGCATGTTTAAAAGTTTCTCTTTCTGTCCAGAGTGGCAGAAAGAAAAGCATTTTTTCTCTGCTGATTTAGAGCTGTATACTTACGTTAAGGTGATAACAAGCTCTGTCCCCCAAAAGTAACTGTGGGTGATCTTTCCAAAATTGCAAGCTAATCTGGAGTGATGGTTCTCTTGGTAAAGAAATTCTAAAAATTGACAGACTTTCATGGACAAGTAAACAAGATTTCTGTCTCCTTCTTTTTTCATTTTATTAATTAATACCTCAAAGGCTCTCACTTAAGGATGAAACTTAAGAACTTCAGAATACTGTTGTCTGAAACACATATTTAACTTTGAACTTTGAGTCCATGTGTATGTTCAGATACATCTGTATCAGGTGATGCTAAGACTTTGGTGGTTGTATTTGTAGCAGCAAAAGACGTGCAGAGGCTTATCAATCACTTCTGTATATTAATTCAGCCTTCAAACAGACAACAACTGCCATTCCCTCTGCTTTTGCAGATGTTAGTTGGGTGCAGCTCTTACAGTATGAGAACCGAGTGCTTACGCTGGATTCTAATTTGGATAATTACCTAAATAAAGTAAGTTCTCTGTTTACAGATATCCTTTCCAGTCTTAATGCACCTGCCCTATTTGGGGACCAGGACACAGTAATGAAAGCCATTCAGGAGGCTCGAAAAATGAGAGAGCAGATCCAAAGAGAGCAGCAGCAGCAGCAGCAGCCACATGGTGTTGATGGAAAATTGCCCTCCATGAATAACATGGGTCTAAACAACTGCAGGAATGAAAAGGTAATGTCTCCCGTTGCCACACAGTCTGTCACTCATTCTTCTTTTCCCTGCAAATAGCTTCTTATTTTTATATAAAATTTCTTTTTGGAGCTTTTAGCCATCTCTGATTTCACGTTAAATACACCTTGTCACTTCACAGTACTGTGCTACAAACTTCTCTGGGTTTACATGACAGCATTCAAAAAAAAAATAATCCTGTGCACTCATGTGGTGAAGCTGTAAGCATGCATATAACAACATGGAAAATTAATTGATTGAAGCTACCATTGTTTGTGGTCACTAGATTTTCAATTGTACTTTTGAGAATGATTGGATTGATAAATACGGCAAAAAGGCCAGTTATGTACTAGCATGGTTGAGTATTACAATGCTATGGAATGTACCTGAGCATGCTTGAATCTGAGGCTCAGATGCAACAATTTATGCTCAAAACTGTGATTTTGGCTTTTAGTTTCAACGGGAAATTAGAGATCAAATTTCTTTCTTGAATCTTGGCCGTAGTTTCCATATGCTAAAATGAAATGGGTCACTACAGTAAAATGGTGAATGAAAGAAAGCAATGAGAAAACATGATCAGTATTGGACTGAGTAGGACATCATCCAGTTTACAAAATAGCAAGCTGAGATCACATCCAAAAGGTGAGGAACAGTTTCTATCACACACATTTCAAGGACTGCTCAGAGGATGAAGAAGTGTCTTGGAAGTTTCTTTGTATCTGTGTTGTCCTGCTCTGTGGCCTTTCCAAGATCTACCACATCTGCTCCAGGAGCAGGTCCCTGGGTGTATAACAGAGCCAGTGAACACTGATCAGGTAATTGGCCAAGCTATAAGGCATTCCTTTTGATGAAGAATGCTTCTCTGTTAGCTTCCCTAGAGGTGGCTTATGCTGCAAAAAATACAGCACACAAGTTATTTTTCACCACTGACACAAAATCAGTTACATACCACAATACTTATTCCATTTAACTAGAAAGAAAAAAATATTATCCCAGTAATCACTATGGCACTGGCAAATAGGAACAGTTATGATGCAATTTAGTAATAAATGAAAATAAAACTGACATTCATTAGCTATAAAGCAACTGGTGTTTCAGACTATTTGCTGGAAAAAATAAAAAACATGAAACCCAGGTAGTTTTCAATGCCTATAATTCCTTAATAAAAATACTGTCATATATCTGTATATTAGTGGGTAGGTTCTCTGTGTCTTGGGGGAGGGAAGGAGGATTTTATTATACTCCAAAGACTAACAAGAATTTTTAGTCCAGGTTGAATAAAAGAATCAGCAGAATATTAACTATATCTTAAACTGTGAATTTGATGATACTATGATCTTTTCTCAACCCACAAGGGAATATTCAGTGAGTAAGTGGATTGTAGCAAGGCACGGTAAGGAAAAGAAATGTTGTAAACAGACCCATCAAAGATTGATACATACCTTTTAATCTACATTTCATATTTTTGCATGATAGGTTCTTTGCAGGACTCAAAACCAGAGAAAGGCTCAGTGCCTATTAAAAAGATTTGCTAAACTGTTGCCACACAGGATTAACAATGCTTTTACAAGTCAGATCAGAGGCTAATAAATATTTATTTCTGCTAGTGTTAGTTTAAATGTCAGCATTGAAAAACTCACTTAATAAAGATTGATACTATGAAATAATACAAAAAACTAGTAACTGACCAAGCAGGCCGCATTCACAGAACACTAACTGTAAAGTCAGTGAGTAAGTGGGAGTAAGAGTAAGGTACAGTAAGAGGGAAGGTACTAAACCCCAAGTTATAAAAATAAAATAAATGTCACACATGATCAGTATTAAGAGTTTATAAAATTATCCTTATTTTAAAATATTTTTTATGAGTTGCAGTGGCTTGACATTTAAAAATATCTAATACACTATAAGGGCTATTAAAAGAATTCTTAACATTTGATTTGACTTTGAAAAGTAAGTATAAAAATGGCATCCACTTACTTATCAGGTCTACTCCCTGAGTATTTTCAGTACCATGTTTATGTCTGTATTCAGTATAACAAGTTTCCATTTTGTCTTTCACCTTTTAAAGCAGAGTCCGTAAATATTTCAGTGAGTAGTCTGAAAGTTCTTTTTTGTTCTTGTTGCTAGCAATACACAGATTAATGTACAGCTTCCAGATTGAGGTTATACATCAGGCAGTCAGAGGAGAAATTTTTTTTTTTTTACTTGCAAATACAGCAAAGTCAATTGGAACTCTTTAAGAAATACAAACAGCATCATTCTTAAATGCCACCTTTTATGGTGAGACTTTTCACGATGGCACTTGCAACTTTTAAAACCTAAGAATAAAACAGCAGCATGCAAATCTGTTGTTAAGTCTCTCAATGCCCTTATATAATCCCGCTGGTTTATTTATTATAGCATGTACTACAGAGTGAACCATTAAGGCAGGAGAAAGTTGCAATATGTACTCCAGTTTTACCTCTATTACCCTTGCTCTGTAGATGCAAGAAAAGGCAGGGTTTACAAAAGAATGGGATAGAAATCAGTAATTTTAAATTATGATCTGTCCCCACTGTCTGTCCTAAAGAAAATAAAAGAATTAAGTCAGTTATGAATACTAAAGGAATGTATTGATATTTTATATTTTATTTATATTTTTAAGTATAAAATACATTAAAACCAGAAGCATCCTTTGCAGAAACAGAATTCTAGAGTACTCTTTTTTTCCCCTTTACCCTCTGCCTTTCAATTTTTACAATTTTTATGTTTTCAGGACCAAATTTTCAGAAATTGGCTTCAGGTAATTAAACTTCTATAAATGAGTAACTAGAAGCTGGCACTAGAAAAAGATGACAAATTAATTGCCTGCAGCTGGTTTAAAAAAGCTATTGAGTTCTGGTCAGTCACTGGTCTTCAAGTTCAGATAGCTGGTAATAGTTTGTTGTGCAAATGATTGCGCTTACAAAATTATGTACGTAGCTTCAAAGCCTGGGCTTAGGCCTTTTTGAAAATATGTCATTTAAATCTCAGAAAGCTTTGTATTTGGTTAGAGACACAGAACTAAAAATTGCTTCTGTTCATATTCTGCTGTTCAAAAAAAAATCTACAAAGCTTTAAAAGTGCTCACAGAGACTCACTCATCAGAAAGGCCAGAACAAAAACATGAAGCACTCTGGCACAGTCCAACTTTTTCATTTGCTAAACATTAAGGTTAGGCTATGCTTTTGAGATGATACCATTCTATGGACATCTACAACTCCGGAGTTAGTTCAGTTTGTGTACTGTTGTGGGTTAGGCTAGGCAGGTAAGCACCATGCAGCCGCTTGCTCACTCGCCTCTAGTGGGATGGCGACAAGAATCAGAAGGCTAAGAATGACAAAACTCATGGGCTGAGACAGTTAAGTAAAGCAAAAGCTGTGCACAGAAGCAAAGCAAAATAAGGAATTTATTCACCACTTCCCATCGGCAGGCAGGTGTTCAGCCATTTCCAGGAAAGCAGGGCTCCAGCATGTGTAACAGTTACTTGGGAAGACAAATGGCAAAACTCCAAACATTTCCCCTTCCTCTTTCATCCCCCAGCTTTTACTGCTGAGCCCAATGTCGTATGGTGTAGAATAGCCCTTTGGTCAACTTGGGTCAGCTGGCCTCGCTGTGCTCGCTCTCAACTTCTTGTGCACCCCAGTCTCCTAGCCGGTGGGCCAGCATCAGAAATAGAAAATGCCTCAATGCTGTAAAAGCACTCTTCAGCAAGAGGTAAAACATGCCTGTGTTATCAGCACTGTTCTGGTCACAAATCCAAAACTCGGCACCATGTGAACTAAAATTAACACTGAGCCAAAAGCAGTAGAGTGCACACAAGGCAAAACGTCACTATAGCAGAGCAAACTTTTTCTACTACATCTGGCGCTGATCAGGTGTAACCTGACTGAGGAAAGGGAAGTTTCACAGAGTAAACAGAAACACTGGGGAAGGGGAAAGAATTAGGAAATTCCAGAAAATAGGCTACAGAGCTCTTTGCATGTGATACAAGCAAAACAAAATTTGCATTGCTAGAACTACTTATTTATTTTAGTATTTCAAACTAGCATGATTGCCTAGAAGTTTTGCTTTGATTTAAGGCTTTATATGAACCTGAAAATGCTATATAATTTATAAGATAACTGACATTATTTTTAAAAGGACCAAATCCTATCTTTTTTTGTGCATAAAGCATGAAAACACTGACAAAAACACTTCAGAAAATCTTTGTAGGAAAAATAGAGGCAAAAATGCCTCAATTTCACTGGAGAAAAGTACATGAAGTCAAGATAGAACATATAACCAAATAACAATCACAAATTATCTGCTACACCCAAGGATATATCCCCACCTCCCCATTTGCTTACCCATGAAGCATATTCATTGAGATCTGCAAGGAAGCAGAATTTAATACAACATTTTAATGTTTATATTCCATTCCCACTCTTCTGTAGATTTTCAGGCAACTGTGTATTTGTAGTAAGAAACCAGAATTAGGCCCCAAAATAAATGACATGAGTCATCGCCTACTTCCTGGGAATTATAGTACTTTAGCACCTCTTATAATGAGCCTTTTATTCCTTTCTTATTTCTAAATCAAAGTTTTACAAGTTGAATCCACAAAATTTATCCTAATATAGACCACAGTTTGTATGCAAAATGTGTACATTCTTAAAAATGTGTATTATTTACCCTTGGAGATGTTACAGTCTATTGATCAAATCCATATTTAGGCACTTGGATTTGACTTGATAAGCCATAACAACCCCTTTGGAGGTGTTATGGTCTGCTGTATTTAGGGACTGTTAAATATGTGGATTATTGACACAATAGAGTGTAACAACTCCTCTGGAGCTGTTACGCCTCATCATTTATATGAGGCTACTGCACATGCGTACAAACTTTGCTTGATAAAAACACTTCAGGAAGCCTTTGTAGGAAAAGTTACTAGTCATGCATAATCTCCTTTTGACTGCCTACAGCCCTGCAATGACTCCATCATTGTATTGCTTTTTTCTAAATGCAAGCAGTACTGGAATTTGTTGCCGACAGTTTTTTACCAGCTTTTTTCTCCCCATACATTCAATATTCTAGACAGAACAACTTCAGGGGCAGGTGTCAAGCTGTTTTCTGCAAGTGCAGCGTATTTCTTAGACAATCACATAGAGAAGCACCTTGTTATTAGGAATTTCTCAACTTGTTTAAAAAACCCAGATAGTTAAGAAAACACTGTTCCAGTGCATCCTGTATTCAATTATCTTTTCTCTTTTTACCCTTAAATTGAGAACACAAATAATTTGGTCATAAGGGCCTTGTGGATTTTTATAGATCTTTATGAATAAATGTTTGAGTTTCAGGGACTGATCTATTCTCATTTGCTTTCATTTTTTAAGAAAAGCCTATTCCATTTTCTTTTTTCCTTTAGTTTCTTATAGCAGAATATTTGTAACTAGTAAATAAGAGATCAATACTTATATTTCAGTCTGCTGGGAGATATAAAAGAAACTGTAAGCATTTTCAACTGGATCCTTATTTCTGATGGTTAAATCTTAGTTCTACTTGTAATTAAAGGGCAAAAACCTCATAATTAGGCCCAAAAATGGATAGCAATATCAACAGCAAATTACTGGTTTTGTGAAGTTATTACTTTTATTATGGTATTGCCTCCATAGCCATTGTAACATGTTCTGTTCTCACTGCAACTTAAGGAGGGTCCCATCCCATATAGCTTACCTTTAGGTATAATTTAATTTAAGTTTAAATATATATATTTGGATTCTAGAATAGAAAACCTAGAACTGTATAGAGAGAAAAAACAAAGACACAGATTTACTTAAGGAACTGTTAGTGTGGTCTCACTTTCTTGCAAGAATATAGGCAATTTATTCAACACAGTGGGAGTGTATTCCATCTGTCTAATGAAGGATCTGATTTCCACAAAGAGACACTGCAACTGGGAAAATGTTTTTCCTGAATACGTCATTCTTCTCGGTCGACAAACCTTTCCCTGGGGAGCTTCTGAGACATAGAAGGACATGTTGCATAGAGACAACCTCTTTACAGTTCCATCATTTTATAACAGATAAACGACTTCTCTAAGTTAAATGCCTTAGAACAGGGAAAAGTTTCAAATACAAATCCCAGTAGTCCTCATAATTCTTACAAAACAAATGTCCTTTATACTTCACTGTGAATTTGTCCAATTTAGTAATCTGCTTGTGGCTGTACATAATACATGTAAGCAATGATTTTTTTATATTGGGTGTTCAATTGTGTGTCTCAGACACACAGAAGTGTTAGAGTGAATTTATCTTTAAAATTAGAACTTTAAAATGTAATTTGAAATTAAATTCAAAGCAAAGCATCTCAGAAAAAAGGAAATTAATCCCTGGGTCTCCAATGATATCTTTTAAAGAGAAATGTTTCCATTATAAAAAAAACAAGGGGAAAAAAACGTATCACCTCATAATTCTTACAAAACAAAAGTCCTTTATACTTCACTGTGAATTTGTCCAATTTAGTAATCTGCTTGTGATGTACATAATACATGTAAGCAATGATTTTTTTATATTGGGTGTTCAAAGTTAGCTTCCTAAAGCCATATTTGGGCACCACTATTGCATTCCAATGAACTTTTATTTCTTAAAAAAAAATTATATATATATATATATAAAATGACAAAAAAAATTTGTTCCTAATTTTTGTGAGACTGCAATAATTTTGCAATTTCCTTTTTAGGCTTATCCTAGCTACATGAAAAATGTGTCTTCATTTTATATCAACTGTAATATTTCCTTAAGAATTTTAAAAGAAAAATAGTGACTCAAGTAAAAAAAAATTTAAGCAGCTGCAATGCAGGAGCCTAAGTCCCACTAAACTAGCTCTGAAAATTTTACCCCAAGGCAGACAAGCAGATTTGTGACTGCATATACAGTAACAGTCTATTTTCAGTAAAATTCAGCAGTTTTGTATCCTTCTCCAGCACTTTTTACAATAATTTGGACAATTCAGAATTTCAGCTGATGTAATACTGCCCCCTTTTATTAGAACTGGAAAACATGCTGGACTTCAAACATTTAGTTTTGTAGCTGGAGAAATTCTGTTTATTTATGCTGTTGCTTCCAATGCTTGAAATTGCATGACAGTATAAGATAAAACATGAAAAAAATATAAGTTTATAACAAAGTAGGTGGGGGGCTGGGGGGGTGGATAATAATTCTAAGCAGTATTTTTGCAGGGTATGTGTAATAACTGGACTTCATAGGCAGCATGTCACTCCAGGGAATTCCCTGATATTTTTTTCAGGAAGTTCAAGGTGTTGCTGAATTTTGCTTTTGTATCAGTTTCATTGTCCTGTGTGCTTGCATTGGTGTTCTATAGAAATCAGTGTATTTATAGAATAACACTAGGGCACAGCAAGCATTGTCTTTTTTTTTCTTTTTTTTTTTCTTTTCGTCTTTCTATTGTGAGGAATTAGATACATCTTGGAATAGCTGAACGATTTTAATATCTCTCAGACACACAGAAGTGTTAAAGTGAATTTATTTTTTAAATTAGAACTTTAAAATGTAATTTGAAATTAAATTCAAAGCAAAGCATCTCAGAAAAAAGGAAATTAATCCCTGGGTCTCCAATGATATCTTTTAAAGAGAAATGCTTCCATTATAAACAAACAAGGGGAAAAAAAATCACCAGCTTTTGTAGATATCACAGGAAACAAAATCAGGCTACTCGTACTTAAAGAAATGTTTTACCTGATTTCTATGTATTTAGTGAAGAAGGTGATGGAAGTTGTAACTGCAAATGCACAAAGGGTCAAATACAGCCCTAACACTGGTACTCGGGTTATAAGAGTTATGGGAGGAAAATACCATTGCTAACATCAGCCTCAGTAGAAGAACATAGCTCCATTATCAAGGCCAGGTTTATAATGGGAACCAGGTGCAGAAGGCTGTGGGTCTGAAATCTTGTGAAGTCTGTTCCTTAAACTCAAGAGATAGAAATATGAAAGCTGCTCATAAATGTTAGCTTTCTGTCTGTACATAACATATGATTCAGCCTTTAATTGATCACATGCTATTGCTCAAATACTATTCTTTACACCTAAAGTCATACTTGTGCCTACCAATATACATACTTTTTTTTATTTTTAGATTTACTCTGTATGCTATGTGTAGAAAGACATACAAATAATGTATTTGAAATTTACACATTAAAAATACATGTTCACTGAAACTGTGAAACTGACAGTGGGAAGACAAAAAGAAACAGTGCAAAATCTCTGGCATATGTAGGTCATTTAAATTTACAGATAAGTTAGCTTTGGCGCCAGCTTACTATGAATCTAGTTTTGCATCTATGGAAGAATTTGCTGTATAGGCCTTTGTTTTTAAGCATTTTGCTCAATTGGCTTACTTTCCAAAATTGTCTTGTTAAAGTTGGTAGCTTCTGCCTTGCTGTTCCAATATATTAGTTAACATTAGTTAAATGCTTAGTCCCTCAAATTATATAGAGGCTCATTAAAATAAAATCTAAATGATTTGTTTATTGATTACATTATCAAAATCGATTAGTTAAATGAAAAATATGCAATCTTTGTGAAGTGTAAGTCATGGAAAATTAATTGGACCATAAATGAAAAAAAAGTTTGACCAGACCAATAATGATGTATATACATAAGAAATTAAAAGAAAATGCACATAAGCGTAAACTACCTATATGAAACATTATTATTTCAGTAACTCTGTACACTTACATATACAGGTGTCTATGTGTGTATATATACACACCCTGTATAGAGAAGAAACTTCCCATATTAGGTAAAGTATTAAAGCTTTTCCAGTTCCATCATGCTTCCAGTTCCATCACAAAAGCACTTGGCAATAAAATATTTTCAGGAAAGAAACCAGCACATTCTTTTGGTATTAATAGCTATATTTGCATTTGAATATTGGCTACAAGAGTTTTTGCCACAGTCTATGCTTAACAGCATGCTTGTATTGTCACAGAACACAATTTTTTTTTATTTCTGTTGTCTGGGCTACTTCCAGGGGTTGCCTAGATGCAGGTTTTAGACCTCATTTATGATGATGATGATGATAATAATAGACATAATAATAATAATAGACATAATAATAATAATGATATCATTATTATTATTAATAATAATAATAATAGGGGAATTTGGCCCTGTTCTTCTATTGACTTTCCAGTTCAAGAAAACACAGCAAATACACTTCTTTTTCACTTGCGTGGGGTATTTCCTATGAAAAGGATAAAAGCTTTGCCCTGTTTTGGTCTTCTCCCTTAAATCTTGGAGCAACGGAAAATCCCAAAGGAATGGAATTAGATTAAAATGGGTCCCAAGGGTGAATGTTGAAAAATTTGCACAAACCAACAAGGATAATTTTTCCCAAAGGATGATGTTCTGCCATAAAGGATAGCGTCTTTGTGGTGAAGCTAACAGCATAATGATTGTATCTTCTTATGTACAATACATTTCCCAAGCTACTCAGGAGACTCTGCAGATATATACTGAAATGCATTCCATACTATGCTTCTCCACAAAACAGTAAAGATAGGTTGAAAATTATTGTTTGAACATAAATTTGCTAGGACCGGAATATATTCATTGATTTAAATTGTGGGTCAAAATGGCAGCTGCACAATCCTATCATATCCCTTCTTCAATTGTCCTGAGAACTACAGAATACATTTGCATATTATTTCACACTTAGACACAGACACATCCACAAAAGTTACTGCTGTTTATTTCTAAGCTCTGTGTATTCCTCTGAGTAAATTCACAACAGCAAATGCATTGCCAATATAACTCTCTTAACTGCAGTAGATTAAGAAGAGCAAGGATAAATTGGGACTACTTTCTCTGATACTTCATTACTTTCTAAAATTAAAAATGTATCCTGTTTCTCAAGTATCATTAGGCTGCATCAATAGGTATGATAAACTGAAATACACTCCGTGTTGTTGAAGTATATTTACTTAGCTGCCGGTTTGTGGGATTATACACTACTCTGTGCTGGCTTAACTGTTATACCTCAAACAAAAAATAAGTATAGTAGCAGGTAAAAATGGCTTCTTTTCTCTCATTAAAGGACTTGAGCAAATAATGCAAAACGGTATTTGCAAATGTTTGTTTGAAATCTGATTAAGGGAGTTTGACCATGCTTATTTCTTCCTTTGTTTTCTTTTCACAAATATTCACGCAAACAGATTTTTATTTCTACAGGTGTATTTGCATATTAACATGGACATTTGTGCAGAATTAGGCATTTGCTGTTTATGCCCAATTACTCACCCCTGTTCATAAAAAACAGAGGCTTTGATGTACCACCCGCTTCAAACTCCATGCTGACCAAATGAGGAATGCAGTATCAGGGAGCTCTTCCAGCCCCTGATACAGTGTCAGTGCTAATTATAGATCTTTACAGCAACTCTGTGAACTCTGCAGCAATTTAATCTAGGGGTCCTGCAGGCCTTGCTGCCCTATGCCTTACCACTGCCATCTTTTTGCTACCAATGGTATGCCAGAGGAAGGCACATCAATTTTTCTGTGGTGTTGAAGCTAATGGATGCAGGACTTGATAGCTACAAGTAAAGGCTTTCCACTACCTGGGAGGTCTTTTAGCTGAGAGAATTTCCAGTTGCTTTTTTCAGGTAATTTAAGGCAATGTTGCAATACTTATCACTGAGTCAGGCACAGAAAACAATATAATTTGTCTTAGGTGACCAACTACATCACAAATCACAAGCAGCAAACTACTGAACATTTAAGTGCATAGTTTATGCATAACTCAAAAGTTAGATTGTTAGAACACTGACACTTTCCTTATATGCGTATAGAAATTGCTGATCCTCCAGGGGTAGTCTGAAAAGATAAGACAGACTGTATTTGTTGGATAAATTGCTCACTGCACGTAGCTTGTCCATCTGTAGTCACATAACACTAACTCCATAAACAGGTCTATCTCAATTGGAAATGTGTAACAGCGTAATAAAAGATATTCAACATCAGATTACTCGTACTAAAATCATGTTCAAGTCATAGTAAGCTGTTACAACACTACTTAAAACCTAAAGTATGCCTAACCCACAAGCTGAAATTGCCCAGCTTACATCCTAAAAATCTACAGACAACATTCATTTCCCAGCATTTCACTTTTAATGCCTGTGGCCTTTAACATGTTGCAAATGCTTCTATGAGAAAGGCTGGAAAAACATATCAAATTTCTGTTCTCTTCCACTTGCTGACATTCATTAACTGAGGGATAACATTGAGACAAGGTTTTGGAAAGATCTCTTCACCTCCACCCATTCCAAAGCAATTTATTAAGCAGCCACTAAGAGCAGTGGACACTTGTGGTTTAATGTCAGACCTGTGTTGATCAGTAGCTGGGGGCATGCTGTCGCTGTTATCTTGCCAAAGGCTTCTTGAGATAGCAGGCAATGGATGCATTCTTATCTCACTGCCATTTTCTTTGCATCCTTGAGTTAATTGCTATGTGACAATTTCATTATATCGCTTCTATTCAGATGAACTATCTTCTTCGTATACATAGAGGTTCTTGCTTAGTGCATCCTACTTTCACACATTTGTTCCCTTCCATTTCTAAAGCACTAGAACACTCTTTGCTGTGTTTTGGATGCCAGTACAAATAGAAGCCATCACTGAGAGGATTCGCATTAGAACCGTATACAAAGTGAGTCACTGACATGTCATGTACTGTAAAACTTCTTGGTCTGTCAAGGGTTCAGCAGGCTGCCGAAACATATTCGGTTGCCAGCTCCTTGCCAGAGTTCTGTTCTGGCCACTCAAGTTCTTTGAATGCTCATGAATAAGATTAGGTTATACAGCTTGCACTCTTCCTCCCAAGGGATTCCACTTTATCAGGGGATTACCTGCATAACCTTTGTATAACTCCTGTGTTTTATTCCTCAATATCTCACTACAGATCACACTACATCATGACAAATGTGTCATTGTGAAGTGTGCGTCAACTCTTAGTTTCCTTTCAGAAATAACCCAAAACTTATAAATACAAGAAAGATTTTCCTGCAAAGTTTGCTCCCACCCTCCTTCACCCAAGGTTTATTTTTTTCTCTTTCTTTGCAAGGAATGGGCTGAGTTAATATTCACAGTCATAGACTGACTATGTATAGACCAGGATACCTATCAGTCCTCTGCACTAAATAGCATGCTCTGCTATGTATGATTTCCATTCCATTCAGTGCAAAAGCCATCCATAGTTTATCAGTATATAGTCACTACCATGGACAGACAAAAGTAGTGAATTGCAGTATGGGAGATTTGTAGCAAATGTGTGAGTTATTCTATAAGGGAAGAAGGAGATGAAGTGTACTACTTGATTTATTAAGTGATTTCCCTTTATCTCCATCTGTGCCATGTTACTGTAGCTACCTAGGAATACGTGTTAGGAGAACATAAACAATCCAGTTAAAAGGAGAGAAAAGCACCCAGTTTCCTGTTTGTGACCCCATTTAAGGTCTCCTAATGTAAAGCATTTGCTATGTTAAGGATGGATTTTGCACACTTGCCTCTCTGAATCAGGACCCACACTACTTATTCATCCTTCAACTGTTCTGGGATTTTGCTCCCGAGGTATTAGGAATGCTCCTGATGTGGTGCAGACTATGGTTTAAGTAGTGGAGGTCTCTATCATTCTCTTATGAAAGAGAGGGAAATTTTCTTGCAGTGTTTGCAACGATTTGCTAGCCTGGGTCTCCTTTCCTTTTTTCCCCTGCTGCTCTCTTCCCCGCTGATCACCCTCACTGTGCGCTTGCTGGGACTCTTGTAGTGCTTCATGAAAACAACATCCCCATATTACTGTTGTGTGTTACATCTAAATTAATTAATAGAATGGCACACAATTTCCACAGTAGAAATCCCACTAGTATCTTATATGGTGAAAAGTGAATATTATTTCACAGATATTTGCTGTATAGTGGGTATATTCTCTATACAACTATATTCTTGTTGCTACTTGGATTTAAGTTCACAATCAAGCCTAAACATTGAAGATTTTTCATGAGCAAAATACATGATTTATCACATTTTTGATTGCTTGGAGGTAGCAAAGTAATAGAGATAAAATTAAAAACTGCATTGTAAGTTAATCACATTATTTTTTTCTTTAATTTTTCTATTTTGATAGCGATGAAATAACTTACTTAGGATTAGACCCTTTTAGGCTCTGCTTTGGATCAAAACCAAAGCAGGTATAGCTCCTGAGATGAAGATCTTTAATAGATCTGAAAGGCAGGAGCCTTTCTAGGTTCCATACACTGCCCCTCCAGTGCAGAGGTTCTCAGCAACCCCGGCTGAAGCTCACTCCCCCCTCAGGCACATAGCTATTTGAGCAAGTCTGTTGTAAAGGCAACAAAACATGGTTTTGAAAACAAAAAATCACCCCTCCTCTTTTATTAAACTGGAACATTTCACTGTTTGAGTGTCACAGCATGAACCCATAAATAACTGAATCAGAAGATTTAAAGGCTTGTGGACCAGTAGGTTGGAGGGTGAGGGTTGGGACAGAACTTCACGGCTGTGTACGGTGTCCATGAAACTGCACTTTGAATGTAACACAGAGTAGGAAATAAGAGTAAGGGAGAGTACAGACAGGAATATGAAGTTCCTATAGTTTGAATGGTGGATATAAACCCAGATAGCTCCAGAGTATATAATTCTTTCCTTCCTTTTGGCATCATCCCTTTCAGTTCTCCCAATATATAATAATTTGAAATTCCTCTTATGTCTCTGTTTCTAAACCCTAAGAAGCAGCAAACCTGAGCCTTGCTGTTTGCATTCTTCTGATATCAAAGACTCCTATCCCACTGGGGCCCTTAGCCATAGGAGAGGTTTGAGGGAGGGAGTAGAGATGTTTTTCCTTCTTCTTAACTGCTCCACCAGCTTGGAGGATGGGGAGGGGAGAGGGATCAGATAGTAGATTTTAATGTTCAGAATGGAGGCTGGGATGTGACTGATGCCTGAGCCCAACATACTGCTGCTTATCACTGCTTTTCTTAGCCGATGTGGCAGTGGGGTTGGAGCTGGGTGGAGGTTGGTGCCTGATGATGCAGAGTACCTATCCTCCCAAGGTCAGCCTGTTTCTGCAGAAGTCCACACCCTAGAGATATCTTGTCCCATATAGAAAGCAGTAGAAGGATATATTTCTTCATGGATAAAATCTGTGTTACAGATTTACAGGAAGTATTTATTTATTCTTCAAATTAGCTGAGCGGGAGAATTAGCTAAACAGAGATGGATTTAGAGATCAGCACAATGCAGCAAGATTAAAAAACCCTTTCCATCTGAATTAATGAATTTCAGACTGCTTTTCATAAACTAGTTTTTTAGAAGTCATCTGTGAAGCCTTATATAAAGAATTTTCAAAGGTAACTTAATGGGATGGAGAAAAGGTTTAAAATTATCTACTGAGGCTGTTGCAGGAGATATTAAATATTGATTTATCTTGGAGTAAGAATCATACTAAAGAGTGAGGCTTGTAGTCAGATCAATTTATCTGGAATACAAACTGTATGGCCATATTTAGTACAATGTCAACATGAATCTTAAACAAGTAGATGTGAAAGGTTGAGCATTTAATCTAAATCTACTGGTTCTCCCAATCTTCAATTAAAAAAAAATATCTTAACAGTTCAAACTGAACTGCTCCTAAATGTTCCAGGTGGTTTATATTAAAAAGTGCTTTATTTAGTCAGTCATACTGTATCATAACCCTTTCCCGTGCATCTTGTTGCAACTAGAAAAAAAAATCCACAGTCCAAGGCTTTTCCAAGTCTTAAGTTTTTAATACTTCAAACTCTCTTGAAAACCCAATGTAAATTGTTGAAGTAATCTGGCAAATAACACTGTAAGCAATTTTCTGCTACTTGCCACTGCTACTGCACTGCCAAGCTTTTGGTCGTAATATAAAAGTTGGCTCAGATTGTACTTAACCAACTAAAACTGATTATGTTCCCTTTTCAGACATAAATAGATACCAGTATGCCAGCTAGTGGTACTGGCTAAAATATTTTTCAGTCTGTATAAGTGTACATAGGTCTCCAGTAGGATATCCTTTATCCAAGTCTAACATCAAAGCAGTAGGTCTCAGATAATTTAAGTGTTACATTTGCTTTTGTTTGTACTGTTTTCTTTAAACATATTCATTAGAAAAGAGCAGAGCCTTTAATGTTCCATGACTGAAAAATCCATCAAACAGATTTACGGCAGAGGCAGTGTGGCATAACAGCCAGTGGACTGGCCTAATGTTCAGGAGTCCTGGGTGCAGTTCTCAGCTTAATCATTGACTTTCTGGGTAACCGTAAGATAATAATTTCCCTTCTCTGTGCCTGAAGATACTGTTACCAACCTCCTTCTCAAAATGGTTTGGGCACTGCTAATGCGCAGTGGTAGGTATTATGGTTGTCTACATATATAGTAGTAAAAAGCTCCAAAATACTGATTGCTTCCCCAGGACATTATTATTCCGTTTCCTGTAAGATACAGCTAGAAAATACAGCCACAGTTATAAAGTGTACAGGGATACAAAGGAGCAAGGAAGGTATGAGACAGGAAATTCCCTCTTACTCACAGATTTTATTTGTCCACAGAGCAGCAAAAATCTTCCACTGGAATCAGGAGCTGGAATGTTCCTTCAATGAATTGCATGAACTTTTCCGTATATGTCATCTGGGGTGGATGGATGAGGATAGCGGAAAGGACAGAAAAAGTTAATTTTAAATGCAGAGAGATGTATTAGGACCCAGTCTATGCTACTGCTGAAAATGAGGTCAAAAATAGGTCTTAAGTGGGACATAAGTGGCTAATATGCTCTGTGGGTGAAAACACTACTTCTGAAACTCCCATTCAAGATTGGTTGTTAAGGTATAAAAGCATTTTCTAAACTGTCATTGTTGCATTGAGCTGAAGAGTACTTTAATGGATATCTTATGTGGGAAATTTGAAACAAGCTTTTCATGATAAAAACAATGTTTATAAAGTCATTCTACTTTAAATGAAAAGCTAGAGAGTGGATTTTTGCCAGTAGCATTAGCTATAGATGACTAGTAGTTTTGTCTTTGTATATTGCAGCAGTAAACCCACATAATTTCTTCAGCCTGTAGGTATTCATTTTGCATTAAAGATGGTTTCAGGTGTAAGGGTTCTTGGATTCTGCATGAAAAAAAATGCATAGCCTTCAGTTACTCTTTTAAAGTACTCTTTCTCTCTTGCATTATTTTGATTCATACTTCCTGCATGGAAGAGTTACTCCTTCTGAGAGATGTAAATCTCTCCCAGTTTCCAGGAAATACATATGTGCCTGCATTTGCATGTTGGATGTAGCACATAGAACCTTTATCCTACTTCATCAGTTGCTTTTGTTTGTTTGTTTTGATGACTTTATAGTGTTCATAAATCCAGTTTGGGCTGCTTTTTCCTCGAGTACAGATTTTAAAGACATAAATTATGAGCAACTTAGTTCTGATTGTATTGGAAAGATAAGGAAGTAAATATAGCAGTTTTACTGTTAGGCATTTGTTCCTTTGCCTTCAGCTAGGACATGGTTAATGCAAGGTCTTGTCCACTTGCATAAATCATTACAGGACTATGTACTTGACTTTCTATTGTTTTATTCCTAAACAAGAATAATTCTTTTTCATACCTTCAACCTACCTGTCTCAAAGAGAAAAAGGAGCAATCAATAAGGAGAAAGCATATTTTTCAGCCTGAAAAGTAGTTGTCTGATTTTTATTCTCAGATTCAGTGTAAACATATGAGAACTATATGCTTTGGCCCTGATTCAGTGAAGTATATTAATCCATTCTTAATGTAAGCGCACAAGTATTCCCCTGGAGTTAAGTAGTGTCCTTGTCCTTGAGGTCTCTGTTGGACTAGAGTGAAAGTACTCAGCACCTTACAAGATTAAGGCCTATAAGAGGCTGCAAGAATTTGCAGCTCACTAGTTTGCTTTGCTTTGGTTTGTTTTTTTTTCCCGTTGAATGAAGATTAAATACAGAAGCTAGTTGTGGGGTACATCTATATTATCACAGGCATTATGTACATCACACTTGATATTGTAATCATGCAAACAGTAATCTTGCCTTCCTGACATAAACAGTAAGCAGTGCATTTTCCTGAGGCTGAAATAATCAGAGAAAAACATGGCAGTGATGGGGGTACAAGTGGCAAAACACTGCATAATGATGTTGTTATCATTGTTCCATTGTCATCCATCCTTATTCCATAGTGATATGTTTCTTTTCTCTCTGAATATAACAAAAAAAGCCCGAGTATAAACAGAGTAATATATAAGCAACTATCACAAAATGCAGCCTTGAAAAATTATACTTAAAATGCTACAAAATAAAAAAAAAATCATCTTGATAAATCCAGAAAAATCCTACTTTATATATGCATGTTATGCAATTATATATTACATCCAGCACAAGGCAAGGCATAGACTTGAAAACAGTAGCATTTGGTGGGATTTTGTTAACTGCCTTGATTGCATTTCTAATTCTAAATATGAATATGAACATTTAAGCCCAAGTGCCTTTTGCATCACCAATTTAAACTACTTCAGGTGTCTTCCTGAAAATGGGATGGAACAGCCATGTCTAGAGGCCTGCATTGCTTATAGAGATAAACAAAAGGGGTAGGTACCCCCAGTGACTCCTTCAGAGTATCTGGGTTAGATATTTGTACTTCCAAAGCCCTGGAGAATTTATCCTAATGGAGCTACTGGAATCTACACTTATAATATACAACACTATACATGTTTAAAGATTGCCGTAATAGAATGCACAAAACTCTGATTCAGATTTTCCCTGAAGTTTAGTTCTTTAATTGTAAAAGTACTTGCAAATAGAATATTTGAAATATTTGCTTTTAAATCTTTATAAGTACCACCCACATATAGAGTAGAAAAAGTACATTTACTGCTATTTGATAAATGATTATTGCATCATGTGGTCCATTTTTATTACAGCTCTTCCAGTATTGTTTGATCATGTCACAATAGCTGACATGTCCCTATCAGAAGGCACAGCTGTGAAATGATGGAATGAAAGTATCTATGAGAACAACATCTATCTTTCTTTTCACATTCATAGGTTTAAAATCAAACATATATATGTGTCTGTCTTCATGCACTTACATTTCCATATCGTTCATAAAAGAACATCATATTGCTCCTCAAGATGTTTGACCAGTGCTGTATGTGTATGTCTCTGTGTGTGTGTGTGTTCTGGTTTTTTTAAAGACCTCTCTTTTCCCAACTTTGTGTGGAGGGCAGCTGAATTTGCTTTGTGCTGTTGAGGTTAGCAGAACACCACAATGAAATTGAAATTGGTGACTTCTTTTCTGCCTGTTTTTTTTCCATTCCAAAAAAATTGTTGTGCAGAACCTAGAATAGTTTTTCTGGTTGTTATACTGCTGTGGCTTCTTGCTAAAGCTGTGTTTTCAGCCTGGAATATATTACTAGATGACTGAGACAAAAGGAGATTCACAGTTTTGAGGCTAGTAACCGGATCTCTGATCTTCAAAATTCTGTTCTGATTCTAATGCGTGAAAATACTTTTAATAAAATTCAGTAACAAACAGAAAAGATTGGAGAAGCATGAAGATATACGTACAGAATCATGGCATTGTCTAAATTTGGTAAAAGTATTTCTGTACACTTTTATGGCATTTCAATGTCTCCATTTTTAAATACTTGGTGAAAATAGGCCATAACTGACAAGGTCCAACCATTTGCAACATTAAACTGAAATACAGCAAAATATATATTATTATTCCTCTATAATATTTATTATTCTCATAACTCTAATGTTAAAAATTTGCATGCTGTTCTTAAGGTCCAAATGTAGCTATCAAATTGCTTCTGTTACTCACTTTACAGTACAGAGAAAAAACCCAAAAAACGGTTCTTCTATTTCCTAGAAGTGTATGTCAATTGTAAATTGTGTTTATTTTTTTCTATCTCTGAAAAACACACATGTATGTGTTTAGTTAAAAGAAAAAAAAAATCAATGGTTGCATTCAGATTGTTTCTAATTACAAGATAAATAGATTTGGTCTACACCATTTACCAGTCTCCCTTAAATCCAGTGAGTGATACCTGATGTTATAAAAGAAAATTAACTTCTCTCCCTAGAAGGCTCCCAGTTAATCATCTGTGGATGTTGGTCAGGAGGGAAGGGAGCAGCAGAAAGAACGAGGGAATTTCTCTTTGACCCCAGCAGTTGAACAGCTTACACTCTGGAACATGAGATTTGATTATCTTAGCATGTGTTACTACAAATGTTATTAACAGTCATAAAATTATCCAGCTCATTTAAAAACAAGTGGCAGCCCAAGCTTTAGACTCTTTCTGACCTCTAGTGAATTCTGCAGCCATATTACGCAGAGTGTGAAGTAGTAAGTACTTTTGTTTGCTTTAAATTTACCAGCTGTTAATTTAATTGATTGTCCCTTTGTTTTGCAAGGACTCATGACTTCTCATCAGTCTAAGGTAGAATCTCACAATTGGTGGGATTTTTTTAACATTTTTTTTTAATCTTTACCTTTCATTTGATGTGTAACTTTACTGTAGGCTGCTGTATGATTTTGCTGCTGAAACAAAGAGTTAATCAGAAAATTCTCAGATACTGCCATGCATCATGCCTTTGTGCATGAATAAAAAGTTGGAAACCGCATGAAAGCAGTAGTTGGGTTACCACACAACTGGATATGCTTAAGTCTGAACGCTTCATAACTCTAACTACTGGGGAGTTGCAAACTTATAAATAACCTTGCAATTGGTTAAAACCATATTAAAACCATATGAACAAAGACATAAAGCATTTGGTTAAAGGGGCTCAGTAAGTGCAGTAATCCTGTTGAAAGTAATCTAACCAGGACAGATCCATAGCTTAGGAGTGCCTGCAAGTGTGGCAATAGTTATGGGTATGCCAGGTATGTCAATACTTCATGTGTAGGAGAGGATAATATCCTACTTAGGTGGAAACATTTTCTGTCTTTTTTTTTTTTTTTTTTTTTTCTTTTAAAAACATTTTTAAATTCATGCACTTATTTTTAAAGGCATGCTTCAATGCACTGAGGTCTATTAACTTCTTAGTATGTGCTGAATGCTCCCAATAATCAGGGAATTCATCTAAATCCTTCTCATTTGTGTTCAGAGCTTCAGGATGGCTAAGGTTCACACTAACCAGAGGCTCTAGGAATTCTGATCCTTAAAATGAGGCTTCCAAAATAATTAGCTAAAGAGAGTGTTTACATGTAGGCTGTTCGGGTTTGCATTTACTTATCTGCTGAAATTTTTTGCCTTCAGCACTCCAGTTTCAAACTGTATTCTAGACACTTTAAATTTTGGTGAAACTGCAATTCTCTATTTTGACACCAGAACCTGGGTCTTAAAAGAAGAAAGCCCGTATCATGACAATCACTATGAAATTCTGTTACTGAACAGCTCTGGAGTGTTTTCCGTTTGTGATGGTCTTGCATATGTCACATTGTCACGTGGCAGCCAGCTGAGGCTTGCCAGTCAGGCAAAGAAATTTTAGTCTAAATTCCATTATCTGCTTTTAACCTCTTACTTTTCAGTTATGCTTTAAGATGGAAGAATACATATAAAAGGGGACCCAGTGGTTTCTCTCTCCCCGCATCTTTTCAAGCAAGCTATTTGCTTTGAGGCACTGCCATGCAACACAAATCTGGAGTCTGTGGCAGGGATGCTAGTCCACGCTGTATGTTCAGCACACAAAGATAGTACTGGAACAGTTTCTGAAGAACACAGGGGCCTGCAAAAACTGAAAACAGCAGTATGTCAGGATGAAAATTCACTAACTGTCCCTCTTGGTTCCTGAGATCTTTGAATTCAGGTATTTCACTTTACATGAAAAATAAAGTAAGGTCAGGTTGTATCAACATCATAGAACTCAGAATATCCTTCATTCATGCAACCTGTAAATCAGTGGTTCGGAAAGATGTATTGTGTATCTTGTAGTATCTTAAAATATCAGCACTCCTACAATAAGTTTGCCTGCTTTGGTAATTTCTCTGGTTTCTTAGAGCAACTCCTGCTGCTATGACGTTGAAAACAAGTTCTAGATATTCACCACAGGTTTGCAGAACCAAAGGCCTTGCTTCTAATTGTAACAATAATTCAACTATTGTGTTTATCTACTTTGCCATCCAAAGAATTCCAGCAGTTGCATGCCTGCACACCAGTAGGATGATTGACACTGTTGTAATAAAGTTAATGTTTAAACTTCCCACCCATAATAACTAAAATATCCAGAGATAAGGCTGAAAGTCAATTTGTAATTATCCCTGCTGTGCCAAGATGTTGCAAAAGATTCTAAGTGGAAGGTAATTTAACTTTTCAGACATAGCCCTTAAAAAAGTAGGAAGAAGGTGAAAAACATGGGACATTTGTATCTCAGCTTTGCGGGGGTCAGGGGGAGGTTTTGTGATTCCTTTTTATTCAAACTGGGAACCATTTTCTCTTTGTTCTGCTGAAAATGTCCTTCTTACGTTTCGAATATAATAAGTTGTTTGCCTGTTGTTTACTGTCCATAGTACATGAAGGGAATAGATCACAGTTAACAAACAAGCTACTAGAACATTTAGTATGGAATAATTCAATTGACATACTTTTTATACGTAAAGACAACATGTGATGATTATTTGTAGTCATCCTAACTAAAATATCGTCCTCAGAAGAAATAATACCCCTTCAGTCACACGCTCTGGGGCTTCTGTGAATGACCTGTATTAATTCAGTTTCTAGAGACTGGCTCTTTAAATTAGTGTTGGTAACTGCTTCCATGCTAGACTATTGAAATAAAGGGTATTACATCATTGTCCAAACATGTCTACTTAAATAAAAAGTATTTGTTTGCAAAAAATATATATATTTTTAATCTTTTACACAACGATCAGCATGCATGCCATTTTCCATTTCAGACTAAGCATACATTTCAGATGTGGAAAAAGCAAACATGTTGAAATAATTTGAGGCATGGGTATAGTCGGATCAGTCTTGGTAATCCAGAAGGGAGGGGTGCCCAGTGTATTATTACATTTCGTATATTATTTTTCAAGAGATGGATGCAATCAGTCATCTTCTCGCATATGGTTTGAAAAAAAAATTGTCTTGCTGGCAAGTAAACTGTTATTTAAGTACACAATCCACGGTACTACAGAAACAGTTTTGCCAAACTTGTCCAAGTATTCTCACATCCTTAAAGATGGTATAAATATCATTTATAGCAAGCCGTTTACTTCAGACTATATGGAATGCCTTCCTGCTCCCCTGATCTAAGTGTCCCAGTTTGCATTATGGCCTTTATTGCTTCTGTTTGATGGAGTGATCAGTAAAAATTTAATGACACTATAAAATAATAAAAATGTCATTAATTTACCACGGATCTTGGATGCAGTGGTTGTAAAGTTACATTAATAAACAGAATATTTTTTACAACAAAAAGCATTGTTACGTGGGAACATATAAATAACACACATAAATTTAAGAGCAATTTTACTGTTAGCACACACATTATTATGGAATAGCCAATAAGTGTATAAAACATAGTATATAAAATTTTATGAAAATATACTGTGCACATCAAAAATTCAGCTTTTATCTAAGTGCAGAGAAAAGCCATTATTGTGTGCTTACTGTTTCATTGCTGTTCTTTCACAAGATCACAATTTTATATTTGTTTCTAGTCATTTGAAGTTTGCAGCCTTTTCAGAGGTAAGGGCTACTGCTTCCTTTTCCTTTACTCCTCGCTTCACTAAATCACTCTTTTACCTTCCACATGTGAAGAAAGAATTAATACTTTCTGCCAGAACGTGACAGAAAAGTTGCTAATTTAATTCAAAACTAAAAATAATGCCAAAGGGGTTGAAAGGCTTGCTTGGCGACTCTGGAAAAAAGGGATAGCTATCTAACAGTCGATCTGTCATCACTGGGGCTGCTCCATCACTGACTGTGATAATATGTGAATATGATGGATGCCACAGCCTCGTGGCTCATAACATTTAACATTCATCAGCTCTCACTAACGGGGGCTTTATAATTTAAATATCTTTATTTAATATGCAACATCTACTTCATACATCATAATTTCAAAGCACTTAGAGAACCAACAGTCCTGCAAGACAGTTGAGCAGAGTTTAATTTTTTCAATAACTTTTACGTTTTCTCCATGTTTGTGACTGACAACACATAAATAAGTGCCTAATCATATCATAGAATGGAAAATTAAGATTTGGCTGCTAAGAAGAATCTTTTTTCTCTTCTTTTTCTCAATTTAAAGAAGTAATTATTTTTACTGCATGTTCAACATAGAAAGAAGCACAAAGGATCTGAATTGTGCTGGGAAGCTCTTTCAGTTTTCTAGTGCAATCTCCAATTTTCTGTGTTGATCTAGTAATGAGAAAGGGTTGTCAGTGTTGTGTCCTAAACCTTTTTTCTGAAATATAATTTGGAAAACTTTATGTGACTGTACAGTATAAGGTCCATAGCCAGTACAAAAAATCAGTTCAAATTAGAGGCCCAAAGTGCTTTTTCACAGGTAACAAAACACCTCCACTGTCTATAGCAGTGCGCTCTATTGTAAAATAACCAAATTTTTCTATTAATGTAGGTTAAGGAAGCAGCAATATTTCCAGTAGTCAATGTACATGTGAGCAAACACAATCCATGTGTAGGTAACGCGTTTGTTAGTGCAGCTATGTATAACAATTTACTTTTAATGAAGGTATGTCTTTTTTTGTTCATATAGGAATATTATGCACAAAATCAATCTTCCTCTCAGCCTTTGCTCATACTAGGAAAAAGGTATACTTTTAAAGGATTTTTAGCACAAGTAACTATTCTTTTTAGGATGAATTCAAGATGGGAGCAAAGACAAATCCCATAAAAAAGGATTGGACCCTAATGGGACAAGTTTTTTCTCTACTAATAGATTTTATATGAATTTGTTGTATTTCATGGAACTGAAAAGGCATCTACTGGATAAAATAATTATTAATATTGAGGAACATTTTTCTACTTGTTACCGTTCTCTGAATTTGTCTAAACCCAATGCAAATATTGAAAAAAAAATTGCAATCACTATGAAGATCATTTTCAGTAAAAAAGCAAGTAAAGGAATTACTTTAAAAGGCATTTCAAAGACTTAAATATTGCTAGCCTAGTTACAGCTTTTTATGAATTAGAAGGAGGGGGTTAAGAAATAACTATAAATACATCTCCTTTGTTTGACAAGAGCAGGTATTCTTATGGTATAAGTGCTTTCATTTTACTGTTCATGAACGTTATCATGTAATTTTCCCTTCTCTCCTTCCATGTCAAAATATTGATATTCTTTCAGAAACTTTCTCTTTTTTTTTTTTCCCTCCCTTTTTTTTTTTTTTTTCAACAGAATATTTTCTGGTAAAATCAAAGAGAATGAATGACTAGAAATATATTCCAAATGTGCATATTGATATGTAGCAGAGTCTGTTGATTTTTATAGCAGAAAGGTATTTCTCTTTCTTCCGAAACATACTTCCAGGCTGTTCTTCCAAGAATACTGCAGGTGCTGTATTAACATCCTTAAGAAAAAGCTTTTAGCGCAAATATTTTGGAAGAGACAATATGTGTGCCAAAAGCTGTTTTCTTAGTACTGCTCTTTGTTTTTATTTCAATTGCAAATCAGCCCTTTGCAGTGGAACGCAGAATCCTTGACAAACATTTTTTTTATTCTGTCTACCAGTAAAACAAATCCGATCCTGATGATTCAGGTGAATTGTTACATTGCACAATATCTTTCAGTAAAATATTGGGCCTCTAGTATTGCAGTGCCTTTCTGCAGTCACATTTCATTTGAAATTCTTTTCTCATGAGTTCTTTTGTATATGTAAGCTCCTTAATCAACCACAGTTTTTGCAGAAGAAAATAAGATAACCGAATATAGAATGCGGAGTTTTTGTTGAACAATTGGAAGATTCTGAGGAACTTACAGAAATGCAGTTAGTACCTGGAATGCCTCAGCTGCATGTTGTGACAAATACAGTGTCAGATTCTGCTTTCTTGTCTTCCTCTGCAATTTAAACAGAAAATAATTAAAAACAAATCCATGGCTGAAGGAATCAAAATAATTCCTCCATTGTTGGCCTGGTGGGGTTTTATTACTTATTTATTACAAGATAATTGAATTTATTATTTATTACAAGATAACTGAAAAATAATCACGTTGCAAAGCAGAAGTATTTGGAGGCGGAGCAAATGAGGAGTCAAGGCCATCAGATATGTTTTGTCCTTAAGAACGTTTCCAAGTTTCTAACCATCTTGCAGGAGAGAAACTTCTAAAGTTTTCTTCTTATGTCTAGTACGCACAGCACAGAACTAGGTCATTGAACAATAGACTGAACAGCAATCAGCACTCTACTTCTGCATAATGCATTAAGTATAACATGGAGAAACTGTTCGTAGGGCTGAAAGCTGGTATTGCATGTCTGTAAATTCAAGCTGACATGACATTTAATATTGTTTCATAGTAATGAACAACAAGGTTTCATTCATTCACAAGTACAACATAATGCCAAGTTTAGTCTGAAGAGGTAACAACAAGGCAAGAGGGAAAACATGCTATGTTCCTTCAAATGAGAACGTTGAATTAATGATAACCATTGAACACTTTGCTACTGATATGCAGCGCTACAGAGACTACTATTGTGAGACAATATTACACTGTCGTTTATAGTAGCCTTGTCCAGTAGTTGATTGAGGAACTGGCTTAACACAAAAAATACCTTTCAGTTTCCACTTTCTAGTTCCAGGTTTCCTACGGAGGTCTTCAGCTCTCAAACGCTTTTTGGTTGCTTTCTGGTTTTCTAGGAGTATGCGTGCTTTTCTCCTTTTTTTTTTTTTTTTTATTTTATTTTGTTTTGTTTTGTTTTAATCTCCTTAGGTTCCCTTTCCACCGAGGTACAATTTAAATTCCTAGACAAAATAATAATATCAGTTCTGTCATCTATTATTCCTTCTTTCAAATACTTGTCTTTGAAATCTCCTTACATAAAATTCAGACTTGTGTTTTCTTAGAGGTATGAATGCAAACTTGAATATCATAGTGGGGCAAAAAGTGCTTTTTCCACTAAATTAGGAGGATGTTTTAATACAAACTCTTCTTTCAGCTTCTGAATTTTCATGTCTCCCAAATGTTGATTGTCTTTTCCAGTTTAAGTTAGAAAATAAATGGAAAGGCAAAGTGAGCAGCATCAATCAACACTGTTTGCTGCCAAGAGTGTTTTGTATTTGCATGTACAGTCATTTATGCATTATGGCAGTGCAGATCAAAATAATCTCAAAGTTTCTGTATATATTTCACATTCTAAACTGATTTTCATAAATGCAAACATTCAAAATCTGTAAAAAAAATGTCGCTGGGTTAAAATTGTAATTAAATGCACTCATTATTTGTTCTGATCGAGAAAATAATGCATGTATCAGTGCATAAACATATGCACAGGCATATAACGAGAGCTAACCTATGGACCATTAAGGCTACTTCTGTTCTTTTCCAGGAAAGAACAAGGTTTGATAATTTAGGCCCACAGTTAACAGGGAAACCCAATGAAGATGGAAAACTGGGCCCTGGTGTCATCGATCTTACAAGGCCAGAAGATGCAGAAGGTGAGTTGCAATTTTGACTACGGGTTATTGACCACCGCATCACAGAATGGTATGGCTGAAATGCTGCCAGTGTCATAAGTACTGTCCAGCTTACATCCTAGAGTAACGCCTGAATGATTTCTGTGTGGGTTTGAGAGATTGTAGTAAGTCCATAGAAAAGAGTGGATATACGAAAAGGACTGTAGCCCTCCAAGCCCTTCTGCAACACAACTGGGTTCCCCCCCCCCCCCCCCCCAAAGCTGTCAATTAAATGTTTACATTTATGCTATTATTAGAAGTGTAAGAAACATTGAGAAAACTATCTCTGTAAGGCAATATATATTTTTTTTCACCAGTTTTTAAGGATTTAGCAGTTTTGAAGTTAGAGCTCTGTAAGGAGTCTACCCATCAGTGCACTCAGTAACTATTCAAGATATAGCAAGCACAATTTTATTGACAGGCAGCTGTCAAATGATAATGGGAAAATATTTCACATTTTCTATATGAAAATGCCTGATATGAACCTTCAGTGCATTTGTACTCATTTCAGTGAGAGTTCTCTGTATCAGGCATACAGTGTCAAGCCATAGGTTGAAATCAGTGTGCATCAAGATTGAGTTTAGCCTCTAGCAGGGTTACCATGTATGCTCTGGAAGCGGATGCCACCAGTATCCTCTCTATCCTATGATACATTAGAAGAGAACACGTAGATAGATAAGAACCCTACCAGTCATGGTAGTAAGATTAATGTACTATTCAGATAGAATATTATGCAACTTTTTGCCCCCTCAATTTACTTCTATTTGAGAACCATTTTGCTTTTTTTTAACCTAACAAGTTCTAGTTATGCCACTGTTCTTAAGAAAAGATTAAAATATCTCTTAATTTTCCCATTAATATCCAAACATCTGACAGGTTCAAAAAATTTGCTTGCTTCCTTTTTTTTTAAAAAAAAAATAAAATAAAATAAAAGGACAGGACCAATAAACTTGGTTTAACACATAGGGTTATTTTCAAATGATTCTTGAAATACTGTGACAGAATTTTTCTAACAAAAAGGCATTGATATTTTCTGTACAGAGAAATATTCCTATAAACACATTTTCTGTTCTGTCTCTCTGTGATCCAGAAATAAATGGTCCAGGTAAGGTCTCAAAAATTGTCCCTTCATTTTGAAGTCTGACAACAGCACATGCAAATTTTATATTTTATTTACTGCATAGGTAGTACAAGATAAGCCTGTGACAAAACATCTTAGCGCCCTGATTCTCCTTGCTCGCCAACCAACATACATTATCTTTAATCAGTCTCTAGGCAAATGAAAAAAGCTGAATTTAAAAGTATTTTGGGCAAGGACTTGTGTGCAATGGAGAAGCTGCAAGTTCAGTTCCAAGACATTCCTGTACTGACTCATCCATACAGAGGAACAGTTAACTCAAATTTAATTCAGCAAAATATTCCTACTTATTGGCTTAATATCATGATTAGCTTATAACTTGTAACTGGCATATGTAGCAGGAGCGCACGCTGATATATTTTTTGCTTATTTATTTTTTTTAAAGTATTTTGACATAGTCAAGATTTCAGGTCTCCATAACAGTAAGATAAAATGTTGACTGAAGTTCATCAGCCATTTACTACAAATAATATTCAGAAGGAGACTAGCCCTCAATGAGACATTTCAGATTTTCCATATATATATATACACATTTTTTAATAGTTCCTTACAAAACAAATATTTTCCAGATTTTCTTTTTTGGGTAGCTATCATTTATGAGTTTAATTTCTTCATCGTGTATTGGCTATGATTAGCCACTGTTGTATTGTCTTTAGACAGAAAAATAATGAACAGAAGTTAGGTAAAAAATAACTTTCAGACAGGTGTTTTGCAATGATTTTTTTTCTAGATGAAAGGACTTAGGAGATACATGGACTTTCAAGAGTACTTATTGACTAATCAGTTATTTATGAACTGCTTTGTAAAGGAATTTCCAACCTACAGCAACTTCTCATATTTCCATATGTTGAAGGGTATTTTTTTTCCTCAGTTGGGATAAAAAGTTGCAACAGAATACTTACAGATACACAATTACTGGTTCATATGACATCAAGTCCCTGATGACTTTCTTGGTTTAGCTCATTTCTTTCTGTTCATCCTTTCTCTTTCTAGTGTCCTTAATTTAGTATCTTGATACACCTCGTGGTACTGACAGCCCCCCCTGTTACTGGATAGCACAGAATGAAGCTTTGAAATGTGTAACCCAAGCTTCAGTGATGTGTGCCAGTTTAAGGACAGTGTACATGTCTTTCTAGAGCTAGTGGAGCAGTTTGAGGCACAGTGTGTTGCCACATGAGAAATCTGAGTTCATGAATGGATTCAGATTTCCAGACTTTGCTTAGCAGCCAAGAGATGTCTCTGGAAAAAAGGTGCTGGATGAATACCTCTGCTGATCTGAAAAAAAATGTTGGCAGGAGTTCAAAACTGAGCTGCTTATTTGTCCTTTGAGTTGTAGACAAGGTGAATTTAGATATTAGCTGGATACAAATTGAAATACATTCAAAATACCACCCAAGTTTTGCCCCTTGTCTTTGGCAAGCTAGCTAAGACATGACACTTCTAGCATGGCATCATTTTGAGTGGAGGTCCATTGAAAACTGTGCTTCTGAAATAGCAGTTAAACTGTGGCCTCTGATGTAATGTCGATGCTACAGACTGTTCTTCAGGGATATTAATGCTTCTAATTGTCATACTATTACAGATCTTTCTAGGTTTGCCATGTCACAGAGTTTTTATATGTGTTGCTATTATTTTGTGCTTCTGTACATGTCTTTTTCAGGACTGGGTTACTAAGAAACTTGATGACTTATTCTTTAGAATCATAGAATTGTTTAGGTTGGAAAAAAGCCTGAAGATCATCAAGGTCAACCATTAACCTAACACTGCCAAGTCCACTACTAAACCACGTCCCTAAGCACCTTGTCTACATGTCTTTTAAATACCTCTAGGGATGGTGACTCAACCACTTCCCTGGTCAGCCTGTTTCAATGCTTGACATTCCGATGCTTTAGGTGATATCCTAATATCCAAACAAACCTTACCCCAACACAACTTGAGGCCGTTCCCTCTTGTCCTATCGATTGCTGCTTGTTTAGAGGAGGCTGACATCCATCTTGCTACAATCTCCTTTCAGGTAGCTCTAGAGAGTGATCAGGTCTTCCCGAGCCTCCTTTTCTCCAGGCTAAACACCCCTAGTTCCCTCAGCTGCTCCTCATAGGACTTGTTTTCTAGACCCTTCACCAGCTTTGTTGCTTTTTGGCCTCCTCTTAAGAAGAGAGCCTTGTTGCATTTTAGTGTGTTGCCAAGGTCACAATCATAACCAAATGTCAAAGGTTCCTAATAGCCATAGCCATTTTCTTCAAAGACTTAGTGTGTTTCACACCTTCCTTTCTGTTTTGTCATTGTTACTTACTTTTAATCTTTTTTTAGATACCATTTGAGTGCACGTTGCTGTAGACATCTCTAGATAATATTTATGTGTTTTGTTGTGTGCTTTTACACAAATAATGCAGTCATATAGAAAATAAAGATTTCTGAAGTAATGTAATGGTGGTCAGCTTTTTACCCTCATCTTTCATCAGAAATACATCCATATCTCTGAGGTCCAAGTGCAGTCGTGACAGAGTGAGTGTGTGGCTGTTAGATCTGTCAGATGGTTTTACTTCCGTCACCAGAATTTTAGAATTTCAGAGTTATTTGCAAAAGGTATATTGACTATTTGTAGCTGGCTTTTAGGTGGGGAGGGGGGGATGGGGAGCGGGGAGAGTAGTGTAACACATTTATTCCTGAGCCAAGAACTCCAAATTTAGTCCCACTACTGGCCATAAATGGGGGAAGTGCAGTTCGGGCTTGATCCCCCAACTGATCTAGACCAAGGGGACTATGGAAGTGCAGTTCCACTCCCTGCCTAGTGCCCACCTGTGTTTGCACAGGAAGCTAAAGTGTGCGGAGACATTGGACATGTCTGTCTCATCCCAACAGGCAGCTGATACAGAACAAATCTGGTAAGCACCCCTGGTTCCCATAGCTTTGGCACACTTTAAGGTTCAAGTAATTTGTTATAAGAAATATCAGCAGACTTCTGTGTTCTATGGAATGCCTTTGTAATAGTATCTAGCAATGATTTTTCTCTATTCCTAATATCTTTTCTATAACATATGGCAGTGATCTGAGTTTGACAGGACCAGAGTCATGTTTTCCTTTAATTTTAGGAGTGCTTGTGGTACTGGCTCATTGATCAGAAGCCGAAGCTACATGTATTATTTTTTTTTGAATCATGAATTATAAGACAAGTCTTGAAATTCTTTAAATTTAGCTCTATGCAATTACAAGATAAATATGCAAGGATACTGTAGGATGACTTTTAAGACTTAACTTGTTGTCCCTGTCCAGTGCCCCTTAAAAAAGAAATGTTTTTTAAGATTAATGGTAACAAGGTGCACTTTCAGAGATGACCTGGCTTATGAAGTCGTATTTGAAGTTTGTGTTACTCATAATGACCTAACTGTCATCTGAAAGGAGGCCTGAAAATCATCAGCAAGAGTTTTATATTATATATATGATATAAACCTCTCTATTACTTCCTTAGCTACCAGCAGGACTGGGCTAACTATATTAAAAAACATGCTCAGATTGTATTCAAAACATTGCCACTGACTGTGACACCATTGATGAATAATCCATAGCTATTAGACTTATATCATTACCTGGAAATTCCAGTTGTCATGTTAAAATTTATAATACATTTGTAGCTAGCAAAATTCAAAAACATGATTTGGAGCCTCATACATGTTCGGTGACTGGAATGCAAATTGATAAACAACAGCCAGTTATATAACTAAACAAGGATTTTTTTTTTTTTCTTTTTTCTCCAAACCTCATCATTTTAAAGGAAACCTCATTCTTTATGTAGGCAGTTTCACAATTTTGAACATTTGCAATTGTCACTACTGAAACACAGCTAACTGGCATGGACGCACCAAGACAGCTTTGAATCTAGCTATAGCTGAAACCCCTTTCTGAAAATGACTGACATACGTCAGCTGACCAAATTGTGGAGAATAGTCAGGAGCCATAGGTGACCCTGTTTAAATTCCAGGTGAGGGAACCTAAAATATTTAGTTCTTATTTATCTGATGATATTGGATGTTCTAAATATGTTTTTCTGGTTCACGTTCTAAAAAAAGATATTCCTTTCACAGATGCTCATTTTTGGTGATAGTGCTGCTTCTTTTGAATAGTATAATGTGCTCTATGTTTATGGTTCTTGTGCTTGTATAATGTGCTTTATGTTTATGGATCCTTCTGTTTTAGTGGTTGTGGTCAAATGCTTTGGAAATTTCTAGGAAGTATGTTAAGATTTTGTTTTGTAGTAGATAGAAATCTGCAGAATAGACTTAATGTTCCTGTTGACAATTACTGGTTTTACCTTAGTTCAGGTTGCAGTGTGGTTTCCTTCAGCAGTCACAGTCAGGGATTCAAATTCCACCAAGATCTGATCTTCATTCCTGCCAAAGAATTGGATCTGTTAAAATACAGTTTGCTTGATTGGATCCTGGGCTCAGGGCAAAACCATCTGAATGTTATTGTTTTGCCACTGCCTCACTGTGTGATTTTGTAAAAGAGAAATGACTTCTTTGTGTCCTCTTTTCCCAAGTGAAAAATCAGATGCATTGTGAAGCTAAATTCATTTTTATAAAGCAAGAAACAGATGAAAATGCTGTATTAGTACTTAACATTGAGTTCCATGTTCATTCATGTTGACATATTAGAATCAGGGGCTTGTGAATTAAATATTTGGCCTCACTTTGCCATTTTGGGACAGCACATACAAAGCCCTTTTCTTCTGAGTCCTGTTTTGATGTTTTAATTTGTTCTATTTCTTATGTGGTAGTTTTCTTGATTCTGTAAACTACGTGTTTAGCACTTGCTGATTCTTCCTTTGACTACTAATCTACCAGTGTGTGTTAAGCACGGACCATAGTTCTGAGGATAGGTACATGCCTGCTGGTTTGGATAAAAACAGTTTTAAATAACGTGGTGGGATCTCTCTGTCCACTTCATCTGTATCTATGTATTTATTTATCCTTCCATTAAACTGTTACTTTTCAAAGTCTTTCAAAGGATAACCTTTGCTATGAAAACTGGATGTTGACTCGGTCATTAAAAGGTATCTTGGAGTCCTCAGCGTGGGATTGGTGCCAGCCAGTCTTCTCTAAATTCATTGACTTAGTGCCTGTGTTCTCCCTTACACTGCCTGCTGTCTCTTATTTTAATTTTTATGTCCCTTGGTTTAAAGATTGTGGTTTTCTATATAACAAGTCACTGAGAATATATAGCTTTAAGCCTTATCTGTTTGATCATGGTATCTTCAACCATGCTTCAAGTAGGCTGACTGCAAGCAAGTTGGGGACTGCAAGCTGTGTAACCATTGGTAGTAGGCTGGTTCCAGCAGTAAACCCTAGCTTCATCTTATTAAATATAGTTCAGATATACACAGTTTTTGGTCTGAAGCTGATTTTGGACCTGAACCCAAGCTTGAAGGAGCACAAGGTCACCTTTGCTTTTAAACGAACATATTTCTATTCAGCAGTAAGCTTAAGAACCCAGTTCTGCAGCACTGCAGATGGTAGATTTGCTGACCAATGTACAAAGTCAATGAATTGCTCAATATGCGCAGCAGTTAACTGCAGCCTGTCTATTTATGTCCATAACATTAGCACTTCCCATTAATACCTGACTTGGGCTAGCTACATTGTGAGGCATATTTTAGTACAATGAGAGATTCTACCTGCCCAAAAGCAAGGAAAATTGAATGGCAAAGAAAGAAATAGTAATAGGCATCATCACAGATTTAACCAATTGCCAGAACATGGTGAACGATAAGTGGTTGCAATGGCAGCAGCAGCAGTACATGTGGAATAATGAGGAGAAGAATGAGCTGACTGGGGAAAGACAGGGAGGCTTTGCAATGTAGAAGGTAGTTTCTTGGACGTGTGAGGAGAAACATGAGGAAAAGGAGCTACAAAGGGAGCACAAGGCTGATATCTGAGAGTGAGGAAAAACTGCCACCTTGTCCAGCTCCAGATTTCTGTCCAGCTGTAGAAGTTCATTTTCTCTTTCCCTGGTGATAGAGCAGACATCATGACAAGTGCCTGGGTTTTGCAAAAAAACCCCAGATCAGTGCTTTCGTAAAGGAGCACCTCTGCCATATACTCAAAGCCTCAACATTCTCATATATGCCCAATAGTAAATAATTCCTTACACAGAAGGGTGACACAGTTCCTTCTTAACTCAAAAAAAAGGTTGAATTTCAGCAGCTGAAAAGGTAGGTGAAAGGGAACCATATATTTGCAGCAGATCAATCTTGGCAGGCTGCCAACACAATCCAAACCTGAGGTAACTTGTTTAACACCCTCCTATGCAAAGGTGTAAACAGCAGGTAGTACATGCATGACAAAGCATCACCTACTTTTGTGACAGTGCTTCATAAATACTGGAGGAAAGAATGCCTCTCCATGCCAGTATTTGTCGCACATAAATATTTGTAATAGTTGCTATGGCAGTTGAGAGGGGAAAGATGAAAATCAGAAAACAGTGAAAGCTGTCTGAAAACAAAGAAGTGTTTCCAGAGAGAATGCAGTAAGTTCAAGTACTGAAATTTTTATTCCCCTGAATTCTTGTTACAGATCTTCGATTTTAAAAAATCCCATAAGTGTATCTTTATGATTTAAAGATAAAGTAACTTATCGTCTTGGTTAATTAGAACAGATGCTAAAAGGTAGCTTTCATTAATTGTGGTTGCCATTTTTAACACCCATGAATCTATTTGATTGTGCCTGATACTTGAGTGATATGCTTACATTTTTCAGAATAACTCATAACAGATTAGGAATCTGGGATAGAGTACTCGGGCACAGTATTTCAGTTGCGTTGGATGAGATTCAGCGCCTCAGCCCTGGAGTAACTCGATGTCTGCAAATGGGATAGGAATAAGTTGTTCTGTCTTTCAGAATGATCCCATCACTTCTCTGATGGCAACCACTTCATGAATCTTATTGTTGCCAGCATCCTCATAACATTTTACAGAAAGAACTCCCACTTTGAGTGCTGAAAGATCTGAGCTGGGGTATGTGGACTGATCTTCCCATGGCATTGAAACTTATTCTTCTCAAGACACTAATATTAAATTTATAGTGTGCTTCTCACTCACCAAATAATAAATCTGAATGTCCTCCACAAGTGATACCTTTCGGTTTTCAACTGTCAGGTATTTTTTTCCTACTGCTAAATATGAGGTTTTCTTGTTTGCTGTTTCCACACTACAGTAATTGATTCTTATAGAATAGTACCTTTATTTAAAAAATTTCTAGTTAGAATTTCTGATGCTGTACAACCAACCACTGTTACAATGCCCCGAGTTTTACATAGGGGTGCCTATTAGCACAGTTATGGTTAAGGGCTTGTCACAATTTCCATTATATAGTAAAACATTATTTTCAGGAATTTAGGACAAGGCTGTAAAAAGTAACTGTGGGCTGCATTTTTTACACAGAAAATCCTTGCCCATGAGAAAATTATTGTCACAAATACTGAAAGCATCCGTCAGTTTGTGTAGCTATTTTTAAGTGGAGTGAGTGAAAAATTAAACATAGTAGTTCAGTGGTTTAAAACATTTTTTCACACTCATGTACAGCCACCACTGATGTAAAACACCCCATGGTCTTGATTCTTAGCTCTGCACATATTTTTGCATTGCTCCAATATCACAAAAAGAGCTTGAAGCTGCCTAAAATAGCGTAAAATTTCCAGGCACGACTGAATTTTCAGCTGACGGAGAAAGCCACCATTGTATCATACTGCATGGAGGATGGAGGAACCTTGTCTTTCTTCCTTACCTCCTTGAGCACAGGGAGTGGAGCAGAAATATGAATACATCAAGGAAAAAAAATCATTTATTCTGGCTAAGCACAAGCAATTGATACAGATTCAGACAAGTCCTCTTCTTTGTACAACTGTCTGTTTTTCTAAGTCTATGCTGCACACCATTTTCTCCTTCAGTAGCCCTAGTATTTCAGCAATTTAAAAATGTTTAAAAGCATCTGCCTTTCTTCCATATAGCTATGCCAAATATCTAAGCAAGCATTTAGTGCAGAACTTAGTAGCAAGGGGATAGTATTTTCTTAGTTTGTATTTGATATAATTTCATGGAATCGGGTGGTCCAAAATATGTATGCAGTGGGCAGTACGTCTTCATAGCTTCTGCAAATATTAAATGCTTATTTTGTCAATTTGGCAGGGGTAGTTTCACAGGCAGAGCAGTATTTAAAACAAAGAGTAATTTGTAAATTTTCACATAAGCCCCTATTTGTTGGAAAATCTCCCATTTTTTATCCAAACTAGGTAAATGTGGCAACATATTTGGACGTGCCGTTGCCCTGTTTGTAAAAACATCTTCCTGGCTTCACTCACAAATCCCAAATGCACAGGTGCAGCACATTTGAAAAATTAGCCTTAAGAGTTTTTCCTAACATTCATTATTACTTGTCAACTTAACAGCTCCTGTTATCATGCTGCTTTTGCTTCTCTCCCTTCATGATGTATTATTTACTAATTATATTATTATTTATTACAATAACAGCACCCCATGTGAAAGGCAAGAAGTTATGGCCTATGCATATCCTAGCCCTAGGTCCTGGCCATATAATTACTGATATGATATGACAAGTAAGAACAGCAAACATTCAATAGAAGGAATTAGTTATATTGATATGAAGAATGATGTTGCATATGCTAGAAGGTGACAAATTCAATTGCAAATTGAACTTAGGAAATGGGCCACTAAAGCAATGATTCCAACACACATTAAAACTTTTTGCAAAGTATCCTGTATTTCATTAATAACATAATTTGAGGGAGGTGGTTTTGTAAATCTCCCATTAAATGTAGTTTCCTTTTATAAACCACATTGTACTTAAGCTTTTAAAATTCATTGGTTTTGCTACATAGGAGCAAGCAAAGGTGTTCATTAACAGTGTTCAGCTACACCTCGAACAATGCAGCCATCAAATATGAAGTCAGGCTGCCTTTTTTCTGTGTGGTGAATTCTTGTCTGTCATTTTTCCATCTTAAAACAAAAGAAAGCATTGACTGAAATATGAATGGATCATATCCTATGGCCCTTGTTCAGGCAGGATTTAAATAAACCCAAGCTGTTAGGGATGACTGAAGACTGCAGAATCAATCCCTGTGTTTTAAATCAGTATCATGTTTTCTGGATGTTCTAGGTGACACTGTCATGTCAGGAGAAATTTGTAGCTATGGGAGTAACAGCTCCACCGACTATAAAACTGTTACTCTTATGGAAACATTTCTATGTTAAATAGATTAGTTCAGTCCTCTTTGTATTGTTTTTACTTTGAATATGATTAATAATTGCTTAGCTATTAAAGCAACAGTTTTTATTAAAAAAGCAAACAAAACCAAAATCAATTTGTAGTATCAATAGATCTTGTCAGATACCTAACAATTATTAGTAATATTTCTCTTGGGCTGGGATTTTTTGTATCAATAATATCAATGTCAGAATGGGGTTGTTAGCATTTAATTAATTATCTGTGAACAATCTTGAAATCTGCTAGTGGCACATGATTGAAAAATCTTATGACACCTTACATACCTCCCAAAATTTATAGCAGAGGCTATTTCTTCACCCCAGGTTTTATCTAGATGTTTCACAGATCTTCACAGAAACTTCTCATACTCTTATGTTGTTACAGCACAAGTGGCCACTGAGGGCTTAAGTCAGGCCTTATGCACTAATTAACTCAGTTAATATTTCATGTAATTTAAAAGACTATTGTAATTTTTTAGCTGTACTCCACACCAAATTTCTATAAGGGTTAATTTTGCCATAAAATGTGGTCAACAAATCTAAACTGTTTGTGTAAGCCATCAAGAAAGTAGTTGCTCTTAGCAGTTTTAATTCATTTAAATAATGTAAATTTGGGCATGGCTGGCTGTGGAGCGGAGATGTGCTAACAGTTTATTTAGAAAGATTGTTTCAGTATTTAATATGACCAAACTAACAGTTCAGCTTTAAACACTGCTGAGTGAACTGCTACCACTGATAGAGCTGAGAACAGTTGCTTTGATTTCACTATTTGTTTTAGCTCTAGCCTTTCAAATGGGGAAAGTCATACATGCAGATTGTGAGGATCACTGTGAAAACTGGCGCTGTGTTTTAATTGAGATTAAGAATTTTGCTTGCATATGTAAAACAAATATACTAAAAAAGTAAACTCACTGCCACCAAAACTGAAAACAAGGCACTTCGAAAAATATATGCTGATATATAACTGGCTAGAATTTCCCTCATTTTGCAAAGCCACGAGCCACATGCATCAGCTCACCACAAAGTCATTAGGTCTTTTTAAACTCAGATGAAAAACATTAACAAATACCACAAAAGGCTTTAGTATGGCCCCTTTGTTCATTCACATATGGCAGTTTATAACTCCTGCACCACTTGGGTCGTGTGTTTGTTTAAGCTGCCTCCATCAGGCCAGCCCTGAAAGAACAAAAGACATCTTGAGCAATCCTAAGCAGGAAATGGGCTAATCTAAACATGGCTTGTGACACTATAAGTAGAATAGAAAGGGGAGGGATTGATTAGTCATTAATGTCCAATTGACTCCATATGGATGTTGCAATAATAAGGCCTTTTTCAGTGCAGTAGCGGAGTTATTGAATTAGAGGTTTATGTTTCCTCAGAGCTGACCTTAGGGAATTCCCTTTTGGTTCTTCTTGTTGATGTTTTAAAGAGAATGGAGTCTCTTAAAAGGAAAAATACAAGCCTTATCATAACCGAGTGTTGCATGGATGTAGCTAACCTGTGCTACAGTATATTCCCACCTCTTAGTATTTACTTAGCACATTTCAGAACCCTTGCAGGTGAAATATTTCAGAGCCCATTTAAATATTCCAGTATTTCATGAATCACTCATGTCTTTCTCACTTTTCCCCCCCTTTTCATTCACTGACAGGCAGCCTATAAGAAATGTTCAGCCCTCAAATTGCAGCTGAATAATATTTGTTTAGCATTTGGAATGAAAACAGCTTGGCAAACAGACACTTCCCTGCAGAACATTTGTGCCACTGTGTGACTACAGGCATCCCTGTCCCAGAGCTAGTTATGTTTCCAAATGGGTGTTAGTTTTGCCTAGTGATGACAAGACATGCCAGTAATGACAATAGTTCATGAGATACCCCTTTATTTTGCCTCTCTTGCTGGTAATAACGAATGAGAAAAGTCTTCTGAATGTGGATAGCGATGAAGAAGTAAAAGGCAGGCAAGGGACAAAACAGATAAATGTTACACTAATGCTGCTGCAAGTCACTTAGATTACAGTGAAAGAGTAATTTTTGTAACTTTCTCCAAAATCGAACGTTCAACTTAATAATTAAAAATAATAATTGAATTATTATTATTGTATTCTAAACTTTCCAAAGCTTCTTTTGTCATTCTGTTCTTTCCAGATTTGCATTTTTCTACTTGATTTCAAATATTGCTATATCTTTCATGAAGGCTGAATTTGTCTGTCCACAGGTTAAGAGCAGGACCGGAGACTGTTAAGCCGGTTTTTCATGCTCCCCGTTTTTATGGCATTTCCCTGTTTATGAGTAACCCATCTCTAGCAGTAAAAGAGTAACTCCTGTTTGCATGTTCATTAGGTTCTGGTTTCTGCAATGCAAGCTGCTAGCAGTGCTGGTTGTATTCCTACAGACAGGGCCAGATATTCTGGAGGTCGCAATCAGTCTTTTCCAAAGTAGACAAAAATGTCATCTCAGCTTAATGAGTAACTGACAATAGGAATTTTACTACTAACCAGTCACTTTTACACTAGTAACCTCAAAAGATTATCTTTATTTCTATATACCCTATCTTGGTATATATCTGTGGAAGATGGTACACAGCCTATTCTCCAGAGTAGCCAAAGATTTGTTATCTGGGTGGGGGGGTGTGTATCAAAGAAAATGTATCACTTCAGACATGAATCAATGGCTATAGTGTGAAGAGTAATTAAGGAATAACAGAATGCCTGATAAAAATCTCTTTCTTTTTGCTGTCATTTCTTTTCTCTTTCTCTCCTCATCTTTTTCTCACCCCTTTTTTGCTCCTTTCTATCACGTTTATTACTGTTCGCATTCTGGTAACATGTAAAGGCCCAGTCTGAGTTTTTGTTGTGCTATATGACATATAAAATTGGAAGGTAAACCCGTATCTCATTAAAGACAGTAGGATTAACACGAATGTGGCCAAGATTTCAGGGAGCATGCAAAGACCTGGTGCCTGTCCTAAAATTCTTGTCTTTATAAAAAGTGAGAAACTCAGTTAAAGGCAGAAATAAATAGATAAACAATGTAACAATTGTTACTGTCTGTTTCTTAACATTTAATTCATGTGGAAATGTTTATCTTTCCTGTTGATCAGATTCTTTTCTCTTTCAAAAGAACTGGGGTTCTTCTTTCCTGCACTGTCATTAGAGAGCAATCAGTCTCTTTTGGAACAAAACTATTGTTTGAAATTACTTTAATGAAGCTGTAACAGTTTTAGATTCATTCTGTTGTGTTCTTTGACCCAGTATTGTCCCTAGAGTCTAGTCTGGAATTCAGCTTCCACAGAGGAGTTGCCTACCATATATCCACAAAAAGTGATAATTCTCCTCTAATTTGCTTTCAGTTTTAAATCATCAAAGTCATGACAAGTTGAACAAATGCAAAGCATCTAGAAAGTGAGGCAGTCCACACCCTCAGCAGCTGAAAGTGTCCCTTTGAGGACAGCCCCAGCCTTTAGACCAAAGTGTAGGCCTCTTTGCCAGCTAAGCCATTAGGGCAGCCAAACTATAGTGATTTTGCAATAGTTTTTAATTCTGACCAAGCTCTTTAATTCTGAAAATCAAACCCTTCTCCTGCGATTGCTGTATGAACAATAACTAGCAGACAAAGCGCTAGTTGCCAGAGCCAATTACCAACTTCCTTCTCTCTTCCCACTCTGCATTAGTAGTACTTATTTATTTTATCTGTTATTTTGGGTTTATTATTTATTAGATTATTCATTAGACTTTCCTGAAAATATTTTCAGAAAGAAGTAAAACACCTACCTCTTTGCAGTTGTGTATGTATTTTCTTTAAAAATTTCAGGCACCTCCTTTGGCCTATGTCAGTGCTATAATTATCACAAGAAGAACAAAAAATCCGTACTTTGTAAAACCTGTTGAAGTTGTTTATATAGGGTACAATACTGTCTAAATAGCTGATTGACAGGATGAAGTACCTAAGAACAACGAGTTTGAAAGCTTGTTCTTATGTGTTTCAACTTGTAAGAGCTCACTGATCATATGTGCTTTTTGTATCCTTAGTGCCTCATTTCTAAACTAAAAAGGTACTGAGACTTTCTGGCTCCCCATGTAGAATCACATGCTAACAGAAGTATTTTCTTGTAATGCTTTAGATGCTGAATATAATTCTGTAGTTCTAAGACAGTTAGAAGAACATGGAGTTTATATTGGTTCAGTTATTTGCAGAAATTCATCTTGCAGATGCTTTTGTGATGGCCTATGGGTCAACTTGCAAATATTCCCCCAGAGATCAAGCACAAAGAACATCAACTCTTTGGCTGCTTTTTCAGGTCCTTCAAGTACGGACTTGCTTAAAGCAGATGCAGCCAGAGCTTCTTGGCCTTCTTGGGATGGTTGTAATTTATTACTCCAAGTAAGAATTGTTTTCTAACGTAACCTTTCTCTGAAAACAGATCATTTACAGTGGGGTTTTTTGTTCTCTCTTTTTTTTTTTTTTTTTTTTTCATTCTAACAAAATTATATCCAGTTTAAAAAGACAGCCTATAATCTTGCTACTAGTAAAGGTACTCTGCCTGCATTAGGATTGAAAGGTCACACCAAAATTGTATTAGAAAGGGTTAAAAACAAACTCCTTAGCCATAGTATCTTTGGGAAAGTAAAAGATGGAAAATCATCATATGGATTCAAATGTGTCTTCTTTCCTTTGCTGTGAGTAGAATAGCTGAATAACAAATGGCAACTTTTGCATCAATAATAATTTAATTTTTTGTCACCAACTTCCAAATTGCCCACATACTAGTTACAAATTTTAGAGTTGCATTTTAAAAGATGGAACAACCATTGCATGATATATTTGATTTTTCTCAAATTATATAGCCATTTGTCTCAATAAAAGTTTCAGTGTTGACTTACTAAGTTTGCAACTGATTATAGTTTCACAATAAATATATTCTCTCTCAAAATATGGCATCTTTGATATGCATGTTCCAAGCCTTCTGACAATGAACAGAGACTCTTAAACCATACATATCTCTAAGCTGGTCCTATATGCAGGTCACTTAGCAAAACTACTGTTCCTTTTTGCAATAAAAAGCTGACTGCAGCTGCAGCCTCCTGTAAATGCTGAACACCTGTAGCATGGTACTTAACTTAGAATAGTATTAAAATAGTTTTGCATCTCATATTTGCCACAAACCTGTCGTCTTTTATGTGTACGCATGTTAGTATACAAATTGCCAAATTGGTGTCAGTTGTAACATAATGGCATTGGAGGCATCATAAATTACCATGGTGATCCTCAGGAGAAGACACTGCTGTATACGAACGAATGTTTTGCTCTCAGGGTAATGTATGTCTTCATCTGGCCCAGTAGTCAGCATATTGCCCTGTGTTGATGGATATAGTCAGCTTGAAACTACACTACATTTCACTGCACAATAAACGTGGCTGTCAACACCATATAAAGCAAAATCAATTTATCCTGTATGGTCAGTGCGTTTTAAATGAAATTAATGTACTGTGGACCTGGTAGCAAAAAGGTAGTGTATTAGTTATGCATCCTCTGTTTTAGGACTTTTTTCATGTAAATGTATTTCCTATATAGAATTTTTAAAATGGTATACCTGACTTACAGTGTTTTCACACTAAATTAGGAAACTTAGGTTTTGCTCAACTAAAAACTTGTGAATCAGTCACTGCAATCAGTGCATCTGTAGTGTTTTACCTAGTGTAAAGAACTAATATTGTTTGGCAAATAAATTGAGTAGGGAACTGTAACAGTTTACAAAAAAGGAGGCCTATTGCTGTGCTTCTTAGTTGTCAAGTACCTTGCTTTTTCAAGATATTAAATTATATGAAGTTTGATGAGACCTAAGACTAAGTCTGTCACTCTCCCACTGTAAAGACTTTTTGCCTTTCTTTTATAGCTAACATATAACCCTAAAAACATACGTGATCATCACAATTGCAGAAGTTTTTCTGGTAAAGGCATGCCTTATCTAGGCTTGGTTATCTCTTTCTCCTGCATTAACTAGTTTTACACCTCATACTCAGCTCTGTGAACTCTAAACCCCCATGAAGCTTTGCTGTCTGTGGTCAAGAAGCAGGGCTGGAAGCATCCAAAAAGCTGGTTAAGGTTAGCACGTACAAGTTGAATCGATGGTGGGTAAAGAAAAGGCACTGGGGTACATTAAAGCACAGCAGACATGGAGAAGCTGGAGTTCTGGTCTCCCATTCCGGAAGCCCCAGGATGCTGTGCATGTACCTGTTGAAGGCAGACAGTTTTATTACATAGATATGTGATCAAATGCTCCAAGACACATCTAAAATTCCAGTAAAGCAGATGTGACTTTAAAATGTTCAGCTCAAAATATAATCAGATCCATACAACTAGCAGCATGTACCTGGTGTGCTATATAATTTATTTTATTAAATGTTTGGCATGCGCTTACACTGCTTATGCAGCAAAGTAATTGTAAATTACTTGCGTGAACAGGTCTACATCAGTCTGGATTCTCAAGTGTAACTTTTATGTGAGTTTTGTTGAGCATTCAGAACATGTATGCTACGTTAAAGTCCCAAACGGAAACTTTTCAAACCTCCATACCTTAACTGGAGAAATACCAGTCTAATTTATTTCCTTACTCAGATCTTGATGCCTTCAGCTGGGTGAGACTGATCAATTACACTGAAATCACTCGATACCCTCCCTCCCTCCCTCTTTCACCATCCCCCACCCACCTCCCACCCCCAATCCGGCAGCCAAAGCAAAAGAGAACGAGGCTAAAACAAACAGAGCACTGCAAGTGCTTGCGTCATCCACATAATAATGTTTTGCATCCATGTCGTTTCTTCCTGCCCTGACATTACAGGAAGTAAAGCAATGAATGGCTCTGCAGCTAAACTACAGCAGTATTATTGTTGGCCAACAGGAGGCGCCACTGTGGCTGAAGCTCGAGTCTACCGGGATTCGCGGGGCCGAGCCAGCAGCGAACCACACATCAAACGGCCAATGAACGCTTTCATGGTCTGGGCAAAGGATGAGCGTCGAAAAATTCTCCAGGCCTTCCCTGACATGCACAACTCCAACATTAGCAAAATCCTAGGTAAGTGCAAGACCGAACAAATTGTAATTGGGACCTATCTACAGCTGAGGAAAGCTTAGAAGTCTCTGCTATAGTAGCAGCAATTGGCAGAGGCTAGTTATTTTTGAGGCGGTGGAAAGATGAGATTATTTCTATTGGTGATGTAGGCTAGTTACTTCCTTCTTGGATATGTAACTTCTCTAATTCTAGGACATATTTTGTTTGGGACATGTTCACTGGAAATGGAATTCCTGAAATGCACACAAATGAAGACTTGTGGGTTGTTTTCATTTTCATTCCCTACCTTTTCCCTTTCTGCCCCTTCCCTAATGCTTTTTATTTTCAATAGCAGAGTCTCAACACGCTTTAAAGGCTTAGCAGCATTCACAAGGATTGTTTTGTGAAATCTGCTGCAAGAGTGTATCCTGATAAAAGGTCTGACTTCAAGACCCCATTAGAAATCACTTGAACTACAAACCACCTGAATGCAAAATGGTACTTGCTAGACTAAATACTGGGAAAAATTAATAAAGTACAATAGAAAAATCAAAGGTTTATGTCAGATAGTGCAGTGTCAAAGAAAGAAACCTGGCACAGTTCAAAAGACATGTACATGCATACCTCCTTGCATGGAAAATGATGTTGATTCAGAGTGTTACAATGTTCAAAAAGCTAAGGAAGCACGAGTATTATACAATTACAGTATTGCTTAGTTAGAGAACGTGGTAGTTAATATTTAATTTTTATAGATTGGGACGATCAGGGAATATACTGTGGATTATATTTTGCCACTGTGCAAATAAATTGGCTCATTTATGAGAAATTTTGATTTGCTTTTTAAGACCCCTCCAGAGAATTAGAAACATACGTGAGAATGAGTGGTGAAATGTTAAAACCTATATTTGCTTTCTGAGCCTTTGAAGTGAAAGACAGATTCCAAATGTAACTCGTAATAAATAAAAGTAAAAATCAAGTTTCCTCTGTAATCATTTTATTGTAAACTTTGAGTTCAAATACATTCTTACCAAAGTTTGTTGCATGTTAGTTCAATCAGAGGCAGGAATACATAGAAATAAATGTTACTTTGTCAAAAAACTTCTAAAATCTTACTTAGTAGTTCTCATATTTTTGTCTACCATATAAGTAAGTTATATGAATAGCCTTTCAGTTTTGTATAAAACCTGTACTGTTTCAGTGTTGGCAGCTGTAGGGAATCTATATTATTTGTGTGCATTCTGTGAAAAAACTATTAGGAGCATAGTAACTGTATTCATTAAAATGTAAACTTCCAGCATAAATATTTCATAAGTGCCAGAAACTGAGTATTTTTTAACCATGGAATTAACCTGTCAGTATCTGCTCTGCCACAAATAACTCTATGTCCATATAATATCTGTGCAACTTTTCCAGGACAATGAGAAAAGAGACTGAAATATTAGAACTGACACAGAGTACTGCTGGCTATGGATAATATTTACACAACTTTTCCATTTGTTGATGTATGAAAAATCTTGGTAAAAGAATAGCTTCCACCCACGTTTACCACAGCTGTAATCGTTTTATTCATCTAAAAGACACCAAAAAGCTATTTTCTGCATTTTGTTATCCCCTGGAAAAAAATATCCCTTCTCTATTCAAGTGTTTAGATAGCTCCTTATAAACAATATGAGAGATCTGAATACTTTTTCCTCTTCCTGTGTACGCTGTGTTAATTTTTTAACTTTTTTATTGGTGCAGCTTTCAATGAGAGTTTACAGTACCTGAAGTGGTGTATATAATTACAATGTGCTTACTGTTGTTTTTTTTTAAATAAAAGTTTGTTAAAGGTAACTTTCTCAGTGCAGTCCTCTGCATTTATTACATCTGGCTGGAAGATAATATGCATAATAGGATTTAGAATATGGTAGGTGCCAAGTTTATATCAGAAGATTAGTAAATGTAACACAGAGACAGCAAGGGATTTCTCATAATTTTTTTGAATCTGTAAGGTTTTGATGATTTTTTCCTGTTACATAGCAAGGTATTAATATCTATTATAGGAATATATAAACCAAATCCTCATAAAACTATCAAAGAAGCATGTATCCCTAGGCAATGTGTTAAGCTTCTAACAGTAAAAGTATGGCTGTAGACCTTACTCAACCATAAGAATGTGCATGGTATTACAAAGGTATAGAATTATTCACAGATTAATGCTCATATTGTGAAAAATTGACTGTTTTGTAGACTGAGGCTGAGATTTTGAGAACTATTGATTTTAAATGCACCTATTTAACAGAGATTTACATATGTGTGGTCTGCAGCAATATCTGAACGTCAAGGTTCTTTTAAGGTGTCTCAGGTTGTGCATCCCAATATATGTGCTGGCTGACGTAAATTCAAATCAGTTTATTTAACTAACTTATTTAAAATTTGTTTATTATGGTGAGAAATGTGTAAGGCTAAGCCTGCTTTACTTGAGCACTCACTAATGTTTTGTGTTAATAGGATCTCGCTGGAAGTCCATGTCAAATCAAGAGAAACAACCTTATTACGAAGAGCAGGCACGGCTAAGTAAAATCCACCTAGAAAAGTATCCTAATTACAAATACAAACCTCGACCAAAACGTACCTGCATTGTTGATGGAAAGAAATTGCGTATTGGTGAATACAAACAACTGATGAGGTCTCGAAGACAGGAGATGAGGCAGTTTTTTACTGTAGGGTGAGTACCATTGTTGTAATTGTTTTCTAAGACAGAGCATGCTGTTGAAAACGAATAGACTTATCTGTTTAAGTCACTGACTAATGTCATTTAGAAGGTAAGGATTTGAACCTGTAAAACCTTATTAAAAACATAAGATATATCATGGAATATGGAACTATGTTTGCCACTGAATGTTGACTATGAGACTGATTGTGGAATTCTTTAAAGTCAAAAGAAGTTGTTTCCCATTAACCTGAAAGTTCTGAATCATGTCTTTTGTGAGTTATTAGTAAGCTAATCCATTTGGGGTTAGTAATGACTCCAGGGTCATTTCCTAAATTAAGACAAGAACAAAGAGGAAAACACAAAAGAGTATTCCCGTGTAGAATAAGGAGGCAGGAGAGGCAGAAAAGGGGCAGAAGCAATAGCAGTTACATTAGGAACATACGTGAATGAATAATATCATAGCATGAGGCTATTAGGAATTTTGTTATATATAGAACTGTGGAAAAAAATATTTGAAACATAGATGTTTTAGGAAGAGCCATTCAAGTAGTGCATTGAAAGACTGGGTAGATTTACAGCTCAGAGTATACGGCTCAGAAAGATCCTGGCACAGATTTTAAAACATTGTGTGTTTTTAACAGTATTTCCTCTAATCTTCAGCAGAGAAAGCAGCACTATGAAAGATCTCCAGGCTAAAGATAAAAAAAGTCCAGTGAAACAACTGCACCATAACTGATTTCTCTCTCCTGTTTTTTTATGAATTAATCTGTGATGCTCAGTGCTCTAACACAATGTTTCTGGTGGTTTACAAAGAGTCTAAAAGCTATCTCCAGTGCCAGCCTTTCCAAATTCACAATGTTCTGCTTATTTCTCTAATCACAATAGTCTCCTTTTGTTGGTACTTCACTACCAGATAATTGACCTTGACGTCGATTATGTGCCCTCATTTTTGGCTTGGGATGCAGAACTCCTGTTGCAGTCAATTATTTTGTGGTACAGCCTGCAACAATGTGGGCTCTTTCTTCAATCAGTACATAGAAGTGTTTTTGATATCTTGAAATAGCCTTCCAGTCTATAGTTTTGACATTGTTTTTTATTCTTCACTCTAAGGGAAATTGTTTACTAATAGGCTTCCATCAAAATTGTACATAGAACTCTAAACAGAAATCTGAATTTATACAGCACATCACAAATTACATTCAGATTGAGGGAATGAAACTCTAGCTTCTGTCTTCCAAAGCAGATTGACAGACTAGATCACATCTACACAAGAAACGCAAAATAAATGCCAAAACACCAGTCTGAACAATCTGAGAATTGTTTGCTAATTCAAAACAGTATTAAGCAGTAGCATTTTACACATTGGAAGTGGTGGCTAAATATGGAGCTGAATGCAGAGGATGGATTTAAGAAACTCCTAAAAGTGCCTACTTGTGTTTTTTTTTTTTTAAAAAAGTAATGCAAACTATTCAGAATTAAACTGCTGATGCAACCTAAATGTAACATCTTTCTCATATATCAAACAGTATCATTACAAATACCATGAGAATGTAATCATTTTTTTGAAAGGATTGGTTTTAATTCATATTTATGCTAAGTTCACTTCACCATGCTCTATCCATGTTGAAGAAGTTTAGAGTAAGAGTCAGTTACCTTTGTGCACGTATATAATGATGCAGTGTACCTTATCAAAACCAACAACTTTTAGTTATGCAAGTGATGAAAAAGGGGATATGAAGTCAAATGGATGCATTCAGTAATGGTGAAATGAGATCCCTGTTGCAGTTCAATACAAATTGTGGAAACACTGAGGAAACACAGGCTGTGATTTCAAACAGTTATTTCATGCTTTTCTGTGACTTCCCACCGTTGCCCCAAATTCCCTTTTTCTCCAAAGAAAAAATGAAAACAAAATTCTTGGAAGAAACAAGCAAAAAGGGTGAAAAAACCAGACTGGGACAGCTTTTTTGAACTGAAATATAAAACTTGCCATCATTTATTTCAGCAGAATAGCTTACTGAGTAATAAAAAGCAACACTTCATCCAAATCAGATTATAATTAAGTGAAACACAGTAATTGAGCCCATCAACAACTTAAACTTACTCTTCCTTGTGTTTAACCTAAATATCGCATAAAGTATCAGCTGGGAGTTTTTCTAACTGACCTTGTACACCCATCATTTTTCCACTGTTTTGATGGAACAAACAGTATAAACCATCCTTCAGAACTGTAGACGTGAGAGTTGAGATGCAGTTTCCTTTTCAGAATGAAATAGGAGACAAATGTGTATTTTGGGATTGAACATATTCTATGTTTACAGTAAATATTTCAGTGTAAGATGGGAAACAAAAGTACATAATAGACTCCAATGAAATGTGCCAAGTGCTTCATACTGGTTGAAGTCCTGCTGTTGGGTGTTTTGTTTTAAAGAACATACCAATTAAGTTGGAAATGGGTATGTCAAAATCATCAACAGAGAATAAAAAGATAAATAGGAGATGTGTGAAGACAAAGAGACCTTCAAAATAGGTGGCTAGAGGAAAGTATAAATAATAAGAAAAATTCTATTCTTTTATATTTGTGTTTGGTACTCTCTTATACCAAATATACATTTATGGCTTAATCCAGGAATGGTTTGTTCCTATCAGATCCCCTTGGGTGGGCCATTGGCTAGCATAAAATAATTCTGCTACGTGTACAGCTAGAACACCTCACCCCCAAACATACTGAGTTTTACACCTCTTGACCTTTTAAGATGCAAAAAGCTCATACTGCTTACTTCAGTGAACTGCATTCTTTGATAAACATTGGTAAGATGCACAAAAGTTGTTTAGAGAATATCAATATACAAACTAGCCATAGTTTCAGATAAAATAGAGAAATAAGCTAGTGAATGGCCAGGTTCTGTACTGATTTTTGAAGAAAAGTTTCCAAAGAATTGAATGAGAGTGAAGAATTCTTGGAATAAATTGGGCAGGAAATTCATGTTTTGAGATGTTATGTATGTGATAGCCCAGCACAAAAATCCAGGAACTGGGAAGTATTTTAAAAAACAAAGTGGAACTTAAAAATGTGCGTCGGCCTTCTATTGCATCCCTACATGAATTAATTTTGTTCCAAATGAAGCAGATAATATACAGAAATAATTTGTGTTTAATGCAGAATATATTAAAAATTCTGGTTTTAATCTAATGGAAGCTGAATCTGGAGCCAGCTATGTCTTTAAAATAATTGAGTTCTTTTTAATAACAAAATTATTAATGGGAAGTTTTGAGTGATAACTTCAGTGTAAGTTAATCCCTGAACAGACTTCAAGTGATTTACAATTTATCTTCAATAGTACTTTTTTTGTAATGCATAAGTAAATGTGAACAAATGGATCATATATAAACCATAAATTCAGACATTTTAAGTTAAGAGTCTGCCTTTTGTTGCCTTGTCTTACAAAAATAATACAATTCTCAGTCATTTTTGCAGTCTAATACACTCAAAATACAAGTAAGTATATGATATATATGTTTCTCTGCAAAATGATGTAAGCAGTAACTTTTTTGTGTTTCACCAGTGTAAGATGTTTAGAATAAAGCCTTTATAGTGTTTATAACTACTGTACACACATATCCTGAATGTTGCTAGACTACAGTTTTGAATAAGGCAATAAGGCTGTAATATTATACTCCTGTAGCTTGAACGTAAAGTAAGTACACAATGGGTGCTTTTGTGAGATTTACTGTTATTTCATTCCTTATGGGAATGTAAGTTTCAGGGGTGTGTAGCATGTAAGCATTTTCCTTAATGCAATTGATTTTGTTTCAGTCATTTAAAGAGCTGTCAGAAAATAGTTGGGAAGGGATCAGAAAACAATGGTAATTTGCCAATTTAAATGTTTAGCTAGTTTTGCAAAAGTGGAACACTCTCCAGGAAAGTCCTAAGAATATTAATGCCACAAACTTGTGAGCAGGTCAATTGATCAAAGAATTGTCATGTTACCTCTTTCTTTTATATTGACCTAACTGCTTTGGGCCAAATCTGTGGCCCCAGACTGGACAGACACGTTAGCAATGTTGGCAGAGCAGAGGGACAAGTGACCTGTAGTAACTAGCCACATAAGGGTTTCTTTGGCAAAGAGGAGATGGTGGAGACAGGAGTGGTTTGAAGCCAGGGTACGTAGCCGTGCGACACCATTCCTCACAAATCTTAAGAGATAGGAAGATTAATGTTGGGTCCTGGAAATCTTAACCAGGCAGAAAACATCCTTGCTCTAACCATGTGCAGCTGAGCTGAATTATAACCTGTAGCTTGCAGTAAATCACGTTTTTATCTCCTCAATCCAAAGTCCTATGACAGCCAAACTCTAGCTAGATAGAAGGATTAAAAATGTGGAATTTAATGTTATAAAAAATACCATTAACATGAATGCCTTGAAGAACTACAAATAAAAGGAAACATAATGGCCAGAGCCATAGGTTAGAAACTCTAACTCTTCCTTTCAGGGAGAGCGGTTAGCATTTAAAGAAATGCTCTGATTTCTTCTCCCTTCCCCACCCTGTAAAATTTAATTAGTTAGATAATGATAACACTCATCTCCAGTAATGTATGCCATCCATATAGTTTGTGATATCTTAAAATAAGGCTTTCTGGGGTGTAATGCAGCCACTTGAGCAGAATTTACAGCGACAACCTGATGAGCTCTAAACAACAGGGCTCAAGTGAGAGGCAGGTATCCAGTTACTAGGGGGGTGTGGGTGCCCATGTTTAAGTGCTAGAAAAATTTTGCTACCAAACAAGTAGCAGTTTGAGACCCTTCCCATTTAAGTGGCACAGCTACCACATGTTTACAGCTCCACAGTGAAATACAGGTAATTTAAAGCTCACAGTTATTACCCACCCAACAATTACCCACCCAACAGCAGGTATGCACACCTAACACATAAAAAAAGAACAGCATTTATGAATGACAAATTCTGTAAGCCTTTAAGTTTCCTGCTACACTGGTCAAGTTATTTACCAGTTAGATTCACTCTATAGTTTGCCACATATTTGGTGCATTCTCTAGTAAAAGGTATCTCTGTAAATTCTGCTTCGTTATGCTCAGATGACCTTCTCCCTTTATACTTTGAAATGGGTGGTACTTGGACAAATGTACCCTGGCCCATTGAAGTATGGGTATGCAAAAGGGTTTTGCTGACTTGATAAGCATTAGAAAGAATATCTGAATTTGTTAACCTAGGCCTGTCCTTTAGGACTTAACACTGACAACCATCATTTTATCAAGATACCTCACAGCCTTGTCCTAAACAGATTAGTTCCCCTTCTTATAAAAAGAAAGCAGATCTTTTTCCCCTGCTTATAAAAAGGCAGTTTGCTTCTAAAAAAATGAAAACCCTTTTTGGGGGTAGGGGTATATATTAGGGTTCTGATCCTTAGCATCATCTATAACACAATAGCAGCTTGCAATCATTCTTTGAGTATATTCTACAACTGTCATTAGAAGAGTTGTAAAAACAACTTTTCTCAAAATGTGGCATTAATATTGTGGTGTTCTTTGATGAACTATTGCGGATGCTTTGTTTTGGGAATTTATTTATTCAAAAATATCAGAAAAAAATTAGTACCAGCAGTTGTCTCCTGGGCAGATTAGAGAGAATTAAGTGTGTATGGCCTGGTGACAACTATATAGAATTTTGCTGTGACCGTGTGTGGGTTTCTTTTTCCTTTGTTTTGTGGAAACAGTCATTGATGTGAACACGTTCTGCGTCCAAAAGCTGTGCAGGAGATACGTGTGGGTTTTTAACAGTAACAGTTTATACTAATCCTAAAACAGAAATGTTCCCATGTGAAGTAGGTGTTCAATTTTATGGATAAAGTATTTAAAGATGTTTGCAGAAAATCACTTGCAAGCAAATACATTGGCTGAAAATTGTTTTCACAGAACATTTATCAGACCATTTTAAAAGTGAAAATTTAGTGAAAAATCCCTAGCTGTTTGTAAATCATCTGCAAATCATCATTTGCAAACAGGAGTATAACGACTGTGTCAAATGAATTACCGCAATGGTTTTGCTCACTGCTAGCCAGGTGTAGCATACTTGTACAACAGATGTTTGAATTTCTCAAGCTGTGCAGAGGCTTTAAGAGTCAGGCTAGCAGTAACAACAATGACAGTACTACATGCTATTTTAATACTGTCTTATACACAGTGTTCATTATTTGATTGTATTGGTTCCCAAACTTGAAGGACTTTGGTTTCGCAGTAACTCTGTAGTGTGATATTTATCAATATCAGAGTCTGATCAATGAACAATAAAGACTCAACATTTAGGGTTTTGTAAACAAGCTTTACAGTATTTTACATATTGATTTAGCCAATGATTAAGGATTTGTGAGAGACTGGTTCATGGAATGTGCTTTTGAATTTCAGTATAGAATGACACAGTGGTCACGCAGTTATAGATTCGTTAGACTATTCAAACACACCTGACACTGGTTCTCCTGCTAAAATTATATAATCTCTAATACTTGGTCAATATTGCTGTAAAGAAGGTTGGGAATACATGATTCTTTAAATAGATAATGCAAATAGGCATGTATGTTCAATAACTAGTAAATACTAAACCAGCATCTTCCAGGGCACTTAGGTATTTCTGGTACTGGAGTATATTCATTCAGTGTTACATCTGAAGTACAGTGGAGATTCTCTTCCTTCAGAATAGGTACACCCATTCTTTTTCTCTTAGCTTTACTAAAGGTAATGGTCCAGAAAAAATATAAGAGTATTTCTGTGAGTATTTTAGTATAGTAAGTATGTTATTAGTTAACTAACCCAAATGTAAGAAGTAGATTTAATTAATTTGTAGCCATTAAGGGCTTGACCATGGAATGGCTTCAGCAACCTGATCTTTACTCAGCAAAGCATTTTAATATACATACATCACTTAAGAAAAGATGCTGTATCACTTAGTACAACTATGTACATTCCTACAGCAAAGCTCGAGTTGAATTTCTTGACTGGCATTGATATAAGCCTATTAGAACTGAAGTGTGGTACTGCTCCAAAATGCTTAAAATCACACACTCATGAAAAAGCAACATTACACGGTGCAAAGCTGGGTATCAGAAAGTAAGATGTGTCAAAAATAGAGGCAGTGCACCCTTAATTGAGTCTTCTCATGTATTTGCATTGTCAGAATAAATCAGATCTGATATTGGGCCCTCAGGAGGATGTCTTAATTTCTGTAGACTGCCCATTACCATAGGAAAAAAAAGAACATTTGTTCTTTTTTTAAAGTACTTTGCTTCAAAAACTCAGTCTTACACATTAAATCCTGAAGAACAAATGGCATTCTGATCATGGATGTAAATAAAAATCAAAAGCTAGCAATAAAGTATTGAAAGTATTTCTAAGTGATGCAGGAGTCTACCTAGCACTTATATAGTAAATTACATACTTATGGTTAGACAATGTTCTTTAGTCAACTGTCTGCCATTTTAGGTGCCTACAGGTAATCTTGAAGCCCCTTCATTAACAGAAGGTCTTGTCAGGAGTTTGGAGGATTTAGATTTTGGATACATGATGTTTACAGTAGCAGTTAGACATGAGACAGGTGCCTGCAGCCTTTTGATGATCTCTGTCCAAGTGCTCATTTGCAGTATGATTTAAATAAAGACATAAAAGAATCGATGCCTGGTAGTTAATAAACAGTTTACTCTGCCGTTGTCCTTGAGAGGAGTTAAGATGAACCAATACCATAGAGGACCGGCCTGTGAACCCCAGAGGAATGCATGCAGCCTTTCTAGGAAACCACCCAATTCTCTTTCATTTGGACTTGCAGTAAGTCTCCCTTCCTCCGAGCACAGGAAATCACGTTCCCCTCTTGTTTTTCCTTCCAGACAACAGCCTCAAATTCCAATCACCACGGGAACAGGGGTTGTCTATCCTGGTGCTATTACCATGGCGACTACCACACCATCACCTCAGATGACATCAGATTGCTCGAGCACCTCTGCCAGCCCTGAGCCCAGCATCCCCGTCATTCAGAGCACTTATGGTATGAAGACGGACAGCGGAAGCCTTGCTGGAAATGAAATGATAAATGGAGAGGATGAAATAGAAATGTACGAGGACTATGAGGATGATCCCAAATCAGACTATAGTAGTGAAAATGAAGCCCATGAGGCAGTCAGTGCCAACTGAGGAGTGTTCACAGAATTAAAGTACTCGGACTCATTTGGGTTTTTTTGGGTTTTTTTTGAACAAAAGTTCTTAAAGAGCCTGCATGCATGTGTGGCTCCTACAGTTACATCAGCAGAATGGTCTTAAATGTTTCTTAATGTGTGAGACAGATTGTTTCCCTAATTTTTCATGAACTTGGGTTTTTTGTTTTTGGTTTTTTTTTAATTTAGATGAAGACGTATATTAAATATCAGACATCAGGACTTGAAAACTTATATGAATCAATAGCTGTCTTACAAGTCTTACCTTTTGTCTTTTTCCGTTTGGATGCTGATAAAGGTTTAAGTTACTGTTTTAGATGGGGGTTATACATTCTCACTCAGGTATGCTGTGCCAGCCTACAGGTTGTGAATGTGTTTTTATTCTGGATTATTTTAGAAAACAAAACCTGCAGATTTCATATTGTGAAACAGAACAAGTCCACAAGTGTGCACATCTGTGCATCATAGCTCGTCTTTAAAAAATAGTCTCTGAATTCCATTTTTTTCCATATGTATAGCTGAACTTCTGATGTGCCAAACTTTTCATAACTTTTGAATCTTAACATTTTAAAAAAAAAAGTCTTAAAGGAGACACTGTAAAGTCTTAGACAATCCTTTGGCATCTTAAAACAATTATATATAAAACCTAATTTTTCCAGAATATGGTAAAGTACTCAGGAATCTGGAGACAGGATATTCTTAAGTAGTGAACATGGTTGCCATAGTGCATGTGCCCAATTGCTTTTGCCTCTTGATGTGCCATTAGTGTGAAATTTTAAGTAAGCACAAAAGAGCGATCACCAGCTATGGACGGGCCTGTCTTAGCAGTGTGAGGCCACCTGATTACATTCTCTACCCCTTTGCTTTTAACCCTTGCATTCAGTCTTAACACAATTTCTCTTAAATAATTTATTCATTCCAGAATGTCAAGGGTCCAAATACTTAATATTTATTTTTAAAAGTACTGTTGGTGGCATTACACTTACAATTCCTTATTGATATTTTAAAGAGCCCCTTCTTCCTCCTCCCCTAAATTACACAAGTATATGAAAATAAAAGTGCACCTGCTACTAAAATGAACGTGACATTTATGAGTGAGAAATTCAGTTGTTCCTGTAACACTGTATGTTCAAGGAGCACTTGGAAACAATGTAATGCAAAATAAAGTGAGTACTTTTATATGTACATACAATAGAGATATTCCTAAAAAATTGTGTTGATGGTTACAAACCTCTATACTTAGACAGCAAAGGCAGATGCAAAATCCAAACTGCACGTAGAGTCCACCATGATGAATTTTTAGGGCCTGTAGAATCCTGCAGTGAATCATGGCTCCATCCATCATGTTCCTGTTGTCACCTGAAGGAACTGTTTGTTACCTTAAGTATTTATGCAGTGATTTATATGTGAGACTCGTAGTGGGGGAGGGAAGGCCACAAAACAATCTGATTTGCAAAGCTGGGAAAATGGTGCATCAAAAATATTTCTTGACCATTAGTCGTGTGGGAATGTGAACCAGATCTTGATGAACGATTGCCAAGTGCTTTGGGATCTTTGGATGTAAGGTGCTATAGAAACTAAAATTTTCATTTGTGTTACTGCTAGAAACAAAGCCTACAAAAAACAAAAAAAAAGCTAGAAACAAAGAAACAATTGCTACAGAAAATTCTGGGAAGTATACATGAGAAAGATACTCAAAGATTGCAAATTTATTAAATTTCAGAGACAGAAAAGAAATGGCATTTATTTTTTTCCCTTGCACTCCACTCCTGTTCACAAATACATCACTGTGTATGTATGCAGATCCAATGGGCCTGATGAATACATGTGCTGAAGCTCAACTCCCTCAGCTTTTATTTTGAATTGGATATGTTCAGTACATCGGTGACAAATTCAGACTCAGGCTGAGAGGTATGAGTGGGCCTAGAGCAGCTCCTCCTGAAGTCTGTGGGAATCTTCCCACAGAGCTGAATGGGCTTTGTTTAGGGCCCAGGCAATGCGAGAAGTACAGTGTTAATGCTGGCTGTCCTCGTGCCATCATCCCATCTTGCAGAAATTCGTGTGAGCTGCAATGACGAGATGCTGCACCGGGAGTAGTCGTTTTCCTTATAGCCCCACTAACACCTGTTTGAGCAGAGGCAGCCATTGTCGCCACTGTAGGAATCACGTTCAAGTGTGCGAGAACAACCCCCAGAACAAAGAAGATTGTTCAGTTTACAGGACAATTTATAAAGATAATGGCATAGAAACACAATGGTCAAATTTCTCTGACCATCTTGTAATTTGGAACAAAATGCTATATTTTTAATATTTATTTAAATGTGTTCTGAGTCCATGTCTAATAAGCAATAAACTGGTCTAGCCAAGACTTTAAAGGCATATGCTGTGTCGTTAGCTGGTGAGCGCCCTCTTTAAGCTGGCTAAGGTACTGATAGAAAGTGGGTTTTGTTCTTATAATTGCTTGGGAATTTAAAATGTTTTTAATACATTCAGCTCAGTTTGGGGGGAGGATACCATTGTTTCCTAAAAAAAGTGACTATTTATTAATGTCTTACATAATTCTCCAGTTAGAAGTTTCTCTCCCTCCCCCCATGTCACTTTCTTTCTCTCTTGCTCTCTTTTTTTCTGGTTTTGTTGCATAGGTAGAATGCTGTATTGCTAGCATTGTATTTTATGTAATTATTTTTTTGCACAAAGGCAAACATTTAGATTAGTTGGTTAATTTTTTTAAATTTTATGACCATGCCAAAATAATATTCTGCAGGCTTGTGGAGAACAAAGGACTGTTCTTTAGGACTGAAACTTGATTTTGCTTGTAGTACAAAAAAACACACACTCACAGATGTTGTTTCGTAAGTGTTATAAGCACTGGATATAAATGGTATTTTTTATCACTTCTGACTAATGTGAAACTGTTGTACGAAAACTACATGAACAAAAGTCATCTGTTTCGACTCGTGTGGGCCTGCCTCACAGTTGCCGGATTTGAGTCATTTTTATGTCTTGTTATTTCATTTATTTATGCAAAATACATGTATGTATGAACACTTTGTTTTAGCTCCAGCCCTGCCTCAGTGCTGATGCTCTGTACATTAAAGCCACATTCTTGAAAATGATTGGCTGTTCAGGAATCGCCAGCTGGTAAAAATTGCATTTATTGGCTGGGGGAGTGGGAGGAACATGTTCAAATCTGAATTGTGCCTATGAGCATTTTATTGTATTTATTAGCCGACATTGGCTCTAAAATGTCAGTAGAAATCAAGGAAGGACAATCATAAGGATAAAAAACAACATTTTTACTCTATTAATCGGAGCTCAAAACAAAGTTTTTGATGAATTTACCATCTCATTTTAGATTTTTTTTAAATTGTGTAAATATAACATAGGAAATAGAATTTTATTTTTTGTTCATGGATACTTAGTGAAGTATAAGTTATGTATTTACTTTTGTTCTATATCAGTGTATGTTGGTCCATATTAAATGCTGACAAGTCACTGTACCTCATGTAGATGCTGAATTTACACCCGCAGTGTGAGCGCAGTATTGTGGACCTGTAGCTGGGACAGCAAGATGCCTCACTTGTGCTCTCACTGATTTTTAATAGCATATTCCACAAACACAGAATACTTTCTTCTTTTTTAGAAAGTTGATACATTAAACATACCAAATTTCTGATACATTTGGTAGGAAACACAGTCTTCTGAATCCAAGTAAAACTGATGAAACATTTTACTTCTTAACAAGAACTGCATTTGGAAGACAAAAGCATATCCCTGGAAAGATTATCATGACTAAGATGGCCCTTGCAATGCAGTCAAGATTATGATATCAAACCTTTATTTTCTACGTTCATTAAATCATGTTATTGTCATATTAGGCTATAATACCAAGGGAAATTGTTCACACAATACACAAAGAGGACTTGTGGAATTGCTTTTTAAGCGTTGTGCTTGAGCCCCCCTTAATAACTCTGACTGAAAAAAATAACAACTCCATTCAGGTAATGCACAAATATAGTAATACTATTTTCTCTGTGAACAGTTTATTTAATTAACAGATACAATATATTTTCTTTTTGGAAAAATATAAAATACTTATTTTCAAGAGAAGAACACTCCTGAAACAGTCTGATACCAGCTAGAATAGTTCACTTCATATTTCATAAAAATGGAAGAAAAAAGTCTTAATGGAAACAGAACTACTTTCCAGGGTTCAGGTTTACATGGAGAAATTGCTCTGATGAAGTGGCCTGATTCTGCTCTGCCTGTATGTTTGGGTATCACCATCTAGCTTGTGAAAACGCCTGCTGAGAATACATGGAATTGCAACGTGCTCCTAAATCAGTGTACTTAGGTGCAGCATGAGGCAGGGGGTGGGCAAAGATGGGATTGTTCCGGGATGGGAATGCGAATCAAACAGCAGCATTAGTCACAATAACTATGATACCCTGTGCAAAGAGTACAGCAGTTGGCTGTGGGCAGTTCCTGCTTTTGAGTACAAACACAACCACCTCCCAATGAAACCTAAAACAGTCCTCTCTCTGGGTTGGCTTTCTGGTTTTGGTTCTTGGCCCTATCAAAGGCACGGCATTTCAGAATCATTTCCTAGCAATACTTGCTACAAGATTAACACCCCCATTCTCCCCCAGCAAAACACTTATTTACCTGCTTAATTTTAAGCACGTTAGTACTTCCATGGCAGTCATGAGGACCAGTAAAGCGTTGGTGTTAAGCGGGGCAAATTTTGCTGAGCCAGGGCCACAGTGTGAACAACTGCACTGGAGATGCAGCCAGCAGAATGTATGATAGAGTTCTTCATGTTTTTATGAGAAGTTAAAGAATGGGCTTGGACCCTTGGTATTTTGCATGCTTTTTTAAGATTCAAGTTGGCACTTAAGCATGTTCTTTTAAAAGAATAATACTATATGACCTCATTTGATCTTTTACAAAACACTCTTTTTCCTTTAAAAAAAACTTCCCCCAAACCTTTTTTTTTTTTTTTTTGTATAACCCATTAATATTTGTGATTCTTCTCAGATCAAACTACATTTTTGATATACTGTAATGTCCTGCTACAGAAGGGAAAAAATGTATATGCAAATAGATTTCATTTTAATCCATCGCCCTTTTTAACTACCGGTTTGTTGGAAATGGTGACAAAGAAGTATTCTGAGATTTCACACACTGGGTAAAAAGGGGTGGGGGGTGGGGTGAGCTGGGCTAAAGGAAAACTTATCAAATTGGTATTTATGGCAATATGAAAGCTATAAAGCAACTTAGTGACATGGCTTGCTTTGTAATTTCCGCTTTCTAAAAACCACAAGTGAGGTCCTTGGTGCTCTTGGAGTATGGGGAATGTGCAAATATTTAACTGTTTGTATGCTGCACATTGCAGACCTGCTAGTGTGCATTCTCCGTTTGTCTTCCTTTGTCATTTGTGTTTTGCTTTTTAGAAAGCAATGTTTTTTTTCTTGTACCCTTCTTCAGCTTGTAGCAAACTAGAATGCTTAGCATTTATGTTCGTTCATTATTGTATTTCCCATGTAAAAATTTTTTTATTACATTAAGACAAGCTTATAAGCTGTTACTACATAACTTATCTTACTGTAACTCTTATTTCCTGACATTGTAATTTGTTTGTGATGTATATTGTGAGATTGTACTCTATGTTAATTTAATCAGCACAATTCACTGACATGCTGGACTGACATGCTAGCTGCTGTTTCAAATTGTAAAGTTTGTGTAGAGCTGTTGGGACAACTGAGACTCCTTGTCAAGGTACTATGCTTTGATTCCTATAGCAACACTGTGGGTGCAGCTCTTAATGCGAGGGCTGCTCGTTGGACACCCACTGGCTAACTTAATGGGCAGGTTTTCTTTGTAGAAATTCTATATACAATGCAGGTACCTACCTGGGCCCGTGGCCGGTAATGATTTGGGCGTTTAGAGGAAAAACTAGTGTCTATTGCTGCTTTGAATATGTTTTAAAGTCTGAAAATGTAAATAGTTTATCAAAAAAATCTTGTACAGTCCAGTGTAAAGTTTTTAAATGAACTTAAAGGTTGCCATCACATCTCACACTCTCCTCTTGATACAGTAAAAAAAAAAAAAAAAAAAAAAAAAAAAAAAAAGAAAAAAGTTTGCTAAGGATACTGATTTAATAAAAAAATCTGTTCTCAGTTTAAAAAAGAGAATAGTTATTCTTAGCTCTGCTTCATTGCATAAACAGACTTCTTGGATTATGTTGTGCAGTATTGACGTGAGGTAAATTAAATATTAAATAATCTTTCAGTGGTACTTTTAAGAGTCTTCTCCTCCTCTGCCTCAGTTATTAATGGAAAAGACAAAATTGAAAGACACTGTCCATATACAGTATGTTCTGGTGTATGTTGGCACCTTACCTACATGTTTTGGGTGGGGGGGATTTTTAAATTTTTTTTTTTTTTTTTTTTTTTTTTGCACAAGGTGCTTTCCTGATATGTTAAACATGTCATCCTTGGGTGATACAGTATATGCCATGATAGGGGTTTAGACCCCTCAGGGGAGTGTCTATAAGACTGCCTATTTATGCTCATTTACCTCAAGACTGTCCTCTCTACCCTTAATCTATTCACCATCACTCCATCTTTTGTACTGCTGTTGACACTTACAAATTAAAGATAAATTTTGTTTTATGAGATGTGTGTGTGACTTCTTCTATGCATCCCTTATTACTTCTTTAAAGTTGGCATTAAAGATTGGCCATGATGGGTTGATGGACAGCAAAATGCAACTAGGCATGCTCAGCTGGCCTCCTTTAATTTTAACAACTGAATCTTCCAGCTTTTAGGTTTTCCCCATGCCTTTCCATACTACAAAGACATTTATCAGCTCTGAAATCCATTAACCCACACGCTGTACAAGACATGCATGATAACCGACCTAATTTGACAGTATTCACTGGGCACCATCACTTTTGTAAGCAGGAAGTGCTGTTGGTAGCAACATAACCTCTGAAGGCTTTTTATTGAGTAGAAACAAGACAAAAAGTTTCTCGTGTTTCTTCTTCCTTTGCCTTCCCCTTTTCCGCTGCATATAACATTAAACAAACTAACCAAAGTTGACAACAACAAAACCTATAGTTGCCATATTGCCATGTCTGTAAACTGCTGCCATTTGTGTATTATGATTGGCTTTTGACTTAGCAGTTAGTCACCGTTCTCATAGGAAAAGAGGAAGTTACATGGAGGTGTGCTGTGCTGTACAGACATGTAACAGAACATGTTGATTGTGCATTACAGCAGATTGCAGCCTAGTTTCAGTTATTGCACAAACCACCCTGAAACACCTAAGTAGGAAAGAATCCTTACTTCCCTGGAGAGAGCACCATCCATGAAATTATTAAAAATTATATACTGCATTATGAATGTATGTGATGAAATACTTCAAGTTCAAAAATGGATGTAATGAAGTCACTGACCAACAAGTTATAACAGATAAATGCATAAATACTGACTTGTGCCATTTAAGCTTTGGTTTCTGGTAAGCAATCAACTAGTCACTCAAACTGACACACTAAAGCAGTCTTGAGGAGAAGGCAGCAAAAAACTTGTATTTCTGCTACTGAATTCACAACAATTTGACAAAATGTTGCAATGGCCATACCATAATTTTGCAAAACAGAATTAGGCACTAGATTGCAGCCAGTCTGGCTTAAGCTACTAGGGCCAAAGGCACCTGGAGATGAAGCACCATGTCATTGGGCTTGAATTTAGCTTTCATATGATACACCTGAAATGGGGTCCAACACTCTGCTGCTGTATTTTCATATTGCTCCACTTAAGCCAACATGCCATCCAAATTTTAGCCTTTTCTCTGTTTTCTTCACCCATCCCCCCACACCTTACCACGATTTGCCTCCTTTTCTTGCTGCAGTCTGCAGCTGCAAATAGCGATCGGTAACCTGGGAAGCACTGATGGTGTCAGCTGGGTTGTTACATAGGTACAATAAAAAGCAAGCGGAGGAATGGCATAAAAAATGTCACTGCTGCTGTGGCAGTAAGAGACAAAACATGTATTTGATGCCTTGAGATGCCAATCTAAAAAATTACACACAAATTACCATGCAGGACAGGGTACCACCTCCGTGCATGCAACAAGCTTCTGGAGAAGGTAGTGTGTTGGAGGCTGCAGAGCAGCACTCGTTGTTCCTAGTGCCAAGAGGAGTAGCGTGGCCATGCAGAGGCACCGTCCTGTTTCCTCCCCCGGAGGACAGAACCTTTGAGCAGCTTGGTTGTATTGGCTTCCCCATGCTAGCCTTGTTGTTACTCTACGTGGCCATTTTAGACCTCAGAAATTTTACTAATAATACAATGTATGCATCAGGTCACTGCAAGGGAAGGAAAACACACTGCTGGGTGAGTAGTAACTAGGGCCCTCAGCCCCCTAGGTTACCGTTGTTACTCCAGTCATCACAGGAAGGATCTACCGCACTGCAAGCCAAGCCACTTCCCTGGCACCAAGCGAGTGACAGAGGACAACCAAGGTGAGAGCTGAGGTGCTCCTGCTGCTTGGGTCCATTCTCCTTCTCTCGGACGCATTTCTTCCTCTGGCTGAGCACCGAAATGCAGTCTCAGAGCACAGACTCTGCTCATCAGCTGTAGGCTCCTTAGGAGCCCTTAGGACTCACTGCAGTCAGAGGTTTCCAGAATTACAAAGTTCAGCATGATGGCTACTTCTACTGGGATTTTCATGTGGCAATTAATTGCTACCACAGTAGCCCAACAGCAGCAGCTTGCAAGGGCTGGGAGTGGGGGAGGGGGAAGGGGGAAAAAACAGTAGTTGATTTATTTCTTTAATATGTGGTTTACAATAGAAAATATGAGCTCCAGGTTGTATCTCTGAGCAGTTAATGACCAGCTGCGTTAAGGGCCTTCAAATACTGCCATTGGTCATTAACTGCCAGGAAGTATCCTTCCTGTCATCTATTAATGCTTAATTGTATAAAGACCCACTACAGTGGAGGACTGTTGAATCTGCAGATTAATTAGTATCTGACCCTTAGTAATTCCAATAATATCAAGGCCATTGCAGGTTAGCATTTGGGTACTCGATATGACAGTCCTTAACAAATTTCTTCAGAGCTGTTCTGCTTTATACTAATGCCTGTTGGATGATTGACATAGTAAAACATAATTGCCCTGTAAAAATCACTGTGGTCAGTTGTATTAAGAACTACTTAGGGACACTTTAATTTACTTTGACACCACAGATTTTAAAAGCTTCTATACTTGTATTAAAACCTACTTAGAGGTCTGGTTGCTGTTGTAGCTCATCAGCAAAGGATCACTTGGTAAGAAAAAAGGTAATTATTAGAGCTTTAAATAATTTTCCTCAAGTAATGAAATTATAAAAGAAATGTATATTGATTATTTGGGTATTTTTTTGGTCACTCTTCTAGTTAATTAGCTACTAGCTGGACATGTGAAGAAACCAACTAATCATTTTAAATTAGGTTTCAAAAATGGGATATAAGCTCAAAGCCTGTAAATGCGAAGTACAAAACACCCCTGACTCTTGCATGATGTCTACAACATCCAGCTTCAATTTTCTGAATAAGGTACCTCGCACTTCAGACACATGGCTAAGCTTGTTTTTAAGTCAGGCCACAGAGGGTTATCTTTGGAAATTGGGAAATATAAATACTGTGCTATGATCCACATCCATGCAGATCCCTAGCCTGCAAGACCGTACAGTCAGCAAGTGAAATGGTATCTTGGCCACCAAGACCCCATGATGGTTAGTAAAGCTTTCAGAGCTACTGTACGTTCACAACTAACTAGTCACAAATAATCTACAGAACCGAAAATACAGCAACTGCCCTACTCGGTTAGATTACTAGTCCACCCTGGGCCAGTAGTTTTATGTTCAACAGTGGCAACTGGAGATAGTAGCTAATGAGAGCATCTGAGCCAGGCCAGCACCTCGTTCTCATATTCCGCAGCATCTACACTCTTTGTGTTGGGCTGCTAGTGGGTACAGCCCTTTTCCACTCAGGAACACAGTGTGGTATTTTGGGAGATGCAGTGGCTTGGGGGCAAATTAGCAATTAATTTTGCAGTCTGATCTTTCAGTGAAGGGCCTTGATAAGGACTTTTTCAACAGGCCTGGAAGAAAATCAGAGAACCCCAAAAGTCCATCTATGTTCAACTGAACTGCCAAGTGCATCATATGATCTAAAATATTTAAGACAGTAAACTTCTCCCATTTTTTGCAGGATCTTGTTAAACTTAACGGACTTAATGCACAAAAGCCGGAGATCATCAATTTTAATGATCAAATTACTTAATCACAATGAAATATCTTCTATTCAGACATCAGGGAATCCACGCTTGATGCAAGACTTCGTTTGTTCTAGAATAGCTGCAGCTGCTGGAAAACCAAAGGGTAAGTGTGCTGGAGAGGGAAAAAGAAATCCCCCCAAACCCACCCACCTACCCAAAAAAGAAAAGCAACACGGTGAGGTGTCATGCAGGAAAAAGGGGTTTGCGGAAAACCTTTGATTACAAACTGCCTCGTTTGAGGAGTGAGTGTAGAGACTAGCAACCTGTTCTGGTTTTCACAACTACAATATGGGTTGAAAGAAAAAAGCAAGGGCCAGCTGGTACATGTGGTCTTGTCTGTACGGCTTCTGCTGCAGGCAGAGCCCATGGAATGCTCCAACACTGCTGGGATTTTGTGACTCCAGATACAGCAGGGAAACACTGGACATCCCAGCAGCTTTCCCTTATTTTAAGGAAAAAATGGCTTATTTCAAGGAAAATGAGTAAGCGTAGATTTCCACATTGTGCTGTTTCACTGAACCACAGCTATCTGTGTGAGGAACGGCATCGCCTTGCTTCTCCCATGCGTGTGCACGTGTAATAGTTTATAAAAGATTAACGGCTCTTTTATCATACGATAAAATGTTTAATGATCTCTTGCTGTACTTGCAATTTATCAGTTGTTTCAGGTGGGCCTCTACCAAGACAAAGTTCTGAGCAGGTTAATGTCAACGGTGATTCCTCCCGCGGCCGGCAGGGCAGGGGGCACAGCTCCCGCCTGCCGCAGGGCGCCACGCTCCGTCCCGAGGGGCCGCCGGGCCGGGGGCTGCCGCCACCCTGCAGCTTCCCGAGCCGCTGGGCAGCGCCGAGCGCCCGCCTCGCCTCACCTCACCGCGCCGCCTCACCTCGCCGCCTCACCTCGCCTCCTCGCGGCGCCGCTTCCCGCCGAGGGCTGCCCAACGGCCCGGCGCGCGCCAGGGGCCAACCGTTGATGACGGCCGGCGCTGAGGGGAGCGTCTGCCGCCGTCCTTCGCCGCCGCTCCCGGATGGGCTCCCCGCCCGCGGCTCTTCCCGCCGCCACCCGTTCCCCCTGCGGGGCAGCGGCTGCGGGGGAAGGGGGGCACATACGGCCCCCCGGCCGCGCCCGGGCTGGGCACTGGGCACGTTCGGTCTGAGGGGCAGCAGGTAGCTGTGGCGGGATTTGCGCCGTTGCACCCGCTGTGGGCGATGGCAGCGGGTGGCCGGGGCTGTGGGCAGCCCCCTGGGGGTGCGCGGGAGGGCTGGTGTCATTGGGAGGGGGCGCGGAGCCAGCGCCGTGGCTCTGGCGGTGCTGCTGGCCACAGAAGAGCCTTCAGAAAGGCCTCAGAACGGGTAGGGGAAAGCCCCGTTTTTCTGCCTTGTGCAATGTGGTAGTCACAAGGCATGAACAGTCAGAGAAACTTTGATGCCTCAGCTTACGGCTTCAAATTTTGACCCAGCTTCTGTGTTTTCCTACTACAGCCTTTGCCGCTGAGGACTTTGTGTTCCGTGTGTGCCCGCCTCCCGCGGGACTGGGGGGGTTGCAGGGGCTGGGGGGTTGCAGGGGCTGGGGGTGCAGGCTGAGCCGCGGGCCCGACCCTTGAGGTGCCACCACACCGGTGACTGGTTGGACTGAGCCGATGCAAAGGGCCAAAGGAGCCGAGTGCCCCCAGCTGGCACGGATGCTGAGCTCGTGGGACAAACCTTCCCGGGCGTAAAGTTGGCAGAGTTAATTGAGAATGTGAAGACTGATAATTTGTCCAGCTTTTTCTGTCTTTTCTCACAGCAGAAAAAGGAAAAGGCAGAGGTTGGAGCATTTTCTTATGTTCACCTCACAATGTTCTCTGAAGTGTAATCGGGGAAAAAAAAAAAGCCCAAAACGAACGGAACGGAGAGCTCTAGTGTAACTGAGCAACCCTGGTAGGCACCCTACCCAGCAGGGTGTTTGGGAAGTGCCGAGGCTATGTGTGATGAGCTCATTAGCACAGATTTTTGATAACTTGTTTGATGAGAGCAAGAGTGGAGTTATAAAAGTACACTGTTTGGTCAAAACCTCATGGTATAAAGGTCAGTGAATGATTTTAAATAATCTGGTTACTTTTTTTTTTTCCCAGTTAACAGGTTGCTGCTTTGAAGTTCTGAGTACATCCTGCTGCCACTCGTGTCACGGGAAGTGGATAGCTGGTCCGGTGCTTGGCAGTAAGTGCACAGTATTTTCCCAGATACAATCTTAGCACTCATATTATATGTTCCATGCCTCAGACAATAATTCATAAAGCTACCTTCCCTGATTTAACCCCTCCTTAAAAATCTTTAGACTGATCATGCTTAAAGACAGCATGATCTTTTACCACCTTTTGATGTTTTATACTGCAAGGAGTTTGTGATTGAATTGCAAGCCAAACAGATCAGACAATATGCAGACTTAAGATGCCTCAAAGAATTGTGGGTTGTGAAGAACTTCAGATTGATTTAGTTATTTATTAATTTTAAGGTGATGAAATAGTGGATTTCCACAACAATAAGACTATGCATGGAAACAGTCTGCTTTTCCCCAAGCTTCAAAGACAATGAAATTCTGAAATAAACATAAAGCACTCGTGAAATAATGAGAAGAAAAATCACGTTCTTTTTCTCTTTTGAAAATGGTATTCCCATGTGAGTGATAAAAGTAAGCATTAAATAGCTCATATAGAGAAATATAAAATTTGCTATCTTCCTCAAAGCTTTGTGCAAAACATGCATCTTGGCTATATTTGGAATCTTACAGTAATCACTAAAGCATCTTAAAATTTTGAAATCTTCTGTCTTGAATTTGCCTATCTTCTCTCACACACTTGCTTTTAATATCTGAACACTTAAAATTCAGGCATCATAGATCATGCTTTCCATCTCTCATTTACCTCCGACAGCTTGACTTGCAATTTATTGCAAGGATTGCACCTATAAGTAAAACAGGATCAGACCTTAATTTGATCTGCTATTTATCCGTTGTGTTAATTGTAGCCACAGGGTTGTATTAAGAAAGTCAAAAAGTACCACTTGTAACTACGGAGTGGCTCTCACCTTTTAAATGGAAAAACACTCATTTTCTAGAAAAAATAGGAAAAAAGTGGTTATGAGCTAAATGAAGAAGGCAGAAGGGTTTCTGCTTTTCCATTTTTAATGTAATTAATATAATATTGGCACCCAAAATGTAGCTATCTGGGTGCAAGCCTGTTCCTAGCTTTTACTGCTGTTGGTGGGAACAGATGCATAATTTCTCACACTTTTGTTTGTTTGTTTTTTTTAAACTGCAAATGGGGTTCTTGTTAGGCTAATGGATGTTGGGATTTTTACCTTATGCTAATCAGGAATTTCATCTGCTTGTATTTCTGAATGATGCATTCTTCTTATGCTTGCTTTTTTCCTCCCAATGAAAGGAAGAAGACAATAACTTACAGTATGAATGACTGAAAAACAAAATTAAAAAATTGCTAAGAGAAATTCTAGTCCTACAATAGCCATCACAGTGGTAAATTCCTGGTGCCCTGGAAGGCTTTGACTGGGGGTCTGTGTTATGTCTCCCAGTGCCCACTGAAAATAAGGCATCAAGCTTGAGAATAGCAAATTAAAAGGAAAAATCCCACCTTAAATCTCTTCCAGGGCAGACTTGGAACTACAGGTATTTAAATTCCACTGAAATCTAATAGGTTTAGAAGTACCTAATTCTCTTAGACCCCTTTGGAAATCCTAGCCTTAAGATGCTTGATATTTTTGGAAAATGAACAATAAACACTTTTCGTTCTCAGCTTTTGGGAGTGGCTTTCCTTAGCTTGCAATGTTTCTGCTTCCTTTCACAGAGCACAAAACTCTGCTGCATACTGAGGTCTAGGGCTGCCTGGTGACTTCAGAGTCACCTTAAGCATGATATTTTCTAGATTGCAAAAGCAAAAAATTCTGGTAGATCATTGGTCTATCAATAATGAGTTGATGCTGCACACTACAGTGAAATGTGACAGAATACCAGAAACGGGAACTCATTCTTACTTTCTTCTTTTTCATAAAATGTCACTTTTGTCTGTGATTCCTTTTATAGTTTATTTAAGGATAAACATGCCAGCTAATCAGTGGATAATGTGACTGCTTGAGATGTATTAGAATGAGAACTATTACTGCTCCTGCCTTCTCACCCTGATAAATATCGGTTTAGCAGAACAATCCCTCACATTACAGCAAAGGGGGGAATTCTTAGTTGTTTGTTTTTTTTTTTTAATAATTCTTGCCTCTCTTCCAGTCCTATGTTTTCAGTCTGAAACATCTGACTGGGAGGTTCTGGGCAACAAGCGAACAAACTAGCTGCACCGCTGGTGGCTTGGGAGCATCTCACACCTTGACTTCACTAAAGCCAGTTGCCATTGTAAATCCAAGGCAGGATGAGTGTAAAGCAGGGCCCAAGTACCTGCATAGTTCAACAATAAAGAGTGGCAAGGCTTGTATCAGCACTGATTGCAAGCAGCACAGTCCTTGACTTTATCTTGGCATTACTGGGGTTTGCTTCATGGTATTGGTATGGTGCTATAGATCTAGTATGTTAAGGTACAGGTGAGCTTAAGCTGTCCCTTCCCTATTACCTTGATAGCTTTTCAGCGAGCAGAAAACCCCCTTAATCTGTCTGTGTGCTGCCCAGGTGGATGTGGGTGAAGAAGACACCTGGGAAACCGATGTCACCACAGGTGTCTCAAATCTCCATTTAGTGAAGAAGCCCCTCATTGGAAAACTCACGGATCCATGTCAGGGTCTCACATGTGCAAATATGTTAAGAAGGTGTTACACCTGTTTTCTATAAAAGTAGTAGAAGGAGAACTCTACTTCTTGCTCTTGTGGAAGGAGGGCTTATATCTGCAAAGCTAGAAGGCTTTGCTACAAGCAATGGGGAGAACCTTGCATTGCTGTTCCTGAAACCTGTGGTGTCCCAGGTGAGCTCTATGTCCTGAGTTTGTTAGATACATCTATATAAAGGAAGAGGTACTGTAACCTGGTGCTTTTACTATTCTGTCTGTCTGGTTATTAGAGTTCTTTTCCTCAGTAAATTGGTTCTTTGGGTTGTTTTATGATAGTTTCCTCACAATAGAGCATAATGATATCTGTTTCTCTTATTACTCTTTACCTATTAGAAATGCATTTGAAAGTAGGGTTTTTTCAAAGTCTTGAAGCATTTCAGAGTAATTGGGAACTGAGCTTATCCAAAGGAATGCTTCTCTGATATGAAACGTGGAGGCAGGGGTACTTCTACCAGTATGCGTTGTGGCGGTGAAGTTCAACACAACTCCTAATCGAACACAGGGGAAATTTGTCTTTGATGTTATCTGGAGATTTTCCAGCACGAAGGGCAGTGGCAGATGGAGTTTGGTGACTAATGGCCTTTGAAAACTTCCTCTCCTTTGGTTGATGAGCTTAAAAATTTTGCATGTAAAACTAGCTGGAAAAATAATTTGTTTTGTTCATAGGAGCTGTGTATACTTTCAAGAAAGCTTGTGGTTTTCACTTTTATTTTTGTTCAGCTTCCAGCAGATACTGAGGGGTCTCTCTCATGAGTAGAAACTAGTGCCCAGGCCACTGATTCCAGTCATGCTAAAATTGCTGTGAGACCTCAAGTGGAATTCAGTAGAATTCCTGCAGAGGAGCTATTTCCCTGAAATGCTGATTCTAACCAACTGGACGTTTTGTGAAGTTGGTTGGCTAGTGCACAGTATCCTCCACCCATTTCTTTTCCATCTCTTTTGGTCTGGGTGGGTTATGTCAAGACTATGTGGGGCAAGATATTGAAAGTCTAGAGCAGCATAACTGTAGCCAGATTTCCTTGTGCCGGTGTCATGGGATGGTGATTTTCCTGGCTCCTTGTGTTGAACTTTGCATTAAAAAAACCAACGCCATGGGGCAGAGAAAGATCCTAGGATATGGGTGACAGTCTATAGAGAACAATACTGGGGACCTTTGAGGTTACCGCAGCTTGCCCGTTTTGGTTTGTGTGCTGTGAATCTATTGGACACTTGAGATAACTGTGACCTCTTTACTGTGTCTGGTGTCAAGTCAGTGTCACTTAGAGATCGACAAGTTCTCAAGGGAATTTTTCTGTGTGTGGAACTTCTTCCTGTCTAGAAGGCAGCCCGGCTTACCCAGTTATCTGGAAGGACGTATTATTGAGGTAGTGGTGCTATTTTCACTAGTGGCAATTACAAGCAGTAAGTCATTAGTCTGCTTCTCAAGTATAATGTGAAGTTTTCTTAAGCTGAGAAATAAGTGGAGGAGAGGGCTGCAGTTACCATTAGCTCTTATACAAGACTGGATAAAGATACACCTAAAGAATATGCAGGGCCAGCCCCCTGCTGTCAGTGGACAGATGTAAATAACAGTTTTCTGCAACACAGAGTTCCATACCCCTTCCTGCTGGCCCAAAAAGGCACTGGCATCAAGGATGTGCTTTGTACTTGGAAGTGCTGAGAAGCCTGTCTGGCACTGTATTATATAATATGCTGTTCCAGACTGCAGTCCACACAATGTGTATGTTGTACTAAAGATCCTTGAAAGTGTATGTGTGGGCTTTCTTTTTAAATATCACCCACAGGTATGTCCTATTTCTGGAGCTATGCTTCTATGTCAGGACGCAGAACAATGCTGTGCTGTACAATACCATGTTGTTTTTTGCATGACAGTATAGGGTCACTCTTGCTACCCTGCATATGGTTGAGCTGATTGCTCGATTAGAGATCAGAAGGGTGTTTTTGGCAAGAGTGTAACAGCAGAAATCTGAAGAAAGTTTAACTTTCTGAGACTTAGCTTTTGGTGGACTAACTGTACTTTATTTGTCTTTTTGGGCCTTGTTCTATGCATTTATCCTACAACAAAAAACTTTTGTGATGTCCTCTATTCTGAGTCAGTCAGTGTGTTACAAGGGATTTTCCGTCTGCTGTTGCCCATGTATAGAATTTATGGTCACATTGACATACAATTATAGAGTGCTAATGAATTGAATGATGATTAAGAGAGATGTAGCTGCAGAGAGGAGTCAGACAAAAATTAATGGTTATTTCTTAACTCTGCCTACCCTTTCTATTCCCCACTCTGGTTTGCTGAATACCATTTGGACTGATGTTTTTAATGCCCAAAGATGTTTTTTTGATTTTTGGGTTTTTTTTTCTCCTTAAGGAAGAAAATTGGTTCCTTATGTTCTGTATGTTAAGTTTCCTTAATATTTTTTTCAACATGCATAAAATTACTGATCTCTAGAGAGAATGAAATACCACATTGCACATTGTAATACCGCACCCAATCACTTGCTTCTTCTCTCTGCTGCCAAACCTTCCAAAAATCATAACATAGTATTAATACATTTGCAGGCACTGGTTTTCCATGCTTGATACAAAGTAAGAATATAACTGAGTAACCAGGCATAAAAATGTGATGTCAGTTTGTGGTGGATAAATACAATTATGGGGAATAAAAATGTACCTTCGCCTGCTGCCTACTGAGTCAGAGTGGAGGCCAGATTAGGTGCGTGAGGACTAATTTTAGCAGTGCCATCCCGTGTGTGTCTGTGGAACTGCACTGTAGGCTATAGATCGTGAGCTAGCACACCTGAGAGAATCAGGGAGGACATACATTTTGATAGCTGAAGCAGATTTTATGAGGGTAGTAAATGGTACCTAATACAAACGAAAAGATAGAAAAAGATGTTATCCAGGGTCATCTTTCTGCACTCTGAACTTGAAGCAGAATGCTGTCTTGGATGTATGAATGTTTGCAAACCAATGAGAAGGGACATCAGGTTTATGGACTGTTGTGTATTTTTTCACTTTTTGCCTGATTTGATTTGGTAAAGCAAAATGCCTTTTCTGGGTGCCAACTGTGGAGCAGACTATGCAAAACATAATTTTTTTTTTTTTTCCCTCTCCTCCATTGCACTGGTATAGAAGCAGCACGGTATGTCGTACCGTTTGCTCTCTCCTTGATAAGCTGTTCCCAAGGATGCAGGGACATGGTTGTGGAGCTTGTCTCCAGCTACATCTCTGAGATGAGTTGCTCAGCACATTCAAATGATGTTTGCTTTGTGGCTCAGTGAGATGGATACCAGCTCTGCTCTAAGCCATTTGCTCTGTTAATGTACCCTCCTACTATGTTATTCATACTGTTTTTTTTCCAGTCCCATCTTAAATTTTTTCTTTCTAACAGTTTCCTTTCCTCAAGCGCTTTTCCCATCACTGCTAACCCTTCATATTCTGCATATATCTCTTGCTGTCAATCCTAAGCTCCACAGTCTCAATCTTCTCTGTTATCCACCTAGAACTTTGCTTTTTCTTATTGTGTCTGTTCTGGCTTTTGCCACTCCTCATCCCTTCCGTTATTGCCTCTCTCCAGCTTGACTTGATACAGTCCATGCAAAGTGAGCTAGTTGGGAGTGTACGTGGAACATTTGAGAAAACCAGCATAAAGGAAGGTAAAGGAAAGAAGTTGCCAGAGGGTTGTTTAAAAAGGGACTTGTGTTTCCAGTGCTTGGGGGGGAGAATAAAAGAAAAAGAAAATAAAAGGGGGGAAAAAAAAAAAGATGAAGGGGAGTAAAGTATTGAGAACTCTGTTTGAGTGAGCTCCTGTTCATTTTGGATCCTGCCAGCAGGAGACCTTGCTACAGTAAGAAGTAGTTGTTAACTGCCTTGTTCTGCATCTGTTGAATATGACACAATTTTTATAAGAAAATCTGTTGTGACTTCTCCCTTCTCCTCCCTCTCCCCTTGCCGCAAAACAATTTGGAGAAGGGATGGGATACCGAATATTTCCAGAAGCCATTTGAAAAGTCCTTTTTTGTTCTTTTCATCAACTTTTTCCCTGTCCACTTGCCAGCATGTGCAGTAAGTTCCTGTCCCTGAGAGTCTGCACCAAACCACAGTTTGAACCAGGCTGTACATAGTGGGCGTCTCTGTTAGTTCCCGCCAACTGAAGCTCCCAGCAGTAAATGGAAAATTAGATATACACCACTACACAATAAATCTTATTGTAATTTACCCAGCTAGCATCACCGCGAACAGGCCTTGAAAAATGTCTTGTGTGTGCTTGAAATCATACTTGTGCCCCTGCCATTAAAGAAGGGATAAAAAAAAAAGCACTCGTAAAACAAAAAAAAAAGTTTCATTTACTTTTTTGTTATAAAATACTTTTTACTGGTGCCAGCTGGAAGGAAAATGACCCAGTTAGATCTCAAAATTATGATGTAGCTTTAAGTGCTATGTTTAGATTAACTGCCAAAATGTTAGTGTAAAGTGGTAGGTGTTTGTGCTGCAGATAATAACTAATGTACTGTTGGTCAAGATAGGCCACTGTTCTGTTATTATTGTATGTATCTTATGACTAAACATTGGAGCAGGCCTAGTGGAACAACAATATTTTACTGTCTGGAATACTAGCTTGTCAGAACTGAATTGGGGTGCCAAAAATCTAATGAATCAGACAGGGAATATGTCTTTTTTTTCTTTCTGTGCTGATATTTCTGATTTGTATTCCCTTCTGTAAGGTGAGCTGTATTTGTCTTATATATTTCCTGGTAAGTGTTGTCTCAAATACAGTAAAATCCTTCTGATTGTCAAATGATTACGGCCTTCCAAAGACAGTGAAAATGTTTTGGTGTGTGTTCCCCCTGGCTTGTGAGACTGGGTTAAATGTGTTGTATATTCTAAAGGACCTGGCTTACAAGGAAAAATCAAGGTTAAAAGCACTTCAGAACTCAAGTTGTGCTGATGTGTATGACCTTTGGGCCCAGAATTAGCTATTTTTACTCTGTTGATATAAAACATTAACCTCAGTCAAATGCTTCTTGCAAGAAATGAAAACAAAACTGTGATGTTTAAATACACAATCTAGATGTACCTACACCAGTTGCCATGAAAAAGTCAACATTTCCTAACAGACACCACATGGTGGATTCTGTGGTACTGCAGCTATTTCTTTCAATAAGAGGGCAAGTACCTGTGGGAGAGGAAACATCTGAAATACCTTGAATCCACATGAGCTCCTAACCAATTTTCTGTTGTCATCAGTCCAAGCTTCTGATTTTTCCCCGCTCCTTTCTATCCCCCATTCTGTTGTATCCCAGGCAACAACCATGACCAGATACTGTTCAGTAATGTTGGGTACCTGTCAGCTTGCCCTTGCTCATGACTCTGGTATTACTGCTGTGTAGAGAGAGCTGGCAAATTGGACCAGCTTCAATAATGACTCTTGTATTGGTCTTTTTTTTTTTTTCTTTTTTTAAACGAAGGAGAGATTATGTTGAACCCAAACAGGCAATACTTTTTATGTGTTTCTTGGTCTAGTTCTGTCTCAGAACTGAGCTGATCTCAGTATTGCATTTGGTCTTGCTTTTCATAGTTGATAAGGCTTCTAAATACAACTTGGGACTATTTTTGGAAAAGAGGAGTTCAGAATAACCTCTAAATCCTGGCTAGTCCTAGGCTACTGGGTGGAACTGCCATCTTCACCTTGCTTACAGAAACAGCATTTTTCCAGGGGACGCATGAATGGCATGCTGACTAGCAATTTGCTGAGAATTAGTGTGTTTTCCAGAGCTTCCTCTTGGACACATCTTTAAAGGAAAAGGATGTTGCCAACAACGTAACCAGGAAAAAAATTTATACTCGGAATGTATGCTAAACTTGCATTCTTCTTCCAAAATGAACTTTCAAATGATTTTTCTGTTGTCTGTGTAAAATCCAGCGTGAAAGTTCTGCAGCTATGGTACACAACTGAGAGAGGTGATTGACGGGTTAATATTTATGCTTCACTTCAACTGAAGTTAATAAGATACTTGCTGTTTTAATGTCTGTGGTTTCAGGAATGGATAGGGAATAACTGGCAATGTTTCAAATAGGGGAAGTAGTGTACTTCAGATAATGCTATTACATTGATCTTTTTACGGTAATGTTTTCCTTAACATTCAGAATGACCAAAAATTTATGCAAAATTGTCTGGCTGCCAAATTAAAAGAACAGCGGGACTCTTCACAGAGTCATATTACTGTATATTTGGAAGAAGGATATATGAATACAGCATGGTGTAAAATGGATAGGAATAAAAATACTGGTTAAAACTCCTTCACATCTATATTCATAGCTACTAAGACAGCTGTCCTGTGGACTACTTTGCGTTGTTGGAGTACGAACATTTTTTAGACTTAGTAAGTTTTGAGTCTTCTGAATTGGGAATGCTGTAGACATTGATGTTTTGAATTCACTAAGACCTATAATATTTATCTAATGTGTTTTCCTAATCCACTCAATCTATTATTAAATACACTTCAAGTTTTATTGCAAGTTCTTCTGCTTAAATTCACAGAATGAAAACTTAACAACTTAGCCTTTGCCGTACCAGGAAGTGATCAGTGGAACGCTTTAGAAAGCAAACACTGTTTATTTTAATTTGCTACTCCAATTAGTGTTCAATAAGAAAATACTTTTAATTAAAATATAGATGCTAAAAATATGACATTACTTTTTTTCGAAGTAAGGTGTTTAAAATAGCACTTTGGAAATATAGAAGTTTCTACTACTTTTTCTGAAAGATGTGGTAGAAGTGTTTGTATGGATGTACAACAGTGAGCAACAGGGACAGTACCACCCAGCTGGCACAGGGGACTTGAATGGTTAGAGTGAAATGGTGTGAGGTTATTGAAGCTTTCTTTTCTACAGAGTAGAAGAAGACCTAACATAGTGATTAATGGACCAACACAGGACTTGTGAATACACCTTTGAACTGCTTCCGGAAAGATGATAGTAGGCAAATTGCAGCCTAGCAAGCTGCTATAGAAAATTAACCTTTGGATTTTCAGTTTGGTTGCTAAAGTCCTGATTCCTAAACTGTGAGGCCTTTTATCCTCCTTGTTTCTACTGGCATCACCTCTCGGAAGTGGGTCTGAATTGATGCTAGAATACTTGTATCACTGTGCTGGGGGTTTAGGTATGTGGTTTGACATGGGTGAACAATGCAGCTTCTGTTCAGTCTTACCTGAGGGTTAACTTCCTAATTGCAATATTGAGACATTTTTTGTGTGTGTGTTTATATTTGCTGTACAGGAGCTCTAAGATGAAACCTCAACAACAGTCAAAGTTCAATGCTGTTTGGTATTTACTTGCTTTTCTTAGTAACGTGAAGCTTTTGTAGGAATTAAACATCAGATTTGGGTGTTGGGGTTTCTTTTGTTGTGTGGGTTTGGATTCTTTGACACAGGGCATGTAAGTGGTAATCTCTGTACTTTATTTGTCTGACAATTGTAGTTTGATATTGTATTTTTTCAAAGTGTTGCAGAATTTGTCAGGCCAAAATCTTGACTATTAATAGCTCTAGGTTTGTTGAGATGGGAATGGCATCCAGTTCTGCTGAGAAACAGCTGAGTATCTGGGAGTTTGAGATGCGCACCTATTTTTTGTTTCCTTAGTGAATGTGTAGTATCCAAAAGGAAGGGTCTGGCTTGAGAATTAGACGAGTACAGGTATCTCTGTTGGCAAGATTGATGCTGTGGCAAATGCCATGTATTCTGCAACTCCCCTGTAGACAAGACACGATGTTTCCATGAACTGCAGCAGTCTTGAACTCACAGTGTTGTTATTTACGGTACAGATTTTATCTCATGGGTTCACAGCATATAGGATAACCATGGGGGGAAAATCATTAAGGAAATGCTATGTAGAGTGATAGCTGCAGAAAGCTACAGCTCTGTGTTATTTTTTTAATATAGTCTAAAGACAGAACATGTACTTAATATTCTACTGAAAGTGAAGTTGCTTCCTAGTTATGTTAGTTTGTCTATTTATGGGCAGGAAGGCAGTCCAAGCCAAAACACTGTGTCTGAACAATCTTCAGCTTTAGCATTATTTAAAATCCAAACTTGGTTCATATCTGAAATGCCATCAGATCCTAATTGTGTGGAGTTGAACACCTTTCTAACTCTTTATGTTTAGTTTGCTAGTATGTAAATTATAATGATAATTCACGTCGATTGCTGACGTGCTTGTTGTCTTCAAAAATTCCCCCTAATTTCCCTGGGATAATGAAATTATGTTTTGGACAGCTGGTGATGCTGCCTTAGGTGTCCTTAAAATTAAAAATTAAACACTGGAAGTTGGATTTAGCTGTGCTGGAGAATGAATAAAGGGATGTCGTGGTCACAGTGACCAGCATTACTGATGAGGGCGCTGCTTGGCTTTGCACTGAAAGAAGCTGACTGCTTCAGCTTCTGGACAGTTGAAACTTCACAGCCTGAATCGCACACCTCACAAAGCCACAAGGTTGCTGCCAGAATGGAACATTTTAGTTGTTCTTTTATAGACCTAATCCTGCTTTAAATCTTCTGCACTGCATGTTTTCCTTAGAGATGTATATTGGGGATTCTGTTGGGTCCTACCATTAGTTTCAGTTTTAGGTGGCGCATGTTGTCATGAGTTGCATGCTGTGCTGATTAAGCTGCATACTTCACTAATCAAGCTGCAAAGTTAAGTAGGTGAAATTTAATACACTCTGCTAATCAAGGTGAATTCTTTGTTGAGGAAGCTGAATATTTTAAATGTGGAGGTTTTTTTATGTACTCCGGTAACGGGCTTGGAGGCATTTTATTGCCTACATACATGGCTAGCAAAAAGCCACCAGGAGCTATTTCATTACTGACAGTGGAAGGAATGTGCGCTTTCATTTTGATACTTGTTCCAGTGGAGCTTAGGGAAGGAGTAATCAAAACTAGCCCCAGTGAGCAAATGGCACTATTTCCCCTTGATAAATCCCATTGGATTACACTGGAATACATTCCTACCATAGCAGTTCCCACCAATAGCAAGGATGCATGTGTTCCTTATGACTTGCACCTCAGCATTTGGTCTGCAGGTTTCTCACAGAAGTAACTGATCATTAAAGCCACCTCGTGATGATTGTTATCCTCATTCAGATAATCTGAATTGAATTGTAATTCCAGACTCTTGCTTCAGTGCATCTCAGTCACATCTCTAATTGATAAAGGTAGAAGAACAGGTTTTGTCTCTTCTTGCCAACAGCAGACAGAACATATTGGGAAATATGTGAAGCCACTGAGGAAAAAACAGTTGCTGCAGGTTTGGTAGCAGTATTGTTCAGCACTAGGACTGAACAAGTTACATGGAGCCAATGTAACAAGAAACAATACATTCTAACTAGTTCAGGGAGTATTGAAGTGTGCTATTAAGGAGAATAAAATCTTATTTTTTTCTTAAAGAAGGCAAAGAGATAGGAAGTGAAGCTGAAGGGTGGAAGAGGAGGGGGAAGGAGAATAAATACTGAAAACTTGAGTAAATCCACAAATTTCTACTCTGCATCCACATGTGATGATAAGGGCTAGTATCCTGTCTGTTTGCAAGTTCACTTGTTCTAGCCTTGGTGGTCTTGGTCTAGTTTAGGGGTAAATTACTCCTCTGCAAAACACTGACAGACTTGTTAGCGTGTATTGCAGCAAAGAAATTATTCTTTTGGTCCAAGTTAAGCCTCCTCCTGCCATTCTGTTTGTTTCACTCTATGTATTTTAACACAGGGACACTTGTGGTCAACAGTATGCAGTGACATTATTCACAGAGGAAGGATTTCAGTCTGTGTGTTTCAGCAGCTTAAATAATGGCATAAGAGGAATGAATATTGGCTGTTTGAAAAATGCTTGTTGTCACTGCTGTTCGTGTGGAAGCAAGGCAAGTAAAGTAAAATCCCCAGTCAAAAAAAAAGGCTTTCTGATCTTAAAAAAAGAAAAGATAACTAAAATTGGTGTGAAAACAGACCTTCTTGCAGGTACCTCAATGTAGTGCTGTTGGAAAACAAGCAGATGTATAGAAAGCTAAGTAAGAAACTAATTAGTTTCAATTATTTGGAAATGTATTTTGCTTTGTTCAGTCTGCATGGAGTGCAACCCACTTGGCTTCAATTCACCAGCTTGTTTTACATCATTATCTTTATACCTGTTAGTTTTGTATCCTCTGGATCCAACCATTGGCATAGTTTGATCTTGAGGCCATCAGTAATTGAGCAAGTCGGTGACTTTTTTTCTGGTTGCTCATTGTGGAGCAATAAGAACTGTCTCAAGGGTCGTAGCACTGTCATGTCTTTGGCTCAGAGTGATTACTGAACATTAGATAAAAGATGACAGGAAGATAATCTTGATCCTTTTGTTGGGGTATATGCAGGGAGAGGTGAGAGATGTTTGATTGCAGGGAAGGTATAACTGCAGATTTGAAATAGCTAGTTCATGTCTGCTGTCAAACTGCTCATTTTCCAAACTATCAACATAACACCCCCCCCCCCCGCCCCCCAACACAGCAGTTTAACTGAATTATCGAGATGTCCTCTAGTTTTACAGTGGATCAGTACTGTATTACGCTTAATAAGAACAAACAAGTGCCATAAATTATTAAAACTAAATTGGACTTCTCAACAATAACATACAGAATATAGTGCAGTGCAATGACTGTGGTGTATTGGTTTGTTTTTTTGCTTTTTTCACCAGCTGATTTGCTGAAAGTAGGATTCCATGTTAGTGAGAAATAATTCTGCTGTAATTTTAAACTTCTGAGTGGTAACCAGTGCCAAATGTAATGTGCTCCCAGCTTCATAGAGCAGGGACTTCTTGTTGGGTATGTCCAGCATAGGTTGTACATGGTGTACACAGTAGAGATCTGATCCAAAACCGAATTCTTGAATGTTCAACAGGTAATTAGTACAAGTGACCATTTGCATAAGAAAACTAGACACAGATTGAACTTGCTCCTTCTCTTTTAGGCTTTCAAAGTAGGCATTTCTGTTGTATGGACCTCTTATTTGGTCCCTTCAAAAAAATAGTGTTATGGGAATTTTGTTTGCAAGTTGTTGGAAGTGAAGTTAGATTCCTAGGATGCTTCACAAATTTAAACTGCAAAGGAAAATGTCCATTGCATACCACACAGTGTCAGTGTGAAGCCTTAAAGAGTAAGTAAATTCCACGAGATGTAAATTCCACTCAGTAGCGCGCAAGTTGATTACAGCTCAACATTTACATAGGCTCTTTAATTAAGAGTAAAGGTCAATAGGTTAAATAAGTAACTTAATCAGAAAATTATGCAGAAGTGCCACAAATCAAATGCATTATACAACCCTTGAGATCGATAACGGTATGCAAATCGATCAGTAAAGTATATACTGTATGACTTCAAGTACTGAAACATGCAGCGCGATATTGCAAACACAATAGTTTATAGAGTTTGTCTCAGCTGCCAACCCAACAATTATTTATTTATTTTTCAATCACAGCTTTCCTTTGTCATGCGTGGTGTTTGATTCCCTTGATTCATCTGGAGCGTCCTACAAAGCTGTAAGCAAAATTGCTGTTTGGATGAATGAGGAGAGGTTTCAAAGCATGCATGATGTATAATCACCAAGGTTGCATAAGGGATGGGGAAAAGACCTATGCCCATATCCAGCCATCTTTTCTTTTGAGCTTACTTTGCGATTTGTTGGAGTCTTCTGCTCCTGTTCTGGAACCAGGTGACCTGTATGTAAGAGCTCAGACCACTGTTACTGATTCCATGTTACAGGAGGAGGTCATTGCAACAGTTTTGAGGGTTGTCTGGGTTCAGAAAAACATATGTTGTTCTGAGGGATTGTTAAGATTGGAAATACATTCCATAACCAGTTATTTGTAAGTGCTTTTCAACTGGTGGGAGCAATTTTTATTACCTGGTGGGATGCAGTAGGTTTTTAGTGCATACCAATGCATTATCAAGTCAGAAGTGCATTAAGGTCAGAAGTTCTGCACCTCTTCAGATCAGCAGGAAACAGGGATACAGCATACCTGGGGGAAAAAAATCAGTCAATAAACCAACCGACCAGTTATGGGAATAATTTGACTGTTCTCACAGTAAATACGCAGATTGATTGCATTTGGTTGGGACTGTGTTCACACAATGTAGTCTTTTTCAACTCTTCCACATAGTTTCTGAAAGTAGCCAGAGTTGTTAGGGGAATAAGGCAGATGGAAATCCCCTCCTCCTGTAATGACAGTAGGATGGGCTCCTTGGCTAAGGAGCCAGGGTTTCCTGCCCATAAGCATAAATAAAAAACTCATTGGCATTTAGCAGTAGAATTGATAGACCCTCTTGTGCCCAGTGGCATTCTATTGTATCTCTCTTTTCATTTTCCTTTCCACTTTTGTCTGAGAACGTCGTGGCTGAATGTATTCCAAGCGGCTGCGTTGTTGCTAGGGCTGGTTGTGGGAGGAGCCCACTCATTAATACAGTATTACTGAGAAAGAGGGTATTAAAGCCACTGGGGGGTTTTATTATTTTTTCCCACCTCGTTTACAGAAATGAGAATTCTGTGATTATCTTTCTGTGCTTTTACCTGTTTCTGTTCTTTCAGAGAGTTGGGTTTTTTTGGTGTTTTTTTTTTTTTCAGGTTACGTGGTCTGTTATGTAGACACTACTTCTTTCTTTGAGTTAGAAGTAGTTTAAGCAGATAGAATAATTTCTGTGACTATTTTGGCAAGTTCTCATGTAAGTTTGCTTCTAGAGATCTGGGCTTAAGCAGCGATTTTAAGTTTTAGGCCACCTCTGTATTTATATTAAGATTTCTGCTATAGTAAATCAATCATGCTATCACATTTTGCCAATACTACTATTATTTCTGCAGTGGGGAGAGGCTGTATCAGTGCTGAAGATGTGAGTTTTCAAGATGCAAGTCTCAGACTCTTGTGGTCTGAATCAAACCTTTCTGTTTTTTTGTTTTTTGGTTGTTTTTTTTTTTTTTTTAGTGTATGTATATACACACACAAAGGGTCAAAAATCCAAGAAAGCATCTTCCACAGCAGTGGGTGGCTTCAGTATGTAGGAAACTTTGCAAGTGCTTACTAGATTTCAACAGCTGTCTTGTACAATTGTCTATGTTTTGTTCGAGCACTGCACCTGTAAACACCACTTGTGATTTAGCTTTATTACCTCAGGTGTTTTCAGTATACCTGATTTTAAAAAAACCAAACCACTAAATGAGTAACAAAAAATAAGACATTGTCCTGAGAAGTTTCCTGTAATCAAACAGTTGAAAATAAAGACTAGGGGAAAAAAAAGGGACTATTCCAAATTAGATAACGAAGTGAAAACTTAAGAAATGAATGGAATGTGCTATACCCAGTATTTTTAGTGTCTGTTAGCTAAAACAAATTTTAACTAAAAAAAACTTCAAGTACCCATGGGAATGAAAACATTACTGTACTGAGCTTGGTTTGCTGAACTGTGCCTGCGATACTGGCCGAATGCTTCTGGCTTGGCCTATTGTGTATGCCATCAGTGCACTGCTACCAGCATTCACAGTTACCCTTGTGTCTGCGTGATCTGTGATTGCACCCTTACAGGCACTGTAAACATAGCGTTGATTTGCTAAACAGTGAACTACATAGTCTAAAGGACTTGGTTGGGGAAAACAGGCTCTTCTGTCAGCTGCTACGGCTTTACTTACTACTTTACTTCAGTTCTCTTTAGTTCTGGAGGCAGGAAACTTTCTTTTTCCCCTTTCTGTTTCTCTCCCTTTCCTCCATTTTTGTTGTTGTCCATGAATACCTCAAAATGAGATCTGAATGTGATGTAAATCTTAGGAATGAAAGAGTCAGTAAGAAGAAATGCGTCTTGAGTGTATTTCAAACCTCATGATTTCTAGTTCAGTCTCATGATTTGATAATGGTCTGGCTTAAACTTTCTAAATGTTTGTTTGGCAATGCTAGATTCCGTTGATAATATATTAAAATTTATAGTGGAATTTCCTAGCATCTGGGGAGATGGAGCTTCTCCATAATTTAGCTACCTACGTATTAAGACACTAGAAAAAAGATCTATAGTAGCACCCCTCTTGTCACCCACTACTCAGTCTTGACATACCTAAAACTGGGTGTGTGTTGTTACGAATCTCTTAGCAAATCTTTTCATGGAGACACAATGATATTAAATCTTAAAACAAAATTCAAAACTAGGCAACTTTTCAATTTTTCTGTGATTTTGCTGCATATGTTTGGTGGAGCTGAAGCAGTGTTAAGAGTTGAGTAGAATGTCTTACCATATATGTTTGCTTTCAACGTGTAATGGACTTCATCCAAACCTACTCATAGCAGTCACCTTCAGAATCCTTCTCCTTGCATCTCTTCCCCATATAAAAGGTAATAGGTAAACTCTTGTGTAAGGTTTACTAAATTTTTGTCATATTTTTTTTGTCTGACTACTGGTTTTGCCAGTTCAGAGGAATGAGTAGGAGGAGAGCATCACTGACATCTTAGCCTATGATGCTTGCTGCTCTGAGGGCCTCAGGAATGACTAATGAGGGAGCGTAGTCCTCTTAGGTACCTCCTCTTTGCATGTGCACACACTCAAACAGCTAGTGAATTTGCACCTGCGATGCTTTATATATGTAAAACGCTTTCATTCTTTGCATGATCCCATTTTTCATTTCAGTTTCTTTAGTTTATTCTTAACATACAAATCTTTAATGTTTATTTCATAGCGACATTTTAAAGTCGTAATGGTCTTGGTTTATTGTAGGTTTCATAGAATGAATTGCTTTGGTTTTCATTACCAATAGAAGGTAGAATCAATAAAGCTCTCAAAGTCATTCAGTCTACATATGATTTTATTAGAAGGGGCTGTGTGGCAGGAACTGCATCTCCAGGCTGAAAATGTTCTATTTAAAAGGTTGCACTGGGACAATGAGTAAAACTAATATTGTAATGGATGACATCTATATTGTTTAACCAGTGTAACACATGTTTCTGTTACTAATCTAAATTCTGAAGCCCAGCAGAAGAATGCAAGTGTGTTGCATTATGTAAATGAGGTATAGGGTTCATATTGTCAAGAGGAAAAAAAACCAAAACGGAAATAGATATCGAATTGCTAGCCCCAAGGCAAGAATCACCAGCTGTCCTTCAGTTCCATAAAGTAGTTGCTAACAGGAGCTGTTCATATGGTTCTCACACTACTAACACTTCTTAACTCTTCCAATGCATGAATCCCTTATTGAACAGAAATAAAAATACTTAAGTTAGCATTTCAAAGCCTGTGTTTCTTTTAAAAAGGAAAGAAAAGTAGCACATTTTTCTAAATCTGTGGGGTTTTTTATGGTTATGAAGCTAATACACTTTAGGCTATTTGGTCACATTAGTAACTGAAAAATGCAGTAAGAACATGAATGTGTTATAACAACTGATCTGTAATACTTCAGGTATGTGAGATACAGTATATCTCATTATTATTTAGCCCCCTGAGGTACACTAGGGTCTTCATAGAAAACACAATCCTTGATAAATAGCAAGTGATTATCATCTCAGGCTCTGGTCCGGCAATTTACTATAGGAGCAGTACTTCCATCTGTGCAGAGCCTTATCTCCTTCAAGGTTTCAGTCATATAAAGAGCTCTCTGCTGGAGGATGCCTGGCTTCAATAGTTCCTTGTTCTCACATAGATCCCTATCTGGGCAGAGCTTCTTCTGTGCTCAGGGCCTGTGACTAAACCATGACACAATTGGCAAACATTGTTCTGTAAAGGGATCTGGGAGTTGCTGCAGGGAGATGGGCGCATGCATGTTCTGGTAGTTGTGTTTGTGCATCCTCCCTCGCTGCAAAAAGGAATAGTGGAGTTCTTTGTCACAGTCACCTTGAGTTCCATTTTTGAAGAAATAGTGTACTGTAGTTAATGAGGACCCATGTAATCAGGACACCTGTGTTCCTGGTATGTTGCCCAGGGAACCAATTTACCCTAATGACAGTGAATGACATTTACTGCTGCTTAGACTAGTGCTTAATTTAAACAATAGTGCATTAGCAATATTTAAGTTAATGGGGATGTATTGGGTTTATGCCAGTGGGTTAAGTAATGTTTAACTAGGTGTTAAATAAGTAATAATAGAATAATACTTTGACTTATGTAGTGCCAATACATTCTACCTGACAATCTGTAAGTGTTAAAGAAACATTAAGGTACCATGCCACAGAGTATCTGTTTTGAAAGGGGAAGCAGTTTCTATCATTTTCCAAAGATGCACAGAGAAGCTATGTCTGTCCAGTCTGTCCTCAGTTTGACAACTAGACAGTAATATATTGATGTTAGCTGTGGACGGACTTGTGAGTAAAAGTACTCCATTCCCTCAAAGTCTATGCCTGGAATAGGTTTTGTCCGCTCGCATGAATTTCGTACTGTTCTCTTCACTGTCGTGGTGAAGACACACTTTGATACACTGTTGTGTGACAATCCTTCCTTCTTCAATTAAAAAAAAAAAAAGTTCCTGAAGATGGTGTAAACCTACATTACACTCTTCTCCACAAACAGCAATATCCAGCTGAATATTTTATAATGTTTGTGTAACATGCTGTTATAGAATGTGTTATTTGCCTTTGCTTAACTTCAGGCATCATAAGGGTGACTTCCAATGGCAGTGGGCCCCACATGGATAACGGAATCACAGAATCATTTAGATTGGAAAAGACCTTTGAGATCATCAGGTCCAACCATTAACCCAGGACTGCCATGTCCACCACCAAGCCATGTCCCTAAGCACCGCATCTGCATGGTTTTTTTAAACACCTCCAGGCATGGTGATTCCATCACCTCCCTGGGCAGCCTGTCATGGTGCTTGACCACCCTTTCAGTGAAGGAGTTTTTCCCAATATCCAATCTAAACCTTCCCTGGCATAACTTGAGGCTGTTCTAGAAGTCAGAGACATGATCTATTGTTGTGTTACTTCATTGTAAGCCCTGGATATAACTGTACCAAACATGCCACCATGAAAGCTGCTGTGTATAAGCAGCAGCTGATTTAACAATGTTGAAATCTTAGATCCCTCCAAAATTCTAGACCATTTTATACCAGACTTGGATTTGTCAGAGATGTGTGTAGTGGCCTGTCTGCAACTCCTGCTGTAAGCTTCCCTGTGCGTGTGGTTTAGGTTGCCCATGTACCAAGGGTTCAAGGCCCAGCTCTGGTACAGCATAGCTGGGCTGTACCTGCTAAAGACCTGTGATAAAAATCTGTAAAGAGATAAGTAAAAAATACAGGCAAACACATGATTTTTGGGAGAGGGTCATTAGTAGCTCAAGTGCTCTAGAGGGGAAAAAGCCAGCATGGAAAGGTGTAGACTCCTGAAATGAAAAGGGGAGTTGGGGAGCAGGGGCTGAGTCTGTCAATGGAGCTGGTAGAAGGTATCGACTCGACCATGCTGAGAACACCCTCCAGGTAGCTCGGGGGGCAGACGTTGCCTGCCTGGCCTGGGAACGCTGGGCAGCTGCCTTGTTGGGATGGTGAGCAGTAATGCTTGGCTTCCTAGCTTGTTAAATACTTGCTGCATTTTGTACTGTTTAACCATTAAATAATTGCACTGTACTTCTCAGTTATGTATACCCTGTTTGCAGTGACTCTTTGTGCTTGGCTAATGGTGCCCAAACAAGTGATAATTCAGCTTCAAAACATTGGCATCTTTAAGGCATCTCCAGTTCATTCCTACGTTACCTAGATAGGGCTGTCTTAGTTCTGTAAAACATGTTGCATTGACTTGAACTTTTGTGTTCTCAATGTGCTCAAATCTGTTTTATGCAGATTGGTGCCTCTATAAAAGTTACGGTTGTTAGCTTACTATGTATTCTACTGGAATTAGGTATCTTACTATAATGGTTTTAAGTCTCTTCTTTCCACCAATTAACCAATTTGTATTAAAAAGTAGTATCCTGCCTAAACCATGATCAGAAGAGATTTGGATGCTGCATCTTCTTTCTATATAACAGTGATGTGAATTATTTTTATATCTATATATTCAATATTTATGCCATATAAATGCGGCATGTTTATGTATAAATATATAAAATACCTAAGCTTAGAGAAGTTCAAATGAAAAGATACAGATACTTAAAACTGTGTTTTCACCAAGAATAATTGCATGTTAACCTCTTGCCAAAATACAGCCAACTTGTAGCAAATACTCTGGATGTTTTGCTTTCTAAATGCTAAATTACCAGATTATGCTCTGCCTACATTTTGGAAAACAGGCTGCTTGACTGTTAGACTAGCAGGAGGTTTGTAGCATTTCAAATGGAGATAAAGCCTCTTGCAGGTATTTGTGGTAAAACAGGATTTGGACTATATCTCATTAAAAAAAAAAACTATTAAAAAATAAGTAATTTTCTAAAGTCTTTGCAGAATGGGTATTTTTCATAATGTAGGAGCAGCTCACAAAACTGTATTATGAAGAAAGTTTTGGAAGGATGAGCAATAGTATTTTGTACCTTTAGTGGAAGCAAAGTGTACCTGAAAACTTAGTTTTACTATGTTTGTCAAATTTTAATGCGGTTTTGTTTCCTCCCTGCCCCCATGATACCATGTGAAGATGGAAGGAGTTGCATTATTTGCTGCCTGCAGATTTTTAGATCTGTTTTTTGTTTTCTTGGGGTTTTTTTTGCCTCAATAAACAGCTTTAGGGTATGTGCTTACAGATAGTCCGTATTTTGCAAATGATGGCTTGTTATTTCAGCTAATGTGTAAATTAATGTAAATTGATAAGGCATTTTGCCACGGTTAGTTGCTTGCTTCTGCTCTCTCAGGCAAGAACCCCACTGGTTTCAGCGAGAGGCAGCTATATCACCAGACTTTGAAAATGTATTTACGTTACGCTAAGTTCTGCCTATGCCCAAGCAAACAGGGTCTGTATGGAGAAACCTGGTGGAAATCAGAAAAGGAATTATTTCCTCTACAAGCTGAACGCATGTCAGAGGATGAGCTAGTTAACTTATGATCTGGAATAGCATGTTCCTTAAATGACAGGGTAACAGTGAGAACTGTACTTCCTTGCAGTGATGGATCCAAGGCTCTTTCCTCAGTGTCTGCTGTCATAGAGCAGCAATTCCCTTGAACCAACCAGCGATTACCAGAGTCCTTGGTCTTCCACAGGAAGCAGAGTAGGAGCTTGTGCTGGGATGCTTATCTATGACTTAAACCCAGAAATTTAGGTGGAAACAGTTATCGCACCTGAATATGACAGATTGCAATACAAAAGAAACATTTTAAACTGTATGGAACCAAAGTGCCACAATACCCATTTTACATAAATTTATGTAAAGATCAGTTAAGGCCAGCAGGGCTGGCTTTTGGTAGTTGCACAGGATATGGAGGCATCAGTTACAGTTTTTAACAAAAGTGATGCATCTGCCTCCAGAGGCAGGTAGGCTGTGTTAAGGTCCTGATGGAACTCGCTATGAGTCTGTAGTCTTCTTTGGTTCATGACATTATATCTGTAGGTATACATACCCAATGTGTAATAAATAATATATTATGCAAGTATATATAACATCTATGTTTTTAATACCTACTGTAGCCATATGATATACAATATTATACATTAACTGACATATGTTTAAACATATATTTATATAGAAACTATTCATGAGCAATTGACAGGTCAACTTTTTTGGTACTTGTTCATGAAAATAACCTTTTACAGTGAGCATTTTAAAACAGAAATGGTACATATTTGAGGTTTACTTTCTACTTAACTTGAAGTGGCTTTGTTGAAAGCAGCAGTTTAGCCATGCCGGTAAACAACTTTGCAATCTGCCTGAGTGAATATATTAGCGCAAAGTATGACTAGTCTCTTACTCCTTAAAAAAGAGTTTCTTCATTTGTCCAGAAGTAGCACTTCATAGCCTTTCCCAAAAGTTATATTAATACTTTGCTGTAAGGCTTGATGTATAAGGAGTTTAATGGGGAGATGTTTGCGATATCGAGTGCTGACATACAATCTGATTATATTAAGAACATGTGGAATCAGCCACTATTCTACTGGCTGGCAGGACAGATATGTTTATGATTTCATGAAATCTCTCTATTCCTTGGGATGAAAAAGCTGCGAAGTGTCATGGCTCACTTTGTTGATTAATAGTTGGTTGTGGTTTTTTCTGAGGGACAGAAGTCAGTGGCTAGTGCTGTAGAGGGTTACAGTGAATAGGGATGCCACAGATAACCTCCATTTCTGGTCTTCTACTTGGATTTCTGGAGTTCATTCAGCCCTGAATCTGTAGACATAGGTAGAGACATTGCTTGTTGCCTCTACTTTGCAGTAACTCCTTTAGCAACACAGCTGCGGATGGTTAGAAGCAGCTTCCTCCTGCTGTTCTAGCATAAGCAGGAGAGACCTCATCACAGACCAGGGCAGAATTGCTCTGCTTGGCTCCACAGCTGGGGTGAGCAGATCAGCCACAACATGTACCTTAAACAGCTAATTGTCTGACTTAATAACACTTTTCACAGCCACTGTGTTTTCAAAGAAGGAATGACAATATTTAGCAAAAAAAAATTAACTCCCCTTATTCAGTGTGAGAACTTGGAAGAACTTGACAAAAGTTAAGTTGCTTTTCCAGCACCCCACCTTGTCTTTGGCTTCAGGTTCCTGAGAGGAATACAGAGGGATACCTCCAGCTGTACCATGTCCATTCTTTTTTCCTTGGAAGATTTTTTTTAATTGGACTGTTCTGCTAATATCTTTGTGAAATTAACTGTTTTGAGAGTGATAAGGAGATATTCTTGCCAGGTTCGCTTCTGCCTGCCTCTTTTCCTTGCACTTTAGGAGAAAGAAGTCTCGGAATGGAAACACTCATGGTAATAAAGCTATGGAGTTAGTTTCAAATTCTGGCCTGATCCACATTGTTCTGAATTAAAAAATATTCTTTTCATTGACTCTGGTGAGTGTTGGATTGAGCTGAAAAGGGAAGAAAATTCGTGAAACTTTAAGATTATTTTTTAAGATTGTTTTTTTCCCGGCTGTTTTAATGTAATTCAGAGACTTTTCTGATAGTGTGGGGGGAAGGGGGGAGCAGTACTCCTAATAAACATGTGAAGACCACTTATTCTACAAGTAAATCCTGACAGAAGTGATGGGGGAGGGGTGGTGGAGGGAATGAAGAGTAGAAAAAGGGATAAAGCTGAATATATTGTATGAAGAAAAATAATTTTCTTCATGAAAAGTTGAACATAAAGGAACTTGCAGCTAGTATTCGTGGTGGAGAATTTTTTTGGTTTAAAAAGATTGACATTTTAATAAACTGATCTTAATTAACACTACTTTGAAATTCTGAGTTGTACATTCCCTATCTCAAAACACTAGAACCTGTGGCTTTTTAAATAATTTGCTGCTTGTGGGTGATCTCTTTTTGAAACAAACCCAGACCCTCCGGTCACAATTTATTTTTTATTCAAAAATGATTTTTACTAGCAAATTTTGCTTTGGTTCAAGAGAATTATAAATCATTATTACACAGCCAGACACTTCAAACATTTTGTAAGAGCTTTGTGACCAATGAAGCATCAAAGGCAATGCTGAAATTCATGATTACAGCATGGGTGCACGTCCATTCATTAATACATTAAAGTTCAGGACTCTAATGTTATTAATGTGATTTTTAGATTGTTGTGCATTTCTGTCTTAGGAAAGGTGGATCTTCCTCCCAGGCAAAGCAAGAGGATTGTTCTTCATTAAGGCCAGTTTATGGAAACTTTTTTTTTTTTTTTGTAGGCAGTTCAGGACTGCAGAACTTAGGCAGGTTTCTTAGGAGCTTTTTGCTATTCTCTAGTCACCAAAGACAGCTTTAGCTTTGATTTCCCCTTATCTCTCCTATATGCTGTATTGTTGTTGGTGATCTGCATAGCGAAAGAGTGAAGACGGGCAATTATCAATAGACACTTTTCTTGACCCCTACATTTCTGACATGAAATTATAGTCAGTGATCATGAACCTTTATTTAGCTGCCACTGTATTAATCTCTGGGAGACATATGTAACATGGAACAATGTCTTTTTGAATGTACTTCAAACATGAGATCCCAAAAGGTATTTCTAAATCAATTTTCTTGTGTTCCTTTTCTGTTTATCCTGTTGTGGTACTACTTCTGTCTCTCTGGAAAGAGAACTTCACCCAAAAGATCAAAGCTCAGTAGCCACTGCAGCTCTGTCCAGCACACAGAGCAAACATGTAACTTCTTTTTCTCCTGAATTTCTTAACAGGTATGTGAGTAGGAAAGATAGAGGGTGCTGCAGGAAAAGGTCATACGACTTTTTGAGTTAGGTGGGTTCATCATGAGTCCTCAGCCTGCCCTCCTTGCCATGGAGATGTTACCTTGTGCGGACCTGGAAGCCATTACATCCATGTCAGTGCTACCCCTTGCCTGTGCTGGAAACGTCTTGCTGAGAAGCTCACCAGCATGGCCACGGTAGCGAAGGCACTGCCCTGTGCTAACGTGGCTGCTTGGGTTCTGGGCAACTCACCGTTTAGGAAGAGAATCTCAGGTCAAACATACTTGTCTGTGTTGACAGTCTCTTTTAAAATCAGCCGAGTATCGAGCACAAAAACTTCTCCATTGTGTTCAGTCCCTTAGCAACAGAATGACTCTTCTCCAGGAGAAACGGCAGTGTTTGGGGAAGAGTTGTGACCTGAAACCAATGTGTTGGAACAAATGTTCCATACGATCAATAACTCTGAGGTCAAAAGGGCTTTGGCAGATACCAGGTTGGCCGATGTTCATTTTAGCAAGGAGAGAGCTTGGGAGGTTATGTTTAACAATGGGTCATCTCTCTCTTTTGAGTATGCTTTGCACGTGCATAAGGTAGCTAGAACTAGTTGTAAAGGTAGTGACAGAGATAGCTTGAATGTTTGTTATATTTCTGATACCCTTTTCCCCTATTGTGAAGGCAGAAGGGCCCAGTTTAGACTGCTTTGCTCCATTTCTGAAGCAGTTCCCTGCAAATTTGGGAAAAGCCTGTTGTGAGACCATGTGCTTTATGCTAACTGAAATATAAAATGAGTTCTAATACTTTTCCTTTGAGTCTTACAGGAGGTTTGAAATTTACTTGCATAGGAAGAGGCTTTGACCCGCATATTTTCATAAGTATTCATAAAGAGACAGAATTAGAAGCTCCCCTTTATTCCCCTTTTCATGTGTGCTGCTTTTAAAAGCTGTGGAATCAATTGAACTTCCAGTGAAGCTTCCTTCCAGAGATGGGCCAGACTAAAATGCAGGGTATCACAAGAAGCAAAAATATCCTGCAGAATGCTACTGCTCTACACACTCAGCTGGAGCAGTAGACTACGGGGGATGTTGAGATTTAGACTTCATAGTTGCTTTCTTAAACTGCCTGCATAAGCGCTAGGGCTTTCATGTAAGCATTTCAGTGGCCTTGAAATAGCCTTTTCCTGCTAATCTACATGTGAACAAAGGACTGACTCTTCACTGGTTTCTACCCTGTGTGGAATTTATACTTTGACAAAAAGGTGATAGAATCAGACCTCTGTCACTAATTGTGTTTTAAGACTATTTAACATGAATTTTTCATACATAGCAAAGAAGATAGCAACCCGGGGCTTTAACTGCAGGTTAGAAGCTCTCTATTTAGATTTGAATAACAAAACCTCTACCTGTGGAACAGATGTTCTTGATTCTTATGAGATACCCGATTCTTCAATTTTATTTTTTTTTCCTATGCTGTTTACAGAGCTAGTCGAAAGCATCTGAAAATAGATAACCTAAAATACATCACACCCTTTCAGCTAGCTCTATTTTTAATGTCTATAATTTATTAAGAACAGTAGTTGTTACTGGAAATAGTTCACATCTTGGAATAGGCAGCTTTAAGTCTAGTACCTAGATTCAGGGAAGCTTCAAATCTCAAGCAGACAAATAACACAGAAAGAAAAAAGAAATAAAGGAAGGAATGTCATAATGACAAAGGAAGTCTGACCACATCAGTGTAGAATGTGAATGTTATCTGACTGTGCTGATTTGGTTCCTTAAAACAGAATGAATGGGGTATTGTGTCTCTCAATGCCCCCTTCAAATATTCTGTTTAGTGTGCTGTATGTCTGGTATTCTGTTCTCCTTTTGATACTATTTCTGGGATTAACATCAGTTATATTAAACTGATGCAACAAAATATGCTGTACTTCAGAATGTTAGTATCTTCTATGTGAGATTCTTAGAGCTTTGTCAGAAATTTCTGGTGTTACCCTCAGTAGATGATTTAGCCTCTTGATGCATTGGTTCCTTTCTGTTAGATGAGTAGAATATATTCTCACAGGGTTGTTGTGGATTAATATGGTAGAAAGTGAATGCCATGATTGTGAGAACCATGCAAGTACTTCAAATATGAGTAAGGGCTTGCCTGAGAGTTATCGCCATTTTTCTATATCTCTATGTAGGTAACTAAAGGGAAAATGAGGTATGTTAAATGTTACGTGTAGCTAATCTCTAGTACAGTCAATGGCACATCTCCTGACTTTGGCCCACTTTCTTTATCCTTTCAGGGTCTCTTTCCACCTGCAGAAGCACAGCAGACCCTCCTGTTTACTCGTTTTCCTTTGTTTTGTTTTTGCCTCAACCAATAAAATATTTAAACACAATAAAAATGTTTGTTAGCGGCAAACAGCACAGTAACTATGTTTAAAGAAGAAATACACAAACCCATAGTGAACAAATCTTACTCCCAGGTGTTTCCTTGATGCCAGCCATGAAAGCTGGGAAACTATTCATTATAAACTATCAGTTCTGTCAAGATCAAGGATAGATTCCTGGAGTGAACAGCACAAAAGGCAAAATGAAAGGATCTCCTCCTCTGTTACAGATAGTTCTACATATACATATGTATATGCTGTGCATGTATGTTTGTGCATATGCATGTGTAGGTATATGCACAGTCTATATAAATCAGTAGTGCTATCATCTTCTATTGAAAATATTCACAAAAGTGTGCTCTTTGAAATGTGACTATCAAAAGAATTCTTTTCTCCATTGTGGGGTTCCCAGAATAAATCAACTGTAGGGAGAATTTGACCAGCCCATCCAAGTGAGTGCCTATTTGAACATGCAGCCTTTAATCTCTGCAGAGTATACTAAGCCTTTGGTTACTATTCAGGTTCTGTTTCTCAAATATGTGATGGAGGCACATGTGAGGGGCTGGAAAATACCTTCTTCCCCCTCCCCCAGCCAAGAAATTCAGCGTGTCATCACTAAGATGTGCTTGGAAACAGCTTCTGGAGTTAGTGGTCAGGGCCACTAAATAGTAAGTACTTGGTATGAGGGTATTTGATTTTATACCTTGCAGTTCTGACCGCACAGTCTTTAATCTTCATTCCAAGACCTAGCAAAGCAGGAATTTGCTACATGAGACAAGGCAGTAGTTTCTAGTTTGATTAACATGCAGGCTTTGTTTTCAACATTAGCAGTCAAAGTGACTACCTGGAGTCTTGGAAAACCAGCATGGGTAGCCTTCTTATATCAGTCTACCTCACATTGGCTGTCCTGAAAAAGAATAAAGTTATTGTATTTACTGCTAGGTAATGTGATACAATTCCTTGTATATGTTGTATATATTCAGGAGGATTGGGTGGTGAAGGAAAAGATGCTGAATAGAAGATATAGTCAGAGTTAGGAAGGGATGGGTAAAGGGTCCTGCTTTGGAGATGTGCCAGGATAATGGAGCAGGGGTAGTTAGAGGCTAAAGGAGGATATGTGAGTTTGGCTGAGTAGTGCTGGGGGGCTTGAAGTTGTGGTGTGGGAGGGCAGTCAAGGGATTCAATTAATAGATCCTCAAGATATGGGGCTGGTAAATTCATGTTCTTAAAGAATAATTTAGGGCTTTGCCTCTTTACTCACTAGGAACCTGGGATTGCCTGCAATAGTGATTTTGTCATTTGCTGTATTTCTGGCTTTGAGCAACTTCATTCCTCTGTGCTCTTGTATCCCCATCTACGCTTTGGAGGGCTCAATTGTTCAGTAGATTAGGGCCCTGCTATTAGTTATAGTGTCAAGTTAATAACTGGACTTCAGTGTAGTGTCCTGGGTATTTCGAAGCAGTGTAAAGTGTTACAAGTGCTAAATGGATAGATTTTATAAAAATGCAATGTTCTGTTTTTCATAGTATCTAAACTGCTCCTACACCCACTTTAGCCTCTCCTTGGGGTATGTGGAAAGTGTCGTTCCTTGATGGGCTCGCTACAGTGTGAAAACACTTAAAAGTTATGCCCTGGCATTGCAGTGTCCTGCACCCTTACTTGTGTTTATGCATCTCTGCGTGACCACGCTATGAGCTGCATTGGTGAGCTGTCCTTAGTTAAAGAAACAAACAGAGCAAGTGCCCCACTTCCATCTCAACTTGAAGGCAGATCTTTTCAGCAAACTAGTTTACTAAGCAGTTGTAATGGTACCACTGTTAAGGTGGTGGCTGGTAACTGGGAGTGAGGAAAGAAGGATTTAAGTGTGGGTTTTTTTTGTTTCTGTTTGGTTTTTGTCAGCTCTGAAAGAAATGTGATACAGAACTATTTACTTAGTGCCACGTAGGCAGTGTGATCTCCCTGTGAGTGTATTTTAATACCAGACTGGCTCCAGATGCTTTTGTTAATGAGAGTGTTGTTTAAAAGCAGGAAGACTGATTTCGCTGTGCCTTGCTTAGATGTTTTCACATGGGCCACAAAGTGGTTGCACAGCAGTGCCACTCTTATCTGAGCTAAAAAAAGAGTTGGTTTCCCACTAAGTGTCACAGTGTCATGCCCCTAAAACTTTCGTAGAATTAAAAAGGCGACAACAATTCTAATTTTAAAATGAGGAAAATATTTATGAGGAACCGACCAATTCTTCACCTTTTATTGTTCAGCTTGTATTTTTTGCCTTACCATATGTTGTAGAGTACCTGTTTCATTTGCTTACTTTCTAGGCTTTTTGATGTTAGTGTAATAATTCATAGCCATTTGTTCATATTCAGAATTCAGTAGTTCCAGTCCAAGTCAAGATGGGACAGCTTTTTGACTTGGCTAGGATGAGTTTTCACATAGGGGAACAGGACCCTTAGTAACTTTGTGCTGGTGTTCGTGAACATTTAACGGTTTGTGCAGAACCATGAGTTTCTTGGAACTGTCACTTACTTGCATTATAGTTTTCAGTGGAGAACCCAGCATTTGGAAACATGGATAAAGAGCAGGTGAGAGCAGCATGGAGGAATCTGTCCTGTCACTGTCCACATGCTAAACATTCTGTGGTTTAAACAGGACTTCAAGCATTTTTGAAATATTAATTGCTATGAAGAAACGTATTCTTATACAACTTAAGAGTATATTTGTAAAAAAAGTCACTAAACAGTAACATCTGTGTTTCAGAAACAGTAAAAGCATGGTCAGTTGGTTAAACTCTGATCTGAGCTAATAAAAATGCCATGGAGAGTAAGAGTTTTCAAAGAGTAGCCTAAGTGAAGAGTGAAAGAAAGGTTAAAAAGAATAAGTAGTAAATTTTATGGTTAGCTGATTATTGTTATTGGTTCCTACGGTAGTCTGTCTTTGGTCTAATCTCACAAGTACAGTTCTCTTTTGATTGTAGTCTAGCAGGCACAGAAGTATTTATGCCTGATATGCTTTATTCTGCAGCTGGGTGCAAGGATTAGAGTACCTCCCGCATGTATCTATGTGGGTTTCTTCTAATGAAAAGCCTCATACCTGTGCAGTAATCCCTTTCCTTTCTCTGTTCACATACCTTGGCTTAGCAAGAGCATCCATGTCGATGAAGGACAGGTTCAGGGGCATCCAACTCTGTTCTCATGGCTTATTGGAGGGGATGGAAAAGCTTGAGTGCTGCAGCCAACTTTGTCTGGCTGCTTCTGTCTGCTGGATGTCTGGGAACATCAAGTGATCTGCTGGAATGTTAGATGCTATCTGAGCAGCTCTATCCATCCTGATTGCATCTCTTCCTTAAGCTTGAGGCCGTTGTGTCCAGTTTCTTGTTCTAAAATAATTTTTGAGACTTCTGTGTGTACTTGTGGGAGGAGATTGGTTTCATTTACACATTGTCAGTTAGTGGAGCTGTAGAAATAAAATACAGGGCTGAACGTGGTGGGGCTTAAGTCAAGGTTTGGTATCTCAGCAACAGGAATTGTGGAATCTGCCATCTCCTTTGCCTGCCTCATTTTCTGTAGAGCACTGCTGCATGTATTATTTTTCAGCCTGAGCTGGTAGTCTGTCCTATCGATTAATAAAACTTAAAGCTTGAATGTATTGGCTAGGGTTTTTTTTTTTAAGATGCTTCTGGCTGTGGTTGTGCTCCAAGACACAGGTGTTCCCAGCTTACCTGGGAGTCAGAATGCAATGTGATGCACAGTCCTCTCATGCTCCTGGATTCTCTTTGCATTGGAAATTTGGTGCACGAGGAAGGAGGAAGCTACAGTGTGCTGTCCCTTGGGACAAATAGGTCTGGACAACTGGGGAGACTAGGCCTGAGCAGAGACACAGGCAGGTGCCCCTCGGTCTCATCTTACAAGCAGAAATGCTGCTGTTGATTTACTCCCGTGGACTGCTGTGGTTGCCAACTTAGAGCTGAAAATTTGACATTTGTGTAAAGCACACATGAGAATGGTGAGTGCTTTTAGGATAATGGAAATTGTGGTCCAGCATTGGTTTGCAACAAATTGGGGTAGAAATTTAGACAACAGGGAGAGGCAAGTAGTAGGGCTTTCACAGCTTAAGGAGTTGCTGTTAGTTGCTCGTGTGCATGCTTCATGTGTCTGCTGTGATTCCAAGTTAAGAGGTATTGGGTACTAGAATGTCATGATTCAGACCAACAGCCTGGTTTGAAGTAATCTACTTTGCTTTGCAATAGCAGTGAATGAGAAGTGTGCTGTGGTCCGCTAATACAATTAATCTGGTAGGTAGGTATCTGTTAAGCTGTGCTAAATGTAGTTTGCAGTCATCTGCCCATACCCTAATTTGCCACTTCAGGCACTTGTTCTTTCTATGGTGTTTCCTCTCATGAGGCCTTTGGAATAATCACTCCCTGCAAAGCAGTGCTTGGTTAAGAAACATTTTAAGAAAGGAGCTTCTAGACTTGATTTCAGGCAGTTGCACTATTCATCAGCATTGGACATTTTGGTACAGAAGAGCTGGCTGGCAGGATAGTATAGTAACAGCACAATTCAAACAGATGATTATTACAGTTAAAGTGTGATGATAGCATCTGTGAAAATGTAACCAACCCGTCAAGGAACATGCAGAATTGAAGTGAACAGTTGCACTGGCAGTAGGGACTAGTGATCATAAATCATCTAGCAGCCTAAGTATAGACAAAGCTGAGGATCTGAAAAGCATCCCAAGTGCATGTGGGAGTCTTCATTTTCCCTTTCTGCTCTCGTGTCATCTTCTCCATTATTGGCTGCTGAGGAACTAGAATTCGTCCTCTGGGTTCGTTGTGACAATATCTCAGAGAGTTTACAAAATTATTTTTGGTGTGAATCTTACCACCTTGCTTGACAATTTTCTTGCCTCTTTATAACATTCTGTGGACTAACATAAACTACATTTGAGTGGTTCTCACTTTGGAGAACATGTGCCTTAAGGGGTGTGTAAAGGCAGGAGATAAAAAAAAAATAAATATTTAATGAAAGGCACAGCAGCCTGACTGGGAGTGGCGGGTGGGAGGGGGTAGACTGCATTATTTTCTTAAACTGTCTTTGGATACAGGTATGGCCCGAGAGCCGCTGAACACTGACAAATGCATCATTAATGGCAGCATGTGATAAAACCCTGCTTTTCTGCAAACCAATTTCTTGTAATCATTCCGTCTAATTTTGCTACGCTACACTGGCTGAAGGATGTAATGGGCAGGAATTGCAGGACAATGCAAGTTTTCTCAGTTATAGTACTTAACAGGGAATGGTGGCAATTCCATGGGATTTCAGTTGTTTGTGTTTAAACCTGTAGCTTGACTCTCCCTGTGCCGCAATTCTTCATTAAGAGAATTTTTCATTTATTTCTTCTTATGTCAGAGCCATCATAGGATCATTTAGGTTGGAAAAGACCTTTGAGATCATCGGGTCCAACCATTAACCCAGGACTGCTATGTTGACCACTAACCCATGTCCCTAAGCGCTGCATCTATGCATTTTTTAATTACCTCCAGGGACAGTGATTCCATCACCTCCCTGGGCAGCCTGTTCCAGTGCTTGACCGCCCTTTCAGTGCACAAGTTTTTCCTAATTTCCAATCTAAACCTCCCCGGTGCAACTTGAGGCTGTTTCCTCTTGTCCTGTCACTTCTTATCTGGGAGAAGAGACAGACACCCCCACCTGCCTACAGCCTCCTTCCGGGTAGTTGTAGAGAGCAATAAGGTCCCCCTGAGCCTCCTTTTCTCCAGACTCAACACCCCCGTTCCATCGGCTGCTTCTCATGAGACTTGTGCTCCAGCCCCTTCCCCAGCTCTGTTGCCCATCTCTGGACACGCTCCAGCCTCTCCACGTCATTCTTGAAGTGGGGGGCCCAAAACTGAACACAGAATTCGAGGTGCAGTTTCACCAGTGCTGAGTACAGGGGACGGTCACTGCCCTTGTTCTGCCGGCCACTGTTTCTGATACCAGCCTTGTATCTTCTTGGCCACCTGGGCACACTGCTGGCTCATGTTCAGCCGGCCATCAGCCAGCACCCCCGGGTCCTTTCCCACCAGGCAGCTTCCCAGCCACTCTGCCCCAAGCCTGTAGCATTGCGTGGGGTTGTTGTGACCCAGGTGCAGGACCCGGTACTGCTCCTGACTGAACCCCATATTACTGGCCCTCAGCCCATAGGTCCGGCCTGCCCAGACCCCTCTGCAGAGCCTGCCTGCCCTCAAGTGGGTCAACACCTCCCCCCAGCTTGGTGTTGTCTGCAAACATATGGGTGCTCTCCATCCCCTTATCCAGATTGTTGGTAAAGATACTAAACAGGACTGGCCCCAGCACTGAGCCCTGGGGAACACCGCATGTGACCAGTCACCAGCGGGATATGACTCCATTTACCACCACTCTCTGGGATCGGCTGGCCAGCCAACTTTTTACCCAGCATAGAGTACACCTGTCCAAGCTGTAAGCAGCCGGTTTCTCCAGAAGATGCTGTGGGAGATGGTGTCAAAGGCTTTACTAAGGGCCAGGTAGACAACATCCAGAGCCTTCCCCTCATCCGCTGGGCAGGTCACCTTGTCATAGAAAGAGATCAGGTTCGTCAGGCAGGACCTGCCTTTCCTAAACTTGTGCTGGCTGGGCCTGATCCCCTGGATGTCCTGCATGTGCTGTGTGATGGCACTCAAGATGATCTGCTCATCAACATAATTTGAGGCTGCTGTACTGTGGAGGTAAACTACATAGCAGAAAGAGGGTGGGTACCTGAGCTCACATTCTGGCTCCGTGCTGACCTGGGCACAAATTACTTTGGTGGTTTTCCTCCATAACAGTATGTGGATCTGAGGAGGAATTTGCATCTCCTTATTTCAGTCAAGAGAGTGGAGGAGGGTGTTTGAGAGGTGGAGATTTTAGAAAGAAGGTACTCTGGGAAGTGGCACTGAATGGTTCCCCAGTGAATACAGATAATAAATCGCTCTGAGTAAAAGGGACTTGTGAACATAGAAAAAGTAGACAAATTAAGAATATGTTCTGATTCTGCATTGTGGGTTGTTTTTTCTCAGGACATTTGTTAACAAAATTTGAAAATTTGGATCTATTATGTTATAAAAATTATGAAAATTAAATTCCGAAACTCACTAGCAGAGAATATATCTTTATTTTCTGACACAGAAAAATGGGTTAACTTGTATGGCAATACAGAACTCAACATGAATAAAGTAGATAGAAGGTATTTGGTAAAATAAGCCCCTTGAATGAAATAAAAATTCATAGCCATAAAATTAAATGGTGAAATTTTAGTCTCCTTGCTCTGCGAGGGATCTAAAATCAATACCTGCCTGTGAAGTTCTATTTACTATTTGTCTTTGCAGAATTTAAACAAATACCTAGAGGTTCCTTGTTCTGAACTGAAGAATGCTGTGGTTGGTTACATGCACAACTCTGCAGTAAGAACTGTGGGCAGAGCCTTTTGCCTACAGCTGGTAGGCAATGGATACCTCTATCCCAGGGGCCCTCAAACTATGGCCCACGGGCTGGATATGGCCTCCCAGGGTCCTCAATCTGGCCCCTGGTATTTACAGACACACACACGCCCCCGCTGGGGGTTGGGGAAACCAAGCAGCCACAGATGACTGCCTGCCACTTCATCCACGCGCCAGCCCCCTGTTTAAAAAGTTGGAGGACCCCTGCTCTATACTAATGGATATAAGTTACAGGCTACCTCCCAGAGGCTGGGACTCACAGCCTTCATATTGTTTACAAACCAAATAGATGTGAGCTCAGTTAAATTGTCAGTAATACTTTGCACTTCCCCCAAATTCTTGTTCACGTGTCTAGCATGTTTTAAAGGTTGCCTCAGCCATTGTTTAATTTTGTTTGAAGTCTCTCAGCCTTTCCTTGTTAATTTTCTTTGCTTCATTCTCTAAAGTCACAGAGCCAGGATCTTCATGGCATTCGGCACAGTGCTCTGGGAATGTGCATGAAGTGGAAAGGATTGGTTAGTACCTGTGGATGGAATAATTGTATGGAAAGTAAGACACACAGCTTGGAGCAGAGGAGATTTTTTACCTGAAACATTTTCCATCCTGATCCTTTTTCTCTCCAATGTAAATTTTACTTCTAAGTTCAGTTTGAATACCCTTACTTAAGACATCAATAAATGGGCCATTTTTAAGACAAGATCTATACTAGTTGTGTTATTAGCTTCAGCATAGTTCAAGCCCTGTATCCTTTAAGAGAAGGAGAGGGACAAATGAGCATCTCCAGAGGAACACAGTGCCTTCTGAGCCCTTGCACTACTTGTGAAAATTCCAGCAAAACTGAATTTTGGGGAAGCTGGCAGGTAGCTCAGTAGTGCTCTTTCTGTCCTTCAAGTTCATTGATACTTCTATGCTAGATTTATAGTTGTCTAGTGGAGATGACCCACAATGGAGAGGAGGGAAGTAAATAAAATGTGGTGGTGTACTCCTCCACACCAGAAAAAATTCCCTCATGGTAGATCATACCATCCAAAAATCTGACTGCAAAACAGTGTTTCTGCCTTGCCTGCATAATGAATTTCTTGGAAGATATTTACAGCAGTGTTGCTGTCCTGCTCTCTCCACTTTTATCCCTATAACTGATGGAATTTCTTGGTGCATCTCAAGATATACATTAAGATTTTAAAATACTGAGATTCACCTTAAATATTAGAAAAAGTAGGACATAGGTTTATTATAAAAGAACAGAAGGATAAAAATGGCAGTTTTTCCTGTGTATGGGAATATGTGCAAGTGCGCATCTGCTCTGTACCTTATTTTTTTTTTTTAGAAGGGAACACATGTCTTCGATACCCTTTTTGCTTTTAAACAGCTGCTTTCACGAGCAAGGGTACAGACATAGCTATCTTAGCTTTCAGATAGGGAAACACACTGCTTTTGTTATTAAGGATAAGAGAGCCAAAGATACTCAAGTAACTGGGTAAAAATGAAATAACTCCTGGGAAACAAAATGCATAGTTAAAAATAAATTCATTGTGAAAAGTTCTCCAAAAGGATCTTTTCAAGTTTATGGCAGAGAATGAATCTGTATCCTAAAAAAGAATAAAGTCAGCAATTGTATGCACTTTTCATGACTCTCATGTAAAACCTGGCAAACAGATTATTTGTTGGCTTAGTAGATTAGACATGAGGGCTTCTGTAAATTAAAAACAAAAGCAGCTTTGGAATGTATTTCACTGTCTCAGTTGGAAAACAAAGATCTCTTTCCCTCCACCCCTTCTTTTCCTTAGGATAATTAAAAATAAAAAAGTGTGCAGAGCCATATAAATAAAACAAGGGCTGGGATGAAGAAAAAAAAAAAAAAAAAAAGGAAAATCTTCCTTCAAAGAGATGTCAGCAATCACAGTTTTCATTTGTCTGTGCCAAGAAATGTTCTTGTATGTAGGTCTGAATGTAGTTTATTCTTGACTATTTATGGAAGTTATGCTCTTAGAGACCTTAATATGTAATAAAAAAAAAGGAAAATCCTTAATTACAATCTGTTTTAAATGAGCTTAACTTAAAAGCTTTCAAATACCCCTCTAAGCGTTACACAATGTTCTACTGTCTTCATTTTCTAGCATTCCTTACCGGTACAAATACATTAAAGTTTATGCTCTAATTATATAGGATTTTGTTGTAATTTACTCGAAGAAAGTGTGAATACATTCTTCATGGGCGAAATATGTTACTTTGAATTTCTGAAAAACCCCTTTGGCTATACAACTTCAAGTTTGTAACCTAAAAGAAAGCACAGTCTGTAATAAAGAACATAGAATACATTTGAAATACAGCTAACTGTTAAAAATCATTCAAGAAGGAGGAAAAACACACAGTCCAGGAGTGTGAGTGCCTGAGGACAGCCCAGAATTATGCCTTGACGTGTTATACAATTATTTACTTTTCTCTTAAATGAAAAATATAGAAATTGCCATAACTCACAAAATACATAGTCTGACCAGGAGCTACAGTGTAACTCCTTAAAAGATGCTTGCCTAACATACGAGTTTCTGATTGTACTGAAGGCTTTTGTCAATGTTTATTCTTTCCCTTTTATTTTGTGGTAGCTTCTTGTGTTTCTCTATCTCTTTATTTCTCTTATGCATGAATTTGGGCTGAGTCCTGTCAGAATTGGGTGGTGGGAGGATGACAAGTCAAAGGAAATATAAGGTTCCCAGTCATGGAAGGTCAAAACTACATTAATTTTCCAGAAACTGCAGAATTTCCTCTGGTGCCCCGTTCTGCTGGGCAACATTCAGCTTGAGCAGAGAATGTGGAGGAACAAGAATAACTGAAGGGCGGTACTGTCCCCCTGGAAGCCATTATCTGTGGCACAGCCACATCCCAGCCCACGTTTCCATCTTGTAAGCAGTGATGACTGAACGTGTGTGTTTTCCATAACAGTCTTTGAAAGGATGCTTCTGCAGGACATCAGATGTAGTGCATTGCTACACTGCTTTTTGTTACCTGGTGGTTTGCAGAATTCACTTCTAATTCTCAAGATAACTCAAATGAGTTTGAAACTCACTTACTGCTTGTGGAAAAGTGGAATGCCAAGTAGGGAGAATGAAGTCCTCAAAAAGCATATGGAAATCTAATGGATACAAGCAAACAGTTTGCTGGCATCTATACAGGTTTCATGTGTGGCACTATTCTTTCTTCCTGCTCTTTCAGGACTTTATAGAGAGTGCAATGAAGAACCAGGACTTTAGGATTTTGTATGAGGAATGCAGAATCAGTTTTTGAATCGGCAGTTGCAAATTATCGTAAGCAATTTTGGCTAATAGAATTATCTGGCCAGTTATCAGGCATGTTCCATTCAAGACAGTAATTCTCAAGGATATTCTTGATTTTGATTGAATGTTTTTTTTTTATGTGTGAACACTGAAGTCTTTATGTCGAAACTAATACTCATTTTCAATTCTGGGCCAACTGGCAGATCCAAATACAAATATTACTAATTGGCTGCTCGTAAGCCTTTCTAGCAATTAATTCAGTTATAAATGATTCAGACCTTTCTGTAACCCAAATAAGATTCATGCTTGGTTTATTTTTCACAGAATTATTTCATGCTAGACAAGGATGTGTAATAAACCATTATTGAGGGTATGGGAAATTGGATGGTTTATTTGACAGTCCTTATTACCTCTGCTGCAAGTGTGGCAGCCAGATAAAATGTAACCTTCATTGTAAAGCTGTTCTTTGATTTTTGTACAAACACAAAAAATACAGTTTTTTAATTTCTAACTTTTCCATGGAATATTCTGTCAGTAACTTTGAAATTCAAAATATGAGGAAAGGCTTCCTAGGGAAGACATAACATTCTAACCCTGACCACTGGTACAATGATGAACCCCAGATCTTCCGTAAAAATCAGTTGTTTCACATAAGATTAAGCACCTATGCGTTTGTGCACTGTTGTTAGTTTCCAGGTAAATGTTTTGTTACCTAAATCACTGAAATGAGAGGTTGCAAGTAATTACATAGGAATTTCTACACTGCATTTCTGTCCGGTGATGAACACGTGTGAAACAGAGGGCTTCTAATGGAACTCTGTCCACATGGATCCTGTGGCATTCCTTGTAAACACTGAGGCATTTCATCCTGGTATTCCAGCTGGATTTACAAGTGATTACATTTGCTTGTCTAAACTGCCTTGTAGTCACTGTTGGCACAGTGTTCTTTCTCTTTCCCAGGTTTAAACTGTTCTCTGTTGAATTAGCTGCATTGCAGCTCTGTGATGTCTACGTTTTGGGGACAGTTAGGCTCTGATCCACAGAGGGGCCACCAGTTCCTCTTTGTCTGAATGATACTTAGTACCTATTTGGCTTTAATCTCAAAATTCCTCTTCAGTCTCTGTAGTGTTGCATTGTTGGTTGCTGTTTGTTCTTACTGTTTATTACAGATCATAGAGGCTGAATGAAATTCAGAGCCTATTAATACTGGAGTCACAATAAACACACATTGGTTTGTGTATAACACTTTTTTTAATGATTGTCAAAAATTGCAGAGCTGGCTGGACATATTGGCTGCCCAGAGTTAAGTAAGACTGGGTGAAGCTAAAGGACTAGTGTCTGTAGGCTGGGAAAAAGATTCAAGCCAGCAAGTCTGTGAACTGGTGGAAGTCATGCAGGCATCTGTGCTGTCCTGTCATGTGAAAAGGCACAGAATGATGATGATGAAAGCAGAGATTGCTGTTTTCTTTAGCCATACTTATTGCTGCAGTTTTGATGAAGGTGTAGGAGGGTCCTACACCTCCTAGAAAGTTCTAGGGCTGCCTACATCAGTCAGTGCTAAAAGAGGAGTTACTCTGCATTCAGTTTGCAAAGAAAATGCTTGGAAGTGTTCTCTATTTTCTTCTGTGAGAATTTCAGAACCTGTAGGACTTCTGGTTGCTGTTCTAAAGAACATGAATGAAGTTGAGTGGTTTATAGGCACAGCAGTTGGAGATGAAGGGGAAATGTCTTAGAGCATCTGTTCCTTGCCTCTTTCCTAAATATGCTTTCACCTTGTGGTTGTGTTTTCTGAAAGCGTAACACATTGGTCTGGGTACGTTTTTCTAGTCAACACAGAGTATCTTTTGTCATCTTACAACTTCTGTGTTATTTTGCTAACTCTTCTGTGACTGAAGGGGCAAAGCAGCTTCTGACAAACAGGCTTAATCTTCCAAGATGCCAAATAACATGGGCCTATACAGTAAAGTGTGTACTTAGTTGATCTTAATGTGAATGGGTTCACTCACTTCAAAGGTCTTTCCCCAGACCCTAAGATCCTTATACATTAAGGACAATGGCCTGACAAGCAGAGTCTCAGGCACTTAGGTCGACTTGCCTAATAATTAATTTTCCTCTCATTTGTGGATGAAGCAAATGGATGAAGGGGCATGGTTTAGGGAAAGGCTAGACATCTTAAAAGGACTGACAGACTTAGTGAGATCTCTTGCACGAACAGTCTGCTGAATATCTTGTTACTTTTATTGTTAAACAGATGTAACTTTATAAGTCTCCGGTAGACATGTGTTTCTGTGTCTTCCATATCTGCCACATGATTTTACTTATCAACTTCACTGGGCATTGGATGTCACTCTTGCTGTTTTGGTGAGATTTTTCAGCCTTATGTACCGTTAATAGCTTAACAACAGATGCATTTACTGGTTATTGTCTTTTGTATACCTCCTATTTTGATGTGATTCATTAAAGAAGACACACTTTAAATGGAGGTCATCAGATTGAGGACATGGTCCTGTTGGTGACTGAGAGATGAGAGGATTTTGCACCGTGTTTTGTTTCTCCCATGTGATAACCTGGAGAACAAAAGCATACTGCAGAAGCAGAGTTGACTTCACAAGGTCTGCTGCAGATCTGGGTCAAACTAGTGTGAAAACCAAATCAAGACAACGTGCAGTAAATATACAATTAAATCATTGCTAATTGCTTCCTTGTATTTACTTATTTCAAGGATCTTTACAGGATCAGCTTATTCAATTTATGTCTGGCTCAGAACTTTACGCTGCCGTTGAACACTAGGTCAAACCTTACTTGATTTACTAAATTCTGAGACAGAACATCTAGGTTTGGTAAAGTGGAAATGAATGTTCATGCATATCTCTGCACAAGCAGATTTTTTTAAAAAGTCTTTTTTTGAGAGTAATAAATTACTATATCTACCCAGGGTTGTGAAATCCCCCTGGAAGATTTGAGAGGAAAATGTTACTGCGATTACAGAAATCTCAGTAGCTTAACTAGACTGTTTGCTTCTCTTTGGAAATGCTAACAGATAGTAGAGCAGACTATGGACTAATGTCTTGCCAAGGGCTTTTTTTCATGCCAGAACTATTTTTTTCTTCCCAAGATAAAAATCTTTAAAAGGTTTTCTGAGCAACAAACTTCTTTTTCTCTTCAGATGTGTGTACCTGACCAGTTTGTGTGCACGTTTGTGCAGAAACAGTGAAAGACATGAGATCTCAAGATAGAGCTTAGTCTTGGGTTAGAGAGAATGTTTATATCTCTATTGTAAGTCTCTGGCTTATGAGCATTTGATACATAACCACCATATAACAGCAAAATACTCATTCCCTGTTTAGCACCCAGCTGTGTCTATATTGTGGGTCCTTTTACAGGTAATGAAGTGTTTCCAGCTTTATGATTGATTCTCAATGGCAACTTTTTGCTCACTTAAACCAGAACGGTGTACATCTGGGCAAGCTTTTAATATGTGGTTGGTTGGTGGTTTTTTTTTTTTTTCTACAAAGCCTAAGCATGGCCTCCCTGGCTCATATATAAAAAAAGCTCTGGCACAATTTTGCACCTCTGCTTTAAACATTGTTTATGGGCTGAACTCTTAAGTCTTTATTGTCTAAATTGTCTGGATGATTAAGGTGATTAGCAAGCTGTTTAGATTGAAAAGCGGCCTATTTTAAGTATGCTTGTTTTCTCTGCAAAGTTTTGTTTTTCTGGAGTTTTCTTCTCCCCCCCCCCCTATTCTCTGAAGGGACTACTACATTTTCCTCTGATGGTGACTAAAACTATGTCAAATTGCACATGGCTGCCTAAATCTTTTGGAATTGATTATTAATAGAGTTTTGGAACAAATGAAACTGAGTTATTTAGTGCATTTGTAAGCAACATTAATGAACTCTATTAATCTATAACAAACAATTTTGCCTGATCGCTCTATGCAGGGGTCCTCAAACTTTTTAACAGGGGGCTGGCGCGTGGATGAAGTGGCAGGCAGTCATCTGCGGCTGCTTGGTTTCCCCCCCCAACCCCCGGCGGGTGTGTGTGTGTGTGTCTGTAAATACCAAGGGCCAGATTGAGGACAACTGGGGGGCCGTATCCAGCGGGCTGTAGTTTGAGGACCCCTGTGCTATAATGTAAAATAGAAGTGGCAACAGTTATATACTGATACAAATGACATGAGCTCTGGTTTTGCATACATTCAGTATTTTCTTCATGTGTTTAATCATGTTTCATCATCTTATCTACAAGGTTTGGGTACACACTCTATTGTAATTTTTATTGCTGTGGCAGAGGATCCATATAAATCAGTGCTGGGTTTATTGATCTAAACCATGGCTCAGATAGATCTCTGTGTTGCATAAATCAGCATATATCAAAGTTATTCATGTGGCTGCATCTTCTGGTGCTTCACATCCTTTTCTGTATGTATTTCTGTCATCTATAAATACTTATCTAAATAAATTATACAGTCTGGTATCACAGAACATAGTACCAAAATACTACCTGTGTCTTGGGTTCTTTGCATGATATCCAGTTGCCATGCATGTGTGTGTGTTACTGGAATTTCTCACAAAGAAGTCAAAGAACTCTGACCATCATATGAAGAGAATTCTTTTTAGTGATGAATAAAACTCAGAAGTTGTAGAGCTATGGTTGGGTGGCCAACACAGGATTAGGAACCTTGCAAGACATTCTCGTAAGAAGGACAGCACTGATGAAGGCCAAGGATCTGTCTAGCCTGGTATCCTGTATTCAACAGTGGTAATAAGCCCCAGCATAGAATAAGAACAGGAAAAACATGTATGATAATTCTGACCCAGCTTTCTTCTCTCCTCTATTTTCCAGCTCAGAATTCCTGAGCCTTATGTTATGTGATGTTTAGTAACTCACAGTGTACTTTTTTTTTTTTTTAAGTTCAAGGTGCTGGTGTGCCTTTGCTTGAAAAACATTCAACAGGTCCACCATTCATTGTATAAAGAACCACCTTTTGGTTTGAGTTTTGTGGTGTGGATTTTTTTTAAGCTTTGTTTGGTAGTTCCTTGTGCTTGTATTGGGAAAAAGTGAACGAATGATACCTATCCACTATTTTTCGTGCCACTCATGATGTTGTAACCTTGCCATACTACCTTCTAAACACTCTTGTCTTTCAGGCTGAAGAGTCTTAATGTCATCAGTAACTTTCTATATGGAAGGAACTATTTGTAGTTCTAAAATATCCCTTTTGAGATTGGGAGCCAAATAGCATGCTGTAATTGCGGAATAAGTAAATTAATTTATATGGTTGAATAATGATATTTTTCATGTGGTCACTTGTCTTTCCCTGCAGTTCATATAATTGTAGGAAAACTTAGGTTGGAAAGGGACATCGGAGTCATCCCATCCAACCTCCTGATCAAGTCTGGGTTCATTTAAAACATCAGGTTGTTCAGGGTCTTGTCCAGCTGAGTTATGAAAATTTCCTTAGAGATTCCACAAGCATCCTGAGTGCCTGTTCCAGTGTTTAACTACAACCACTGCATGTTTGTTTTTTTTTTCTTCATCTCTAATTTCCATTGTTGCAATTTGTAACTATTGCATCAAATCCTTTTGGTCTCGGAAGAGTTTGATTACTCTTCTCTATGACCTGTTTTTAGATAATGGAAGGCTGCAATTAGATCCTACCCTAGCCTTCTCTTCTGGTGAATATTGTTCCTTCAGCCTCTTCTGTATTGTTGACTCCAGCTCCTAACCATATTAGGGCCCTTCTCCTGGACTTTCAGGAGTTTCTTAATCTCTCATATTGAGTGCCAAAAACTGTACACAGTACTCCAGGTGTAGCCTTTCCAGTGCTGAGCACTTTCCCTTGACGTGCTGGCTATATTCTTGCTCATGCAGACCAGTAGGTGGTTGACCTTCTTTGCCACAGGAACTCATTTAAACTTGACCCCCCTATTCCCTTTCTGTAGAGCTGATTTCTAGTCAAATGGGTTCCCAGCCTGTTTTGGTTTTGTTTTGTTTGTTTTTTGCATAGGGTATTTCTTGCAGAATTTGCATTGTCTTTCAATTTCATGAGGCTCATGTTGGCCTATTCCTTGAGCTTTTTGAGGTGTCCCTGAATGGCAACCCTGCCTTCCAGCATATCAACTGCTCCCCACAGCGTGGTGTCATCTGTGAGGCTGGTGAGGGTGTGCTCTGATTTAGTCACTGATGAAGATGCCTGACAATATTGCCCAAGGAGTAGCCCCAAAGGAACGTTCTTTGTGACTAGTTGCCATTGGTCTTTGAAGTACTGGCCACTACCCTTTCAGCTCCAGCATTCCTAACCTTTCATTTCCTTTTTTGACCACTGCTAAGCTAATGTTTACGTAACTATTCACTGTAACTTCTCAGACTTCCAGCTGCGAGCACTTCTTGTTGGTTCACAGTCCTGCATTTTACATTTGGCTGCCAGTCTAACCCGGAATGCCTTTTTGAATTTTTAACATTTTGGAACTTTGAGAAGTTCTTACATTCAGTTTGAGAATTTAAAACTTTTTTCAATAGTTTGCAATATATATAACAAAAATAATCTTAAGCAACTGAAAGGGAAAGCTGGTTTATTGTGGGGATTTATTTCATTTTTCAGTGGCTTAAATACTAGATTGGATCTGACACTGGATACATTTGTGAATGATGGAAGGAAGCTTTTGAATCCATGTTGGATCACCTGGTTGCTTTTATATACTTCTAAAATTCTGCTGTTGTAAACAGGTACAGAACCAGCCTTTGTTCCTTCCAGATTTTTTAGTGGGACTGCTACTGAGCAATGTCCTTAGTAGCACAGATAGCAACATCAGCTGTTTCTGGCTTTCAGTCAACTACCAGATGAGTAAGCTTTGAACCGAGGTGCAACTGAAAAATATTTCTAATTAGTTAACTACCTGCCTATTTGCATGGTTTTGTTGTCATTTTCTTTAAATCGTATTGGGGAGAGGCAACATCTGTAAAGCTTTATTTTAAATTTCAAAGCTTTATTACTGTGGTGTCGAGGACCTTCTGTGCTCGCTTTTCTCCAACACTCAAGCCACTGAGCACTGGTCATGTGAATCCTGATAGAAAGCAAATGTTAACTTTTCATGCTTGAGTACTTAGTGACAGCTAACATTAAACTTGTAAGCACATGTATTTGCCCTGGAAGTGGTATCTGCTGTATGAGAGGGAACACTGCTTAACATTGTAAGGTAGTGTTCTCAGATCTCCTTGCCAGAATATAAGAATGGAGGCTGTTAAAAAAGAGCTGAAATATCCCTTCTTAGCCATGACTACTCACATAGACAGCGTGATGGCCATGCCTGTGACAGAAAATTACAGGCTAATACATGCAGCATTTTCTGTGTGTCTATATAACATATATAAAATATGAATGAAAGCAAAGAGACAGTTTCCCTGAAGCTTTCTGCCAGACTCCCAGCACAGAAGCTGTTAACATAATCTGTCAACCGTAACAGCCTTTCACCAGCCAGAGAACTGAGCCCCATTATCCCTGGGTTCTGTTCCTATTCTGGAACCATGAGCTAGACCACATCTTAAGTCTGGAGATTCTGTCATGGTGGAACATTGTGATGCCTATTCAATAGGGCACCGTCTCCCAGCAGAATAGCCCGACTGCTTCGCAAACTGTCAAAATATGCTTTTTCCCTGCAAGATACTTTTATTTCTATTTTGCTAGCAGGGCAATAGAGTTGCCATTACTGCCAAGCTGAATCCCTTTCTCATCAGTTTTACTGGATTTTTAGCTCTGCTTAGAGGTTACTGTAGATTACATTTTATATAAAATGCATTAAGTCTCAGCATTCAGTTCTGTTCCATGGGAAATCCTACAAGCCTTCTTAGACAGCTTGATGACATCACACACTTTCTGGAGTGGTGTTTGCTATGTTTTATTCTTGGCCATACTCTACCTTTTTAAAGAACAGGATTTCCGTATTTGACTTCTGACTTCAAAGCTCAGTGATAAAACACCCCAGACTTAAATTCCTGCATGTTTCATTCTGCTTATACAGAGGCCAATGCTCAGATTTTCATATAGTCGGCTATCTTCTCAGTTAAGAACAGACTTCTTTATCAAGAAGATCCTCAAAATAGAGGAGGCGGATCTTTTGTTTTGTGAAAGGAGTTATTTTCTAGCTTTCAGGTTTTTTTACCATCAAGTCTTTGTGCTTTTTTTATTCAGTCAAAGTTACTAAACGTATTAGTGTGACCTGGCATTTCTTTCCTTGATACACTTTGTTGGGCTTACTCATGAGACATCTTGCACAGATGAGTCCTCTGGGGTTTTCAGCTTTGTAATGAATATAATATAGCTGATTCTACTAATCCTCTCTGTTGAAATGCAAAATAACATGTAAAACCTTGTAAATGTGTGTTGGAACAGTGTTATGAAAGAGGTTGTGGCTGACATTCGAAATCTTTTGGGTTGTCAATGCAGTTAAAGAACAGAGGATCTTTGTTAATAATACGATTTGTGAATGGTGTAAGATCCTATGTACGCTACAGAATTAACGTGCTGACTTCACATTAAATATTCAGTTGTATGAATACTTACTTTTTACCAAGTTAGTAACAATGAAGCTGTAAGAAAATTCATCTGTGTATGCAACTAAATAATCCTATACTGTCCTCAAGTAAAAATCCCACGCGCCTCTGCTGTATGTATGTAGTACATGCAAGTAGGAACACTACACATATATGTTGCCTAGAGTCTCCCCGAATGTACTGACTTGAGCAGTTATGTGATACAGTGATAGCTGTAGGTGGGTGAATATGTCTGATGTGCTTATGCAAAACATAACCAGAGCACTAATGCAGTTATGACACGTTTGCACGACAGCGTAGTTCCTTGTGGTACTGGCAGTCTTAAGCTTCACGTTCCTGAATCACAGGGGAGCTTGTTCTGTTGGCAGGTGATGCTCAAGAAGAGAAAAGGTCTTGTGGGGGTTTTCTTGTTGTTTGCAGCAAAGCTGTTACATGTCTCTTCTGGTAGCTTACAAAATTCTTTTAGATAATGTTTTGCAGAATGCAATGAATGGTTGCATAATTATCAGAAATTCCTACAATAATGTAATCTAATATCCTATCCTTTTTAGGACAGGATTTATCAAGTTGGGAGTGGTAACAATTAGAAGGAAGCTGTTAAATACAGAGATAAAGGCAAAATAACTTGGGAGTAATAGCATGGAAATGGGAATTAACCAAGTTGGAACTAAAATTGGAAAAACTGAATATGCTTAGGCTAGGGGAACAAAATATTTGTCAGTGTAGAACGCTAGAAGAAATGAAGCTGCAGGTCTTGTTTCAGGGGCTTGTGATACATCTGTGAATGGCATCAGATGGCTGGAGAATAACCAACACAGTATTTAAGATGGTGGTGAAAGTCTTTGGAGCATGTACAGACCTCTGTCTGCTATCCTAGTATGCACAAATTTTTAAACTAAGGTTAGTTAACAATATTAATAAAAAATGTGATAGCAACATGCTAACTTTGCATCTATCTTTGATTTAATGGATTTCTCAGACTAAAAAAAAACGCTAGTAGATCTACTGTTATTGGAATTGGTATTTGATATGGTGCAAGATAGTGAACTATGATAGAAGATGTATATAACATAATTGTGAGACGGGTAGACACCATGTGAAATAATAGAAAATACCAGTTTGGTATGAAAGCTAGAACTACCAGTTTGGGCAATAACCTCACCTAATGTATCCTTCAGCCAGAACATTGGCCTGAGAGCAGGCTACATTCCAGCGCTGCGTAGCGATAGCTTACCAATGAATCTGGCCCATATACTTTGTCAAGAGGCAATGTGGCAGATATCCCAGCAGTTTGTCAAGACTTTGCTCTAATTTGGTGCTCCAAAGTACATAAAAAGCTAGTTAAATTTCCAATTTGTGTTTGCTGTCACTCTGTAGCTAAAGGGTCTTCACAGGAGACAAAACCAGGTAGCTGGGAAGACTGGTTTCTTCTCCATTCTGCCACCCATGCTCCCTTGAGGAGTGTGGGTGCTGAGTCAGAGGTAAGGGACAGGACAGATCTCCGAACACGTGAGTTTTCTGGGCCCAGTGCAGCTCCTTTCCCGTGTACCTTAGTTGCCAGGGAAAGGAAATTCAGGTGTGCAACCCACAAAGAAGCAGACCTGGACGTGCCTTCCAATGTATCCCTGCTTTTTATTTCAAGGCAGTCTTCATTGTCAGTCCGGACACAGTTCCTGGTGTATCCTGAGAAAATTAAGCTTTTTACTAGGCTACACATTAGTAACTTTCTGTTCTTGAGTTGCTAATATGGAGCATGGAGAGTTTATTTCTGATTCTGGTACATCAGCAGATCATTTACCTTTATTACACCTTTAATCTGTTGCCTTTTAAGGGTACCTTGGTAGTCTTTTTAGATTGCCAGAAGAGTGCAAAGGACAGTAGTGTGAGCCCAAGTCTTCCTTGTGTTACTCTCTTTCTTTCCTTCTCCTGGCTGGTGCAACAAAGGCATTTTGCATACATTTTGCTCTTGTAATAGGTTTCACAGAAAATTGCATAGAATTTGCTCTGGTGTTTCTCAAAGCATGGTGACCAAAGGCTTTACCAGCTGACACTGGGGCTATATGTCAATGGCTTCATAAGTGCAACTGTTTTGAACACAACTGCCGTTATTATACTGGTTGAGTCACACGTATAGGTATTACCTGGCCATTTTTTGAATACTGCCAGATTTCATTTGGTACTTTTACATGGCATTGAGTTTGCTGTTGTCATTTTTTGATGGACTACAGACTTGTCTTTGGATTTAAAGCTGTAAAAAAAAATAAATAAAAAAAAAAATCAACTGCTGCATGTAAAATACTGCTTCCTAAATCCAAGTGTAGCCAAGTGCACTGTTAAGATATTTAGAAGGTTCTTAAATTATTTCCACTTGAAAAATACTTCCATGTATTCTGTTTTGTTAACTCCTTAGGTTAATACAGAATTGCTTTCCTTGCTTCACATTGACATAAATGTTCTCTTTCCCCCCCGCCTTTTTACAGAGGACAGTTAATTTTGTTGCTTGATACTTAGAACAGATACTAACTTTGAATAGGACATTGTTTCCCAGCCAGATCAGTAGCTACCTCATGGGTTTTTTTTCAGTATTAGTTCAGAACTGGCAATGATACAGCAGAAAAAGCAGGAAAAGTTTTGAGTATGCTCAGAGATTGTTTAGATTTACTCCAATAGCCAACATTGTTAATTTGTTCTTTTTAAGATTTCCCCTTTTCTCTCCTATAACTATGTGTGGCTGTCAGCCTGAAACCTTATTTTAATAAGAATGGCAGCTCTAAGTCCCTGCTGATAGCTTCTATTTCTTACTGGCTCTGAATAAGGATATTCCCAATGTGTATTAATGTCACTTGTAGATGTTTAATCAACTGATCTCAAAGAACCAAAGTGCTTTTATGTTGCCTGCTCTCACTTTGGCTATTCTGCATTCTTAGGGTCAACTGTGTTAGAATATCCACCATTTGCACTAATTCACACCAAGAAAAACCGCTCCTTCTTTTCCCCGCTCCTTCTTTTCCCCGCTCCTTCTTTTCCCCGCTCCTTCTTTTCCCCGCTCCTTCTTTTCCCCGCTCCTTCTTTTCCCCGCTCCTTCTTTTCCCCGCTCCTTCTTTTCCCCGCTCCTTCTTTTCCCCGCTCCTTCTTTTCCCCGCTCCTTCTTTTCCCCGCTCCTTCTTTTCCCCGCTCCTTCTTTTCCCCGCTCCTTCTTTTCCCCGCTCCTTCTTTTCCCCGCTCCTTCTTTTCCCCGCTCCTTCTTTTCCCCGCTCCTTCTTTTCCCCGCTCCTTCTTTTCCCCGCTCCTTCTTTTCCCCGCTCCTTCTTTTCCCCCGCTCCTTCTTTTCCCCGCTCCTTCTTTTCCCCGCTCCTTCTTTTCCCCGCTCCTTCTTTTCCCCGCTCCTTCTTTTCCCCGCTCCTTCTTTTCCCCGCTCCTTCTTTTCCCCGCTCCTTCTTTTCCCCGCTCCTTCTTTTCCCCGCTCCTTCTTTTCCCCGCTCCTTCTTTTCCCCGCTCCTTCTTTTCCCCGCTCCTTCTTTTCCCCGCTCCTTCTTTTCCCCGCTCCTTCTTTTCCCCGCTCCTTCTTTTCCCCGCTCCTTCTTTTCCCCGCTCCTTCTTTTCCCCGCTCCTTCTTTTCCCCGCTCCTTCTTTTCCCCGCTCCTTCTTTTCCCCCGCTCCTTCTTTTCCCCGCTCCTTCTTTTCCCCGCTCCTTCTTTTCCCCGCTCCTTCTTTTCCCCGCTCCTTCTTTTCCCCGCTCCTTCTTTTCCCCGCTACTTCTTTTCCCCCGCTCCTTCTTTTCCCCGCTCCTTCTTTTCCCCGCTCCTTCTTTTCTCCCGCTCCTTCTTTTCCCCGCTCCTTCTTTTCCCCGCTCCTTCTTTTCCCCGCTCCTTCTTTTCCCCGCTCCTTCTTTTCCCCGCTCCTTCTTTTCCCCGCTCCTTCTTTTCCCCGCTCCTTCTTTTCCCCGCTCCTTCTTTTCCCCGCTCCTTCTTTTCCCCGCTCCTTCTTTTCCCCGCTCCTTCTTTTCCCCGCTCCTTCTTTTCCCCGCTCCTTCTTTTCCCCGCTCCTTCTTTTCCCCGCTCCTTCTTTTCCCCGCTCCTTCTTTTCCCCGCTCCTTCTTTTCCCCGCTCCTTCTTTTCCCCGCTCCTTCTTTTCCCCGCTCCTTCTTTTCCCCGCTCCTTCTTTTCCCCTCAAGTTGCCAGGCCAAATGAGGAAACAATTACAGGATGTTGGCTTTCAAAGTGTCTGGCTTTGCCAAATAAGTTTATCTTTTTTTTTTCACTGTGGCTTAAAACATGCTAAACTCAAAGCCAAGTTACTAACCTAAAACTCATGGTAACTTCAATTTTTTTCATTAGGCTTACAATAAACTTGGATAGTTTTTCCACAGTCCCTTTGCCAGTGATTAGTTTGGAAGATAGTATGTTTTGAATTTGCTGAGAGATCTACTGCTCTTAGCTTAGTTTTAGTACTTTTAAAAAGCAATCAATAATGCCCGTTTTGTAATAAGCAAAATTTATGAACTGACAAGCAAAATGTAATTATAGTGGCTATTCCATACAAGAAAAAAGAGGTGATCTTAAAGCCATCTCAGCATTCTGTTTGCACTCATTTTCATTCATATAAATGATTAAGTGGTTCTTTGCTGAAACGTTTCTCTCTCAAGGCTTAACATGAGTCTGCAAAAGTTGTTGCCAGAGAGTTCTATAATGAAGTCCAATGACCATTTGTATTAACTTTTCATTGTTACCTACAGACTAAATTTTTCACAGTATTATTTTTATGGTTAAGGCCCTAACTCAGCAGTAACTTATGGCACCTTTTATTTTTTGTTCTCTGGGGACTGTCCTCTGTAAATGTGTAAATTCATGACAAAAGTGAAGTCTGCATCAAGGACTTAGGTTGATTTTGCAGTTAATGAAACTTGTCCTTTCCTCTGCTGAAAAATGACTCCTTCCTGAGTGAACCACCAAATGATCAATCAAAATCTGTGATATAGTGAAGAAGAAAAAGGAGATTTCATCTTACAGTGTCTGATCCAAAACTCAGGTTTGTGAAAAGTCACCTATTGAATTCAGTAGGCTTCGGATCAAGCTGAACAATGGAGATGTTAGTTTCCATTTAGAGCTGAGTCTTAAAGCTATGCTTTGGCCATGCTGTTTAACAATAAGTGTTGAAATAACAGGAAGTTAAATATTCTGTCTTTTAACAATCAGAAATTGCAGTGGATTTCAGTACAACCTAAGCAGTTTAGGCAGTTTATGTAAAGCTTACCTAGTTTTGAAATGAATGCATTTTGACACACTTTTGCTGCTCTTGGAAATCAGCTCACAAGTCAACCTTTCTGCTTAGCTTGCTGATGATACATCTTTCTGCATCACCAGTTTCAGCTGCACAAACTCTTGCCAAAGGATCCCCTATACTAGGTATGAGAAAGAAACAAACCAAAAAGCCTTCAAGTCTTTGAGTCTTAATGTCTTCATGTTTTTAGAGAAATACACATCTAACCACAGTAGACCAGATCATCAGATGGGGCTTCCAGCTGTGCCCAATATGTAATGTTGCTGGTTAAGCTTGTATGGACTGTTGCTACAGCAGGACCAATTCCATAAGGCATCCTGCCAACTCTCAACAACAGACATAAAGGGTGTTTCTTGCAGTACCAATCATTTTATACCTGATAGTTAAAAATAAATTAGTTTCTATCAGGCCTGAAGTTGTAGTAAGAGTAACCCTGCAAGTTTGACTGCTAAACTTACTGGAAAACACAGAGCAGCTCTGGCAGAGGAGGAAACCCCCTCACTATGGCCTTCTTCAGTAATAAACTCTGAGAGCTATGTGCACATAAAGCTCTGTGGGACTTCATATGATGTTGAAGAGATCAGTCAGCACAAAAGACTTGCACTTGAGGGGATGCAAGGAAAAGATGAAAGGAGAACTATAAGCCTCCTTCAGCTATACTTCTCAGTGCAGCAGAGCAGCACAACAATAGCTATTGTTATGCTAGATGCAAAATCCAGCTATAAACATTACATTGATTATCTTACAGATTTAAAAAAAGGACCCTTCCAGATAGCCATATTCCATTTGTGTGGGAAGTAAAACAATGACACTGTCAGCTGCTGGGCAGAAGATAATTGACGTATTGTATGCGGAACTTCCTTTTTGTTCTGTCAGGCCTGGAGATGCTTATGTGGGTTTAACTTTTGAGATAAGACATTTACAATATATGCTAGTTGCTAAATGACTGCTTTGCAACTAAGTAGATTATCTGAAATGGGTACTAGCCACCAGGTCTCATATTAAGTTTATTTGGCATTTTCGTAAAGGGGGGGGGAAAAAGGCCAGAGCCAAACCCTGACCTTAGTTAAGGTTCAGCAGGCTTATCATAGGTATCTGAGATTTCTTGATGAAACGTTAGGTCAAGCTGACCTGTATGCCAATCTCTGTTCAGTAAAAATACATGCTGATTTCAGCCTTGTCTTCGTATAGCAATGTGGCTGTTGAGTTCCATTATCCATGTATTATCATGGACTGCAGATGTCATTGTCTGAGCCTGGCAAGATGGTCTAGATATTTGAGGCCTGCTCTCTTCATGGTACATCTAAGAAGAGAGGCTCACGAGTCTTCAAAACAGAGTGATTGGCAGCTTTGCAAACCTTATTTTCTTGTCACAGAAATGACCAATATTTGGAATCCTACTGAGAATAATCCATATGCTTGTTAATTTCTTTCAATCTTGAGGTTCTCCCAGGGATGTGAACCAAACCAGGAATGTACATCCTACAGTGAAGCTCCGAGGTTTTGGAAGGCATTACTGTCTTGCCCAGCAGCATTGGCCTGTGTTAGTACAAAGTTAATACAGACAGACTTTTAACTCCCAGGAGTTATCCTGAGGTGCTCCTGCAACTTCAGCCTCTTTTCAGGCTGTGTAGTCTCTTTGTGTCAGTGCCAGAGGAGTGATAGTAGTAATAGCAATGGGCACTTTAGAAATGCAAGACAGACCCACAAATAAGCACTCATGTAAGAAAGTGTTTTGTTTGGTGGAAAGGGGAAGGTAATCCGTGTTTCCAATGAGCCAAATTTCCACTCTGGAAATCTGAATTTCACTCTGTGTCTTGCAGCCCATATTTTCTCAGTTAGAAACCTCTGTTCGGTTCTGTGTTACTGAACTTTGTGACATGACAGCAATTAGAAGACACTTAATTGAGATAGAGAAAACAGTATGCTATCAAAACCTTTTTTTTTAAAAAAAAAAATAAAAAGAACAATTTTCAATATTTAAGTGATTAGAACCTGTCATTTCATGTTGTTTGCAGGCTGACACAGATGACAGGACAAAGGACTATACATGGAAATAAGATGAAAATTCAGAACAGATGTCAGGAAGCATTTTTCAAGCTGAACGTGCACAGTGGCCAACCAGGTAAGGCAAAAGCATTTTCCCATTTAGGAAATAATTAGATGGCCTGTCATACACAAAATGGCTTTCCCAATTTCCCTTTTCTCTTAATTTTCTTACATTCTTATTATACTTCAGCTGCTATTCACTTTTCTCTGAGTAGAAGCTTCGTCATCATCCAGACATGAACCTAGTTCTTTTAGAAATGAATGAACTATTAACTGCTAAGTGAACAGCTACTTAGCTAGATATTTTCCTGTCAATACTATATCATCCTGTTAAAGGTCCAGCAATGCATACGTTTTGAAGTTCAGAGCTTCTGAAAGTTTTTATCACATTTGCAAAATTGAGTCTAGGAGAAAATCAGAATGACAGAAAACATGCTGGCTTTATTATCTTAAAGTCCGATTATTTTAAGTAATAAAAATGACACACAAATTAATCTAGGAGAAACTTGGAAAAAACCCAAATTAAAACCAAAATTAAATGGACAAATGTTCTCCCTGCCTACCCCCCAAGATGAATCTGTTTCTGGAATCTTCTTTTTAGCTGAGGCTTTGTTTCCAAATCTCATATAGACTTCCTCTGTAACCTTGTTGCCAGTCTTTTATAACCTCATGCCTCATCTTTTGTGTTCATAGAATAGAATAATTTTATTTTGCTAGGTGAAAGAGTGCGAAACTGTAATTATTTCGGGCACTGACATACGACATCAGCCAGCACTAAGTTAATTTATTGTGCTTGTGATCACCATTTTAGTAAAGTTTGGCCCATTACAAGTTCATATGTTAAAGCTATTTGAGAGTGATTGATCGATAATGCCCACTGAGGACAATGTTAAGACTCAGACCTAGAAACTGAGTGTCTTTGGTTTGTAATAGATTTTTCCAGGAGCCATTAAGTGAGGCCTTTAAAAGACTTGTTCAACAAATCGCTACAACAGCAGGCTGTGTTTCCAAGCTAATGATTTCCACCATGTCTGCCCCACCTCAAGCTCCCATAGTTTCAATGCTAAATGGTGTCACCAATAGTCTCAATTTAAAGCCATTTATGTGATAATTAAATAAAAGAACTTGATTTTCGTATTTGTGGAAATTGCTCAGCGAGGTTGTTTCTGGCTTGCTCCTTAAATATGGATTCCAGCATTAGTAATAAAAATTGAAAATGTCTTAATTAACAATGACCAATTTAGACATATAATTATGGATATTTAAAAAAAGCCAGTGGTGCTGAAAGATAGTAGCTCTGAGCATTGTTCGCTGAAGATGTTGTTCTAAAGAGAATGATCGTTTCCATTTTTCAAGTAATTCAGCCTTCAATTGAATAAAATGCCCGAGGAAATAAAGCTAATTTTTAACGCTGTATGGTGGCAATGTCAGTTGCAGCACAGAGCAAGTGCAATTTTGTTGATTTTGGAATTGGTACAGGACTTGCTTAAGTTAAAGACCAGCTAGGGAGCTAAAATGTCAGGATGATACTCTGCCCTCATTTCGGGCCTTTTTTTGCACCATAATCCTCTCAACACCATTTCACAGTGGACAGTGAAGTGAATTAACACAGGAACATCAGTCTTGAATTGGATTTTCATGACCTTCTACTCACATATGTGACTTCCATACTCTGTTTTCCAGGACTGAAGCTTTGGGGTGGTAAAGTGGAAAAAAAAGCATTAAACAACTCCAAAAGTGGGTGTATACTGCTGTCAACAAACCTTCCCTGTCTAAAAAAATTAAGTCATTCCTTTTTATACGTATGAGGAAACACTGACTTAAAACTGAAGTTTTCTCAAGTACAAGAACCTTTGTGTGCAGATAGGTTTGGTGTAAGTATCTGTGAGCCCCTCTTCTGGACATAAGCTCTTTCATGCCTTTTCTACTGGTAGGAAGATTTAAAGGTGCCCTTGTTTTTGAGGTCATTAACTACGTTGACCATCGAAAGGAAAAGGCCACTGTTTTATTCTTGCATACTAAATACCTAGTATTAGATGTGAAGGAATATGAACAAATGTGTGCAAATAAAATAACTGACTCCCACTGTCTTCTTCACATAAAATTTACATGGAAGCCATCAAAATTCTGCCTAATGTGCTATGGATAAAGACAAATTTTGTATGCTGCGTAGTTATGTGGCAGAAGAAATTCTTCATTGCAGAGTAGTTGTTCCACCAACAGTCTAACTGGGCCTGCAGATGGTTTGGGGGTAGGGAGAACACTGGCTGATTTTTTTACTCTATTTCTCCTCCCTTGCTGCAGGTGTAACAGGGAAAAGAAAGGGCCACGCATATCCATACTAACTTAAAAATTGCTCTGCACTATCCCAAAGTTTTTAAGATTCTCATGCTACTGTAGAGAGAGAAAACCTTATAGTTCTTTCACCCTTGCACTACTGAAGGTGCCCATTTCCTGCTGTCCTGCTTAACGCTTCTCAACCTGTGCTGTCATACTAGAGGCTGTTCTGCACCTGCCTTGCGCAGTTTTGACATTATTAACAGTTACAGGCTTGAAGTAAGATTTAGCATTCCAGGTATCTGGATTAGAATGCCAGAAGTCATAATATGAATTTAGAATTATGCATTTTTATTTCAATTATTTATTTACATTCCTTTTTGTATGCTTTCTTCATTATGTGCTGGTTAATTGACTTTTTATTTGCAGGTTAATTTACTTTTGGTCATGTTTGCAAGGCTTTTCCCATAACCATGAGGCTATGACCTTTATGCTCTTTTTTTTTTTTTAAAGAAGAAAAAAGGGGGTTTGTGAAATGATGTGATGGAGAAACTGCATTTTAAAAGGAAGAGATTGTTGGAGTTCATCTTACTTGATATGACTTCTATTAAGTTCAATAACTACTCTAATTGAACTCTACAGTTGAGGGAGTCAGCAACATCACCAGTGAGTGCCACAATTCCATAGCAGTACGGGCTGAATGGATCATTAGCAGGATCTAAGCAGTTGTGTTTTGAACACCTCCAGTTAGGCCGCAGTTTCTCTCTTCAGAAGCAGCAAAGATCCACCTAAAACTGAGAGATTTGGCAGTGTTGTTTATGGAAATTAATTGAAAGCTGTATTTGCACATATTGTTTTCAATTTACAGCTTATATTTTCTGGGATAGGAATTCTGAGTGTTTTAACTTCTCTGCTTCAGTTTAGGAGAAGTCCTTATTCTTAAACTAAAATAGTATGTCCAAGTCTTCCCTGTTGTTTTTACTGTGAATTCGTGGTGCTACAGTACAATGTAAAAAGGTTTCTGTTTAGTGGTCGTTTTGGCATGCATATTTCTGGATGTCTCAATTTGACAAAAGTCTGTTAAATGTCATGGAATAACTCTAAAATTGAGCCATATTTAGTATTACTGTTAATGCCATATATCATGTGAAGTATTCCACAGGCACCAATATACTGTAAAATCAAAGAACAAACTAAAAAAAAACCTTATCAAACCAAGTACCAAAAATATAGCTTAGTACTATAACTTGCAGTCACTAAGCAAGCATGCTATTTTATAAACATTTTTTCTGTAATATTAGGGAAGACAAAATACTGCCTTAATACGGCTGTGTTTACCTTTAAGATACAAAATATATAGATTTACTTGTATAGCTAAGGTTAACCTTCTGTCTATTGATAGGAAAAGGGGTGTTAATTTGGTAATATCTGTACTGCAGATAAAACCCCACCGTCGGGGAGAAGTGGCTTGGTGAGGGACAAAATTCATTGCATGCTGCAGGAGATTACAAGACCAGTTGTTGACTTTCAGACCTTTCTTAGGTGTTTGACTAGTTAGAAGGTGAGAGCTGCATGAAAATCCATGTTCTGTCACAGGTAATTTTGTGGTATCACAGGGAGTCTAGCATTTTGGTACCTTTCTTTTTTTGACACCAAGGGAATAGTAAGGTTAAATTTGTAAACATATTTTCAAATTCTGAGAGGAAACCTGCTATGTATGTGCAAGCATTATTAATAAGATCACTATATTGTGTCAAAAATTGGAATAGTTTTGTTCTGGAAAACAGTTCCCATATCGTTATTAGCTATGGCTATTCCAAGAGGAAATATTAAGTACAATACTACAAAATGGAGCCTCTTTCGAGCATATTTTCTTTCTGTTTATGCACCGCTGAATCTAATAACTGACCCTCTTAAAATATAAGGCATTATTTCCTTTTTGGTTTCCAGTGCTGAAAACACTGACTATATTAAAAAAAAAAAAAAAAAAAAAAAAAGATTGTGTCGATCATTCCTCTTTTCTTCCACATAATTTGTTGATGTATACAGCCATGGAGAACTTTAAGGCATTCTTTTGATGCGATGTAAGAACAAATTATCTTAATTCAGTCCAATTTATACATGAGAATGACTGGCTCAAAACAGTCCTGTGATCAACGTGGCAATGACTACCTTAAATACATTCACTGAATATTATTTCTACAGAAAATAGCTGCGTGGGATTAATTTTTAGACAAGGGTTTTTTTAAAAATTGGTTTTAAAAGGTCAAAATTTTAAAATGATACTGTTTAAATGTAGTGCGAAGGTTTAAGTGCAAATCACTCTAAGGTAACTTTTTTTAAGAGCGGACTAATGCAGTATTATGTTTTATAGTGCAATAAAATTATGTGCTAAAATTATGCTCATAAATGCAGGCAAATGTAAACCAAGCTATTAGTTATGTTTTCTCAGATAAAAGTGATTAGCATAGCTATCAAACTCTTCTCCCATTTGAATAACAGAATTATGTCTGAAATCTAAGGCTTGTTTGCAAAAGCTGAGTCTTAAAAAGAAATGTAAATCCAGCTATCAATGTTGTATTTGAAAGCGAATGCAATGGTCTGCCCATCATTCTCCTAACAACTAAGAGCAGAGGAACATGACCCAAATTGCAGAAAACACATCAATATGAAATGTGCCTGAAATACTATTTTAGAAGTCATTCTTAGCACTTTATCATAATCTCCTTACTGCTGATCAGACTTATGTAAAAACTATCATGGTTTGTTTAAACATAAGAGTGATGAAAGAGTCTTTTAGCAACAGTCACTGTGAGACAAAGTTTCATGTATAATTCATGAAGTATGTGGTCATCTGCTAGCAAATTAATTTCCATCTAACAGCTATACTTTTGGTAGTGTCCTCTCAGGAAAGCACATGGTATATAATTAAAATCTGAACAGAACAAATTAAATTCTGATTACTTCATAAACAATTTAAAGGCTTAAATATTGTTACCTGTCTTTATAGAATCAAACCAAGATATTTTGACAATGTATATACGAATGGATGTATTTTCTCAACCCCATATCCCGTTGTTTTCTAATGCCTAAGGGCTGCGGTTAAAATTGCTACTGGAAAATCCAACTGTGAAAAAACAAGTAAAAAGCCAACCCCCACTCTTAACCTGCAAGGAGCAAATAAAAACTGTGTCTCTACCTGTAGGCGGCTTTCCTGTAATAATGGTGTTGATTGGTGACAGGTGACATTTAATACTTTGGATGCTTAGACAGGTGCAGTGTTTCCTTTGCATCCTCCTTGCCTCCCTCCTTTATCCCCATAAATTTGGTTAATCAACATCATTTGAATTGTTTAATGGGTGTTTGCCACACTGATGAGAAAAAAAACTATGGATGACCAACACCGGTGATCATAAAGGAGGTCTCCTCATGGTTTGCAATAAAAAACTATTACAAGAAAAGATAAACTATTAAATAAAATATTACAAAGGTTTTCAAGCAGTCATGGAATGAAGTATACCGCAGGGAAGTTTCACACACGATCTTACCAAACAGGAATTTTTTAGAGGTTTCTGCCATGTTTTGCACTTGCATGCAATGAGAGGTTTAGCTTGTGCTGGTGACTGCAATGCCAAGTCCTGAGGACATGTTAGTGTAGCTGGAGTCTGTCGCCACTTTCACTCTCCTTTGCCTATGTTATTTACATCAAGTTAGCAGAAATGCACTACCATGTCCTAAAATTTACCTTGCCTAGGCACAGGTGTTTTGCCTGTTGTTGCAATGCTGGATGGACAGCTAGACTTGTTTTTTATATGAAGGCATTTTCTGTGTGTTGACACAACAATTTATCAGTCAAATGTATTTCAATTTATACCATCCCCCCATGATCTTTTTCTGGAGAAAACAACTGAAGGCGCAACATATACAACATGTGCAGTAACAAGTCCCTGTACTATGTAGTGATAGCAAGAGTCTTTCAGTAATGCAGGCAGGACAGTTTATCGAGAAGGAAAACTTCAGTTTAGAGAGAATTTGAAAAGATGGCAAGAGTAAACCTAAAAGATTCTGACAATAAATGTGCACACAGATGTGGGTGGTGTGTACAATGTTATAACATTTATGCATGAGTATTTCATGAAGATAAGACTAGTAAGTCAAACAGACTGAAAAACATTGAGCCTCAGGTAATGTAATAGGTGTGTCTGCTGCACTGGCGTTTGTAGGTAAAGCAGTTGGTACTATCTGTTCACAGTCCTTGTGGTTTTAAGTAGTGAATGAACAGCTCTTCTCCTATACTCCCTACCACCACTTTTGTAGACAGCTTTCCATGTCAAAAAGTTTGTGGTACAATCCCTTTATCCTCTTCCACTCCCTTTCGTGAGAAGCTCTGCAGGGTAACATTTGACTTCTCATTTAACTTCAGTAATAACTGTTCTGGCTCATGCATCTGCTCTTAGGTCAGGCTCTCCTTACTTGACTTCACTAAATAAATGAGATCTTCCTATGGCTATAATCACAAATTCATGATTAGAGATACAGTTTAGGGTATTAGGCAAGTTGTAGTTGATGAACAGAATTACAGAAAAACTTCAGTGGAAGGGACCTCCTGAGGTCAGCTGGTCTGCACCTTTCCTCAAAGCGGGGCTGATGGAAGTTTGATCATGGTAGTGCAGATCACACCCAGTCAACTTCTGAAGGGTTACAAGGAAACTTAGTAGAAATTGCCTGCTGTTGGATTTGTTTGTTTTTATTCCAATGGTAAAAGTATCTAAAATTAGCTGATGGCAGAATACTGGATTAGATAGCTTAGACAGTTCCTCCAATTTGAACGCTATGAAGAGGAAAATGGTTTTGTAGTATCAGTGCTGGGGTGTATACACTGGGTTGTGTGACATTCTTTCCTTTTCATAGTTACATCAATAAGAAGTTATTTTCTGATCTCAAATGGCAGGCTGGTGATGGGACAGGGAAGAAGAGTTTGGAAAATGTGGGGAAACATACAGAAAGAGTAATCAGAGCTGGCCAGAAATGGCATAAACTAAGCTCTAAGCTAAAGCAATACGAAATCCGCCGATAATGGGAAAATACCCAGGTTTAATAAGAGTAAAAAAAAAAAGTGAAGACTACATGGGGGTGAGAACATCAGCACTGTGATTAATGGTGATCAGTGGCAGCAGCTGCCACGTCAATACTGTAATAAGGTTGGAAATACTTTGAGCATAAAAATTCCATGTGGTAAATTTGAGTTCATGCCATCCCATCTTCAATTTTGTAAGACCCACTGGACAACAATTATACCTAGTAAATTTTATCAGATGGCCAAAACGTAAGACATAATGTTACATGTGTTGAAAAATCTGTCATGCTGCACTGTCTGTTAAACACAAGCTGAAAGAACAGTATCAACTGCCAGTAAATATAAAACAAAATGAAAACGAACACTGCAGTGCATGACTTCCTGTGGGATTCGATACTAATCCCCACTTATGAGGAGTAGTCTGTACAACATATTTTCCCTAGGGGACTTGTGAGTTATCCAGCTAGTCCTTATTCAAGGCATATGATTTGTATCCGGCAAGAAATCACATGATTTTTTCAATCGGCTCCAAATATACTGTATTGATGATAAAGCCTGTGTTACTGGATTTAAAAATAAAATAAAAAAAAAATCCTTGGAAAGCAAGCTTAATGTGCACATTTGATTGTGCAGTCCTCAGCTCTATAACTTTTAAACAAAGGTGCAGTGTTAAACAGCTGATTATCTTCTTTTTAAGGTCTGCTTGGATTTAGTTAGTCTCCTTTATGCATTCAAGAATTTCTTATGCTGTTATTACCTATATTTTTATTGGATACAAGTCCCAATTAGTTGTCCTCATCAGTTCTCTTTTTGTATCCTTTGATGGATGGGCTGTCTGTGCTCGTTTTGAAGTCACTTACGCTTACCATCTTAACACAGCTTTTCCAGATTCAGATTCTTCTGCCTGATGTGTTCCTACTTCATTCCCTAGTGACAGCATTTGTATCGTTCCTATCCTATGGAAGAGAAAAATAAAAAGCTTAGAAGAAGGTAGTTTGCGGAATGTCATATTAAAGACACTGGCAAGCAGCTTCATCCTCTTTTTCCAGTCCGGGCACTGTTAGGTCAAGACTACATACTGTTTGTTTGTTCATACATATGTTTGTTCCGCTCTTTGAATAGAATGATATTTAATTGCAGCTAAAACTAATTTACTTCTGTTGTTATGAATGCTGGAACTTCTGAATGGACCTTTAAGAAGATAAACATTTCTGTCCCTTGTGAGCAAAACCAAGTGAAGTCCACTGTTCTGATGGCTTGCTGCCACGAAGTAGACCAGACAGGCTTGGCTGAAACATTAGCTGGGGTTCAGGGCTTTCAAAAAAGTCCTGTGTTCATGAGATGAGAGAATGGCTTGTGTTCACAATTAGATCATTTCCTAAGTTAAGCCTGGATGTACTACTACTAGATATTGCATATTTTTAGTTTGTGCAAAAATACCTCACTTGCTTTTCATGTTTTGAGAATGGAACACAGAATTCCCAGTTGCTACATATTTGTTATTTCTTGTAGTAACATGTATGTGGTACGTATGCAGCAAATATTCCAAAGACTAAATCTTGGCGTGAGACTACTAGTATGGTAAATATAGAAATTACATTGTTCAGACTTTTATTTTAAGAGTTCAGATTTTGTATGTTGCTGCTGATTTAAATACACATAAAGAGATGGAAAGGATATAGGGATACTTCAAGTTTTCCCAAAATGGTATTTCTTTAAGCAAGGTTTTCTATGCAGCTGGCAGCTCTTTAGTTCCAGTGACATGAGAACACTTGCTATAAAATTGTTCCTTGCTAATGAAACATAGGCTGAGTTTGTCCATTTATTTGAAATAAATTATGAACTTTTTTTTTTTTTACCGAACAGTTTTAACACAGTTAAGCATAGGTAAGTGCTGAATGCCTTCAGAAAGGTTGAATACCTTTGCCTTCTTGTGAACATAGCAGTACTCAGGACTGTTTGTGAATCTTTTGGGACTGTAGAGAATTTAGCAATGTATTGCAGTTGTTAGGCGCTTAGTGTTATCACCTCAGCTCTGAGAAGAGCTTACTGTGTGTTTGGGTGACTTGATCTGCATTATCTGTTAGTTTCTATGTATATGTGTAGAGTAATACTGGGTTTATGTTTTTGATTTATTGGGTAGGAGCACAGTTTCTTCTATATGCGTTTCTACAGTGCTGGAAAGGGAATATTTTAGCTTTGCAGCCCATGATTTTCTCATATTTGTTTAAGATGTGGGGTTTTGTTCTGATCTTTGCATATCTCTTACAAGTGGCAGAAATTCAGATCCTGAAACCAGTGATTTCCCCAGTTCATTTAGGGAAGATGCCACAGAAGCTATAGTCCATTAAATTTTACTTTCTAACTTGTTCATGAGACTGAACTACTATAATAACTTTGTCTGTTAGCACTGTGGACTTCAGCTTGCTGTTTGCTGAGTCAGGAGAAGTACTATCTGTTTGGTCCTTTTTGCTGCTGCATACAACAGTCAGTTCATAGTGATCTCAGTTACTTATTGTTCATATTTTCCAAAAGAAACATGCAAAGACATGGAGATGATCCTGGCTTCCTATTGTTAAATAGGTCAAGTTGTTACTGAGGAGTAAAATCCACTTATATTATGCATCAGGCTTTTATTAACTTGGGTAGACAGACTATCAATTCAGTGTTAGGTCTGTAAAATGTTCCAAGCCTTTAGCAGTTCTGTAAACATAAAATTCTTAGTTGGCTTAGGAAACCCATAAATTTAGTAAAAATCAGGGAAGTATGTGTGTGTCTACCAGTTGGGTTACTATTAGTTGATGGGTTTGTTTCCTGACTGCTGGAAATAGTGTGTCATGAAATGATCTTTGTCTCTGTCCAGGCACTCAACTCTTATATTACGCTTAGTTGTAGAAACATCTCACTTTCTGTAAGTTGTCTTTGTGTGTCTGATGAAGGTAGAAGGACAAGGTGGGGAAGTAAAAGGAAAGGCATATGCTGTCAATTCTGAGTAGACTTAAGAGTCTGGTTCCAAAACTGGAAATTTTGTTGCAGGTAATGAGTTCATCAGTGGCATCAGCAATGATACTTACTTTTCCAAGTATTTAGCTAAGAAACGTTTCTTTCTTTACATGCTGCAGTCTTAGTCCTAAATACTTTTAAAACACTTAATTCCTCTGATGATTTAACAACCTATACAACAGTCTAAATGTCTAGAAAGAGAACCCATTTGTTCTCCACACACCATCTCTCTAATGAAATAGAAACTAGTAGATGGAAATTCTGAGAACATGAAATTCTTGCCAGTATGAGGTTGGACTCATGCTGATGGTTAACTTGCTGAACACCAGGAACATAAGAAGTGCCAAGACTATTTCCTCTCTTTTACTGCATAGTAAAACTCCATCAGAAAATTCAAGGAGCACCTTTTGAATACTTCAACTTTTTTGTGATCAACAAATAGTCTTAGATGACCCAAAGGACTTTTCATCCTTACAGGTAGAGTTGAAAAAGAGAATGACCTCTGTGGTATTGTCCTACATATGTAATTTAAGTTACTTAAAAGCATAAAAATTGTAGTGGTGGGGTTTTTTTTTTTTTGGTTTTTTTTTTTTTGGCACTCACTGATTCAACTACTAATGGGCTAGTTCAGTCTAATGTCTTACTGTAAATTTCAAGAGCCTGAACTGTACTTAAAAGTGAACTCAATATATGGTTCCCTAAGGTACGATTATTGTCATAATCTCTCCTCACTCTATCAGTAGAAACTTGAGCTCAGTAAAGTGTTTATTGTATGTAAGCCACGTAATAAACACTTGTATATGTGGGTGCTACCTAATGGACCCAAAGTTAAGAAGCCATTATGAGTAACAGACGATAAAGTAGATAGCTCTGTACCTCTGCCTGGTCCCAGTGTGTGCTGAAATTCCTAAGGCTGCAGGAAGAGTTGTCTGTTGGCACAGCTTTGTCAAAGTAATGCTGACCACTCTAGTGGAATCCTAACAAATTGAAATCATCTGGATGTGCTGGCAGAAGCCAAAAACCTGACTTTATACAGCTTTTTCCAACAGAGCAACCAGACCACAACACTGCACCATGTGGGTGGCCTCACCCACTTACATATATGACACTTCTGGAAGTGAAACGTCTATGAAATCACTAACTGATTTACCCTATGTGTGAAACAGCTAGTTTGTCTTGGTGACTTAACAGGCTATGACGAGCCATCCTTATGGCTAAGGTTCTCAAATTCAAGACAAGGAAAGTTTGACAATTGCACAATTACTTTTCTTCATGTGCAGAGCTAAGTATTGGAGGACTGCACTTACAAAGCACTTGGATACAGGTTGTGTATAGATATGTTGGTATGTATACTTCTTAATGACTAAATAGGGTACTTGAACTGTGTTTCCCAGAAAAAAAAATATTATTTGTGATCTAGCTACAAGTTATTTGAAGAATTAAGGTAATCAGTTAAGATACCCTGTGTACGTTTTGCTTCACAGCTTTTCAAGTTGTATAACTATCCCTGTCACAAAGACAGGAACAAAGCCATAGATCTTATTTCTCATTTGTATAAATACAGGCCTTTTAAATTTATGTTAAGATCGCTGAGAACAGAATTTGTCCCACTGTCTTACTTTAATGCTTAAAATCTGAAGACAAAATACTTCAAAGAATACCTGAGAGTCGAGTGAGCACAATTCTGTAGTTGACCAAAAGGTACACAAATTGGTCTCAGAATTCATTAGGGAGTTGACCCTGCCTGTTCCCTGAGCTATGACGGTTTGAATAAAGTGGAAACCAGATCCTGCCAAACAAAAGCCTGTGGTCTCTGAATACCTCTAATGAGAAAGGATTAAATCCTTCACTGAATTTAGTAACAAATCTCTCATTGACTTCAACGGGGAACTGAGGTGGGGGGAGCAGTGACAAGGTTTCACTAGTGTTTAGTATATGCTTTGAAGAATATATGAGGAGTAAGAGCATCACTTCATACTCAGTGCTTTTAAAGGGCAATTGTTCAAGCAGAAACAAAATCTTGTAGGTGTTAAAAGCAGTGTATAAAACTAAAAAGATATTTCGTCTTCCTGAGAAATTCTAACTTTGTTTATATTACAGTAACATGGAATAACTCCAGTGAGGTAAAGCAACCTGAAACCCACTGAGCATTCATAACGGTATACTTTTTCTTGTTCCTTGGCCCATCATAATGTAAATCGCTAAATTTGTGTGCTATCATTTCTGATCAAAAGTGCATCTAATGACCATGGATTTTATGGATGCTCGCATTAATGATTTGTTAGACATTCTTTGTTTGCAATTTTTGGCCTTTAAGAATTGATGTTTTCATGCATTTGTCCTGCAGCTGCAATACCATGCTTCTACTACTAGTATTTGCATGCAAAATGTGCAGCAAGAAATTGATGGATGACATATGCGCCCGATAACGGCAAGGAGGTAAAAAAGTAGGATAAAGCAAACTTCTCCACCCTAATAGGAGATTCAAATCATAACTGCCTCAGGAGAGAATTGTTTCCTCCTTCAGTAGCAGTCTGAATTCTTGATCGTAGTGCAGCCAAGACATATCCCCTGAAACACAGTGACTGAGCGTTGAACGGTGCTACATCTCTTTTATGAAAAACATTCTCTGAAAAGCTTGCATAAACAAGAAGCACACATGTTCTACTAAACTATTTTTTGGCGCACTCACAGTATTTGTTGACTCATTTGGATTTTTGCATGTGTGTAACTCTTTAACTTCCACACTCCTTGTACTATAGGCAGGTTTTGATTTTCCTTTCTCAGTCATCTATGGTTCATGAATTTCCAGATGGACCCTATACAGATGTTATTGTTTCAGTGGTTGCCATTAAAACATCAATGCATGATAGCTGTTCTTGCAGTACTTCTATAACTTGGTTAAAAGCTAAATAAGTTACTCTAAATTAATGTTTGTCAAATCTTACTAGTATTAGCAATGGTAAAATTATGTGTTATGTTTTCAGTGCTGGGATTATTACTAGAATTAACATTGCAGCCCTTTATAGAATTAAAGGGGGAATTAGATTTCCTTGTTTTGCATTGGAAAATATGGGTACAGTTGTGAATATTTTGAGTGTTTTTAATGAAAGCATCATTTCTATATACAGTCAAATCTAACCTCTCTTATTAACTATATGAGCTTTTTTTCTTGGCGCTTTTTTTTTTTTAAAAAAAAAAAAAAAAAGAACCCAAACACTACCCCCCTCCCAAAACCCCAGTGTTTGCTAGATGTCAACAACTGCAGCAGACAAGGATTCAGGAAACCTAGAGCCAGTTCCCAGAAGTGCCAGTCATCTGATGTACACCTTGGTCTAGTTCTGCTCGCACTTACGGTTTGCTTGCTATCTTTTGCTTTCTTTGCCTTGCCAGTGAAATTTCTTCATAGTGGAGTTTCTTTCCATAATGTGTTCAGACCGTATATATTATATATTGCAGTTGGCTCCCAACCTTCATTTGGGCCTCTAAGCTCTACTGCTTCAATTATTTGTATCTCAAATGACTCTGCACATGTATTTTCAGGAAGAGAAGAATAGTAGAAATAAGCCTGTTGCCCCTCCATTGTTGCTGCTTTAAAAGTCCTTCTGTGAGCTGTTGGAAAAGTAGGCATAGACTATTTCAAGGAATTCCATGTGAAGTAAGACTCGATAAAGCCTTCCAGGATTAAATACCTATTGAAGAGGCATTTGGTGGAGGTGATGGTCTTCCAATTGCTGAAGTCTGGGTTTAAGTACTAATTTGATTTGTAAATTTTCCTATGACAAGCAGTTGTCTAATTTCAAGGTGCTGCCATGGTCACGCAGGAGTAGCCCATCTGATCAGTAATAAAATGACCACTTTTTTTTTTTCCCAACCTGTTTTAAATATTTTGTATCTAAGGTACAAAGATATATCTCATGGAATTTATTATGTATTTTGATATTTAGACTTCCTGCCTTGTATTCCAGGTGTGGCAGTTCACAGTATTCAGTATATTTAGTAGAGAAGTGCAAGGATAAGGATAAAAGGCTGTTTTCCTGGTTATGGCACAAGATTATTGTCTTTTACCGCAGCGTTTTCATCAAATCTCAATCAAACTGTGCTTTTAAGGAGTCATTATTTGTCTGTCTTCTTTTTTCAGGGGTCTAACTTGAGATATGGTGCTTTCATCTGCTGAAGTATGCATAGTTGCAAATGATTGAGTGATATATAGTGCTAAATAGTCTAAATCAGGTACTTTGAACCTTATATTTAAAACTAAAGTAGCATAGATACCTTTAATCTCTGTGCTATAGTTTCTCATCTCTAAGTACTGGTAATATTCCTTTAACTCATGGTGATATATTAATATGAAACCCTGGAATAATGTAATGATAAGTATCACCAAAAGTCCACAGAGGAATTGATTTTATTTCCGCTCCCCCCACCCACCCAAGCCTTGGACAATACTTGATATAGTCAGAGACAGGTACATTGAACACGGAGAGAAGAAAATTCTGTTGCACCAGTAATCCTTTGTGTTCTTTGATGGAGGATTTTGTAGAAAATCGAGAAGTTACATTTTAAGTAAGAATGCTGAATCAAGTTTATGCAGGCCACTTTCATTCTTAACAGTTACTTAGAATACAATACACAAACAATATGAAGATCTTTACTTCCAATTATTATGTTCCGAAAGTAGTTAAATGTGTGTTTCTGAAGAAAGAGACCAAGTATATTTGAGATAATCTAGATTACTTGTTTGTAAAGATTGCTATTTCTCTTGCTATTTGTATTTATGTTCAGTTTGCCAGGAGGATGTATGCAAGTAGGAAATGTCAAAGCCTGAAATGGCAATTCCAAGTAACGATACTTTTTCTATGTACCGCACTGTTGCTGATACATCTGAATGAATGTCTGTTCAAATCTCTGTGGATTCAGTGATGCCTTAGGCAATCCTGTATCTCAAATACACCAGTCTGCCACACATGCAGACAAAATGTTTGAGCACCTGCTCTAAATATCTCTGAGGCAGGCGGCAAATTCACGATCCAGTGCCGTACACTGTTGTGAGATTCAGCATGTTGAGTGTGAGAAGAGCTTTGAGCTAAACAACCCTGCATCTCATAGGCAAAAACACTGCAGAACAAATGGCCTGAGTGAAGTGTCTGGGTAGGTCACGTGGCCCTACAGATGATGTGATGGACTTTCTATCTGTCTTCATGTTTCCAGGGCAAACAGTGGTCCTAGATTCGTTCCAGCAGTGGCCAGGAGAGAAAAGTTCCATTCTGCTGACTTGTCAGTCCTAAACTTGTTCAAACAGGATGTTTAATGACATGAAGGTAAATCAGATGATGCATATGAAAATACTGTACAAGATGAAATTCATTTAGTTATTAATACATTTAGAAAAAGTTCTGAAAGAACTTTCAGCAAGGGGGAAGCAAAGCTGTTTTAAAATGATGGAAGAAGTTTTGTGAGAGTGAGCAACCGCTCATCAGAAGTATTTTGCTCTCTTGTTGCATTTTAAAAAACATAGTTTATAGTCATTATTTGGCTTGTTTTGCATTGTTTTATATAACTAGCTTGTTGATATTCTTTTTGTATATAAATGCCTATGTGGGAAATATGAAGAAGGTGAATCATGTAATGTCTGTCACTACAGTCCAGAGCGACTAGTCATTTGTGTACATGTACGTTTTGACAGCCTGCATAAAGAAATCAGAAACAAGTATCTGACCAATGTTCTTTACAAGCTAATACCTTGCCTAGTCCCTGTTTTTCTGACCAGGTTAAGGAAATTTTATGGGTAGGAATGAGTATGTGAAACTGAATTTAAAACAATTCTCCTGTTCAACTTGAAAATAGAGGTAGCACAATTTTGTTTTGTTGTTACTTGAAAAAAATTTTCCTTTTCTTACACACACCAAAGCAAACATTTTTCCGTAGTACTTTAAAAGAACACTACAAATAGATGCTCTAGCATTGATCCGTATTTCACTGCTGGTGGCTTCATATCAGTAATTGTAATGTCAGTAGAGACATTTCCAACTGATTTACACCGGCAGAAGAGCAGACCCTTCTCTCTACAGCAATGTAAATATACCAAATACCTGTGAAAAAGAATATTGCTCTTCTCCATCTAATAAATTGACATTAGATTTCAAAATTACAGTCCTGTTCCTGCAAGCTCTTCACTTTCCTATCTCATTTCCTCAGTCTATGCAGCAGCTCTTCAGAATACGGGCTGAGACCTAGGCGTTGGTGTGTGTCCCCGATGTGTCCAACACAGCTACTGCTTTCAAGAGTAGGCCAATGCCTCTTCAGATTCTTCCAACAGACTGCCCTGGGGATGCAAGTTTTTATTAGCTAAATGCAGTTTTCTGAAGCACTTTGATTAAAATATGACTAAGGAGGTATTCTGGCAATTCTGCTTTTGTTTCTATTTAACCAGGAAAAACAAAAAGGAAGGGAAAAAATGTTTTGCTGAATTGCATGACCTCATGGACCATATTTCACGTTCCTCACTGAAATGTGGTTAAAATGATCTTGTACTTAACTAGTTCCAAATCTTCAAACAGCAATGTCTTTGGTTGTTTTTTGGTTCTGTTGTTTTTTTTGTTGGTTTTTTTTTTCTTCTTTTTTTATAAATGTCAACTTAAAAGATGGGCTATTTTGTTTCTTTGGCTGTATTTATCAAATACTTCCACAGACAAAATATTCACCATTAACATGAGCACTGTAATTAATATAAAACAATTACAGCATTTAGAGTTTTTAGAGGAGCTACTGTTGCTGCCTTAGCCCTTTTAAAAAATATACTCCCAAAGGACAAAATGTGATCTATTAATATGCACGTATTATTACTTTTTTGTAACTCTATAAGACTGCTGATGCCTGTGAATATGGAAGCCTTTCTAGGTTATAGACGGTCCGTTAGTTGACTTGCAGTTCTAAGTGCAGTATTTTCTAAAACCTAAAAAGCAGTGTTAATTATCCTCTGTCTATAGTAGAGCGTATAATATATTTTCTTCTGGAGATTTCACATTTCCTGTGATCCTGCAATAGCAACACTTGAACTTGTTAGGTTATTTAGAATAATTGGCAACACCGGGATAAAAATTTCTGGTTGACTACTAATTGCACAAATTAATAAAAATAATTCATCTTACATCACTCTAGCCTTTAAGGAGCTTTCTTTCTTTTTTTGAATCCAGCAGTTCTGAGATAATACATTCCCACCAGAAGGAGTTTGCCCTCTTGTTGTGTTGCAGTTGAAGGGTGGAATCTTTATGTGTGAAGGCTTGTACAAAGAAAAATTGAGCTAATTCAATCATGTGTACATTCCTCCCAACTAAATGAACTAATCTTAATTTATTTTCTATTCTGTATTTTACTGAGCCTTGTTCAAAAGTATCATGTGTCCTAGCTGTTTAATAGGGTTGATATAAAAGGTTTGTTACACAGGTCTGGAACTGCAGGGAAATGATTGGCTCCTTTTAGACGTATTAAGTGTAGTCAGTTTGCTTTTTATAAATGAAATAAAAGAACTACTTAAAAAATTTTCAATTCTTCTCCATGATCAGTCTATTGTCACATGCATTTGGCATTCATTATATGTTAGCCCCAGGCGCCTCCAGTCTTGTACTCAGGCCAGCAGTAATTTGGTTTATAGAGATCATATGGCAGGGAAACAGACCTTGAAAGACAGAACTCTAAGAAGCATATTTGATGAATTTCCTATGATTTGAGTCTGGGTTTATTCTTTCCTGTTGTGGAGCAGACACCCTACAGCACACGCGCTGAGGCCCGATGCGCCTGAGCGAGGGGCCAATTAAATGACAATATGCGCAGTGTTTTTTCGCACATCTCGGGTTGCATTTCCTATCAGAGAAAGGGAAGGGATGGTGGGAGGGGGAGGAGAGGAAGAAAAAGGGGGGCCTTGTAAAGGATCCAAATACGGGCAGGAAACCACACAGAGTGAAGGTTGCCTTTGTCATTAACAATTAATGTAACCACAAACGCTGGAAAAAAATCTGCTGCGTCTGCTAGTGGCAGTGGCGTAGCCAGCGCAGCATGTCTCCTGTCTGCCCCTCTTCCCAGCAAGGCTGGCATCCTGGTGCAGCCAACTCTGAGGCCTCTGCGGCTCTAGCAGGCAAACCAGCAACTATTTAACCCTTATACCTAGATGGGTCCGAATCCTTGTTTGAGTGTGCCTAACAGGTTGTATAAGCGGAAGAAACAGATCTGAGAAATTTCCATAGTTGAATGTTTTTTTGGCATTGGCTCTTACCCTCTCGATCTGCATGTTAGAGTCCCTTGTGGCTTTATAGGCTGTAGTGGGACCTAATGCTCTTGAATGACATGGGAGATGTTTGCACAGAAGTCTCTCTATGCTAAATCAGGCCTAAGTGGGACTAAGCTGGTGAGGCTGGATTTGATACGCTTGCTTATATTCAGCAACACCTTGGTCCCTGGCACTTATGGAACGCCGTAAGTAGGGAGCTATGCACCACTATGAGTGAACAGATACAAATGTAGACGCAGGCAGGCAGGCAGAATTCCTGCTCCAGGTCCCTGGTGCAGCCTTTACATCCAAGCAACAGCACGGACACACGTACATGTGCACACGTGTAGGGAAAACTTCACTCTGGGTTTTATTTCATTTTAAGGTCTTAATTTCTTTGATGATGTCCAGAGACTGTCCAGGTCCCTTTGTTGTTTTTTTGGTTTTGGGTTTGTTTTTTTTTTTTTTTTACTGATTTTAATTCCTTTTCCCCTTCTCACTTCTCCTTTCTTCTCTCTTTGCCGTCTCTTCTCCCAGCCCCCACCTTTTTGTAGTAGTTTATAAACGCCACTTTTCATTAATGTGACCAAAATGTCATCAAGTAGTTTAATGCTCTTTAATGTCCTTGTATCGTTTACGTTTTTTGAACAGTGTGGAAATGAATCCCATCTGTGGGTTTGCTAACATCAAAAAAGTTTGACAGGCTATTTAGACGTGCTACTTCACATTGCATTAGCGTGTACAATGTCAGGGAGGCAGGAGCCAGAGTGAGGCCATACTGCGCCACCTCCCTCCTGACCCCTCCTATAACTGCTTGGAAAGTGACAGATCACTTACCTCAGAAAATCAAAGTCAATTGCGAAGTATCTTGACCTGGACAGGAGCCCAGAGGCCCCAGGAAAAGTGTGAAGCCTAAATAAAAAAAGGCGAAATCATTCTGTAAAAAAAGAAAACAAAGTCAAACCCATTCTGTCTCCCTTGCTAGTGCCAAGAGATCCTTATAGTATCAGCTGGGCAAATGGACATGTTTTAACGTTGTCTGATGGTTCATTTTTATTTGTAATGGTGTTTTTTGTTTTTCTTGTGGATGCTTGAATGCTTCCAAAGTAATCTGCTTAAATTGTTCAGTGTTTTTTTTTTCTTTATTATTACTTATTTTGCATATTGGCCAACCAAAAAAAATCTTGTTTCTAAAATAGGTGATGCCATGCCATCTTACTGAGGACTGTCCCCACCCCTGGAAAGGCTTATCATGCTCTTTTTTTCAACTCTCAGCCTTTTTGAGGTGATATTTAAAGCTTCTATGCACCAACTCTGCAATACCCTATGCAAGTTAATACTTATTAGGAAAGTATAATTTCATATTTTTTCAACTTGTATTTCTGTTAATGTCTCATAAAAAAGGCTTATGGATTTAACTTACTCTTTAGTATGTGAGGGGTATCTTTATCTGGCTTTGTGCCATGAGAGTGGCGTGCCTCCCTTTTAAGGCATTTTCTGTAAAAAGAAATGTGGCTTTTTATTTCAGGGAAACAAAAGCTTCTGTTCTTCCTGAGACACAGCAAACATCAGAGTGTGCGTTTTAACCGTTAATCATTATGGGTAAATGGATAATAATTTCCACCTCTGAGTGCACTAGGATTTACTTGCCAGTTTTTTAAACCCTCCCCCCTAGTACATTTGCATACACAAATATAATTTAATTTTAAGTAGGAATGTAAATAAATATCCTTGTATAGTGGCATCAAGTTTTCAAAGCCAAGGTAATCTTTTATAAGCATGAAATAAAAATGCCTTTAAGGCAATTACTGTAAGTGCGCAAGTCCTTTAGTCTCTAACAGTTGGGTTTGTGAGAGGTAACATGCAATTCTGTTGTTAGTTGTGTCACAGTGAAAGGGTAAAACACAAAGTATGGAAACGGTAAATAATACACCTTATTTTACTCTTAAATGGGTAGGATTGTGATAATTTCACTAAAGGCAGGATGAAATTGGCACCATTTCATGCACTGATCTGAGCACTATTTACACAGGCTCCAGACGTGAAGGATGAGACAATCAAAGTTATGTTTAAATTCATTTAGCAAACACGTGCACTTGAGATGCAATTCTAATTGTTTGATCTTTTGTTTTTTAGGCTAAATGTGGATAAGCAGGTTGGACCCTCTTATAATTTTCAAATGTTTATCAGGCAAAAGAAGCACATGGATTTTCCTTAAATGTTTCATAGGAGATGGGGAAAGAAACCCTGAAGTTTATTTTAGAAGCATTTTCCAAGTAGCAAAATCCAATTTTTTTACTCATGATGGCATGGCATGCATTCTCTTTCCGTTTTGAAATCTGAAACACAGTTTCAAGCCTGTTCAGTCCAGGAAGAATAAACCATGCAGTCACCAAGCTGTAGTTCTGTAAGAAAGCTGTGAGGCTTCCCTGAAAACATAGCAGGCAAATTATGGGTCTGCTGTTAGAATGAAAATTTACGTACTTTATGCACACATGCAAAACTCATGCATAGAGAGCAGATAGATTCCTCTGAAAAACTAGCCCAACCATGAAGAAACCTCAAAAATTACCATTGGGCCAAAAAATTAAGCAAAGCCTCAGTATAAGAGCTTAATCCCAGAGACGACATTCTCAATCACAGTTCGGATTAATGAAGTGCTCATGTCTTTCCAAACATGCTTTGGAGATTTTAGAATAATTTAGTTGGGTACTTGCAGCTATGTGGGACACTGAAGCAGCATGCTGCTCACTTCTATTTCTGATACCTATTTTAAGCTATTTCTGATACCATACTGGGCCTCACTCACCACTGCCTTGCTTTCTGGTGTTAATTACACCGCAGCTAGTGGATATGAAATAATATCCTCTTGAATACTGGGGCTGCTGGTGGTGTGTGCGGGCATTAATACTCATTAAAAGTAAGATCAGAAAAGAACCTTAAATATGTCCTTTGCTATGGGCTAGATTGACAGATCCAGCCTCAAGGTTTGATTGATTACACCTAAACCGCTTGCTTTAAAAGTGAGCAGGCTTGGGGATGCCGCAGTGTTCCTAGTCAATTTGGCTGGTAGCCTACCATCACTGCTGGAAGATTGCATTCCCTAATGCCTGACCTGAAACTGAAGCTTGACATTGTTGTCCTGTCCTGAGTGGACAAGGAGAAAACTTACTCCTCTCTGCTTTGGAACGATCTTTTGTGTAAATGAATACTGCCCTCATACTTTCCCTCAGTCATCTTTTGTCTAGACTGAACAGCCCTAGTTCTTTCAGCCTTTCTTTAGAGAATGTTTTCCAGGTCATTGTTGTCTCCAGTGGGCCAAAGGGAAGCTGCTTCCTCTTCAAACATGATGCCCCAGCCCAGACACTGTATTCCAGTTGTGGCTGTAGCACAAAGTGAAGTGTACAAATTCTGTGTCTTCCTGATGATGTTCCTGTTTATGCTTATTGCAGTGAACCGTGTTTTATTTGGGATTTTTTGTTTTCCACCCCAGCTGTGGAACTGCTGACTAACATTCTGCTTGTGACCTATGACAGCCTTTGAATCATTATTGGCAAAATTGGTCTCTCTTGGCTTTTTCCAATTGGAGTTTAGAACGGTGGGCATTTGCAACTGATATGTTTATTTTTAGGTCGTTCCTAAATGTTCATATGTTCATTCTGAACTCTAGTTCTGATGTCTGCAGCCTCTCCTGTTCAGGTGGCAGCTGCAAATTTAGCATGTGCTAATTCATCATTAAGGTCATCAACTTTGCATTGTGTACAAAACTCTTTTTTTTTTTTTTTTCTTCCCTCTGTGATTTCCTAGAAAGCATTCTCAAATAGATTGGTTTGGGTTTTTTTTTGAGCACAGTACTTTCTCAGCTTGTATTATGTTTGAGCCTTAAGTTAGCGGAGCTGATGTCTTCAGTTCTCAGACTACAGTGACAGTGATAAACAGCTGAGATGATCTCAGGTAGATAAACATGAAAATTTTCTGCTTATAAATTTAAAATGAAATGGGAACATACTGGTCATAGGAAGCTACACAGATAAAGATAAGCTTACAAAGAAGCTACTCTGTAACAGACCCAGGAGATACGCATTTGACTGCACTTCTCTTTGGATATGTAAAACTGAATTGTTTGAATCGTAATTGCCATCAATTGCTAGCTATCTAGGCTATATATCTATGAAGAAAACAAAAGAGAAAAAGCTTCTACCAAAGTTGGAAAGAATTGCTTTTACCCCTGTGCAACATTTTAATGGAAATGAAGAAAAATAGTAGTGTTGGTAGCATACTTAAACAGCTAACTTGACTTGCTCTGATGAATGAGCTTGCTGAGAGTTGAATGTTTTAGAGAAAAAAAATAAATTTACAAATGAAAACATTATTCTCATTTAAAAGTTTCTATTAAAAGTATTCAATAGGATGGTTATTTATTGAAAAGCATTAATTTTTGAAGAAAATATTTGTTTAATCAAAAGCTTCTCATTAGATGCCATAGAATGCCTGATTTTAAGCCCAGCTCTATTCTGTCAAAAATGAAAATGTGACGACGGCATGTCTCTTCTTCTTCCCCCCTAGGCTACTGACAGTAGTTTGTTCTGTAGCACAAACTAGAGCTGCTTCAGAATAGTTTGTACAGGCAAATTCATCTGTACTGGATTAAGGGGCTGTTAACGGAGAAAGCTCTGGAAGTTCAGTAGCACTTTGCCTGTATGTCTGATATATGGCAAATTTTGAGACTTCTGTGGCAGATGAAGAGGGACAGGAAAATAGTTTTAAAACCAGTTTTTGTACTATCTCCTAGCAATATTTGGGGAAGTGGCAAGAAAACGGGCATAGTGTTCTCGCTATAGTCTTTGTTTCTGAGAATACAGACTACTCCTTTTTGTACCAACTGATGGGTTTTTAGGTGGGTCCTACATCTGCAGGGTACAGGGTTTTATACCTATAGTGAGTACTTTCATTGAACATGGTGAAATACTCTCATCCAAAGACTTTTCTGATTGTTTTGGGGAACCTGTACCAGGTATCTTGTTAGAGAAAAGTAATGAGGCAAAATAACTCTATTTCATTGTTTTCCCTGTATAATAGTGAATTTTTTTTGACAGAGCTACAGCTGTCATCTCCATTTTTCACTTGCTTGCCTGCTACTGTTCTTTTCTTTATCTTTTTTTTTTTTGTGCCACAGCACTTAACCTTATGATTTATTTCATTTTCATATAGTTAGCAAAATATTGTGCTAGGTGTGACTGCCCAGTAAAGTATATAACAATGAGGTTGTGTAAATGAACTGTAGCCCTAGAATGATCAGGATTTATTATGTGATTAAAGAGGTCAGCAACTGCCAGCCTGACCTTAATTCTTTGACCAATATTACTTGATGAAAAGCCTTGGTTATAAAGCTAGTTAGAAGGCTAATGTGGCTGTAGTTACAACAAGGACAAGACAGGGAGAGCTTGGAGGGTGTGTGAAGCAAATGCAAGTACGCAGCTCTGTCAGCTGCTGTTCCTACCACTTAGTGTTTAAAAAAAAAAATCGAAGAAAACCTGTACCTGCTTTCCAGTGTTGCACATAAAGTTCCAATGTTGTTCCTATTTTGCCAGGGTTTTTTTAAATCAATTAAACTGTCTATCCCTATTAAGATGTTTCCTTGACCGAGATAATATTGGGTCAGGCTTGGATGTTATTTGCAGTACACTTCAAATTTCTGGAAAATAAAATACAAATGAAACCATCAGTGCAGCAGGAGGCAGCTGGGCATAGGAAAGGAGTGGTAAAAGACAGAGAAAGAGGAACATCCCAAGTATCAAAACACTTTGTGTGACTGGGTGCAGTGAAGAATGTCTCCTATCCCAATAAACCTCCGCTGATTTAGCCTGAATCTCTGTTTTGTATCGTATCAGGTACAGCTTTTGCCCTTTGGTGGGCTTTAAATAGTCCACTTTATCTGTGGGGACTTTTAATAGAATACTTATTTAAAATAGTTGATCCTTCATGCTTAGTGAGAGATTACTTTCTTTTCACTCCAGTAATATTCTGAGGACTATTATTATCACAATCTAAAAGAAGCAATCTTGAAGGAAGAATCTCCCTTCCTTACTAGGACACTAAAGCTGGTAGTAACTCTAGACTTTTTTTAAGTTACCTGTATTTTGTATATTTGGGACAGCAGATAATCTTTCTTCATGTGGTGACGTAAGAAACATATGAACTTGTCACATTCATTGTAATGATAAAGCATCTTTCATATAATTTTATACTTTAAAATAATTATCCTGTTTGATTTAAACAAATTGATCTGTTATGTAACCCTATAATGACATTTAGGTGACAGAGATAAGATGGGACATCTATGAATGGTGCTTGAAACCCATTAAAAAATTATTTTTTATTTTTGCAAGTAAAACACAAAAGAAAAATGGACCTAAGCAGGGTTATGTAGAACATTAAGTCCAGTCCCTCCTCGCTATCCCTCAGCTGCATATAGATGGGCAGTGAGCATTTAGTCTAGAAGGGTCCATACAAGCACCCACTGTGCACCCCTTGCGTGGTCACCAAAATGCTTCATAGTGCTCTAGCAAATATTTGAGACTTACAGTAAAAGATCAAATGATTTCGTTATACATATATGTATGTGCACATGCGCTATGAAAAGAAAGTTTAGGCAAAATTTCACAGTGTTCACCGAAAGAACCTGGTACATAAAGAGAAGCAAAGAAATGTAATATTTTAGCTGTATTTGTTTTATATAAAGGTCTCACAACATAAAGTTGTAACTCTGTAGATTCTTAGAAGGTCCTGACCACTGTAGTACCAAGGCTCATAGCCATCCCAAGTGGAAACAAAGCTGCTGAAACTCAGCTTATATTGCTGGAATACTTATCGAAGAGGCAACTTTTAGGCCAGCTGGCAAAATACCTCATTCTGATGAAAATGTAAACACCTGTGACATTTTAGGAAGATGTAGTACTATTTAGGAAGTTCAACAGTATCTTAAAGCCAATTAGATTCATACTGAAAGGTACTCTTGAAGTCTTAAAATGCATTTGTTCTTATTTTGAGTTATATGCTCTAATAAAGCTGTCAGCATTTTGGCATCCCTTTTTAGCAAAACTTTTAAGAATCCCTGCGAACTGGTTTGAATTAATTTTGGATTGTAGATTCTCCCTCAGTCCCAGCAGGGGTAGTAGGCTGTGATTCATAACGTACACCTTAGTTGGAGTCTCCTATTCCTATTTGGACTTGTCAGTTTACCTGAATAGTTTTCTTTCTTGTAAAATGCCATTAAAAAGTCACTTGATTTACTGAATTCTTGACAGGATTCCATGGTTAGTATTGGATTTCCTCTCTAAAATACAAATGTAGTTGTAAAATTGACTATAGCAGAAGTTGGTTATTCTGAACAGAAATGTCTAAGGCACGAGCATTGCATCAGGAAATATGCCCCTGAAGCTCAGGGCACTTGATCCGAACTGTGCTTTGGGCAGGAGACAGTATGCCTTTTCCCTACTCTTCTCTGCAGGGGACCCACTGGCTATTCATTTATCTTGAAATCAATGCCAAAAATCCCAGCGACTTCAACAAGAACCTGGCTGGCCCATATTTTATAAAAGAAGGTAATGTGCCTAGCAGAAACTTGGCCAAGTTGTCTATGCTTTAGTAAAGTAAAATTTCCACTAATGAAATGGGTCCTTCCTCCTGAAGCCGATAAATCCAAACAACATGGCAAATCTCTGCACTTTCAAGGTCTCAGATGTCCTTTTGTCTTCTCCTTCATTTGTGGCTATTTCCAATGGATAAGGCTGTCTCTGAAGCTCAGTGATTTATTTCATTTTTAGACCACAGCATTTCTCTTTCCCTTAGAACTGTGACTGTACGACATTATAGCATTTCAATAGGCTCTCCTCTTTCCATGGTTTCCTAAGAGGGGAAAAAAAAAAGCAAGAGGCTATGCATCCTTGTATTATAGAAATAGTTACAGCTGCATTATTGAAACTGTAATTTTACTAGCCTTGTGCAACCAAAATGTTAACACTGCTCTAAAAATGTACTGAGATATACATCTGCCTTTGAGTTTAACTGCTTGGAAAACTTTGGAATAAATATGAGGGCTCCCCCCGCTTCAGGAGCAATGATGTGAGTGCTGTTACAGTACTAGTTTTGTTTCAATACAAGACCTGTACTGTAAGCCTTTGGTGGCTGAAAGGTAAATTACATTCATGCAAAACAAAACTGATGAACTACTGAAAGCTGTAGCTGCTGAAATAAATTCCTGTGTGCTAAATTTATGGGAACTATGTGCTGTGTACACCACAGTACATTCGCTTGCAGATTCCACTTTCAAATGACTTTCATTACCACAATAAGTAGCAATACTGTGAGAACAAGGTCCACCAGTGAGGAGTAGAAAGGCATAATTTTGTTGTTGGAAGTACTGATGCTCATCTGCATAAACCTCATGTGGATCAAGGAGTATTGCTTGTGTATTTATTTTCCTTTCCCTTTGGTTACTGACACAGAGGCAGTAGCAGGGCCTAGAGGCACGATTTCAGAAGCACCCTGCTGTATTAACAGGCTTGACCTTGAAGTTTAGGGCCTCCAGTGCCAAGGTTTCCTCCTACACACTGGGTTTTACTTTGTCATTTATGAACATACTTGTTTCCTCAACTGCAGTGTCTCCTGTTTATATTCTGTATCTTTCTTCTTATTGCAGTGACCAGTTTACTGAGGGAGACTGAAAAGGAGGAGGCTAAAGAACGGGTAATGTCTTCCTTTCTTTGCACAACCTTCTGCAGCGTAGATAATTTTCATGTTTGGACAGCAGAACTGGAAGATGGTAAGTTTATGTTTTCTCAAGGTTTGTGCTGAATAGGGTAACTGTCGAGCATAAAATTGTTCAGTATGATGCTGAACTGTGTTTGTTGTACTTCTCACAGCAAATAATAGGAAAGACAGCAAGTGTTGGTCTTCCAGATCATAGCCATTTAATACAGTTGTCTCACATGCCACTTCTTATATATTGTTCTAAAAGCAGTGAGTCCTTAAGAGCTTACAGACATAGTAATGGTTGAGATGTAATTGTTAAAGAGCAGGTACTTCAGACATGACATTCTGCATAATTGATTGAAAAAATATAGACTACAGGACAGCCAAGACAAGCTTAAATTTGAATCTAACTTGTTACACAGAAGTTCTCCTTACCAATGGGCACCCATTAAATGAACACAATCGTTCTTAGTAACACTGTCAGCTCACAAAACCAAAAAGGATTTATATTTTGATTATTTTTAAAGTTTAATGACAAATCCTTTCCTGTCTTCACATTAAAAAATAAAGGCTGTGCTGGAGTCCCATTAAGGGACTGCTTTAGAGCCTGGTTCTCTGAGGCACTTACATTGTTTAAATTTTAATTTTGAGTCTGAAATTTTTATTTAAAACAGTACTTACAAACAAAACAAAACAAAAAAATTTCCTCATAGTCTTTGGCTTCTACTCTTGCAAAATTTTCTAAGCTTTTACCTGTCCCAGTGAATTCTCTGCCAACTCCCAAAGGCATGTTTTCCCTTCTTTTGGCCTCCCCTAGTCAGAGCTACAGTACTGTGGGAAAGCAGTCTACTTAATGCCTTCCCGTGGTATTTTGACTAGGAATAGAATATATGGAAAGAGGTAAGACTACATTCACCTTTGGTGTAATGCCATGGAAGGCAGTTCAAATGGCAGTCAGTGAGATAGTATCACAGATAAATGTGTTTCACGCAACGCACTTTTTTTGGGAAATTTCTGACACAGATGCAAAGTTGGGAGAAGGGACTATAACCAGTACTTTATTCTGAGCCTCCACCTCTCTTCTGGCTGCAAAGTATGATTTTCGTCATAATTAGAAATTACTTGGAAAGTAATCTTTTGGTCTGTGATTTACTCATTGCAAATACCTAGCCGGTACAAATCGATATTTAAGCTGTTTTGAGTAAAGAAATGGGTCAGACATTACAATTCTGTTTCCTAACCAGAAGCAAAACATCTCAGAATTCAGTTTTTATGTAAGATGCTGCTACATCTGAAGTTCTGTGAATGCACTATTGCGTATCAGTGTAAGGGTGCCTTGAACACTTCCATTAATTCTAGTATTCGTTGGATCAAACTCCAAATTCCATAAGTAGGTGAACATTCCTGTTCTTTGACAAGCCTGCTAGAATATTGATGAAATTCTGACCAAGTGAACACGAACAAAGCCAAAATAAAATTAGAAAGAAAAAAAATCCCTCCTTTCAGAATTTACATCTTGAATGGCTGTGGCAGCAAAACCATATTATCCTCATCTTCATTGTGCAAAGCTCCCTGAAATCCGAGTTAGATTTACACTGCACAACTCAACAGTTAAACACAAATTTAATTCTAATTTACTGCTCAAGATGAGTTTAGCTGAGTGAGATAAGAGCCCATATGACCTACCAAAGAACCAGATGCATCTCTCTTGATTCCTGTTCAGATACCTTAATGAAATCTAGCTTGGATTATAGCACTCTTCGTCCACAGATCTCAAGCCACTAGGGCAGCTGTGGCTAATTTCTGTAGTTGGGTGGAGAGCTGTACTACATGTGCAGCATTGCCCAGAGGATCCTGTGCTATATTTCAGCATCTCCTCATTGCTTTTGCAATAGAAGCACTCTGAGCAGATAGACAACAGACATTGCGATTGCTCTCTGCTTGCACACCTCTTCCTTATTCCTGGTGCCCAATGGGGTGCCGTGACTGAGAAAAATCAGTCAAATATTTTTAAAATATTTCAAATGAATCACGAACCTGCATTATTTCCTTCTGTTCTTACACAGGAGATTCTCTAGGCTCAGGGCTTGTAAAACTACTGTACTTAAGAAACAAATACTGTCACTTTGAAAAGTCTTGCTCACTCCTTTTGTTGGTTCAATGTCCTCCAGAGTTTTGATGACTAACACTTTTAAAAAAACACACTAAAACCCCCAAAACCAAGCAGAAAAACAAAAAGGTGCCTGGATTAGAGAGACCAGGTTAGGTTTGAAGTCTGCAGGTGACCGTCCTGTGTATCTTATTCTATTCTATGACATTGCTGAATACAAATAGGATAAGACTTCTTGGTGCACTGGTATTGCTCTTCAACTTTAATGGAGTCTATGGAGTCCATTTTTTTTTTTTTGCTTCTCATCAGAAACACCTTATTGTCTAACACTTAGAAACCAGATTATTTTACAGGCACTGTGCTGTTCAGAAACAGGGCTGTAAGGAATCCTGTAGTCATACAGTTATATTAATGTCAATAAGAGTGAAAATTACCAAATGAATACAGACATTTTTATTATTTCTCCTTTATGTTTTTAGGGCTAAGTGTTGAATGCCTTAGCATAAATATACAACTATCAATGAGTACTCAGTGCTTGTAACTACAGAGAAGTAACTCCTTGTATTTGTTTAAAGAACCCCGAGTGGGCCAGTGACAGGTATGTTCTTGAGTTTTGTGTGTGGAAGGTGAGTAGGTTCAGTGAAAGACTGAGCTGGAGTTGTCTGGGAACGAGATGAGCCCATGGCAGCATAGTTCTCTCATCCTGTGCATCGCCACGTTATGACACTGAGTATCACTTTGTAATATTCCACTTCCTATCTATAATGCAACGCTTCCATATGAATGGATTATTTTGAAATTAGCCATGTCTTCTTTCTGCTCTAAATCAAAATATGCCTATGGTATAATACTAAAACCATGACAGCTGTGGGAAAGACTGAAGATACTCTTAAAAAAGGACAGACACACACCTTCATTTTAAAAAGAGGTTTGGAAGTAAATGACGTGCCTTGCTAGGATTCTTCACGCTCTTCTCCCATCCCAACAGAAATGACAGTGTTACTAACTACTCACTAACGACTTCAGTAGTCAGAATTTCTCATCTGCTTCCTGCTGAAACAAGTTGGGGGTTCAGGGTTTAAATGGAATACATGAGAAAATAAGAATCTGTCCTCCTAACTTCTCCTTTCTTAAAAGAACTTTGTAGAAGAAAGGGACAGTAGAAGAAGCTGTTGAGGGTTCAGGGCCTTGTGCTCTTCTGAACAATGTCAGCAGCCTAGGTTTCCTTAATGCCTTTTCCTTATGTGATAATACTTGCACTCTCCCAGTATTCTTTCAAGGATGGATATATCATGAAAGCTCTATGGATTTTACTCTGTAATAAGCCTCTAAAAATAAGCTTTAGCTGTCTTCAAAACCCAGTATGTTTATCATTTACAGTACAGTTTAACTATTCATTGACTTCTGACAAACTATAGCATAAGCCAATATACCATCCATACTGAGGTGAAAGACATCGATAGCTAAGGAACTGTGCTAATGCAAACCACCAATACAGAAGATCTATTGGAAATTAATAGAAATATGAACAGTGATAATTTACGTTATTACATCTTGCTGCCATCTCAGGACTGTACTGTTGTCTGTTTTCAGCACATAGATGTTCCAGAAATATAATTTGTGATGCACTACTTTCCACTGACCTGTATCCTCTGCTTCTGTTCGCTTTAATTGGCACTTACAGGTTTGGGCCCTTAAAACTGGCACAAGAATGAATTAATGTGATGTGTTTTAACCTTCTGATCTTATCAGTTTAATTACAAGAATAAATTAATCTTGAATATTTTTCAATCCTTAAAAAAAAAACTTTAAGAACCAAAAAAGTGCGATCATTCCATTCTCATTATGTCTCCAAGATTGCCATGAGAAATAAAATAATTAATATCTATGCTTATTCTTTATCATTAGTCTTTGTCCTAAGAATGGATTAATGAGAATATTCAATGAGAATCAGAACATCCTTGCATTCACTTCTGTGAAAACTCATTCTTGTGTCAAAGACTGTAATGAGGACTGATAGAAGCCTACAATTAATTCACAGCAACCTTAAGGTTGTAGTGAGAAAATAGTACATCATTCCAGACTGATGACCAAGGTCAGAATAAGAGAAGATGAAGAATGAATATGAGAAGATTGAAGTAAGAGCATTTTAAGTCTGCATTATAAAGCCTTTGTTTGACAGCGTATCATTTTAAAATCCACATTAGTTTTTATTGACTACTGTTTTGATTGCATTAGTGGTTTTTTTTTCACATCTCCTTCCCAGATGTTTCTTCTGAACTAAGCAATTACCTATCAAACTGATTTTCTCCATCTCTCCTAAGTAAGAGGTTGGCAAGAAACAAAAGAAGATGAAACTACTTTTTGTGTTCCACATCAGAGGCTAAGAAGTAAGAACACTGTGGAACAAAATGACCTGTAGAGAAATTTCCGTTGCATCTATGGGTTTGAAACACACATAATCTGGTTTTGGCCCAGTATATATTTCTGAGGTATTCTTTGCTGCAGTGATTAAAGCATATAGTACTGATAGGGGTGCTCATTTTCTGAACTGTTCACAGCAGAAAGTAAAAGACAGCAGCTCATGCAAATATGGAGTGCTTGGGTGGGCAAAGCCATAAGGAGGAAGAGACACTAACACAGGAAGACAAGAAGATTGCACAGCTGGTTAGTTCAGTGGTTTTGTTAGGCCTTGTGCCGTGTGTGTTGTGGGTATTATTTCTCATCAGTGCCCTTGCAGTTGTGTGTTGCTGGCTTTGAATGACAGTTACTGATATAAAGTAACGTATAGTAGCAAGAAATTAAATGAGCACATCTCCTTGAAAAATGTTTAAAATGGGTGCTTTGCTTTTGATTAATAATTAACGTTGCTTAGTTTCTGTAGGTTTAAAGGAATTATTACAGCAGCATGCCTGCTCCATTCTATTACAGGTGGTGTCAGGTTTTCCATTATTAAGCCCTGTATTTTTCGATTTGTTTGGTAACATGGCTATAAAATTTGATTCCAGACGTGAACTTGCCAGGAAAATATCTCAGCTTAGCAGACACTTTAAAAATTATTTTAATTTTTAAATAGCTCAGCTATTTGATGGTTAGCAGAGGAATGGAAGCCTGGGATAACTCTTCACAGAGAGCGCGCTGGTGGTTCAAGCATGGCCTTCTCACAGGATGCTATGCTTTATGCTGTTTGTTTCTTGTCACAGAAATGCTGCTAGAAGATAAGCAGAGAAAGTTGCAGTGAGAAGCCTGACAAAGGAGGGACTTCACACCATTAATGAATACCTGGTTCAGTATTACAACAAAGCAATTCTTACTGTAGCTGTTCTTTACAGCTCCTGGTCAGAGCTGAACTTAAATTGAGGTAGAAGGTATATACAGGGGGGAAAAAAACATTCTTAGTGCTGTAGTGGCAAAATATGGACCATCACTATGGAATGTGGCATCTAGTGAGTGGATGAGGCAGTGAGCACAAACCGAAATACAAGAAATACTAATTAAATATAAGAAATAAATATAAGAAAAAACGGTCTGACTGTGATGGTGCTCAGACACTGGCACAGGTTGCCTAGGGAGGTTATGTAGTCTTTACCCTTGGAGAAATTCAAAGCCCAACTGGACATGGTCCTGGGCAACCTGCTGTAGCTGACCCTGCTTTGAGCAGGGGAATTGGACTGAAAAATCTGCAGAGGTGCCGTCCAACCTCTGCTATTCTGTGCTTCTGTGAATAATACTACTGATAATAATAAATAGATCTGGAACCAGATTAGACTGGTGCTTTCCTTCTCAGTTTTCCATTGCTTTCTGCCTCGTGGAACAGCCTGAGTGATGTTAAAGGTATCTGTGTCTCAGCAGATGGTTGTGCCTGTGTATCTGATTGTGAAGACAGCCCTCCTGTAACTGTGTTACTATGCAAGTACGATAGAGTAACTTTTCTGTTTCATATGTTTCAGGCTGTCTTTGAAAAGCCGAAGAGTTAGGCTTTTTTTTTTTTTAATTTTTAAAGTGGCCTTAACCTTGGTGGGTTTTTTTGGTGGTTTTTTATCTCCTTTTTTTTTTTCCCTGCTGATTCCTAGTGGGATCTGTCCTTCAAGTAAGAAGGAGGAATAAGGAGGTGGCAAGCATAGCACAGAGGTATTGGCAAGGCAGTTTGGAGATTTTCTGCACTTCTCTTACACTGCATCCCTTTGGGATTTGTTACAGGATCAGAGGTGTAACAAGCAAGTGGGACAGGAGGAGCCAGCACAGTTTTGAATCCTACTGCCAGAACTGTTTGTGTTGAACATTGCCCTGTCAGTGGCTAAAATGCAGAAATAACCCTAAAAACAGACAAGCTATGAGCTGAGTAAGTAAGATTCCAGAGGGTTGTGGTTTAATGCAGTCTTTACTGAAGTAGTGTTCTTCATACCATTAACTGCAGAAGTGCCTATTCTTTAGTGTCATTCCAGGTACCAAGGAGCTGACATCACACAAGCCACCATTCAACATAAAGCAGCTTGCTGAAAAGTATTTTCTTTTCCCAGCATTAAACAAGGCCTGCTTAGCCAGTGACGTTGGAGAGGCTTACATCTTCACATTTCACCAGCAGCCCGATGTTCTGAACCACTAACTTTACAAAGATCTCTCTCTTCACAGAGGCTTAAGAATGGAAACCTTATGAAGAATTCAATTTGATGTAAGACCTGCAAGAAATGCTGCTATGCTAGAGAAAATTAAGAAACCAAACTCTTTGCTTAGGATATCAGCAAGGAAAATGTGTAGTGATAAATTAGTCATCTCATATTGGTTTATTCTTTGACAGCAGAGCCCTTGAAGGTGAGGTGGGAAGCAAAGAGACCATGTAAGGGAGACCAGCCTGCGTTCAAAGGTTTGAGACTTTTTTAGTACCTCAGCAAATTAAGAGAAGGGGGTGGATCATGGTGTCATTGCAGTAAGTGAAGGAAAGAGCTCAGGCTGTCAAAAATCCCACCTCTGTAACAGTATTTACTGCCAGAGAAAAGCAGATGGAAACAGTGCCTGAAAGATCCTTTGTCACAGGGCCTCCCTTGCTTGCCCAGCTGCAAGTGTTCAGAATCTCCTGCAGCCAGCTAGTAGGTCTTAACAATTATTCAGCTTACTCTTATTTTAATTATTCTTATACAGCAGGAGCTCATGAAGGGCTCTTGGGAGGTAAGACACCGGGCAGAGCATCCTCAGGGCACTGAGAGATGGTTAGATCCCCAAAGATATATAGTGTTCTGATGTCTAAAAACCTCTTTTGCTTCCCTTCTGTACCTGTCTTTAGTGCAAAAACATGAGCCTTTGAAAGTTGGACCCCAGCTGTCATAGGAATAAACCCAAACTACAGCCCAAGATGGCCTTTGAAAACTGCAAGTTCCTTAGACCACAACAGAACTGATGAGTACAACTTGACACAACCGCCTTTTGATTTCTTCACTTACATTTTAAAAATAAAACTACTGGTAACACCAAAGTGAAGAATGTTAGGTAAAAGCTGACTCCTTTCTCCTCCTCCTTCCCCCTTCCTTCCCCTTTTTAAATTCTGGAGTAACACGTATGGAGACAGCGTTGCAAGTGAGGTCTTGCATGTGTCTGTGTGTGTGCATTAAACTGATACATTTAATTAATGAAGACACCTTGGGGCTCAAACCTCATGTTGAAATCACAGTATAAAAAATTAAATGCATGTGTAACGTGTGTGAATGGTTGCCACTGAAAGGCAGTGAAGGAGCCACTGAAATATCAGCTACACTCCTGCTTAAGAAATAATTTTAAAAATTACTGTGATGATACGGTGTCTTAGCACTATGCCTGGCAAAAACAGCTATGCAGTATTTTTCAACAGTAAAGTACACAGTACAAGATTCTTACTGTTTTTCTTGCATGCATACATGGTTTGTTGAAATGAGAACTGTCTCGTGCGCTTGTGCAGCATTTAGCACAAAGAACACCAAGTATTTGGGGCATCTGTGCTCTACTTTAAGACACGTACAATTGTAAATAGTAATTAACATGCCTAAAACCAGCTACATTTAATAAGGTAATCACAGACAGAATCACAAATTGAACTTAGGATTGTAACTTTTCTTTGTACTGTGACATGGTTCTTTCAGGTACTTTGCCAGCTTGGAGAATTCCTGTCGTATTTAGGATCCAAACTTTCTGTGCAATGCAAGGACTAACCTAAGTACCAAAGAGTAAAATTCACAAGGAATGATGCTTCCTTGTGGTATTCCCACACACATGACTGGTAGCGGTGAGTCTGAATGCACGTGTTAGTTTCACATTGTTTAAAAATTCTTCCCATCATATTTGCAAGTGACATCCCAGGCATTTCTGACAGAAATGGGGTATCTGAAAAGTGCGCTAAGGAAACAGCACGGAATGCACTATCTGTTCCAGTGCCCTTCTGGGAACAGACCCATTTTGTGGTAGGAAATACACTGTCTATTGTCAATATTATCAAGAATAGAACTTAAATTGTCGTTTTCAGATTTTGTTTTAGTTTAATATATTTTCTTCAGTTAGTGATATTCTGGTGAGTGTGATTAAAATCTTGCCTCCTAGAAGAGCACATGGGTGAATAGTAACTGAAACTCATTTTTTTTTTGCAAGATTTTGGAAGTCTGAATGTTCATACAGTCAAAGTGTTTGGCACAATCTCCAGCGTGAACACACATGAAAATACTAGTTAATACTATTAAAATGTGAGATTTTGCTGTTTGTTTTCATTTATAGATCCTGCCTGTTCTGCAGCTGTTTCTTATTATACAAGCTGACTAGAAGCTGAGGTATAAACATGAGGAAGAACAGAATAGTAGTACTATCTTAACCTGTTCATTTTATTTTCCAAGTTCCATATATCAACCCTTGCAGTAAGTATATGTCTTTCTAGTACAGATCCAGTCCAAGAGCAGTTCAAGGTAACACAAGTCCTATTAATAGATGCAGCAGGCTGATGTTAGTCACATAAGTCATAAACCATCAGGCTTCTGTTATTCCTGACTGTGGTCTTATTGTATGTTAAAACCAACCGAAAACCTTAAATATAAGTATTTCCAAATCTACAAATTGCTGAAGGGGGGTGGGGAGGGGAAGAGATGGTCGGTTTTATTCTTGGAGAATAAAAATTTCTAATGAGAAATTATTACATGTTAACTGCTCTTGTTGTGAAGGTTTTTGCATGAGATTTTAAAGGGCAGAACTTCCCACCTATCTTAACTTGTGCTATAAAACGCCATAGCTCTAGATGGGAATTGTTTTGTCCACACCACCATCAGCTGGACCATACAAGCATTGTTCCTTATTAGATGAAAACAAAAACTATGAGAATCGTTACCATGAAGTGCTGGTATTTCTTGTCACCCTGATAGTGCATCAGCACCAATTCCTCAGCTAATCGAGCCATGCCGCCTGGGTGAGAACTATCCTGTTCTTCATGTGCACCTGCTCAACACCTACATGATGTATAGAACTTACCTGAGCCTTTCAAGTAGACAATCGGAAACTTTTGCTTGGGGGAAGGGGGGGGGGGGGGGGGGGGGGGGGGGGGCGGGTTGCGGGGAGGGTATAAGAAGGGTAAGGACAACTTTAATATTTCTTCAGCACAGTCTGCAATGTGCAGGTCTGTGGTCTGCAAGACAATACTTGGCTCAGTATTCTAAAAAGCTAGATGGGGAATAACTTCCCTTTTTTTTCATTAAATTAGGGTCCTCTTAGAGTAGTGGTTTATGAAATATGGAGGAAAATGTCTGTATCTTCACAGCTATCACATAAGCTTGGGTTGGGGTTCTCCAAATGAACTGTTTCTAAAATGATACAATTCTGGTTCTTACTTAGCAAATCCTCTTCAAAACCACTATCAATATCAATCAAAGAGCACTCAAATCAAAATGAAAGCGATCTTAGTTTATGGTTCTGAGATGTCCATTGTAATTCAAGTACTAGACTGTTTGGTATTTTTTTTCAGACAGGGGAGTGGTGTTTGGAAAGATGATCTAGGAAGTGTTTTACTGAGCTTCAGTCTGCACTGAGCAAAATGGATTTCTTACATTAAGCAAAATGTCTTGCTAAGGGGACACTGAAACTCCAAAATTTGTCCCTTTTTGGAAAGGCAGCATCAAGCTGTGGATTCCAAAAATGTTGGGGAAAAAAATAATGGGCAAAGAGGTGGGGGAAGGCTTTATCATTCTGAAAACAAAGAAAATTAGGTATGGCTAATAACATTTGCAGCAATACCTAGAGAACGAGCTGAGGGTGTGAGTCCATAATTCTGTATGCTGTTTGTACAGAGAGTAAGAGAGAGCTCCTGCTCAAATACACTAGAATAAGCAGAGAATAACACAAAATGAGATGATGAAACACTGTGTTATTAGTCCAGATTGTAGGGCTAGAAATCTCTCAACAGATTGTGTATCAGACCTGGGAACTTAACCCAAGCCAGTGCCTCAATCACAGGGTCAGCTGCCCTGATTTTAAGAGGAAGAATTGTATGGGCAACCTTCTAGAGCTTCAAGGATCAGATTATAATTCCAGTTTTAAATTTCTTATTCAAACCAAACCCCAAATCCAAACCTCTTGAGTGTCTCAACACTGTTAACGCACCCATCACTCCATATTCCAAACAGCATGTGTATTCAACAGACAATAGTGATTGTTGTGGTGGGTGGCAAAATACGCAGTGGGTTGCAGTAGCAGGGATTATATCCTCGATCTTTTTAGTATAATACAGGGCTCATATTTCAAAAACTGTTTATAATTAGGGTATAAAATATGACTCTGATTAATATTTGCATCCAGTGTAATGCCTTCATTTGTTCCATAGTTTCATTTGAAACAATTGTATGCAAAAGATTCTGATGTTATGTCAGCTGAAGCTTAACAACTCTTATTATTGATTATAGACTTGATGGAAACTTCTCAGCAGTTTACAATATTTAGTTAGGATATTTGAAGAGACCTAAAGTATTATTATAAAGCAGCAAAGCTAGGTTTGGCAAAGAGCCTTTCTTTTGTCTCTGAAACTTTCTGCAGTAAATTTAGAACAGAAGAGCATGTCTCTGGAGTAAAAATATATGTATTGCTGGCTACAAGTGTATGTTTGCTGCTTCACAATTTTAGAATTAGATGATGGACTTATTTAGTAGACATTGGATAGTAAAAAGTAAAACCCTTAATTTAAAACATTCCACATTGCCACATTCCAAGAAAAACATGGACCGGTGAACAAAACCAGCAGTATTGTAATAAGAAAACAACTAGGTGCATTTTTTCCAAAACCTAAACCCAGAAATCTAAATGTATGAGTTACTGGCTAAAAATGCCATTTTCATGTCTAGTTTCTTCATGAGGTGAAAAAAACAACCTAGATGAGAAAATTAAAAAATAAGATCTAAGACTCTAGGTCAAGCTTTAGAGCACAGTTCTAACTTTATAATCATCTTTTCTTAATCTTCATGTTTCCCTTTTAATTTAAAAATGTGCTTTTTTCTTTGCAAGAGATTTATTATGACAGCATTATTTTTAATGTAAAGGTAGGACACCTTTATCATAATTCTTCTTAAAAATTACCAATCACTGTGACCAAAGGATTTCTGTCATATTCTGTGCACTGGCTTCGTTATCTAATCTAGGAAAGGGATCACTTTTGACATAAGCTACAGAAGAAAACTGCTGACATTTAATACGAGCCCCATTTCAGCAGGCTGCATATGCCCCTGATTGCTTGGCATCCATTTCTGATTACTATCAATTTCTGAGCATTGATCGTAAGTCATGACTGTTCAGAGGCTCATACCTACACTCAGCTTGCTAACATTCCAGCCCCACTTTCAACAACATCAGCTTAATTTGAGTTTTACTGAATCATAACTGTAATAACACTTGGAAGTGAGAATGGAAGATTGTGGGAAGTTCAAAGGGAGAGAAAACTTGAGCCAGATTCTTGAATCCCTGCTCTTCCCAAGAGTGCTAAAGCTGCTTTACTTTGACTGACTTTCTAACAGGTTTTACAGAAAGAGAGAATCTGTACCTGTGCAAGAAGGTACAGATGAGAGGAAGGCAGGAGGGACATAACTTCAGAGATACTTGTTCAAATTAAAGGAAGGCCCTGAAAAATGGGGAAAAAAATACTGTAGGAAGGTAGGGCATGTACAGGCAAGATGCTGGAAATCAGAGGTGCACTTTTCTCCTTCTGGACATCGCTGTGCTGCCTGGTGGAGTTTACCCTCTGTTGAACATTTAAGAAAACACTTGTGATGGCTGTGTGGATGACAGACATAGATGCCGATAGAAGAAAGGAGGTAGGAGTCAGGGACGTTGCTGCATCTACAAGGCTCTGTGTTACTGTTATGCCTTTGGGAGGAGGACGTTCTCTTCTCCTAAACTTGCGCAGCAAAATTGTGCTCAAGTGACTTAGGACTTTTGTCCTATAGAAGTCCATGCTCCTAAATAAACAAATCATCGTCTGCTTTCTGAAGAGCAACTTCTCTTATGCCTAATCCATGTGGAGGAAATAAAACAAGAGGATTGGAATGCTACTCGCTTGTTGGTACATCTGTATGATGCTATTTGTACGTGCTGATCGTGGATATTTCACAGTCACTTCCCTGTGTTCCAGATTTCATATTTAGTTATCTTCCAATAGCACACAATATCTCCTGAGGGCAGAAGATTATTTTTAAATATAATTAGTTTTGATGGGGTGAGGGCAAAGGGGACTCTTGGATCCTGGACTTGCTCAGCTGTTTGAGCTCTTGCTGTTTGTGGATAGTCCAATATTAATCAGAAGGATGCTGCATGTAAAATAGAATAATCTTTGTGGTTACATCTTTTATCTCCCTTTTGAAAGCTAGGCAAAAGGCAGCCTCTTAACTGTGCTCAGTGCTTTGGACAACTCCATGACGGCCCAGAAAATAACACCAAAACGTGGTGTGTCAAATGCATCTCCCTTAGGAGGTTTGGTGTGACCACTCCATTATGTGCCCTGACCTTCACTGCCTGAAGGACAACAAGTTTTGTTCTTGAATCTATTTCTTTCGACCTCTGCCTCGCCCATTTTGCTTTGATATGCATTATAAATACAGCTGCCATAAACAGCTGTTTAAATAACTAGTATGGATTATTTTGTTGTACTTGCTGTGATGTGCAGAGGGAATATAGTGCTTTAATACATAATTAGAAGTACATTAATTGAATTATAGCCCTTCAAAGTTAAGAAATACGGTTTGATGAATGATATCTTCATGTTTAGAAAACAGGGGATCAGATTCCAACTTAGCTGTAATATTACGTATTACTTATGTAATAACGGGATGAATCACTTAACAGTCACTACTTGACCTGATAAAATGGTGGTATGAGTTAAACTGATGCTTCTAAACTGCTCTGGAATCCTCACAGCACATTGCCAGTATTGAAAGTAGTCTTGACTGAAAAATCTTCACCTGGACACCTACAGAAGAGGCACACTGCAGCACTGGCCCGTAATGCCACAGAGGCAGTACTGTGAGCTTTTCTGTTGCAGCTTGCTTTTGGGAACGACTAACTTTTGTTCAACAAGGCAGTGGACCATATGAAAAGTAGGTGACATCTACTGTGATGGGTAATAGTGATGATGCCTCTTGGAGTCTGAGTTTCTAAACTGGGTGCCTAATCTTGAGGGTTTTAAACAACTTGGCATCTAAGTCCATATATACACTAAGATTATTTTCACCATGCAGAACCAAAGACTGGCAAGCAAAAAGGAAGTGTCAATTCATACTTACAGGTTTACTGAATTATTTATTGTCTTTACTCAAAGATTGCTCTTCTAACCTTTACTCTCTTCTCATTTTTTCTGTTCTGTTTCCACCTTAATTTATATGTGATCTGTCTTTCCTTCTCATTTTCCTTGCATTGACTTCTACGTAGAAGATGGAACAGGTAGAATTTCAGTTTGAATCAGCATTTTTAGTATCTGATGTTCAGTTGTTTGAAATTAGGCAAAATTCCAAAAAGTGGAAGCATCTTCAAATCAACAGATGCACAGGTTATTGTTATAAGGACTGCATCTGCAGCTGCTATCCTGCTAAGTGATATGCTTTTTCCAGGCAGTTGCTAGGAAAACTGAAGCGTACAGCACACTTGCTAAAAGGCTTAAGGCGTTGTGCAGTATAAAACCATTTTTAAATATGTTACAGACTAGAAGACTAACCTCTAAAGAGAAAAAGAGATTGTGTCCATGGGGTCCAAATAGGGGGGACGCCTACATAAGAAAAACTGCACAAAAGTAGTAAGTGTGAAGCCAATAAAGTACATTTCTGGTTGTGGCCTAGAAAACACTTAAGCTTATTGTATTACAATTGAATAAAACAAGAAGCTGGGTTATTGTCTGAATGACAGATCCTTTGTGAGGCACTGAAGCTCACTGCACGTTATTCCTGTGTGTCCCCTCACATAACTGTGCTATGATTTTATGAGTTACAAGCAAGATGTGCACCTCAAGTCTCGCGCCTTTAAAAAAAACCACCCAGCAATATTATCTATTTAGAGAAGGCCTGAAGCATTTTCAGAACAAGTGCATCATTTTAAAAGTTTCTCCATGGGGAATTACTTATAAAAATATGTATCTTTTGGGATTTGTACCAGGATATTTCTTAGTTATTGCTGACATGCCCCCCATAACACCATGAGCTTCCTCAAAGGGCAGGAAAAGAGAATCAGTCTCCCTTAATCACCAAGTATAAACCAAATAAATTTAGCAACTATCTCATGCTATTGAGGCAACAAATTGATGCATTCATAGTTCCCCAATGACTTAAATGCATAAAAACTAACAGAGAAAATAAGTACTGCATGTTGCCAGGATGAAATCTCAACTTTTTTTTTTTAGGGCACCCACTGGCTTGGAAACCTGCAAGTCATGTATGACCGAAGATCATCTAGTCAGTCAGCAGAACCATTTGGACTGTCGAGGTAGGTAAAGTGAATTGGAGGGGTAGTAAATGAGACCTGCAAGTAATCATGATAGGGGTCCAGTCCTGCACCTATTTAATACCTAGAATTGCATTCAGGAGTTATCTTACTGTTTTGGGCAAGACTATTAAAAACAAAGAATAAAACCTATGGAGTTTCACAGATCATTAGTAGAGACCATTCATTCAGGGTGCTTGATACCATCTTCAACACAGAGTACAACTCCTCTGAACAGCCCACCTATGCTAAATCAAGTATAACATGCAATTTTGGTCTATACTAGTATTCTACTGTTTATCCTCATCCATTGATTTGTGTTGACTATTTCAGGTTTGAATAAACTCAATACTCAAAAGAAGTTTTCTAGCATGACTCTACATTTTTATACAATGATAGCTTTGTGGTGTCCCGGTGGGCACTGAGGTTACATTGTGCTATTTGCTTTGTATTTTTTAAAAAGACAAAGCCACCCCAGGTAGTCCCTTGCTATTTAAACTGTAGTTGGCTATGAGAGGAAAGAAATGTAACCATGTGCTTCACATATTATGTATCAAAGCCATCCATCAACACCAGCTTACTTGAATCTTGTCTCGGATTGAAGTCTTGTGTTTTGCAGAAAAGGGCTTGAAACCAGATGAGTTTTATGACAAATGTTTCTCACAATGTTAGATGTAACCCTTGCGGATTTATTTATTATTATACTTTGGAGAATGTTTAGATTCTTACAGGATTGGGCACTCTTTTCCAGCTGACTTTATTTAAAGTTATAAGTCTTGCATCTGACTAGGGTCCAATGACCCTTGCACATAGGGCTTTACTATGGAGGGAGATAGTTACCGTCCAATTGCACACGAGCCTTCACGGTTGCATATACTAGTAGGAAATCTGTTCTGTGCTTTTTTATCACTGTTTTCTAGTGATCATGGTGAAAAATGTATGTACCTATACAGAGACATGTAAAAAAATATAATCAGTGTGGTTATATTCATCCAGGATTATTTTATCTAGTAATTTACTTTAAAGAATATAATTTTAATTATCCAGTGCTTTAGCAAAGAGAATAAGGAGGCAGAATGAGAGCCTTGTCCAGCTGTAATCTCTAACTTTTGCAGGTTAAATTTATTAGTCTGTTATATGGATATAAGCACAGGCTGAGACATTGTAAAAACTTCTGTGTGCATTTGACCCTTCTCATTTTGATTTACCAGCCTTTAGGAGTTGTCTAAATACTGGAGGGGTTTTTTTCAGGTGTATTTTAATGTTTTTTTGGAAGGAATTTGAAGGACGTTTAGGGCAGCTCCACAAAAATTTGTGTATCTAATTTACTGTTTCAGCTTCAAAACTCTTCTAAATCCCTGTTCAGATGTCTGCTCACCCTAGAGTCAAATAAGATTCGTAGCTACCAGGTTATTGTCCAGTACAGTTCCTTAATACATGCTGTTAAAAAGCATTTAAGACCAGACAAGACAAAACCCTAAGAAACTTCTCTCAGGTCTCTGTTTCTATTGTTTAGAAGGTAAATAAGGCATAGGTGTTTACAGTATTCAGCACTGACAGTCTTTTTATTGCTACCTAACTTGGCCTCGGTAAACACAGGACATGGGAGGAAGTTGCCCTGGTGATTCTGGGTATTTGTCTGATGTGGTAAGCTTCTAAGTAACTTTGCATACCTGTGCCATGATTGTTTGCCTCTGGGGACCTGAAAGGATGGAAGAGCACCACTATTAGACAATGCAGACGTGACAGTAAAGTTCTGCTCACATTGCATAATAGGTTGATTTCAGGTCTAGGGGCTGGGGTGGGGTTTTTTCAATTTTGGAAGTTTGACTTCTAGTTTTCTTATTCAACCAATGTGTACTGTTTATCATATGTATGAGGGAATAATACATAGTAAAGGAAAACCATAATAATACTTTAAAGTTCTTTACAGAAAAGAAAAGACCCTTGTCAAGTCTGGAAAATGTGATTTCCTTTCTCGCTCTTCATTAAAGAAGGAACAACTTGCAAGTGCAAATGTAATTAAAACCATTTCTAAAACAAGAACAAAGACAAAAGTAAATGAGGTAGTTATCTAAGTTCAAATTGTTTCTATTGAAGCATAAAAGATTTTTGTGACTTATAAAAAGATGACTTAAAACTCTTCTTACTCAGAAGATTTTACCACCTTTTGAAACTTTATCAAAATACTATCATTGCAGACATCACTGATGTCAAAAGCCTGCACTGTCACCAGAGTAATTTGAATAAAGACAACTGACATCTATTACTGAATGCACACTTCTGTAGCATATTTATAAAGGCTCCTTGACTCTGAAATCAAACAGCAGCTGCTCAGCAACTAGGCCCCAGATCAGCTGGACTGTGGTGACAATCAGGCCTTATTTTAATAGACAAGTACAACCATCACCCACACAAACAGTGCGGCAAGATAAATGACCCGTTCTTGTAAACCACCCACATCCAACATAATCCTTAAATGTTCTTGAGGTAGAGGAAGAGAAAAGCATTGGTGCTATTCCGTGTTTATGATCGTATTCGTAAGTTAAGCCATCCAGTCTAACAAACTGAAATGCTTATTTTTCTAATGTCTGCCTGCATGATCTTCAGTGCTACCTATTTTTGTCTGATCTTTTTGTAAATTTACTTTCCTAATAATTTAATCTCCTACTTGATATCTTGATTTGATAAACTCTTTGTTCACTGTAGTTGTATCTTGGTTTTCCTTCAAGTACATATATTTTTGACCGAACAACCTTGCTACATGTTGTCATGAAACAGATCGAACTGTCCCCAAGGGGGACAGCTGTCTGCATTCTAGGAATCCTAAGCAGCAGCTTAGACAGGGATTCTCATTTCTTTAAGGAATTTGGTCGTGTGTCCCCCCCTGCCCCCCCCTTTTTTTTAAAAAAAGCACACCCTATGTAAATATATTTATGCAAACAAATAAAGTTACAATCCCGAAAAGGTCCCAGGTTTTATGCTACTGTTTCATATCTCACCAGGGTGTTAGGCCCACTGCCAATGCTAATCCATTCCACATCAGAAACCTAAAACCTCTCAGATGTATTAGGCAGCCTACCAACGCTCAGCTGCCGTGCTGGAACTTGGCTTAACTCCTGATAGTCAGCCCCTTGCATTTCTTCAGTGGGGAAAAGGCTTCTTAAAAAAAGAACTTGTCATTGGTGACTGCTGAGAATGTTGGTGACAGTGGTTTCATTAAAGCAGTTGCTGAAGCTGTATTGTTGCCATCTTGCCTGTGGTGGTCACTACTGAAAAACTGAAGGCTTTAAGCCACCGATTCAGAACATGATATATTTGCCAGCATTTACCACAGTTATTTCCTTTCTGAGTGTGTGGAAACAAGACAGACACAACTGATAACAGTTAGCAAATGTCATATGCTGTACTATTTGCAGGGAAGCTCCTGATAATTAATGAGTAGTCCAGAGGTATGGGTGTTCTTTGCATTCTTGTTAGTTTGAAACACTTCATCAGCTATTCGGTTTTTTTTAATCTCTTTTGAAGCTTTGATAATTGTGTTACAACACCACCAACATACACAGTAAGCAATGATTTTTGGTTTTTTTGAAGCTTGTAGACACAAAAAGGAAAAGTAGCACCTACTGATTTATATAGAAGAAGTAAACATTCTATTTGAAAATACAAATGGACGCTAACAAATGTTAACCAGTCCCTGGGTCTAATAATCCTGTTTCGCCTATTCTTGCTTGAAATTGGCTGCAACACACAAAAAAGTTTTATTTAAACAGGAATATCATGGTCCTAAAGTGTGAAAACACTAAAGCAACCTATTCAAAGGGCTAGAAGCAATTTCAGAGATATTTTTTCCCTAAAACCCCCTTAATGCCAGAGATGCCCATTTCACCCTCTACATCATCAGCCAAATAGCTTGAAAAGCAGTTGCCATTTTTTAGATAATTAATACTCTAAATCAATTCACGTTTGTTTTTATCTGGGTGTCCATTACGTGATCTGTTGCTGTTACCCAACACAACAGCTGGGTATAATTCGCTTGTGGCTTATCTGGCAGCTTACAGGCATAGAATTTAAACTTACATATACTTCAAAGGTGTTGGGAAATGGTTAACATGAAAGTAACCCCTTCAGCAGAGAGTGCTGTTTTGCCTGAGCTGTGTTGTACGTTTTGCACCTTTTTTGCGCAATCTGTGAGCCTCTAACTGCTACTAACCTGCATCATTCATAGGGTAGCAAAATGCCATCAGATGATATTCACACTATTTACCCAGCTAACAGTTTAATGGGATGGTGTGGGGACTTTGGGAACACTCTACACAGACAACATGTAATATTGACCAAACACTTGATGTTCCAGTCCTGCTCTTTTCTGGGGACAGACAGTGCCCAACTACACCACGCAGTGTAATTGCTTTGAGTTGTATAATGTCTTTTACTAAATGCTAAAAACATCACTTTTGTGCTTACACAATGACAGCACTATTTTACTGTGACACCTGTTTAATTTTAAAAGATTTGTATGTGTTTTGCAGGGTGGACCAGTAAAATAAGTTTTGTTTACCCCAGACAATGGCTGGCTGAAAAATGAAGTGGTCCAGTACTGCTATTGGTTATGTGGCATTGCATGGGTGTTCTTAAAAAAGGGATTTGGCTGACACAACTGTAGAGCCTTAACCCAAAAAGTCACAAGAATGACTTCCTTTAGGTCAAAATGAGGAAACACTGTTAGGTGCTGTGCTGCTTAAAGGAATTCACTGTGTCCATTTTAAGGTTGAGATCAGGAGTGGTACATGGGGAGCTGACTGGTGAACAGGTACCAAAGTCTGCCCAAGTCCTCCTGCAGATCTGGTCTGAAGACTCTGTGCTATAAGCAGAAGGTACAACAGAGTGCTCTGACAGCCTGGAAAGCACTACCTGGAAAGGACTACACAAGAGGACTACACAAGACATTACAAGAGTGATGAAAAGTAAGCACTTTACATTTGTGGTCCGTATACCTGATCCCATGTGGATCTGCTGCACGTTTCTGTACACCCTGGAAGTAACCACACACGTGACGTTGTTAACAAACAACTTTAACACACACGGAATGTAACGTGCTGCTGGTTGGCACGTTTGTGTCTGACATGAAGTGCAGCACTGCCGGCCAGAGAGCCTGATTGCTGTTTGATGTTCTGAGGGCCAGGGCTCAAAAGACAAAGAGGAAGAAGACTGGCCCACAACTTCTGATCAGCAATGACTGAAAAAGAGCTGGCCCATTCAAGGTAAAAGAGTTAAAAGTTAATTCAAAAGAAATACCCTGTATTTATGAATATTGTTAAATAAATATACCAAAATATTAGTAAAGCACACTTGGAAACCAAACTCGTGTATGAAATGAAAAATGTTGGTATTTAAAAGCTGCTTTAAAATATTTTTGTTCTGTAAAATACATTTCTTAAAAAATGAATGTGGCATATAACCACAAACATACATATACACACATCTGCACACGCATACTTCCCAAACCCGTAAGATGTCTGTTTGAAAGATGTCAGTTCTTTCAGTGACTTAAAGTTTCTTCAAGGCAGAAAACTATGGAAGATACAGTATAGCTGAACATCTGTCTTGTCATGTAGGCAGATATTAGGATTAAATTAACTAGAAATGAATAGAATGATATATGACAGGGTGCAGATGTCCCAGCCACAGTGTGATAATTTCATTGCAAAACTATGTAATGAATTCCATACATTACAGAAACACAAATATACCACTTTAGGTAATTGTGATGAAAAGGTATAATATGGAATGGATAAACAGATGGTGTACCCAAAGGCATTTTTCGTTTACTGTTGCTCTTTAGTCATTTTGAAATTACTTTATTTGGTTACTGTACGTCTATTATTACATCTTTCTTTTTAATTTTTTCTTCTCTTGGCTCTTCTGAATCTGGAGTGCATGAGGAGCATTAAGGACCATTTTGCATGTCTGCTCCTGATAGATTGGTTAGCTTCTATTTTCTTTTGTAAACTCCACATTGCTATGCTACGTCTAAAGCCAACATTTCCGTGACTTCAGAACAAATTGGATTGATTCTAGAAGCATTTTGGCTTTATATAGTTTCTAAATTGGCACATGCTGCATCTGTGCTACTTGAATTAGCAGAACTGTTCATATTTTACCACAGATTATTGGCAAATTTTCCTTTATTATTTGGAAATGGGTACTTTGGATAGTGCGTGCCATTGCAGCCTATTCATTTCTAATAGGTATATTAAAATGTGATTACATTAGGTTATATTTTATGATAGGATTACTTGACCATTCCGAAAAATAACCCACCTTTTTACATCTGGCAACAGGTGTTTTAAAGTGCTGTAAATAGTTGAATATACAACATGGCTTTCCATCACTGGTCTCATTTAGAGCCTATGGTCAGCCCAGGACTTCATTACTGTCCGAAGCTGAACTGCAGGGAGACCAGTAACTGAGGGGCTGCATGGAGAGGTACCTGCTCACTGTACCCACCCATGCCTGTGCTCTTAAACTGCGCCTGTGTCCTCGGAGGCTGGACTAAGACCCATTTGAAAATACAGAATTTTAGTTCTGCTGTTAGCTGCAGATTATTTAGCCAATGTCTCATCGACCTAGAAAATAATAGCAAAACATTCTCAAATGCTGTTGAGATTATGAAAAAAAAATCCAAAATAAACTATTATTTCTTTTTCACTGTTAGCATCTTGATTCATATTCTAGTATCATAGCAATAATATCCGCAGCATTGATGTTCACTTGCAATAAACAGCTTCTGAGGTTATCAACTGTTTCAGCTTCAGTTCAGCGTTTAATCACCCGCAAAAGATATTTATTGACTTATATTCTCCAATGCCATGAACGCTACCTCTTAATTATTAACCATGTCTCTAATTTTATATCTATTTTTAAGAAAAAATGTTTACTAATTGAAACAAAACATGTGAGTGCTGTTGCTGATTTTATTTCTTTCCTAAAGCAAGTCAGTGACTAAATACAGCAGTATTTTTATTACCACCAGTACAAACACACACAAGCACCCCACATATTTCAATCACTTCTGCAGTGGTTGGTTTTATTGCTAGTTTTAATCGCTTTAATTCAATACAGTTTATATAGTGGTTTGATGAAGGTGCTAGTATCAAGTTCAAGTTCCAGTACATTAAAATGTTAACACACTGGTTACTTAATTTTGACTTAGGATCTCGTTGTTTCAGTTTCAGTTTTAACGTTACTATTTTCTATTTCTTAAGCTTTCAAAGGAAGTTAATCTATTTAGAGGCATATGTTTTTAAATATGGAGATAGCACAGTTCATTTTCTCATGATGAAAGCATATTTTGGATAATCATTTTTTTCCAAACAGATGCCCAGTTTATCTCACTTAAATCAACTGTTTCTGACTGGACCAATTCCTGGATAAGTTAATTGAGCATGGCTAAACCCAAAATGCTGGACTAATCAAGGAAATAGGAAGAGGTGATGACTATGAAGATTCTCAGCTTTCAGTAAAGGTGTTTAGTTGTTTACTTATATTCTCACAACAGAAGGAATGTAACAAACTCAGCCCACTGGAAATAATTCTGGATAATCTCACTCCATTACTTTCAGTGAAATTGAGTCTGCTCACTCTACCCTGGTGAACCAGCATCTCAGGGAAACGGGAAGGTAATAGCTCATTCAGGCGGTACAAAATAAGTGACAGAAGGAAAGGCAGACTGAAAGCTGTGTGTCTTTAGTTTCTAATTTATGTTAGTAGTCCGCCATTAATGTATTAGCTTCTCATTGGCTATATTCAGCATCAAAAATCAGCGCATTGGCCATGCTGTTCATTAGTACCAGGCAAATGCCCTGCTGTCTTGCACACATCACAGCTGTTCATTCATGTTCGCTTTTCAGACTGGGAAACGTGAGTTTGGAGAATACTGATGTCTTGTTTGACCCCCCCTCCCCCCCAGAATCCTCTTCTGAGAAATGCATACTAAAAGTAAAAGAAAAATCAGATTCTTGGATATCTTAGCTGTCAAAGAGGGTAACTTTCTATTCTTAGTGCTTTGAATATACTCATCTATCACTTTCTGTGATATAGTTCATAGACAGACAGCTCATGGGACCGTGCATAGAAATACATCATCATTGCAGCCTTTGTATATAAAAATAAAATAAAATAGTAAGGTGGCCTCTAGAGCTGATGGTTGGAAAGAACTTTTTATGGGTCAGGAACTGCATCATGAATATTTTGGTTAATTAATAATTTTGTACATGTGTATAATTCTACTACTTTTGAGTTCGGCTTTAATAAGCATAACAAAGATGATGATAACTGATGCAGTTATTTCAGTTACCAGTTGTTTGGTTGTTTCTGAAGTCTTACTTTCCTAGGTTGCACATTTAAACTTGTCCTTAATTTGAAGTAACCAAAAAGTGCACCCTGTTCCAGGTCTTTTGCTAGATCATCAGTGACCACAATTCTGGACAGGTACATCTGCAAACTAATAATCTCAGTTGAAATTAACTAGTACCATTACTGATGTGCCAACAGCAGTGCAGCTGTAATTAATTTGTATGGTATCAGGGAAGAATTTGGTTCCTCTCACTAATGCAATAACCAAGCAAAGGCTTTTGCAACTGTTCTGATGCCTGTGAACAAAAGGGGATAATGACAAACTTCTAGCTCAGTTAATTAATAGATACAGACACATTTAGAACCTTTGAATGGATCTTTTTGGTCTCCTCATGGAGGGTGCTGTAACTGCTAGGTGGCACATAATGTTTTCCTAGGGCTCTTCCCTTTGGTTTTGGATTTGGAGCACAGTCGTAGAGTGATCTGCCTGAAAAGTTCACATCGCTCCTGTGCAGTAGCAGGCCAACGGTCAAAAAATTAGCTCAGGCTATGACAATCAAGAAACACTGTCAGGCATCTGACAGCTACTAAAAGTACAACTTAATATATATACCTGGAATTATAATTCTACCACTGTCTGTCAAATTTCCATCTGTCTAAGGGTGAGCACTCCATCCCTTTGACGTGCTAATTTTCAGTTTAAAAAAAAAAATTAAAATGTTTTTCTTTCAGAAAACAAAAATTACTTTAAAGCCACCAGTCTACTACTCGTAGGCAATTTTACAGAAATGATGCGGTGCATTTGCATAGAAGAAAAATCTCAAAAACTTTCAGGGCTATTTTGCAGACGTACTAGAGTGAGTGCTTCCACTACGGAATGGTTCTGCTGATAGGAAAATATGTGTGCAGCTGCATGCCTCCAGCAAGCAGCAGGACTGCTTTGAATTGCACAAAAACGGTGTTCTTCCTGTCCACTAACCTCTTAATTTTTAAGTTTCAACAGATTATTTTATGACTTACTGCATGTAAGTCATTAGAAAAGCAGAAGCAAAAACCCCGAAACAAAAATTTCTAGCACCTTCCTCCCACCATAAACTGATCCTCTCCCAATACTTTGTAAAGCAGACATGCAAGGAATAGTCCTACAGCTTACACAGTCTGTTTTTTTCAACAAGGCACCTCTACTAGAGAAGGAATCAGAAAAGAGCTGGCATACAGGAATAAAATAAAAAATAGCCAGGCAGTCATTCTGGGAGGTGATGGCCTGCTGGGTCGTATGAGGCTATCAGCTAAACAGGTTAGTGGAATCACCCTGCATGAATAACAGACAAGACTATGCTTATGAATGTTTATTCCTGTGCAAAGGCAAAACCTTTTTTTTTCTTTGTTATTATTGTTTGCAAACACTGAAACACTCATGCGGACTTCTGAGGCTAATAATAAAAATTATAAGAAATCGTAGAGATTTTAGGTTTTATTTTTTCTTTTTTCCTGTGTAGCTATTTACAATCAGAACTTACTTTCCTGATAAATGAAGAGAAGATGCAAAGTGGATTTGTCACTATGAATGAGAGCCTTGAAAGTTAACTTCTTTCTGAGTATTCATAAACTAGACTGGTTGGTCTGTTGTATGGTAGCTGTTTTATCTACCTATTCCTGGTCTGAATGTCTTAAGCAAGGATCTGCAGCCTAATAGTAATTTTGACCCTGTTCATGGGTAATCCATGAATGCAAAAAAAACGGAGAGCAACCACCACAAGCTATTTGTAGTGAATTCTTTACACAGCTGTACATGGCAGACACTTGCCTTTGTGTAGAAGACTAAGGGGGTCCTAATCCTCTGTGAACATACACACTTCCAAACAAAGGTGGGTAGGGCACACACGCAAAAAGCATCCTTTTCAGTGGTCACCGTGAGGGGTGATATTCTGAAGTATTACCTCACTTTTATCGGTGTGAGGTGTGTTCAGTAATGAAGACCCAAGACAGGGGCTACTGAATGTGATAGAAGATCTTACAACTAATTAAAGAAGAGCACAAAATCTTTTCCTTTTGCTGTTCTGAGGGACATGCAGAAGTCCGAGTTACCACATTTCTTTCTTTGCTCTCTTCCCCGCCCCACAAGTAGAAAGCTAACGATAGGCATCAGGCAGTTTTTCAGTGAAAATGTTGAGGAAATCAATAGGTTTCCCCCCACCTCCAAATTTCAGTATTGATCAAATAGCACTGTAGGACAAAACTGTTCCAGACAGGTTGAGTGTTAATCCTTAAATCCCCATGCATGTTGTAGGACCACCAAATTCAGTATGATGATTTCTGTCATTAATGCTATATATAAGCATACATCTGAGAAACTGACTTACAGTCTCTTCCCCGTAAGGCCCGGCCTGGCTTATCTTACCTGTTACAGCGGGAACAGGCATGAATATCTGTCAGCTAGCTGTGAGACAAGAGCCCTATATTCACTGAGATAGATATGTCACCTTGCTATCCAGTAGGATTTGTGAGTGCTCAGTAATGCTAAAACTAAAGTACAATGGATATTTAATATGCTATTAAATCCATGGATACACACTTACACCTGTTCCAGCAATATAGCAGGGCAAATTTTATTCTTGATTACTGTATTACAGCAAATTTTGTAGTCATGCTGTGTGTCATTTTGGCAAAATGACAGTAGTAGCGTATGGATGTTTAAACTTTATTTTTTGCAGCCTTGATTTATTTATGCAAGTGAGATATCTTTCATGAATTTTAATCTAAAAACTGGGTTTACAAAATCTCAGTGCATCTGCAGTCACCAATAAGGCCTCTTAGCTGAAGCAAAGCTATGAAAAGAGCTAATGTCGACTATTTGTAAGCTCTGTTGGGTTTGTTTCTCATCTGAGGCATTGTTGCATAAAATGCATTTCATATTTTGAAAAAAAATTATGACTACAGTCTTTAGGTTTTTTTAATGCAGACTGGGGGACCATAGGGATTTCCAAGTTTTCTGATAAGAATGCTTCCCAGCCTCTGTGGTGAAATATACTGTTATAAGTCTTTATTCATTTATTTATCATGCTGCAATTCTCAAAAAAAAAAAAAAAAAAGAAAAAAAAAAAAGACTTATTCTATAGTGAAATCATTGATCATATGTAGAACTAATCATGGATGAAATGTAAATAATTTATATGTAAAATTAATTTGCCTAATGGTATGGGAGGTCCGTTGGCTATATGGCAGCTTTACTGCTGTTCTGAAGCACTTACTATTCTGGGGAAAAAATAATAATAAAAAAGTAAAGCAGAGCAGTGATTACAGTCTGAGCTTTGCAAAAAGGCTTTTTCCACATTCAGGATATACTCTCAGTTTAAGAGCTCTAGTTTGGAATGCATATTGTGTTGCAGTAGGTGTGTTTATCTTTTTTAAGTACCCAGCCTGACAGAGGTCTAATTTGGCTGGATCCACACTGGTACTATCAAAAGAAGTCTTTCAGCTCAGTTTTAGGGAGACTTGGATGAGGATCTCGGCGTGGGAATGTGAGCCATGTATGCAGTGGCCTCCATGTTGTGTATTTAATGAAGGGCCTGGCACACTTCTGGGCACTTAAAACAATAAATAGTAGTTGCTGCATTTAATCTGTTAGTGTGTACAAATGTGTGCGTGTATAAATGTGTGCGTGCACGTTTGTGTGGTGAGTGCATGTGTGGGGCTGAATAAAGCACAAAAAATGTCTGCTACCAAATGACAGCTCCTGGAGGGCAGGGGAGGAGCTGGAGGACACCCTTTCCCAAACTTGTGGTACTCCTGTGTTTTGTGTGACGGCAGTGCTTGCTGGCATTTCAAGCTGGAAATCGTGCTGTCAGTGATGAGCTCTGCAAAATATGCAGGCTTTGACCTCATTGCTTAATGAAAGAAACAGTAGGCTGCACTAGTGGGATCATCGTAAGGTCAGTGATTAAAACAGTATTGTAAACAATACTGATACCCTCGTGGTATTCAAATTAACCTCCTACTAAGATTATCTGAAGCTGAACAGGTCTTTGTTAAGATTGTCCAACCTGGTGTTAACAGTTTACTGAAACCCAGATGAAAAAATCCTTCAGGTCCAACATGCTAGGAGATGGATTTATTTTAAAATACTGTCTTCTGAACAAAAGCTCTTATTCTGCAATGGATTACATGTATCTAATAAACTGCTGCTTTTGTATCTTACGAGTATGGCCCCCCTTCCTGGGACATGATTACTTTTATTGAGTTCACTTGAATTCCTTGCTTTTACCTTCAACTAAAAAAGTTGAAACAACCATTCTCCCAAGAATCAAACAATAAGTTAGGGAAAATTGGATAATGATGATTAAATTGAAAAAAGAATTATAGATCTTTGGGTCTAGAAAATGAGTATTTATAGTAAAAAAGCCTGCCAAATTTGAAAAAGGTGTCATTTGCATTCCTTTTTTTTTTCCCCTTTAATGTTTGGGATTGTCTTACTGAAATGGTTCTGTGAAACGGAGATGAGTAAGAGATGACAAAAATTCCTTCTCCCTATGTTAGAGCTCCAGTGTTAACCATTCATATTCCTTGAACAGGATAGGAAAAGCTCCCTAACTCAGATGATTTATTTTTTTTAGCTTAATGGGGCTGAGAAGGTATTTTCTGGAAATGCAAAACCTGTATATCAGCAGGCTGTTGACTTGCATGGGGCTGTGAAATAATTCTCTATGCAAAGGACAAAAATGGAAGGTGCCATGGGGCAACAGTACAATTACCACCAAGATGTCCCTTTCATACTACACTAATATTCTTAAAAGATGGATTGCTTTGCTTGGCTTGCTCCAAAACCTGGGACTGATAAAGTCTGAACAAGCCTTCAGACTGCTCCATCAACACACATATATGCCTCAGGCAAAGTGAACGACGGAAACAACCTACCTTGTACACACTCGTATTTCTATGATTTAGTGAGAATCAACTGTACACCATCTCTTTGACTCATGAAAGATAAGGAGACACCAGAAACCCAGACATAATTAGATGATAAATTGAATGTGGACAATAAGAGGAAAAGGAAATGATCCCAGCTGAAAGGAACACTGCTCTTCTACAGGAAGATGGCGATAAAAACCAAAAAGGTAATACAAACAATAACATCTAGAAGCTAGGCATGTGGTATTCGGTAACAACGTCCCCTTTTACGACTATGAAACGGACAAAAAAAGAAAGTGTAAAAAACAGTGTGAGAGTGGAGCATGGAACCTGGAGAGACAGGGAGGGTCGTGCATGGAAAGGTTATGTGTATTTACTCTCCAGTGATCCTGCAAACTCTAACATGAGAACATGGGAGTTACCTGGTTCCTTCCCTCCTGACATTTTTCTGTTTTCTGAACAGAATTTAGGATAGCAGAAGTTTTACAGAGACATGAATGCAGGACTCACCCAGTTTCCAACTTCCCGAGTGCCCAACCCAGCCCATGTTCCTACACGTCCAATTTGCAGGCTCTTTTTGATCCCACTGACCTGTTCCTATGCAGCAGTAGCTGGTAATCCCTGGGTACAGCTTTGCCTCCCTGGGGCACCGAGGGTTGGATGCCCTTGCTGCACTTGGACGATCCAGCCAGGATCCTGCCTCAGCGCTCAAAAGAAGCGAAGGCAGAAGAACTGAAACAGCTAGCTCCAAAATGGGAGTAGCATTAAAGGTGCAGCAATGCTACCTGTAATACCAGTAAATTCAAGTAGTGACAGTGGTAAAGCTGTAACTTTAACAATAAGGACTCACACAAAGGCAGTAGAGTACAAATGATTCTAGTAAACTGTGAGCAGTGTAATAAAATCCTGTTCTAAATGTCATTCTAGTCAAGAGATACAGAACTCTCACTTTTGAATAGTCCTACAAGAGACTGAATAGTACTACTAGTGTTCAGATGAGCATGAAATAAGGCAAATGTAGCAAAGCTATGAATTCTAACACAACTACAGCCATGGATGTTCCTGAAGCATATTTTGCCCTGCAGTTTTATAGTACTGAGTAACTTCAAGCTCATTTTTCTATGTCTCTCTAATGTTCAGTTTCTTAAAGCTGGCATCAGAAATCAAAGGCAGAGATGCAATTCCGTACAAGGGTTTGTTTACTTTTCCCATTGTCCGTAACCAACATCTACCTGGTGTGAGTCCTCCCCCATTTATTCTCCCCAGAGAAGGAGAATTTAGAATTTGACTCAGGCTTTTTTATGATACAAAAGATAGAAAAAATATTTTTTAAGAAGTGTATGATCTACTCCACGTATAGTTAGAGAATACTAAAAGAGGTCGCCGCAATTCTGTAGCATTACCAACTCTGGCATAACTCGCTGTTAGATCCCAACTCCTCCCATATACCCTGAAGTCACACCACTGTCACTGCTCGCTTTTCTCCGTCTCTTCTAGAAGAGAAGAAAGGGAGCAAGGAAAGAGGCAGATACCTGAGCCCCTTCCCTGTATATCAGCTTAAAAATGTCCCACCTTGTCCTCACAACCAGGGACCACATCCCTTTCCCGCTCACCCCTGTAAAGGTGTAAACCCTTTGCCCTCTTGCTTAGGATCCCAAGTCCAACGGCAAGGATTCCCAGCTGGGGAAGCGAGGCTGTGGTCTGAGAGGAGCTATGGGTAGGAAGCGCTGACAGCAGTGAGGCTCCCCCTGTTCGCTAGAGACCTCTTCAAAAAGTGACTTTGGTTTGGCCCAGACTGTCTCGAGCAGATAGCCACGTGGAGCAGAACAAGGCCACTAGAGTAACCTGTCTCCAACCCCCTCCAAGTCTTGCCATGCAAACCCTGGAAATGAAGACAGCAGTAAAGCTAAGAAAGGCTACTAAAGAAATGTTCTCTCTTTTTTTTTTTTTTTTTTTTTTTTTTTGTGGTGATGGATTATATTAGGGAAGGTGAGAAGAAAATCGCATTAATTACGGTGAAAACAACAATATACTGTACCAAAGTACAGCACTGAAGTACATGCATGAAGCAGTGAGGAAAAACATTGTCTGTACTATACATATTCTAAAATATTTCCTGCATTGACATGAGGTGCTTTCTTTTTTTTTTACCTAAAGTTATGTAAAATCATGTAACCTGTTGCACATGACTTTCTTCTGCCCTTGGGCTAACTCACACACTTTCTCTTTGAACAGCATTCAAATTTCATTCCCTCGAATGTGCATAATGTGCAAACAAGCTGAGGCAAAGGCTGTTCTGGTTTTGGCTCATTACAGGCGTGTGTGTGTGTAAATATATACATTTTATTTTACACACATAAAGACATAAAGTGGTGCAAGCACCGATGTTAGAAGGCGCAATAAGAAACTTGTTAATGGGGAAGGGAGAGAATCCAAGAAGCATGTTGTTAATGCAGGCTTCATTGAACAGGTCATTGCATACCACTTCGCATTCAAATAAAAGATGGTGATTTGATACATACTCCTGTTTTCCTGGCAATATGTCAATTTGTGACACAGCACCATAAAATGAGGAACCAAATGAAATATAAAGTTGAGATTTGTGATGATGTTGTTAAAAGAATAGTAACAACCGCTTTAAAAGAAGGGAGGTTGATTTTAGCACTATGAATGACAGAATCCATTTTGGGAATAATTCTGATATCAGCAATTTCACTGAGAAAACTCAGAAGTAGCATCAGCTTCTGCAGAATAAAAGTAAACTTGGTCCAAAAGGAGAGGTTGCAAACATATCTAGTGTTACTGCCTTCATTTAAATAACATAAAGTGTAACAGACACAGGCCCTATATATAGATCCTCATATTAGGTAACTAAAACAGTGCAGATACGATAATGATATACCAGATGACAAAAGTATGATTTCTGTATAAATATGCATTTGTATAAAAATAAATATATATACATAGCCGATAGGCAGGCACGCGCACACACACTTACAAGCACAAGTATATGCAATATGCAAACACACCTGTCAGGTAGCACACACTTATTAGCCATAATTAAGTATAAATGTTTTCTAGACATTTCCTATTAAACATTTCACTAACTGCAAGTATATTAATTTTTAAATGTCTATACAGTATTTTACACTGGCCATGAGGACTCAACAGAAATTGTAGAGACACCTCTACGATTTAGAATTTTTTTCATGTTACCTTCATTACAAATGTCTCTGCTCCTGGAAGAGCTGCCAAAGTATTAAACCACCCTAACGGAAGCTGCTCAGAAGTGATTTTTTGACAGGAACATACAGAGTTCCTAGAGTATGTTTCTTTAAAAAGAAATAAACTATTTTGGATTCTGCACTTTGATAAACTGCAACACTGTTGGGACACTGCAGAGTAAAAAAAAATATCAGAAAAGATTTTGTGTTTGGATGCTTGCCTTCACAAGGTTTGGTTTACTTTCACTCTGTGTTTCCTGGTTGGTAACTAGGAGAAAAGCACCAGCAGTCCAGAAGCAGCAGCAGCAGCTGCAGCAACAAAAAGGTCATGAAAACTAAGTGCTATGCAAATAAAGGCAATAAAACAAACAGATCATTTAAAGCATAAAAGAAATAGAAGAAACAACCATAAATCAACATGCTTGGGAAAGAAAATTAAAATAAAGGGCAGTTTGAAACAAATCAAAATGTCATCAAAACAAAAAATGGCAAAACCATAAAGAACTAATAAAATAAACAGTAATTGGAAGAAACTGCAAATAAAAATAAAATGGAACTAACAGGAGCAACAGGTGGTTGCTTTTGTTACACAGAAGAGTGAGTGGAAACAGAAGCTTTTGGAGTTCCCCTAAAGATGGGAATGCTGTTGGACCACCAGCCCTAGCCTGTGAAGCTGTAACAAGAAGTGATCAACCCATTTCAAAGTTTTAATCCAAACACGCATTTGAATTTTCTGTCAGTCTGGATGCAAAGTTGATGCCTGTTTCCTCCATTTATCTAGTAAGCTACCAAATTAAAAAGAAACATCTCAATCCTTGACTCACCACCACCTCCCCTGCCCCAGCCAAAAGTGTTGATTTAAACACCTCAGAACCTGACAACCAGCAAAATCTTTGCCTGCGTCTTTTGTGCATGGAAATCGGATTTCAGGTCTGGACACACACTGGTGCTGAGGCCCGTTGGTGTTACCCTGCTTGTGCTGTGGAGCAAGCTCAGGGAGTTGGCTCTGGCTCTGCTGCCTCCAGGATGCCTGTGGAGGACAGGACGGGACACAGTGCTGTGAGACAGCCCCCAAGGTTGTAAGATGAGCACCATGAAGCGGGCAGGGAGAGAAAAAAACCCACCTGCTAATAAATGGCTGTAGAGGTAGCATTTCACTACTAACTAGACACTAGCTCCTAAAGGAGGAACTCGCCAAATTAACGCAGTATATCTGTTTTATTAGCTACAACAAAAGAACAGCAAAGAAACAGTTGTGGCCAAGATTTGTGAAATAAGCTTAAATTAATAATAGAGCGAAGAAAGGGCCTTCGCTGGGCTATACAGAGATGGAAGAGAGGGGCTGCTGGTATGATGTATTGCTCTGCAATGGCTTAAATCAAACGGTAACTTTCACAGAAAGTGTAGAGTTGAAGTTGATGTACTGTCAACAGCAGTGTGAGTAGCTGCGCGCTGCCCGCCTGAAGTTCCCCCATGCCTCCCTGCAGCTGGCCAGCTGTGGCGGCTGCCTTCCACGCCTGGGGGGCTGCAGGGCCGGTTGGTGGCTGGCTGAGGGACAGCTGTGGTGAGCTGTCATCCTGCTCTACCGCTTGTAACCCACCTCACATGGCTGTGCGACACCTGGGTTCTGGGCTAAGCAGGCAGAGCCGCCGCATCACACTAGTGTGAGAATCGAGCAGAAGAGACTCAGGAGTGCAGCTGCAATAAGCTGCAGCTCTGGAGCTATTTCCTTAACGACAGAAATAGATGAATAAAGTAGCTGAACAGTACATGTTCATCAAGCCTACGAGAAACCTAACACCCTGCTTCAGCAGTTTATTTTGCCTTCTTTATTTTTTTTAATCTATTTGTTCTTAAACGGCCCCTAAACCCACGCTGTGCAGTAATTTATACAAATATTCACAGGCAACTCTGCACTCAGTATATATAATTTTATTGTTTTGACTTAAAAGTCACAAGACTGAAATAAAAATGCAGGGGTGGCACTTTGCCATACTGCCCCTAGAGAACAAGAGGCTGTCAGCCTGAGCTCTGTGCCAACAGGTTGCTGTGTACTAGACTAAACTGAACAGCAATAAGTCTACACAGCAGAGCTTTGCTGAAAGATGTGATCACACCTCCTAATGTGACTCCATGGCTCTGTTACTTACAGCTAAATTACATTATTATGACTTCATTGTTGAATCCCAATTCTCCTAATTATAGCCTAGAGATCTATTATTTGATTTTGTAACACCAAGTGCTTCTTTTCTAAATCATGTAATCTCTTGTAGCTTATTAATGTCAGGTTTGTGCACACGCAGGGACTTGGTTGTTTGCCAGGCAGAATCAAATTTTCAAATTTTCACTGTGTTATGTTGCAGGGGTTTGCTTGTTACAATCTAATTATATTGGCACTGAAAGCAAATTTATATTATAAAGCACTTTAACTCTTTCACGGAAACATATTTGCATATGTAAGTGTCTCGCCATTGGTCTATTAGCTTTTTCATTGCAAAATTTTTATGGGATTGTGTGGAAAAGAACAATAATTCTGAAACCATTAACTATTTATTTTCCTTTGAAAACGTGAATGTTTTCATTTAAGGTGATGTTCATTGTCATAAACCCGTGAGTTAAATGCAAGTAGGTGCCACACATGAATCTGCCTTTATGCTTCATAATGACAGAAGCAGAAAAATGGAAATTTATTGTTTTATTAAATGACATAAATTTTAAAATGCCATTTTAAATTGAGAGTATAGTTCCCCAGTATAAAAACTCTCTGTCAGGTGGCTTGGGTTTTGTTTACATAATTCCCAATAATGTTAAATATATTTGGTTGCGAGTAGAATATTTTATAGTATGAGCAAGCTTTAAAGTCCCCAAAATATGCATGTCATTAGCTTCTGCTGAATTGGATGGAAGCTGAAGGGACTTATGATCTTACCAGAGCCAGAGAGTGAGCAAGAGCGAAATAAAAGACTACAATTCTCAGTGACTGCGTTCCCCTTGTACGAGGGTTGGGGCATGAGTGGTTTTAAAGCTCTCTTTAAACTGCCTGGTTGTGCAATGCGTCCTCAGGGCTGCGAGGGCTGTGCCCTGCTCTGCCATTCCCGCAGCAGAAATAAAAGGCTGCTGTTCCACTGGCTTCCTCACCTGGTGTAGCTGTGAGCGGCTCCAGGAAGGAATGGGTCTGCATCATCCCAGTCTCCTGGTTGCTCCCAGCCAACAGCTTCCACTTCTCTTGCAGGAGGCTGAGTGACTGTAGCTGCAGCCTAAGTCACACAACTGGCAGTTTGGTGATTTTTTTTCATTTGCCCCTGCCCTCCCCCCATCAGTTCCGATCAGATCATGGACTGGGACCGACCTGCTGTGCAGTCAGAAGACTGTGCAGCTCGGTCCAACACAAGAGAAAGTGCAAAGCCTGCAGCTGGGGCAGATGGAGAGAGAGGGGAGAGCAGGGCTGCTCCTCTCAGCAAGACCTTACCACTTACCCGCTAGATTAGGTATAACATGAAACTGCACCCCAGCCTGCACTGACTGTCTGCCTCCTCCAGCAACTAGGACAGATAAAAAGCAGCTAAGCCATGACATGCAGCCTCCCTTCCCTGCTTCTGATACTCGGCATTTCGTTGCTTCTGCATTGTAGTTAGATTTCCGCCATACGGAACAAAATGTTCCGTAGGGGATAATTCTGCCTAGAATATGATATATCTCTCTGCTGTCAGAGAAGCAGAAGACAGGGTCAGCATTCAGGGGAGCCTAGGACTGAGCAATTTGGGGACGATTTTGTCATTCAGCATATATCTATAACAGGATTAGCAGAACGGGGCACAACTTTTGTTGCTGTAGTGAGACAGATGTTTACATACTAATATGAATATGGGATCATGATGGAGAAAACATACGTAGACACAGTCGCCACTAGAACTTAATGGATTGCAAGATTTATTGCCAGCAGAACAGAGCCTGCCCCTGTTGCCCTGCCTAAGCAGACCTCGATGTTTAGCCCGCAGTATTCAATAGAACTCTTTCCATTGACTTCAGTGGACTCTATTTCTATACGTTTCAGGTAGCTAATGAGTGTGGTGACCTACATAGTATTCTTTGATGAATCTCAAGAAATACTATGATATGAGATAGGTATGATGTGTTTCTCAGAAATAGTTAATAAGTACTGTATTACTGCTTTATTCCTCCTTTACAGGGAGAAGCCTACCCTTCATTTGCTTTTTTCCAGATGCACATTGCGAGATACTGACCTGATACACTGGCAACTTCGCTAGTAAGCTCACTGTCCTGTCATTTGAAGAAGATTCCAGTACCTAGTTCTGTGCTTCTTGTTAGATTTTTGCTTTTATTTATCCGGTCCATGGTCACCAGACCAAATAGCAGTTGACATATGTTTATGCAGTTAGCGGTCCTTACTGAATCAAATCCAATGTCAGTTCTACTGAGTGAATAATAAAGTGTAGCTTTCAATGCCTATTAAAAACACCCCAATGGTGGGCTTCCCAGCTGAAGAAATGTGTAAACTCTATAGCCAGATTTAATGGGTTGGTTTATGCATGGATCACCTTACACTGCACGTGAGTACTTTTAATATTTGCAAGGATTATCATCTCCATTCCAAGCAGGTATCTGGAAAGACAGCTGCAGGAACACCTACTTTTTCTATGTAGTCAGGTGTTTTCTCCTATATATTTTGATTCTGTAAAAACATCCAGGATCACTAGCAAAGTTGCCACCAGTCAAGTGAGTAATAAGAATGAAAAGAGATTTCCCTAAGAGAGAGTAAGATACCAAGGACAAAACTGCTGTCAAGATACAGTGGAACAAATGGGCATTTTATGTATTGAAGAACAAATGTTAAATTTACCACACTTGCAGGAATTTTAACCTATTTGAGCTGATCCCTGTAAAATCCAGGCCTTATATTAGAAGCAGCTAAAATGAGAAGAGAATTGCAATTAGGGTTGTAATGCAAGTAGCACAGAGATCCGAGTTCCCCACCCAGTAGGTTTATGCACATACACAGACGCGTATTACTAAGCAACATAAGCACTATGAAATTTGAAAGAGCCACTCTTGTGCCTTCTGTGGTGCAAGTATGAGAGCTTTGACCAAGGAAAGCAATAGTCCATGGTAAAGAAGCGATGAAAAGCAATTACACAGCAAATTACCCTTCTGTAAGGGTGTTCAGTAAGAAATACTGATCTATGGCTACTTAAACGTAATTTGCAGCAGATCACAGATCAAATGTATGGATACATCTGATGGCCCCTCTTACTGTGCTACTGAAGTAGCATATTCAATAATTTTATGTAGCTGTCTAACAAGGAGATGAGTTTTTGACCCAAAAGAAGCTCCAGAGCTTAGATTTTCTTTGTAGTAAATTCATAGAATTACAACGAAATAATGGATAGTGGTATTTCTCGATTACACAGTTAAGGAGCAATCACCTGCCATGTTTGCATATCCAGTTGACCTTCCTAATCAAATCACATGATAATTGAAGATTTTAAAACAAATTCAGTGAAACTGCTTGAGAAATTGCCATGACAATTTTGATTCTGATCTTCATCTCAATCATACTAGCTGCTCACACATTAGTTTTATTTTGCTACAAATATTAATGAACTTTGCTTCTATTGTTTTTTTTTGTTTTGGTGTTTTGTTTTGGTTTGTTTGTTTGTTTCAGCACAGTTGATGCTGTAGAGGTTTGCACTTTGCCTTGCACTTTTTTTTTTTTCAGTTGAGGTGTGTATGTACATCCTGGCCTAAGCACATTCATTGATGCACTTCATTTTTTTGGAAGTAGCACAGACAGATGATAGGACTTGCTGGTGAAGCTGCAGATGTTTGTCAAAATTTGAAACAGAAGTAAGGTCTCCTAAGCCCTAGAGCTGTGGGTTTATTCTGGCCTTTCTAGTCCTTTATAAATATATACTGGATTTCTGTCCATTAATGTTTTTTTCTCAAAACTGTGCTGTTTCAGCTGGATTTAATGCATGTGCACTCAATGTATTTTTTTTCCTGGGGAACATATTTAATACATAATCAATTATTAAATAGGGGAGGTGTGAAGAAATTGAATGAAAAGGAGACACCCATACCAAACCAATTTTTGTTGGCTACATGACTCATTACTGACCCTTACTCAGTGCTCCTATTGTGCTGAGTGCCTTATAATGAAATATGCAGGGTTAATAGCTGTAGTGCAGTGGGTTTAAGTAAAACCACAGCAGGTGTGTGCCTTAACGAGGTGTTAATGGGGAGACAGGTGCATGTAAATATGGAGCAGGAGGGCACAGGAATGGCTGGGAGAGAGGTCAGAGCAGTGTGACCACAAAGTGCTCTAACAGCAGTTACAGAGTTAAGTGCTAGTTGTGATGTGGTCTTTGAAAACGGGCAAGTGAGGCCTGAAAGACTTCATCTACCCTAAAACATTCGGGGGGGTGTGCCCCTTCAATGGAAGAGGCTGACAATATGAAAACTCCGAAGATAAATCTTGTTTCTTCATGTACTTGGCTAAATGAGTTTTCCCAGGAAATATTGTGGAGACTTTTTCCCAGACTAATCACTGGTTCCAAACTTGGTGCATGTGGCTTGGGCACACAGGTATGCGTGAGGGGTCACATCCCCACTCACCTTTCATAGAAAGCATTTCTATGGATTCTCCCACAGGAAAACCCAGATATTGACAGCCAAGGGCCCTGAACTGCTGAGCGAACATGCAGCAAGAAAGGCTAAAACCAAGCAACCTTCGGTGCCAGGGAAATGCAGAGCTTCTCTGATAAAGGAGGAACTGATTCACATGTTCCCAAATGGTGAGAAACAGCCCTTTTTGGATACACAACAGCTGACAATGCAGAAAGCCACTGTCAGGAGCAGTGGCCATAGCACAGCAGTTCCAGAGCTGGTGGCTGTGCAGGGCTCTCTAGAAAAGCACTTTCCTAGGCTTAGAAAGTTGAAGCCCTCCTTAGGCGAATTAAAATGTTAGCCTTTTCTACTAAAACTGCCTATGACCTCTCACGTTCTGACTGTAGGAGACCAGTCACCTTGAGTTTTGTTGTACTATCTTTTTTATTTGGTTTAGCAAACAATCATAAAAAAGTGTTATTGTTGATGGTATCATCACTCTCACATGTTAGAAACTATGACTGCAAGAGGAATAATTCACACGTCAAAAATTCTCCTGGCTAACACTACCACAAATATCACTATTTTTCTCCTGGCTGACTTCTTATGATGGAGTCTTCTATTAAAACCTTTTTTCAACCCTGGACATAAAAGGCTTCCTTTTCAACAGTAAAATAAAAAGTAACACTCTGATTCTGGGAAATAATGGTCCCCCAGATGCTGTGAAATGCCATCTTGGTGCCTATTCTACTCTGTGGTAGACATTAGCAATGTTTTAGGCAAATCAGAATAGATTCCTTTCGAAGATTCATGATGAACAAAATCCTTAGCAAAAAAAAAAATATGTTTTTATTAGCACTTTTCTCTTCTTATTACTCCTTACATTTCTGACAGTTTCATCTCCTTCTTAGTTGTGAAACAGGAGTATATGATAAGTCAGCTCCAAATGTCATCCTCAGGGTATTTCTTTAGGCACCTGACATAAACACCATTAGCTCAGATTACTCAATTACCTGCTGGCATTCGGAAGGTGCCTAAAGAAATAACCTGACTATATTGATGGAATTTGCATTAAATGTGAATGGGTAGTAAAAAAATTCTGGATTCTTTGACCTCTTTGTGGTTTGTATTAAAAAATAGCTAACTAGGATCTCTTACGTTAGAACAGCTGCATGCTTTTAAAAAAGCTCCTAGAAGTTATTTACTTTTTAAAAGTCTTTATTTATAACTTCTCATGGTTGAAAAATTAAAATAGTCTATTTCCATTAAATTACACTGCAAAAAATTAAACTGAAGGAACAAAGTTTAATGACACTGCTTGAGTCTCGTGGAAAAAGGAAAAAAATATGCTAACCTCTGAAGGCTGCTTGTTACTCTTTAAGGTAATCTTCTGAGTTGTTCATTTTTTTCAGTTTGTAAGGCAAGCTGACAGGCACTTTGGACAACTTATCATGACACTGTGTGCCATAAATGTGATGCAGTGCTTCATAAATGTGACAAAGTACTTCCAAAACAACTGTTGACTTTTAAAGGCATCCTGCTTCTCTAAAAGTAGGATATTTACTGTAAGTGCAGTTAGTTGAGAGTCTCAGCTAATTTGCTACCTACACATCTTTAATATGTTTGTGAATTCAGAAGATGTTCATAATTTTAAGTGTCTATGAGATTACTGTGTTTTAAACCAGGCTTGACAGCACAATAGAATCCAATAAAAGAAAGCATCAGTTGTGCAAGGGATGCTTGTACAGAAAGACAACGTGAATGCAAATAAGATGAAGAAATAATTGACAAAGAAACTGAAACATAAAAACTGCATGTGTGTTTCTGTACTGAGATGGTGATGTGGAGAGGATGTAGGAGTCAAACATAAAAATACTATTGTTGTAATAAGAGTGGTTCTAATGAAAACTGAAGCGTATAGGAGTTAAGGTAAAATAAAGCTGCTTCCCATCAGATTGATACATTAAATAATTTCTAGAAGATGACACATATTTAAATCTTCCTATCTACTTGAAACTCTTTCCCACTATAAGCTGTTGGTGTTACATATTCTTACTCTATTCTGTCAAAACAAAATATACTTCCAGCTTCATGGTCATCTGTAAATTCAGAGTTCGTTTCTCAGTAGATGGAAAAAATGCCAGCTGCATTCAGCCTTACACTGGAAGAGATCAAGTGATCTTTACAAAATTTAAATGCAATCAACATATTGGCCTCAACAGAAACTTCCCACTGTACTTGTCAGGACATACCAGATGACCCACAGGTTCATCATCACATACTATTACATGAAACGTTGTAATGTGAGAACAAGCTATGGCAAAATGAAACTATGCCTGATTATAGAACTGTAGTCACCACAACAGCTGAAAACAAAAGGAAAGAAAGATCATCCTATTTCAGCGTACCCAAGAGCTACTATTTCTAAATTCCAGGTATGGCCTCACGTGAGACATTTATCCCTCGATAAAACCCTTGGCAGCTGGAAAGAGCAGTTACACTGCATTTTACACTGCTTTACATTTATATAGCTTTAGCTATTGTGACAGGAAGAATTTAGCAATGGCAATACCGACCTCCTGGACCACTGCTGAAGGTTGCTTTATGAATCTTTTTTAATTGAGCTTGCTTAAGAAGATGCCATTCCCCTCTCCACACCTTACCACAGTGCTATGTCTGAGCTGCTATGCACAGCTGAACCTCAGCAGATCAAGTTATCTATGTTTATAAAATCTTTAGTTCTTCCAGTGATTTCCAGAAGTGATCATCAGAATAAGCAGGGAAAGACAGGAATACCTTGAGGCACAGATTGTATTGATGCCAGGGCTTCACTTTCAACAACAGCACTGTTCCACAAACTGTCTGCTGTGACAATTTAAGGAATTAATCCAAAGGCATTGACCTATTAGTCTAGTTAAGAACTTTTTAAACAAGGCTTGAAAAAAGGTGATAGTAAATGTCTTACCTATCACTAAAGATATCATGACTTCTAGAGGGAAATGTGAATCACAAGAGACAGTTAAAGAACTATCAGGACAACCTGACAAATATCCATTATGCTTATACACAGAAGCCCAAAGTAATAGGGAACAAACCGAAACCTTACAGCATAATGAAATGGATGCTTAAATGGTGTGTCAGAGATAAGCACATCACAGGGTGACAGTACTGATCTAGAACAGTACAGTTTGAGGCAGCAGAAATGGAGGAATGAAAAGCATTTCAATATACGTGAAGAATTAGCACACTTGTAGTTCTGGAATGAGAGAGAGAAAGATAAAACAGGAAAAGGACAGGCACAATTTCATGACGAGCACAGACTACTTCATCTGAAGGAGATCAGTATCACTTCTTTGAACAGGGAGAACCATGGTAACGGGTAAGGCAAAAGGGGGTGAGGATGAGGTTTAATGACCCAAGTATCCTTGGCAAAATGGCAAGGTAGAAGCAGGTCATTTTGGCATGTACTATAGAGATGTTTCAGAAGGTGGAGAAATGTTCCAGAGAAACAACAATTTAGGCTTGATTCTAACCAGTGAGGAGTGACTGGTCAAAAACCTGAAGATTGATGTGATAGTAAACCTAAAGAGTTCATGATATGCAGGAAAAAAACGTGATGAGAATAATGGGAGTAGGACAGCAGACCGACTCAGGGATCTGGTAGACTCTTTTGTGAAGAAATTTTATGGAAAACGGGACTTCACCAAAAGTGGTGGTTATGACATTAAATATTAAAGGTGCAATAGCCATCTGGCTCAATGGAGGAGAAAAAGAGGAAATGTAACAAAGCAATATAGAAGCTTCAGGACCTCTACAGTATAAGTCAAAAGTAAATAAAGACTAACACAATGGAAAGAGTGATGACTAAAGATGTGTATAAAGAAACAGACTGACATGTAAGGTTTAGATCAAAAAAGTTGGATTACAAAATGACTTATCAGTACCAAAACAAATAAAAGGTGATAAGGAAAAAAAAAAGCTGATCCATGAGTAATGAGGAATGAAAAAAGGAAGCATCCATTACTTAGCCTGAAAAAAGAAAGAAAAGTAGGTGTCATAGAACAGACCAAAGTAATTTTTTTCCCTTTTTAATTCATTCTTCATCAAACAGGTTAGCTGCAAAGCTAAGATTTTTCATTTTAATAGAGGGAGATGTGTAGAGTCTGCAATGGGAAACGCATGAGTTAAAGTGTGTTCAGATGTGTTAGATGCATTTCAGCCAGCAGGGCCTGATAGAAAATTCACCTTAAAGTTCTTTTAAAGTGAGTCAAGGCAATCTCTGAACCAGAAATGATCATTTTCAAGAATATGGAAAGGCTGGGGGAAATCCCACAGGACTGGAGAAGGCAAATACAGTAACTGTCTTTAAAAGAGGGGGAAAAGAGGCTTCAAGTAGACTGGCTTTTAGAAAGGCACCTGGCTCAAAAAGCCAGGAAAGCGTAACGTGTCCTGCAGTAAATACACAAAAGTCATTGTTCAGTTCTGAAAGCTGTACCTTGAATTTACTGGATGCATAGCAATTTTCTCTTGGTACACTCACAGATGTAATTGCCTGGATTGGTACATTACTATTTGCAAGAATGGTGACTAGCAGAATTTAAGCTGCTTGAGGTGTATTCCCTACAAATGCAGGACTGAGGCTTCAGTTTGAAGACCTTGGTCCTGAGGGCAGATCTAGGAGGCTGGGATTACAGCAGGAGCAGATGCACATCGGGGGATCTGAATCAAGCTGGCACAACATGATTAACTTTGAGTCTCAGATTGTTTTTATTTTTACGTATTTATTTTTCCCTGCCACAAGACACAAACTAGTATGTTTAGTTAGAAAAACATGTTTAATTGTACTCTGCATAAACTTCCATTTAGAAAGAAAATGTTTTTCAAATAAAGTTCTTCAAATGTTTTGTGCGACATCTGGACTTCTTTTTTATATAAAGGATCTGAAAGGAATTTAGAATCCCAGACTCCTTGTGGTTCTCACATCTTCATAAAAAGGCAGCATACTAGAATGTGCTTGCTGCTGGGAACTGACACTTCACAATTAATAAGGAAGTAAAATGTCTCCTACCAAGTACAGGTTTGATCCTGCACTGCCTAGGAGTTTTGCCTGAGGGCCTTTCTGGAGAGGACTGTGAATTGTATGCAAGATGGGGAAGAGTTTTTAAAAGCTTGTTTCCTCCTCTTACCCTCTAGCACAGGCGCTGACCACATTCGTTCTGGTATGGGCTGTGTCAGAATGCACGTGCAACACGCGCACCGGGCAGTGGTGATGGCAATGTGGCAGAGCTGTCCTCCTGCAGGCACCATCAAGACAGATGCAGTACAAAGGAGAAGCTCATACACCCAGCATATTCTTCCTAATGCAGCCTATATTCTCCAGACTATTTAGAGAAATTATAAATACAGTATGATTTAGTCCTGTAATTTTATCTCAGCTAAAAATTTCTTTGGTGCTTCCCTGGAAGATCTGATTTTTGGAGTCATGTGATGATATAAAATCTTAATCTTTGTTTAAAAAAAGTATGTTTTAAACTCTTAGACTTCCAAAGAAAAGATGAAAAATGTAAACTGCAAGGGTTCAAAAACAAAGAGGCAAGAACCAACAGGTTTTATTATTTTTTCTACTATTTTGGAGTTAATCTCACAAATTTTGATGGACTAGGTCAACTAGAATATTATTTTGGGCTCTTACTGTATGCTGTTCTCTTATTCTCTGTAGTTTAAAAATCACAGTTGCTTTGAAGAAAAATGAATTCTAGTCCAGGGCTATAGAAGAATATAAAGTTCCAACAGTTTTCGGGAATACCTAAACATTTAGGTGCCCACCTCCCATAGAAGGTCAGTGGCAGCCAGGTGTTTAACTCTTGTAAGCTCTTTTGCAAATCTCACCTGAAATCTCTGTTATTTTCAAGTAGTTTCGCCTTTTGAACTAAAGCACCAGAATTGACTCCTGCACAGTATGTTTCTTATAATTACTCACAATGGGAGACTGCACTCAGCCAACTCTGGGAGGTATTTCTGAGTCTCTGATTTCTAACATTCTTCACTTTCTCACCCTACGGTATGAACAGATTGCCTTATATTGCTGACAATTTATGTTTTCTTTCTAACACCCACCTACGTAACATCTATGTTGAGCATTTACGTTTACACTAATAGCCCCTGAGAATCAATTACCATAAGAAGATCTGTTTCTTTACACTTCAACTGATGAATCAGTCATAGGTTAAAACAAGAGGAGGTAAAAAGCCAGCATGTCTGCACTGATTTTTTTAAAACCCTTTACTTAAAAATACTCTGGATACAGATTATTTTTTTTTTCTGTCGCGTACATGTTCAATATTATTTTACCGGCCTTAAAATATGCTTTCATAAATGGATTGAGCAAAAAAACACCCAGGATGAACTGTATTTTTTATGCGCTCCAGTAGTGCGTTGTAGCCCTATGCAAGGGAGCGCAGTCTGTTTAGTTGGCACACCCTGGTGGAAGTACGTGTGATAGCAGTGGCACCTGGCTGAGCCAGGCTCCGCGCCTGAACCGATTTTACAAAGGTGGCCCCATGAGGACAACAGAAATAATCCGAGATGGCCGGCACCTATCATTACTTACCAGCCCCATGTACAGTTCTGCCATGGAAACCTGTCTGCACCCCCCACCAGGGATCCGTGGGGCCCGCTGATGACTTTCCCCTCTTTCTAAAAAGCTTTCAGTAAGAAAGCTCTGCGAAGATGAGTCCCTCCTACCCCTTTCCAAAGTTTCTGCAGAAGCCTGGGACTGTTACCTGTGCAGAATCTGACACCCATCCTGATTTGTCTTTCACAGTCCAAGGTGAAGTGATAAAGGAATGGCTTAAAGAACCTTACTCACATTTCTAGAATAGATCTCAGATGGCCAAAGTTCCCCCAGTAACTGATTTTTTTTTTAAAAAAAATTCAAATGTTGTTTGGGAATTGTCTTGTTTGGAAATGCCTTCTCTTTCTCATTACTGGTCAAATGACAGCAGAACTATTTGTTAAAAGACACCTTTGTTTCTCAGGTTCTTTGCACTTCTGTACATTTCCAGAATTCTTCATACTCTGCCCGTAACGGTCTGTGAGGTCTAACACTTCAGCCCCCAGCCATAGCTGCAAAGCAGTCTGCACGCAGAGACCTCGGGGAGAACCTCTGGGGAGCGGGTACCCCTCCGGTGGCCTTGCCTCTGCCATACAGTTTCCTACAACAAAGGCAAGCCCGAACCCCAGTTTTTGTCACCTAAGTGGTAACCCTTCCACAAGAAAACTTACAAACACCTAACACATCTTCCTGGGAGCAAAGAGCCTCTGTTCAGAAAGGATTGAGAAGAACCTGGATATCCATTGACAGTATGGCCCTTTTGATCAAACACTGCCTTTCTAACCTGGGGTTACAGATGTACAGTGGCAAAAGGGACACTGGATGAGCAAAGACGGATATCAAGTAATGCCGGCAAAATGCTTCCCGAGCACAGGCAAAATGAGCAAGAAGTCACATGAAAAAGCTCTTTAAACGCCAATCTCACAGCTCTTGGGTTCTTCCTAATTCTGAAGTTCACAGTAAGGAATTTATAAAACTATCAAAGGAATCCCTTTTTTGGAGGAAATCCATTTCAATTTAATTAAACATCCTGAAAAAATATTTAGTAAAAGATAAATATTTTTAAAGTTAATGCAAGGCAACATCGATATGTATAATTTCCATCTGAGAAGTATAAAAACCATATGACTGCAGTTCATAGTTACAGTCTCACAGCAATTTCCAAATTATAGCTCCTTATTTTAGAAGCAAAAAGACTTCATTTTCAAACCACTTGTCTGTTTTCTTATACATTACTATCAGTATTAAAAAAGAAAAAGAGAGGTTTCATGGTCAACTTTTAGCCTCAGTTTCATGTATACGAGCCTAGTATACCCATGATGTATAGAAGACACATAAATCAAGTCTCGCTTTGCAATGCAACCACAGTTAAAAAGTATTTGAGAAATATCTGAGTCACCAAAGTCAGTAACATCTTTGACTTAAAGCACTTGTGGGACACATCTGGTAAGAGACAAAATTGCCTTCTTTTTATATAAATGCTTTTTGGAGTGGAACCACAATGCAAATAACCCCAAATAAAGCAGGGAGACAACCTAACATGAATGAATGTCTTGCAGAGCCAAAAGTTTATGACAGCAGGAACCAAACTACAAGTCTGAACAGGCTTTCAGGCAGCACCATGCACAGCACTGAGGCTGTGTAGGTGTAGCTGGTTTGTTACTTAAACTGCAACGCATAGTGTCATCTCGGCTTCCTGTGAGCTTTCCTGTATTGGCAGGGTGTCCCAGGCAGCAGCACTGCGATTGTGCTGAGGGACTCATGGGAAGGGTACACCTCTGAGTTCTCATGCCCCATTAAGTGAACTCCATTTTAGTCCTAAATCAATAAAAAGGGAGATGCTAGGCTCCCATGCAGTGATCTCGCAAGATGTTACCCTCCTCTTTGCTGCTAAGTAGAACTGTACTTCAGCTGCACACACTCAGAGAAACCTCTATTCTACTTTTTCCTGTTAACTCCATTTTCAAGAGGAAAAAGCTTTCAATATTTATATTTTCACAATGAGCAAACCCTTATATACCTGCCTTTGTCTGGTACTAACAACAGTCTTAATTAATTCTAGACAAATATCAACTATGTCTCCCTTGTAAGGACTCTGGCCTCCCCAAATGGCCGTTTTCCTTTACATTCCATGGGCATGGTCCAAAGTCTGTAGAGTCAACTGGACTTAGTCAGGTGTGCTTTGGCTTGGGTCCTGCATGCCCAGCTTACTTGGCACTCATTGTTAGTAAAATTACATCTCTGCTGTGATTCTTGTGCCCCATCTTCCCTCCATAAAATTATTCATTAATCTTTCCAATACTTATTTACAGGTATCTTTCACCTTTTTTTCCTATGGTACATTGAATTAGCTCACATTTCCATTTGCTTAGTAATCACACATGGCCATGGTTCAGTTGATGTCCTCCCGGTAACATGTTCAGCTGGGGTAACTTGTCTGTGTAGCTGACCCTTGGCTTTTCACATGGTTACTATGTCATCTGATCTTTTCAAAATTTTGCTTTTTTATGATCCTATATTTGCAGTGTAGGCCTACTCTTCTTTGACCACAACACTAACACATGCCTTGGGTAAAAACAATGAAATGTAGTGCTCGGGGCCAATAATTCCACAGTTTTTCATAAACTGCAGGAAGCTTTACTTTGGTCCTCTTACTGTTTCCTCACCATTTTGCTGATACTCATACCTGAGGTAATGCAGAATATTTTAAGGTAAAATAAATAAGTGGGAAAATGACACTACATCAGTCTAAGTGCTGCTAACAGGAGTTCGAAAACAGTACAGAACAAATAGGGAAAATATTGTATATGTAAATCATTTGTGAAATCAAGTTGAAATTAATGACAAACAAAACTGAGTTCCCTTTGTGGTTGATTTCCATTTAGCTGCACCCAACAATATAATAGTTATCAAAGAAAGCTACCAATTAGATTTTAATTCAAAACATTTCCAGAAAACAGTTCCCAAATCTCAATTGATATCTCTCCAACAACCTCCTAATTGCAGCAAGTTGGTGGTAAAGAAAAAAAAAAACTGCTTTAAATGAAAAAGATGTATTCCGTCTGCTGGAGCATGCAGTATCCTTTTCATAATTATTCCCAGAATTTCCCCTATACATGAGCTTCCGCTGAAGATTATATATAGACAGATAGATATGTGTGTGTGTGTTTGTGTGCGTGCGCACATGCACATGGACATATGCTGAGAAGAAGACAGGAAATGGTATTGTATCAAAATCTAAGGAATTTATCTAATGTTCTACCACCATTTTGTGGAGTGTACTATGAGGCAAATGTTAAAAAGACCACAGAGTTCAGAGTTGGGGTATTTCTTCCATTATTTTACCAAGCGGGGTGCCTTCTTGAAAGGAACTTTGGCATAATCAGGAATTCAGAATCACCTATCATAAGATTTTCCAGCGCCTGTCTGATCCTCTGATCCAAAAGCCTTATATACCTTTTGTATCTAAACACAGAATAAAATATATCAACTTACTCAGAAACTGCAGCAAAAGCACATTCTTCCTCCACTTACCTGCATGAGGTAGAGACAGACCATCCCATGATTTTGCCTTCATCTAATGTGAGACAACACTCCTTGAACGCCCGCCGTCTTATCCTTGCAGTTTTCCTCCGTGCACAACTGAAGCTTGTTGACAGCCCTTCTGCACAGTCCTAAAGAGACCCAAGAAAGATGACACTGAGACACCTGAAGCCTGTTCTGCATAGCAAGAACATGATCCACATCACAAGAGATGGAAAAACTTAAAAATATTAAAGTTTCATGTTTCAACCAGAAATTTCCAAGCAGATGATCACAAATGTCTTTGAGACCTGCAAAATCATCACTATGGTGTCTAGGAAGCACTTAAGATACCCGACCACCCTCCACACCGAAAGACCAGAGCACTTGTCTTCATTCCAGGTCAAGGAGCAACAGCCAGCTTCTTGCTTTTAGCTTTCCCGGTTGGAAACTACATAACCCTCTAGAAAATGTTGAACCCTTCCAAACTGGATTTCTAAACATGGTATGGAGGTTGACAGGGTTATACTGCACATTCCAGACTGCACAGCATACCTTCATTGAGCTACCAGAGAAGACAGATAAGCAAACTAAAGATGAGGCAAAGGTTATAAGAGGACAGTACTAAGCATTCTTTGCAAGGAAGAACTAGATGTAGAAATCAGCATGCAAGGAACATAACAGACATTTATTAGCTAACAGTGTTATAAAAGCAGATTTTTTTTCACAGTTCATGAATGCTCTCAAATATAACCTCAGTAATACCAGACAACGCACCTCCTGGCATTCCTCTCACACTGAAAGTTTGAATCTAGTAGGACCCCTGGAACAGCTGGTTCCATTTATCTGCTCAGCAGCTACAGTTTCTGGGAGACAGAGGTCTCACAGAGACAACTGTAGTAGGCTGCATTGACCTTATGTCCTGGTTTCAGGTGGGATAGAGTTAATTTTCTTCTGGTACAGTGCTGTGTTTTGGATTTAGGATGAGAATAACGTTGATAAAACAGTGATGTTTTAGATGTTGCTAAGTAATACTTACTCTAAGCCCAAGACTTTCCAGTTTCCCACGCTCTGCCAACGAGCAGGTGCGCAAGAAGCCAGGTGGGAGCAGAGGCAGGACAGCTGACCCAAACCCGCCAAAGGGATATTCCACACCACAGGGCATCCATCACGCTCATTATATAAACTGGGGGGAGTTGGCTGGGGGCCACCAATCGCTGCTCAGGGGCTTGCTGAGCATCAGTCAGCAGGTGGTGAGCAATGGCATTGTGTATCGCTTGGGGTTTCTTTCCCTTGGATTTGATTCCTCTGTCTCCCTCTCCTCTTCATTACAATTTTTATTGTTGTTGTTTTTACTGTTATTATACTTCATTTCAATTACTAAACTGTTCTTAACCCATGGGTTTTACTCTTTTCTGATCCTTCTCCCCATCCCACTGGGTTGCAGGGTCAGGGGAGGAGTGAGTGAGCAGCTGCGTGGTAGTTGCTGATTGGGGTTAAACCACACCACCCTACCACCCAGGATAAACGAGAATGGGCTCTGCAGATCTGCCTGGCTCTTCTGGGCCCAGACTGAACAGACAGACATATGTATGTATGGTGTATGTGTGCATTTAAAGTAGCCTGCTATCATCAGTTCCTACATGACATGCCTGAAAGATCAACCGAGGGAAGTCTGAGGTACTATGCATCTACAGATGAAAGAATTATCTGAAAATTGTAGCAGTAAATAAATAAATAAAAGTTGGGGCATGTTACATTTTGCCACAATATACCTGCTCTACTTTCATCATCAATTCAACCAACATGAAAATGCCTTATTTTTCTCCAAAAAGCATCCACGGAGAGTCTGGCATCTTCAGTACACATTATATTACCTCTCGCAATTTTGCAGAACTCGGATTCACTATAAATGTTTGTGGCTATAAGACATCATCTTTGTTTTCTCACCTTGCTTTGCCAATTTAGTTTTATTTTCCATAATCAGAAAATCTCTTTAAATGTTAGAAAAATCAATAATTATGTGAAAGATTTTTTTTACAGACTATATTTTTCCATTTGTTTGCAGAAAAAAAACCCCAAAGAGATTTAGGGTCTTCAGCAGACTAATGGAAGAGAATCAAAAGGTGTCAATGCAATCTCTGGCACAACAAATTCAATCATTGTATCCATTCAAAGAAGTTGTAACACTATTTCATGTTACACTCTATGTCCCTGACTTTGTGCATTTTTACTTGATCACATTTGCCCACAGAAGAATGCAGATGACTTCCCTTCCATGTAAAATTAAGTTGAGGAACTAGCAAAGCAGAGTAGTTTGTCTGTAGTATCTGCAAAATCTGTTTTAACAAGGGATTCTACCCACCACCCATTCTACAGCTAAGGTCAGCAACAGAATGTGGTTCTAGATGCAAACCTTCATGAAGTTGTGGGCTATTCCAGTTCAAGTGTTTTGATCAGAACTGCCTGTGGTGTTTCAGTGAATGTGATCAATAAGGAGCCAAAGAAAAACTTGAGTGCTGGTCAAGAGAGAAGGTTGTTACTTCTCAGCGGAAGCAAAATTTACCAGCTAGTGTCACAGCCACACATAAAACAAATGAGAGGTGGAGCTGCCTCTAGTAAATATTTTTTGTCTTTCATCAGAGAAGTATGGTCTGAATAATAGCTCTGACAAAGACCAGCATCTCTAAGATCAAGATTACAACACATACCAACAGGCCAGAGGGGAAAATATCTCAGTGAAAGACCAAACAAAAAATCACTTGTAGCTGTGATTATCAGTCAGCCAGAGAACTGCTCCCTGGAAGGTTGTTCAGGCACACTGTCCCACCCCCATACCATTACATTACAGCTACAAGAAAGACATGGAAGTCACACACCAGTACCCACAGACATCCACATATGTTGACTTCATTAAAATCATATTGTGTTTTGCTCTCAGTTTTTTTATCTGTAGGAAAGTGTCCTCTCCCGGATGTTTTCTCCCCCCCTATTTCCCTTTTTAAGATGCTGAGGACCCTGCCTCCTTCTTCCTGTGGGTAACTGAAAAAAAAAACCACAAAAAAAGTCATAATTTGATCTCTGCTTTGTCTCTTGCTATAATAAAAAGATCTTCCTTTATATCACACTTTTATATGCTTGACAGCTATGCTTGACAGTTAGTAATAAAACTCGAGTCATAATCTGCTTTCAGTTAGAAGAGTCATCTTGCAACCCTTTGGTATTCTTGTCAAAAATAATAATTGCTTATTGTCAACATTAACCTCCTTGAGCCTGCAGATCCATCATTCCCATTGCTCAGCTTAACAAGCATTACTGACTACAAAAACCTGCTGCTGAGGTAACGGATGGGACACTCTTGCTGCTACATCTTACTAGATATTCCTTCGATAGTAGTTGATGGTAACATTAACTGGGAACAGTTCAAAACAAGTTCTTATAAAACTTTTGTTAGAGTAAAAAATACAGGCTCTGATGGATTAAAATAATTCACAAAAATCTGCTTTTATTAAGAAATGCCACAGATACTTGTAATATAATATACCACTCAAGTTTTGTTGGTTTTTTTAAAAAAATGTTTTTAACCGGAAAGTGAAATCTGAACTTCTTGTACCACAGGCAGTACTCGGAACAAATGGGATAACGCTCAAGATGATAATCTTTCACAGTTTTCCATGAAACTTTTCCTGTTTGGTACATTTTAGGTGCTAATCTTTTCACTTGGATTTTGTTGGATATCTGAGCTACAAGAAGAAAGTTGGAGACATGGGTAGAAGAGTCTAGTATGTGATTAATAAGATCACTTCAGGGGAAAAAGCCTTTTAAATTAAAAACAAATTTACTAAGCAGTTAGAAATCCAGCTAGATATCCATTTGGATAAGTAAGAAAATACAATACACACTTCAAAGTGGAAATTGTGGCACCATTTTAAGCACCATATGTTATGAATGCTATCTCCATAAAGCAACCTGAAAATATAGTAATTCTACGGAAAAAAAAAAAAAAAAGAGGAAAAAAGGATTAAACTGTAAAAGTTGCTTACTGAAGTCCAGGCCAAGAATTACAGTACAACTAATTTTCTTCCTCATGACTCCATTTCCTTTATAAAAGGAAACTGAAGGGGAAAACTACAACTGCTGTCCAGGCATTTTCATTAGGACCCAAGAAGCAGCTGACTGTTTATTCTATTTATTCTATGAGCTGACTGTTCTATTCTATGAAAAACTGAAATAAGTTTTTCATAGAATCATTTGAGACTCCATAACTTGCCTTGGTACCCATTTCAAACACGTCTTTGCGCGCACGATTTCTAGTTATGTTAATGGCACTACATGCAAAAACAGTTATCGGGGCTGTGTAATGCTGGAATGGTTACTCAGTGACAAGGTAGCATCGTTCCTGTCCAAATGTTTTTAAGAAAAGACTAGGCAAACAACAAATGTTGGTAGTCCAGATGCATGTGCGCCTGCTTCAGTTCAGTGAGTTGGATTCAGATTTCTTCTGCTGTCTTGGAGCAATAGAAATCTGCAACTACTGTCCAAATCCATACTGCTCCATCAGTGTCCCTATTTCTCCCTATAGTCAGGTTCAAATGGCCATACTCCTAGTAATAAAGATTGTACCGTACATATTTCTTGGTGTAATGCAGATGCTTTGTCTTTTTATGCTTTCAACAAATGAGCTGCAGGATTTGGTCTTTGATGAAATATTCAGTATACATCCTCTTCGAAAGGACTAGGAAAAACAACAGCTCTGAGAAAAGCTCTCTGAACTTGAAGTAACATGCAAAAGGGTTATCCACAGAAACATGTATTCAAACAGAATGTTATGTCATGCTAACTAATTATTTTATTACAGGCTTCCTCAAGTAGCTTTAGGTAACTGTGCTCCAGCCTACATACTAGTATAATATTCTATCAAGTATCATGTCACTGTTCTATGAATCACCAATAATAAGGAAACCCTTCAGAGGTGAACAAATAACGTAAGCCAACCTCACGGAAAAACAAATGGAAAATTTAAATTAATCATTGATCATATTCAACTACATGAATATCAAACATACATATATGTGTAAATACTTACAAAACAGTATTTGCATTAGTCACTGACTAGCAAGTTACTCCTCTGAGCCTTCTTGTCTTTGAGTAAGAAAGACAATGAAAGTTAATCTATTTTTGATCATCAGGAGATGAACTGTAAGTTTTGAACAGTATAAATGCTTTCCCAACTTTTCCTAATTATGCAAATGCTTCTAAGGAAACGTGAAACTCAATCCACGTGTCAGTCAGCGTACTGTGAATCCACACCATTTGCTCCATTTCAACCATGTCATTAATAGATTCTTCTATATCCTGTTAGCAATGCACACATTTCTGAATTGTTTAGCCTCATCTTTGGATAAATATGACACCTTATGTAACATTATTTGTGCAAGAGATTGCAATGCAACTGGTACCACATAATATTAATATTAATCCTAAATGTGTTTATAATTCTAAAATGTAATTAATCTAAAAATCCGTGTGCTCGGCACATAAGTATGAAATTCATAATGCAAATCACAATACTCATAGATTGTTACCGACACATAGTAATTGTTAAAATATGAGAATTTGATTGGGCTTAACGTGAAATGAAAGGTTCTGTGTTTCATGAAACTAGTAGCATTTATGGCGATATAAAATATCACATCAGGCTTGTATTTTCCTAACTGGAGAGGTGCCAGAGTAGTGAAAAATTTCTATTGATGACAAACAGTGATGTAAATTTGAAGATATTTTTAATGTATCAACACCAGTTAGATGTGGTTTGAGATTTTATTTGTCCATCGAACTCAACAGCAGAAACATGATTTGAGAAGGTGCATTTTAAAACTCCACTTTGATCAAAACAACAATGTTGCATCTTATCTGGGTTCATGCACCTAGACCATGAATTTTAATCTACAAAGATCTAAGGAGGATTGTGTATTACGGTCTTACCAACCTGTTGACCTTACTATATCCAATCTATCTCCTAAAAATATCAGGTAGACCTTCTTTGATGCCCAAGCACGATGCATAATTTGCAACGACTGTGAGCTAAATGACAACGTGCGGAGATTCACACAGTAGCCACACATGCTTTCTGACCTTGTGGGCATAAAGCACTGCTGGTCCTAATGCTATTAGACAACTCAATGCACAGCGGTGTCCATACTAAGAAAATCCTGTTTGTTCAGTGAAAGCAGCAGTGTGGACAAAGAAACAGCCACCTATGTTGGGGTTTTTTTTTGTGGCTCACCTGAAATATTCCTGGCTGGTTTGAATAAAGGGAGAGGTAATTTGTGATTACTCTTCACATGCTTTGGAAGGTTTTAGGCTTCCAAGATGAATTATTTTAGTGCTTACTACATTGTCCTGTGAGTGCAAATAGCTGTAATTAAATCACTCTTACACAACCAGTACAGAAACATCACATCACCATTCTCGGGCAAACCAGATTTCACAAAGCACAATGCTCTTTAATTTGTTGGAAGGGGAAAATAACAATTCTGTGAATGCTAACAGCCAATAATACTTTTGCAGATATTTCAGTTGTCATTCATCTGCTATTCTGGGCAGGCAGTAGATTTTAAGCATTGTAACTCATAAGCAGTGTTGGCTGTGGGCTGGGATAGCACTATTGGTAAGCCATTGGCATCTTATTGCTCGCAAGGGAAGGGCTGCCATAGACTTCACCTCACTTTTATACCTGTGTAGTTTTCCCTTTTCTGTTAACAACAACAACAAAAAGACTCATTGGGATTTCCCTCACACTTGAAGCTCCTGCTGCATGAATGATATGCTCGTGATCAAACTACAATCAGGAGATCTGCTGTCCAGGATATGAGTTTTGGGTACATTTCACATCTGTCTATGTGGCATTATGTATATTGCCAGGATTCCAGCCTAAAGGCTGAACTGAAACACTGACTTCAGTTCTCAGGAAGCTACAGACTGTTACATACAAATATTTGTAAAGCACTTCACACTTTTTGGAAATACAGAGTAGGTTACGTTGTCCATGAACACATAACCAAAGGTTCCCTCTCTGCTTTTGTGAAGTACTTCTAGCCTGTGAAAGTGTACTCAAAATGAGCACAGTCAGACAAGTACCAAAAATACGGTCCTATCCTAAATAGTAACTTTTTAGCAATATCTAGTGGGCTTACCACACAATTGTGGTTTCACTAATTTTCAGTCTGTTTGAAAATAAAAGATAAATGCCTTTAATAAGGGTAACTCCATTATAATGAGCCTTGGTGCCAATATTACTGAGGAAAAAATCTAAGACCAGTTGTATTGATACAGCTGATGGCATCAGTTGGCCCATAAAATTATATTCAAATTACACATGAGGGGAGTAAGTGCAGTTTGACAGCTAACACCCAAGTGCACATTTCTGGCCTCACTTTATTAGAAATCTTACATACCTACTAAAGGAGGCTGTGAGATCAAAAAATTGACAGAATTATGGTGATTGTGAGAGAAAGGGCCACATCTGATAAATTCCTCTCCTCCTCCCCATGCCCTGCCCTCTTAGCACTGGTTGGGATGTCAAACTGTCCTGTATCACATGTAGCAAAGACATATTATCTTGTTAAACTCACATTCATATTCCAAACATCACAGAAAGGCTATTGTAGCAGCCAAATCCATGTAAACCTTTCTCTGTTCCAGAGATGGGTTACATTCACGGTTTTAATGTAGTGTGTTTTCTGTTGGCTTATAAGTGGACAGACTAGACACTGTTTTCAGAGAGAACTTCAGAATCACAAAATACCCTGGCAAACATCAAGACTTGTGCTTAGTCTCGCCAAAGGCAATGTGCCCCCAAAAGAAACTCAAAGCAAGCTGTATTCAGCTACAAAAACACATTGAATCCACTTCACAGAGCATTTAGTGTTGATTTGGTTAGCGCAAATGTGATATTTGCGTCAAATTCTTGTGTCTAAAGTAGGTAAAAAAAAGGCCAGCCAGGCATGATTTCCTTACTTTCTTCTAAGCAGGACTGTCTGTATGTACAGTATTCCTTGTGGAAATAACACAAAAAATGAAGTTAGATGATGGAATGATATAAAGACTATCCAAATATATCATCTCTCATGTTAAATCTTCTATAATTGCATTAGCAATGAGTGACTTCAGTTCCTGCATCAACTTACTGCAGCTCCAAAAAAGTGCCCAGATTACAACTGGTTCGAGTTTTCTCTTGAATTCTGAACCAAAACCCCATCGAACACTGAAGTCGCACTCTCTCCAATCACCACTGCTTATGAATAGGATCTTTCTCTTGGTTTTGCTGCTGTTGTTGTGTGCTAACTGCCCTGCCCCCTTCCACTCTCCAAACCCGTGTGAACGGCTAATTCATCTGGGCAAGGGCAAGGGCACTTTGTATTGATCCTCTGCTGAACTTTAGTAAAGTGCCTGCGCAAGGGTTTTGAGATGTGCTGCTGCACCACAATCTGCTTTGGTTTTATTCCTCTATTATTCTTGCATTTTATTTGAAATACAGGAAGACTTTTGCTGGGAACAGACTTGAACGTGACCCTACGGCTTATTATAACTCCTTTCTCTTTTCTGAGTTACTAATATACGAGATTGGAGGGGCACTGAATAATACAAAAACACTCATTATGCTCATAATGACAGCTTTGCAGCTAGCCTCTGCAGAAAGACTTGGAAATGCTTAAATTTTTTAATTACAAGGGACTTAAAATGGGAGCCCACCAGTGCAAATAAAAGATTTACTTATCACCTCCTTCTACTGCATTAATCTTAGAGGTATTTGACAAAACATAATCACAAACATGCCTGCCAATATTTTGACAATAGGGATTTTCCTTTTTCTTTTTTACTCTATTTGAAGAGAGGAAAGCTGGAAGAAAAAAAGAATTAGTGTTGAATACGTTCAACAGCAGGCCAAGACCATACCTTACGTGGGTAATACCTGAACTTCCAGTGTGTGTGTGAAGAAGCCAAAAAATCATCCAAGGATTAAAACACCAGTAACAAGAATTTGTCACAAATATTGCTACTACATATTACCTGCATCTTCAGCTATCAGTTCTGACTCGAAATTAATGTACACTGAATATTTTTATAAATGCTACAGATACACTTTTACCAAAAAGGTTCATGGTGTCAGAATAATTCTTGTTAGCCACAGAAAGTGCATGATTCCAATGACATTTAGAGGGATTATAAAAATATTCTGACTTTGCTGATATTTGAGGGTTTCACATTTGCCTGATGATTTTAAAACTTCATCTACAGCCACTGACTACATTACAGGTTATTGCAAAAGCCACTTTATAACAGGTAGATCTGTCATGCAATGGGGTGCTGATTTTAGCTGGTTTATTACTTCATCCTTCACCTGTGACAAAAACCTTGGATGCTTGGGTCTGGTAGCAAGAATATAATCCTAGTAATGGAAAAAGGTCTTTCTTACTAAAAAACTTCTTATCCGAGTAGTGCCATCACAGAATTGCAAATCTTCCTATTTCCAAAATGTTACTTTGTATTTTTGAAGTGCTGTGTTTTCTTATTCAAGTTCCACTGGGGCCAAGCTATCGACTGCATGAGGAAACTAAATACATATGAGAAGTTTTGTGCACTGACTTCTTCTCCAGCTTATGCAGATCACTGAAGAGAATCAGTCTAATCACAAAAGTAATTTTACTGCTGATAGCACTTACATGCAAAAAGACACAAGGCTGAGATGTAGGCTTTTTGCCTTGCTGAATTACCATGCATTAACTAAGAGTTAAAGAACTAAACCAAATTACCTGGTTCTTCTTTGCTACAAGCTAAAGCATGCAGTCTACTGTGAAATACCTAGTTAAACTGCAGTATCTTGGTTGTCTCTGCATGTATTTACCCAAGCATCCTGTAGGTTAAGAGTAGTCATAAAAGCTTATAAGATGACTGGTGAGAAACATTTAATCAAACTTTTCTAAAATAACAAAGGAATAGCACTATTTTTTTTTTTCAAAATCACTAATTTAAGACAATTTCCTCAAGACTTCAGAGGAGAGCTAAGCAATGTTTAGCAAACAAAAATCGTTTTTTAATTGCAACCACCCTCCCAAAGATTTCAGGGCTATTTTTTTATTTCAAACAAAATGACAACTAAGATAGTTATCACTTTTTACACAAAAAAGAGGATGTTCCCTATCTATTACAGCTCTCATCCTAGAAGGCAGTAGCCAACGGCATACCTTTTCCCCTTTGCCTTTCATAGTTCAAAGCCTTATATTTAAGGCAGTTAGATTTAATTCTTTAGCTGTTACCATGCTGTTCTCTGATTGAGGCTGGAAGGGGACTTAAGTCTTTTTCGAGGGTGTTAGAGTAGGTGATCGTACAGCACAGGGTCAGATCTCCAGCTGGCATTAACGGATGTCATCCCATCGAAGTCCTTGATGCTGCATTGAACCTGGATGTCTGAGGTTCTGACCTAGTAACCAAAAAGATGTTTTCCAGTCTCTGTCAATACTGGGCTACTCTTTCCTGAAACTTAGGATTGGAAGTAACTATGGTAATTTGGATTCCACTTTCTGATCTCTGTTGGCACATGTCAGTGTTCTAATGGCAGAGCAAGAAAGAATCACCATCAGCACAGTCTGCTCATGCTGCTGCTGTTTCTGATGCTGACGCTTTTGATGTCCTAAAAGCTGTTGCCATTGCATCCCTCCGTGTTGATGCCACTGCACATCCTTGGGATAAAAGCCAAACAGCACTTTCTTTGTACTCTCCTGCCAAGATAATTTTAACCCCCTATACTCCCTCAAAATATAGACTCACTGATTCGGGCCGAGATGAAATTTCTGTAGAACTTACAACAACTTAAAACAACAACTCTAAAGGCATGGAAAGGACTCATAAAATACCACAGGATGGGTAATCAGATTAATTGGTGGTATATTAGTTGAAAGTCTCTTGTTCTGTAGTGACAAACCCATTGTTTTTCAATCAATAAGTTGTTCAATGTATTCTAATCTTTTCAAAGTACTTTCACATCTGTGTTGCATGCCTAGCTTCCTGACATACTAGTTACCGTTGTATATTCACCTGCTTATGCTAGACATAAACAGTAGTTTCCATATTATAGTTTTTTCATTGAAAATAAGCTGAGGAAGTCAGGGGTTTGGCTTTGTGAAACCTCATCAGTAGGATTTTGGGTTTTTTCCAAACAAAGATGAAACATGAAATTCATGTTCAGGTACTTGTTCTGACTGACTCATTGAAACTGGGACTAGTGGGTGTCAGTGGAATGTTCCATTTCTGACTCATCTTTAATTTTTCTTAGTACGGTCTGAGCTCATGCATCTTTCAGTCACTCTGCATATTCTAACCCTGTTCATTTATGGTCAGATTCTTCTACCCTGTCAACAGTATAGTACTTATACTGATTGCCAAAGCACTATTTATTGAGCATAGTTACTATTTAATGGAAGAGTGGCTGTTTGACTCTTGGCCTGGGACATGCAAAAATCATATGCATTTTAAAATTATCTGTGGCTGAAAAGGTTTATAACACACAACAGCCAGAAACATGGTGATTTTCAAAAGTTTGGAAGAAGTAGAAAAGGTTGGAAAATATTTGTAAAGACATAGCATGGAAAAATATGAGTAAATAAAGGTCAAGCCCATTACCAGCAGCAACAGCAAGCGTAGTTTTAGAAAATCCTTTGTTTCAGACTCTGGTGGCTCTTCTACCAGCACCACTACCCTTAAGTGGGAATGTCACCTCTGTTTGTTTCTTTGTTTTTCCTGTGACTATTTATCTTTTTCCCTGTGTTGTTTTTTTTTTATTATTATTTTCCTGAAGGATTTAAATGAGCTCGGTAATCTTTTTTAAGTATAAAAAATACCCGTCTGGCTATAACAACAGGAGACATAATTATTTCAAGATCTTATTTTCCCAACTGGGGACTTTGGAGGCAAACTGGCTAGGCTTTGAGTTTGCTTGGAGAGCTTGAAGTGGAAACAGAGTATCTGCAGCCTCACACAGCTCTTCCATCTGCTTTGAAATTTTCTTCTAAAATAAGCAATCTTACAGTGTTAAGGGAACTCTGTGAATGGATCACAAAAGTCCTGTTAAAAGGTTTAGTGCACAAATGCAGGTTTTAAACCTGGACTTGTATGTGGCCGTTCAGTTAAAACAATTTCAGTGTTTTGGGTTTTTTCCATCTCCTAAAACATATGAAGCAGTTGTTTTTTCCATAAAGCACAACGTCTTTGAAACACTGAAAACTTATAGCTTGCTTGTCATTACACTGGTCAGTAAACATCAGGGTGAACTTCATATATTTTTCATGGAGTAAGAATTTCAAAACTGCAGTTCTTTATCAGCGTATAATTTATTCAGCACAAAAGACAGTAAACATTCTTTTGGCTGATGTGTTTTCAGGCAACTTCTTAAAGTACTGTTTTTGAAACATGAAACACAGGCCTGTGAACACCAATACAGACATCTGAAATCAGTGAAATTGATAGAATAGGATCTGGTCTGAGTCACATCTCTACTAAGATTGAAACACTGAGAAAACAGTACTTTAAAAAGGCTCAGTTATTTTAATTATTGAAAAATTCTAGCAAAACCATTGAACAGATACTTTGAATATGTAATTGAACTTAATGCCCCAAATAAAAAAGAAAGGCACTGGGGCTGTTAACATCAAAGCTCACATTCACAATCTAGGCCTTGCAACTGATAAGCTCCTTCTGGAAAAAAAAAAATACTGGAAAAATCTCCATATTTCAGTGTCACTTGAGTAAAACTGACATGATAAAAGCAAATATGTGAAGAAAGAAAAGGCAAAGTTGGGTCAGGTTCCAGCTCCCAGCAATACTATATCATACAAACTCTTAAGTAATGAACTTCATTTAAAAGTAAATTAAGTATTTCTTAGGCAGCTACAAATGAGACTTTTTTTCTATAGCCTCTACTGAAATACCACTATCGCAGTATCAAAGAAAATAAGCAACAGACACATTGAAAGCAACACTATTCAGATATGTATTTCTACGCTGTTGCAAAGTGCAAATGGTTAACATAAAAACCATTTTCTTCTGGCAAATGATTTATATTAGTTTTGGGGGTTTATAAAAGAATTAATTTTCATGATGGTCCACAGAGGGTTTCTACTAGCCAAAAGTGGTATGTTAAGAATGTCTAAAAAGTATTGCCTTAAAAATCACTAACATTGCTAGAAAGTTTTCAGAGCAATTTTTTTATTAGACACACAAGACGACTGTCCTAGGCATCTAGAAGGCATCTTTTCAGAGATGCTGAAGGCTTTGCCATTCTCAATATTTCTCTGGAAGCTGATAGTGCTTATCTTCTAACACAGAACTTTTCATGTAAGGGCACACTTGTATTATAAAATACACACAAACACATACATACTTCCTCATATATATTCAATACACATAGATAGATCAATCAATCTCAGGTGTGAGCTGGATTAAAAATAAACCTTCAAAATAGGTTAGTTTTAGTCTGGGTTGTTTCAGTGGTCCATGGTTGTGTCACTGTCCTTCAAACAGCTGTAGCAGTCCAATGTGAAGGCCACAAACTGTACTGGCTGTAGATGCATGCAAGCACCTCTTAAAATGGTTTCCATATCAAAGACACTATCATGTTGACCTGCCATCTCATGGACAAAGATATCGTATTTATTTCTTGATTCTGTTAAAAGACAGCTGTATATTTGGGTGCAATAAAAGAGCACCACCATTAGAGATGTTTGTAAAATCATACACGCTGCATGAATCTACGTAAAATTCCAGAATCTCTCACCCTACTCACTTTTGTGCACGAATTACTGCAAACACTGACACAGACTTCAAATTTTAATTGTGATTGTCTATCTTTATTGCTTGTAGCTCAGGTAAAGTTCCTTAAAAGACACACACACCCTGGGTTGAAAGAAAATGCGTATCTTACTGCAATAGTAAAGTGATAAATATTCTCAAGCTAGACATCTAAATAATAATACTTCCCACTCAAAAATATACAGGGCGTTGTATGGTTTGCTGCTGCTTTACAAAATCCAAGAACAAAAAATGAGCAGGAGTAATCTTACTTTTAAAAATGAAAAAGAATAATTGAAAAATAAATGTACTAGAATACATATATTTCAGAAAACCTTTCCTCTCCTGATTCAACCTTGAAAGTCAGAGTACTTTTGTGGGATTTTTTTTTTTTTTTAAGAAAAAGGAATAAAGGCTGATTATTTACATTTTCCAAAATTCTCTTTTTAACTTTTTCAAGCAGGATTTTTTTTCCTATTTAAGCCATTGTAGTGCTGTTTCTAGGACTAGAAGTCAGTAATACATAAACCATGCAACCTTCTGAAATAGGGTTACACATATACATAGAAGAGTACAGAGTAATCCAGCTTCCAGTCTTTCAATTACACCTACCACCTATTACCCACAAAATGTAGAAATCCCAAGGTACACAAATATCTCTAAAGGGTAGATTTAGTGTGGTCAGCCAACCACGTGGTCTTTCAGGGGTAGATTCTGAATAATCCTGGTAATAAATCGTGAATACACAATTTGCTTTATCCTTATTTCTGAAAAATGAAAGGTCAAGCTGAGCACATGACCAGACTCTTGATGACAATGCTCAAGTTCATTTCCTCTCTGCACATGCAGCAGCTATTGCTATACATTTCTTCCTGTAAGGCACACAGTTCATAATGTGTTTTTTCACAGTTCTAGTTATAGTAAAAAGATTCCAGCTGTCATTTATCATTCCTGGTATTCTACACTAATATATCTGAAATCAGAGAAAATAATGATATAATGTATATTATATAATTTATATATATATTACACACATAAACAGAAAAAAAGACTGTATACTTTGGCTTGACCAATAGTCTATAGTCAACAGCAGTAAACAATCAGTACATATTGTGTTCAGAAAAACATGGGTATCTATTGATTACTTTTTTCTAAAACAAAAGACCACATCTCTATTGTTTCTCACAAAACAAATGTGACCAAATTTCTTTTTAAAAGGAAATCTCTAAGTTTGCAGATAGTTGAACCTCAATTAAACCCTTGCCAAGAAACAACTTGATATTCATCCAGGGCAGTAATTCTTTACATGGATCTTGACTCAGCAAAATATTAGAGCATCTACTTCACTTTGGCATGTGTTTAATTGATTTGCTGGGCAGGAACGCAATTCTGTTTACATACTGTGTTTAACTGAAACTTCATTGCTTAGCAAATGTATTTCATTCTTCATCACTTTGTGGAGGCTTACAGTTTTATGAGTGGAAATGCATATCCTTGACAGTAGATAGTCTTTTATTACTTACAAGTTATTAATTGATCTTAAAATTACCTTACCAATGAGCTAATCTTTCTGATGAATAATACATATTATATATATACACACTATATATATACTGTATATAACATGTATTTTTAATATATAACACATACTGTGTATATTGGTTAAAAATACATCTCTGTTTATTTCAGTGCAAATTTTGCCAAAGACTACAGTAGTGTCATAAAAGTGATTACTCAAGCTCCTTATATTTAAAATGAACTGCTGGATGTATGTAACTCCTTTTTAAAAAAGGCACATTCAATTGGTAATCCAGTCAATTCCCCTTACTGATTCAAAAGCAGTTTCATATGTTATATCTACGTCTGAATGCTTGTGCCAATTTCTGTGGGCTTGCAATCACGTTTCATACAACCTACAACCCCTTTTCAAAGTTTTTGTATTCTCTCAAGCTCTGTGAGAGAGCTTGTGAAACAAGAGAAAAGAATGATTTCTCACAATATACAGTAAATTACAGAAAGCACATTGGGAAAGAAAAAAATTTTAAAATAATTTTGACCACACAATTTTTTTTTAGATGATTCTTTCTTTTGGAAGTAGATAAAATTGAACATGAAATCTATACTTCTTTCTAAATTTATTTTCTTAATATACCGTATATTTTTTTCAATTCACTAATACAGAAATATGGTTGAAATCTGATTATCTTTGATATTTCCTTCAACTGGCACATGAAAAAGATGGTGATGATCAGGAACTGATCCTGTTTCCATTAACTTCACTAAGAGCTGGACTACATTCTAAATATATAGTATAAAAAAGAGAATATAATTTTAGGTATAAATACCTGTTAGAAAACATTTGCAGCTTGTAATAATCTAAATAACTAAATATGCAATCTAACAGGTGTTTGCACTACACGCAGCAAACCAGACATGCACCACACAGACAGGTGGAAATGGCATGGTGTGGTGGCAGTGGTGAGTAGGGAAGACAAGCATCCCAAAGCATCCTGCAACAACAGCGCATACCAGATGTTCAAAAGATCCTATACATTTACAAAGGCAGTAGTGGCAATAAGGCATCAATTTCTAGAGTGCTGTGAAAGAGAAAATTAGCAAGGTTCAGTCTTATGGAGGGGTCTCACATGCAGTACCCTAGTAAGCAATGTGGCATGCAAAGGGGCAGGAACTCTTCTGTAAGGTTAGTCATTTTATGCTCTTGCTGCTATCTCCGAGACACCTTCCTCCACAGTGGCACTGCTCTGGACTATGGGAGCTGAGCACTGAACCCCTAGTGAACCCCTGAGCAAAGCAACTAAGAACTTCTCTGAGACCAGAAATTCCACCTCTCCTGCAGAGCCAGGCTACCCACAGCTCCCCTCTAAGGCATCTAGCAGTTAAGACGCAATAAAAAGACACTGACATGCTGTGTAAGCATTGTTCCTGACTCTAGTTATCCCAGTTATTTTTTTATGCTTTCCCCTTAAATGAGGAAGACATCAGGTGGTAACTCAAACCCTGAGATACACAGACATCTACCTTTTGGAACAAACAGCTTAAACAGTGTTAGATACAGATGTCTAAGTGTTTTGAAAGTATCAGCCTACGGAAGTAAAAAGAAACTACCTGTTTAAATTTGGAGAATTTTATTTAAAATCTGCATGTAGAACTGGGATTGCTTGTTAGTTGATACACTATAGCAAATGAGGCTTATTTGCAGAGTATATGAAGTGCCTGGATTTCTGTTCGAATCGGGAAAAGCAATACATTTGAATTTTCATTAGACTGCTCCATTTTTACAAAAATGATTCATTGTATAAAAACAGTAGTAAGTGGCTTACTCTCTGTCTTTGTCAACAGACAACTGGCAAATTGCTGGCTGCATATTTCTGTTAGACTACTTGTGTATGGAAATCTGACTGCTTTGCAAGCAATTTAATCAACAGTGTAAATAACCTGTGTAAAATAACCAACCGAGCAAATGCCTTTAAATAATCAAGGCTCTTTAATGTACATACAATAGGCTTTTGTACCTACAATAGACTTGATCTTTATAACCATGGTTCGTTCTCACCTATTATACCACATTGTGCTCTGTAGTAATCAATGCATATAGAGGCTTGATTCTCAAATCTACTCTTTAGTAGGTGCAATTTTTCACCCACAGAAAATTGTGTCCACAATTTCACACTACTAATAAGTTGCCAGGAAAAATAAGATAGGATTACAGATGTAAAAGCTGGAAGCTTGGCCTGGAAATTGGACTGTGATGCATAAATAAAAATCAATCTATCACAACAACAACAACAACAAAAAAAAAAAGAGGAGTGATTTGCTAATGTTCTCCAGATACATCTCCCATTTTTCTTAAGCAATGAAAGTTCCCTGGGTTTTACAACATGGTAGAAGTTTGGTAACATCAAAATTAACAGCTGGCTGGACATCGACCCCAAAGAGTGGTGGTAAATGGAGTTACACCCCACTGGTGCCAGGCACAAGCAGTGTCCCCAGGGCTCAGTGCTGGGGCCGGTCCTGCTTAATGTCTTTATCGATGATCTGGGCAAGGGGATCAAGTGCACCCTCGGTACCTTTGCAGACAACACCAAGCTGGGGAACAAGGCAGGCTCTGCAGAGGGGTCTGGGCAGGCTGGGCTGATGGACCGAGGCCAATGGTATGAGGTTCAACCAGGAGCAGTGCCGGGTCCTGCACCTGGGTCACAACAACCCCACACAATGCTACAGGCTTGGGGCAGAGTGGCTGGGAAGCTGCCTGGTGGGAAAGGACCTGCGGGTGCTGACTGGTGGCCGGCTGAACATGAGCCAGCAGTGTGCCCAGGAATCCAACAGCATCCTGGCTTGTATCCAAAACAGTGTGGCCAGCAGGGCTGGGGGAGGGATGGTGCCCTTGTACTTAGCATGGATGAGGCCGCACCTCGAATCCTGGGTTCAGTTTTGGGGCCCTCACTCCAGGAGGGACACGGAGGTGCTGGAGTGTTTCCAGAGACAGGCAATGGAGCTGGGGAAGGGGCTGGAGCACAAGTCTCATGGGAAGCAGCTGAGGGAACTGGGGGTGTTAAGTCTGGAAAGGAGGAGGCTCAGGGGGGACCTTATTGCTCTCTACAGCTATGTGAGAGGAGGCTGCAGGCAGGTGGCAGTCAGTCTGTTCTCCCAGATAACAAGCAACAGGACAAGAGGAAATCAAGTTGCACCAGGCAATCAAAATCAATGAAATAAGGAAACTCAGTTTTTTTGTTGTATATAGTAAACGAAGACCTTTAAGACTTGTTATTCACAGATACCCAAAGCTTTTTGATCCTTCACTATAAAGCTTTCAAAGACTTGTGTGGTGGCACACAACTGTCTCAAGTTACATTTGGAGAGAATAAGTTGCAGCTTAGAATAAACTGCAGCTTAGATTCTATCAGAATAAACTTGGACCCATGAAACTTGGGCCTATAAGCATTCTGTCTAGTGTCAGAAGAATAGCATTAAGAATAATAATTTAGAAGAATATTTTGGGGTTTGTGTAGAAAAGGAGAAAGAGATACGGAAGCTAAGAACAGTAAAAAAATCAGATTATTTTTAAATAGGAATTTTTGTAGGAAATGTGGCTTTTAATATTGCTTAATCTAAATTTGAAATTCTTTCCTGCGTTGGTCATCCATTGTGTCTTCAATCATTTTGTTGAGCAAAGGGACATAGGACAAAACCATGGAAATAGATATGTATACTATTATTTATAGTATCTGATATACCTAAGTCACTTACTAATTCAGGGCATGAGACTGCTCTTTAGAAGACAATTTAAATATTGCCACTAACTTCTATGTGAGCAACTGCAAGACATGGGTGTGAACTTTTGTTATTTAATATGCAATTCCAATGTTAAAAAACATTATCAATAGTGAATTAATAATATAGTTTAAATAGATGGTGGGGTTTTGAGTCTAAATTCCAGAACAAAGTATCACATACAATTTTTACTTAACATCAGCATTCATTTTCCCTCCACCTCTTCCTCTACCTCAAAGATGCGAAATGCCTTCAAACACAAAGACTAACTGGTGGGGGGATTCCCTTCTACTCTCACATTCCTTGTCTGCCCTAGCCCGTTCAGGAAGTGCTCCCAATCTTCCAAAACATTTAAGTAAATGTCTTTCTCTTGAAGTATCTCCCAGGCCCTGTTAGGAATTACATAAAATTTCTCTTGGCAGTGACCACATCCACATACTGGCCTTGTTTAGACCATGGATCCCACATATTTGGAAGGATGTCAGGACAAAATCAGATGACGATGACAAGGACTCACATACAGATTTTATATTTCTCTCATTCAGAGGAAAAAAAAAGTATCATCACTGTTGTCCTCCAGAACCCAGTCCTCACATAGCCCTCACGGACATTTTTATCTTCTGGAGGAACAGCTAAAGAAATGTCAGCCATATTTGGGCATCAATTTAAATTACAATTTTTTTGTATTCCCAGTGAAAAAAGTAACCCAATAACTTCTAAATTAAATTGAAATTGAGTTAAGTTATGGTAAAAGCACCACAGGGTACACAGATTCATACTAATGCAGTGTACGTGTATTCATATAATTGTGAACTTAATTAGGAATTCAGACCTGAAGGATAAGTTGCTTGAAAGGAAAAAAATAAATATTTTGAAATACATCAGTTGGTGAATATGCCTTCTACAAGAACACATCAAACAAAACAGTACTATCTACAGACAACAAAAGAGATAAATGTATCATCACACAGTATATAAAATGGATATGTAGATCAATATGGTGTATTAGGATATCCTAAAACCAAATCCTAGACATTCCATTTGTGGGAAGGGGGCAATATTGCTGTAATTATTCCTCAATTAATTTAATTTCAGTAGTTTATAACTTTATAAATAGGCTTCAAAATTTAAGCGTCTCTTTTTTGGCCTAGAATTTAGGAATAAGCGGAACTGAAGCAGAACACACACAATGTCATTTAGTATTTAGATGGATGACTAACACATCAGACTAACAGGCACTTAGGTACTTTTGGTCCTCAGTACATTACCATGCTTGAAATTAAACACATGAATTATTTTTTTTAAAAAAAATTTGAGCCACAATTATGTCATGGACAATTAAAATCAATACTGCTTACAAACCAAAAAAAAAACCCAGATGCGATATTCCATCTTACAAACTTCAAATTACATTTTTCACACCTGATTAACGAGGAACCTTTGAGAATTGCAGCACAGTATACCTACTTTTGTCTTTTTTTTCCTCAAGGATGACAGAGGGTCAGGTACATCCAGGAAGAGCACATGAATAACCAGATAACTCAGGCAGTACGGAGAGCAGTTCTCCACCCTTTCATCCCTGCAAACAGTATTTGTCCCTTTGATCCCTGAGCAGATCAAACAAAATCCACTAATCAATTATTTTGTTTTTTGTCTTTCAGATGCCGCCACAGGCCTTCAAATGCTGATGGCTAAGTACTTCAGGAATATTTTATTTGTTTACTTTTACAAAACAAATGTTTACCACAAAGGAATATTTTTTCCATCTTGTTATTTCTCTCACCATCCAAAACCATAACTGAAAGCATTAATTTTAAAATAGTTGTGAAAGCTTTTTAGCATTAATTTATTTTGAATATAAAATTTGGAAACTATTGAAAACTTAACTTAGAAAGTGGATTTCTTACACTGACATTTTTTCAAAACTGCTGAACTTTGGACTTGACAGCATCTTCACTCTCACCAGCAAAACTCTAGAGGGTTAGGCTTGAATGGACTATTTGAGGGGTGGTGGAGGAGAAAACACATTTCTCTAACACAGAGGTTTCATAAATGTGTGAGGAATAGCTACTTGCCTCCACAAGAATGATAATAAAAATGAGTGGTTTTGGCTGCCCAGTTCTCTGTGACATTGAAGGGGTCTGAGGGACTGACTACCTGGGTGGCCAGTCCATCACATGGCTGCCACTTACACTGTGGTTTCTCGCACATGCTTTGTACCCATCTTAGTCCTCTTCAGTTGCTAACACTGTAGTATGGCTCCTCAGCCTGATCTAAACCACTTAAATAAAACTCAGATGTGTCTCTTGTATTTCTTACTTATGCACATATGTTTGTTTATGTAGGGTTTTATTGGTGCTGCAGCTATATCCACAAAGGTTCATCTTCAACTACTAAATCAGAAAATGCTAACCAGAAAGGTTCAGTCCTGGTAAGGTCATATTATTAGTACCACCAGTGCATCAGTAGCATGCTTACAAGCTTAGTCATTAAAAATAATAAACATTTTAAAAAAGCGGAGATCAGAAAGAGAGAAGAAAACTAGACTACAAAGGAAGAGCAGCTGAAGTATTGCAATAATAATGTGATAGGAGAAGAAGTTTGGGGAAGGGGAGGAACACTAAAGTGAAACTACAGTGGTGGACCTTGGATTATAATAACCTGATAGCAAAAAAGGTTACTCACCAACTGACACTCGAGAGAAGTTCAGAAGCTGTTGCAGGTGGGTGTCACAGAAGCACCAGCTAAGCAAAAAAGAACAAAAATACATGACAAACTGAATAAAGCACAAGCAACATAAATAGTGGAAGGAGAAAGATAAAAGATGGTATGCATTGAAAAAACAGATGAAGAAAAAGCAGAAACACTCTATTTGTAACAAAGATGCTTTTATCCCACAAGAATGGTATTACTTCACTATCGTTGGAAAATTTTCCATTAGGCTTCCTATTTCTAGATTTGGTTGAAATGCTGTTAAAAATATAAGGTGAGTAGGTTACTCAGCAAGCAAAGTTTACCCTAAAAAATCCTTCTGGCCCTCTCCCAGTTATTTTCCACAGACATCTTTCTTAAAATTCTGCACACAGGGATATGATACAAGAGAATAACAAAACCAATTATTCATTGTGAATAGAGTAACTCTAAACTTCTCAAGGCAATAGCACAGAAGACAGCTTGCAGGTATTATTACTTAGAGCTTAGATTTTATAATTACCAAAGGAAGAACAGAAATTAAGTACCAGAACGGAATTCATTAAAATTATTTAGGTTAGGATGGCCCCATGGAAGCCATCTAGTCTAATCACCTGCTCAAGGGAGGGTTAAATTCAAAACTAAATCAGATTTCTCAGGACTCATCCAGTCAGCTTTTGAAAATCTTCAAGGATCTTCAGGGTCCAAAACCTCTCTTCTGTCACTTTCAAATAAATATATGGGCACACACACCTTCTATAACCATCTTAAATGTCTTTAGACATGAAAATATTAGTTTTCTAACTCAGTTGTCTGGTTTTGCCCAGCACATGATTTATCCCTAACGTCTATTATAGCAGGAAATATTTCCTCTCTGTAGGTGTCTGTTCCCCACCCAGCTATGAAAAGAGTCCAGAAGAATAGTTTATGCGAGACAAGTAACCTTTAGACAAGTAAAGTTATTTAAGATGACCCTAATTATGATGTTCAGGCTTGAGCTCATTACCAGTTCCTCTCAGATGGGGTCCTTTCCACTATTCTATACCACGCATTGAATCCTAGTATTGATTCAAAATGGAATTTTCTTTTAGGAAGAATCTTGTGTTGCCCAAGAGCTTGGAAAACCTTCCATATACTATCATGCAAATAGGGACCGGTAACCCTATGCTTAAATAGTGACTGATAATCATATGCTGCATTGTTCTGTATGGAAACCTGCAAGTGAGTATGTTTTATTGATACATTAGCATAATCTATTTTTCCACAGGCTATGTTGTTCCTGCATTTATTAGGAGTTAATAATATGTTCTATCCCTCTTTCCACATTGAATGGACTATTTTATTCCTCTGTATATATATCTTTTTACTCCTGCAGTAGCAATTTGATGCTACAAATCCCTTTGTTAATAAAAACACAGAGTAAACTGAGAGTGAGTACATCAAAGGCCCTACTTTTCAGGCCCAGAGAGAAGAGCATAGTGACTGGCTTTTTCCCTAAATAGACATTTGAATGTCTGTGTATTAAAGTTCTGAATGTCGATGAACTTGGCTTGTTGGCAGTCCTTCTTCAGATTCTGATTAGTATTTTTGTTGCACTTTCTCAAGCATTTTTTCATGGCACTTTGTGAAAAATTAGTGACACATGCACTGACGTTCCAGTGGTGCTGTGATCTGAACAATATCACTTAAGACTAGAAACATGCATGTGTCTAACAAATATGCAAAAGGATGACTGAGTTGACCACTGTCAAACATGGTGCAGCCACATAGTAATAAGGTTGCAAGTAGCCCACTCCTCTCTCATTGCTGGAACAAAAAGTCAAACCATGAGCAGGAGGAAAAGGGAAGAGATTTGCAGTGACCCATAATGATTTCATAGGGGAGGTTCCAGCAATGCTTACCCCATCATCAGGGAAAGCCAAGAAAATTTAATTTCTGCACTGTGCTCTCCTACTGGTTTGTAACCCAGGAACTAAGAGACTGAAATATGTAACTGGTAATCACGACTCCATGAGAATCAGGCAGCACCCAGAAGAAAGTTATGGGAAACTGGGAAGCGATTTGATGATGCCTTTTCTAATGAGGAAGAAAGGACTGTATAAATTAGACAGAACTGTATCACAGGGAGATGAAAGGAACTTAAGACTTTAAGAAAACTCAACTGAGACACAGCATTGCCCTGGCACTATGTTACAACTTTATAATTCTATATGAGTAAAGAGAGAGGCAGCAATATAGGTCATGGACATGACTGTCTATCTGGCTAGTGCAAAAATTCATGGCATTTGGAAAAGAGCCCAAATAATCACTTGATGAAGAATTACTAGGTCCACTTGGACCAGGAGTCTCCAGGTTGCAAGACCTGTAGATACATTTGGATTAAGCTCTCCAAAATTCCTGCCGGCTCCAGTAGACACACTCAGATAGTTTTTTGCTTAAAACACATTTTGATACCATGGTGTCATGACACAACTCCCAGAGCCAGAAACCGTTTTGAGATACCCATTGCCTATGAAGGGGTAGGTTAATTGGTTAAGTCAGAGTTGCAAAGAAGGTAAATCAGTTTGACTGGGTGAAGGGAGAAGTAAATTGTCCTGATGGAACATGGAAAAGAAGGCATACTCTTTCTAGTAGGAAGGCAGAAAAATATTTTAAATGGCAAGAAAAAAACAGACTATGGAATTTCCAAGCATTTCAGTGAAAGAAACCCTTAATCTCATCTATTAATATTTGTCTATTAAACTGCAGCATATCTATTGTGCACTTCGCATTTTCCAGACAGATGGATTGAATCTGTGATCTAAAAGACAAATGACAGTGAAAATAATTTTTTTAAAAAAAAGATACATTAATCTAGTGAAAGATTTGGGTGAACATCGGCTCTTATTTTATTATTCGATCATATTTCTTTCTTTGTTTTGTCATTTCAGCTATGATCCCTAAGGGACAAGAAGCACCTTTAGCCATATGTTTGTAGCAGGATTTTGCCTCCAAACATATTTGAAACTATTGCATATCCTCAACATCGCTGCTCCTCTGACTAAAACAAAACCAACTTCTGCTCTAAATATATGTGATAATTATGAGAGTTCTTAGTTAATAGCTTTGTCTTTAACAAACACTTCTTATAAAAGAATTCCATCAGCTACCTTAACGATTAATAAATATCACTATGATTGGAAGCATTTGCTGTTTTCCATATTGTTTATATGTATTGTGTACATATATATTCTCAATCATTCTCCATGAATTAGAGAAAAGTAAATCTTCTCTCCTTCCCTTGATTTTCTCCCTGCAGTTATTTAGAAGTCCAGTTCATATATTGTGTCCTACTTTGATAAGAAAGAAATACTATTGATATTTTTTATTTCAGTTTGATAAAAAGCATGTTTGTTTTCGTTCATAGATTTAAAGCCCCAAAATGGACCAGTACCGTAAATAAAACATGCAATCTCATTTTAAAAATTTATTACAAGGAATTTTGTTTATGATTTCATGTTCTCCAGTAATAATTAATTGGAGGTCTTCACCGGTCCCCACAGACTAACTATCATTCAAAATGCACTAAAGGATGATCAACACACAGCAGCACATCTTCAGCAGTAAAAGTAACCATATGTATTTTTACTACCAGTTTAACATAAATTTAAAAACAAGTCATTTTACAGTGTGTTTTTTGCAAACACTGCCAAGAAAATAGCTAATTTATCAGTTTCTAAGAGTTTGAAGATTTTTTACTGAAGTTACAATCATTACTAAACACTGGCATGATAATACTTAGCACTTTTACAGTGACATTCATTGGAATCTCCTGAAAAGCTTTAAAACTGTTAGTTAATTAACAATAATTGTTTTCAGGAACATATTGAAAAGAATTCCATTTGTTATTCTGAGTGACTTTGACTATATTTGAAGCAACATTACAATACAAGCAAAACTAGCAGCACAGCAGTTTTAGCTCCACAGTACAAAGGAGAAATTTGTCCGGCAAATATACGGCCACCACACATTTCATCACTCAGATGAAATCCCAAAATCTTAGGGTAAGAACAGACTTGGTAGCACATCCTAATCAAATACAAATGGTCCTCTAGTGCAGGGAGACTGTATTACCCTCTCTTACAGCAGCAATGTTCCTGCATGAAGACAATTATGGAAGTTAGGGAAGCTAGGAAGCATAATAGATGCTGAGAACTATTCTGTACTCACAAATCAGACCTCATTTTGACTATCACACAGTAGCTATGCTTATTAGTAGTAATGTTAATAATACTATAGAAAAATAGAACACAAAAACTATCTTAGCATCCTAAGCCTTTCTTTTCCAAAGTGAATTATTCATTGATTAAAACAACAACCCTTTCATGAAGCTGTATGTTTAGCCTTTCGTTCCATTGCTTATCTCCTATTTATGCAGATTCTTGAAGTCTCCTGAACCAGGCAGAAAATTCTGTACACGATTTGTACGTATCAAATTATTTTTTTACTGTCTGGCCTAAAACTTATTTTGGAAATATTAATTTCTTTTGCTTTAGAAGTTTCCATGTTCCTCACTTCACCATCTTTTAGATTTTTTCCTCATTTGGCTCCTTATGTTGAAGTGAGTAAACCAGTCCCAGCTGCCTGGTAAGCACGTACCACTGAGGATATTTTAGAATCATGAAAAGCTGAGTATTGTTCTCTCTTCTTCACTGATAAGCTGAACTCATGTTTGCATTTTGAAAGGTTCAATTTCTTAGGTGGACTGGTGCCTTTAACAAAATAAAATAAAATTCTTCCTAATCACTTCTGTCTCCACTAACCACAGACGTTCATTCTAACTGGAGATTCAGAGAATAGCTGAGGTTGGAAGGCACCTCTACACCGTCCTGCTTAGAGCAGAGCCAGCTCTCACAGGGCCATGTCTAATTTCCAGAGGCAGAGACTCTCTGGGCAACCTGTGCAAGTGACCACCCTCACAGCTTAAAACAAAAATCCCAACTATTCACCCCACCCCACCCCCCTCCAAAAAAAAAACCCAACAACCCAAGTTAAAAAGAAAGAAAAAGTCTTATGTTTAAATTTAATTTTTTGTATTTCAGGAAAGAGGAGCAAAAGAAAAAGGATCACATTGTTTTCTTCTTTACCTCTGCTGAGGAACATTTGCAAAGTTCTTTCAAAAATTAAATGACGTAGTCTTAGGATCAGCATTTCAAATCTGTAACTAGTGTGTATGACTGACTAAAACTAAGTTTCAGCACTTCACTAGGAAAAGAATTTGACCCATTATTGATAAAGAAAATGAGTCAAAAAGTAAAAAAAAAACCATAGGACAACAGTCTACAAAGCTCTTCATCTTTGCAATATCCTTAATTAGATCACTGAGGGCAGTGCTGTATACCATAGAGCTTTTAAGAACTGGCAAAGGCCAGCAAACTCCTACAATTTTTTCAGATTAACCACAGTCCCAAACACATGGCATTTACTTAAATAAGATTAACTGTATTTTTGCAGAAGTGCCAACATTAGGAAAATGCATGTTTTCCTTATGAAGTAGTCTATGATCGTGTTCCTATTTTGCTGTTGCTTATTAATGATCGTTTTTAACAATCAAAAGAACCTTCTATTATTGGTTGTCTTAATCCTGTAAGGTACATAACCTGAAAGTTTTTAGAGGTGGCAGTTTTTCATTGATTCCAATGAGATCTCTGGTTAGTTCAGTACTAGGGGAATCTAGTCCAAGTGCAGAAATGTAAATTTCTGTGCAGTGTCTCAAATGTGCATCTGCCTCAACCACCTCCCAGGGCATCAGATTCCATTCATTCCTTACTCTTTATGCTTACACACTTTAAAAGGTAAGTTTTTAGTTGCTAGTACTAATTGAGAAAGTAGTCTCTGACAGTCAGAATTATCCCACTAGGAACAAGATGCAGTATAATGTATTTATTTGTATTTCCAATGGCCATTAAATGACAACATTGTTCATGGAGATTTGGTGTAGTATGAATTTCAACTGTGAGATTATGAGTGAAAAACTGCCACCTTCATGTGCCAAAACTATTATTTTTAAATTTATTAATCCCTGTTAGTATCAAACCTTTCCTTACCATGTTTCTAAACCAAGCTTCTCATTAAGCAGAAGCAGAAAACTGAGTCATTGACAAATCTATAATTTATTATACTAAAATTAAGTATTTGGTATGTTATGTAACTTGCTAGCTAATTTAGTGATTATCTTACAAGATATACAACAGTTGATTTTTACTACACATATGCATTTAGAAATTAAACCAAATCCTGTAAAACTTAAGGACAGTCTGCTTGGAGTATATCAACTCTGCACAGCAACAGATTTTGCTCATTAATGGCTAATTACACTCCATTTTAAGAACTTGCATAATTTAATTATTTAAGAATCTTGCAATACATTCACTACAAAGCAGCAATATTCGTAATTCCAATTTTGCATTATCTTTGAAGTGTATGCAGTTAAAAAAAAGATATTACAGTGAAATAAATGAAAATATGTTGTTAAGACGTCTCTACTCACCCTAATCTTGCCTCTAACCCTCCCTTCCCCCAGTCAAAAAACATTTTCCCTCATTAATTTTATTTAGCTTTTCTGCTGCCTGCAGACAAGCAGTGAATGTCCAACAAGAAGCTATGGAATTGTAGACATACATCATGTAGTCTGTCTGTTCACAGGGAATTAACAGAATGTCTCCATAAGGTGCATCTTAAAAATGCATGCAAGACAATGTGAAAGACTTAATACTCTCACTTCAGTTTTGCTGTGCAAATATAGGCAAAACCAGTTTTATTAGTCCCATTTACCTGTTAAAATATTCTAATCTTTGTCTCGTAATTTTGGAATGGACCTGAAGAAACTTTCTCTTTCTTGTTTTTAAATGTCTTACCTGAGAAATGATACAATATTCAAGTATCTAGCAAGCTTGCTGAAGATCTCCATAGGCTATTTTGGGGTCAGAAAGATGCCATATTATTCTGGAACATCAGAAGTGCAAAATGCACTGTTCTGGAGACTGACAATGTGGCTAGCATTTTATACAATATTAATCTAACAGTTCAGACAGAGTGGCAGCCATTCACTTACATTTCAAAATGTTAACCACATAATTGTATTTTCGTACACAACAGGAGGGATTCCTAAGGGCATCTTTCCATTTAAGAGTATTGCAATGGATTTAGATGCTTCTGTTCACCCACTAATGGAAGTCATGCAGGTCACAAAACCATAAAATGCAATTTTGTATTTTAAGTTCAGAGATAGGTCCACACATTGCAGAGGAGGTTAACTACACATCGTTCTCAATTCACTAGAAATTTTCACCAACTACGCAACACAGATCTACATACGTCTAGTCTAAGCATCCGTTTATATGATCTTTTTTAGTCAGCGATGCCTTTGCAGAGATCTTCAAAAAGTTCTGTCTGGCAACAACCAAAAATTAAACTGGAAAAGTTGCCTGCATTACTAACTGATTTTACCTGTCTTGCCAGAATATTTTCCTGTGCTGGAAAAGGGGGACATGTCTCCAGACACAAGGGCAAAAGGCAGACACATACTGAATTTCCCAGTCTGTAATCCTTCCCTCAGCAGAACCGCTACTGGCACACAGGATCATTTAATCACTCACACCTTTGGCCAAATATGCCAGTAGTGGCATATCAATGATTTACAAAGCTTATTTTAAGTTTCATTTGTCATGACAGCTGCTGTACAGACAACAGAACTGCTATTTCCTTCTGAAAGATAACCAGCGTGCATGCGCTGTAGCAATATTTACCTCGTTACCATATAGGCTTCATAGAGACATTTGCTTATTTTAAGCCCAAGTAGCTCCAATGAATATGTGGTGTCTTGCTGAAGTTGCAGCCAAAACTTGCTGCCATTTAAATATCAAAACAAAATAGGCATATACAGAATGGGAGATGAATATTTTTCTGGGATTTCCCAGTGATGTTGGCCACAAATGTATCCAGAAATCAAATGCAGTAATGAAAATAAACCTTTGCAAAAAGACCTGTCAGTCCTGCTTTTCCACATGTGCCTCCTCTTGCTTCTTATTCCAATATTGCAACAAAATACTAGCTGTCTCTTCAGTCCTTTGCTTAATAAGCCTTCACTGTTGTTAAACAACCCTACTCAAAAATAATATGTTATAGGTAACTTTAAACACTGCCTTTTAAAGTTTTAAGTATATCACTTCAATACCTTTTTAAAAAAATACTGCACTGTGCAGATACATTCAGCTTTCTGCCAATCCCTTACTATCAAATCCTTTTACAGTTCTTTGTTGTTAAACCAAATACAGTGTTACATTGTCTGTCCTTACACACATTACTGCTGGATAAAGCCCTTAGTTCCCCAGACTAAATCTGTGCTGTTCTCTGCCCTGGTTTCTCAATGCTATCTCATTGCAACAGCTCACATTGAAAGCACGCTATTCCCACACCCACCAACACAGCTCTTGGGATAAGAACTGCACCATTGATACAGTGTGTATTCTTTTCCATAGGTTCCCACCAGCATGCCGCTAACAATTTCCTGGGCCTTATCAAAAAAAAAAAAAAAAAAAAAAAAAAAAGCCTTTGAAAAGTGGAAACAAAGAATCAGACTCCATCGTTGTTCTACTTTCACTGCCATAATCTGTGTTTTCCATCATCCTACATGTAGAGACTACAAACATCACCTAATACAGATACTCCAATCAACAATTTACTGTGGACAGTTACTGTTCAGTATCTGTAATCTTTCATCCCAGTATTTGTGGTTTTCAAATCATCCTTTTTATTTCCTTTCAGCAACCTGAATAGAGTTGAACCCCATCTCCCTGCCTCCCCCAAAACCCTTTTCCTTCACCTGTCAGCTGCGGTAACAACTGAGTCAGTTTCAAACTTTAGACTTGATTCCGGCAAGAAAAACATACAGATCACATGAGTTTGCTACGGAAATTACTCAGAAACAAAGTGTGGAGCATGCCACTTTGATTAAGTGCACAACTGGCATCCCTTACTTCTCAGCATGAGGCTTTTCCCCCGAGCAAAACTAAGGGCTTTTCAATCATACAAGAAAAATACTTGTAAAAGGGTGCGGGAGAAGGGGGAAGTGGGGGAAAAGATGATCTGGGTTCTATTGCAAAAAAATATTTTTTTAAAAAAGAAGAGGACATCTTCCCTCCATGCCACCCCCCAAAAAAAGATTTATATTAAAAGTAAGCTCACCCCAGGGGACATTTCTTGGTTCAGCCATCCTTCACAAGCCCTAATTTCATTATTCAGCACATTGGACACACTCAGAATTGAAGTGATATAAAGCAGTAACAACATGCACATCACTCCTTCAAGAAACTACTTCCTTTGTAAAAAAGGCCAGTGTAGGTGCTGTGCTTCAGACCAAGGACCCTTCAGTTCTGTTCCTGAGACCGATGCTACTTGCTGTGTAAACATGGCAAAGCAATTTTACTCCTGCCCATGCCTACATTCACTCATTTACAAAGCTGTCTAATAATACCTAACAACAACTTGTTTATATATTTCTGATGATGGTTATCCGATATTTGTAGGCTGCTGTGAAGCAATGCCACTGCGATAATTCACTTATCCTGCCATATGCTTAACAGACTCTGAAGGGGAAGACGAAAAGTGCAAGTTTAGATTAGGATACTCAAATGGTCAAATCTCACCATTGAAATTCTAGATCCTGTAACTGTCACAATTTTTAATGGAACTGCATTAATACAATGAGAAAAATAAAACCTTGGGTTACTTCTATTTTAAAAATATAAATATTATTAAATGCTAGATTTTTTCTAACAGGGATGGCATTAGGAAACACATAAATTATAATACAATCCATGATGTTTACTTCCTTTGATTATGCGGGGAAATCTTCCTCAGGAAATTGCCTGAGATATAAAAAATTTAAACCTGTTTCTTTTATTGAGTGAATTTTGTCATACCTTCTGTATGCTCGGTTCTTCAAATACAGAGGTATGCCCACACACCCTGAACAGCATGAATAACATCTGAACTATGGATTCTTCACAAGGTTTGCTTAATCTATTTGCTGCGTAGTATTAATGCTTTTAAACAGTCATTGAAGTATGGAGTCAAATTTGTACTATCTGTTCAGAAGTATGAAACATTTGAGAAAGATGCTTAAGCTCCCACTGCCACCTCATTAACTTTGTCTTGATTTTCCTCTCTCTTTGACATCACCCAAATTTTGAAGGGAAGCCATATTAGACCAGGAGGTCAAATAGCACCATTGTCAAAAGGGAATGGAAGATAGGGTTAATGAGGGAAAGAGAGAAAAATACAGTCTCTTTAGCTCTCTCCTCATTAAACACCAAACATTCTTGAAAGACAAGACAGAACAGAAACAACTCAGATGTAGCTATGAACTGCTTTCGCCATACAGAATTAAAAGGTGACAAAAGAAAAATATTTCTATTTCTTTTATAGAAATCTTGTCAGAGAGGTGTAAAAAGTATTAAGTAGGCATATAAAACATAGTATTATTATACCAGTAATATACGACTAAATAAAAATATGCTATAGGAAGACTTCTACAGTATTTTTACAACCCATTTCGAAAAATAGATTCATCTAAATCACTTAATTGAAAAACAAAAATTTCATCTCACAATATTTCTTTGGTAAATTTTTTCTCCCTTAGTTATTTTTACCAGATTAAATAAAATCTTGGAAATGTTTAATCTAAATATGTGACTCAAAATCAGTTAATCACGAACCAAGCACCATTACATATACAGTATTTTTTCATAGCCAGGCTTCTTAACTGCTGAAAGTAGTGATACAAAATGGTATGTGCTAGGATACGTGATGAAAGGCAAAAATGGCATGCTTGGCAGGTCACATAATAGGTGTGAATATACATGTGCTAAGCCACATGGTCAAAGGTGCTTGTGTGCACGTGTGCATGTGTTTATGTGAGAGCTAGATCAAGTGATAGGAAAGGACTTGTAGTGAAAGGCTACACGGGAACACATCTTGCCAAGCTTTGTTCTGTGTGCATCCTGCCAAGAGAGACATCCCTCAAGAGTAGTAGCGCACTGTCACCTGCATCTTGCTGCTGGGCCTCACATGTCATATGCTCCTGACTAGCTTTGAAACACAGATTCTGCAGGTATTTAGAAATCCGCAAGTTGTTCATGCAGAGTACGTGAGACTGGTAACAAAGGGAGCATTGCAAGCCAGAGGCCAGCTGAGTGACTCTCACACTTTTTAGATCCTTTTGGATGGGACTTGGTATGCTGGTTTGTCAGCTGAATGCTCAGCTGGTGCTAAAGACTTTTGCCCAGTTGATTTGACCTGTCTACAGATGATGCCGACACATTTCTGTGCCTTCTTACATTACTTTGTGCTCTATCTGCGAAACTAATCTCAGTTTCTGTGCTTTCTCCAATGCTATATGCTTTCTGTTTGGAATGATTTTAAAAATCCACCTCTTCAGTATTGTTTACCAGTCCTTCCGCAACTCAAAATACAACATTCAGCTTGAATACTCTTTTTGTTAATTCTGCAAATACCATTTATTAAGTGAAGCTTCCTCTTCTCAGATAATTTTCCTTCCAACAACACAAAAAAAACAGTGAGGGCTAAGACCCTGTTTCATGTAACAAAATGTTTCTACAAACATAACCTACACAAGCTACAATGTTAAAAGTGGCAAAGATTTACTACTAAATAAATACTTTTAATATTCCAGAGAACACAAATAGAGAAAAAACACAAGCCACATGCAATTATTAAGGATGCTAACAGTATTCTGTGCCATATTTGACCATGCTAGTATAGTTTAAAAAATAAAAACTAGACCAAAATAACTTAGAAGCATTTCAAATTAGTAAAATGAAGACTAGAAAATCGACATACGCTGTAAATGTATTTAAAGGCTAAGTGAAACTGACTGTAAAGGATTACAACTGAACGCAAAGCTAAGTTCTTGCAATAATAATAATTAAAAAAACCTAACAAAGTATATATTAAAATTCCCACAGTGACGTACGGCAAGACTACATATGGCTTTACAACAGGTCCATTGAGTCCATCAGCAAACATACTTTAGAAATTATTGCTGCATACCTCCCAGCTTCCACTTGTTTTATGTGAAGAGAATACCCTTTGCCAGCCCTGAACCTGGTCTAGCACGTGCCTCTGGAACACCAGGCAGACACTCATCGCTCCTTTACCCATCCTATCTGTGTTTTCACAAGTAGGTGTATCACTCCCAGAGAATCTACCCTCACTTCCACGCAGGCAGGTAAGGTTTAAGGCAAGCATGATCGAGACAATCACACAAAACCCGGCGCACAGACATTGCTAAGGTTGCGCAAGTGGGCAACTCAGAGAGCAGAAAGTACAAACTGGGACCAGTACTGTTTAGTATCTTCATCAGTGACATAGAAAGTGGGATCAAGTGAACCCTCAGCAAATTTGCAGATGACATCAAGCTGAGTGGTGCGGTTGACATGACTGAGGGATGGGACGCCATTCAGAGGGACCTGGACAAGCTGGAGAAGTGGGCCCATGGGAACCTCATGGGTGTCAACAGGGCCAAGTGCAAGGTCCTGCACCTGGATCAGGGCAACCCCTGGTAATAAGACAGGCTGGGCAACGAAGGCATTCTCCTGCTGAGAAGGACTCCAGAGTACTGGTGGATGAAAAGCTGGATATTCACCAGCAATGTGTGTTTGCACCCCAGAAAGCCAACTGTATCCTGGGCAGCATCAAAAGAAGTGTGACCAGCAGGTCAAGGGAGGTGACTCTGCCCCTCTACTCCACTCTGGTGAGACCTCACCTGGAGTGCTGCATCCAGCGCTGGGGTCCTCAGTACAAGAAGGACATGGACCCATTGAAGTGGGTCCAGAAGAGGGCCACAAAAATGATCAGAGGGGGCTGGCACATCTCCCCTGTGAGGACAGGCTGTGAGAGTTGGGGTTGTACAGCCTGGAGAACAGAAGGCTCCGAGACCTTGTTACGGCCTTTCAGATCTTAAAGGGGCTTCTAAGAAAGATGGGAACAGACTTCTTAGTAGGGCTTGTGGTGATAGGACAGGGGGTAATGGTTTTAAACTAAAAGAGGGTAGATTCAAACTAGATATAAGGAAGAAATGCTTTATGATGAAAGTATTGAAACACTGGCACAGGTTGACCAGAGAAGTGGTAGATGCCCCATCCCTGGAAACATTCAAGGTCAGATTGGTCGAGGCTCTGGAAACCTTGTCTAGTTGGCAATGTCACTCCTCACTGCAGGGGGGGTGGACTAGGTGATCTTCAGAGGTCCCTTCCAACTCAAACCATTCTATGATTCTATGAAATGGGTTGAATCTATGCAGCCTTTTCAAGACTTTGTATGTCCCCAGCTCACAGCCATCACATCACTGTTCACTTTATTGCTTCTTCTGTCCCCTTAACTAATTTCCCTCATCTTTTATTCCCCTTCTCCCTTTTATTTCTTCTTCAGGGAACCCCTGTGTCCTGGATTATAGAGGTAGAAGGCAATTAAAATGTGAGTGGGATTAGTTTATTTTATGAACAGATTCTTTTCCTCAGCACTAAAGCAATGGGATTTGCTAAAATACTGAAGCACTAGATTTATGCTACATAATTATACCTTAATTTACAGTGTTCTATAAATTGATGAAATTGCATGACACTAAACTTCCTGGTTCAAGTTCATCTCTGGTGTAACTCTACTTGGTCCCAAACAGAGTTACAAGAATTAAAATCACACTCTATGCTTGATTAATTTTAAGCACCCTGTACTTAAAAAGCTACATTTTTGTTTCATAAACCTTTTCTGAACAGAATACTTCAACAGACTCCAAAAAGGTAAAACCTTAGCAAGGTGAAACTATTTATGTCTAACAGCAGTAGCTATAGCAGGACATCAACTTTGTACACAGGAGGAATTTAAAAATTAAAATACGTTGGTATTTGTTACTGTCATAAATGCTGTTGAACTACCCAGTATTTAAATTAATAATTTAAGTGTTTGCCTAATGAACTGGACTTGATTGCATTAAGGCATTCTCAATTAATTCTGACAGACCATCTTCTGAATTAGAATACAGAATCAAAATGGTTTATGGATTCCTGGTCAAAGTGTTTACTGAGTGAATATTTCTCCAACAATTAAAAATAGCCCTGTTCTAAAGCAAAAATGCTTAAAAAGCAATGAGTGAGAACATTAAGAAAAAAAAAAAAAGAAACAAAATAACAAACAAGTGCAGCAAATTATCTTCTCATCCATCCTGTCAGCTGGAAATTGGCAACTACAGTAAGTAGCAACAAGAAGTGACAAGTAGTGGAAGAGACATGCTACCTCTGGCAGCTATTAAAAGCATGTTAAGAGGTTACAACTGGCTGATACATAAACCTTTATAATATCATTCAGGAAGATAACTGGAAGATATGAAGAAACACAAAAGAATAAGCCATACACCTCTGTCATATTACAAGAAACGAATGCACAGTTTTGTCTCAAACCAACACCACAGTCAGATGCCCTGAGCCTCAGAACTATACGCAGTTTTTCACGATTTTATTAGGATAGCTCAACCTGTTGTTCTTATTCACTGCACTAGATTAGACAGCTTGCTGCCTAGGTGCTTTAAGTATCGGACTGGACATAGGAGATTTCACTTCACTTCAAAGCAGTTTACAGACTTCATTTCAGATCTTTGATTTTATAAGGAAATGAACAACTTTCACTAGCCAGAGTTAAATTTTCATAACATATGTTAACACCAATTTCCATCCTGTTCTCTTTTATTCATTTAACAGTTTATCTTTGGGCAATCTATGTCCTTTGGACATTCAAATTATTCTTTTTTTTTCACCTTAAACAGTTAAACATTAAATATGTATACCAAGATTGGAATTGAGGGAGAATTAAAAGTGGAAAGCAAGGAGAAGAGAAACAACCACATATCAGTCATACCAGTGTTAGGAATGAACAAGCCATGGAAATGATGGTAGTAGCTAGGAAGGCAACTGTAGATAGTTTCAATTTTCTAAAATTATATTCTAAATTGGACTCTAACTATTTTATTCAGGAAGGCTAGCTGGAGATATTTTATGCAAAACTAAAACAGTGCATAGAGAAAATAATTGCATTAACACAAGTCACCTTCTTCTCTTTGTCCTAACAGTATCTTTTTTCCCCAGCTTAAAATGTTAATTCTGTGGGGTTTTCAGAGGGAACCGTGTCCTTATACCTCTGTTTAGCGTTGCACACATGTATGCTGCTGCTGTTCACATTATGTCAATAAGGTGAGTCCTCATTAAACATTATGGTAGTTTGCCTCATTTCAGGGGGATGAAAAAGAAAATAAAAGATTATACCACAATCCTATCCTTTGGGAACTTTTGGGAGAAAGAGAAAACTGGTGACAATATTAAGCCACAACTGTCTTTCCACTACCAGACAAGTAGCCATGCATTCGCATATACATTTAAAAACCGAGATTGTGTAGGGAGGTGGGGAAGTATGCTGGAGAACTTTCTGTTCAAGAACATGCCACCTCCTACTCACATTTTCTACATCATTCACCATGCCCAGCTCTAAGCTTATTGCAGGTTTGCAAAAATGAAGCTCTTCTCTTCGTTAATAATTTTCTTAGATATTTTCATCTTCAGATCTCTAAGTCTGTGACATTCAGTCAGAGCACTTCTCTGTCAATATCATGCTGTTAATCCAGATAACTATAATTCAGCATCTGCTGAACTGGCGATGGCAACTCATCTTCTAAAGCTGATGTATTTTACTACTACAGTAACACTAACGGCCATTTCATGGAGACAGTGATTAGGCCAAATTCAGCTCTGGCCTCATTTTATCTCACCGGGGAACCTGACACATGGTGTCTTATCTCTGGCAGACCAAGAAAGAACAGCAGAGAGGCATTCAGATATTTGGGTATTCAAAATTCCACAGAGAATTCTACACATGTCAGAGCAGAAGATCTTCAAAGCATAAAAGGTGCAAAACATTTGTGACTTGCATGAGGCCAGTTCAGAACTTTTAGCCTCTAGGCACTCCCTTACCATTACTGGGATGTTCTCAGGTTTTAACTCTTTCTGCTTGTGTGTTTGTGCACTAGCAAATTAAGTCATATCTTGCCTTCAAATCCAATCTGGGCCAGATGTTCAGCTAATGTTCATTGACATAACAGGCACAATTCATGTGTCCTGAAGAGTTTTTATCTGCACTTATTTGTACAAGCATAAAGATGCTGGCAGATTAGCAATAAATAGAACAAAAATTACCATTTCCCTAGTTTAATTTATTTACATTAATCTACTAAACTCATATATAATCAATTAGAATATTTTTTCTTGAAAGAACTCAACCACATCATATTAGACAGCATCACTTTTTTCTTCCTATTTTCTTATATTTTTTACATATCTTAATTTCATATTTGATTCTTAGACTTACAGCCCAATTCAGAACCAAGGTTCTTCACAGGATTTCTTCTAATGGCCTAAGAAAGGGACAAGTTTTTGAATACTGGAAAATTTTACAAAGCAATGAATCTGGAAAGAAAAAAAAACCAAACCCAAATCCCAACACTTTACACATAGGAAGCTTCAGTTCCATTTTAAAGTCAAAAGCTATTTGTGAATGTCAAAATTTGTAAATGTCAAAATCTGTAGTTAACAGCTAATGCCATATCATGCCTTTTAGTTTTCCTCCTATGTTACTTAGAAAAATTTTGAGACATTTGTGGCATTGTCCATGAAAGAATGAGGAACTCCTAGATGCCTAAAAATAGTAACCTCCTGATTTAAAACACTGCTAAACAATTGCAATTATTCACAACAATAGTAGTCATTGGAAGATTTATAATGCAAAAACATCGATGGTAAAAATCATAGTAATAGACGTTAAATGTAGAGCACTGAAAGGTTACCTCTTACTTAGAGGAAGAATAGAAAACCCCAAATTTAGTCAGACAACAAGAATGCAGTATTTCCAAAAGTACAAGAAAAGCCATAAACAACATAGAAAATGAAAATCTGGTTACATTTCAAAGAGAACTTCGATATGCCCTGAAACTACTGTTCAGTAGAACTGAAGATTTATCACAGAGATTTCTGCTATACAGTTTGCAAGAGAACAATGCAATGTTTGTTGCATCTTAATCAACAGAAAAGAATGTAAAAGAATAAGACACAACACACACAAATACAATCAAAGTTATTAATGGACGATTTCAAACTTAAACTAGCACAATTTCATTGAGAATGTTCAATTTACCAAAATAAAACTAGATAACGCAGAAATAAACCAAGAAAGTAGTCAACCATGGTTTAATAGGGTCAATGATTTCCTTTTAGTTTAAACATAAAATAGGTATTTTTTGATGAAAGTACTGTTACTTTGGGATCTAACTTCAGAGTCGTTCCTTCAACTGAAAACAGAATAAAGTGTGCCTGTTTCTTGCAAGTGGTGACCATTACTTCTTGCATATGTTCCATGTTCTTCTTTTCTTGAAACATACTGTAAGCAATTCATAATTATCAGTTTTATCAAAACACTATGCATTTTAAATTTTGCAGATAACTAGATGATGAGTAACTAAAATAATGAGATTACAATAATCTTACTGCTACTGAGTCTCAACAGCAAAACTCCAAGCAACTTTAAATCTATTAGCATTTTGCCTCGGTTTCTGTTGATTTGCTTATACCTATTCGCAGTATAAAATACTAATTCATACAGAAGATAATATATATTAATCCCTGGCTAACCTTTATCATCACAGAATTAACATTAAGTACAACTGTACTGTTTTCTAAACTAAACAATGTTTTCTTATTACTTTACTACATCAAGAGTTTGGCCACAAAATCAGAAAGTGTTGCACAGTTTCAGTAGAAGTTTTCCCTTGGCTAGTCCCAAAGTCCAGGACCAGCAGTATGTGTGACCAGGCTTTCCAAAACACTGTTTTGGAATAGCTTCCAGCTGCACACTTTTAAAAGCTGGAGATTAAAACAGGAAACAAAACAAAACAAGAACTCCTAATTACTGGTCAGTTCAAAGTATTTGAGATCTCAGCTAGTGAATGCCTTGCACTTAGGAAAGTCTTAGTCCCTCTATTTGGAGCTCAAAATACACTGGTGAAAATGTGAGAATAATCGGCAGTGCTGACTGAGCACTTTCTATATAAATCTACCAAGCCAGTTTTTCAGATAAGCAAGAAACGGGAATCAATAATGAACGAGACTTAGAATGTTCTTCTTCAACAGACTTTTTAATCCAATTTTACATTCTGTATACCCTCAAGCTCCCATATTTCAGGTGTGCAAGGAATGCAAAATCAGAGCTCTGTTGTAAACTTCCCCATTTATCCTCCCACACAATCAACCTATCAAAACTCTGTTAATATTCCAAACTGCCACCACTGTGCCTAAACCCTCTCCCATCCCACTGTTTTCCATTTCAACAATTACAGTGCTATTTTCAAAAGCCAGCAGCACATTGACAATTAATGCAAACAATTTCCAAAGAAATACAAATAAAATTGAAATGCCAGTTTTTTCTTTTTGTAAATTGTGTTCACTACTTTCTCCTAACTTACAAAGCTACCCTGCTGAACCTTCCCCTGAGTTTAAGCCTTCAGTTCGGTTTCCGTGTGTGGACTCAGCTTCACACTTATTTACAGAAATGTGTGCTGTATTTTTATCTTCATTTGACTCTGTTATCAGTTTATTTTCATAATACTTTGTAAAAGCTACTATTTAACTATGAAAATTTAGAAATTCTGTTTGAAAATTCCTTTCTGTTTGATATATACATAGCTCAAAAGCAGAAAATACTCAGTTCCCTTAAAAATGTGGACATCTATACTGTATATTCTTCTATATTCTCCACTACCCACTGCCACCTACTGCAGAATTAGAAGCAATGCAAATAGACCTACTTTTGAGAAACTCTGAAGTTGAATTGTAAATATAAACTTAAACGCTTAGTGTATAATCTATGCAGATATATGCAGCGATATATATGCATTATGGACTATTTTAGACCTGAACTGAGTAGAATGGTTAGAATAACAAATGGTTAAGCAGTGTTAGCTTAAATCTAAAAGCTAAATTGTTTCTCTGAACAGGTGTCACTTTTTTCCATACCTAATTACTTGTACTGGTTCTAAGACGTTTATATAAATTATTGGGTTTTGTTTTATGTTTATTTTTCAATTTAAAAATCCTTTGAAGTAGTCACCCTTTCTGTGCTTCTTTAGAGTTTAATTCATTTGATCTCTAAAATGCAATTGCAAATCTGAAGCTACCCCAGCTGAGACAGAGGGCTTGTACAACTGCTTCAGCCCTATCTTCTCATCAGCTGAATCACTTCCTAGGGCTTAATGTCAAATGCCATAGGTTATGTAAGCATACACGTCATTTTAGATTTATTTTTTCGTATCAAAGAAACAAAAAACAAATTTGCTAAGAGTTAAACAGACAGCAATTTAAAATGCATTTTTAGTTTGTCAATATTCCAACTATAAGCTTTTTGAACCATAGCAATGAATTTAGCATATTTATCTATGGTAATAATGCAAGCTTACTTTCCTTGTAAATTTTTTTTTTTGAATAAATTATTTTAAATTGAAATTTAAACTTTGTGGCAAAATGAATCTCCCTAGTCCCCAAACTTACAAGTCGTGTTACATCCAGTGTTCTTTCACTCTTCAAAACCATGAAAGATTAACTGATTTCTAAGTCAGTATTTTTCTATAGGTACAAAGACAGGAAAGATTACTTCTCCATTTCTGGGTTTCATGGTGGAATACATATCAGCTTTGACTTTCTGTAAGTGGTTTTTGTTTTTAACTGCTTCTCCAGCGTAAAAATTTTAAAGGAGGTTTTATCTTGCACATTTAAGAAAATGATAGGTCTTACTGCTGAGACATAACACTAGTACAGTAATTGTCAATCACATAAAGAATATCTGCATTAAAGCTGCTTCTTCTGTTTAATGCCTACATGACTATATCAGCAGTACCTCGGGTAAGAAATAGCTGTACACCAAAGCCTTTTAACTACAAATTGTTTCTAAAAAATCCTTTAATATAAAAGATAAAATATTTGTTTGCTTACAGAACCTAATAGGCCTTTAAAAAGCGCTTGAAGGGATGAAAAAAGATATGTTTTAAAAAACCTTTATGAGTGTTAAGAATTTCATGCTTATTGCTATAGGCCCTATAGGTTCAAAAGTAAATAATAAAAACACTTCTTATATTAAGGATTTTAAAAGCAGTATCTATCGATTCCAGTTGCAGTTTCCTGTCAGCTTGAGATTTCTGTTTGGACAGAAGGAAAAGGAAAAGAATTATTTGTATGGTATCATGAGACAACAGTTTTAACTGTCAGAGTTCTGAGTATCTGGCAGGGACACACATTGGAGTAAAGATGCTCCGAACACAAATTTTTCTTTTGTTCAACAAAGCAGAACTAGCAAACACTATTTAATGTTAATGTTAGCAATGTTAAGACTACACTAACTTGAAAGAAACAAGAACACGTACGCTAAACCTTAATCCCTCAATGAAAACTCAATGAAAACTTTACTATTAACATCAAAGAAATCAGGATTTGGCCTTTCTGTCAACATTAACCCCTGTACCTTAGCTTTCCCACTGGACTTTGCACAAAGCATTATGTCTGCATGTGGTAACCGTATGCATTTTTCTGCTTAACACATCAGAAAACTGAAAGGATCTTGCATGAAGCTGGATTATTTTGGTTTTACTGGATGCATCAAAACAGTTTTATGTTTTGGACTATGAATTGATTGTAGTTTTCACAACACTTCATGTGAAGCAACATAAGAACATAATACTGAGTCTAAATTTGAAAAAATACCTGACCAGCATACTTAGCTTCACACATCTGCCATCAGAAACAACGGTGCGTATTTCTTTCTGGTGCACACCAATAGTAAAGGTTATACACTCCATAAAATTATCATATTGCTTTTCTGTTGCCCTTTTTGGGAAATGTGACCATAATGGCCAGAACTCAAGACTGTCCTCCTCCTTTTCCTCTCTTCATACTCCCCATTCCCTCAGACATTTGTCCCAGCCCAGAAGCCAAAGACTTGGCCTGCCCTGGAGATTTTGGCCTTTTCCCACTCCCCTGTCAGGCTTTTCATTGCACCTATTTGATTCTATTACACAGCACTGTGGTACCTGACTTCCAAGATTAAAAAAAGTGACTTGGGATGAGGATTATTTCTGTGGTGGTGGGAGATGAGGGAAGGATTCTTATCCTTATCCTGGGAATAGAACTACTCTAAAGGTATTGCATCAGTCTGAGGATCATTTTCTGGCTGGTTACCCTCAGTAAAAGATGACATGACTGATGGGGTTTTTTTTTCCCAGGTTCTTGCCTTTTACTACATCCAGCATTTTACACTTCCTGAGTATTCAGAGTAAGTGGTTGTGAAGAATACCAACAGAAACTCCAAGAACACATTTGTAAGTGTGGATCAAGGACTCTTTTTTTTAATTTGCTCTGGTATTACGCTTATTCACTTGCTCTTGAAGCAGGCCATTTGAATGCACCCTCAGCAACTTTGTGGATAACACCAAGCTGAGTGGTCTGGTTGATACTCTAGAGGGAAGGGATGCCATCCAGAGGGACCGTGACAGGCCGAGATGTGGGCCCATGGGAATCTCACGAACTTCAACAAGACCAAGTGCAAGGTCCTGCACCTGGGTTGGGGCAATCCCGAACATAGATAAAGGCTGAGTGACAAGTGAGTTGAGAGCAGCCTTGCAGAGAAGGACTTGAGGGTATTGGCAGATGAAAAATGGAATATGAGCCAGCAACATACACTTGCAGTCCAGAAAGCCAACCATATCCTGGGCTGCATCAAAACAAACATGGACAGCTGGTCAAGGGAGGTGTTTCTGCCCCTCTACTCTACTCTGGTGAGACCCCTCCCTGGATTACTGCGTCCAGCTTTGGGGCCCCCAGCATAAGAAGGACATGGACCTGCTCAAGCAGGTCCACAGGAGGGCCACTAAGATGATCAGGGGGCTGGCTGACCACCTCTCTAATAAGGACATGCTGAAAGAGTTGGGGCTGTTTATCCTAGATAAGGTCCAGGGAGACCTTATAGCAGCATTTCAGTACTTCAAGGGGGGCTACAGGAAAGATGAGGAGGGACTCTTTACTGGGGAGTGCAGCAATCAGATGTAGGGGTTTTAAGTTGAAAGAGGGTAGATTCAGATAGATATTAGAATTAATTATTATTCATATTAGAAATTCTCCACTATGAGGCTGGTGAGACACCAGAACAGGTTGCAAAGAGAAGCTGTGGATGACCCATCCCTGGAAGTGTTCAAGGCCAAGTTGGACAAGGCTTTGAGCAAACCCATGTAGTGGAAAGTGTCCCTCCCCATGGCAGGGGGGTAGAACTAGATGATCTTTCAGGTCCCTTCCAACCCAAACCACTCCATAATTCTGTGATACTGTGATTAACGTCTCACTTACAAGCACACCTACCATGTGTGGCAACCATTTCTCCCCAGTTTGGCTACTTATCCATCTTTCCAAACAAATTTCATTTTGGAAAAGATTTTTATACTGCCTCAAAACTGAATGTTTTTTTCCAAGTTTGTCTTTAAAATAAAATTTGAATCTGTTTTACTGCTTTTTAATCATCTATGGATAGAAACGTTAAAAAAAAGTCTTGTTACATCCTAGTTTAATTTAGATTCAGATGAAATAAATTTTGAATTTGCAGTAGCAACAAGTCTGCAAAAGTGTTTGTAACTGTCACAGAGTTGTTTGAGGATCAAGATAATTACAGTATACAGGATAACAGAAAATATAATATACTGGCATCCTATGTCTATTCAGTTAATCTTCATCCCTTGACAGATGTTCAAACATAGTATTTTCATGAACTGACTTAGAAAACAAGGTGATTCTCCTAATAGATATAAACATGATAAAGAACTCAAACTATATAACCATGAAAATCATATTCCATGCAAAATAACTTTAAAATGTGGTGGAGTCTCAAAAGATCATGGATTATGCTCATAGCCAAGATCAAGGTACACACATAGCAAAACAAAATTGATTATGAAACAAGCTAATATAAACCACAGTGTCACCTCTAATGACCAATTAACAATTGAGTTTCACTGCATTTACTCTTTGATCCTTGTTTCCAAAGGTTTTGGCACTCAAACTGAATTTACTCCCCACATCATTTTCAGGACTTACTTTTATATAAGGCATTATAGGCTTATTCTTTTGGGGGTCTCTATTTCAATTCACAGAACAGCAGTTATCATTCCAGCTTATCCTCTAACACAAAAAGGGAAAACATGCAATAGTTAATGCCTTCCTTCTCTCCCATTCTTATCTTGAGTACTTGCCTATCTGGGACACACAAAAAGCTGCTCTGCGCTGCAGAGGTGGATACCATCTTACATTATCATGGAATAAGAAACAGAAGCTGAGTTCAGGTGGACTTGTCTGGCAAATTTTGCGATTGGGTTCTCACTTCCTACAAAGCTTCCAGAAAGACAAAGAATAGTTTTATCAGAAAGTTGTGAGGTTTGGTTTTCTTTTCTTTTCTTTTAAAGAATAAAAAAAAATTATTGAACAGTTATGCTTTAAATATATATTTACAGTAAATCTCCTATATTTTGCAGTGTTGTTTTTGATGAAAAATGTTGGATTCATCCTAGTTTTTAACTGTAGATATCTTATTTTCTTCACCTCTCATCTTACAGTTTATCCTTTCTTTGTCTTTTTTTTTTTTTCTCTCTCTGCAGGGAAATGTTACCTAGAAAACATTGTTTAAAGAGGTAACATTTTTTTCATGTTGTGTAATAAACCAAATGGCATTTTAAAACTGTATACCACATACCTGAGTATAAAATGCAGTGGTAGGAAACAGAAAGCGACGCATCACTTTTTTTGTGTTTCACTGATTTTATGATTGACTGTAGCCTGGCTATATTACATATATATTTAGGCTTTCTAATGACTGCTGTCATTTCCTTCTAAATTTCCACAGACCCATGAATCCATTTTGATAACTGGGGATCACATTTGATCACTGCCCTTTCTTATTTGAACACCCCCACCATAGCTTTAATCATAGAGTAACTGAACTGACCAGATGGCCAGCATGATTTCAGAAAGTGCAAAGTGAGCATAGTATTTCACACTCCTCGTGCCCAAGTCATATCATGGCTTAATGGTTTTTATCTCAGGAGTTAATTTCCTATAAATAATCTTCTGCTCCATGAATTACACTACTTGGGATACACTGTTTCTTTCCTCCTTCCACTTGTAACTGTGCGTTATCACAGGCTGACCTGTGCATGAATTACTGTATCTCTGTCCGCTCTGAAGTTAAGAACATCCATTGATTCCGATTCACCTTGAAAACTTAAAGCTTCTTTGTGAGTAAATCTGAGCAAATTCATACACGATTCTAAAAACCAAACATGTAATTAGTCTACACTAATGGCATTGCCTATATTTGTCCTCCACTACTGACTGCACCTTAACAAGGGTTATTCTATTACTCCTAAACTAAGAGGTTTAGACCAAGAACCAGAATCAGAACCTATCTTCTATCAATTTATTTGGAAAAGAGACACCGAAATAGTTTAAGATCTAAATACTTTTAAAGATTTGCAATTAGGTTCTTGAGCTGAAACAGAAACTCTTGGTTTAGACTGATGCAACTTTCTAAGCAACAAGCATAGGGGAAATGTCAAGAACAATTCTGAGTCAAGGTGCAAGTACTAATAGCATTGAGTTACAGCCTGGCCATTCTTTTATGACATGGAGGAATATTTCTCAGGAACTACATAGCAGAACCTTTGTTCCTGCTGCTTATTAACTGCTGCTTTCAATCAGTGTAGAAAGTTTTCTGTGTGGTAATTTTACAGGGAAATAATATCCATCTTTTAATCAGTGAAAAATGTTACACATAAGTTGTTTGTACAGTGTGTAGTTGAATTGCAGATATAGACTGGACATGAGACTACAAAAGGGAAATTAATATGACCATGAAAAGTAAGTAAGAGCCATTAAAAACTTAAAAAATACAAAACAAACCACAACCCCCCTAAATGAGATCTGAGTTTGACTTCCATCTTAGTCTCTGCCAGGCTACCGTGGATCTGAGCTGAATATCTTTTTAGACTTAATGCAATTATCTAGAAAAATACATCACATTACATCCTGCAGTTGTTCTTATTTTAGACATTTTTTTCTCAACAGTCCATGTTAATAAGAGTTTACTTTTTCCCTTGTGCAATACTTGAGTTTATCAGATAAAATTAAACCCATTGACTATGGAAACAGTGAAAGATGCATTTCATGATAACCTAGCAACAATGTATTCCCATTAACATCTTTCAGCAAGTAAATGTTAAGTTGAATGGAACTGCTTGGCAAAAAAGTTCAGAGCCATTAAAAAGGCATAAGCATATAGCTTAGGTGAGGAAAATCAGAAAATTTCTAAAAACTCTTGGATCTGCTTTTCATTCTCCAACATATACATCCACAGAAGCTCACCTTTCACTGCCAGGTCTCCTGCCTCTCCTACAATCCACAGTCCTAGCGACCTGTTCACCAAGTACTTAAAATGTACATATTCAGAATATATCAGCCCCTTCATGTAAGCATGCTGGCTGTACGTACTGTGACAGTAATCCAGAGTGTACGCACTGCTGAGGCCTGAGCTTGATGCAAATGGTTTCTGATTTCAGATATTCTGATCAGGTGATAATCTTTTAACAGATGTGAGGCTATTTCCCCCAGCTAAAGAAGGATAAATCTAGATATAGTTAGTTATGGTGGACAGCTCTAAACGGAGCTATCTATATAATCAGTAATAACAGCAATGAATACTTGTAATTGTTCTAGGCTTTCCTTTGAATATGTGTTTACTGAAATACATACCTGAGGGACATGGCATGTTTTCAAAAAAACAAGCTTTTCTTCTCAGATGAAAGGGAAGAACTGAAACCAATTCATAGCTTGCAATCATCATTCATCCTGGAATAAAAATGCATGTTTGCTGGGTGGCAGTGCTATGTAGTTCAAAATTCAGGAATACAGAGCTGACAATGAAGTAAATGTTCACTGACAATGGAAATATATAGGACTTATAAAGTGTTTGTATGGTTGCAACCTACTGAAATCAATGCATTGCACTAGAAACTTTACCCAGTTTCTGGTAAAACACATGATCACAGTCCAGCAAAAAACATGGATCTCATCAGCAAGGATATTGTGCATCTAGTTTCCCAACTGATCTTTTTCTAGAGGCAGGTTCAAGCAAACTTGCTTGATTTCACATTGTTAATCTTAATTACAATCTGAAATGCAGGGCACAATTTAAGGCAGAAATGAGTGTGGGGGGTGAGGGGAGAACAGGGTGCATTCAGTGTTTGGATTGATTTGTAGTGCAAAGGTGCAAAGGATTTCTTGCCACTTTCAACCTTGTAGTATGCATATCAGGGAACTCTGAGAAGCCAGCCAGCAGGATGAGGTTCTGGAGTAATTACAGGTCAGAAATCAGTGGCAGCCCTAACAGCTGGCTGTTGATTAAAGATGAAACTCAAGCCCTGTGCAGAGGGCCTGAAAAAGAACCATACGAGACATCATACAGTGCTTGAGCCCTGAACAATGTAACCTGCACATTTGTAAAGCCAAATACTACAACTGCAGTCTGTTTTGTCGGGCAAACCAATTATCTCTTGCACTTACAGACAATTAATTTAAGGCCTGAACTTGATCATGACACTCAAATTCTTTTTTGTTTAGTAAGCACCAAAAAAAAGTTATTTTCTACGCCAAAACAATTGATCAAATTAGTAATTTTTTCAACAGAGAAATAACAAGTTTACTGCTTGTTTTTTTTCTTCTGTCTTAACGTTATATCATTCACCTATCTTGGTATCCAGATATGTGAACCTAGCACCCTATTTTCTAATCTGGTCATCCAGGTGTCATTTTCTGTTCCAAATATGGAAGTTCCTCAATGAAGAAGAAAACACGTAAACAAACACTTCCAAAGTCAGTCCTGGTACTGCAGCAGGAGCTAGAAGCGATAAGTGATATCCAGAGCATGGACCTGCTGTACATGCAGGTAGCATGACAAGCAAGTCATAACGGCCTTTACAGTCATTCACAAGGGCAGTAACTCACCACCAACAACAGAGTAAATCAGTGGCAGAGCCAGAAGTAACATTTCCAGTCTACTGCCTTTTCCATGTGGTCATTGTGCCTCTTTAAAAGATCTGCCCACAAGTACCAATGGCATTGCAACAGTACAGGGAAAGTGTGCCTTCCCAAGGAATTCCACATAGTAATGGTGTCCCAGCTACAAATCAAAATAGCAGTTACCTTGTTACAACAGCTTTCAGAAAGGGCCTTTCCAGTAAGATTTTATTTTCTCTAAAACTAGTATAAGAACCAACCACAAATACAGCATAAGTAACAATATTTACTGAACCCTATCCTAGACACTGATTTCGAAATACATATAGGAGACCCTTTACTTTGCATGTTCTTTCGTAAAAGATTTAGGAATCAACCATACACTCTAACAGCAAGGTATGGAGGCACTTCACTGATCCATGGATAAAACTGTGCATTTGTAACTGATGGACACAAAACATTCTGCTGAAAACTATATATTAAAGTTTTATGCACATGGAGCCTGAGAAAGAAGAATAAAACACTGCATTAATGTTATAGATTAACTTGAAAAGACAGCTGATCCCATTGTGCTCACATTAAGTGAATATAAGGTTCACTGAGTGTTAACACAGAGAAGGAATTATTTTCTGTAGATACGGCTCAGACAGACTCTGGCCAAAGTATTATTACCAAGCATGCGAAAGCAATCTCTTGAAATTATATGAAAGTTATATTTTCAAATTCTTTAATTTTTCTGTCTACTCTTAGAGGCATTTTTTTGATACTCAGTACAAGCAGTAAGTATTGTTAATATTTTGTGGTTTTTACCAAAATGAGAAAATAATGTAAAAATTATGAGTAAAATAAGGTAAGTAAATTAACTGAGTATGAAACTTCTGTATAAGTCAAATAATAAAGAAGATTCTGAAATAACCATTTTTTAACAAGTTCCTTTTGAGGCTAGATGTGCTCACTAGCAAGGCCACTTGTCAGGAGTGGGTTTATTTAATAAGTTATTTGTTAATTCCTGAACTTACTCATATACACACTTTCATAGTCACAATGGTATGAATTATTTCCCTTTGTATTGTGATCTTCCCCTTTGGATACTGAGAACACTTCTATGATGTATACTTAATTTTTCTAATCTACACCATCCAATGAGATTACACATGATAGTGGAGTTAGGAATGAGCTATTTCTGTGGTTACAAATCTATTCTTCACTAATGCTTTCTTTTGATATTTCAGTAACACACCATGGAAAGTAATTATCACATAAACTTAGAAACAACAAACATTAAAAAAGAAAATAACCGTAAAATCCTTCCTAAAATTGTCTTCTCATTATTTTGATGAGGAACTAGCATAAAATGCATCAGACCTAGAAAGTAAAACTGTATAGGAAAGAAATCACTCCTTTTCACTGTGTTGACTAACTAAAAAGAACAAAAAGTAAGCACTATGAAGGACAACAAAAAGGGCTTTTAAAATATTTTGACAGCAAAAGGAGAAACAGAAATAACATTAGTTTGTTGCTTGATGAGGTCGATAACCTCACAAAAAGGGACATAAACAAACTGGAGATGTTTAATGCCTTCTTCGCTTCTGTCTTCAATACCAATGCTGGGGTCTGGGACCCCTGGAGCCCTGTGATGGAAGAGCATGACTGGGGGATGATAAACTCCCAGCTGACCCTGAAATTGTTTGAGACCTGCTGATCCAGCTGGATATGCATAAATCTATGGGGCCCGATGGGATTCACCCCAGGGTACTGAAGAAGCTGGCCAATGCTGTTGTGGGACTTCTCTTCATTATTTTCCAACAGCCTTGGGAGTCTAGAGAGGTCCCAGACAACTGGAAGCTGGCAAATATTGTCCGAATTTTCAAGAAGGGTAAGAGGGAAGACCCTGGTAATTACACACCTGTCAGTGCCTGGGAAATTATGGAGAAGGTTATTCTGAGAGTTATTGAAAAACACCTGAGAGACAACACAGTCCCTGATCATAGAATGCATGGGTTCACAAGGGGAAAGTCCTGCTTAACCAACTTCCTTTTATGACAAGGTCACCCATCTAGTCAACCAGGGGAAGCCAGTAGATGTGGTGGTTTGGGATTTTAGCAAAGCTTCTGATACTGTTTCTCACAACATCCTTCTCGATAAAAAGTCAAGCACATACCTAGACAAGTCCATAAGACATTGGGTGAGCAATCTGCTGAGGGGTCAGGCTTGAAGGGTAATGTAAATGTAAAATGTAAAGTAAATAAGGTTACATCAAGCTTGTGGCCAGTCACCAGAGGGGTTCCCCAGGCTCAGTTTTAGGGCCAGTAGTCTTTAATGATTTCAGAAATTATCTAGATGCAGGAATTGAACAGACATTAAGTAAGTTTTCTGATGATCACAGAATCATAGAATAGTTTGGGCTGGAGGGATGGGACATCCACAGTTTCTCTGGACAACCTCTTCCAGTGCCTTACCACCCTCACAGTAAAGAACTTCTTCCTTATGAGTGAGCCTATGGGAAAGATGGGGAGGGACACTTTATCAGGGAGTCTAGTGATAGAATGAAGGGTTTTCAAACTGAAACAGGGTAGATTTAGATGAGCTACAAGGACAAAATTAATGACCCATCCCTGGAAGTGTTCAAGGCCAAGTTGGATGGGGCTTTGAGCAAACCCATGTAGTGGAAAGTGTCCCTCCCTATGGCAGAGGGGTGGAACTAGATGATCTTTCAGGTCCCTTCCAATGCAAACCATTCCATGATTCTACAATACTAATCTAGAAGGAGCTGTGGACTCCATCGACGGTAGAGAGGCCTTATGGAGAGATCTGGACAAACTAGAGAGCTGGGCAATCACCAATCGTATGACATTTAACAAAAGCAAGTGCTGGCTTCCCCACCTGAGACAGAGTAATCCTGGTTATACATACAAACTGGGGGATAAGGGGTTCTACAGCAGTCCCACAGAAAGAGATCTGGGGGTTTGGGTTGATGGTAAATTGAACATGAGTCACCAGTGTGCCCTGGCAGCCAAAAGGACTAACCACGTCCTGAGGTGCATCAAGCACAGCATCACTGGCCGATTAAGGGAGGTGATTCTCCCACACTACACTGCGATGGTACAGCCTCATCTTGAGTAGTGTGTGCAGGTTTGAGCACTTCAGTATAAAAAGGACATAAAATTGTTAAGAGTGTCTACAGAGGAAGGCAGCCAAGATGGTAAAAGGTGTCAAGGGCAAGACTTATGAGAAGTGGCTGAGGTCACTTGGCCTGTTCAGCTTAGAGAAGACTTTGGGGTGACCTCATCACAGTCTGCAATTTCTTCAAGGAAGACAGCAGAGGGGGAGGTGCTGATCTCTTCTCTCTGATGGCCAGAGATAGGACACAAGGAAGTGGAATGAACCTGGTCAGGGTTGGACATTAGGAAAAGGTTATTCATTGAGAGGGTGGTTGGTCACTGGACCAGTCTCTCTAGGGAAGTGGTCACGACACCAATCCAGTCAGAGTTCAGGGATATGGATGCTGGCTCTTAGTCATAAGACTAAGGTCTTATGGCTTATGTTTTAGTTTTATGTTTATGTTTAGTTTTAGGCAGTTCTGTGAGGAGCAAGGAGTTGGACTTACTAATCCTTGTAGGTCCCTTCCAACTTGAGACATTCTATGATTCTAAACTTGTCAGTAAAAGTTAAACAGCAAAGCAGAGTTTTAAAACTGTAGAAGTTAGATTTTATCCAGAATTTGTTTACTGTTTTGTTCCAATTTTTGCGCTACTTTACAGGACTATATTTTCCATAAACTCAACATTTGTTTTTCCCTAAACTTGCACTGTGATCAGATCCATGACTGTATTCTGACAACTATATAGCCTAACAATGGAAAGTTGTAACGCACTTGGATTTTGAAGACTGTACTGTGATCTGACGGCTTCTTTAAAGAACCAAGATGACCACACTAATGGGTTCCAGTGCACCTGGTTTTACCCAAAGGCTGGGTTAGCTCCAGAAAAAACAGTCCTATTACAGATCTAAGAACAATAATACAGATCTATGTCAGCAATACCGAAAAAGAAAAATGAAAGCACTACACTTGCTTTCTTGAAGTGCCTCATTTACTACGCTATTGTACTGGCAAGCTTGGTACATTTTGAGGTTTGGACTAGATGATCTTTAAAGGTCCCTTCCAACTGAAACCATTCTATGATTTTCCACTTAACTGTCATATCCTTGCTTTTGTCATTTTGCAACACAATCTTAACATCCATTCAGTGGTTTGGATATTAATATACTGGTCGTCTTTTGTGACCAGAAACATGGTCTGGAGGAAAGCAAATGCCACTCCTAACTTCAAAAAGAACAAGGAGGATCCCTATTGAAGAAAAGGTTTGGGGAAATATGGTCAATGTATATAAATACCTGAAGGGAGGCATGTAAAGAAGACGTAGCCAGGCTCTTTTCAGTGGAGCCCCGTGGCAGGGCAAGAGGAAGTGGGCACGAAACACAGGAGGTTCCGCCTAAACATCAGGGAACACTTCTTTACCATGAGGGTGGCAGGGCACTAGAACAAGTTGCCAGTAGAGGCTGTGAAGTCTCCATCCTTGGAGGTGTTGGAAAACCATCTAGATGCAGCCCTGGGCAGCCTGCTCTAGATAGGCCTGCTTGAGCAGGGGGGGTGGACCCAAGATAACCTCCAGAAGTCCCTTCCAACCTCAACCATTCTGTGATTCTCTGACTGTGTAAGCACAGAAATGAAAATGAATGTTGACATTCTATTGGAACTATATGGTGAAAAATTAATCACTAATTCATAGAAGTTCACAGGTTTTTGAACCATTGTAGTGGAAATGCTCTGCAAGGTTTGATGCAAAAATTTAATTTTCAAGCAAAGATGATCTCCTGCCCTGAGACTAAGGATATCTCAGTTCAGATCCTCAACAATAGTTTTACAGGTATAATATTGTTTAACAATTTAATCTCTCCTTGTTGTTTCTTATGGGCAAAATATAGACAACAATTCACTGTGTCAGAGGGAAACTAGAATTGATTTTGCATCAGTAAATATTTTTATATACATATATATATTTTATCTATTTGAAGAAGTATAGAATAATATCCATTTTTACAATTTCAAAAGTCAAAGTCAAATGGATATAAATGAAACAATCAAGTAGTACAGTAAATAACAGCACAGAAAATCTAGCAACATCTCACAGTAAAATGCATTTCTTCTTACATACCAGAACATACAGCTCACTATTTTTATTTTAGGTTCACAGTGTAGCATCACACTTTACTGGTAAAAAAGAAAGAGAAATGGAACAACTAGTTGGATAACGGAAACGGCTTAAACTGTGACTCCCAACAAAAAGGTTATGTTCAAGAAACTACAGCTCAGGGTCTGAATCCTCCTCTAATAGTACCTATTTCTCTTCTTTGAATATGCTTATAACCAAGAGTGATTAAGCTCTTAAAATACGTGAAGTTCAGTACTTAAAGTAGCCAAGGCTAAGGCGCTTAGCACTTTGATGAAGAATACCCTAACCAATACTTGCTAGTACTAGGTGTCTTGGGAACAACATTTTGTGAGCTGCTTCGACTCATGTTTCTCTTGCAACAATCTGTTTGTGTCTTTGGGGCAGGAGCACATGCCATATAGGGCAGAAAGCAGTACAGCTGTGACATTCTTCCATACCTGCAGCGGTCTGATTTTTGTGTCAGGGAGGCTTATTTCTGCACATAATCCAGGTATAACGAATACAAAATTTTAACTAATCAAAATTTATACTGCTTAAAGGGGAAATGCCACTGAGCTTGCTAGAAGAGTTTCCAAGAATCTTACACACAAATGTAAGCAATTCCTCTAGAAAATTAGGCTGGAGCCTCTTCTCCTTCCTTGTGTCATGTAACCAGGATGAAAATATGCACGTCAAACACTCCCTTTCTTGGATATGACTTCACAAGCTACGATGTTTTTACAATGAAAGAGGAGGAGAAAACAAGCTGCCATAACCTTTTAATCTGCAGCTATTTCTCATGCTCCTTAGCAGTTGAGGGAAGAGAGCAGATAAGGCCTTAAGTTTCATATGGGTCAGCTGCATTTCCTGTAACAAAATCTTCAGAATAATAAAAAAGATGTGTGGAAAAGCACAGACAAATAGTACAGAACTTGATATATAAAAGCATTTGTATGCAAATGAAGAAATTACAGATTCATGTCAGACAAAGGTAAAAAAAAGGAAAGATAAATGACTTGACAGTCATAATTGCCAGATACAAAGAGAAAACAGGATGCTGGATTCACTATGTAAACAAAATCATGGGTGTGTTTGGGACTGCAATTTCTACGAAAAAATATTACTAGGGTATGTTTTTTAAATAAATACATCTTTTTAAATCAACTGCTTGAAATTAAACAAAATCTGCAGAATATAGCCCTGATATTTCAGTGTTGGAATCAGAGTTATGTGACAGGATCAAGGCAGCCCTGATACCTCAGACCTTAATCTGAGACTACTATTACTTTGTCAGGGAGGCACTGGTTAACAGTAAGGAAGTTTTGTCTACCCAAGATATTTTATCAATCCAAAGAAAGGCTCACACACCTGGCTGGAAAAGTACCTTACTGTTTCATGGGGACACCTACATCTGTGAAGAGGTGACACATAATCTAGCTACCTCTAATTCCCCAACTATCGCACAGAATGGAACACTTCGTGTTTGTCAGACCTTCCTGCTATCATTTTCATCATTGCACAAAATTTAAGGGAAAATTAAATGCATAAACTTTCTAAGAAACTGATGCTTAAACACTTTGGTGACAATAAGAGATGCACATTATTAGTCGACATATTATGAAGTAAGACAAAGCCAATTGTACTAGATGACAGTACTGAAGTTTCCTGTCATATTTCATATTAGGAAAAAGAAAGGGATCTTAACCCAAATGTTCCTTCTTAGAAACGTAGACCACTGTATTTTCACTGTTGTATGGCAGGGATACTCTCTATTGGGTTGTTACTTGGATCTTTTCTTGCATTCAGAAATGTTCCAAGTCACTATTGATGACTATAGCACAGATGCATTAACACACAATTTTTACACCACAGTTCAGCTAAGCAAAGTTCAGTCTTGCCTTTCCAATACACTTTGAGGTTGTCTGCAGAAATACTCTGTTATTAATTCAACTAAATTAATTTGAATTCACACAAAGATTTGCTGTTATCCCATAACCATTAATCCAGTTGCGTTCACACTAATGCTTTCAGAGAATGTTGCCATCATTCCCCTAGACGGTAGTGCAACAAGCTATTATACTGGTAGATGAGCCACAGCCATTTTTATACAATGAGTAAAATTTCCAAAAGCATTTCAACAATCTGGGTAATGTCTACAGTGCTTCTCTATGAGACATATTAGGCCTTGCTAAAATTTGTCTTAACAACGGTCTTACCTGTAAATGACCTAGAGATGATAACCTACAGCAAGATCAGTATTCCCACTGTATCAAACACTATATGTAAGCATTATGTATGGTTTTATGTCATTTAGAGTTCAAACTACCTACAATCTCTAGACATAGTTAAGGACTTAATAGGCTGGATATTCAGAATCTAGTCTTTCCATGAAATATCCAGCAAAATTTATACACATAGAGATAAGATGTAAATAGGTAAGAAGAGAGTTTGAGGCTATCCAATAGGGCAAAAGCACATGGAGAGCTTTTTCTTAACTTTCTCTGCTTTCTACGCCTTCAGCATCACACTCGGAGACTGATGCCTGTTTTCAGAAATAAACTGGGATTTAGATATACTCCCCTAGATAAAGAGCGGGTTGGGTTAGCTTCCTAAAAATTGCTGTGTTGTTATGTTTCTTAAAGGCAGTAACTATTCAATGTAAATTACAGAAGCAGTTTACAAACAGAGAACTGACATTCCAGGCTCCTTTCTCTCAATAACTGCATTAATCCCTGAACTACAGTGCCTTGACCCTTCATGTCTTCCCTCTTTCCAACTGAATTTGGAGTTTATTCCTGCAAAGTGATTCATCTTCAAAAGGAGAGGAAAATGCTGCCATCCCCAAATGGCTGTAGCATAAGAAGTAGGAGATGAAGGCTGAAAGAGCTTCTGTTTGAAAAGAGAACCAAGCGTAGGTTACCCACTTTCTGAGCAAACATCCTAAACATTACAGACTGCTGTAAAAAGGAGGAAAACATCAGCATCACTGGATTCATTTAAAAAGGAAAGAGCAAGATCGGATCAATTCACTGAAAGAATGCCTGCAGTCACCTATTTCCAGCAAAGATGAATTCTGTGAATCCCAAGGGAACCGAGATCGCCTGTAAGCCTGACTCAGGGCCTAAAAAGGCACATTTTATTTGACATTCCACATTTAGATTCAATAGCTATAATTTATAACATTAGTTCTTTCTTAATCCATGAGATATAATTTATAACTTTAGTTGTTTCTTTACTTATGCATTTCAATCATGATATGCCAGCCTTTCTAAGTCAGTGTGGGAATATATGCTGTCTGCTATTCTCAAGAGATATTTGCGACTTTGGTCGAAGCCAGGCTATTTTGTTTCCTTTAAGATGCCAACACCACTCAGTCACTAAATGAGTTAAAACAAAAATGTTCCATGGCTTTCAGTACTAATACTAAAACAGTAATTGAGGATAAAGAAGTAGAAGCTTTTGTAATTAAACTATAAAAGGCACCTGCATAAATAGGGAAATTTGCCACTGCTGTGAGAGTCCACTGATTCTGGTGGACCTATAACTCAAGACACCAGGAAAAGGAACTTGGTCCAAAATGTTCGTCGTAAGTGAATAATATTTCATTAATCACAAAACCCCTTTCCACCTCCCAGGTCACTCTGGTAGAGAATTGATGATGGTCTGTGCTTAATTATAGAATAATGTCTGACAGAAACTGGTATCAAATCATTGTCTCTGTTAACTAATGAGATAGTGCAGATATATTTACTCCTCTCTTGATTTTAGTCAGATGTTGGAATGAATTTTTAAAGTAACTGCTAAAGTAAATAAAAGTGAAGAGTTGACTAAGGCCATCACTGAAGGAATCCTTTAGGAATATTAGTACCAGACTGGGTGGAACATCACTTACAATTCTGACCCATATTTAGTATAATAGCTAATCCTTTCTCTCTGAAAAATTAAGCTCTCACCCATCTACCATGAATTTAATTGAGAAAGGAAAGGAACTGGATACTATGCAAAGAAATAACCTTGTGAAATAGAGTTCTTCATATTAAGACACCTGTCAGTACTGTCAGGGACTAATTTAGTATGTTTAGCAATTGCTTTTTCTAATTGTAGGTTGTTTCAATTATGTTTTGAGATAAAGAAGTGCTAGAACACTATGGCATGTGTCATTGCTGATGTGCTACTTCTGCAATTCACTGGAATTAACTTGTGGCTTATTTTTTTTATAATACCAGCATTTCCTTCTTTCTAAGCAAAAGTGAACACACTACACAGTAGCACATACTCTCCCTATTATAATCTTTCTTTTTCACTCTGGGGATTATCTCACTATTTAGATTTGAACACTCTGCACCTTGCCCTATTTTTATTGAGCAGAAATTAATAGAAGTAATTCCATTATTCCATTTTGAAGCCTTAAAAAACGCCATAGGAAACAAATATTTTAAGAAAAAAGTAACTGTGGAGACAGTTTTCGTTCCAGAAAAATCTGATAGAAAACGTGTTTATCAGCCCTAGTGTGTATTTATAAGCTAAAATAATTAAAATACAATATCAATTAAAGAAACAGATGTAGATGTGGGAAAGGACTGTGGCATATGTTTAGAATCATGTGAGCATGTTCCCATTTGTGAAAGATACTCTTGTCAACATTTTTTCAAATGTAAAGCCAGCATTTCAACCACAATTATTAAATGTGGCTACAGTCAGAAAAAGTTACCAGGCAAAAGTCTTATTCAGTAAATCTGTTCTCCATATGTAGTCAGTCCAAATGTACTCACTTAAGTGATAAAAATAAATTGTCACCATTTTTTACTCCTGTTAGCTCTGTGCAGCCAAATACAGCTAAGAGGAAGTGAGTTGCATTCTATTTTAACTCCTGCACCACCAACAGATGATCTAGTTGTCGAATCTCTATTATTGATGATACCATACAAGCCAGAAAGCATAGAGCTTGACTGTGCAGGAAGAATGATGCAAAGGATGTGGTTTAATTAGACTATGGCTTTATTAACTCATCTGGCAATATTACCCAGCAATATGTCATACAGAGCAAGTCATCATTCTTTCATTGATTGTTCCAACTATTTTGAAGGTTGCTGTCAACTTTCCCTCCTTCTAGCCTAATTCCAGCTGTTGCTGGAGCCTCCAGCTCCGTATTTTGAACCTAACCTCCTGGCCTAGCCAACTGCAGCCTTTTAAAAGGTAGACAGAGCTTCCAAACCGTCAGTCTTTATTAATGTGTGTCAAGAAGTCAGGTTTCTTTTCTGTCTAGACCTCATGGAAGGCAGCGAACAACACATTATATACAACAGGTCATAAAAAGGTATGAGAGGCAGTTCTGCTTTGACCTGAAGAACAGCAAGTAGGCTCATAAAGAGCTGACTATATTTCTTCAGGCTCAGCATTCAATCCTTCAACATCTTTTCTCTAAGTAAGGTCCCTCAGTGATTCATTATCTCAAGGAAGAGATCTAGCTTTGTGGTTCTATGATAGTTCTTTTAGTGGAAGATCTTGCTCCTAGTGTCTCACTACTGACTTCCCTAGCTCTTGCCTTCAATTTTCCTGTAATAAATTATTATTTGCCCCCTTCTTAAACTGGATATGTAAAATGTTAAATAAAATTTAAAATCAAAGAATCACAGAATGGTTGAGGTTGGAAGGGACTTCTGGAGGTTATCTTGGGTCCAACCCCCCTGCTCAAGCAGGCCTATCTAGAGCAGGCTGCCCAGGGCTGCATCTAGATGGTTTTCCAACACCTCCAAGGATGGAGACTTCACAGCCTCTACTGGCAACTTGTTCTAGTGCCCTGCCACCCTCATGGTAAAGAAGTGTTCCCTGATGTTTAGGCGGAACCTCCTGTGTTTCGTGCCCACTTCCTCTTGCCCTGCCACGGGGCTCCACTGAAAAGAGCCTGGCTACGTCTTCTTTACATGCCTCCCTTCAGGTATTTATATACATTGACCATATTTCCCCAAGCCTTTTCTTCGATAGGCTGAACTGTCCCGGCTCTCTCAGCTTCTTCTCACATGGGAGATTCTCTGGTCCCTTAACCATCTTTATGGCCATTTGTCGGACTCTGTCCAGTATGTTCATGTCTGCCTTGTACTGAGGAGCCCAGAAATGGACACAAAATCATTTTTGAATGTAGGCTTTTGTATTAGGTCAGGTTAGAAAAGAGAAGTATTAAACTGCATTGGACACCAGCATAATTCTGGACATAAATACAGATTAATTTGTTCTTGCAAACCATCAGGGATGGAGATTCCACAAATGCCCCCACCTCTAACTACATTAGATCAGCTAGGCCTCCAGTGGCTAGGACTGCTGTAAAGAATGGGGAAATAGTGCTGGATGGTTCAACTTTGCTCTGCAAAGAAGCAGACATTACATGTACAAATCTGAATGTCTACAAATTGCTGAAAAGTGGCCATAAAGAAGATGGAGCCAGGCCATTTCCAGTGGTGCCCAGTGACAGGGCAAGAGGCAATGGACACAAACTGGAACACAGGAGATTGTGTGTGAATATCAGGAAAACACTTTTTTTTTTTCCTGTGCAGGTGAGTGAGCACTAGCACAGGTTGCTTAGAGAGGCTGTTGAGTCTCCATCCGTGGGGATATTCAAAAATTGCCTGGATGTGGGTATTTGCAGCTTCTCCTTGGTGACCCTTCTTGAGCAGGAGGTTAGGCAATATGACCTACCTTCAGATGTTGCTTCCAACCTCAATCATTCCATGATTCTGAGTGCAAAAATGAATTGGGGGTTAAGTTGCAAAATGAGCACATTTCATAGGTGATCAAAGGATAATACATACACTGCCTCACAGACAAGCTGCCATTCTCATTTTTATATTTTATGCTTTCCAATACTGTTGCTTTCCCAAGCATCTGAGAAACTCAAAATTCACACATTCTCATAGCAGTTAAATATCCTGAAGAATTATTAACCCTTTGTACAGATAATGGCATGCAATTGGCAACTGCCTGACAATCTTTAGTTATAACTAGCAGCTGTCTGAAGTAATTTGACTGATTAAAAAACCTAAGCAAACAAAATTCGCACAGAAAATCAGAAATCAGATCTTCTGACAATGAGCTTGATGTCTCAACCTCAAAGCCTCATCTATTATGCTTGAGAACAAATTTTTGTTGCTTTCTACTGACTATTTGTATGTAATGTTGAGCATTCAGGGTTTTTTTATGCATAAGAAAATGTTGTAGGCACTAGGTTGGTAGTAGAAACTGGTATCTAGAAGCCAGCTTCATATGCAGCACTGCTGTTTCCCTCATGACACATAAAAAAACATAGTAGCTACAATACGCTTCCACATGCTTAGATAGTTTGTGGTTTAACTTGCTGTATTTTCAATGAGGTACATTTAAAAGAAGAGGGTGCCTGGCACCACATGCATAATTTTGATGAATAGACAAACCATTCTCATCTAAAGTATGCTCACTTTATTAAAAAGAGTAATCTAATCTTAGCCTTTATTCTGTTAAATCAGTCATGTGTGACCCATTACTAACCCACTAACATGGAATGTAACTCAAGAGCCAAAGAATTATTCCCACCATATTGCTTATCAGAGAACTGGAAAATAGGTATATACTGTATTTTCTTGTTTAATCATTCTCATTGGTGATTTATCGGTAAACATACTACATCTGTGCATCTCAGCCTCTCTTTTCATCTGTTAATTCTAATTATCTTCTTCACATGTCCTATTTGTTTACATATATACAAAACCAGCATGTCACCAGAGAAACATAAAACCTATTTAGTGACTATCCGAGCAAAGGTATGATCCTGAAGGAAAGCCTTGCACTGTTTCCAGGAACAAAGCTGAAAATCAGACACTTTTATTTTCCCTATTCTAAACAGTCAGTTATCTTGAATTACTGGACAATTTGCCTGAGACCTGCTGAAGTTCCTAGGAATACAGAAGAGCTTGGAAAACAGGTGCTAGATTTCTGGTTTTATGTTCCAAGAGGAAAAAAAAAAAAACCACCCAAACTAGTCTTGCTGAAGACAGCACTTAGTTCTTTACAGTTTAGAAAGTGCTTTGAGACAACTTTAGAACAGACATGTAGGAAATGCTTATTACAGTTAGAACAGGGAACTGTACAGTCTGGTTCTCAGGAAATCACAGAACTGCTATTGTATTTTGGGCTTTCTTTTGGGAATTTATTGGCCTAATATCTGTCAAAAAGGCAGATGAATACTATTAGAAAAATACCTGAAACTAGTATTTTAGAATGTGCTTTTTGATCTGTAGAAGACAGATGTTATAAAAGATAACTAGGACTAATCTCAGTGAAAAATGCAAAATGTTAGTTTTTTGTTTTGTTTTTGTTCTAATTTCAAAACATAATTAAGATCTTTACCATTGCTTCCTCCACTTTCTCCTTCTCCCAAGCAAGAAATTTTTAAATTTTGGTTGCTTCAGCCATGATCTTAGAAACTGCTTTTGAGCAGAGACACCTATGAATCTTCACACAATATGAAAGTTAAGTCAAATCTATGAGTTTCTATTAAGAGATATCATGAATGCTTTCTTTAAAAAAAAAAACAAACCACATATAAAGTGCTCATTTTACTACTAAACATCTAATTCATATGAAGAAGACAATAAAAAATATTTTACTAAATGATAACTGTGAATGGACAATATTTGCTATATCAAAAGGAAATATTTCTCCCCAGATAGGCTTGTTTTTAAATACTAGTTAGAGAAAGGCTATTCTAACCTGATAAAGCTTAAACTACACAAGAACCTAAAATTGTATTCATGCACATCTCTAAGAATGCCACTACATGGTACAAGAAAAATTAACAGTTTCAATAGATTACCATGGTTCTTAGAAAGCATAAAGAGAGACGCATTGCATGCTGCAGTGGAATCTTTTTAGCTGTTGTAATCATTAGAGCTATAAGAGAATCTGTTATTTATTCAAAACAACTTAAAGTAAGTCTAAAGGTCCCAGTGTGATGTTTTCACTTCTAATTTTCATCGAATGTTGATAAGAGTGGAATCAAACTAGTCAGTTATCAGTCTTGATGTTGGCATAATGTGACTGGAAATGTACTATTTGTAATTACTGGAAAGGAAACAAATTACCTTTAAGAGGAAAACCATAGGTAGAAATTGCAGAAATTAGATGTGTTAGGCTGCTCTTAAAAAAAAAAAAGTACCTGTTACTTGTCTTGCATTCTATGAGAATAAATATATATATAAACCAAAGGCAAGTATGTACTTATAGAAGTATGGACTTGATGACTGAGCAGACACTTCTAATCTATAATTTCTATGAAATACACTAACAGCAAGTGACCTTTTATATGATTTGTTCCATGTGTGATTTCTTGGAAACACAACAGCAACTGGATGAAACGACTGATGCTAAACTTTTGTTTAAAAATCCTCAAAAAAGCTTTGGAGTTCAAAGATAGAAACAAAGCTCATACAAAAATCTTATGCAAAATCTTAGGTCACAGATTATTAAGCACACGTTTAATTTTAAGCATATTCTCAGTACATCCTAATCAGTACAGCTAACCTTTAAGGATACATTTAGGTAGGTTTGAGATCCTATGTAAGCACCATGCTAAGTGGAAATGGACACTATGGAATGCAAATCTCCAACTGTGTCTGAATTTACATTTTTAGTGAAAAGACAGGCATTTTGCTGCCCAGGAGAAACACAGAATTTTACACAATGGGTTTCTTGGCTGTCTGAAATAATTCTTTTCCTTATTTTTTGCTCCTACTGCTACTATCTGCCTAGTTATCTGAAGATGAGCACATGGAGTATGTTTTCTGAAGTGGTATCATCCCAGCTATATCAGTGCTGCTCTTGTGTTTTTTATCAGCAGACAACCTAAACAAGGAATCACTTAAATTCCAGTCACTTACTGTGTATCTCTAGACTCCAAAGCCAGAAAGGATCACACTGATTGTTTTAGCTGACATCTTTATAAACAAATGTTAGATTTTTCTCCAGATGTGGAATTAAAGCAAAAAATTTCAAAAATTCAAAGTACTAAGCTTACTAGCTCCTCTGGTTGGCTGGGTGAGTGAATCACCTTCAACATTAAAATACTGGAATCTATACCCAGATGAAAATGTTGGGACTTTAAACAGCAGAGAGACAGAAGAGATGAAATCAAATCTAATAATCATTAGCAAAGATGGTGGGCTGCTTTTCTTCAATAGATGCTCATCTTTCCCAAGAAATATGTCATTAAGACCAGGAAAAGTATGTCTAGAGGACAATTTCCCTATAGAGCATGTGGCTGCAAGTGGAACTGAAAATGATGAGGAGAGTATACTACAAGATTATTGTATGAAGAATTACTGGATGACAAAAGGGAGGGACTGTTGCAAAATACAGAAGTTGTTCTCTAGCCCTAATCATCCCAGTCCAGCCATGCGCTGCTGATCATACAGTGCTGCACGGTTTTCACAGCACAGAATAGGATGGAAATGATGTCAAATTGCTCACCTCCCCATGACAGATTGCTTGCAATAATACTATGTTTTCCATCATGTATTTCATAATTTAAAAGCAAAATACGACCCTTTGCTTTCACTAAACCAAAGACTATTACTCAAGAGGACTTGAACTGTGAAACCATGTCCTTTCCATTCCTCATATTTGGCTTATTAATTGGAAAACTAGGGCATTTCAAATCTAAGAAATTAATTTAAAAAAAACCCAAAAAGCCAAACAAACAAACCACAGCAACTTCATAACCCCAGGTTAAAGAGCAATCATTTCATTTTCCATCCAAAAATACAACTGTCCTGCCTTTTATCTCTCTGAGGGACAAAGGAACAAGAATATTGCATTACTCTTCCCTTCTTGGTACCTCTACCTCTGCACTGTACCGGCTCTGACCCCAGACCTCCCCCGGTGGCAGTCAGGGAAATCTGAGCATCCCTGCCCTTGCAATCTGCAAAGCCAAGAGGCTAGCTGAAGGAAGGATCATCACCTAGCAGTACTGTGCTCTGAGACTGCAAATCTGAAACTAAATTTTCTCAACCCCTGGCCTGAACCTAAACTACAAGGAAATCCTCATCAAGACAGAAAACTGTTTATTTAGGTGATAATAATGATCTGCTCACAGGAGAATTTACTTGCCTACACAATATGTTCCTGAGCTGTTCTCACAATGGAGGAGGAGTTTTCACCATTTATGTTAATTGCAAGGGTAAATCTATACTACAAGGGCAAAAATCCTTTTGGACAGAAATTCAAATCCTTTAAGTATCATATTCTCATTTCAATATTTGTACAATAATTCATACATAAATGAAACAGTCATATTTACAGATTGAATGAATGCTACTGATGAAAAAGGGAGACTAAAATGCCCTCTTATCAATATCAAACTCCTCTATTAGATTTATTGTCCACCTTCGGTATTTCTTTTCAGGAAAGCAACTGCTCTTAGGTGATGTTATTTACCTACATGGTCTGTCCAGCCTGGGCACACTGACAGGTAGTACTAAGCTATTCCTTCTTCTTACTTTCTAATAATAAGGACCGTTCCTTTGTAATGACCAGATTGGTCTCACTTCAATCACTTACTATTGTTTCTATGCATGGGAAGATGCAACAATTCATTGACTCTGTTGGCTCATAATCTGCACTGGGAAAACAATACTGTAGCTCATCAAAGGTAATCAGCTACTAATTGAAAGAAAATGAAAGTTTGAAATTACATGGCACCTTCCAATGAGGCAGTATAACAAAGGCTATTTATAGGTTCTCACAGTCTCCAAACTGTAGTCACCTCAACGGTGGACATGAGTAGCTATTTTGTAGCAGAGGAAAGCACAAGTATTCCTGGAAAAAGCACATGATTTTAGTAGGCAAAGAGTTTTTCTTTCCAAAAAGAACAATCACCAGGAAACATAGGCATATCAAAATGGATGCCATTGTCCTGAAATTCAGCCAAAAAGAATAGACCTAATAGTTGGCCTTAATAATAAAATGCCACTGTCACTTATGTTTCCACAAATAATTCCACATCTCCAAAAGAATTCCTCTTATTAGAAGATCAACATAAACATTCTTAGTATCAAGATATAGGGCAGCCTAAGAACACATCATTAACTCTGCTTCTCCACCTTTTGTGCATATACTTAGAGCTGTCTTTACTCAATTGCTTAATCTAATAAAACCATATTATACACCAATAGCTGAATCAATGTAGGTACCATAATCTAGTTTTTCTAAAATGGATGTGCTTTCTTCACCCAGATTTAAAGAAACTCACTTTTCAGAAAGCTCTGAAAAACTCCTGTATGAAAAACAGGCACGTTTAAAGTTCATCAGTTTAAGATTCCAAAGACAATACTCACATGAACTTTTAGAGCCTTTTGCTTTGAGACATGTACCTTTCATTTTCCCATATTCCCTTAATTCATGGCTGTTCATGCAGACTGACTTATATTCGTGAGTCAAATGCTACAGAAATAACCAACCATCATGTTAAAAACAGTGAATCATCATGAAGCAATTTAATCTGTTTCCTCACTTTATGATTAGCATTCTCATTCCTATTTTTTTACCAAAAAAAAAAAAAAAGAAAAAAGCCCTAATCCAGGGAATCCTTCAGTCTGTACTTCTCTACTTAGAATAAATATGACATGTAGAAATAGCAGCAATGATGCTATTGCAGATGTTCTGTCCTATATCAGGTCTTGGAACCAAAGACACATCATGTGGAGTATGTGCATATTGCTATGTATATATGCTATCTACATATGACGACCTCAAACTAGAATGTGATGTGAAAACTGTTGTGGGAACAAAACCAAAACTTTTTTGCAATTTAGCTGCAATGAAAACTACAATGAATTATAGCATGAACTGCAAGAATAACACATGAGCATTTCATTGTGTCTTATTAAAAGTAGTCAAAATATTTCCATCTTCATAGAAAGGGCAGATTTTGAAAAGGCTATTTTATCGAATCTAGATTGCACAAATGCAGTTGGTTTGACTAGTTTTAAGTGGCAACAAGTGAGGAAAGGGGTCTTCAGACATCCCAACCTACTCAAGCACCTTTCTACTTTAACTCAATTCTATTTCTTTCAAAAAGCATTCAGGAGATTTGTTTTGACTCCATTGAAGAAGGCAAGTTCTGAAACTTCAGATGTTGCCACAAAATTAGATTTTCATCCTATAGATGGGTCAGATCTACCCATAATTTCTTGCCTGAATCCTTTTCAGTGGCAACTGAAAACAACAATGTTCATGATTACATGCAAATATATTTTTTTTTTTAAAAAAAAACACTGTTGGCAGTTTAAAGGAAGAAAAGTTAGGGGTGTATTGCTGCTAACCAAAATTCATATGCTGTGTTAACTTTTACTGCACGACTTCCTGAATTTTTTAGCAAGGGAAACTGCTTGAGGCAGTGCCCATAACCACACCACTTCTGAATGAGTGAGATGCATATTCGAGTAGCTTTCTTGAGCAAAAATGATAGCTGGTATTTTGAAAAAGAGCTGCTGTTTTTTTGAACAAGAGAAGACACAGATACAAGAAATATTCAGAACTGGATTTCACAGGTAATTCAGCAGAAGAAGAATCCACACAAAGTTAAATCTATAGAGATGTTAACAGTCATTTAGCTTCCCTCTGAAAAGCATATTACAATTTATATCATGGTTTGATGACACAGGGAGTTCAGTAGCAACACTGGTTTCAAAACTTCTGGGCTTTTTTCCTGGCTCTTGGCAAAGTTTGCTACCAGCCTCATTGTGTTGACAATTCATGGAGCTGTACTGTGAACGTTTCATAGAACCTGAAAAAACAGCCCTCTTCCTCTTTCTTTTTTCCCCATATTTTTTTGTTTTGTTTTTAAGGCTGACAAGTTATACACTCCAACTTTCTGCATGAGACAGAAAATAGAAAGCAAATGCAGTATAAGACTTAAACCCAAACTTTACAGTAGTATCCTCAAATCCCAATGGACCTTCAGTTCAGAGACTGACATATACAACATGGCATCTGCCATTTCATTCGTTGTCATCCTGAAGAAATGCAACGATAACAGCAAACTGTATCTCAGGAAGCACAAGTCTAAGAGCAAGCATTGCCACACACCCAAATAAAACACATCACATACTTTAGCAAGCAAGTATTGTCCCATATTCTCTCCACAGAAGCTATAAGGGCTAAGCTTTTCCATCTCCTGCTGCCCTCTCAAAAGCAAGGGGAAAGAGTAACTTCAGCCAAACCCAGGACAATACGAGTGAAGAGAGCAAAACGGGATGGCATGGGATGAACAGCATAAAGAACATTAGGAATTTTCTTAGTGAGTCCATTAGAAGCAGAAGGCAGCAAAGACTTCAACCAGATGAGTTTCTGACACCCACTCTCTTATTCCAAGTACTGATCTTTAACCAGCTCTTGTGGAAGCTGTTTTTCCATACAGGCAAAAACTTTTGTGAGGAACAGCTAAGAGAAAGGATCCTCTCAGGACTAAGTGTTTAATTGGGTAAAGAAGAGCTGTAGGTAGGTTAAGAATAGGATTGTATTGCACGCTAGTGATTCAAGCAGGAATCCTTGTGCCATGGTTATCAAGGTCATTCCCACAAACGGTGTCTCAGCCCAACCAAAACATAGATACAACTGTACAAATTACTTCGATTATGATCTGAATTATAATGAAAGACATTTGTAATGGTAATTTAAGGGGGGCTGTCTCCAGAGGGTACCTCACAAGAAAGTGTATTCTGGCCTGAAAACCTCAAAGCATCGTGCTCTTGGAATAGTATTTTAATATGCAATGAATCCTCAAAGTAGTGATCTGAAAGAAAAACAGTCATACACCTTTAATGAAGATTATTGTGGTAGACTTATAAAACTGCTACATTAGAGACTGATAAAAATCTGTTTAATTCTTCTCTATAGTTTCTGTATGAAAGTCACACAAGAATGATCCACACGTGTTTGCAGTTAAAGGTTCAAATTCATTTTAATTTAAGTATGCATCCCCTTTTCTTGTGCTTTTTTTCCTCAGAGAGTCAATAAGAAGTGGAAAAAAGATTTCATAACTGTCAGAAATCACTAATTCCATGGCTACTGGCTGCAGTTTTACTTGAAAAAAAAAATGGAAGTCTCTTTTCAAGAGAGCATCGTTGCTACAGAAAGTTTATTTTAATTAAAAGTAATTGTCAGAAACTTCAAAGAGGCCGGTTATACACAAAAATATCTGTCAGGACAAACTACTCCTTGACACGCACTGGAAAAAGAAGTCCAAGTAGGAAGAGGGGCAACTACTATATGATTCAGAGGAAGGGGTTGTTTTGTTTTCACATCTAAGACGTGCAAAAATTTTACTTGAAAAGTTTGACCTGACCACAACATCCATTTACTGAAAAAACAATAAAAGGTCTAAAACACAGAATAAATAATCCATTTTAAATGTAATTTGTAGTAGCAAATCCTATAAATTTTACACCTCAAATCCATTGTTCTATAATCAGAAAGTGAATGCTGTAATTTCGTTGTAGATATGCTTCTTCGCATCTAAAAAAGCAGAGGAGTTTTGTCTTTAAATGGTAAAAGTCAGCTCATTGATAAAGGAACAATGAGTAAGACTTGCAAGATGCAGAAGGCAGTCGTGTTAAAGAAAGAACAAAAATAAAAGGTCTACTTCATAGGACCATTTGTGGGAAATAAAAGGTTGCGATATATTCTGGGAGATCTATTGCTTATGTACAGAGACCTATTTTTTAAATATGAATATATTAGTCTTAATAGCTTCCATTTTTCTTAGGCTCTCCTATCTTTCAAAAGATTCTGACTAACAAAAGGACAGAAGATTTGTTATGATGAAAGTGGCCTAGCTTGTAAATGGCTTAATTAAAGGAATATGATCATCTTAGAACAGTTTGTACATTGAAATATAATAGACTGTTTGATCTGTTGTCCTAAGCATCATTTTTGTAAATATAAATTAAAGGTTTTAGTGGGAAACCACAGTGTATGTGTTTTGTTTGCTTTGTATACTTGACATCTGTTTGGTTTAAATTAATTTCACTAGATATTCTCTGTGTAACACAGCACAAGTGTGCTCTCAATTTCTCATCTTTTGGTAGAGCTTTCAAAAAGTAACAATGAGAGGGGACCTTTTTTTAAAATAGAAACGTTACCATAAATCAGCAAGAAGTTGCACATGGACTAAAGGGCAGAGAGGGTACCTGCAAGTTCTTTTAACAAAGTTGACAGTATACTTTTCGCATTTCAGTAAATTTCAACTGAGATAATTAAACTGTTATTTTTAATGTTTCCAGCCAGTATGTGAGAAAAATACAGACTAGACTGCTAGCCTGAAGAATAGCATCCAGAAGCATTTTGTTGCCCTTGACCTTGTCTGAAAACTTAAGTTTCCAGAGACCCCCTGTCTTCTGAGAACTTCCTAGCAAAAATGCATTAACAATGAGTTCTGGTCTGTATCATCCTGCAATACCACTCGTCTTGCATAGAAATGAAAACAAAAATGCTTAGTTGCATAGCCCATAATGCCATTTTCTTTTTGTTCCCATGGTCTTTGGTCTTGGTTAATATACTTATCAAAGAAACATTGGAATGTTACCAGCTTTACTTGAAATAAGCAATACAGCTTCCTAGAAGAAAATAAAAGACTGTCCACTTCTCCCTTGGTTTAGTTATTTATTTAAAGACTGAACTTTTTTTTTCATTAATTAACCAACTAAACTAATAACTGTCAAATCAACAAGGTAGGGATGGGCTTATTAACAATTGCTCATGACAGGTAAATTTGGCCCCAACACTTCTTTTCTCTTACAGTATTTGCAAGAATGTGTTCCAAATAAAAGCCCTCTGCAGCCCTGGACATCAAATACATTCATTGCCAGTGACCAAGGAGTCTGTTCCAGAGCATATTAAACCCGTGTAAGTCCGGAGGCCCTTCAATAGCAAGTCTGCTTCATAAGTTTACCCTCTCTTTAGAATGTGACTCCAGTGCCCCTTCACATGCATCGCCATCACAGGTAAGGACAGCATGGAGGGGATGAGCCAACACACCCAGAGAGCTACTCCTCTGGTCAGCTCCTTTGTCTGAACGTACTCTCATCCTGCACTGCCTCCTTCTTCCCCCTCTTTGCCCACATCATCATATGAATTGAACACATCCATTGGATACTAATCTTTAAAACATTCTGTTAACAACGTAAAGGTTTCCCAGGAATCTACATAACACCTTGATCTAATGCATTATTGTTTTCAAAAATTATAATGAGGATGAGTCCAAGACACTCCAAAGGATTTACTTAAATAATGGAAGGGTGCAGCAGTCTGCCCTGAGGGTGCTCTACTGAAGCATCTGCTTTGCTACTCTATCAGCCTGTCCCAGGGTTCATACCATTTGTGGGACTTGATCAACATTAGAAAACAGAAGTCATTTCTTCCCTGCATCCATGTTTCTGAAGTCCAATTAAAGTTAGTCTGGATTCTGCTGGTATGGAAGTTGAGGATATAATTAGACTTTTCATCGCCCTCAGAGTCCGTTCCAATGTAGCACTTACACCATCCTGTCCAGTAAGGCAGATTTTTCTGGTCTATATTTAAGCAAGACAACATGACAGGTAGTGCATTTTCAGAGGATTATTATATGCCTTGGGTGGTGTGATAAGGCAAGAAGCTGAAGACTTTCCTTTAAGTGTCTTTCGCTATTACAAAATGGAATTTATAAATCAAAGAGGAGAAAGAGAGAGTCAGACTCCTGCACTTAAAGGGTATTATCGACATGGCCATGCCATCACTGACAGCCACTCAGGAAGCTCTGACTATGTTCAGACTTTTAAAGCCGTTCCATAGCCACAAAAAAAAAAAAAAAAAATTATCGAGAATTTTACTTTCAAACCTCAAAGCAATATTGTTGTGATAATCTACAACTGACTCTTGACATAATTTCCCCATATTACCAATGAATCTGAATAAAACTAAAGCAAGGCTTTATCTTTGCTTTAAAAGTGTGAACTGGTCAGTTTTAGTATGATTAAAGTGAGAACAATCTGCACTCAGAGCTTGATCAATGGTTCAGCTACTACTAAATACGGGGTAACAAGATGAGGCATTTATTGGAGTCTCTGTTGAGTTTTTTCTCAGAACTTGAGCTCACTTTTTGACTTTCTAGAAAATTACTGCTAAAGAACCCAAAACAAACTATTAGACTGATAAATGAACAGGGTTAGTGTGCAGGAAACTTATTTAGCCGTTATTTGCTTTATTACAAAATTTCTGTTGAGTTTTCTTTTCTTTTTCCTGTTTAGCTATATAAGCCATATGATTACAGCTGTGTTGTAATTGTGATATTGTGACTCTAATTTAGAAGTTAGGGTTTTTTTTCATAAAGGGTCACCTTTATTCATTAGCAGTAATATAGCAAAAATAAGATTCTGAATAAAGCAAATTCAATAATTAAGTAAGATTACATAGTTGACAAATAGAACCTGGAATACAATAACACTATCAGCTTCCTCAGATCTGTGCTCTGACGGCCTTCCACCCGAAATTTTCCCTAAAAAATTGATGGTGGTTTTTTGTTGGGTTTTTTTTTTGGTTTTGTTATGGGGTTTTTTGTTATTTGCAACATGGAATCAGACAAAATTTAGAATATAAAATTGATTCCATTTGTGTTTTCTAGTTAATACATACAACCTATACATCTCCCCTCAGTCCCCAGTCTTATATTATGAAAGGTCAAACAAAACTTCTCCCTTTGGTTTGTGACATATAATTTTTCCATCAGGATAACCTAAAATTAAGCTTGTACTCTGTAACCTCATTTAACCAAAATAAACTATGCTACAACAAGCCAGCTTTTCTGTTTGGATTCTACAGCCATTACGCGGGACTTGGCCCACCACAGAGTTAGGACATGATGAATGCTGGCCACAAACATTCTAGAAGTTCAGCATCCACAGAACCCTCCTTCACTGTGGGAGAAAAATGTTGTTTTCCTACAGTTAGTAACACTGGCTTTCACTTCTGATACTTTTTCTGAAACCTGCCCACAGGATGGACGTTTGATATCCTGTCAGCAAATGCAGTTTAGGTAGCTTTACAAAAGGAGGAGCTTGATCTTCTGTAACGTGGGAGTAAGGAGTGTTCTGCTAAACATACTGTAGCATCACAGCTGCGAGAATGTAGAACAACTTGTGACCTTTCAACTCTACACATATTTTCCTTGGTGAAAGTTGCACAGCAAAGAAAACTCAGCTTGTTTTAAAGAGTGGAAGAAGCAAGAGTGGAAGAGAAGAAAGCAGAAATTCTAGTAACATCTATCAAAATACAATTTCTGATGTATCTGTAGACAGGCCAGAATTCTTGGTAGCTTTCAGCTGTCAAAGTACTGAAACAAGCAGTCTCTTAATCTCTCATAAGTGAGTTCTCAAGTTTCTTTGAAGTTTTAGGGGGGTTGTTTGTTTTGTTTTAAAAAAGAAGGAAACTAAAGTGGAAAGTCTTTCGATTTCTACATTATCTAAAATACATTTATCATTGATGAAGTTTTGTCACTAAATTAACAAATAACAACCCAACAAAAAACTAAGCAAGTTGAACCAGTGCTCTGGTAATTACCTGAAGCATATTTAAACATTTGAAGTGCTCTAACAGAATTCTATTACACTGTTATATCTTAATAGAAATTGCCTTCTACAGAACTTCCAAGATAAAGTTACGTCATGTCAGAAGTTATGTCTTATTCTTCCTGTAACTGATCTCCCTGGATCTTCCTGTATTAACTGTCTCCTTGAACTGAAATTTACACAAGTTGGACGTAAGATGATTCAGCTCAAAACAAGCAGCTATGGGGCAAGTTAAAATACAAGTCAAGTGTTTTAAGGGAAGAAGTAGCAGATACCATGAGAATTGGTGTGAGGTGAAGGAGTAGCATCAAATAACCCGTAATAAAAAAGAGTAACACATGAGCAAGGAAAAAAAATATGTGGAATATAAAGAGAGTTTTCTGTGCTCTCTACTTCCTCCCCCAAACTACTGCTTTGGGTGCCTCACAATTGTTCCTAAATAAGAGGAATCTGCACGTTACTCTCCTTAAAGAGACTTGTCACAATCCAGTAGAACTGATCCTGTGACACTGAAAATTTCCTGAGTTCCAAACAGATCACATCCATAATACTTTGCTATCCACCCATCTTTGATCAGATACAATTTATCAGATACTCCTAACTGTAACCAGTCTACACTTTGTAAAACAAAGGAAAACAATCAGCATGGCTTTGTAAAATGTTCTCATTATCTTACCATTTTGCACAGGATAGAGTGTTTCAGATTCAGTTTAAAGTGCTAAACACTGAGCTGTGGCATTTTAGGTCCAGGCACATTATGCGTAGTGTTGAGCATCCATTAGCATGAGATTACGTACATCAGTTACCACGCACGTATGTAGGAAGTGGGTGGATCAGAGTCTGACTTTTAGTTACTTCTTTACAGAGATGAATTTAATATATTTTCAAAACAAATTTTCTTCAGCATTAATAGTGGTTTAAAGGCGTTAGCATGACATATTACACATGCAAAATAGGAGTCTTAATAGTTTGCAGTACAACACCCACACTACTTCAGAATTCTGCAACAAATGGGATTTAATCTTACCTTTAGTGTTCAATTAATGGCTGAGGCATCTTTTAGCTGAATTTTATTTCTTAACAGAACACATTACCTTTAGATTGGACAATGTGATGAAAAATCTATTTTTCAGACTTTTAACTTGGATGGGAACCAGTGTGTTCCTATATGAGAGCACTGAGTAATCATGTGCAAAATAGGACCACCCAACATCTGTCTATATTCACTTGGAAGTCAGTTTTATATTCCTTTGCTAAAGGACTTGCAGGAAATTTATACCGAATACATGGGTGGGGTGGGATAGAATCCTTCCTCTTTGCTTAATCACATTCAGGGAAGAGCAATGATCCATTTTGTCTGGTTCTCTCCATTACTCTTTCTAAAATTAACTCACATCTGACATTATAACATATGTTAAATATTATGTAAGTGGTCTGTTCTATATTTGGTTTATTCAGTCATAAATCCTGGCATAGACATGAGAAAAAAAAAAAAAAAAAAAGTCGCTCTGTGGGGGTGGGGGGAGGGGGGAAACAACCCATACCAGAAAACCCCCACCACCTTTTGCAGAGAAAATGAAATTGATAAAAGTTGGATTACTCCCCTTTCCTCCTAAATTCATAAAGGACCTGAAATAATCCATTGACATTAGGAAAGCCCACAAGATTTTCTCCACTAGGGAAAATATTTTGCAGGTGAATATGTTCTTCTACTTGTAGATATGGAATTTTCACAGCCTGAGAGAGCTTTAGAGTTACAGTTATTTATGCTGAAATAGGCTCCAGTCTGGCAGGCCCAAGATGTGTGTCTGTAAGTGTGTGAAAGCCAATACATAATGGCCATAACAATGAATTAGGAGATCCCACGTTGCCTTTCTTACTGCTCTTTATTTTCAACTGCTTTACCAGGGATATCAAGCACTCACTGTAGCTGGCAAAGTAAGGTTTTGGCTGGTAGTAAACTTTGACTGGTTTTCTGAACCAGTCTACCAGACTTCCCAGAATATTCGTCACAACCGTATTTCCCCGAAAGCTGTGCAGTGTTTAGTACAAAATTTTCAACATTGTCTTTTATCAGTATTATTAGTCTCATTTGATTTGGCTTAGCTGAAATAAAATACAGAGGCACTAAATTACATATAGCACACCATTTTCACTCTAAGGACACTGACCTTGCTTCATAACCACTGTTCTGAACTACTTAAGAGCTGAAGGATTTCATACCACAAATGCCTGCATTGCTGTAGTGAACACAGGGTCTAACAGCTACAAAAATACTTTGGTGGTAAAAGGTAGCATATAAAATATATCTTCCCTTCATCTCCTTAAATCCCATTTTCTGAAAACAGCTTGATAGCGCCAGGCACGTGTCAAGTTCAGTTCTGAAAGAACTTGCTTACAGGTGTGGCCCTCAAAAGACAGACACGGACAGTTAAACAGGAGATGTCAGCAACACAAAGGTTAATACTGTCAAAGAAACTGGAATCACCTGACAGCAAGGGGCCTAAATGTCTTCAGCAGAGGAGTTACTGACCAGTCCTTTTACTTCAGGAGTCATCAGGTGCAAGAACAACTTGGAAAGCGGGATAGTGTCTAACCAAGGCGGTTTTGCCCATGCAGCTTGGAACCATGTGCCAATTATACAGGAATATCAGCTGTCCAGTTCCAAAAATCATTCCTTCTGGCAGCTTGAAAGGCCTTGTTTCTCAGGAAAGTGTACCTGACATTTCCTTGTACCACACCCAGAAAAGAGACTAAGTATTTCTTTGATATTAACGTCAATACCTGTGGCTAGTGGACTTAAGCACTTTTCCATTCTGATAGCATGGATGACTGATACAATTCTTACTCAGGAAAATGTCATCCAGACTCTGCGGCAACAGGGACAGAACAAAAAGATCTGTCACTGAAACATTAGCAGATAATTAAAAAGCCTTAAACCATCAGGAAGGATAGTTCTGTACCGGTTAATTCCTCCTATAAAGAGCTGTTTTTAAAATCTGAACAGAGCCACGTGTAAATAAGATTTTTAATGTATCGACAGTTATCCAAAATCTACAGTTACATCTTCCTTATATAAAATTATTTCATAGCCATAATTATGTCCTAATTATATGTTTATTTCTGAATAGAAATAAGTCCAAGCCACATATAATCACTTCTCTCCTTGGTCACTGGTGCTGAAGAAACCAACTTTCTTGGATTTAAAGCCACAGTGAGATTTTTTTTATGCCAAGGTTCACACTGAGATATACCAAAGCAGAGTCGCAGAAGAGCACTGAAAGACTTACTCTGACCCACACACCAAAGCAAGACATTATGAGAGCCTGACTATATTCAGCTGCAGCTGAGTGGCCAAATGGATGCATGCAAATGGTTCACATGCAAAGGTGATTCTATCACAGAATCACAGACTGGGTTGGGTTGGAAGGGACTCTAAAGATCACCTAGTTCCACCCCCCTGCCACAGGCAGGGACACGTGCCACCAGCCCAGGTTGCTCAAAGCCGCGTCCAGCCTGGCCTTGGGCACTGCTAGGGATGGGGCATCAAGGGCTTTTCTGGGCAACCTGTTCCAGTGTCTCACCACCCTCACAGTGAATATTTTCTTCCTAATATCTAATCTAAATCTGCCCTCTTTCAATTTAAAGCCACCACCCCTTGTCCTATCGCTACATGCCCTTGTAAAAAGTCCCTCTCCAGCTTTCTTGTAGGCCCCTTTAGGTACTGAAAGGCTGTATCGTGTTGAACCACTGTTAAAATATTGAAAAGCATTGCCATCCTTGTTTGGAATGACAGATATTTTGCATATGACATAATATGATCTAATATGATGGTTCAGAGCAGCGGAGATCAGATTTTAGTCAGCACAGGCTGCAGGAATAAGAATTAAGCATGTGATACCTTGCTTTATCTTTCCTGACAGGCAGCTGGGCCTTCTACAAATGTTATTCTCCTACTACCATACGAGACATTTCAAATAGAGCATATGTAGAGTTCCCAGTCCTAGTGTAGTTGACATTACCTAGGCTATTACGCAAGAGAAAAGCTACTCTATAGTTACTCCTGAAAGATAGTTCTCCATTTTTTTGTTAGCCCACAATCAGGCAAAGCCACTTGCACAGACCTGTTTTCTTGAGCATGCCAAATGCTCACTATTATTTTTATTAACTGATATAACGCTGATCTAGGCTCTGGTGCTGCCTAGTGAGCTGAGTCAGAGAGAAGGGAGCTAATTATCATGGGAGGGAGAACAGAGATTAAAGGAATAATATTGGAAAAAAATAATGAGGAGCAATAGCCTGGAAGAACAATAAACACAGATACCTAGAGAAAGGAGAAGTGAATCCAGAGTCCTGCTTTGTGTTGAAAATAATTTTGCTACTATTAAGGAATCTGCTGGAGCATCTTGTCAACACATTTCATAATATTAAAGACACTAGGCATTCTGGTTTTACATATAAAAATATCCTTCAGTCCCAGCAATGTATCACATTATGGAAAAAAAAGCAAAAGTCTCACAAACCTAAGTTAAAATGCCACAGTAAAATATTTCTTTTAAGGCTTTCAAAGTATATTTAATGCACAATAGAAAGTCACAGGAAGCATTAAAAAGAGTATTTACAGTATGGAACAAATGAAAGACACAAAATTAAGACTGGGTGGGTAGCTTAAGTAGGGTGGAGTGACAGTAATGAAGGATTATACACGGCAGAACAGAGCCGACTAGGTCCCTAAATAACTCACATCCAGAAGCTTCAATATTTAGATTTCTTTCAAAGGTGTAGAATGTTTTCAAACAATGTGTTATCTTTATTGAAAGAGTGACATAACTGAGAGCAAAAGAAGGAGCAGAAGCAGCCCTTAGGTGGATGCCACCTGAAACAGATTTTTAGCCTTTGCTCCTCTTCGTTGAAATTGTCATACCACCCCCACAACTCAACTGGCAATTAAGACATACCTGAACACACAGACAACATACAAACACACAGAGGATACACTAAGAAGTTGTAGTCACAGGTGTCATTCCAAAACATACAGAAGGACCTTACTAATAGCTTTGTGAGCAAGTTAACGTTACTGGTTTGCCAGCTATTAAAGTAAAAACAACAAAGCCTCTTCAGCCCAAACAATATAGAAGCACAACTAAAAAAAAATATTTTAAAAAGGCAGCATTACAATTTAATCTGCTCCAAGGTTTCAGCTAAAATTCCACTGATTTCAGTTACTCCTCCATTTATCAGCTACTCGCTTTAAGACACAGTGTGCCTTGAATCTTATTATTTATCTGTGGCTTTCTCTACACACAGAACTTGAATAGCCTAGTGATTCTGATGTAATAAAATGGTGTAAACCCCCTCTTCTTCAACATATAGGCATATTTCTGTACATATGCTTTTATCAGTCTAGCCTCATGCTACACCGGAAGGAAAACCTGTATGTCAGCAGTATAACTACATTCACAGGTATGAATTATTTCAATTAATATCACAAAAAATTTCTAAGCAATCCTACTGCAACCCTAATGTTTTGTGTTGTATACAGACCACCTCAGGCCACATTAAATTATATAAATGAAGACATATATCTTAAAGCAACAAAATTCCATTTTCCATAAAAACATTAATTTAAAATGAGGGAAGAATTAATTCTTCTAAAAAATAACACAGGAAAACAATAATGCCCATCACAACTGATTTGTTTACAGAAATCTCCTAAAATAGAATAATCTCATAATCAAAAGTCAAAACTCAGCTCTAGACAGACCAATAATCACAATGGTTATGAAATACTCAGGAAAAGGTAAATTTCATAAACCCACACCCAGAAAAATACACTATTATGCAATAATAACAATGTTCTACTTGGCTACCATACCCCTCAAAAGTCTACTATGCTGGATAGGTGGAATTTGGACTGACAGCTCAATGACGTCTTCAGCTGAAGTCTGGCACTCCAGGAAAATTAAGCAAACTACATTTGTGAATTTCTCATTTATAATTTCTACTTAATTATGATGTTCTTGGCAGATTTCCTATTTTCACTTACAAATGATTCTTGGTGTATTGGATTCCTATAGCATGGTACAGCACACAAATCTTTTCATGTTTGATCTCCCATTCACTTGTACAGCAGAGGTGTGCTGAAAGCAGACTCAAAGATTAACTCAACTTTTTTCCTTTCCCATTTTCCCTGATGAGAATTCCACACTAGCTTTTTTGTTGTTGTTGTTGGGCAGCAAATTAACTCGTGTTAGTCAACACCTGATCTGAATTTTATGTAGCTAATTAGCAAAATGTCTACAGGTGTAGAGCAAACTAAGCAACACACATTTTGATTTTCCAAGAATTTTAAAATTCAGGTAAACTCAGGAGAAACCAAGCTCTCAGAGGCAAACAGACATGATGCAAATTCAATCTTCCGAATCCCACTATTTTGTATTGGCATTATTATTAAAACAGGCTTCATACGACATGATTGTACCTTGCACTGGTTGTGTACTGTTTTTCTCTACTCAGAATGCAAAATGTGAAAGTTAAATGAAGAGGGCGGTAAGCAGTCACTTTATAGTTACATAGTCTATGTTTATGTGAACTCATAATTAAAAAGCAGACAACTGGATTTATTATTTCAGTAGCTAAGACAAAATACTGAAAACCAATTTGGTGCTGGTTATCTTGCAATAAAGTCTGGTGATTCTGAGTGACTCTTAGGTGAGAAACCAGCTTTTACACAGATTATGCAAGTGTAAATAAGCACTGTAAACAGACTCAGAAAAACAGACTTAGGAAAACTGTATTGTGGATGGACCTACTAATACATTTTTTTAAAGGAGATCACAAGAAAAGCTAAAGAAGTTTTATTGTCTCTTTCAATTGTAACACTCTCAGATCCCTAGTAAGCTATAAAATCATGACATTTGGTAGCTTGCTTTCAGCATTTTTGATGTGTTTCACTGAATTGCAGAGTCCTGTAACAGGAATATATCTTGTTCAGATCTATACTATTGCTACAAGTAGTGAAATATTAAAAAGGAAGAGGGAAAAAAAAAGTGAATAAAATGTAAATTATATGAAATAATAAATCAAAGACCTAAAGTCTGACATTTTAATTTCTGGTGGTCCATATGTTTTACATATTATGAAACCATCATCATAAACAATTCTTGCTAAAGAATACAATTCACATTCTTCCTAAACCATCCTATCTCATTTGTTTACGGTTTCCTTCTCAAAAGCTTCATTAAATTGAAGACAGCATGAGCAAGTTGAAACAATTCATAAAGAAAAAAAGATCTCTATTAAATAATGTCAACATCAAAGGCAACAATAAGTAATCTCCTGCAAAGGGAAGGCTGTGAAAGCATCTTTTGAGCTGGTTGAAAACTGGCAATTATCAATTTCATTTTGACATGAATGAGAGGGAGGAATGTTCTGTACATGCTTTAATCTTCCAACGTATGTTTTATAACAAAAAAAAAATATTCAAAACACCTTAAGATATTTTTGGTGAATATTTAACTAAGTCTGTACTAGCACAAAAAAGTTTACACCATTGAAAGCATTAAGTCTAATGTGTTTGCTTTATCCTTTAGTTTTTATAAAGTCCTACTGTTTTGTTAGCAGATAATGGTCTTTTATTCATCCAGAGAAAAGACCATCAGTTGGGAAGAGGCTACCACTACATGAAAGTAGTATAGCATGCAGTCTTCTCCAGGGCTGGGTCTGAGGTGCTGTTGCAAAATGTAGCATCAAGGATGAGAAGCATCAATGCTCCACCAGTGGCAGATCACTTTCAAAAGAGCTCCAGCAATCAAGATGGAATGAGATAAAGATGACAAGGAATTCTTCAATGAAGGCTGCAGGAGGGTAGCCCTTGGCTTACCTGGCCCCTTATGAACAGTGAAACCACCACTGCAGAAAGCAGGTGTCTCTTGCTCAAGTGCAGGTTTATCACAGTGTGTGTGGGCAACAACTGGTCTGTGCATATCACAAAGAGAAAATGTAGCGTAGAGCCTTTGTCACTGTAAGGCCCACTCCCTCACAGAGTTTAGTAATGTAGTCATGAGATTGCAGCTATCATAGCTTATACTTCATTATTCACAAGACACTATTGAAGCAGATCTATCCCATGCACAAACCAGCTGATACACTTTTATATCTTTTAATCTTTCATTATTATAGTAGAACGAAAAACAGAGGGAAATGCAAATGGCTCCTTTTTTATACTCAGTTCTAGTCACTAGTTTGTAATGTATCTTTTCTTTGTTTCCACTTTTGTTTGTATCTACAGAAGACTAATAATCTAAGACAAAGACATTAATGATAGTTTTCTAGAGATTATAATGTTTCAAGAGTGTTATATTAAAAATATGGTCAAATAGGTTAAGCATTTGGAAATTTAACACAGAATAAAATAACTGCACATAAAAATAAGAACTGTTTCTTTCCAGTTAGGAGGGATTAAAGACTGTCATAGATACTTCACTTTTTTCCCAAGCTTTTTAGCACAGGTTATGCCTGCTTTCTAATTGTATTAAGGGAGATTAACAGTAATGGTACCAGAGTCATTCTATTTCCTCTGCAGATCCATGTTCATATAAGAGAGCAGACTTCCCTAGCAAATGTATTTTTGAAAAGCTGATGGAATTGGTTCAAAAATTCAAAAGATACCCCAGACACATTTAGCCTATTGGAAGTCTAGAAGGACAGAATTTACTGTGATAGAAAAATGTGGTGCTCAGCTCACAGCCGGATCTGGAATGATTCATTTAAAAGAAGCCTTTTGAAGAGCTTGTGTGTCTGAAAGCTACTCTCTTTTTCAGGCTTTCTTAAGTGATTTAATGAAGTGTATTGTCTTATCCTACAAGCCTCACTAAGCAAAGGGTGTCAAACAAGCCTTGCACTCCAATCACCGCTTAAGGAGAAATATCCTATGCTTTTCATTTGATATTCAAAATGAATAGGATTACTGCACTATGAGAACACAATTAGCACAACAGAGCTCCTTGCAGAGAATAGCCACATTTTTCTTGATCAATTAATGATATTGCTTCCCAAACCTCAAAACTTTGAGTTTATTACGCTACATTTACATAGGATTAAAATTGTTTCAGAATGCTCTTTGCTTAGTGATACAAAGCCTGTAAGGATAGGTTATACCCTTAGAACATCTGAGAAGATCCTCTCCCATTTTTTTCTGAATCTGGAAAGCCACACTTGCAGGAGGAAATGCACGATACAGTTACTTTGCCAACCTATATTCAGACATGCAGCTTATGTTCTTGTAATTTGGGTATTTACATCCCACACATTGTACTGGGAGGTCAACTGGCTTCAAAAGCTGCTACATTATATAAACTGGATTTAATATGCCTTAAAAACCTGAGTTAAATCAAATTTGTGACCACTGTACGATCTAGGTCAAGAATTAGCAGCCATTCAACATTTTCTTATAAACACATTCAGTTTTCAACCATTTTGTCTTTAACTCTCTCTATATAATTACCTCCTTAGTTCTATGCACACTAATTGATTCTCTAAGGATCTACTTTCCTATTTTATCACGTAGGCAAGATAAAATGGAAAAATACATCAAATCCTTAGTTTTTCCTAGATATCGCTCTGCTTCCTACAGCACTCTAGTGCTACTGTTTTCATAGCTCAAACCACCAGTTATAGATATTATTATTACTGCCATTTACAGGTCTGTAAATGTAACCCTTCTGTTCTCCAAGTTTAGCCACTTGTGGATCAGGAGTGAATTGTTTGAAGAAAAACACTAAAGACAGTAAAAATGTACTGCAGTAGTCACAACATATGGATGAAATAGCAGATGTTGGCAGGCTGAGAATAAATAATGATTTATTTGTTTAAGTAGGAGCTTAAAAAAAAAAAAAAAGTATTTTATTTGCAGATTTCCCACAAAAACAGAGGGTAAAAAATTTGATCCTATAAAGTAACAAATTATCTGTGCTCTCTCTCACTTGTTACCAACACTGATGTTATGTCTACACCAGAGACCCATCCTCACTTTCCTTTGGGCAATTACTCATGGAAGTGTAGAGCTTTGTACCTCCTTTACACTGATGCAGATGCCTAGGATAGGTGGCTGTGAAGTTGTGGAAAATATTTTTGTCACTAAATTACCTGATCTGTTCCAGAATACAAGTGAAAAATAGGTTAAAATCAGACAAAGATGCACCGTATATAGCTCTACAGATTCTTAGTTTGAATAAAAACCATTGAAAGATGGAAGAAAACCTTTTGCAGTATTTATGTAAAGTACAGTACGGCACAGCAGGAGCACTACAGACTCTTCCATGTTGCCTGGCCAGCATGTCTGTTTCTCACTTAGGAGACTAGGAAAGTTCCATCTCTCCGGCTATTTAATCCTCAGCTTCTTTGCCAAGATCGCCAGCAAAGCTATCAATTATCACATCACAAAAAGAGAGTGAACAACCATCCTGCAGAAGCTGGCATAAAACCATCAACTCTTTTCACATACCTCTTCATAGCTATCAGATGGTAGTAGTTTTGGGTTGCTACTGAATTAAATATTTCAAGTGCTCAATTTTTGAGGGGGAAAGGAAAAAAGAAAAAACTTAGTCACAATGATGTCACACGGTCTTACTCGAAGTCTATTCCATGACATTATCCAAAGCTCTGATGGTTCCCATATTTAGACATATCAGATTCTCATAGTGCAGTATCCCAATCTTTCACATTAATTTTGAGGTGGGAGCCCAATGGGTCAGTGCCAGCAAGCATGCTAACGCTTGTTCACCGGAATCCATAGAGCTGGCGAACATTTCGCTGAAACTCTACTTAAGGGTCTCAAGTGTATTTCAGCACACTCAGGGTATTAGAGCTTTATATCATTTGAAAGAATCCTTTATTTTTAGTGCTAAATCAACAAAGCTGTTAGTGTCATTTTCAGTCAGACTGTCATCTACTGGGAATTCAAAATTACACTCAGCTGCAAACTATTGACACTCCTCTTAACAAAAAAATGTTTTTAATAAATCTTTACATTAGCCTATGAGATAAAAAAATCTTTACCATGAAATATACAAGTGTATAAGTGTTTTATGAAAGTTTTATTAACTTTACAAAAGAAGAATTGGCAGTGAACCATGAACATCCTGTACTCCTAACACGTGGTTATAAATTACATGTTCTTTCCAATAACATCTGAAAAAGAGACTGTAATTTAAATTTCAAAACCACTTGGCATACCTACTATATAGTGCTGACATGAAGTAAAGGGAGGATCTGGAGAGACTCAAACAAAGAGTGAAAATATAAAGACATCCTTAGCTAAAAAGCTGCTGATGAATACAATTCCTTTCCAGCTGGACAGGGATCAAGTACTTGCTTGTCATATCATTCAATGCACTGTTCAATCAGGGATTCTTCCTTTCAACAAAAAGAAAACTTAAGTGCTGCTAATCATCTCTTGTAGAACTTTATCTTGCAGATACCTTCTTTATGTCAGGATTTCTCAATGACCATTGCCAACAGTAGAAGGATCAAAGTTGTTATTAAACAAAAATGCAAACATGCCTTCACTGATGGGGAAAAGCAGTTATCTTGTGTTCTCACATACAAGATTTGCAGCTACTAGCAGCTTAATGATATTTACTGTGAAGTAAAAAAATATCCGTATGAAGACTCTGAAGAGTATCTATAGAAAACATTTTACTTTCCATTTCTAGATTATTATGACTGCTCAATTTAACCTATTTATTCTGATTTCCTGTAGTAAAATATATGCCACTTTATCCATTTAAGTACTTCAAAACAGTAACACATTCAAACCTGACTTTTTTGAATAGACCTACTGTTTGTGGTGCCACATAGCAATCTATTCTCTCAAACAATATAGTATTTTTAAGTCCTAGAAATGCCTTTAATAGACAATGCATATGTTTACAAGAAATGTAAATCTTTTTGCAAGCAGACTGGGTAAGTAATTTCATGCAACGCATTCTCACAGTGCTGTCTGGATAAAACTGGTTTTTCTGCCTCCCAGCAGTATGTGAAAACCCAGAGAGAAGCTAGCTGCCAGTTAGTTTAGTGGCTTGAATGGAACGCAAGCCTATATAGAGAAAGCCAAGCCGCAAATAATCATGCAACATCAAGATTCCTTAAGACCAGTCCTTAGCACAAAGCAAACACAAGAGCACTCTGAGAAGAGCAAGTGAGAAATGAAAAAGCCCAAAGAAAAAAAGACTAAGAACAAAAAAGCACACCACTGCCACACAGCTCATGACAAAAACTAGTAACAAGATCACCAAAATTTTCTAACAGAGTATTTACCAATTCTGATGACATTTTGGTAATTGCCAATTGCAGATCTACTTTTGTAAGATAAGGAGGAAAAAGTCAAAACAGTGAGAAAAAGGACTTCACTTAGAAAACTTTAAATAGATTTGGCAGGCAACTCTAACTTTCTCCAGCCCCTACAGTGAAGTAGTATGTTCTTAGAACCATGAAACATCTAGTCTGATATTTGAGAAAGTACCAGGAGACAGGACTAGTTCATTGGATAGCTTGGGTCAGGTAGAAAAACAAATTATAGAAAGAAAATGAGTATTACCTCTGAGAAGTCTACGGGGAAAAGTGATCATCACATAGTAAAACTAGTCCAGAGGACCTAATCCTTGCTACGGTGGATCAGAAACATTATGCTGAGAGTTGTAACAAAATTCTAATTCATAGCAAGGATTTGCAACCATCTGGGCAGCAGCTACAGAAAATGCCTGGACAGCAACTGAAAACACAGGCAAGACCGTTTTCAAAGCCTATGTATACGAGAGATTTGCAATCCACAGAGAAATCAGAAATATTCCTAGCTGACTAGATTCTAATGAGGTAGAAAACTGAACTGTAATCATTAAAATGGATCCTGATGTTTACAGTCCTGCAAATAACTGATGTTTATATGCATTGCTTATTAAGAAAAGGAAAAAAATTAGCTCAATTTCAAACCATATTTTTAGAAATGCACATTAATCAAAGGGTTGAAGAAGGCAGTGCTTTGGTCTGTAACACTTTGTTCAACTTCAGAATTGGATCAGTTTTGCAGAACTATCAGGATAGCAAATTTTCATTGTGTATAAGTGCTTAGGAAACCGTGCTCCCTCTCTCAGATCATTCATATCAAGGCACGGCTTGGAAGACATATATTCAGAACATGTGATTCGCAAAAGTTGGTCTAGTAATAGAAATGAAGTCTTTGATGTCTTAACTGAATTATAGGGCCAACAGAAATAAAATTGGATGTTAATGCTATTTTGATATAGTACAGTAACATGAATTGAATGATTTCTCAACCAAAATACTTTGTCATTCTGATACACTTTTTTATATTTTTATTCAAATACATAGCTAAAAGAGAAGACAAAAGTTGGAATTTTCTCAGAATACAAGTTCTGTACCTCACTAGTTGCAGTGGTATTGCATTTTCCACCAGAGGACCCGGTCATTTTGCTTAGTAAGTATTGCTCTTTTTCAGACCACATATGCTTCTGCCTTGAGCATTAGTTGCACGTTTAAATTGGAATTATTGTTAGAATAATATATGTAGTTAATGTTAGAAGGCCCGTTCAAATAGCACTGAAACAATTATGCAAGATTAAAAAAAAATGCCAATTTATTTAACTTACTTTAAAATTACATTGATCTGCATACAAAAGACATTATTTCTTGATTTCCTGAAAAATCAGTCCTGTGTTTCTCGTATTTCCAATCTACACAATTAATTTCACATTTGCTCATATAGCCTTCACAGCTGAGGACACAGTTTGACACTGCAAAGCTAATGGTACCAAACACAGCTGAAAGAGTGCCTATGCACAACAGGTTTTATACAACTATTCCATGTCTGAGCTGTGGTGCTAAAACTCTTTTTGGGACTGCTTTGAGGTGGATGAGGGAATTGACCTAGATTAGAAGAGAAATTAAAAACACGGTACTGAAGCAACTGAGGAGAAAGAGGAACTGCTTAAGCTAAATGATTGTGCCATGACTTCACTATCCTCGTGGCTATCTCTTTTTAAATCCGTCAAGAACTTCATTGAAACAATCAACACATCACACCAGCTAGTGTGTCTAGCTTTCATTAGAGAGAAATGACATCTGGTCTCTGCTAGGCTGCAAGGGAACAATTTGCAATTGCTTTAAGATGGCAGAATATGTTGAGTTTCATTTCTATTTCTCTGATATTAAATATTTTATTTATTCTCTGTTCATTTTTAAGAAAAACAGAGTAAAACTAAATACATAAATGAAATAGAATGAAGCATAACAATAATCCACAACTTGAAATCTTTGTGACAAGAAGATTCACATGCTAAGAAATTATCTGCCCTTGATTGGAGACCTTGGAACCTTTGACCAAATACATTAATTTTCCAGTTCTGAAGAAGTGATGCTCTCTACAAAGTAGAACTTGCCCTTCCATGAAACGTGTTAAAAGGAAAATATCATACATATAGTGAGAATGTTGAATTACAAGGGCATGCTGTTAATCATAGCAGATCACAGTGCTATGGCACAGCCCAAAATAAAAGCAGAAAAGATAAGGGGAAACCACAATTTAAAATAGAACTCCCATGCTTACAGCAGGATGACACTAATGCATTAAGACAAAAAGAACTTCTGCTAAGTGACTTCTAACAGTGATTATATAAAACACTGTATGCAGACTGTTAGAAAAGACAGTTGTTTAATATCAGAAACCACTTGTAAAAATCTGAATGTGGTAGAATGACTACCTTTAAAAGCAGTTTAGAAAGAACACGGCTAGCTTGAACTATTTGCATAATCCCACTACATTCAATGTTGTGCCCCATAGCAGAATGAGGGTTATAGTAATAGCACCATGCATTGTTTACACTGTCCTTTGACACTGGCATGTAAGACACAGTATACCTCTATTTATTATATTTGCAGGGCTCAGATTACCAGAACAGGAAAGAAAATGAAATTAAATATGTTCATGACACTGTGAACAAGCTACAAGTAGAAATAAAAGCAAAGAAGCATTATTCATGACTTAGCAGCCTGACTAATAGTTCTACAGCTGGAAAAGTGCAATAATGAGAAATGTATGATTGTAGTATTTTTATTAAATTTTAAGATAGGTTTTAATTTGGAAGATGTAGATTATAACTACTTCTATATAAAAATTTCTCTGCTTGGTCACGTGAAACTTACCTTGCAAAAAGAAACAGAAATATCATGAAACTTGTTCTCATTTTTTTAAAAAGTAAATTATATAGTCATAGAAGGCCTTAGGGAAATGACAGGTCAGAAAATGTAAGCACTAGAAGGTCTCTGGGATTTCAAATTCCATCTCTTCACATCTGAAGCTAGCAGAGCACCTTTTAGTAATTCTATCAGAAAAAATAATAAGTAAATGTCAATGTTGTATCAGTCCCAGCTATGAAAATCAAGGGGTTACTACAAAGATTTAAACTACGATGACCTAGACATTCCCTTGCTCTGAAAAAAATCCTGTCAATATATCAGATTTATGACTCCTTCCTTCAATATGGATATTTCACATGTGAACAGGAAGAATGAAAATTATGTGAAACACCACGAATCCCCTTCCAGTCCCAAGAAGATGATTAAGATGCCTGCAAATCTGAAGAAGAAAACATGGCACAGAATATCCATGGATACAGAAAACACAAGAGAATTTACAGTACCACAAGGTAACTTGGAAACAATGACTAATAACTATTTTTAAGGAATAGCTAAGCAAGATTCTTGGGTGAAAATTCCTCCTCACAACCATTTTGCTGCAAGTTTGGGTATCTTAATAGAAATCTAGGTAAGATTCATTCTGATCTCTTGTTATGACTTCTAAATATTTCTTTCTGTCTCCCTTCAAAGGAAGTGTGTCCTGGACAAATGGCAGCATCCACACACTAGATAATTTAAAACTGTTACATAATTCTGAAAAACATTTAGATTCTATCTACAAGTAGTTTGGATTATAAAATTTTACCACTGTGGCCATTAGCAAAGTTGTGAGAGCATACTGACTTGAGGAAGATAATTGTTTTAGAATCTTTCAAGGAAAAGATGAAAAATACGTTAGTAGTTTAAAACTTTGCAACATTGGTGTTCCAAAGGGGAAGTAGGTAAAGAGGGGGGAAAAGCAGCTACCGCTGCTCTAGGTGGACAAAGCTGCTGCATAAAAATGCAAACAAATATTCTGGAGACTGGTCACAATTGTTCTCAAGGAAGTCAGTGATGTTTTCCTAAACCCCTGCCTTCTCTTTCAATGTAAGATGACAGGAAAGCTATAACAATTCCTCTTGAGAAACTGGTTAGCGCATCATAATCAATGAATACTTTTCACAGCACTTAAGTATTTCTACTAAGCATAGACCACTCCTGAGTTTCAAAAGGGGTGGGAATAAAACCCTGCTTCTACAGCACAAAGTGACAAAAGGAAGGACCTTCCAGGAGTTCAATTTACATTTGATACAGGACAATGGAAGTCAGAAAAATAAGTAATCAGCATCAGGAGGACTTGGAATCATGTCCAGAGCCAAGTTCTGTGAACAGTGAAAGGAACAAAGCCAGGCCTATACATGCATTGATTGTTTACCTCACTGGTTTAACATCTACTTTATTTGACCTCCATATGGCATTGCTGATATGAGAGCCTGTTCTCTTCCCACTGGCTGCTTATCGCTCAAGATGGTGATTTTAATGAAAATTTTACCTCTCTAAATGGGTTCAGATTTGCCTGTTGACATATACAAACAGAATTAAGAAAAATATTAAGAGAAGGCTAGTTTATCATAGGTACTTCAGGTACCATGCCTAAAGCCTTGAAGACACCTTTCATATTCACCTTTGCTTATCAATAAAGTTCTGGATGACCTATCTGATGAGATTACAATAGTAACAAACATCACCAACCTGAAAATCCAGGCAAGGCTGTACTAGCAACGTAAATCTAAGAATTATCACCGAGTAATCAAAATTGGGTACAGGAGTTGTTTTGACTCCAAGGTACTTTTTATTTATGATAGCAATTATAGAGTAACACACAAAAATTTCTAACACCTATTAAATACTTTCAAACTTAAGTTTTGGAATGAGCAAGGATTTTTTTAAAAGCATTATATGAAAATAGTTTTTAATGTAGAATAGAGAACAATAATACTGCGATTACAGCCTCCTCTGAGCAGTTAACTGTTTCAGGCTTTCTTTTGTCTACTTTGCAATCTGTGAAAAGAGTTTCTTATACTATTTTGTTTTCCATGTATCTCCAGCTGTACCTAGCATTGTTAATGCTCCTTATGATCTGTAATATTCACTGCAGCTGTCAGAGGGTTTTTTCTTTCCAATTCTTTCCAGGTGTCTTTATACATTTTCTGGAGATACACTACTTTTCAGAACATCAGGACTTCTATGTAATTTCTTTTTGTAACCTTCCATCTCATCCTGATTTTCTCCGTTTATTCAAATCTGCCCACCTGTTCTTTCAATAGTAACTCTGTCTCGAGCACTCTTTCACATCTGATGGTGGACATTAATTCCAGAGTTCTACAAATATGTTTTTACTTAAAGCGTGGTAGTGTACGGGTCCTAGGCACCTATCATATCATATGACCAGCGTTTGTCAGCAATAAACTTTCGCACCATTCTTGCAGAAGTCAAAGAAGAGAGGAGAAATAAAACCCACCCTAAACAAAATGCTACTGTGACTGATATGGCTGACTTCAACAATACAGCGATAAAATTTTAAAGCAATACCAAAATGTTCTGGAAGTCTATAGGTAGTTTAGAACTCTAGTGAGAACACTCTAATATTGCAATAAAATTCTGTCTTCCCACATTTCAACTAGAGTAATTTTATCTCAGATGTATTTTGCATAAGATCTGGAGTATGTTTTAATTAGTGGAGTATTTTTTGTTTCTTGAGTATCATTTAAAAGTGAAATATAAAAATTAAGTTTTCACTACTGTCAACAAATTAGAAATATGGTGACTAACAGTATCAGCTCCTTTTCTCCCTTAAATTAAAATTTACCTTAACAACTTTATACTATTTAACCAAGAACATCATACAATTTAATTCTAGATCATATCAATGGAGTTGATCCTGCCATCTCCTTAATGTATGAGTCACTTTATCCACATCAGCAGACTCATGCTGTGAATCACAATTTGTATTGTATATTCTGGTTCTAGACAAGTTAGCATACAAACCAGCAGAGAAACCAGCTAGTAGCTTTAATATGAGTTACTACCAGAGGGGAACCCCCATTTTTTAACAGAAAGCATCCAGTAAGTTAGAAAAACATTTCTTCTAAGGAGAAATATTTGCTATTAGAAGGCCTGGCATGGAAACAAAAATGTTTCATCTTGCTTCCCATTATTATCTGGATACAAACTAGGTTCAGAGCCTAGATAGCACTGGCTATGATTTAAATTAGAGAAAATAAATGTACATTATCTTGTTTATGTCTCCTGCTACCACAACACTGTTCTGTTCTTGACAGTGTCAGAAAAAGCAAATATGCAGGGCAAGATGTGTCTAAAATCCAGCTATTACTACTGGAAAAGCAGGATATAAAGAGCATGATGGTTCAAACAAAATGATAGAAAACACTGCATCCAAGCTAAAGGGACTTTTATGTAAGATGTAGTGAACAATCAGTATTTGCAGCTGTATAAATGGTCTGTTCTAGTAGGCATTAATAAAGTGAAACATTTTGGTTTTATTTTGATTTTTCCTTGCAAATATTTGCTCTTCTTTCATAATATGGTGGCATTGTTTTAGACTGTTTCAATTAAAACTGTTGAATGCATTTTCTCTGTATGTATAAAATGGTCCCCAAATAATTCTTCTGAATTTGAAAAAGCAATATATATTTGCAAGTGGTCAAATTTTGAAGATGTGTTGTGTTCAATAAAATTACAAGTTTGAACACAGTTGATTGAACATAAATATTTACTGAAAGTAAAGAACTTTGAATAGAATGATTCAGCAACACAAAACTGAAAAAGTAAATCAATAATTTTTTCTAATGTTGCTACTGTAGCACTTTTTTCTTGTGGACAAAAAAATAATACCGAAATTGGGAACTGTTGGAAACTGTTGAGGTAGCTCTACCCTTAAAAATATAAGAGACATTTTAAATTAAAAATAAACCAGCTAAGTTTAGATATGCAAACATACCAGTATGAAAAAGACTTATGCATTCAGTAGTGTGAAATTAGCACTTTGTTTTGTTTGTGAGAATTATAAATATAATTGAAAAAGACTTGCCTAAAACCCGCAAGGAATGTTGCCAGCTCAGAAGAGTAGCCACTATTATTAATGTATATCCACCAAGTGCTGCTTCTGCTCCTTTTTGAGGGAAAAAAAAAAAAAAAGTTTTTGTTTCCTTTTGCTAACTTGCTAATGTTTTCCCTATCAAGGCAGAGTTATATTGTTAGGAAGGAGAAATCAAAGATCTACAGGTACAGTATGTTTTCCCATGCTTTTATGGCAATTGTAACAGCTTCCTGAGGGGAATGGAAAAAGAAAGGAGGGAAATATGTGAAATAATTCTTGCAGTGAATGGCACAGCTTTGCTATTTTATGTAGCAAGACAACCTGAATATGCCTCTGAGTATTTGGTAGAGAAACCTACGGTATGCTTTAGCAAGTCAAACGAATTCTCACATTCTTCTGCATTTTTGCTCTAGTGGCCTCTGGAAGAAATGCTCCCCTCAATTTTCCTCAGCCAACATACAGAACTCCACCAGCTCCAAAGTAAGAAAAGACTATTTCTAAAAATACTTTCATTATAGTATTTTCTAAGAGAGAAAAAAAAAAAGAAACCCTTGGAAATGAAAATATAGGATGAGATTAAACTAATTTTCTTTTATTTATCACAACTTGAAGTCAGGTCTCAACTGGTGGAAAAAAACCAAACAACCAACATGCTATTTCCCTCCATTAATTCAAACTTACAAGCAACTCATTAAGAAATGAAGAAAGGAAAAAGACAATAAAAAAGTTGAAAGCAAAACACCCACTTCTTTTACTTCTGCTGCAAATTTGAGTTCCTATAGATAGTATTCCCAAAGCCTGCTGGCCACGGCAGTTGACATATGCAGTGTTCTGCAGATGTAGCTGCAGTAACACAGCTGGATATAATGCTCTATGCATCTGGTGCACAGATGTTTGATGGTGTCCTTGGTAGCCAGCCAGATTTTGAAGGATCCATTTAGTTCTTGGAGTGAAATTGAAAGAACAAGAGAACAGTCCACTGGTAGTAGTAATATTCCACATTTCTCTTTAACTGCCTGAACCACTCTCACTTTCTCTATTAAGCTGAGTCATGCTAGTTTGCTCTTACCTTTTCCAGAATTCAGGATCTAGAAAAGACAAGTTGGAATTAAGCAGGCAAAAATCAAAACTCCGCTGAAAGTTCTTTGCTATCCCAGAACTCTTGCTTTCAGTCTCATTTCATTAAGAACCCAATCCAAGCCTCCCTGGAGACAACAGAAAAAAATTAATGAGCTTTGGAATCAACCCTGAAAAAATCTGAATTACTTAACCTGAGCAATTTCAGCAGTGCTATCGCTGCTTTTGTCAGAAACAATTTATCCTTCTTTAAAATATATGCTCATTTTACCCTGCATAAATTACTGATGTTTTACTAATGTCTTTTGCAAAGTATTCCAAACTTTGATTTCATGATGGGTTTTGGTACAGGTTACCTTTGAGCTTTGCAGTGAGCTATATTGCAGCATCCCAGAAATATGTATATCCACATTAGAACATAAGGTACATGGTACATGTGTGCTCCTACTGATAAAAACTGTGATTCTTTTTCTCTCAGCAGAATTTAAAATCTTCTAAAATTGTAACAAATAAGCAATAAATACACAGACTTTAAAAAGACACACCTGCCTTTCTGGGAATACTTTTGGTGTCTCAGATCATCCATTCTCCACAAACTCAGCAAGACACCTTTTATCCATGTGATAACGTTGCTACTGCAGTTGCAACTACAGTTCATTTATTAAACAGTTACAAAGGTAATGGACATAAAGGTATGATTGTATGGACAAAACTTTAAAAATATATGCACAATGAGGTGAAATTCAAGGTGTAAAATCAAAAAGATGTATTTTCATCAGGAAAACCCAATAATTACTTACTTTGACTTTTCATATTACAAATACTGGTAAAACCGAGATATTTCTGTTGCAGAAACAGAACATTTTTATTTCAACAGAAATATAATTTTGGATGGAAAATTATCACAGTAAATATTTTTAACTAGCTTTTATTAATATAGCTGGTCTTCCTAATCATCTAAGCAACACTGAGATCATTAGTAATATAACAATTACCTGCTGTCACCAATTTTCTTCAAGCTTCTGCTTGTCTCACATTTCATGGTGTCGACCTAGAAAGACAGTAAAAAAAATCCTATTGAATAACTTAGACTAAATGTGTATTTCATGCCTTCATTGCCCATCTTGAAACTTGCTTCCGCTGCTGGCTATTCAGCTACATGAGCCAAAAAGAAGAGAGAGAAGTCTGTATCTGGAGCAGCACAGCTCATGTATCTGACCTGTCCTTTTACTACTTCCTGACCTATATACTGAGATAGAAACCAGATAGCTGACGTTTGAGTGGTTAAAGGTTTGTTGAGAAATGAATCTTGAGTTAAAAATTGAGACTTGGCACTTATACATATGAGATGTATCAGTTTTGAAATTCATTCAGCCCTCAGACTTTAAGAGCAGCTGAAGAACACTGCAGTGGTGGCTTTCATCCATAAATAAAGTTGCACATTTAACAGCTAAGAAAGCATGCTAAGTGAATGCTAAACATTCAAGGGGAGAGGGAATTTTTACAGAGAAGAATCTTTTACCTCTCTTCCTGAGAACATAAGACTGGTAATAAGGTTAAAACTTATTAGAGTATAACCTAAGACCGGAAGTTTTTTATTCTGATGAGAACTATTCTCCTTTCACAATAAAATCAAACAGAAAATTCAAATTTTCCTTCTCTGAGGATCCTTGCTTAGATTGCATCATCTAATTCAAACAAGTATCTGCAGTCCAAACCATGAGATACAACAGATAAATCTGAGTGATGACAAGAAAGCTGCAGTAGCACATCAGCAACTTAAACATCTCCCAAATTTTACTAAACTGATTTGCAATGGTAGAAACTGAAATGTTGTATATATTTCCCAGAGTGAGATATGGCCCCACTGAAGCCAATTTGAAACATGCCATTGTTTTAATTGGAAAAAGAATTTCACTGCAATAGCAATGTAATTTAGTCCACTCATGGCACAGAATTCCAGAAAGTTTCAAGTTGTATACACCTTTTGTTTATTATTTTGTATTTTTAACTCATTAAAATATTTGAAGGGATAAGCAAGCAATCTATCTTCTGGAAGAAGAAGTAATAATGATGATGATGATGATGATAATAACAATAGCAGCAACAAATAATCACCCTGCAGAAGAATGAAAAGTAGAAGTTGTGAGAGCCTTCCCTTTTTGCTCCATTCCTCACCTGTCTCATTTTCTCCTAAATTCTTCTTATTTAAAAGAACAGACTAAAAATATACATAGACACATAGAAAATTGAAGGTCCTATCGCAGGGATCACTGAGGGTCACTAAGGTTGTCAACAAGAAAGACTAAAACACTTTCCTTACCATAAAAGACTATGAAAAATTTCTTAGTTTCGAAAAGAGACAGCTGATGAGAGAGGTATATAGTAACATAATTCACATGGAGAAAGTGAAAAAGAAACAATTATTTTCTATTTCACAAAACACAGGAATGATTTCACAAAACACCTCAGAAAATAACCATGTTGCAGATTTGAAGTAAGTCAGAATGCATTTTCATACAGTACATAATCATATTGTGAAACTCATTGCCACTGGATGTTATGGAGGTCAAAAGGATAAACACATGCAAAAATAGATTAAACAAGTTCATGGCGTATAACTCCATTAATTAGTCAGACAGTACTTCTGGCTCAGGGCATTCCTGTATAACTGATTCCCACAAGCTGGGAAGGTATAACAATGAAAGGATGATCCTATACTAACCCTTTTTCTTAAATTTTTGTAGTCATCTACTATTGGCCACGCTTAGAGACAGAAGAATGGTTACACAGCCATGAACCTAATCTATTAAGGGACGACTTAGGCAATGGCAGCAAACTGTGGACATATTTTTAATTATTGTTGCCGTTTCCTCAAATAGATGGCAGAGACGTCTTCCCCTTTTAGTCATAGCAAATTAGTAAAAGGATGGCAAGCTAAAATGAAAAGAGATGCCACTTGGAGTATTTATTTCATTTAAATACATACATCTTTAGAACACAACATATATAAAACTTTTTGTAAGTTTTTCTCCCCCCCAAAATCTGTTCAATTACACTAAAATGAGAAACAGCACACTCCTCTTTTGAGCCTTTGGAGTCTCCAAACCATTTGAGAGCTGTTCTTTTAAAGATATGGGAAACCTACCAAAATACCAGATGTTTAATCAATACTCTTAACATTTTGGAAGTCTAGAGTGTGGAAAGGAAATGTCAATTGAATCGCTCTGGAAAATTGGATCTTTTGATTTTCACAGTCTGCAATGCACAATATTGACAGTCAGAAAAAGTTGGCTTCTTTTTTAAAAATACAAATCTGTGAGCAAAACCTTCACCATCTCCATACCATAAATATATTTGCTTAAAAAAAAACCCAACACCATAAACAAACAACATTTTGCAGAGTTTCTTTGGAGATTCTGCCTGCATGTGACAAGATACAAAATACTTGATCTCTTATTTCTTAGATGGACATCTCCTTAGAAAGGAATGTATTTGCAACTTCTGAACATAAACAACATTAACTTTTCAGAGTTCTACATCTTTACAGAAATTGATAACATACAAGTCCTGGCAGTCCGAGAAATCTTGATTCATATTAATGCATAAACCTGATATGTTAATACTAAACTCAGCCTCATTTAGTCATTAACTTTGCATTTTGATGTTGAAGAGGATTCTATTATACCTATTTTAATTTATTATTATAGAGTTTAACTTCAGGACATCCTCTTATGTTTACTAATACTGCCAAATTGCAGTCTCTGACTTCAAATAGGTCAGGCAATGCTTTTTGCTGTTTCAAAGCATGCTTTTTTCAGAAACATCTCCACATCAAGAATGCAATTCAAATGCTTCTCTACTCTCTAAAAACAAGTCCCGTTGTGAGCATATATATTCTGCCTTGTAATACCGAAGCATAATTACTTCAGTCATTTGGTATTTTCTTCTTCCATTGATAGCATGCCAAACGATATCATGATAGATGCACATGAAGCACTAGAAATATCTTTATTACATCTGTATTTTATCAATATGGGAAGTAGACAATATGTTTCTTGTTCAACACATCAAACAAATGTCCAGAAACTGAGGTAGAAATGGAGGGAACAGGTTTGGTGTGTCTCCTTGCTGTGCCTTTTTAACTTGATTGCTAATTTGTTTGATTCATCTTTTCAATGTGCAATCACAGTTTGAAGACATCTTCTTAATTACCTTAACAGGATAAAACCTAGAAATTTTGATACTGGGGTTCTTTACTGGCATCCCCTAAATAATACATGTTGGCTGTCTCAAATTTCCTAGTTTTATTATAAGCATGTTAGATAGCCTAGAGGCTGAAACAGGTGTAACACAAAAATGTCAATCCTTTACTTACATCTATTTATGTTTTTTTATAAAGTAAATTCAAGCTAAATTGTGGTTCTCACTTTTTATTGTTTGAGGGTTTTTTCCTTTAAGAAACAAACTGAAACAGTTTGAAACATCAGTCTAATCCAGGGCTATACTTATTACTACTATACAGATATTAATGGGGTAGGGGGTGGAGGAAACTAGATTAAAAAAATAACATTGTCTATTTATCTAGCTGCCACCTCAGTGCTTAAAACTCTATGCCATTTAGTTCCTGTCAACTGCTGCCAAATGCCTGCAGGGTCAAAGGTCCCTGTAATTCTACCACTAAAGCTCTAAAAATGCTGGCTACTCAGCATGTTAACACTGCCTACACAGGGGTAGCAATGAACAGTCCACAATGTCTATGTCTTGCAGGGATTCATGAAGTAGATATTCCTTTAATTATTCTATGTGTAGGCTCTATTGTGATGGGCGTCCTCAAACACTACTTAAGCTTTACAAAACCACAGCCATAGAATATTAACTGTCTGCACCTGAACAAAACAGTGCTGGGAATACTTCCTCAGAACGTAGGAGACCTAGTGTTTCTAAGTCTAACAGTCCTTGTCATGGTTTAACCCCAGCTGGTAATGAAGTAACCACACAGCCGCTCACTCACTCACCCCTCACCCGGAGGGACGGGGAGGAGAGTTGGAATATAAAACTCAAGGGCTGAGATAAGAACAATTTAATAACTGAAATAGAATAAAAATGAAAGAACAATAATAACAATGACAATAACAGTTATAATGAAAAGGGGGAGGAAAAGAATAAAATCTAGAGGGAAAGGAAGAAAGGAACACATGATGCACAACACAACTGCTCACCACCTGCCAAGCGATGCCCCCGCCCGCCCCGGCCAGCCCCCCAGGCAGATATACCAGGCATGACGCCCCATGGTATGGAACACCATTTTGGCTACTCCTGGTCAGCTGACCCAGTCTGAGGAACTGAAAAGTCTTACAGCAAAGCCAAAACACGGTCTGTAATAGCTCCTAAGAGTAAGTAACTCCATCCCAGCTGAAACCAGGACACTTCTCTACCTCAGAAGGTGTAGTTTTACAGTCCAAATCACAGGAGACTTCTTAAACTATGAAGATAGAGTTTACATGACATGATTACTTCAATTTCTTATTTCCAATTTGCATGAAATAAGAGGCAAAAGAAAGAACACTCCATAGTCCACTGGTTAGAAAGGTAATACTGGAGGGCAGAGGAAGTACAGGGTTTCAAGTTCCTGCTCCCCAAAATATATGATTATTTTACATTAAATATTCATGGAAGCAGCAGGTAGATATTCATCCACCTGTCTCCACACTAATATCCCAACCACTGGATCATAAAGTTCCTTCTTGTTTACCTTTTCAGACCGATGAATATTTAATTATTTCATGGGAACAGAATATATTCCTGCTTTATAAACTGATACTTAGAACTGTCACGTGGGAGAAAAAAGTGGCAGAGCCAAACTCCATCAGGAAGAAGTACATGCACCACTGCATCACACACATCTTGTGTTGTTGGAGCCTGTCAAGCAAAATACTCCCCAAAATTAAAAATTAAATATTCACATCTATTAATGCTGAACTAGGGGAAAAAAATAGAAATAATTCCATCTCTATAATCCTTTCTCTCTAAAATCCTAACCCATGCATAAAATGAGAAACTTTAGGAAACCACTGGTAAATGCAATGTCAAGAATAAGCTAACGGAGTCACACCCACCTCAGGTAAAAACTGCAAATCTGACAGAAATCAGGAGAAATCATACTCTGAAAGTTCAGAATTTCTAAAGCTTACACAGGCAACCCCACTTGACAATATATGCTTCTTTATATATAATTATCAGAAAGATGGGATTTCAGATTCATGAGAGATGTTCTTAGTTTTTGTCTGTCTGATTTAAATTATTAATGGGAAAGATTTCACAACCGCAGACTTTGCTCAGGCCTAGCCCTGAACTTAACCTTTCCTTTGAACAGAAAGACAAGAAATAATCATTACCTGACTAAGTAGAAAACATCTGCATCACCTGATATCTGCACACATTTTATCTAAGAGGATCACCCCATCAGCCATCCATTCTGCAGTCATTCTTAACTGTAGCATGCATCTCTACTGTAACTACAGTCCTAATTTTACTCAAAGGTGAAAAGAACACTCTTACATGCAATTAGAAGAATAAGATAGTCAAAAATATTGACACTGAGCCTCAGTTTATGTTGGATGTCCTGACTGAAATCAGCTAAACCCCATGATCCTCAGGTATAAGCTTGTGAACATTGGGCCTGATTTTAAAACTGTGGGTCTATAAATTAAGTAGCATTATTTTTTGACTCTTGTCCTTTGTTTAACCTTATTAGTTCTCCTTAAGAAAAAACAAGCAAAAAAACCCCACCAAACCAAACCAAAATACAACAGTCATTCTAAACAACCATAACTCTAACCCTAACCATCTCCAAAGAATAGGAAGCCTTGATGCTTTAAGAATAGTGACAGGATATTCAGACCCACAGGAAACTACACAGGGCTTTCCCGTAAACAGCTCTATTCCCAGCTCTTACCCTGTCCCCCAGCAGAAATTCCAGACATTAGGAACACAAGACTAGAGTGAAATGCAGGAAGACAATCTTTAAATGTACTATGGGCTTTAGTTTCAATCTGCTTGCTCATCTTAAAATTAAGTGCCAAGCTCAGCTTTGATGTACGTAGCCTTAACTTCAAATTTAAGTAAGGGATCCCACAGATTCTAGAAAAAGTACCGGTCTTATAGAACCCTCTGAATTTCACTAACAATCCCAGTTCTGTGCCCTTGCTCTCCCTGTCCAACATCCTAATCCTAACTGAAAATGTTACTTAAATATAAAATTGGCACTCACAAATGCCTGAAAAATAAACAGAAGTAATACAGGGTATCGCTTATCTCACAGTGTCTTCCAAAATTCGTCCGCAGTTACAAGTGGGAGGCACCTAGATTCCAGAAAGCTATCTCTAATCTCATCATTAACTTTTGCATTTCCCAAGAGAATGAATTCTGTCCAGAACTCCTCTTAGCCACTCTAAGCTTGTATGGGTGCTTTTGCCTGAAAGCAACAAAAGACTGTGCTTTATAACCTGAGTTTGCTTAACTTTAGCCCTAGTCTGTAACACAGAAGTCGACATTCACCACAGCCCAAAGAGGAAAAAGGCAATGTTCACATCTACTGGTAACTGCTCTCAGTTTTCTTAATCAGAACGGCCAAACTCTAGGTCTGCCAATGCAACGCCCATCTACAAGGGCGGGCAGGAGGATCCAGGGAACTACAGCCCTGCCAGACTGACCCCCGTGCTGTGGAAGGTTATGGAGCAGACCATCCTGAGCACCATCATGTGGCACGTGCAGGACAGCCGGGGGGTCAGGCCCAGCCAGCACGGGTTTAGGAAAGGCAAGTCCTGCTTGAGGAACCTGATCTCCTTCTACGACAAGATGACACACCTAGTGGATGAGGGGAAGGCTCTGGATGTTGTCTACCTGGACCTTAGTAAAGCCTTTGATACCATCTCCCACAGCATCTCCTGGAGAAACAATACATGTACACTGGCCACAATCTTGCTGAGCTCCAATACCATGCTTGACTAAAAAAAATTACATCTTTAGTATTTGAAAAAACAAGGAGAAAAGTTGAATTAGATGATGCAACTACCTCAGTTTGCTTTTAAAAATTCAGAAATATGCACCTCTATATTCCTGACTCTCCCTAACCCTAGTTTCCCCTCCCCTCAATGTAAAGCTAGGAATTCATCACTGCACAGTAATTAAGAATCAGACATGCATATCTGTTCAAATTCGTGCACTAATGAACACAAATTCCGTTCTTAAAACTTGGCCTAAGCTTCTGCAAAGAACAGCAGCCAGGCTACCCAAAATGTTTGAATAATTAATTTGAACCTTGCTGTCATACACAGCAATGTTCAGTTGTTGACGTAATGAGCCCATGTTCTGCAGCATGAAGTGTTCTTAACCCTAATCCTTACTCGCAGTTGCAGTGCTGAAATATTCAGCAGGCATATACCTCTTCTTAATTAGACATTCAAACCCAGTCCTATCACCATCAGTGCAATTCGCCAGCTCCTCTTATACAACACCCCATCCTGAACTATGAAGCCATGAGGACTATCTTTGACACATATTCAGGAGATGCTTAGTCCTAAAAGATCAGACATTCCATTAGAAAGGAAGGCACTGACTTCTATTATTATTTTTAAGGGCATGTTTATCCTTACCTTTTAGTTTCTCATTAAGTTAGTCTGTTCTGCGTTGTTGTCAAGTGTGCTTCATATATGCTTGGCACCTTACATTTGGCTAGAAAACCCAGGATTTTTAAGTCCTTTTGCCAAAGGGCTATGAGTTTGCCCAGAAGAGAACTCGTAATCACTTTTTATAACTAGTTCTAAAGCTGTTTCAGTTAATTAGCGTATCTGACACAGTTCTTGTATCATGTAAGTCTGTCCAACCCCGTCCCAGTGTGGAGCCAAGCATGAAGAGGAGCAAATACAGTATAAAGCAGACTACAAGAATGAGCTGTGTATTCTGATAACAAAAATTCAACATATTGTGATACTACTTAGGCAACCCCAAACAATCTAATGAGCCAAGTCTGGCAGAAATACACAACAAAAACAATCCCCCACCGATGCTGATGTCTCTAAGTTTGAACAGACTAGCTAAAGACAACAAAATAAAGTGTTATACAAGATTTACAGATGGAGTGTGGAAAAAGACTTACTCAAGTTCACATACTAAGAAGCCAAAACTGAAAGTGAATCCCCATTTCTTTAGTTTATGTTTGTAACAAAGATCAAACCTAGTCTGATCCAGGAGATTTAACCTAACAAATCTATTGCCCTTTTGTATTCAGACTTCGGTGTCTGTAGATTTGTATTGGATCTGACTGAGATGGGGTTAATTTTCCCCACAGCAGCCCTCATAGTGCTGTGCTTTGTATTTGTAGCTAGAAAGGTGCTGATAACACAGCAGTGTTTTGGCTGCTGCTGAGCAGTGCTCTTACAGCATCAGGGCTATCACTCCGACATTCCCTTCACCAGTAGGCTGATGGTGGGCAAGATCTTGGGAGGGGATGTAGCCAGGACAGCCAACCCTAACTGACCAAAGGGATATTCCACACTATATGACATCTACTCAGCAATAAAAGCTAAGAGTAAGGTGGTAGTGGTGGAGAAGGGCACTTGTTATTTACCATATTCATCTGCTTGGAGCAACCACTATCTGTTCTGAAGCCCTGCTTCCCAGGAATTGATTGGACAGCACCTGCAGAAGGGAAGTAAAGAATGAAATCTTTTGTTTTCCTTTGCTTCCATGGGCAACGTTTGCTTTTGCTTTATTAAACTGCCTTTATCTTGACCCAAAAAAATTTTTTTTTCCATCTTATTTTCTTCCCTCATCCTGCCAAGGAGAGGTCTGATAAAGCAGCTTGGTGGGTACCTGGTGTCCAGCCTAGGTCAACTCACCACAAGATTGAGCAAGGTAGTAGCTCACAAGGGAACACGGAGCTGCACGTCAAGTTCTCCTTTTATTTTCATAGAATGATTTAGGTTGGAAAAGACCTTTAAGATCATCAAGTCTAACCGTTAACCCAGGCCCGCCAAGTCCATCACTAAACCATCGGGAGCCAAATTCTTTTAGCACTGAGTAGTGAGAGTTAAGAAAACATTTGTCAGCTCATATTGGACTTTGCCTCACCACAATGGAGAGGAGAAGGTAAACCATAGCTCTGGTATCAAAAGGGAAGTTGTAGGTGCGAGCTGCAACTTCATAACTGAAACAGAGCATGGACACAGGACTGCACTCCTCCCTTACACCTAAGGGAGGCAATGGCTAACAGTATCCCTTCCCAGATGAGATGCGAATTTGCCACTTCAGCAATGAAGACAAGGAGATTTGTGCACTTGGCTTTGATTTCAGCAGCAAAGCGGCACCTAATGGCTCAGAGGCAATTAAGAGCAAACGTGACTCTTGGCTGTAACTCAGCAGCTGTTCAAAGAGTAGAACAGAGCTGAATGAAGTGGACAAACTTACCACTCACCATGGGAACTATGCAGGTAAAAGCTATCGTGAGAGCTTTAGTAATCTGAATACACGATCAGTTAGAGTACAAATCCAGGCTCCCTTGTCGGGTTTAGCAGAGAACATAAACAAAGCTTAAATCTCAGATTGGTACCCTAACCAAAAGACCAGTTTCCTGTGGCAGCAGTACTTTGTTTTATAGTACCCTGACTACCAATTCTCAAAGGAACTCAACATGCCAACTTCATTATAAAAATCAATGAATCAAAGCCATTCAGCACCTTACAGGACCTGTGCTTGGTAAGAAAGCTTTAGACTTGTTATTGTGACAGACAATCCTACAAAAATCATGAGGAAAAAACAGACCATCAGTCATTCAGTAATTATATAGCAACTGCAAGGCCATTTAGTTACTGTGGGATAAGCAATAGAATGCTTAATAATTTAACCAATTACCATTCATTATAATAGCCAGGTTGGCATTTGATGATCCACAGGGGTCTCACCTGCCTCTTCACATACCCAACATTTAGTGTTGCCATAGTAATGTTGTTCACACCTCTCCAGTTCAACTTCTGTCAGTCTTCAGTTTAAATGCCTATTTCTAGAACTATCAAGAAAAGGCTTACAAAAGGAGTACAAATTATATAATGCCCTGCTGAAGTCCATTTTTATGGCACCTTTCTATTCTGACAGGTGTACTATTGCCTCATCCACGGGTAAAAAATTTGTTTTCAATGTGCTATACTTATCTGACTGATCTATTTAAGATATAAATGAGAAGGTACAGCTTTGCTGGTCACAAGACTGAAATCTACTGGGCTTACACTGTGGTGCATTAAAATGACTGAACAAGAAGAGTGCTCATGTTTCATATTGGCTAACCTAAAACCTAAGCATAATGATGGTCTGCCTACACACACACACACACACGCTTTTTAATGGCCATAGTCATTACAGTCACATCTGGTGGATAAATATCTTATTGGTGTTCTCCTACAGAAAACAGCAGCTGAATAACATTCAGAAATCTTTGAGTGAATCTATTAAAATTAACACAATATAGCAGCATGTTGTTTTGGTTTGGTAGTGTTTTTAGGAACACAGGCATGGAAAAGGAAACATGAAGTCCGAAACATGGTATCTGTACCCAAATCCAGAGTCTTTCCATTCTCTTTGACAGGCTTAGTATGACACTTTTACTCAGGAACAGACTTCTGGGAGATACAAATGATTTAACTACTGTAACTTCTTATTCAAAAAGGGAAAGTCTACCTGTCATTCTTTATAATCATATTTACATTCTTAAATCCAGTTTTCAGTCTCCTCCCTTCTGTTGTACTCATTTGAGCCTAAAAAGACTGAAAATCTAGACAATATTATTTCAGGAAAATTTCTGTCTGGGCACTGACTTAAATATTCTGGCTCATTTATAGTTCAAGCTCTGTTACAAACCCAAAACTCAGGGCAAATCTGTAAAAAGAAGGTACAGAGGCTGAGTTAACCTAGACCTAACTTTTTCAAAGACACTGATTCAGGGCTTTGATTCAAGCCATGTGGAAGGTGTGGTATTGTTTGTTTAAATGGGATAATAAATGAATTAATTATTTTATTTCACTTTAACGTGTTAGGTAAAGTTTAAAGAAAACGAGGGGACTATGAACCTACAGAGAATGAAACTAAAACAAACAACCAAGAAATAAAATCGCTAACATGACATGCTAAATATTGTATCTTACTGTAACCTCTATTTATTCTAAATAATAACTTTAAAGATTATTCTCTAGACCATGGAGTTGCAAAAGTCGAAAGAGACAATGCAGTTATGTGAACATGCCAAGGCAAAGCAAGACACCTGTGCTTCCTGTAAATGATCACATTCTGCAGGCTAGCAAAAATACCCCATCAACAATCAGAACTACATCTCATATCATCCTTCAGATTTGTGTTAGTACAGCCATTTTGTGATCTTTTGTCCTCAGGAGGCTTTGTGGACCTTTACTCACATCATTCCTCTGGCTGTTCTGATCCAAATTCTACTAAATTCAGTTTGTACAATCCCTCTGGTTTATACGTGTTGCGCCATATCCTACCTACAAAACTTAGAACAGCAGCTAGTTTCAGAGTACAGTGCTAATACTATGCAAAGAACTAAAGCTGGGGGAAAGACAGTTTATAGAGGGAGTAGGGAATGTGAAGAGAGAGCTAGGAAATAAAATGTTTAAAACACAGACAAGTGCAGGTTTTCTCTCACACAAACTTATTTTGGCTTAAGAGATGCTAGCAGGTGGCAGATATGTGACTGTGTGGTTGTCAGTCAGACCAGAACTTTTTCTAGAGTTCCTTAAATGAAGTGCCTCTCAGAGGAACCATACAAAGTAATTATGGCAGGTACTTAAGCAAATGGACTGTTAATAACCAGATAGAGGTGATAAGCCTCCCAGGCCAGCTGGAGACCTGCTAGTGAAAAAGAAGAAGGAACTGAGGAGTAGAATCTGTTTTAGTAGGGAAAAGGATTCTTTAAAATATCGGTTGATCTCATTTGAATTAAAAAAAAAAACAACCGAACAAAAAAATAGTAATCAACAAGCAATCTCATTGATGCTGAAATCGGCTGGCTATCTTCAGTCTACTGCTTCTAAATTGCTGGCTGAAATAATTCATTACTGATTTATTTCATTGTCCTAGAAGAACTGATGGATTTATTTATTTAAGTTGCTGCATAGCATGACTTTCTTTCAAAATTTCCTTTGTTCTCCACAGTATATCCCTGGTCTCTGAAGAACTAATTGTTCTCAAAGGATATTTACCCAACACACTTTGTGGTGATCTCTCTAATGGACCAAAAAATTTCAGAAAAGGCTTTAAAATACTAAATCTGGAAATACTGCAAAACTTTTCCAGTGCAGTCCTTAACCACAGTGGAGAGAAGAAATTAAAAGTATAATGAGATCTAGGCTCACATCACGAATCAGCAGATACTAGAAATATATTACTACACTGTCTGGACAGTTCTAATGAACTACAGAAGGGACACAAGAAATCCAGGACTGGGGTCCTGGGTAGGGTAGGTCAAAGTGATTACCGTAATATTATTTCTTACTTGTATATGTTACTTTAGACACCCCGAGTAAAATTTTTGTGGCTCAGTTTCTATTAAGTCAGACTGAGAGGATCTGGTCATCAAAAAAGCCCCTTCCAACTGCAGACTACAGGAGTCTACAGAAGCACCTCCTGTTCATCGAGCAGCCCAAGGACAAGCTATGGATCTCAACAATTCTTTTGCACAAATCAAGTTCCTCCAGTGCCCACTCCAAACTAGCCAGCTGCAGTCCATATAGCAGTATTCTTACCATACTCAGCCAATCAGCTCTTCAGACAGCTTGCAAAAATACATTTCAGCAACACAAAATACTTCACTAAATCCCATCTAAGAACTGTCAATATAGGAAGAGGCCAACTGAGTGATCTTTCGGTTTATAATGTACCTATTTCCTACCCTTCACCTGCTTCCTCAGTCTTTCCTCAGTCTCGCTACGCATTCTGTATCCCTACTTAGAATAAAACAAATAAGATTTTAAAAAAATAATAATCCACAAGGTTTTTTTCTGCAAGATAATTTTGGGGCAGGGGTGGGGGTTGTAGCGTTTATTTTTTTAATTCTCCGCTTCTTCCCTCCAAGACATACATGTGATTGAGGGATTGATTACAAGGAAGGGGTGCTCACATATGATACACTAAGTGGTTTGAGAACAGCAACATTTACGCAAATACCCAACAGAAAGACTGTGAAACTTGTGACCTTACTTGGGATTTCCAGGCCAACTGCCGGTCATAAGTTACATAGCCTCATTCATGATTCTTTCCCCATCTACCTTCGGTTTCTGAATACACAGAGGAAAAACTAGATTCAGATAATATTACTACATTTTAAAAGTCAAACAATCAAAGGGAAAAATGCTCTGTACTAAAACATGTGATTTGTTTAAAAGGAAATATTAGCAGGAGTTTTTAATGTAAATGAGACTGGTTTTTTTTAATGTTGCCTTGTTCTTGAATATAGTTAAACTGGTTTAGATTATATCCTCAAAAACATTCAGCCTAATGCAAGCAATCAGTATGCTGAACTTCAAATCAAGCAGCTAATCATTTTTTAAGGTTTTAAGCTCCCAAAACGTTATCCCATAATAAAACATCAGGCTAACTTTATAATAGACAGAGGTACCAAGCAATACATACAGACATTCTTTGACAAAGAAAGTACAATAGTAAGGGAAACACAAATACAAACACTGATGTTTATTATCTATGGAATTTTAAAATACTTGCCATGGATTATATAGGATATTGTGAGGTTAACAGACTTTGTTCCATATAAAATTCTAACACTTCTGGGTCCCCCTGTTATCTTAAGATGCCTGAATGATTTATCTAGTTACAGGTTTGCATAGGTTGGAGGGGCTGGGAGGAAGAAAGAAAAGTTGAAGTTGTTACAGAGGTCAGTAGTTACATGAGAGCAAAACAAAATACTGAAGACCTATATACATCAGCACAGCCCTGATGGTATTTCTTCATAGTGTATCCATTAGTAAAATCACAGTGCTTGGAATTTACCAATTCTAGAAGCACAGTGATTTATAAAGTTTTATAAAGTGACAATTGTCACTTCATATTGGGTCAGATAGCAATGAAGAGCATTTCAGGTAGCTGAAGTGTCTGATAAACCTGTGTATTTCAACCTCACTTAACTTTACGTTCCACTTGCAAAGTTCCTTCTAAGCAAAACCATAATTTCTTAAACTAGGTGTACAGTTTGATGATTATATATATTTAGTAGACTTTATCCTGAAAGATCTTGCATATTAAAATGCTCAATCAAAATATATAGTCAGCTATGTATAACTGGGTGAAAAGGAAAAATCTCCACTGGACAGCCATACATGGTTGTGGAGGTTGTCAAGAGGTGGCCTTCCACTCTGGTATAACTTCCACAAGGGATTGTCGTATTTTTAGACTTGTTGCTTAAAGGTTAGCCAACACAAAGCACCCACAAATGACATGTTACTTTGGAAGTGAAAGGACAGATCTTCCACCCTCCCATTAAAACTAGAATAGGCAAATGTTGGAAAGATTGATAGAAACTCCTCCATACTCAGGCTCCTGTGATCTGAAGTTGAAGGCCAGAAACTGTCCTTAGCTATCTAAACAGAAGAATCAAGATGAGTTTTAATGGCCTGAGAGTGCATGGAATTCCAGACTAAATCACAGGAATAAAATAAGGCTTACAGTGATCTCTGAAGGTCATCTCAAAGAAGAGCTAATTTCAAGGGCTCACAACCTTTACTGATGTATGGGGTTGTTCTGTCACAGCTGCAGGCCATTCCACCTGTCTTTTTCAAGCTTCAGTGAGATTTTTGTCAGTCCATTTCTCTAGTCCAGTAAGGTTCTTCTGAATGGCTGCCCATACCTTCATCGTAGCAATCACTCCTGCGAATTTTAGATCATTCGTGAACTTGATGAGAATGCATTCCAGCACATTGTGCAGGTCATTGATGACATTAAAAAGTATCAGCCCCACAGGAAGGTCACTCATCACCAGCTGCAATTAAGACTTTGAACTACTGACCACCACCATTTTACCCCATTGTCCAACCACCTTGTAGTCCATCCATCCAGTCCATGTCTCTCAAATGTGCCTATAATACGAAGATGTGAAAAGCCCTGCTAACGTCAAGGTACATAGTGCACACTGCAAACAGACAGTGCTTGTCTCATGTATCATACTTTTTTTCCTTTAACATTTTCAACAATATAAACCTCTGGATTTCCAGGGGAATAGTCATAAATAAACCTTATTCTTTGTTTTTATTTGCATGCTGAATTACAAGCAGAAAACTGCCGCGATTGAGAGACGGAGACCCGGTCAGGTGGAATCAGATCAGATCTGCTTTATTGTTCTTAACATGCTTCTTTTATAAGGCTGCATACATAGTCTAAGATTATCGTGCACAAAGCTCATTGGTTACATATTACAAAAGTGATTACATATTGCAAAAGCTAAGTTTCTTATTCGCTGTTCCTCTTCACTCTGCTTACTTCGTTTCCTAGGGTTACAAGTTCTGCTTCGGTACTCTCCATTGTATGCCTCAATCTTATGCTTGCTGACAGTTTCGGTTATAACCGGACCTATATCCTGTTTTGTATAACCACAGGCCTCAAGGTCGCAGTGCCCTTGTGGCCTAAACCTCCACTAGTTGTATTGCGTTATGTTCTTTCTCTTGCAGTCCGTTCTTCATGAGTTCCCACAGACCTCCCTCAATTAGATAAGTTTCACTGGAGGTCTTAGACAAATCATTCCCTTCATTTCCCCCTTCTTGTTGCACCATAAGAACTCGTTTTACAGAGTTGGCTATCAGCTTCTGTAAGCATTGCATAACACACGGCAAAAGCAAAACTAACAATAACACTATTATTATTACAACAGCTATTTTTTCCAAAATTGTAATCCACCATCCAGACAAACCTAATGAAGATAACCAATCTGTAAAAGGATCACTACTTTCTCGAAGTTTTTTCATATTATCCCTTAAAATAGAAAGTTGTTTGTGTATTGATTGGGAGTGATCAGAAAGGTTCATACAGCACATCCCTTCAAACTCATCACATCCGTGCCCTTGTGCTAAAAGTAGAAAATCTATTGCGGCACGATTTTGTAACAGGGCATGTCTTATTCCTTGGACGTCACTGGCCAATTCAGACAAAACATTTGTCGTTATATTAACCTGTTTTCCGGTCCAACATGCTAATTTCCTTAGTTGTGTCAGTGCTTGTGCTGTAGCTATCCCGGGGGCAAATATGCTAGCTAAAATAACTTCAGGAGGATTCCAGAGTTCCACATTATCCTTACAATCATTGCCTAGTTCTACCAGAGCTCTTTTACTGCGGTGAGAACTTGAAGTACGATTGGCTTGAAAGATGTTAGTAATGCTTGGTGTAAACAGCGTTAAACGGCCAACATAACAAGGCCCTCCCTTAGCACTTCGAGGAATTCCTTGCCAAGCTCGATCACCACAAATTAAAAACATGCCCTCTGGTAGCCGCCCTGCGTTGGACGTGACTGCTGTAAGGCTAACATTCTTTTGACAATATGCTGTCACGTTGTATGGCTTATATGACGTGACATCAACGGGATCATCTTGACTAATATGAGAATTAAACCAAAAACATAGATCTGAGGGGGCAGAGCCTAAGAGGTTAAACTCCTGTATTTCTCTAGTTGTGGTACACAGAGAGCTATTGCATGACATAAAGGGGGAAGAGGCGTTAAAGGTAATATTATTTTTGTCACAACACAGAGGTGTCCTAAAGGGTGGCTGGTGACGGAAACCACAAGTGACAACAGAAGGGTCAAGAGTTATAGTCAGAATCTTCAGACGAAACTTGTGGTAAGGGTTCACGGAATGGTCGCACGTTCTTTGCTGGGATCCATCGGGGGCCTCTCTCTGTGGAAACACAAGCATAGCCTCTCCCCCACGTGACAAGGGGATAAGGCCCCATTATCTTACCCGTTTCTGGATCACGGACCAGTACAGGAGCTTTAATTCGCATCTCGAGTGAAGTATTTGTGTTAAAATGTCGGATTATTGGAGGATTGCTGTCTAATAAAGAACAATTCAAAAAGTTAAAAACATATAAGGCTTTCTGTAATCGTTCTTCAGGAGTAACAACTCCTATTCCCCCTTTTTGTTGTTGTAGTAAACGTTTTAATGATTGATGGGAGCGTTCAATTAAAGATTGGCCTGTAGGAGAATGAGGGATGCCAGTAGTGTGAGTTACACCCCAAGACTCAAAAAATGTTTTCATTGCTTTAGAGACATAAGCAGGACCATTGTCTGTTTTGATTTGTACCGGGATACCCAATGTAGCAAAAGCACGCATAAGATGCTTACGGACATCACGTGCTTTTTCTCCTGTATGACAAGAAGCAAATAAGGCACCTGAAAAGGTGTCAATAGAAGAGTGGATATATTTCAAATTGCCAAACTCTGAATAGTGGGTAACATCGGTTTGCCACAACTGTAAACTTTGTAGTCCTCGAGGGTTGACTCCGCCTGCAACAGACGGAAAAGAATATCTTTGGCAGTCAGGGCACGTAGCAATAATGTTAGATGCTTGCTGGGAGGTAAGGCCAAACTGTCTTTTAAGGCCTCCAGCATTTTGGTGGAAAAAAGAATGGCTGAGTCTAGCTTGAGCTACACGATCTGGTAACACTTGTACCGGTAATGTCAAAAGATCAGCTCGGCGATTACCTTCTGCAATGAAGCCAGGTAGAGAAGTGTGCGATCTGACATGCATAACAAAATAGGGGTAAGGGCGAGAGTCCAGAAGAAAAACGAGTTCTTGTAATAAAGCAAATAAGTCAAAGTGCGGAATGTCACGCAACACAGATGCTTCAGCTCGCTCAACTATTCCTGCAACATAAGCTGAATCAGTGATAACATTAACTGGCGTTGACCATTTTCGAAAGACTCGAACTATCGCAGCCAGTTCCACTATCTGAGGGGAGCCAGGGACTGTTTTAACGTCTGAATCCCAACGCTCACGTTGGTCGTCCCACCATACTATAACTGATTTGTGTGATTTTCCAGATCCATCTGTAAATACAGTAAGGGCTTGCAATGGTTGATCACTTCGTTTTGGTTTAGAAGTTATACAAAAATTAGCATTAAGCAGCTTATGTGAAGGTGGGTGGGATGTAATCTGGCCCATATAACCTGCTAATGCTAACATAAAAATGTCTGATTGTTGATAAAGCCATTGCAGATAAATGGTTGTCACAGGTAAACAAATATAAGCAAAGTCAGTTCCTGATAACATCAACAACCGTTGTCTGGCCTTAATTATCAGGTGAGCAAACATCTCATATTGTGTTACAATAGTTTTTGTAGACTGGTTAGATAAAAAGACCCACTCGATAATCAACAACGGATCCGATTTTTGTGGATCCCATTGAAATATTAACGCATAGGGTTGTCGAGCTGGGTTCAAAACGATTAAAGAAAAAGCGAGATTGGGATCACATCGGTGTGCTTGTCTAGAAGCAATGGCTGTAGCAACTTTCTGTAACGAGGTAACAGCCTCAGGGTTAAGACGGCGTTGAGAACGTAAATCTGTGTCTCCCTTGAGCAACTCAAACAAAGGGCTCAAATCTGCATTAGAAATCCCTAGCAAAGGCCGAACCCAATTAATTGTTCCTAACAACTTTTGTGCATCGTGTAAATTTCTTACATCAGTCTGTATCTGCAAAGGTTGAGGAACTATGGTTTGGGCTCTTATGCGCCAGCCCAGATATTTCCACGGGGGTGTTTTTTGAATTTTTTCTGGCGCAATACAGAGGCCTGCCGAATTAACGGCCGCCGTGACAAGGGCTACAGCTTTCTCCATGACCATGTGATGTTGTGCAGCCACTAGGATATCATCCATATAATGATACAATAAGACATCAGGCATTGTGATTCGGACAGGGCTAAGTACCTTAGCTACATACCATTGACATATTGTCGGGCTATTTTTCATTCCTTGTGGCAACACAACCCACTGATATCTCTGCAATGGAGCTTGCATATTGACGCTAGGAACTGAAAAAGCAAATTTAGGAGCATCATCTGGATGCAAGGGGATATTAAAAAAGCAATCTTTGAGATCAATAACAGTTAAATGCCAATCTCTGGGAATCATTGTAGGAGACGGGAGCCCAGGTTGCAAGGCCCCCATAGTTTCCATGGCGTCATTGATTTTTCTAAGGTCATGGAGCAAGCGCCACTTGCCAGTCTGTTTTCGGATAACAAAAACAGGAGAATTCCAAGGGCTGGTAGAAGGCACAATGTGTCCCTTTTCGAGTTGTTCTGTGACCAGGTCCTGAAGGGCGCGAAGCTTTTCTAAAGGTAGGGGCCATTGATCCACCCAAATGGGAGCATCAATTTTCCAGGTTAATTTAAGGGTGTCGCGCATTTCAATGGCCCCACCTAAAAATGGGTACGAATTGTCATTCCCCACTGTGATAGCACGTCTCGTCCCCATAAAACCATGGGAACAGGTAACACAAAAGGTTTAACAGAAGCAATACGCCCTTCTGGGCCCTGAATTTGGATCAGCTCCAGGCTCTGGTGGCTTTTGCCAGTTCCGCCAATCCCAGCTAATGCCTGTGGAGTATTGGTTAGCGGCCACAGCGGTGGCCATTTAGCATGAGATATTACTGTAACATCGGCTCCGGTGTCAATAATCCCATTCAAAACTACTTTTTGTTCCCCTCGAATAAGGGTACATTGGCACATAGGCCGTTTTTGAGAAAGAGACTGTACCCATAAAATTTGTGGGTCCCCAGTTGAACCAAACCCACCCTGCCTTTGTTGGAGCTGGTCCAAATTTAAACAATCTTTGCTTGTGGGCATAAGGATCAGTTGTGCTATACGGCTACCTTCCGGCACCGTGCAGGGAGGAAACGGGGTCCATGCCATGATTTTAATGTTTTCGGTACTATCAGAGTCAATAACACCTGGTAATACAAAAAGACCAGATAATGTTGTAGAAGACCTCCCTATCAATAAGGCCTGTGTTTTTGGGGGTAAGGGTCCTGAAACATCTGTTGACAATAAGTGAACCGAGGAGTCAAGTAACGTTACTGTGTGGGCGGTTGCCAGGTCCAATCCTGCGCTGCCGGTTGTTGCTGGGCGAAGACTTGAGGCGCTGCTGCTGCACTTCTTTGGGAATTGTTGAAGGGTGACGGCGTTATTTGTGTCTGCGCGCGTCGCTGTCCCGCGCTCCAAGATCGGTTTCCCTGGATTGGTTGTCCCTGCAAATCATACTTGGACCGACATTGATTAGCATAATGACGACCCTTTTTACATCTAGGACAAATTCCTGGGACTCTGGGCTTAGCGCCAGCCTTAGTAGCCAGACAATTTTTCTTTAGATGACCAGGTTTACCGCAGCTATAGCAACTCCCCAACTGGCTACGCATGGCTGCAAAAGCAGCAGCCATGGCCTCAAATTTATAATCTACAGTACCGATTCTGTTACATGCCTCGATCATTTCAACTAAAGTAGGGCTTTGATTCAGGAGAGATTTTAAAAGCTTTCTGCAATCTGCATTAGCATTTTCAACAGCCAATTTTAACAACAAAATTTCCCGTGCTTCCGTATTATCTATTTGGCGTTCCAAAGCCTGTTTTAATCTATCGATAAATTGCATATAGGGTTCTCGAGGTTCTTGTGTGATAGTGGTAAAAGCCTTCTGCGGTTTTTGAGAGTCAGGAACCTTAAAAAAGGCCTTTTTTGCCTCCTCACGAATCGCTTCAAGAGCTTCTCGTGGGATTCGGGCTTGATCTGCCGGGTTAGAATGACGATCCGTGCCTGTAAGGTGTTCCAAAGTCAATACAGCAATTGCATTGTTGTTATGACCCGCATAAGTTAAAAGGAGCGCCTGGAGTCCCCCCCTCCAATGGGCCTCCCACAAAGTATACTGAGTCGGTGTTAGGAGCAGCTGCGCCAAAGATTTTAAATCATGTGGAGTCATAACATATGTATCAAAGACAGAAGATAACAAACTTGCAAAGTACGGTGAAAAAAGTCCATGTTCAGTAACAGTACGACGCAGTTCCTTAACTACCGAAAAAGATAAAGCTTCCCATTGTCCCCCTCCGACTCGCCCTCCGCCTCGCGGATAGAGTACAGGAGCCACTATTGTTTTGGCAATCTCCAGTTCCCCCTCCTGTAAGGCTTGACGTCTAATGCTGGCCCACACATCATGTGGGTCGGGGGGGTATAAGTCTGGCTCCTGTTCAGGGTCTATGGGTCCCGGGTCAAAGGGGTCGTCTTCAGGTGGATACTCCGCGGCGCATACTGTCAGTGGTGCCGAGGGCTTTGCTCCCTCCGGTAACGGTGGGGACACCGGGGGGGGGTCTTCTTCTTTGTCTGAGTCTTTCTTATGAATGTTTTCCTGGGCTTTTAAAACCTCAAAAATGCTTCTCCACCACGGGAGCATACGCTGTGCTTCAGCATTCCCCGTAGTCGCCGCATCCCATAACTTCACTCCCACATTATCCCAAAGGTCTCGTGTAAAAATAGTGGATGCGGTTACAGCAGGTAATTTAACTTGAACCCACTTAAGAATTGTCTTAAGATCTTGCCCAGGAATGCTCTTCCCATGTTTTTTAAGAAGAGCTTTCATAAGCTCATATACGTCTCTCTCAGGGGCCGACGCTTGATTCCCCATGTTTCCCACAGCTCACCTCTCTACTCCGGAGGGATTTCAGGCCGCCTCCTGCTTCCTTTCAGCAGATCATTCAAAGTTCTGTGGGAGTCGCAGCAAGCCGCTTCAGCTAAGCGGTTCGTCGACCCGTCACGTCGGATCCTTAAACGTATCACGTCGGGGTCACCAATTTGCCGCGATTGAGAGACGGAGACCCGGTCAGGTGGAATCAGATCAGATCTGCTTTATTGTTCTTAACATGCTTCTTTTATAAGGCTGCATACATAGTCTAAGATTATCGTGCACAAAGCTCATTGGTTACATATTACAAAAGTGATTACATATTGCAAAAGCTAAGTTTCTTATTCGCTGTTCCTCTTCACTCTGCTTACTTCGTTTCCTAGGGTTACAAGTTCTGCTTCGGTACTCTCCATTGTATGCCTCAATCTTATGCTTGCTGACAGTTTCGGTTATAACCGGACCTATATCCTGTTTTGTATAACCACAGGCCTCAAGGTCGCAGTGCCCTTGTGGCCTAAACCTCCACTAGTTGTATTGCGTTATGTTCTTTCTCTTGCAGTCCGTTCTTCATGAGTTCCCACAGACCTCCCTCAATTAGATAAGTTTCACTGGAGGTCTTAGACAAATCATTCCCTTCAGAAAACTGCTCTTCTAGTTTTCTGCAGATTCAATCTTCTCATGGAAGACAATAAAGTTGATCAGAAGCCACTTGTTCTCGATAACTGTGCAGACTGTTCCCAACCATCCTTTCACATGCTTAGCTTACATAAAGATTTTTCATGATTTTCTTGGGCCGACCAGCCTGGTTTTCCTCAGATCCTGTTTCTTGCCCATTTTTGAATATGGGCATAGCATTTGCCTTTCTGCAGACCTCAGGGGCTTTCCCCAGTGAGCACTACCTTTCCAAGATGATAGAGGCCTCCTAAATGAGTCAGTCAACTCCATCAGTACCCTCAGATGCATCCCATCTTGCCCCATGGTCTCAAAGGCAAGTAAACTCTAGTTCGATCTTCCTCTGCCTTGGGTAGTACCTTTCTCTCCTACTCTTTGCTGCTAGGCCCAGAGACCTGTAAAGCTACAGAGCAGATATTGCTAGTAAAGACTGAGAAAGGAAGGCATTAAGTAGCACACCCCAAGGTTACCAGCCTCATTCAGCCGTGAGACAAGAATTTTCTTCATTTCCATTACTGACGTACCTGAAGAAGACCTTAATGTCTCATATCTCTTGCCAGTTTTATCTCTATCTAAGATGTGGTCTTCTTAATTACATTCACATGTCTGCAAGTAGGCTTTTTTGCAGCCTGTACTTGCTTCCATCTCTCATAGACTTTTTTTTTTTTTTTACATTTCAGCTTGGTCAAGAGTTCACTGTTCAATTAAGATGGACTTCTGCCACACCTGCTCATTTTCTTGTCCACTGGAATACATAATTTTGTTTTGAGGTAGTTGCCCTTGATAATTAACCAATTTCACCCTGAAGGGCAGCCTCCCATGGGACCCCACATTCCAGTTCCTTAAATAAGCTGTGAAAACCAAGGGGGTTTTATTCTGCTGCTTACATGCATCACTTCCCTCCAGATCTTAAATTCCACCATTTCCTGGTCATTGCAGTAAAAGTTGCCATTGCCTGTCATCTCAACTAGTTCTTTATTCATGAGTAGCAGACCTAGCAAAGCACCTCACCTAGTCAGTCTTCCCAGAAGATGTATAAAAAAAAAATAGTATCTTGTACATTATTCAGTACTTTTGACTTTCTGTCTTCCTTTGGATAGCGTTAAGAAAAAAAGCATCTCTTTTTTAAAAGAAGTTATTTTGTCAAAAACAGACAGTGCTTGTCTCATGTATCATACTTTTTTTCCTTTAACATTTTCAACAATATAAACCTCTGGATTTCCAGGGGAATAGTCATAAATAAACCTTATTCTTTGTTTTTATTTGCATGCTGAATTACAAGTGTATTGTTTCCCTCTGAGGTTAGCTCAAAACCAGCATCTTCAGTGGGGCTGATGAGCAGCACAGTAATATGTATGCATGTCTCTCCCTTCCCTCAGGATCTTGATCTAAATGAAATTACAGTAAGAAATTGATAAAATTGACAAGGTATTAGTTGTGGAAAAACTCTCATACCATTTTTACAAATCCCAGAGTAGAAACAAGTAAATAGTACTATATATACATATGGAGAGGTCTTTTAATGAATTTGCTTTAGACAAGCTTGTGTGACCTAAGTTACATGGTATTCATTCTGCAATGACCACTAAGACTCCGGCATAAGCAGGCACCCATGAGGAGAAGGATCAGGTTTAAAGGGATCCAAATAGCAATGTTCCAATTTCAACAATGTTCATTCACATGGAATACTCATTTAAGCCCAACCTTGCAAAGAGCTAGCATACCTTAGTTTAGACCATGCAAGTTTCGTCAGATGATCTGCAATGCTTAAAATTCCTGTTCGTTACTTTTCAAGGCAAACATCACTGTCAAGACCTTTTTAATCACATGCTTTTTAGTCAGATTTTTGAGACAGACATATGATAACAGGGCTTTAAAGTGTTGAACTCTGCCTTCTAATCACACCTTTTCTGTGTCTTTCTCATTTTGCCTTTTCTATATCCTGTGTTCTAACACTTACACAGAGAAATTTTTCAAGAAATACAAGTAATTTATCTCAGATTTACATCTCCAAACAAGTCATAATAAAAAAGAAAAAAAAATAACCAACAAAAATCTCAGTAAATATTTTTGACTAATGTATAAGATCCAAAAATTTGTGATCTTTCTGTCCTCCTCAGAGGCTACGGACTTTTCTTCCTTTGAAAGGAGATGAGGCAAGCAAATAGACAAAGTTTCCCAGGAAATAACCATTTTACAAGATTTTGCTCAGCTTTTGCAGTGGATGGAAATAACGTAGACTTTGCATTGCTTTAACAATATTTCTAGAGATCAGTACTTCTGACACTGCCTTGGTGAACTATCTATCCATTCTGTGTTTTCTGATGTAAAACTAAGTAGCTGCCTGTGGGAAAACTTAAAGTCAGATGTTCTAGAATTGTTCTTCCAGAGTATTGTAGATCACTTTGTAAAGCAAAAGCCTGAAAATGCTAGATAATTTCAGAGGCTCAGCACTGGTCTGCTAATATGCCAGGAAGAATAAGCAATTATGATTTTCATCTAAGCAACATATGCTGTTTGCTGTCCTGTTCAGAACAGCTGTAGGTTAGATGCTGTTAAGATTAGGCCCCTTCTTTCCTTCATATTTCAAAATTCAAATTAAACTAAAATAACAGCACCTGCTGAACAAAAACACTATTTCAAAATGTGTACTTGCACACAATTACTATGAAGAGGCTGGCCACCATTGTTACCAGTCTATTCTTTCTGAATGGAAATGGCAGAGAAGTTTTCGATGCAGCTGCAGCTCTTCAATTGTATAACTAGTGCTGGCCCCAAGCCAACCCTCAAGAACTCAAGTGGCACCAAAAGATACTATATTGATTTGCAATCGAACATAATAGGCCATCAGCTTAATTATTACTGAAGTGACAAGGTTCTGGATATTTCATATTTATATTTCTGAGGCCTGTGAAAGATGAATGTAAATCTTTTAAATGCTTACATTTGCATATCTTCAGAAGGGTTGAGTGCTCTTACTGTATTCATAGTCTGTGAAAGACCTAAAGGACTGGCTATTCAAGTCAGGTTGCTAGATCACACAGTCACTTACTTGCATAAGGGAACAAGGCTATAAAACTAAACACATTCCTACAGGAAAATATCCCCAGATCTCTGGTAGACACACAAAAAAAATAGAAGTAAAAAAAAAATAATAAAAGGTACTTTGATCACTAATACCATCCTCATGGACCTTTTCCTTTCCCTGCTCCCTTAGTTGAAAAGACTGCTTGGGTACAAGAGACTGAATTGGTGTCATCTAGCACTGTCAACATCTCCTAAAATACCTACTGCACCAAGTTATTTCTTCCCAATGACTCTTACCGTACCTATATGACAGAAGGTCTGCAAACAGGACTCAACATTTTGAAGAAGTGTATGGTAGGGGAACGCGGAATATTTATGGGCTAGAAAGTGAGACCAAGACCCAGGATTAGCATGCTGTCACTAGCCAGCTCTCTCACACTAGGCTGTGAGTTAGCTATCTCCTAATGATACGCTTGTCTTTTTGTTAGGACTATGCAAGTTTTGCACTCAGTTCCTATAACTAACTTACTTATAATCAGAAAAACTATCATTTTTTTGTTCTGTTTTGACAGGTTGTTTTAATTATATAAAGAACCACTTTTATTTTAATGACCCTAGAGCTAGTTACCATTTCTACACTTGTCCTGCACCTTGTCTTTCGTGCAGGTTCCTCCATAGTTAGGTCACATTTTTACTGAGCTCATATATACACCACGCCCTGTTTTTCTCCCATATTCCTACCCTCTGAATTGCAATTGTCCTCAAAAGGGTTCTCTCTTGTTTACCATTGGTATTTGCTGTAAATTGCTTTTCATATACTGTATGCGGTAGTTGAAAATAAAATAATAATTGTTTCTCCAGTTCCCAGGGAGATAAACAAGATGCAGATGAACACATAGTTACAAATATGACAACATTGATTTTTTGTTTTGTAGAGTGGGCGAAAAGATTTATTGCCATGCTTATCCTCTATCTCCTGTTAGTAACATTATTCCCAAAGAATTTATGCTTGTATGTTCAAGTATCAATGTCCCCTACTGGAGGGAATATGGCTGAACTCCTTATCATAAGTATCTTTTCTAGTGCTACCCATTTGATGACTTTTAATTACTACCTAAAGAGGAGGCCTGTTCTGAAGTAATTTTTTCACCTTTAATAGTAAAGCCCAGTACTTTACTTTTTCAGCTTTCAATTAAAAAAAATAGAAAGTTAGGGGAAGATTTTTGCCAAATAGAAATGGAACAAGTTTGCAGGAAAATGCTTTTTTTCCCTGTCCGCTGTCATGCTCAACAACACGCCCCCCCCCCCCAAAAAAAAAAAAAACCAAACACACAACAAACACCACCACCACCCCCATCCCCTCTGCCTAACCACCAAACTTTAGGAGCTGTTATGACACTTCAAGACTATTCTGAGAAGGAGACCAGTTTGCACATTTCTATTTGAGTGTAAATTTAAATACAAACCAGTTTATAACTGAAAACCCATTAGAAACAAAGGGAAAACCTAAAAATAGCAACAGGAATTCAGCTTTGTCATGAGCAGGTGTTGCTAATTAAAATTCCTTGGCTCAACATCTACTATGGATTCGGGAAACCAGAATACAATTTAGTCATACTGCTGCAGTGCAGAGTTGTCTTCCCTTTATTTCTACCTTCCCTTTCTAGTGTACACCGGTGCTGTTTCATTACTTCTTCTTAATAGTATTACAGGAAAGACAGCTCACACACTTGCAATCACTGTTTCTTATCAAAAGGATTTTAAACAAGGGAAGATGAAGTCTCAAATATGATGCAAACAACATTATACAAACAACTCTGTCTACATGCAAAAACGCATAAATACAAACATGGCATTCCTGTGTCTAGAAACAGTGACTTAATACAGGATTAGTTCAAGAAGTTCAATAGCTTTCCCTGGGAACACTGTGTCTAGCACATACAGCTATCTTCTAAAATCTGCTGTATACTTTGTGAAGTGTCTAGTCTCTGCCTCTTTGCAATGGTAGTACTGCGTTTATATCTCTAAGATCATAGTCATATTGCGCATTCATGAGAGAGTACAATGAGATCACAAACAACCATGCAGGTTTAGCTGGTTCTCTGCATCAGGATTGGAGTGAACTGCTAGAAAAATCACAGGGCTTTGTGTTTCACTCCTAATACATGTAATGACTTAGGTAGAAATGTGCATGTCAAAACATTAATAGAGGATACTGACAAAATTGTGCTCACTTAGCTTGAAAGTAGAATATAATCTCTCAACCAGAAACATTTCATTTTTCCTGCCCATTTCCTGACAGTAACAGGATGGTCATGAAAAAATTCAGGTGGATATAGTGCTTTGGAATGTGAGATCTTTTGATGTTTTTTAGCCATACATCTGAAAGACACCAGAAGGGGAAAAAGAACACAGGTTAGGAGAAAGGGAACACACATGACACATCTATTCAGGAAAAAATGCTTCTCAAATTTCAAGGCAATGTCCCACAATTTCACCTGGACAACCACTTGCTTCAGACTTAACAAAGTAAGGTAACTGAACATTGATGTCAAGAAAGCTGCGAAGAACAGGCTTCAACTGCACCAAAGGGGCAGTCAGGGCTACTACAACAGGCACGGAGAATGCTCCTGTGGTCAGCAAGGAATCAATCATAAAAGACTTCTGCTAGTGCAATCCCTGCAAAGTGGCCTGGTCTAAAACCAGATTGATAACAAATCACATGTATTGTAGTCATGCAAAAGGAAAAGAGCTGTATAGTATCCACCTGCACAAATAATTTTGAAATGAAAGGACGCGAAGATGAAAATTGGGCCATTGTTGCTAAGTAGCTGAAAACGCAGCTGAGGTTTTTGTTGTTAACAGAAACAACAAACTCACTTAAAATACAGATGAAAAGTATCCATAAACAAATGAGAAATTATTGATATTAGCTTTCTACCCTATACGGCCAAAAGGTATTTATATAATATGAAATATGACTGCTTTCTAATTATAGAAAAATTATTGTCTTGAGTAACACAGAATACTGGTTCTGTTTACAACAAAAAAAGAAAAAGAAAAAAAGGCCCTTCATATTAGACTTGTCAGTAAATAAGAGGGTACTACTTCCTTAAATAATTTGTCAATTCATACCTACACAGTGTGATCACTAAGAGATCTAGTTTTTCTCCATTTCCATGTACAGCAATGGACAACAGCTGGTATGTACAACTCAGTGCAAAGAAGCACAAATAACATGCTATGTAATAGAGCTAAGTAATCTCAGAAGATCAAAATATCCAGTCATTATTTTGGCAATGTGGGATTAGAATCTTTGGATTTCAAACTTACAGTAAGACTTAAAGGCAGAATTTTTCAAGAAATCAAAATTCAGATATTGAAAAACAAAATAAAATATTTTATTCATCAATATAACATTAAAAAAAATGAAGGGACCATCTCTAAGAGATAATACGATCCACTGTCTACTCCAGTTACAGGCTCGGTTCTGAAACAATCTCTTCATGTTACTTTACTAAGTAACTACTGTTACTCACAGGAGTAATTTCACTAAGTCTGTGTAATTACTTGAGGCAAGGGCTCATGAGTGAACACAAAAGCTTCACAAACTGACTCTAAAATAGCCCAGCAGAAAATCCAAATTACTTTAAAACAAATTCTACATCAAGCTGGGCTACATCATGAAATAGAGAAAAGCAAGTGTCTTCCTGGACCTCTTGATTTTGTATTACAAAAGTTTTTTTTCCCAGTGCTTCTTTCAGATTATTAAAATACATATGTTAGGAGGAGAAAATGTTTTAAATTCAGAAACAAAAATATCACTAATTCACATCACATATGCTGTAGAGGTATTTATGAAATTAATTGATCCTTCTTTAAATTAAAATTATATAATGAATATTAATCCTACTACATATCTTCTGTGGGATTTGTCTGAAGGTTTACAGAATAATCACGTAAAATCCTCTTCTCTGCAAAAGCACATGCTACATGCAGGAAACAGAATTTGAGTCAGAGTCCTGTTTATTCTAGTGGAAGACTCCAGTCTTCCCTGTATTATCCAGGATTTATTTTTCTGACAGGTCTCCATAAAGCATGGTACACGGCTTCCCATGGTTGCTTCTCCAAAGTTACCGCAAGAAGCATAAATTATGGAAGTTTAGACAATATTAAATTTCCTAGCTCTTTGAAAGATAGAATAAACTTTTTTCCTCTGTTTTTTCCTGCTCTACAGAGTTGGACTAGATAGTCTATGCTTAAGGGAGGTGGGCTGGGAAAAGGGACACAGGCATCCAGCATCCTCCCATACACATAGTTTTAGGCCAAAATATAGGCACAGACTCCATTTGTAGCCCTACCACTGACTTTTCTTCTCTTTTTCCAAGTTGTTTGAGGCACGTTTCCATATAGCACTTGGCACAGCAGGGACCTAATCATGACTGAGACTTAAGTGTAATTGGAATGCTAATACTAAAAGGAAGAAACAAGAGGCAAAATCATTGGGTAGTAAAAGCCAGCCAAGCCTAGTATTCACTATAAAAGAGGGATCTCCGCTTACGGAGACACACAGGCTAAGAGATTGTGTATTTCTTAGAATCAAATATTAAAGTTCTTTGAATTTTTTTCTTCCCCATGAGTACAGGAAATAAAGGGGCAGTACATTTACAAAGCAAGTAAATCCTAAAAGAGAAACTTCTGTCATCCTTCATTATTAGAATTAACCTCTGTTTAAATGCGTTAATGAAGTACATAAAATCACTCGTCATGAAACAGGAAAACTATAATACAGTGTTTAATAGCTTATTTTCTTTCCTTCAGCATCCTAAAACTATTGATCCCAAATTCAGCCCCATATACTGCTGAGAGAAAGAGAAGCTCAACCTAAATCACCGACTAAGAAATACGTATTTAGTGCTTATACTGGTAAGCAAGAGTCTCCAAAATTCGAATAGCTGTAGCCTGTATTTTTCTCTGGAAAACAAAAAGGGGGTTCGCCTTTGAAGTTGTAATTTATCTTCAGTCTTTACAGAATCACAGAATAGTAAGAGGTTTGAAGGCACCTCTGGTGGTTATCTTGTCCAGCCCACCTGCTCAAGCAGGGCCACCTACAGCAGGCTGCCCAGAGACGCATCCAGACTTTTTTTAGTGTCTCCAAGTAGGAGGCTCCACAAAATTTCTGAAAAACCTGGATCAGTGCTCAGTGACCTTCACAGTAGAAGTCGTTTCGTGATGTTCAGATGGAACCTCCTGTGTTTCAGTTTGCACCCATTGCCTCTTGTCCTGTCAGCGGACACCACTGAAAAGAGCCTGGCTCCATCTTCTTTATACCTTCAGGTATTTATATACATTGGTAAGTACATAAGCCTTCCCTTCCCTAGGTTGAACCATCCCAGCTTTCTCAGGTTTTCTTCAGATGAGAGATGTTTCAGTCCCTTCATTACACCTTAGTGGCCCTTGGCCATTAGGAAGTAGATCCATCTCTTGTTTGTACTGAGAAGCCCAGAACCGGACACTACTCCAGGTGCCGCCTCACCAGTGCTGAGCAGAGGGGAAGAACCACCTCCGCTGATCTGCTGGCAATCCTAACGCAGATACCACTAGCCCCTCCGCCACAAGGGCAAGCTGCTGACTCAAAGCAGGACCAGTGCAGATCACTGAAGTTTGCTCACTGCCTGAGTTTATGTCATACATGGTCATTTGTGTTACCTTATTTCCTTTGTTGAGTGTAAAATCTACCATGGATTTGATTTACCTACAGTCCTTCTCCCTTTATTTTTATTTTAATTTAAGTTTTTGTATGCATGGAAGTTTTATATCATCATGTATCAAAACAGAAAATCCAGCTACATTCTTAGGCCCCACGTTAAGGATGAGGGCAGTCATCAATCTATAGAAAATATTACTCTTTATTTGATGTAAATATAAGTGGATGGGAATGAATACCTTGAATAAAAATTTCCCGTAATTAGGTATCTTATATAATAACTGTCATCACTGGGAATAAAAAGAGATAGTAAATTAGGAAAAATTAGGAGGAGTAATCCTTCCATGAATTTTGTTGCACAGGTTTAAATTACTTAGTTGTAAATAATGAAAAAATATAGAACATAATGCATTAGTCAAATCACATCAGTGAGAAAAAGTAAAACAACTTTACTTTTTCTGATTTTTCATATAAATTATTTAATTCTGTCCTCAAACCCTGAAGCTTCTGAAACTGGTAGCATCTTTCATTAAATGGCCTAAAGAAACAGATGTTACAAATCCACACAGGCTATATGTGTGTCTTCGGCCTACTGCCCCTTGGGATCAAAGCAAACAAGAAGGGCACATACTGAGCTGGTCCATGTATGCAGCAGCTAGGTTTCTCTTAGTGGAAGTAATTACTTAAAATTTAGATGAAGCCAACGTATTTTCTCTACATAAATTAAAATAAACAGGAAAGACAGAAAGATATAAAATTAAGTCCAATATGTGCACAAATATTTAGAAAGCAGATATAGCCTGAAGAAGAGACATGCTGCATATCGTATATTCTGTTTCAGATAAAGCATTGTCTTTGTCTTTCTTTTAATCCCAAAATCAGGAACACACAGACTCATTAAAAATATCTAGGAGATGGAGATTCTGCATGTGTCAAGTGTTCTACTTTTAATGATTTCTACTAATCTGCGAGTCTTACTAGTTCAACTAATACTCCTCTACAAACCTACCCACCACATGAAAAAAAATTCTAACTTGTAAAAGGTATGTTAAGTGTGAGCAGTTTTAAATTCAGTACTTCAGAAGTCCACAGAAAAAGTAGAGCCTAAGTCAAACAGCATCACAGAGTGGAAAGGGAAACAAGTAATCAAGCAGAAGAGCAGCATGGAAAACCATTATTTTTTCACCTTGTTTTTGCTCGGGCCTATTCCTAACTTAACTTTTACATTCTTCTTTTAAAGGAGAAGAATACATTTCATATTTGTCAAGTGCCCTGTAAACAGATTGTCTGTTACAATGCATTGTGATGGACTGATGTCTGTACAATAAAAACAAAAGCATGTCTGGATACATCAGGATCTTAGTATTGACAGAATCCCCAACAGAAAATTAAACCAAACCACATTTTTTCTACCCTCCTCATAGCTACCTGTCATAACTTTAGGTAACTACAGTGACTCTTGGCATTCTTGCTTTCGTGTTAGGAAAAGGCAAATAACACCTTTGGAAAAGCCTGTTGCTCTTTTAAGCATTGTACAAAACTGCAGAACATTTTCACTTACACTGACAAGTGTGGAAACTAAAACACAATGGTAAATTTCCTAAATTGACCTCAGTTGATGTGAAGAACAGTCAATGTTAGAGAGATTAAAACATATGGGCATGAATACCTCTTGATCAAAATACCTAGCCAGGAAGGCAAAAGCATTTTCTAGGTAACATATCACTGATTTTTCAATAAGCAGCATAGAAAAGAGATTATGTACCACTGCCTTTCAATTTCCTCTTCCTCTAGTGCTTTTGTTTAGCTGCCTTGTGGTTGACTAGAGCAGAGACCAGGCAGCAACATTCTAATCATCTGAATGTATATTTCTCCTCAGATGTCAAAAATCATCTAAAAATGTCAAGGAAAAAAAGAAAAATGGTGCAAGACAATAACAAGTCAAAAAGAATTCTAAATAGCAGCCTGCAATAATAGGAGTCTCTGTAGGTACCTGTGACTGGATGAGATATGTAATATAGTAGTAATTGTCTTGGTGAAAGACAAAACAATATAACAACATTGTCCACGTAAGCAAATGTACATTTGCAGGCATGAAAAGTTCTATTGATCATTTATAGAACATAATTTAACAGAAATTAAACAACTTTCAAAAAGGATAGACCTCTAAAACAATCTCAATACAGATGTGAGACGGTAACATCGCAGATAAAAGAGAGTAACCCTGTTCAGTGTCTTACACCTTTTATGGTTTCTAAGTTTAGTAGCTAGACCCAAATATCTGCTTGGATACTGTACAGGGTAGAGTTTTAGCACAATTTAAAATGCAAAGGCATAAACCCATCCAAATTCCTCTATCAAGGATGCATGAACTTCAGTTGTTTTCTGAGGGAAAGTTATGTATTACATCTAAATGAACAGTAAAAACAAATAAACAAACACCCTCCCTATGCAAATCAAAACCAAACACGAACAGCTGGGTTGGATCAGAATCCATGGATTCCACGTCCAAGCAAGTCTGACAGTTAAAAATCACTGGAACTTGATCATCCACTTCCTTTTACCGGTCTCACATTGATATACCCACTTACTGCTTTGTATTAATTTAGTGACACTAATACCAATGAAGATAGCAGGAAACAAAGCAGCAGATTTAAAACTCGCAAATGTGAAATTTAATGTGGTTTCTCTGTTTGGTTCAGAATGAATCTAATGCCAGCAGAGCTGCAAACTATGACCACAGAAACACATGAACGTCTGCCTGAGCCTCACAAATGTGCCCCCTAACCTGGGTTTGTAATGAACTTGTTTAATGATTCCAAGCCACTTACCACCTAGGGGGGGAACTGTTCTCAAGATTTCTTGAGGGATCTAAAACAATAAAGAAGAAATTGTTGGAACAATCTCCACTATCTAATAACAGTGCAAAAATCCAACATGCTAGATTAAGTCTCCAGAAGTTAGTCAGCCTGGTTGTGAATACTCACACAATAGAGGCACAACTAATCACCATGTTTCCTAGCTCAATAATGTGCTTAAAACAAATCTTTAACAGTGTTCTTGCAGCTTGCAAATGACAAAACCCCCTCCAGTTACATCTGCAGAATTGACTAAGGAAGATTAGAATCCAAATCATAACCACCTCATGAAAGAGATCACTATATGAAGATCACCTAATACAGAAAGCTACAGGGTTGCTTTTATCCATGACACCTATCCACTGAATATTTTAATGACTACCAGAAGCACCACCACAGCGACTTTTAGCTTCACTACACTACATAATAATGCACAGCTAAAACCTGGGACCCAAACTCAACTCTACTGCAAGTCCATGCAATTTGTTAATACTACAGATCTGTTCCACAGACTATGGTAACTCTATAGATGCTTTACTTTCACCACATCATAATAAAATTATTTAAATCATTTCTTTTCAGAAGGCTGTGGGAGAGTAGAGAGGAAATAAGAAACAATTTCTGGGCAATTCTGTTGGCTTGAGCTAGCTGACTGTCACACAAGTTTGAAAGTGCTACTGTTACTTGATATAGGATGAGGAGAAAAAGGATGGGAAACTGTGATCATACTCTACAGCACATGGACTAATCCCAGGCTAGCAAAACATTCTTTTCATTATGCTGTACTCTGTTCCAGGGGCTTCTTGGGTTAGAACAGAAAAACACAGGAAGCATAAATAGTTTTATGAGGCTACTACATGATGCCAATCTTTCCCATTTCAAAAATGCCATTCACCACATTAACATTTGTAGAAGCCCCAAGTGCACATACCTCTAGTCATATTACAGGTCATATGACATCTCTGGTGGGAGAATGTGACCACCCATCACATGATGCAACTTACTATCAACGTAGGGAAAAGTTTATACAACAGGCGATCTTGACAGAAGGCAACAGAATCAAGACAGATTTCAGACTTCTGCAAACAGAACATGTCTAAAGGGCAAGTACTGTGGGAACGAAGAACACTGGCAAAGGCAGAAAAGCAAGCTTTAAACAAGCAACCTCAAATAATGCAAGCTGTACAAACATGGCAGGAAAAGATCTGAGTAGCTTTGTGCAGTGTAATGGCAGTCTGTCTGGCTCTAGATCCTATGGTGGGTTTGAATCCCACTGAGGAAGTTTTGAGAAGGTTAATTCACGGCACTTCTCAGATCCTCAGCTAGATTAAAACATCACTTTAATCAAGGAGGCTGTCCTATTCTGTATCTCCTGAAGAGCTGGTCTTTGTATTCCTCTTATTATCCTCAAAATATTTCTCTCTAGCTGCTGTAAGGTTTTCTTATCTGCTTTTTGTTAAACAAGCTACAGAACAAACGCAAAGATACCCATGTTATGACTAAAATTGCAAGCTTAGCTTTGCAGCAAACATACAAATGCTTAACATTCAATTTACTGAACCTTCTACAAACAATTTCATGCCTCATTTTCCAGCTCTAAGTTGCTACAATGGATATCTTCACAAAAAAATGAGGTAAACCTCCAGTGTTAAGTATTCATTATATACACTCTCCTTCTAAATTTCTTTGACCATCACAATATTTCTTTGATGTCCCAGCATTTTTACATTTCAAAGACTAAGATAACAATGTGATTTTAAGAAGTCTGGAGGGGAATAAAAACAGAATACACATCTATAGTGTGCAGCAAAGAAGCTACATTTTCTAAGACAGTTTCAGTACACTAGTTCGATTGTCCTGACTTAGTTTTGATTAGTGTTGGAAGGCTTTTTGGGTTTTGCCTTTTTAAAATGGAGCAAAACAGAGAAAGAGCAATGTTCCTGTAAATGATCAATTGCCTTTAAAAAAAAAAATAAAATAAAAAAAAAATCACTGGAATTGTGACACTATGAAGCAATTCTGTCACTTTCAATCCTCCACAGGCACTACGATTAAAGGAGTTCTTCTCACACAAGGGAGCCTTCCTTTTTACTATACAATGCACAAATGGACTTACATGTCTGGATTGAAGACCTCAAGAAAAGAAAACAATTGGGAATTGGCAAGATGTGGAAATTAATATTATTCAAATAAATTAATATATTGTCACTGTGTAAAAATCCACTTACATACATGCAGCTTAAGTTGTATATTGTCTGATGTATTTGCTTAAAAATTAATATCTCTAAAAATAGACATGTTAATTTTCCGTATTGATGTGCAAGTCATTTGTGTGGCCAATTTCCATATAATAGTAGTGGTATCATTCAGTAAGACAAAAATATGCCAAAACAAGTATTTCCTAGTTTGTTAGCACCTTGCTCCCTGGTCATGCTATGTTTACATGTTTCCAACTCTGGCATCTCCCAGTCAAGAAGAAAGGGTAAGAAGTACATGGAAAGCGGTACAAAATACCTATGTTTAACAATTCTAGAAAAGCACCAAAAACTTTCCTTGTTTACAAATGCTGAAAAAAACCAAAACTGCAAACTGTCATGCGTTACTAGTGTAATGATTTTGGCTGGTCAAAATTAATTAAACCAATTGCAAGACACTGTTAGCACATCAGCATATTGCTAGATGTGTAGTAGCAAACAGGTATCATTTCCTAGATCTTGTAATCTAAGGAATTACAAGAATTTTACATGTGGTTAAAGTTAAGAAATATTTGACTAGACATGTGAAGAGAAGGGAAAAGTCAAAATACTGTACATGATGTAGTTTAAAAACTCCATAAAGTTGGTTTTTGACTAGAATCTTCTAGCATAGACTAATCAAATACACAGGCATTCTCGTTAAAAATGCACTGTAATAAGGCTTGCTATAATAGTGCCTCTGTAAATAATCTCTCAACATCTCCCACCCCAAGGGCCATGAGAGATCAAGATGCAAGCATTATTATTCTCCACGTTAGAGAAGCTGAAATGCATACAAGACTTACAACCTGATTCAGTTCCGTAAGATCCAGATACAGTACAGCATGTGACAGAGCTCGTAAGATAATATCTCTCTATATAATTTTATACCTAAAGACTTAATCCCAATGCATTCCCATTTCTCCATGTATGAGATGTCCATGGAACTAGACTTCTGTAGAATTTTCGTGCCTGGAGACTGCAGAATGGGGTCCAACATTTTAATAACACTTTGAGAAATTTCAACTGAAGACATCTTGTTTTGTTTGCCAGAACTACATCATAACTACTTCTTGTTGAAGCTTGTTCTTTTTAAATGTCTATTTCCATTCCCTTGTAATTTTCTAAAAAAGGATTTTTTTCAGGTTGTCATATTTCATCACAACAATTTTTAGTAAACTCTTTCAAGTATCAGGAGGAGGTTTTTTTACTGTATCCCGGGGGCAGGGGATGGGTGGGGAAGATTCAGAACAAATATCCCTCTGAGAACTTTGTGACTCTCTTCTGATAATCAAAATATTCAAGAATAAGTAGTTTTGAAGCCACATCTTTTCCTTGAATTATCTAATGTAGCTCTCTGAAAAAAAGCCCCAAATCACTGGAGTCTGAACAATACATTGTGTGGAAGGAACACAGTTTTAGGCTCTTCCTTCTAGATCTCCCCTGTACAGAGATAAATCAAACGGGCATCTTCTCTTACTCATAAAAACATACAGTGTGCATACTTTGGGAAAAGGTTGCACAAAAACATTATAGACTAAATCACAGAGACAGCAAAATCACAAGAAACAGGGACAATGTTTTTCTGACTTCTGTGAGAAAAATGTGTCAATGAGAGGGAGGAAAAAAAAGACCAGACAGAATTCTAGTTCTAATTAACCTATCAAAATCAGAATCTGGTCTTTATTACACACAATATTTATATTTAATCACTTATGCTGTTTATTATATCAGGGGAATGTAAAATAATATATTTACTTAAAGCTGTTAAAAGTGATTTTTAATTTTTAAGTGTGTAAATGTATAAAGACTGAACTAGCTAGCTAACAAAATAAGTGTAATTTGTGAAATTTTAGTCTACAAATCAGCATACATTAACTGTTGCTTGATTTGCACATGTAACCTACTGGAATTTCACTTATGGGCTGCTTGCCTTCTTTGGCAGAAATCTGTGACATTTTGAGGAAGAACTCCAGAAGATAAGGTATTAACACCAGCAGCAGAGTCGATGTATAAATACAAGTTTAAAATTTAGATCACTTTTTTGAGCTACGATTGTCTCCATGGAACAACTATATTAGAAGAATGCATGAATTGGCAAAACATTACTTCTAGACCCCTCTATATCTAATTGCTGTGTGTTCCTACGTGTATATTCCTCAGCTGTGCAGTTCTACTGGACAGATACTTGCCTGTATATTTGGAAACTTTTAATAGAGTAAACCAGTTTCTGTCTTTACCCTTCAGTTCAAATAAGCACTTTAATAATACAAGTAAAAAAAAAGACAAGGAAAATGTGCAGGAGAAGATATTTCATCAATGAAAGTTTTATCACAACAAAACAAACTTAAAACCTACAGAGTAAGTTTATGACTCAAAACAATATATCAAAAGAATGGCTTATGTAAACAAGTCTGTGTTTCAAATCCCAACGATCTCTCCTTAAGAATAGTACTGTAATAGTTCTGTGTAGCAGACCCTTTGAATGTTCACCAGCTTTTGTCCATAATGCCTATTGTTACGGGCAGGGAGGCAATGTCGTACTCCCAGATTTCTGAGCTTCTGGTGGGAGGAAAGAATAAGCAGAGTACAAGACAACAAGACTGGATCTATTTGTGGACTGGTTTACGGTTAGCAATGAATTATATTTGATGAAAAGACCTTTTCCTCTCTTTCTGAGCATATTGATGTATTACGCATTGGTTTAAAAAACAAAAAAAAAAAACCAAACCACCAAAACAGCTCCCGCATTCTGCTACAGTAGAATTACTGACTCATTTGGTTCAAGCTGAGAGTTTTTATTACTATTACTGGACTTTTTATATAAAGCGTTTGTGTCCTGATGCAGCAGTAACAAGATGAAAGAAGACCAGAGAAGACCCCACTCATTAACCTTAATAGATTTCAAACCAAAACAAAATTGAAAGTCATCTCTCAGTTTTAATTTTTTTTTTGCCAATACTGCAATGCAGTAATTTTACTGTCCCTGGCACTTCACTGTATCTGGTGCATCATTCCAAAATCTATTTAATCTCAATCACACAAAAAAATGAGGTAAAAAAAAAAGAGAGGATGTGAAGTACTACATTACCACCTCATATCTCATTCTAAACGATTCTTAAGTGGCTGAAGATGATCAAAGAGGTTGAATGCAAGAGTTAACAGAAAACTGAACTAGAACAAGCAACAGCTTTGGCCACACAACTGCTGTCACGGCATTGTTTTTTTAATCGGCTTATTCATTTTGCTGCTTTAAAAAGTAATAAGATACACAAACACAATGTTTATTTAGAATAGAAACACAGCTAGGGCAATGTAATGCTCAATGTAGGTATGCTTACATTACCTGCAGTATATACAACTTGACATCAGAAATAAGAATTATCTTTCTGTAAATTATTTCATAAAGAAATTCTGTTTTGTGATTTATTGTATTTCAGGAAGGCTTGCCTCCAAGCACTTTTTATTTATTTTGCATTAACAATTTTTGGCTGAAAGGTTTTGTTTGGCTATTACTTATGGCATTTTTCTGAATTCCTTGGTTTGGCACTATGTAAACAAAGTAATACACAGCAGGTTATTTTGGCACCAGGTACAAGAAAAATATACTAGGAATAAACCAATAGCATGCCTACCAATTTCTTGGTTTGGTCATCATCCTCCTAATTAACAGTGGGCAGCAGAGATTTAATAACACACAGTACCTGAAGCACAAAATGTGTAGTCCCTGAAAGCAACACCAAACCATCCCAGCCCAGCTGATCAACAAATCAGCCTGAAAAACACGGCATAAGAAACAACACATGCCCCATTTCCAACTGCAGAGGAGTCTTCCACCCCCAAAGCAGTGAAGAACTACACATTCAGCCCTCTCTTCAATCCATCACACTCCATCCACTAATACTTGCCACATATCCTAACCTAACAGTTGGCAGAAGATGCTGAAGGTTACAAAATCATGAGCAAATTAAACTTCCAATGTTAAAACCCTTTAACCTCTACCACTCTCCCAACAGCTGCCTCTTACAATCTGAGGGAGTTACAGGGTGAAACCCATGCTGATCTTTAAAGATGACACAGAGACACATGTCTCTCAAAAGATGACCAAAACTGTCAGGTTTGTATTTCAAACAGAGAAATTCCAACAGAAACAAACAGAAAGCCAAGCACAGGGCACTGCTGTCCTCTACTAAGTGCCATATCCCAGTACGACTATTTGGGGAATATTTGTATAGATTTATTCTGGTTTACTGCTAATTCTATTTTGTTTGAAAGCTTGGTCCTTGCTTTGACATTGGTTTTTACCGCTTCTCTCAGACTAAAGCACCAAAGAGATTCTTTGTAAAGCTGACAATAAAAGTACTGTTAAGTTAAAAATCTAAATAAAAAACAAACATAAATAAAAATAATTAAAAAAAAAATCAGACAAACCTGGACAATGAATTCATCATCCGTACTAGGCTGCTGCAGAAATTTTAAGTATCTGTGCTTCATAATATAATATTAACAACAACAACACCACATCCACATCTGAGAAATGGATATCATGGGGATCTAAATTCTCTTCTGGAGACCACAGTAACTCATCTGTTTTGTTGGTTGTTCTTTGTACTAGAAGTATGGGTGAATCTTGTCCTCTGAGCTGGCTATAAATGTCTGTATTACCTTTTTTTCTGATAAAATATAACAACTCTTATGAGCAAGAGATACCCTGGACTTCAAGATGACCATAAATTTGGAATTCTTACTACAGCAGAATCAATTTGAGTTACAAACACCACTAAGCTCTCATGAAGTAGTATTTAGCCATGATGATCTTCACCTCACAATACATTCTGTTTGGAAATGAAAAATAAATAGCACCAAGATTAACAATCTTGTCGTGGATTTCTGCCTCACAGAGGTCCTTCCCTATCTCCTCCAATATCCCACAAATGATTAAGATGTTTGTAGCCTTAAAACAAGATCCCCTTTAACATGTCTCTCCATATATGCCTTATCAGTACATGTATCAACACTTAACAGACTCCTTCTGTATTATTTGATTTTAAATAATTCAGAAAACAAAGTAGAAGCATGTCTGAAGTTCCCTAATCATATCACAATAGTTTTTATATTAACAAATTCAAATGACTGAGTTCTAATGAATATTGTAGAATCACCTATGGAATCCACAACAAGAATATATATGAGTTATGCTGTCAGTCCTTATATATGGGTCAGAATTGTTGACATATTCTTAGCCTAGTTTTGTTGTTTCATGCAGAAACCACTGACATTTCCATCTCCTGTCCTGAAATAAATTGCCTGCTTGATACCAACAGATGAAAGCCACAAATACTTTTCTTTTTTTTTTAAAAAAAGGAATATATTGGAAATGTAATTCTGCTGGCACAACACAGAGAATCCCTCTCACTGAAGTTTAATTCATGATTTTATAGGTGTTTTCTGTTAAATATATGCAGACCCTTAAATATACAGGTTTATTTTCTTTTCAGGAATGTGAACCCTTCTTCCAACCACACAGAATTAATCTGAATTAACATTTTTTTCCCATTTTTTAGTAATTTGTTCAACCTGTAGTTTTTCTTTCTCATTCCACTTAGGCTCTTGGTACATAAATCCATTCTAAATGTTTTCACAGCTGCTCAGAAGGTGTTGATTCTCAGTGTCAACTCATTCACTCAACTTAACATAATCATTCCCTTTTAATGAAACAGTTAACAGGAGACTGACTACTATCATTTTACTGATGGGGTCCAATAGCTGGGAGAGTGAGAGGTGACAGTGGTCTAATTACCAGGCCTGACATACTTTGTTCACTTTTTCCCACCTTTTTAGGCAGATGAGGCAGTACTGTGCAATGTCAACAATCAAAATGGAAATGCTGGCAGTGTGAAGACCCAGGTGAGTAATTACCAGGGGCTGCAGACCTGTGACTACTCCCAGTGTGGCAGGGCTGACAAGGTGCGGATTGTTTTTTATCCCCTAGTGTGAATCTGCCTGTCTCACTGTTGATAGATCCAGGTGGTGGTATTAATTAATACACCAGCAGGAACTAGTTCAGCTCCTGACAATGCATTATCCTTATCTGAAGAGAAAAGAGAACTTGGCAGTCTGTTGTTGAGAAAAAGTCATTCCTTTTGACTTCTTTCCATTAAGATTGAAAAATACAATACTGCTTGAGAAGTAAGAGTTTATCATGAGAGATGGCTTACACTAACAAATCTCATCTTACTGTATTTCTGTCTTTAAAAGTTGGATGTAAGTACAGCTGCATTATTTAATGAAATCACACTCACAAATGTCAATTCTACTTAAGTAGTTCATATAAGAAATATTTAGCTGAATAGTCCTGTGTGTAGGCATTAAGCTTGCCTTGTTCATAGGTCCAAAATATTTAAACAGAACTTTACATCAACAGTTTCCTGCCATTTGACCTGCAAATAAATTCTCGTGGAAAATACTGCTACTGAATGGCAATTAACTGTAATGCAGACTCAGACCATGGGTGTAGTTAGCACTCTGTATGTTACCTAAATGTACAGTAACAGCTATCAATGTTCTACTCACCTGTAAACTATCAGTTACACCATTACTTAGATAAATTGATTTTTGCATTCAAAATTTAGATTTGTATATATGGAACAATATATGCCCCACTTGGATGCCTAACTTGTAGCAAGACTATTTATTGTGGGAAAATTTGTTTAAGTCCAAATCCTGTTTCCATAGTGACTTTACAGTTATGTCATGGGCACATGGAATCCTCTATCTCTAGCTCAGGTAGGTGAAGGGGTGTAAACTTGAGTCCTCAGCTACTTAACGCATTCTCATGCAAGTTCTGCCCCCTCTGCTCCAACAGTGGCTTACTCCTGGGAACACTCAATAACCAGTTTCAGCCAACACGAGTCAAGCTGGCAAAACCTTATTATCTAAGCTATTTAAAACACATCCATGTATTTTCACTTCAGTGGGTTGGTAACACTGCCAAGGTGATGAGATAATGCTGATGATGAGCCTCAGGAAAGTGTTTTAGGTAAAGTTAAAAACAAAACAATAGCTATGATCTTACATATCTGAAGCTGGGTTTGAAAACAGCTCACTGGCTACTAAGTCATTTGGGTGCTTCTTAAAAGTTTATAGCTCAAGTAATAACTACTTTTGCATTCACATTTCAATGTCTAAGTCAAGAACTTCAAACGTAAACTTTCAGAATATTACACATAGATCAGTATATACACATCTGAAAATGCATGCCTTAAAATGGTCTTGTATAAGAACCCACAAAAAAACGTGAAATTCATGTACCCAAGTGGTATTATCCAAAACAGATATACAAATTTATTGGTGCTATGTCACACATGCAAAACCAATCTTATTGCAATAACACCCAGTATTAAATTTCATCGCTCAAAATTTTACACTCTATTGAGAGGAAATAATAGTGTTAAAGAAAAGCTAATCCTGTGATCTTTTCACATTTGGCTGCAGATGTTATGCCATTTTCAAGAGAAATATTTGCCTGCCTGCCTGCCTTCTTACTCACTCAGTTACTGGTCTAGACACACTGCAGTCTCCTTGAATAAAATAAAATAACCTGTTTAATTGAATGCCTGACACTCAGGATTGAACTGCTGAGACAAGCCTGCACTTGCAGTAGTCGGAAGCAATATTAAAAATAGACTCTACCAAATAGCAGAAAAGCAACATACAACAACAAAAACTGGTAATCACTGCTGAGAAATTCTGATGATGGATATGAAAGCATACTGGAAAAAATGTAAATTAAATCTATGCAGGAATGCAAAGAAAGAAAAATAATTTTACACCTACAGGCTATAATAAGATCTCTGATTGTTGGTATCACACCTGTAGACCTCTGAACTATTATGGCAGAAATACAGGGGCATGACTCATTTACTGCAATAAACAGCTTGCTGACTGATGAGAAACAAAGTAATTTGTACCTTCTATTTAAAACTTCACTAAGATGAAAGGCAATTGGGCACCCTCTGCTGTGAGGTGGCAGTGCAGTCCATTACAAGATGCTGACTGCCCACAGTGTCATGGATTTCAATGGAAAAAAATGCATCTGTATGGTTATTAATGGATATTTCCCTGAACAAATTTTCCTTGGCATCTTGAAACACCTAGAACACATTTTATCCTGATTTTATTGACTATAAATTGTTTCCCAAACTTAGTGTAAAAAGACATTTAAGGAGATCAATTTTCCTACATGTTTGCAATAAGCAATGTATATTTCTACTTATATTCCTCACATTAGTGATACTTTGGGCCTAATTAAATTCTCACACCAGTTTTAGAGGCCTGTGAATAAGTGTAACCTATTCTATAGCCTTCCAGACTTTGCCCTATCCCAGGGTAAATGAGAACAGGAGTAGCTACTTTAATTTCTTGTTATTGTTCAAACTGTATATATAAGAACAACTGTAAAAAGTTTATTAAACATATTTAGTATCGACTTTCCTGGGTGCTACTTGTACGAGTGAGCTATGTTCAGCTATTATCACTCATTTCTTGTGCTTTTAGTAACACTAAGAGTAGGATCATGAGAAAAAGGCAGGATGTGGACTGAGTGCAAGCTTTTGTGTGCAAACAAGATAAGAATGCCAACTACTGCTCCATATATTAGCCTGCATTCTGTCCTGTGCATTCCATAATAAATGTGAAATAATTCAAGCCACACAATCTTACAGTGAAAGAGAAGAGGTATTGTATAGCTACTATAAAAGGGGAAGGAAGGATATATACATAGGCATTAGCTTAGGATACTTTATTTTTTTAGTCCACAGAAACCTATCTGTCTGACACAAATAAAGAGGTGACAGAATTTAACATACTACATTGTAGGCCCAGATGAAACAAGTTTTAAAATAACATATTTGAAACAGTTTTCTTTCAGTGTTCTTCATGTGAGCATCCAACACCCTATTTTCACTTTTTCTTTTTTTCCTAAAAAGAAAGTACCTACATACGAACTTTAAAGTCTACTTGGCAGTACTTCCAAAGCTACTGTTTCTATGAATTGTATCCCAGAAGTGGGGAACTGCATCTGTATGAAGTCTGCCGATTTTGTCTTGGTGGTTTACAACCCTTCAGCTTTCTGGTTTACAGAGTAAAAATCAGTATGAAAAAGATAGTATTTATAAGAAGCAATGACTTCCATTTGATTTTGAATGCTTATTTTGGGATGTTAAGTATATTTGTCTGCACCAGATGACTCACCATAAGACAGCTAGTTTTCTTCTACAACCCAAACAATGCATTTTGTAGCTTGGTTAAAATGCATGCTTGTTTGGACACAGCCAAATCTTTCACTTAGTGGTTCAGCTAGAAATTTACCAAGCCTTAATGCTGATTGCCATGTCCCCCCGCCCCAACCTTGAATTCCAGGTTTCTCAAAGTTTGGGTTTCATCCCATTCGTCAAATTTCTAAGTATCTTTAGGATCTCCACAGTCTCTGGAAACTCAGAAGACCTTAACTTTGGCCAATAATAATATTTTTTGGATGAAGGATTGAAAATGTTGCTGTAGTAGGTTAAGCTAGAAAAGTGGAATGTGAAGTCAAAGGAGTCATCTAATTCCTAGGTTTCAGAGCAAGCAAACCAAAACCACAAAAGCACAAATTTCCAAGTCTGGCTATAATAGAACTATTAATTTCTTGAGAAAGGCATAAGTATATGGCTATGAGCTCAGCAGCTCTGCCTAAAAGATGTCTGATAAAGATTACAGCCTGAATCATCACAATCAGAAATGTCTACTGAGGATAAAACTATGGTTTAGTAATTAAAGCAAGAACTAGGGACTCCGAGTGGAAATACTCCAGTGGTCTTTAAAAGAGATTTAAGGTCAAGACACCACCACTTTTATTTCTGTATATGCCAGTGTCCTGCTTTTAAAAAGTCATTTAGAATTAAGCCTGGTCAAATGCAGTGTTCACAAAAATCAACCCTCTCACAACTGTTTAACTCTGGAAATGTTTTAGTTAAAAAATTGCATCTTTCTCTGGTTTTAAAACATTAGGACACAGCCTCTGTCACCTATACCTGCTTTGAGCATGGTTTGGATCCAGAAATTAGGCCTAACTGAGGATTACAACAGAGCCAGTGTCCTCTGAGGTTCTAATAAATCTGGAAGGGATACTTGCTCCTACTACTTTTCTTTTACAACAGTGATGTTGTTGCATTTATCTTTTTTTATAAATAGATGATTGATCAGTTAGATATGGGATGACAAAGATTTTTTCATAGAAAATACAGAAACTGCTCTCAGACAATTAAGCTAGAAGATGGTGCTTTCTTTTGCATTTTCTCCCACCAGATTTCTGATTCTTGCTAGTACAATGTAGAATGAGTTCTGTGAGAAGCCTCTTAAACCCAGTTTGAAGCCCGTTAAGTGTGGCACTGCCTTAAGAGACCAAAGACTTGAAGAACCTCAGACTCTACAAGTAACTGACCTTAAGTTACCTCAATTTCCAGGGCAAGTATCTCCCCTTATTTTTCTTCTCCTGAAAAGAAACTGCCTTATGCATTGCAACTAAGAAAAAGCGTAGGCACTAACCCTGAAGTTGGCACTCTGTGTTAAATGGACAGGTATAACTCACTGCAGCCCAACCAAAGTATCAAAGCCTGAAGGAACAACAACATTTTAAGACTTGCTAATTTTCTGCTCTGTGTTTGAAATTTTGAATCTCACCCTGGTATTTTGTTGTTGTTGTTGTTCATTGCAAAAAAAAAAATATCTAAATCTTTAACAGAGGTTCAACACAGGGGAACAAGGCACCTAAAATCTACTACCACATTGAGCTTAAATTTTAACTTCTTTGTAGTTTGGGCTTAAAATACCTATGTGAAAAATACAACTTGGAATAAATAAATATACCTATTATAGCTAACAGGAATTTAATGAGCTTAAATAATTAATGCTTGGGAATCACTTTGAGAGCCCCAAAACAAAAAAAAAATATACCAATCTAAAAAGACAACAGTAGTCTTGAGAGACATCATAGAAACTTCAGAAGTAATTCATAACATGAAAAAGGAAATCTGGACATAGTACAGAATGACAGAAGAATTAACAAGAAAACAAAATTTTGGACAAAGAGGACTAAAAACAACGCTAAAGTTGGTTAATGTCTAAATCGGGGGAATTAGTATAATTTACATTATACAAGTCTTAGTCATTCAATTTTCACATGTTGTTTTCTGCACCTATGAATCTCTAGGCAAGACTGATATCCTTTTTGAAAACTTGGATGGTGATGCAAAAAAACCCTGTATTCTGCTTTGAACAAGAGACAAATTCCTTCCAACAAAACTTTTCCTGATGCATCACTATTAGAGTTCAAAACCTGTTAAAAATCATGATTTATCAGAACTTTTCTGAAACTTGTATTTGCAAAAATTCTTCCAGTCTTCACATTGACCTTTATGATGTGTTTTAGCATGGGCTAAAACACAAAACACAAATCAAAGATTAAAGTATTGTCTTAAAGTTGGAAGAAGAAATTGTCAACACTAACAATATTCTGATTGCAGTTTTGTTTATATGGTCTTAAATGTATAGTAATAATGCCTTTTAAACAGAGGAATAAAATCAAATGACTTATTAGGAAATTATGAGTGTGCATCATGCGATTCTGAAACTGTGATTAATTCATGCTCAAGCAAACCTGTCAAACTGAAATACTCAGTCTGGCCTAGTATACGTATTTTGCCTCCACTTTATGGATTTTCTTAAACCCTTGTCTCTATGCTTAGTGATTCATCAACATGAAATTCTTCTGAATTGCCATCACTATGAGACCATTATGATTTGTTAATAATCAATTGACAGTGAAAAGTGGAAAGTAAAGAGGCAGTCTAGGCTTAAGCAGGTTCATTGTACTCACATAGTTTCTTCCCCTCTCCCACAGTGAATTTACTTTATTAATGTCTTGGAGCACAAAAAGACTGGTGTTTCTGTTCCATGTGTATTAAGTTAAATCTCTCTTGGCTTTAGTATAGTCACACAACAATAAAACATCTACCCTGAATATGTTCAGATAAAATGCTTTTTACATTTTTAGATATCCATTGCCAATATGTATTTTTCTTACAACCCGTGCTTTCATTTCTGCACATATAACACAGAATTTTACAGCAATATGAACTAGTTATACTCTGAGCCATGTGTTGTCATCCCCCCCTTACTTTATATATCAGAGAGAGACATATGTAACTTGTACATTATCGTGCAAGCTTGAATCACTTTTTTCTGTAAAGCAGAATATAACACAATAGCTAGTGTACATACTGGTCTCTTTTAATTAGATGCTAATTAATGATTCACTGGCTTTAATCATATCAGTCTGGTAATACTATTTATGCCACACAGAATAATGATCTACTTTATAAGAAATCAATGTGGCACATGTTGACATAGGAACGCATCCAGCCATAATTCACTCTGTGTAAATATATCCACCCATACTTGGATTCTAAACAATTTAGAGAAGATACACTAACTTAGCTGACAAGCATGGAAAGAGGGAGGAGGGGAAAAGAGGGAGGAGTTAAAAAATGGAAACAAAGTACATGATTGTTCTCCAAAATATCAGCACTCTCATGCTTCATATAAGTACTCATCAATTAATTTTATGTTCAAATTATGATAATAACTTTATAGTTTGACCATGCTGGCAGGGTTAAAAGACAAACTCACACGTTTAATTTTCATGACAGGTGTTCACATACTACAGCATAAAAATTATGTATTAGATAACTATTAAATGACAACTTAAAAATCATCTTAATCTGTTGGAGGGATAATAATATTTCCAAATGGTCACAGCATATTTGAACTGTACTGGAAGCCTAACAAACTCAGCACACCAGGAGGAATTAGGTGGGTGTAAAGTAATTTTCACTCTGAAATAGCCTATGTGTGTCTTAGTTGAAGATCTGAACTTCTGCTTTTTAAATATGCCAACATGCCAAATGCGTTGCCTCTCCAGTTGTGGTACTATTTCAGAATACACACACAAAGCTGAAGTTTTTCATTTCAAGTAAGAAGTTTACTTCTTTCTTTGAACAAAGCCTTTATAAGTATTTATTGCTTACAATGTTTCTTAACATTTATTTTCCCTTAAATAATTTAATTTTCTGTCAAATATATTCAGAAATTTAATTTGAAAACTGTATTATTATTTATTTACTTAAATAAACATCTAGGCTCATCTTGCAATAGAGCACTAAGAGGAAGACAAGGGGGATCTTTAAACTCACATTGCTAAAAACATTGTTGGTATCACTGTTCAGTAAGTGTCACCTGCTACTAAGACTGTGCACTATTGTTGAGCTTTATGGAAACATAAACTGAGGGTACTGAGGGATAGATTGCGGGGGGGGGGGGACAGGGCGGGAGGAAGAGAAGAAAAAAATAATTATGGACAACTCTTAAGTGTTTAAGAGGGCATGATTTATTAAACATCAAAAGAATTTGCTCTCCCTGGTCATTAAAACATGTTTGAAAATCCTGCTCTCCCTTGTTCTTAGAGAAAGGTGGAGCAGAGAAATATATTTCACCTCTCCTCCAGCTAAACTAAAGTTTCCTCATGATTTAGAACAAAGGATATCAATGAGCTAATCAATATAATAATGTAATATTCCTGTCTTCCCTCTTCTTTTGCGATTGCAATTACAATCATTTATTTCAATGCAGAAAAAGCCACCTCTGTGAATCAAGATTTACTTTCTCACATACTCACACATGACTGCACTGAGTTCTAAGCAACAAACTGAGATTTAATCATTATCACCATCCAAATCACAAGCTGACTTCAGAGGTTACAGTGTTAAAAATAATCTAATGACAGAGTTCTTATTTTACAAAGGTCCAAAACATTGAAGACAGCCTGCATTCTTTCAGAAGAATCCACAGTTTACTGTAAAATATATCAACCCTTTCTGTTCTGTGTATATTCCTTGCATAATTGCTTCCCTCACAGTTAGTGTATTTATTTACATGATTTGGTGATGGCAATAGGAACTTTAGGGATTTACCATGAAAGTCTGCTGCTTCCATTATCAGAATGCTACCAACCAGCCTCTTTTACTGTTCTGTACTTAATGTTGTATCACTCTTCTATTTCCGTTCCATTTTTTACTGTTTAAACATCAGAATAGTAGTATATGGAAAAATTAGACCAACTAATGATATACATTTTCCAGAATCCTGCCCTAAGAAAGAAAGAAAATTAGCAGGATCCTTATTAAGTTGAAAAGACCTTTTCATATATGTCCTAAATATTAGGAGATTGATAATTCACTTGAAAGAACCCAATCAACAGTATTAGGGTCCAGCATAGGAAATCATCTGCTTAAAGGAGAAAAAAAAAAACAATCACACACAACAACCCCGCCTCCCACCCCCCATTTACAACTCTAGCTCTTCAGCCTTCTGGGGCAGGGTGGGGGGAGCAATCTAAATTTTTACCTTAAAAGAAATACTTCTCAAAAATGCTCAAGATGTAGCTAAATGGAAGTGTACAAGGCAAGAAACTTTTTAGAAGCACTACCTCGTTCATGTAATAGTTCCATTACTCCAGTAGAAAAAAAAAGAATCACAGTGCAGTAGCATCAGAAACCGATGTTAGGACAGATTCTAACTTACACAAGTATTAAAGAAAATTGTCTGTCACATAAATATGGAACTGCGAGACCTTCTGAGGTCCCTTTTATGTTTCTATCATTTTATGAAGTTAGCTAGAGCACTCAGCAAGTAAAATCTCTGTCTGCTAAGCCTGAAAAAAAACCCAACAAAAAAAAAAAAAAACAAAAGCAAGCCCCACCACCAAAACAAACACATACACACACACCTTGCATACTTTTCATTGGGTTAAAACAACAGGAAGCATTACCGCCATAGCTATACCAAGTGAGCTCTGAGGAATTATAGTTTTCCCTCCTAAAAAACATTTCTGCTTTTATGTAATTACAATGCAGTATACATAATGTTTTCATGTCTGCTTATGTCAGGTTAGTTCTTATTGCATTATGCCATATAACCTAATGTACCTTAATATACAAAGTGCATTGAGTGATACATTTTAAAACAGTGTGTGTAATTTCAGCTGACAGCATACAGTAGGCTTCATAGATAGGAAAAAAACATTTGTCTTTTCTAGTTATGATCCTGCGCAAACTGCAAACTTTGAAAGTCCCACTACCATAAATCTTTACCTATTGGATAGACTTTTTTTTGTTGTTGTTCAATTGTCAGTGCAAAGGAGCATAGGCTATCTCCATCACAAGGAAAATTTAGCACTTCATACACAGAACCAACTGCTATGCAAGTGAATGGACCTCTCATATATAATTTTTTGCACAACCAAAATCCTGTTAAGTATATTGTGTTTATTCAAAATTAAAAGTAATCATGAACAGTTATATAAAATGTACTTCACATACTGAAATATTTTAAAACACGGTATTGTAAGAAAACAGTGATATGTGTAAGTCACTTTTTAATTTCACTTTCAGCTGAAACAGAGAATGTAACTGGACTAACGGAACATATTTTTAGACAGACAACTGACTTATGTAGATACACTATACATTCCCAACAATTTGACCATGGTTAAAGGGTATTTATATTCTGATGTGGCTAAAATTGAACATGTCAACACTAATGCATTTTTCTAGGAGAATCACTACTTTCACCATAATTTCCATGGAAAATTTGTGTGCACATGCAGTAATAGACACATTTATAACATCAAAAGGATTCAATTTTCTTTTCAATCATACTGCAGTATGAATAGCTTTTCCTATTGAATTTAACAATAAGGCACATTACCACAGTCTAAAGGATGGGGTACTTCTGCTTACTCATATGAAAGTATGTCAAACAATATATTATATATCTCACAATAGTCTGGGTTAACTGCTCCTTCATATAGGTTTGTATCTAATACATTTGTGTCAGCAGATTTTTTTTTTAAATTATTATTATTTAAATTTGTAAGATCATCAGCATTTCAAACTCTGTTTAACACTCCATAATATTAACAGAGTATTTAAATATTAAAGGTATGCAGTGACTGTGGATCAAGAAATTACTTTGTATTAAAAAATCAACCAAAAATTCATACGTGGATATATAGGCTTGGTTTTGTAACACTGACAGTCATTTTACCCATTCACAGACATCATAATCTGTATCACTGCAACTCATGAGAGAAAAAGGGAAGATTTAACATGTGAATTCTGTCTCAATCCTGCATGCCTTATGCATGGCAAGAAAGAAAATAAAAACCAAACTGAGCCCTAAAACAGTTTTGTTTTAATTCCACGTTTATTTTGCTGTCATAAAAGAGGATTCTTTCAGAGCCTTCAAGTCAATAAAAACACCCAGCCTTGTGGGAGTCCAACTCTTACAGTCTAACTGCCATAAAGTATTGTATTGCATACTTAATGATTTTCAGAAAAAAAAACCCAAACAAGCCCATACAAGACTGCAAGTTTCTTTAGTAATCAAAGATAATAACAAACACGTTTTTAAGATTCATATTTAGGCTTTATTTTTTTTATTGCCCATATAAGAAAGAACATGTAATAGGACTGTAAATCTCTGAAAGAAGTCCTCTTCTCATCATATAAGTGTTGGTCATGCCCAAAAAGTGACTGGCATTTGCAAATTCAAGAGATAAGATGTCCTACTAAAACAGTAAGTGGAAAACAGAGTGCCCAGATGTGATTAGATAGAATTCCTCTTTCTATTTTCCGCTATTAAATTTGCTCACTGGTTCCAAGTTAAAAATTGACCTGTGAAATACAATGCTACTTGCTCTCCTTTCTATTGCTGCTTTAATCTTTACCAGGACTGAGTTCTGCTTTAAATGGGATTAAAACAAGCAAACTGCCAAAAAACTTGTGGCTTTGAAAATCCCAAATTCTTTCAGACATCTAGACAAATACTTATCTTTGTGAACCATTGGATTTTGTAGAATTTTTTCCCTCCTTGTTTGAAATATTTTTTCAGCTTTTTCAGACTTCCGTTGTTATAAAATGGCAACATTTTACACTAATTGCTTAGCCAAAATCAACCAGGTTCCTTTACAGTTAACCTAGCATTTAAGACTCTCACCTAGTCATTCACTCTATACCACAGCTTCAGTTCTAGCTACCACTACAGTCTTCCAGTTTTATGCCTGAGTAAATCTGAATTGAGACAATAGTGAATTATGCCTTTGAAACTGGAGCCCAAAAGAACCTTAGAGATCTCTTGCCACTGCTGCTCTTCATGGAAAATGAGATGTGAACCATTCACCCCAGAAAAGCCCTGCAACAACTAAGAGCAACACTGTTGTGCAAGACCTTCCAACTGTGTTTTCTCTTCATTCTCACTGACCACTTCTTACCACTGTTGTACTATATTGTCCTTGCAGACCCCATGTTACAGTATCCATCTTCTTTCATTTCCCTCTCTGCATGTATCTCAGAATATCATTGTGTCAAGCTCTACATGTCCTACCACATATTATTAGAAGGGGGCATCATAGTAGCAGACTGTGTGGTATATGTCTGGGACTGATCTTCAGTCAGTAGACTTTGGGCCACTCACGGCAGTGGCAGAAAGCTGGGGACTGAACTCTGTGTGGAACTCAGACTAATTTTGGTTTACCTGAAGTTCCTAGTCTTAACTCCTGTAGCTTAGCTGTTTTCCCTGTTTTGCAGTTGGTATTTGTTATTCAAAAGAATGATAGTTCCAAGATCCAGTCTTATTACATAAAAAACCAACTCAACCTTGCAAAACAAACATTTCATGCTTTCAGTTCTGAAAGCTAAATTACTTGGCAAAAAAACCCCCAAAACTACAAAAGAAAAAAAGCACAGCAAATTCCTTACTGTAAACAAAGGCAACTAGCAAAAGTGTACTAAACAATCAACCTTAATGCAAACATTTATGGAATAAAACATGTATACTATGTAATTTTTTCGTGTTCTTGGAAGAGTTGTATCACAGTTGTTCTCTGAAGGTTTCTGTGGGGAGAGATCTGCTTTTGAAATCACAGCACACAGATGTAAGGACTGTCTTCATGGTTGAGAGATTATCTGTCATTTCCCTGAGATTTTAGTATGTAGGGACATTAGATTCATAAAACAAGAAAGGCAACTGACAATCTACTACTAGAAGTGCAAAAATTCTTGAAGGTGACAGAAGGCGTATTTCCTAAGGGCAGGGAGAGTAAAAGTGCAAAAACAGCATAGACAAGGGACCAACAAAAGGCACATGCCTCATCCAGTTTCTACAACTCAGCAATACCTCTTCCTTCCACCCATTTGCAATGAGTACCTAATAAGGCAAAGAAACTAATCTCAGTCCTGAATGCATCAGAATTGTAGGGAAACAACTAAAGAAAAAGCCAAAGGCCACAACCTCTAATGAGTTTTGGCCTCATGGGTACTACAGGTTCTTTAGTTTGATCAGCCAAGCCCGAATTCATGAAGCATGTAACTTCTGCTGGAATTCTTGTTCTTACCGTCTGTGCTACTGATGGCCAAAGTATGCTAGCATGACTTTAAACCCACCCTCCCACACCCCTCCCTTTTCTTTTTTTTTTTTTCTTCCATTTACTTTTGCAAGCAGGATGGGGGAAGAAAGAAAGAAGCTAAAAACTGTGAGGAGTTTTGCATTTCTTTGTTTTTTGTTTGGTCATTGGGGTTTTTTTCCCTCTAAATTGGCTCTCCTGAAGATGACTTTTTTCCTATGACCTTTTCCTTGCAGGCACTTCTGTTCTACTGCTGTTTGGTATTCCTTAGATCTAGCCATATTTTGGCCCTTTACAACGAATCATATAATAAATTATTACAGAACCAGATTTCTTGTTTCTGTGACTCTACTGAATCATATTCTAATCTGACGCAGACAACATTCAATGCCCAAGAGCAAAGGCACAGGTGTACGATATGCATAGCTCACAAGCCAAGGTTCTGTAAGTGAGATAAATCTCATTGTTGAACTGAAGGTAAAGTTTCCTGTCAATTTAGAATGTAGGAGTGTGCTAACTTTTCCTTAGCAGAAAGACATTCACAAAAACAACATTTGGAACACATCATTTTGTACTTTCAGCCAGTTTTAACAGCAGTAGATACCCAAACATTCCTCCCCTGCACTCTTAACAAATCAACTCCCTACAACTTTAAGTCATGATCACACAGCAGGGTAGTCTGTCATTCAGAAAAGGTACGGAGATGGGGTTTAGTGAAATAATAAGATTAGACACATAGGCAAGGAGACATTCTGGTCTAGCCACTGGTGAATAAAAAAACATTATCAATAATTTGGACATTATATCAATTTTTTCTTCTTACTAGGACATTCATTTAATGAAAGAAAGATTGTCACAGGATTATACAGCAAACAAAATAAATATGTGAAAAACTTCAACAGCCTGAATGAAATACAAATAAGTTTGGGAAAAATAGATTATGGGACTCCCAGATCTGCATTTTAAATAACTGTTCTGGGTTTTGTTCATGGATTCAGGAGGACTTTATTTTCAATATTAGAAAAGAAAATGTGTGTCTTGGTTTGGAACTTCAACAAGCAGCTATTACTTAAAACCATCCTATTTTGTGACAAAATGATCTCACATTTAACTTAGACTAGTTTACGATACCATTTTCACACAGACTGAGCACCGTAACACCCTTCAAATTTCCTCTGTGACTTAAGCTTCCCAAAAGCGCTAGGTTACATTGCAACAAGTACTGAGCTGAGGTAAACAAAGTGGTTTAGATGAGCCAGATCTAGTGCAGGAACTTCAGACTTGGAGTTTAGGATCCTGACAGCTATCCCAATTAAAATCAATATTCAGTTTTGCTTTTCCCCTATCCTTCCTTCTTAAGTCTGCTAAGACACTAAACAGAGAAGAAAATATGTAATCTTTTACAAATACATATAGCAACTTTAATAACTAGTTTCCCTCCCTTGCCATTTAGAAGAGTGAAATTATGTAATTCATATTATTGTTACATTTCTGGTTTTGTGATATGTGGAAGCACAATGACAAAAGAGGATGTACAAAGCTTAAAAATGTAGATTTAAAAGTATTTAAATCTCATAGAAGTGTAGACACCTTGGAAGATGTTCACATATTATTGCTTAGGTAAAGCGCATAGCAGATGATAACACATAAAACCCACATCTTTCCAGAACCACACTAAACAGAGCCAGTAACTAAAGTTTTGTATCAAAACTAAATAAACTGTAACATTTCCCTGTGTCCGTGTTCCTTTTCTTTGCAAACGCTGATTATCAACATTATAGAGTAGAAAGGTAGTTTTTGCCACCTGTAAAGCAAAACTAATTTTTCTTCTGATTTTTATATTGCAACTACGGTTCAATTTAGAAGGAGTTTAAATTTCAGTCAGAAAATTCGGTGAGGTGCTACACCTTATATGAGTCCTTTACTCATCTGTTGCTAGAACAACCACTCCAGTTAAGTCATCTTCCAAAACAGCAGTACTGTCACCACTTTTATCGATCACGAGCCTGGTAAATGAGCATCAGTAAGTTAAACAAACTTTGCCAGGATAATCCTCCAAGAGTTTTGTGTTATATAAAGAAAAAGAAAGAGATCAATAAGGTATTCTGATCATCCACAATGCACAGAATCTTCATGACTGTTGAATTCAGTAGTGAAAACTGCTATGTTTACACTCAAGTCCCTGAAAAAAAGGTTGCAAGCTTGAGGCTTATGGTGTCTTCTGAGAGAACAACACCGTAAATTACTCTCTAAGTGAGCATTTAAATAATTTAAAATATATTTTCCAAAGATGACAACTATATTGTACAAAATTAAGCTTACAAATAACACTCACACCACCCCAGATATTAACTCCACAGCCTATAAGTCCCATTAAATAGGAAAAGAGGGAAGAGAAAACAATGAAGAGGAGAAAGGAATGCACAGGGTCTATGTCCTGTCTACAAACATATGGAATTGCTGGTGCAGTAGTATTCAGGAAGTGAAAATATAAGATACAGCTAGATAACTGTCTGTTGTGCAAACCTTTAGCTTCTCTATCTGTGACAAAATGATGACACTTTCACGGAGAATCTGTGGACTTGCTTACTGGCAAAGAGGTAAGAGTCTAGAGCTTATATATGGGGAGAGAAAGAAGGGACAGGGAGGCAGGAAAAGCACTGTTCAGTCGAGCTCCCATGGAAATACTCATTGAAGAGCTATTTAGGAAAGACTTTTTGATTCTAAAAATTTGGATCCTATGAGAAAATAAATGCAGTCTTGGGAGAATTTGTAGCAGACACAATGCTATAAAGTTTTTCTTCTGTTGAAATAAAATAGTTTCTTTGTCAGATAGTTGAGAAGGAACCGTATTTATCCCCAAGTCAAGCGTTTGTTCTCTCTCTCAAACACACACTCTTCTATATGGATTAGAGGGATGACAGAAGTAAAAGAAGGGTGAGCAAGAGAGGGAGAGAGAAAATAGTGAAAATACATCTTAAGACTTAGATAATGCCCCTCTGAAAACTGGAGCAGGTATATAATCTAGTATATGAAGTGCTTTCTTGTTTGACTCATACGGGTGTAGAGTTATAAAGAGAAATAAAATAAAATGTAAAATTATTTAAACATGTAAAGCACATTTTCTTTTCCACAGGAAAATCATCTTTTGGAAAATGAGAAGGAATTAATTAAAAAAAAAAAGTCACAGTTGAATAAAGCAAGAGGGTTGAGAGACTTTTTTTTAAATTCATTTTGAAAGTTCCACTGCAGAGAAATCAGTAAGCCCTTTATTTTTAATTTGGATGTTCTTACAGTATAATCCTAGAAAAGGCCAGTTGCTTGCTGCTGACTCTGCAAATTTCCCTTCATACTGTTGGTGAGAAAGTGATCAATGAAATTGACAAATGACACTGAATGCTGTGTCAGCCCTACAGAGGTTTAGCTTAGCAAAATTTGCACACTGAAGAGTCAAAGCCTGAAAAACAAATAAAACCCACTGAGACAGAGTTGTCTATGCAGAAGGAACCAAAGAACAGGACATGAAGGCAATGAAGGATACAAAGGAGGCAAATGGGTGGGTAGGAAAATGCAAGGCGTTTTACTGTCTATAATTTATGGACTGTTAAAACTATTGAAGCACATGATGACTAGGTTCAGTACTGAGAGAGAGATTAAGAGGATGGAGGGATAGATTCACATTATAAAGAACAAAACTGCTTGCTTGAAGTTCTCTGCACAAAGGAGTGACTCTGTGAGATGAAGGATGTAACAGATATTCCCCCTAGACTGAGCTGGTAATAGAGTCTTTGCAGATTCTTAAGCTTGTTGGGTTGGAAGGAGGTCTGAGTTCAGACTTCTAAGTGTTGGACACGTAACTTCAGCCCAAGCGTTGAGTGAAATGAGTAGTTTCATCCTAGAAATCTGTACCAATTAATTGAACTTGTTATTTAGGAATCATAGATGGTGTTAATACTGAGACTGCTAGACCAGACACTATGATAACGAAAAAGAAACATCAGAAGTAATCATGATATCAACAGTCTGTTATGATTTGTAGCATGCATCAACAAAATTAACAAGTCTTGCCTTTTTGGCCCTTCTGTTTCAAGCAGCCTTTCTTCCTTTACATTTCATTTAGTCATAGAAAAGTCTGGTTCCCTTTTTGTATTTTCTCCTCCTTAGCATTTTAAAAAAATTATCCAGTCACTATATGGTACAAATAAAAACACCTTTCTACTGTTTCTCTCGCACTTTTTACTCCACTTCTTTTTCTAACTTCCTTGCAGTGAGCTTCTGCAAGAAGCACCTGTACAACCCTTTAATCCTGACCCTTTCTTCTAGTTTTCACAGCAACTTAATCTAGAGTTTTAGAGTTCTCTTTACCTTTCATAAGGAAACCATAAGTCTGAAATCTCACCTAAAATTTACCCATTCTATCCATTACGTAAGGAAATTTTCAGCCAACCTACCTACCAAGTCCAAAGAAATAACTCCTCCAATACTTTTCAAAACTCTTCACAAAGGAGAAGTTCCTCTCTCTCCATGAAGCTCAGCATTCTACTCTGCAGACAGATAACTGAACTTATGACAGAAATGATCATATATCTGAGTTAAGAGTCAACTGAAATTTTACAACTGACAACGACCTTTCAGGTAAGCATCCCACCAATCCCCGAGATGGCATTTTCTTAGAGCAGCCCTTTTAAGAGTGATTTCACCTTTTCCCAAAAGAGGCAAAAGCAACGGCTAGTTGAGTTGGAAAGATGCCTGTTGGGGCTTTTGCTGTATTGAATGATTATACTGAACTTTGAAGCAAGTGGAAAAATACTGAAGAAATAAGACGAGGGCACGATCAGAACAGTGGAATGAAGAGGGAGGAACAAATTGCAGGTGCTTGCACAAAACCAGGGCCAGCAGGACGCGATAAGAGGAGCTGGGAAACAACAGAAAAGAGCCTACGTGCCGGAAGAAGTAGAAACAGAAATCTTGCCAATAAACAATTGTTAACCAATCATATTATTATACGCTTGTAAAATAGCCAATCATATTATCACACGCTTGTAGAGTGCCTTATAAAAGTGTACCTGGTTTGTACAATAAACGGATCAGATCTTGAACTCCATGAGTATTTGAATCTGACTCCCGCTCGCCCAGAATGCCCGCAGCAGATGCCTGCTGTAATTTTAAACAAAATTAACTCTGACCAGCTCAGGTTCTGCAACACATAGCCTCATGGTTCCAAATACACCAAACTCAAGTCCCAGACCCATACCTAAAGGGTCTGAGGCTCAGGAGGACTGTCACATAGTTCTGCCCTAAATAATATTTGAAGACTAAAAAAATATTCCTGTGTAACTTTCTTTTTTAATAAAGATAACTGGTCATACAACTTTTTTGAAGTTTAGAATTCGATTTTTCGAACACTAAACCCTTGAAGTTTGGGTTGGCTCTGCTTTCAATCAATTGCTACTCAAGAGTTGGCCTACACATTACAAAGAAGGTTTGCAAAGAGAAGTATTGGCACTGTCTTTGCAATATTCAGGTCAAATACATTTTTATAAGTAAATTTTAGAAACTGCTAGAAGCTTCCTACAATATTTTGGAGTTTTAAATCTTTTAAACTCAGAAAACAAATATTAAAAGAAACATTCAGATTGTTGAAACAGACAGAAAGCTTAAATATTAGTTTAATAAAATAACTTTGCCATACATTCACTTAGAAAATATTAGAGAATCATAGAACAGGATCACAGAATTGTTTGGGTTGAAACAAACCTTAAAGATCACACAGTTCCAACCCCCCTGCCATAGGCGGGGACATGTGCCACCAGCCCAGGTTGCTCAGAGCCCTGTCCAGCCTGGCCTGGTGCACTGCCAGGGATGGGGCACCCACAGCTGCTCTGGGCAGCCTGGGCCAGTGACTTGCCACCCTCACAGCAAAGAATTTCTTCCTTGTATTTAATCTAAATCTGCCCTTTTTCTGTTTGAGTCCAACACCCCTTGTCCTATTGCTGCAAGCCCTTGTAAAATGTCCCTCTCCAGCTTTCTTGGAGGCCCCTTTAGGTGCTGGAAGGTGGCTGTAACGTCTCCCCCCAGAAGCCTTCTCTGCTCCAGGCTGAGCAACACCAACTCTCTCAGCCTGAGAGGCGCTCCAGCCCTCTGGTCACCTTCACAGCCCTCCTCTGGACTCACTCCAACAGGTCCATGTCTTTCTTATGCTGGGGGCCCAAGGCTGGATGCAGTACTCCAGGTGGGCTCTCATGAGAGCAGAGCAGAGAGGGACAATCACCTCCCTCGACCTGCTGGCCGCACTTCTTTCAACGCAGCCCAGGATAGGGCTGGCTTTCTGGGCTGCCGGCGCGCATTGCTGGGTCACATCGAGCTTCTCACCCACCAACAGCCCCAAGTCCTTCTCCTCAGGGCTGCTCTCAGGCCATTCTCTGCCCAGCCTGTGTTTGTGCCTGGGATTGCACTTGGCCTTGTTGAACTCTGTGAGGTTTGCATGGGCCCACCCCTCCAGCCTGTCAAGGTCCCTCTGGATGGCATCCCTTCCCTCCAGCGTGTCAGCTGCACCACTCAGCTTGGTGTCATTGGCAAACTTGCTGAGGGTGCCTCAACCCCAGAGTCCAAGTCGCTGACAAAGATGTCAAACAGCATCGGTCTCACTACCAAGCTCTGAGGGTTGCCACTCATTTTAGTGTTCCTAATCTGTGCCTGCCACTGTTCTAGCCAGGAAAAAATGGAAAACAGTGTGACAGTGATAGCAATAACAGTATGCTCTTTGAAAGTATACGGAGTACAGTAAAGCAACACAAATTAGTCAAATGGTAACATCAAGGGAGGTCACAAATGATGGTTTGTGATGTGGTGATCTATTTGAATGGTACAACATTCAAAAGATAGTCATCAAAGTCATCAAAATGGCAAAATGGCAATGAACAAAACATAAAACAACATAAAGTGATTTTCTAGTGCTCTAGGCTAACACTCATTTATGATAGCTGGTCTTATAACTTTTTGTTCAGTCTCTGGTTTTTTCCCCCAACACTAGTGCTGCAGCTGATAAAATTCTACTTTTAAAGTGGCTAAATTATCAACAATTTCTTAAAAAAAAAATACTAAAAAAAACAACAACAAAGCATTTCAATAGTACTTCAGGTCCAGATATGTTAACTTGTTTGGTACAGAGAGAAAAAAAAAAAGCAGTGTTAACGAATTTTCCAAAGACTAGGCTCTCTCCCTGATAGCTAGATAGCTATACTCTTTTTCCTTAAAGCTATGATGCATGCCAGAATTACAAAACACAGTGAAATCAGAAAATACAATTAATAAAATTATCTGCCTCCAAAATCTCATGCATCAAAATATTGGAAAAAAAAAAAAAAAAAGAAAGAAAAAAAAAGATGATTCATCACACTCTAAACCGTTGTTTGTTCAGAGCTCAGGGCTAATAGCAAGGTAACCAAGGAGCTGACTTCCTCAAGTGATCCACTTCTCATATATTGCCCCACTAAGAGGATGAGACCTATGTCTCAGTCATTTTTTAATCCTTCCTTTCAGGCCAAAAGAGAGCCAAATACTCAGAACGAGTGTACATGAAGAATTTTCACTAGAGTAAAAAAAATGTAACCAGGCCTTTTATAACAAACTTTCTTTATTTTTTCCCCACAGTACTGAAGAGACTATAATGGTCACAATTTGTGTGAGAAATAAAAAGTCTAGATGTTTTATAGAAAAATCCCCATCCCTTCTTTTCCTGTTTTTGAAGATAGCTTTGTTCTCATTTCATCTTCTCACAAGTCTTGGGTTATTAAAAAAAGTCTTCTAAAATCCTCATATGCAAGAAAAAACTCTAGATATTTATGCTGAAAATTGCATGAAGAAATATGTGTATTAAGTGGCGTCCCCAGCAATGTCGAATCATAGCACTTGATTTTATTAGTTTTCAATCTCAGGTTGATAAGTTCCTGATTAATGAAGCATTTGTTCTGCATCACAAAACAACTGAAGAATACCCTTCTAATGCCAATGAATTGTGTCCAAGAGTTAATTACTATGCGACCTTCGATCATGTTCTTGTTTTAGCACTAGAAGCATCTATTTTAAGCTTGAAGAAAGTTTCAAAGTGAGAGTATGTATCTTTGAAGTAATACTCGTGGCATGCTTTGTACTCAAATAGTACCCTACGTTTAATGGTTCATTTTTTAAAGTCATATCACAAACTTCATCAGGACTTTAACATACAAGCACATAACTCGTAAGATGCTGAGATCATATCAACACTCCAGATGAGATTAAAGTGCAGCAGTTAAAGCACAGCTCTTCTGACCAGCTATTCTGGACTACAATAATCAAAAAGAGTAAAATGAAACAAACTAGCCACTCATCATACATTGTTTTTTATTGCTACAGAGAAGCCTAAGTATCATAGTTATGGAAGACCATAGAAAGATAATCTTTCTGTTGTACGTGGTCAGGCCTTGTTTGCAAATTCAGAGAAATTCCCTGATCAACCACAGTTTTGTTTTGTTGGTTTTTTTTTTTTTTTTAAGACCAAAAGTACAGCACCGGCAAGGTTTCCATGGAGCTCAGCCAGCGCTACATGTATCCTTTCTAGAAACACAAAACACAAACTACATTGCTCAAAAAAAGTGCATACTGGGAAAAAGCAATAGTTTTGTTTTTCCTAGAATAAATAATAAGAAATAGTTTTTATGAATCCCTGTTTCTAAAGATATTGAGTGCTGCTCTAGAACTTGCAACACAGTCATCACGAAGCTGGATCAGACTTGTGGTTCACCTAGGCTCCGCTTTCAGCATTACAAAATTCTATCTGGTTCAAAACTAAGCGAAGTTACTAAGCAAACTAAACAAATCTTTTATTATCTCCCAGTACAAGGCCCTTTGAAAAATACTTCCCCGAATCTGAAATACCACAGTTGATATAGCTTTTAGAACAGCTCACTCCTAATGGAACTTGAAACAACCAACCCTGTTTTGCAATCTGTCACAGTATTCTCTCCTGTGACTGCTACAGCACGTTTCAGCTGATGATACCAGAGAACACATAGGAAATAGTGAATCTCACCTTTGAAGAACAACAACACAAAATACAAAACATACAGTGAATTTATTTAGTCTAGTAATGTTCTAGTATAAATTTAGAAAATAAGCCATAGGTACCAACTCTCAATAGCATTTGATAGAGTACTGAACTAATAGTGTTATTATTACTGTGGATAATATGGGAAATAACTATCAAGAGTATTTGTTTCCTATTACTAGTCACAGTACTTGCCCACTGATTTATTTTCATTCCCACTTCCTGCCTCCTGGCTTATCTATCCATAAAGTGGTTAACAATACACATAGAGCTCTTCTGTAGCTTAACTCTATTACTGTCAATTGCAGAAAAACACCTACCATTCGGAAACCTCACACAGCAAGCAAGCACAGCAAAGGCTGGTTTAGGTCCCAAGTCAAATATATATATACACATATGTATGTCATTATCCCCCAGTCAGCCCATTCATCACAGCTATAGGGTCAAGAACAGATGGAAAGGACAGAGAGCAGAGAGTAGAGGACACTGGGGAAAGCAGGGAAATACAATCAGGCAACAAAAGTTCACTGCACCCTTTGGACTCCTGTTACCAGGATCCAGGCAAGAGTCTCAGCTTCACCCTTAACCTTGGCAATCAGTGGCACTTAGTTAAAGTTGCAGTTAGTTGCAAAGTGAAGCAGTGTCCCGCTACTATGTTTCACTACAAAATAGCATTAATACGTAAAACCAGGTTGTTTCTATGCCTTTGCTCTGCTACTTTGTCATCATACAATGGGAAAGCTCAGAAATAAATCGACCAAGGCAAATAATGGTCCTGTGTTTAAATGGCACTTGCAGCTATTTTCTAACACAGAGAAGTAAGTATACCAGATTTAGAGACTCATCCAGGAAACAGTCTTTGGATAAATGAAGATATAGAAGTTAGCTTGAAAAAGTGGTGTTTCATGAGGAGATACTTCTTAATTTAATATATGCCCCCCACTTTTATTTGCCTTGAAAACAAGGTCACATTTTCATTGCACCTAAAACTACAAGCTGCCATCCAGACATTTTTCAGCATACTGGGGGTCACACCTCTGAGTTTACCTTGTCCTTCAAGTATGTTCCACAGTTACAGCTATTCTTCTGTTTATACTCTGACCTACTCTGTGCTTGTCAACAGTTGGTTTGTTGTTTTTTTTTTTATTATTTTTGAGAGTACCAAAAGCAGATACAAGTCCTGAAGAGCAAATAATTAAAAAAAAATAAAAATGGGAGCAACCACCATTCCACAAAGTTCACATGTAGAGCAGAATTAACTGCACAAACAAAATATCATTCAGTTGTCCACTCTTCCTTATTCAAAATCACAGCTTTGACTCCTTTTGTGACTGTTGTTTGTTTCACTGTCATCATCCCTGCAAGAGTTTGGCAACCAGAATCTGACACAAACTGACAGTAATGTAGTCATCCTTTGCTTTTCTTACAGCAGCAGCTGTCAGAAGCTATACCACATTAAGCCAAAGTACTAGTCATCATGAAGCTTTTCCAACATTAAAATTTAAGAATATACCTTTGGAGAGTTTAAAGTAAGTTAGGATTGTCATTTTGCGATAGATATAGTGATGGATGGATAAAGGACTAGATGAGTAAGACAGAGAACAAGTGTTACAGCATTACATGAACAGGCCATCCTGAAAACCCAACTTCTGCACTCCTGTTCTACAAATTCCAGAAATAATGGTAATTTTACACAGTATATAGCATTCTGGGTATTGTTCACTAACTATATTAATAATATAAGGAACTCTATCACCCTCCTCAGTAGAAAACAGATTAAAATCCTAATTTTAACATTTCACAAACACCCCCACCATTCTCTCAGAAGTATTGTTACATTGTTTCTTGCTCTCTGACCTTAGTTCTGAGATTTGCCATTTCTAAGCCTGTTTCTCTCTGGTATATAGTCTGAATCTATAAACATGCCCACTTGTAGATATACAAACCTGAGCTGCTAGCTTGTCATAGGACAAGCCAACTCAAAACCAGCAACTAGAATCATCAACATAACAATAAGAAAAAATCCAACAGAGGGTAAAAAAATAAATTCAAAAATTAGCTTCCAGGTGTGAAAATGTATTTTTTTCAGGAGCTTCCATCATACAGTGTTTAAGAAAAAGCTAAAGCAATTTCAACCATTCAGACTAAATAATAAAGCAAACTAATAAAAGGAAAGCAAACAGCATATAGTAATTATCAATATTCAAAGTACTTGGTATCCACTGTTCATCTAACTGCAGAACACTTACGGAAAATCTGGTCTAATGTGAACATTGAAATACACCTACTGGCACTGCACATACACATGGAACATGCAACCTAGAAACAGTTACCTACAGGCAGCCTCACCAATATATATATAAAACCATATTTAGTCGCAGAAATTAATTTTAACCTTCCCTGATCTATAACCCTTGATCTTTCTACTGAGCTGCCAAGAAGAGTAATCTGAGAGTTTGTGTGCTAAGTCTTTTTGTCTTAAAACAAACAGACCAAAGAAGGCCCTACCTACAACTGCATTAACACCACAGCAGAATCCCAATACTTCACTAAACATGCAAACATGATTCAGTAAGATCTTATTAGTTACTACCACACACTTGGTTAGAATAGAATTAGTTCCACAGAATTAACGATACATTTATTGTATTGATGATTTGAATAAATTTTTTGCCCCAAGATGTAACACAATTACTTTACTCATGGAGAAAAACACCAAAATTAGTCTGCAAAAGAGAAAAATCCAGTCAATCCTAAAACCCTGCTTCCATTCAAACCCTCCAGGGTAACGAATTAATGCATCTATCACACGGGAAAGGATAATAACGGCTGGTGAAGGCTTTGGGGAAAATTTGGTTAATACAAGTGGATGGAGACAGACAAACAGTTCTACAAAAGCAGGTGCTTCAAGAAACTCTCAACAGCTGGACGTTCACATGCAAAAGCCATTTTAAACCAATAAATTCTAGGTGAGTACAAGAACGGAGTTATGATTTTCCACACAGCCACCCACCACCACATGCTAGAGATCAGCTGAGGTGAAGAAAACTGGTGGAAATCATGTTCAGGAAACCCTTACTGAAAGGTACAGGAGCCCTAAACTGGCATGTGAGGGAAACACACGTGCACAAAGAAAAATATAAAAGCAAGGTATTTTCCCACCTCACGCCCAAACATTACATTTATTTAGTAACTTTTACCTGCCCGCAATGCGCCCAGGGGCTCTCGCCGACCTCCGTTCCCACAGCTGCGGCGGAGGGGTGCGCGCGGCTCCCCCGCTGACTGACCGCTGAGGGGACGCCGGCCATTGGCCAGTGGGCTCGCGACCTGCCCCTCCCGCCCCCCCCCCCCCGGTCCCCGCGGGGCCTCCCTCAGGCGCCGCGAAGATTCGGGAAGGTTCCAGGCGCGGCACGCGGCGGCCCGGCACAGCGATCGGGCACGGATGCGGCCACGCCGCCCGCCCCGCCCCTGCACGGCCCAGCAGGGTGGCAGCGTGCTTGTGCCCGGGGCGCCCCTGGCCCGGCCCGGCCCCTCAGCTTAGCCGTTCCCGCGGGGCCGGGGTTTTGGTTTGTCTGAAAGCCCCGCAGGCTGCCCCCCTGTATGCGAAGCCCCAACATGGAGGGAGCGGGAAGAGCGGGCTGTGTGAAGGAGAGGGGAGAGGCTGAGCCACAGGCTTCCTGTGTGTAAAAGCTATTGCAGAGACCAAAGGAAAAAAAACATTTCCCACAGTCCTTACACACGGAATAATGTCACCAGAAACTGCGGCAGAAGGGACTTGGGTTAGTTGTTAGCAAAAAGCTTTGTGGCCACAGGACACACACAGGCTGCAAAAATCACAAACTGCAACTCAAACCCAGGGCCCGACTTGGGCCGGGGCTGCCAGCTCAGCTAAAAGGTCTCCTGAAAACATTCCGCCTCAGTTTTCCCCAAGTTTGTTATGTTCCCATAGGATTGTGTCAACTATACCACTTTAAGGAGCGATTTATTTTAAAGAATGAAAATACTGTACCCTTGTATAAAAATCTGGATCTTTGTTTGGAGAGAGTAAAGTGAGAAGCGCTCATGGAAGAAAAGACAATTTTCATACTGACGGAATACTCTGCTGAAAAAGAATTAGGAATGAATTTAAATAAAATTTCTTGTGAGATTAATTCTGAAACAGTTGGGACTACATTTGAACTACTCAGAAATAATTTCTCATACGTACCAGCATTCCCTCTGAATGGCTCAGCTGACACTTGTAGAAACAGCTATTAGCTCAATATAAATAGCACCAATTTTTGCATTTTATGCAATGCTCTGTGTTCCAGCTTCTAGAAATTTCCTACATTTTCTGGATGGTTGTCTTTGTTTCTACATACTTTCTCTCTGCCTTGTCCTTGAAACCTATTATAGCAATATGTTTTCATACAGGCAGCATAGAAACAAAATGTGTTCTTAAAAGGAGAAAATTACTCAAGCTATGTAGGGAGTTACCTGAGGTTTTTGTCTTTTTAAGAAAAATATTTGATGGTGGATAACCTACTTCTAAAAGCTCTGTCATGTAAGCTCCAACAGAATTTCCTTTTTTCTAAACTTAGTCTGTTCTATTAAAAGTACAATTTTGTGCTGTGGTGTACTCTACAGTATCCATGCATATCAAGAAATAGTGACAAGATATAGAGGGACAGCAAGACTATTAAATATCCATCATGCCACTCTGGATCAGGCTTAATGCAATCGGAAACACATGACTACATCAACTTATCTCCTTTGATCAAATGTGATTAAGTAAGTCATTAATTTTCAAGACAAATAAAAAATGCAAGATCATTTTATTATAAATGTAAATGCCTGTCGTCTTAAATGATTTTTCTAAAGGAAGCCCTTCTAATACAGAACTTTGTATACTTCAGAGAACAGTTGTTTTAACATTGGTTTTAATTTTAATGAAACATTATGTATTTGTATGCATGTCTTCTCCTTTTTTCTCACACTGCTCATGTTGTCAAGCAAAATTTGTGCATCAGCTTGATCAAGATAATTTCATTATACCATTGTTACCATTATGACTTGGGCAATTAGTAGTTTATAAGAATAAATTTATAGCAATCAGTGATTGAGGCACATTTGCAGTAGTCAGGGTGTAATAAAGCCCAATCAATTTCTTTCATTTAATATGTAGGCTGTGACCCTAGTTTTGATGAGAACTCTTAGCTATTTCATCTTTAAATAAAAAAGAATGTCTGCAAGCAATTATAGTGGTGTGTTAATTGGATATTCCTTTTTATCTTTTATACTACAGAATGCATTGCTAACGAAATCCTTGTTTTCTCTCTCATTCCCTTTCTCTCTCCCTCTCTGTAATGAACTGATATTGACTTGGTGTATTTTGCTAAGACAATGGGCCAGATTTTGATTTTCAGTAGCACTGGTGTAAATCTGGAGTGACTTCTCTAAATTAAACAGAATTACTGAGATTTCTATGAACATAACTGAAATCAAACCCCACTCCTCTTATTCCAGTTTTTGTTGCCAATAACAGAGGACCCGATTCAGAGCTGAGTTTTACTTCAAGCTATGATCAGTCATTGTCTTATGTATGAACTGAAGTATCAACTGGCATGCAGTATTTAAATGGAAGATTCCTAAGCTTAAAGCACTGGGAAGGCTTAGTCTTTGCCTAAGGTACTTTACTGCATTAACTCCATACTGATTTAAGGTATCTGATGATAGATGAAAGTAGTACACATTACATGAAGAAATGAGACTCCAACCCAGATTCAATCAGCATCACACGGGCCAGGTTGCACGTGTCTCATGTTCCGTAAAATTAGTCATTGATCTGATTAGGTCCATCACGTGGGTAACAAGTTTCTAATCAGGACTAACAGGGCCATAAGAGCTCAGATGAAAGGTTTTGTGTCTGCAGTATGTATACCAAAACAGTTAACCAAAAATGTTCTTGATATTTATTTCCCCCACAGCAGAGATTTAAAACAAAGGCAAAATTTCAGCATTTCCTTGGTTTTGTGCCAGTATTTTGAGGATTTCCCCATCACACAATAAGGAAAATTACAAATATTTTTTTTAATCTCTTGTGGGATTTAACCTCTAGTATTTGGAAATGTGTTCTGTAGCAGAATTCTGAAATAATAAACAAAACTTGTTTTTTATGCTTCAACAGGGGGTATAACTTACCTTGGAAATGTCTTCATTATCTATTTCGTGTCATATCAATAATTATGCAAGTAAGTTATTTTACAAGCAACAAAAATGTTACCATTCTTCAGTGTCAAATTTTCATGTCCTGTGTCTCTTAAATTTAGGCAAAATTGTTTGCGTAAAATTTCTCATTTGTACCATAAAGCTAGTAGACCTTCAAAACAATCAATTGTAGCACTATCTGACAAAAGGAAAATACTGCTGGTGACTTCAGGGCTCATGCAAACAACATCTAATTCTTATTTAAGTGTCTCCTGATCTATTGAAATGCTTTACTCTAGTTCAGTGATTTATCAGGGCTTGTGATAGTTTATTACCTGCAGGCTTTATTTCTAGCATAATTGCAATAAACATTTTACTTGATGTTTTCTGAGGCTAGGGGGATGGAATCCTGAAATCTTTAGTCCTTAATCAAGCCAAAATCCCACTGAAATTAATAGGAATCTTACTTGCACATAAACTCTGTGAAGACTGAAGGCTTATACGCTGCTTTGTATATCAGAAAACTTAGGCCCCCAAATGCATATTTGAATTTATAGGGGGGTGGGGGGGTGGGGGGGGGTGGGATTATTAAAGACAGAAAAAAATAAAGAGCTCCTCTAAACCTCAAGACAAATAGTAACAGCAGCCTGGCTCAGATAAATGCACAGTAAACAAAACATCAGGCAGCAACACATGGTAAGGTATGGTTCTTGTTCGTCAGTTAGAAGTATTTTGCTGGGGAAAGTTGAAAAGACAGTCAACAATGTATGTATATATATATATATATACACACACGTATGTACATATGAACACACATATGTATAGCCTAAAACAAAGTACTGGTCTGAAAGAAGAAACTGATGTTTAACACTGTGACCAAGATGACAAAACACGTTCCTTGTGGATGGCTTAATGTTAGAACTACATACTGATCATTTTGAAGAGGAAAGAAAACTTACTTGATTTTTGCTGTAACTTCGAATTCAGCTTTTCTGAGTTTAGAAATAACCAAGATTAGAATTTCTAATGCTTAAAGATAATTGTGTGTAGAAATTCACCTGTGTGAGAAATTTCTTACACAGCTATAAATGCTTCAGAAGAATATACAACTGGCAGTTGTTTGTGTCTAGTGGTTGGGGATACTGTGATGAATAATGCTCAGTATATTTAGCTTACCAATTTTGTTATGTTTCGTAGTTATTCACAGTCTTCGAAGCATGGGGGAGGGTAAGAAAGAAGAAAAATATCACTTTTTAATAAAGGCAATGGGTAAGATTGAGGAAGAATGTCAGCATTCAGTTCTGACTTGGATTTCCTCTGTGTCTTTAGAAAATTGCTTTGTTGACCCCAGACCTCAGTTTCTCTTCTGCAAAGTAGCACTTCCTAAGCAAAGACTTAATATTTTGCTTGTTCAGAGGTTGTAAATAATTTTGCAACTGCAGCCCTGAATCAAAAAAATACAGCAATATCATTTGAAACTGCTAAAAATATAAAGAACTGTAAATACCTCATATTGTTAATGAGCAAAATGACAGTATTTTCACTTATGCTTCTTTGTAGTTTTCCCATCACAATGACAGATTTTAGGACCAAAGTTTGCCTGGCTTTGAGATGGGTTTTGATTGCTACCCTTCTTCAATTCACTCTTTAGCATTTGATTTTCATTACCTTTTTATATACCTGTAATCCTTCGATCAATAATACCAGTATGTAAGGATTGGGACCCAGGCATAATAGTATAAAAAAAATTTTAAACCTAAAAAAATGTAAATTGTTTCAATATTTCTTTTGAGACAATGTATGCTTGCTAACCACAGCTGCAAGATAAACTGGGACTGATCAGTAGGTTAGGTGATAATATTCCCACCTCTGGCATATGTGTGCGTACACAAGTTTTGATATGCAGTCTTTCCTTCCTACCACAACAGTTCTGCAGCTCTGACTGATGTCAGTTGAAGACAACTGACAGGACCAACAGCAATCACTACAGGCTCACTGTATTTTTAGTACTTAACTTCAGAGCATCAAATTCAATGACAAATAGCTATACAGGTTATGCATAACACGGGCAACCAGCTGAACAAAAAACTTCCTATTCTGGTACCCAGTGGGACTGGTACATGATTCTTCACAGACATTTTCACAGCAAAAAAAACCCTAGTTTGCCTTAGTTATTTCAAAGGTTGATGAGGGAAACTCCAAGGTGTGAGTTTTTCACACTAAAATACTTCTTCAGGACTTCTGCTTATTTCTATGACAGAATACTATCCAAACACCTTCTCTGACCTAAGGTGTATGCAGAAGCATAAATGGCCATGTCACAACTGATCAGGCTTTTCCAGGGGACATCTGGACTCTGTGTGTGTGTGAAGAAGAAAAAAGTATAGCACATGTGTGTATGTGCATGTGTGCACTCATGCCCTTACAACCACCTGAGGAAAAATACACGTTTAACCGTGCCTATCTCCACCTGCCAAACAGCAAATCCATGGAAAACCCAACAAGAAAACAACTTTGCAGAAACTTCCCTGACTTCTGAATGTGTAAGAGGTTTACAATACCAAAACAAAAGAAAAAATAAATCAGGTGCACCAACCAGATATTCTGGTGATTTTGATAAATCAGCTGTAAAATGTATTTTTAAACCAGTGATACTACTTACTAAATTTGTTTAACTAAAAAGCATCTAAAACATATTTGTTATGCAGGACTAGCCTAGTCAAGTATGATCACAAGTGCAAAGTAACTAGTCAAATACCCAAAGGGTTTACAGCATACAACAAATGTTTCAGACGGTGTGCTAACTTTGCAGGTTTTTTGATATCACATTCTGTTACAGGGTAATACTGACAATATATGAAAAGAAAAGGAAAATATTAGGCTTGCTTTTTCTCCCTGTGGGTAAAACATTGCAATCCAATCATACCATTTTCCATGACGTGCAAAAAAATAATCTTCATTATTACAACAACTTTGCAGCACATATAGGAAAAACTATAACTACTGGCTTTGAAAAGAAAAAAATGAAAATAGGCATTGCTTTTCTACTTATGATGTTGTTAACTCAGTAGGTTATTTCTACAGAAACCAAACTGGACACTGAAAATTCCTTGGCTTGTATCAGAATTTTGCATCAGCATCAGCATTTGGAGAAGTACTTAAAAATGGAGTTTAAATAATATCTTCTCTTGGTGTTATCCGGTTGCCAGAGTTTATTGATTTGAATGATACTTGTTTGCAAGATGGGGGCAAAACCAGCCTTCGTGTTGTCACAGTTGTTTTGTGCAGCTATTGATGTGATGAAACAATTTCATTTGTGCAATACTGTAAAGCAGCAGCTGCCTAATGGAAATGAAATACTTTAAGAAATTGCATGCATAAAAGCTTCTAGGTGTTTAAACCTCTGGTCAAATGAGACAATTTATAATGTTAACAAACTTAATTCCAGAACAAGTTGTATCACAATCGAACCTGTCACTATACTACAAGTAACTGTCCCTCATGATTCATTATGACCCACCCTGCTTGACATGTGGACTGAGTGCAAAGAGAGTGTGGAGAGTGAGTCGGGAGAGGGGAGATAACAGAGATAAATCTAAATTCATTCTGGAAGCAGTCACACTCAATGACATATTCACTGACTTCTTCAACAGCTCATTTGATAATGTTCTTTCTGCACTATTCATTTTTCTGAAAGATGAAAGCTGGCTGAAGATCTCATCTGCTCACTGATGCAGGGAGAAGATTTGATATTAGCACAAAAATAAAAAAAGGGAGGGGTTGTGTGGTGTGGAAAGCAAGCACTTTCTGATTAACAGTTTCTTGGTCCTGACAGGGAAGGCTAAACACCCTGCCTTTTCAGGTCACCTTTAATTAGATATGCATTATAATTCTACAATATGTCAATGGGCTGGCTCTGTCTGGCAGAATTGTGCTTAGAGAAGGGGGAATACATTAATCACAATAATTAATTGCTTGAAGAATGGAAACATTGTTTTCTGTCTAAGCTTGTAACGTGATAAATATTTGTATAAATTTTTTATTACTGTTCTACAAAAGGCTCAATCTAGGAGGTTAATAACATGATTGTAAGAAGAGTGCAAAAAGGTCAGTAATTCTTGGCCTTTTATAAATTCCTGGTTTGAATTTCCTTTTTTTAAAAATGGGGAAGGAAGGGGGGGAGGAGACAATGCTAATTACATTAGGCAGCCAGAATGTTATATAGTTCATTACTGGAAATGAGAATTAAAACACCAGCTAACTGCTTTTCTCCACTGGTACTGAAAATATACTACACCTGCTTCTGCTGATTTGCCCGACTTGTTAATTATCCAGAAAAATCTGGGTCAGTATTTTATGACCAAATTAGTTACCAACTAAAGATTACAACTGGCTTGCCAAAAGGAAATTAAGAAGTGTCACATTAGGTGGGGGTAAAAATAAAAATGTGATACCTATGGGTTATTTTTGGGTTTTGCTTTTAGAAAATGCTTTAAAAGAATGCTTTCCATTAAATCTCCTTTCATATTGCACTAAGAATTTAAAATGCCTGTTAACGTTTTAGAATTCTCAAGAAAGTTTACCAGCTGAGAAAAGTGCCTGGTAGCCCATCTTTGCATAAACACTAACAGCCACAATATGTGTATCTGTAACCATACAAACACTGCATCAGCACTTCTGCACTGCACCTACCCTTGAATGGGGACACAGAAACAAACTTCTGCTAACAAATTCCTTCACTCTTCTTCATTGCAAATACGTGTGTGTGCATGCATGTTTTTGTGCATGCATGTCCATATCAACATCAGCCAAAAAAAAAGGCAAAAGTAGCAGTCACAAGGAGCTACATGCTTACTGATACACAATGCCTAACTCTTGGATTAGTCAAATACTCGCTTATTCAGCACTCCATACTTTAGGTCACCATCCTTTGCCTACTCTTTGCCTACTCTTACTACTTTTATGACCCATTTGTTTTCCCTGATCAAATCAAACAGTCTTTCCTGAATAAAATAATCAGTCAGTCCTCTCTCCATCCAACAAACTTTTTTATTTTCCAAATTCATACTTTGTCTTATCTAACACCTACTTTTCTCACACCGATAAAGGACAGGAAAAGAAAGGAAATGAGAGGAGTGCATGAAGGGAATTCAGTGTATCATATACCTAGATGTATATGGTAAGCCTGCTTCTTATTTAAATCAGGAGAGAGGAAAAAATACAAACTACAATTATGTTCACAAAGCTCTTTGACATTTTGTAAATGTACTAAACTTCCTTGAAAGAAAAAAGAGAACTTGCAAATATTACAGGTACGTTTTAAGAGGCTTCCAAAACATCTGTCATGAATACAGCCATTTACATTTGTGCTCCTTTTTCATCCTAGGCAGTTTAGGTTTTTTCTTCTCTGAAATCATGACAGAAAATGATACAGCATGAAATCCTTAATACTAGTACGATTCCTTTATTTGAAATGCAAAGATCAAATAAATAGCCCACAGAATAAATACAATTAAAGATAGAAAGAAGCCAGTACATTTGATCTTCAGATGGAGTAAGTAAATACACAAGTAAAAATATAACATTTTGTGAAAAGAAAAATACCAAAAAACCCCATAATATGATCCCCAAAATTCCACCCCTCCAGGAAGACATGTATTTATGTACAAAAAGAATGAGAAATTAAGTACTTTTCTATACAGAATAATAATGAAATAATGTTTTAATTATACTCCAGGTAAGTCCAGAATTTCATAAAACAGACATTCTAACAGAATGTAATATGGTCATATTTTCCCCTTCAAAACAGATAACAGTAATACATAGGACCAGTATAGACTGTTTTTCAGCAATGGTTCTGTGCAAGACATAAACTGAACAGTGACAGTGACAGTCATTTAAGTCTTTTTTTTTATTAACGTAACACATTTCCAGTCATATTAAATATTTTTCCTTTTAATAAATGTAGGGATTTTCTTTCTATGTTGTCTACCACCTTAAGTTGTCTCATTTTATACATGGAAAATGAGCCTTAAATATTGTCAGATAAATTGCCACCGTTATGTATTCATTTTTATGGATGTAAAGAACTTGCAATACAGTGGAGATTTGGAATCAGAAGTTGGTAGATACTTTAGAAGTCATGACATATTCCAAAGGGAATCACCATGAATATTTTTTGTACATGATTGTGAGACTGAATCTGCATTAGTTTGGTCTCCTATGTGTTGCCTAGAAGGCTGTGAAAGGGAAAGTTTTTCTGATCTAAAGAAACAGCAAAACATCCAAACAAAAAAATCTATTGCAGCAGTTACTCATTTCAGAAAGGAAAGCTATGCAAAAGCAAAGTTTGTTAAAAGGAAACCTCCTCATTAAAAGGAGCAATGAAAAGGACAAACATTTTAAAGATGTCAGGGAGACTATTTATTTAGGCAACATCATCAGAGAAGTTTGGGGGGAAAAAAGGAAATTCATCAAAGTCTCACTTTCACAGAAATTCCTAGAATGGACAAACAGAGGAAAATATGAAACAATGTATGTAAGCTACTAGAATTGTTAATAGAGTTATTTCCAATTCCTCTCAAATGAAATATTGTTAAAGATCCTTTAGGACTTATACATGAGAAGTGTAATAAGAACAGTTAGGGAACACCAGGCTAGAGCAGAGGAGTTAAAGTAACTATTTGCACCAAAATTCAAAAGGAAGGAGCTGGAGAGGTTGCCCTAAAGGACCCTTTTTTATGAGGAATGCATCAGAGGATTTATCTGAAACTGAAGAGCCAGTAGAAGAGGTAAGAGGAAAAAATCATGAAATGAACAGTAGCAAGTTGTCCTGAAGAGACAGAATTCAACCAAGAATTCTAAAGAAATGCAAGTATGAATTTCCTGTATTTTGGTGGTTGACATAAATCAGCCTAGGTAACGAAGAAATGAAAGGTAATAAAGGTGAAGCAAACTTTCCATAAAAGTTGCAGGAGATTCTAGGAAGTAGAGCAGTAAATCTGATTTGTACAATAAACATGTTGGTGGAAAAATAATAAAGAGCAGAATAAGAAGACAAGTAGGTAAACAAGATCTAGTGGGCAACAGTGAAGACATTTTTGTAGATCAAAGTCAAGCCTCACAGATGTATTAGTTTTTTGAAAGAGTGAATGAGCATGTTGATAGGAGTAATGCAGCTGATGTATACCACACCTGAATTTCTAACAACCTTATGGCAAAGGTCTTCACCAAAGGCTCTTAAAGGTGTTTCTTTAGAGGAAAGCATTAATAACTGGAAATTAGGTATCTATGTATCTACACATTTCAGCAACTGTGAAAAACAGAACTCCACAGTCAGTTTTCACAATGTACAAGAGTTACCAGTGGAATCCTGTGGTGGCGGATGCTTCTCAATGTGTTGCTGAAAGATCTGGAGGAGAGTTGAGAAGTTAAGATAATTTCTAATAGTAAAAAATTACTCAAAACATAATAACAAAAAGGAAAAGAAGAAAAAAGTGATAGCCAAGAGTTGCACAAGTATCGCACAACATGGAGTGACTGCATGATAAAATGCTTGATAAAAGTCAATTTGATAAATTCAAAGTGCTGCATACAGAGAAATTAAAAAAACCAAAAAACAAACAAACCAAAAAACACAAAACAAACAACAACAACAAAAAAAGCAAACCAAAACAAAACAAAAAAAACACCCTAACCATGCCTACCCTAAGATGGATGCTAACTTAGCTATAACCAGTCAGGAAAGAGATCTTGAAGTCATTGCAGATGTTGCAGTGAGACTTCTATGAAAATGTCAGCTCTGCTCAGCAGCAGCTAAAAAGACAAATAGAACATTAGGAATTATTTGGAAAGCATTAAGAGCTTAGGACAGAAAATCTTATTGCTAGTAACAAAAGCCATTGCATTCGTGCAGTTCTGGTCACCCCATCTCAAGAAGGATACAGTAAAAATAAAGAACATGTAAGAAGGATAACAGGATGATCAGAGATCAGAAATTATTTCCATTTGAAAAGAAATTAAATGGACCAGCTTGCAAGGAAAGAGGGAATGCCATAGAGAAACATATAAGTATGGATGATATGCAAAGGGGAATTGGAAATTATCACTCCATTTAAGAAGTGAGAAGTATCCCATGGAATTTTCAGCTGCAAACTTTAAACAAACACAACCTAGCACTTTTTTGTATAACATGTCATTAAACTGTAAACTCATCACCAAAGGATATTGTGGAATTGGAAAGTACAAATGATTTTGGAAAACTATTAGGCAAATTAATGAAAGAAGCATTTATTAAAGAGTATTAAACAAGAAGATCAGCTATAATACTGAACTCCACTGCAGATTGCCAGAAGGTGGGAGAGAAAAAGTGGGGAGTTAATCACTATGCTGTTCCTCTGTCCTTACATTTCATTAAAGCATCTGGTACACATGACCACCAAGGTCAGAATTACTACACTTGTTTGATCTGAAGCAGCACAATCACTCAAAATAAGTGCCTTTGCCAGAAGCTCTTCCCTGTTCCACATATGGATAATGCCAAATCCAGGAATGGAGAAGATGGAAGAAAAGTAAAACTTCATACAAACACTTTTGTGATGGCATACCTGCTTTCTGGAGCCACGACTAACCACCAGAAGTGTGATTTAGAACAAGACTGCAGCGTTATCTTAGGTATGTCATAAAAGGCCAGACTAATAACCACTCATAAAACTTCATTCCTTATATTTACTTCTCTTGGTAAATTATTGATACAGTAATTAGGGATAATATTGCCACATTATGTCCTAAATTATATTCTTGCAAGTATATGGATGATGAAGCATGAAGACAAATACAATAGTTGTAATCTAACTTTGCCATATTCAGATTCTGCGTTAGTAAACCATTTCTAGTGATTTGGAAATGATATCTTCCCTGCAACTATTGTAAGCTGAAAAATGGATGCAAATATCTTTTGACATAATCAGTTATCAGATTCATAGATGAAGAGAGCTTGGAAAAAAGGAGGGAGAGCAAAGAAGATAGTAACAATAGCACTCTTTTACTCAAACTTTCTTAATGAAATCCAAGATTCAAGCCATGCTCTTTAAAATGGAATTAAAACTCATTGTCCCCTCTTCCTCCATTAAGTCCTTTAAAAGAAATAATAATATAAATATAAATTTACCAAACACTGGACGATACTAAGTCACCACCAAATGTGTAAAGCCTTTTCTCCCATGCCTCAGATACATAGAGCATATCCTGTTCACTGACCGGAATGCTCAAACTATGCATATATCAGTATGTGGTAAACAAGCTCTACAGAAGTCTTTTATCTTTAGAACCGGCAGATGAGCTTTGAGGTTTGTTCCAAAAAGTATTGAACTATTAGTTTTATTAGCTTCAACTGATGTGTCAAAAAATCTATTCAAATGAAGAGTCAGTCAAGCTTCGTATTGGGCTCGGGCATACATTTTTGCCATGAAGTGTTTGGTTATAAGTCGTGGCAGGAACTCAGACTAACAAAATATGTTTCTTAACTCTCTTTTGGCTGAGAAGCTATTTGTACAAAACAAAGGGTAAGTAGAAAGTCTGTGATAAACTATATCGAGAAAAAATATCAGGGCTACACAGTGTTGGAAACCCACGTTGTCTTCTTGACACTACACAACCCAACAAACTTCTTTGCTCAGATAATGAAGGCTTAAGGCTACAGAAAAGCTGTTGGCTTTAAAAGCAAATATTAAATCGTGCAATTTATATCCATGCACCAAAACATGGCACATATTTTTATTTTATTTTATTTTATTTTATTAGCATATATAACTTATCAGGAATGTTCAAGAAAATAAAGTGCTGTAATCAGGAGTAATGCAGCAATGCGAGCTTAAAGATTAGGAAGGAAAAGCCACTGAAAGTCCTTTAGTCCAGGCTCACGCAAGAAGGCAGCAAACCTCTAACACTCTAGTACACTGGAGTACATCTGTTGGGAGATCAGCACCTGGCAGATCCAAACAGATTCCTACAGAGCACACCGACCTTATAAATGCTTTATCTATACATCTGCTGTGAGGCTCCTCAAAATTTTCTTTACAAGAAAAACAGCCGAAGATGTGTTTTAAGAAAATGACTTATGCATGGAACAAATAAAGATTATGTATTCTTTATATAGCTAATAGCTATTCTTTATGAATGAATCCTGCAGGAGGTGTGCTGTTTCTCAAAATCTCAAAACACTGCAAGGAGATGCTTATAGACTTAGTGCTGCTTAAACACTTACAGCAACTCAGCAGGAAGGATTGCAAAATATAAAAATTTGTAAAGCATGACTAAAAGCACTTTCCAGAGTGCTTAAAGGAGTTAGGAACCAAACTCCCAATACCAAGATAATTTTTACATTGCTATTCCCTACTAAAATAATAACCATCATAGAGAAATATCTGTACAAGGCATTTGGTCCAAGTACAAAAATCAAAAGTATTCTGAAAAGAGTTGCTCACTGGTGAATTGTATACTTTTCCTAACATACCAGTCCTCAATACTATATAACCTCTTCAGTTTATGATAAAATGTTTAGAAAGTAAGTTTGCCTTATAACACATGCTTTACATAATATTTTCAATAGTTTGTATAAAGTTCTTTCATGTTCTTTCACCAGGAAGGAGCTTCAGAAGTGTTTTGTGCAACTGTGGCCGTTTCACTTTTTTAAAAAACATACAATAACGTAAGTAAAACTGTGCTGTTACAAATTAAGTAAAATAATTACTGAGCCGCTTCCTGCTAAATTAGGGAGAAGCAACTGTGAGACCAAGATTTTTTAATTCTGATTCTGATTTAAGCTTTCCTACAACAAAGTGGGTTAGCTCTGCAATACTTTTCAGTCTTTTTGTTTCTGTTCTGAAGATAGTAAGTTTCTGTGTCTAGAATAAAAGAAGGGGTACTTTAGAATATGTAACTGTAGTTTTAAGTTCTGTGTGTATAACAAAAGCTTTAAGTTAAGAATTTGATAGAAAAATCATCATAAATTTGAGTAAATGGTACACATTTTTCACATAAGTATTTCTTATCTGTAGCATACCTCAAGTGTTATCAGTACAGAAATGAATGAAATACAAAAATACAATCTCAGTGCAACATAGACCTTAATTATTACTCACTTTTGGACAGTAGTAAAGGAATTGCCAGCTAATAAATGATACTACACCAGTAGATAGACAGGTAGTTCTGCAATTTTCTAGTTCTATCAGATAAAACCAAAAATAGCTGTTATACACATTAAGCCATATATGAGACTTAAACAAACAGGAATGAAACGCAGGAATTGTTTACTCCATTACAATTTCAGAATTCTGGAAAAGAAAAGGAGGTTTTAAATATCACATTACTGTAGTATCTACTTTCCCCTATTTCCATACATTTTACCTTTCTAATCCGTGAAATACAAGAGAAAAAATCCAATTTCCATGTTGCTCAGTGCTACAGATGCTGCTGCTATGGAAACTACCCTTCATGTGCCAGAAATGAAGACATACTGTTGATGTACAGTTACTGCAATGCAAAGCAGCATTACTTTTTAATTTTTCCATTAAAAGTCTAATATAAATGCCTAAAACATTGCTTCAATGCATTATGCATTTTTCTACTTCTAGTGAACTCTGTAACACTTTTGACTACTGAATGCTGTAAGAGATTTCCATGAAGCTGTCAGCTTATTGTCTGAGGCATACAAAAGAACATTGTGTAGTGGAAGTTGGAAAACATAGGACTCTGTAATAACCTGTTTGTTTATAAAACTGAAATGATGACATTTATCTAATAACAGCTCTACCTAGAATCTATGTATACTGGAAAACTGATGTAGTGAATATTGAATGTCAGCGTTTTGATCATAAACAACATCTTGGCCTAGTGTGAAGCTCAGGGGCAGAGAGAAAGTGACCTCCTTTGCTAAAATTATGTCTATAATCAGGTTATATTTTGTGCTTGCTGGCACTCTGGACTACCTTTCTCCTCTTCTTTAGAGGTTACTGTTAAAGTATCTCCTGTATCTTTCAATCAATTTTGGTTTTGTCTAATTCATACTGTAATAAAATTATAAGGTAATTCCCTGAATGATGAAGTGGGCCCTCATCTATTGGCTATGCAGATTCAACTGAGAAATGTTTCATTTATTGGTACTGTTCATTACTATCAAAGTTTCAACTGTTTAGAGTTGAAGCCACATTTTTATTCTGTTTCCATGGAGCATCTTCCTAAAACATTACCACAATGTCCAGTTGCTTCTTCTTGATATTAATTCAATAAGAATAATAATGAAAGAAAAATAGTGGCCCCAATGGGCCTCAGTCAGTCTCATTTTTTCAGGAACTTTGAAAATGTTAAAGGAACAAAAAAATAACACAGGGACAAGTGACAAAAAAAAAACCTTGCTACAATGACTTTTGCCACAGGTATTTGTGCTTCATTTTTTTCCATTAACATAAAGAAAAATTTTTTTTTCACTGATTTCAGCCAGAGCTTGAAGGAAACGGAGATAGAAATTTGAATGAAAATAATTAATGTTTTAATATAAATTCCAAATTCCCTAAATAGCTACTGCTTCTAGAGAGATCCAGACTCGGATTTTTGAGTCACATTTTTATAAACCTCACATTACAATTCCATTGGTGAAGGACCGTGTTCTCCCCACCTCTGCACAACTAACAGAATAAAATCAAAGGATGAACATCTAAAAATAATAGGCTTGCACCTGCAGAATTTGTTTATACACAAACACACATGTTTAGTTATGGAATGCCCTATCTGTCCAACTAATTGCATGCACCAACATTTTGCTTAGTAATGGGTGCGCATAATGTCTAGGACATGAGTTAATGCTTTTCTGAATCAGGGCCTACCTTGCCATGATCAAGGCACAGATCATTAGGTGCTAATGACTGAGGTGGCACTGAGTGCATTTTCTTCTGTTACTGCTGAGGTTGCAAGTTATACACGGAGTTTGGAACATCCCCAGATTGGCAGTTATTAATCCTCGATTCCTCAAGGAAGAATGAAATGAGATTCATTCTTCACTGTGAAGCAGACAAAAAACCTAAGCCTTCATAACCTTCATACACAATTATCTAGCTTGGAAGAAGCCTTGCGTTCAATTCAACCTAAGTAGAAATGCGGGCATGTAAGATTCTGCTTTTTTCAGCTCAACCCATGGCCTCTGGTATGGATATTTTAGTATTTAGTTATCAATATAAGATTGGCATACCCCCCTCACACTACTATATCTCAATAAAACCTTAGTTCCTCTCACTGCTTGTAGAGACAACATGGGCCTGGACATCAGGTGGGACTGGAAATATTCCAGTATAACATGGGAGTACTCTTGCACTAAAGGCAGAAAATTTGCACATGATGAGGCCACATGGGAGTAGCTTGTAAAAAGCATCAATGTCCCCCAGTTCTTTCCATCTTAAGAAAGCATGTCACTGGGGCTACTTGTTCCTAAGCATCTGAGTGCCACAGTGTCCAGACAACAGATTCTTGAAAGTGAGTCCCAAAAATGGTACCGTAATGAAATCCTCTGCTGTGTGAATAGCAGAGGAATAATTTTAACACAGGAGTAAAGGCTGTAAAAAATGACAAGGACACTGCCTGCACTGGAAGCGCTACTATTACTAGCCACAGTCATGCACCGGCATTGGAGATAGGACCTCAGAGAGCAGGTGTGGCACATAACATAAAGACAAATGAGCTGGGAAGGACAGAAAGAGTTTCAGAGTTCTTGCTCTTAACAGCTCTCCCCCACAACAGTCTCTAATAGTTTTGTACTACTTAAATTCCAACAATAAAAAGCATGAGTGAAAAAGAGGATTTTGTTCACAGAGCTAAGCTGAAGGGTAGGAGAGCTTCCCTAATCCCATTCATACAAAGGTAAATCATTCCTGTGTCTGCTCTTTCCCTGCCCAGGGTGGAACAGCAGTTTTAGTCCTTATCCTCCTGCCAGAGCCATGTCCAAGTGTTGAAGGCTTTACAAACACAAACACGAACCTCCCTTTCCACTCCTTACCCACCTCACTGAACAGGATACACTTTCCAACTGTTTCTAAACTTACACCCATCATGCAGTAAGTAGAGGCATTTGGAAATATAGTCCATCATCCTACAGAGGTTTTCAAGAAACAAGGAATAGGAATCTTGCAAGAACCATGCCAATGACAACGCATTATCAATACACTTGCGGTGAAGCAATTGCCAGGCTCATGTTTAGATCCTGTTTGCTCAGTCTCAAGCATCAACCCAAAGGATAAAGGTATCCAAACCACAGTTTAACCCGTGTTAAGTGGAGACCAAAACTTCATTAATACTTGGAGCACTTTAAATCAATATTTAGACATTTAATTATTTTGTTCATTTTACTTGAATACATAAGTAAAGCTTGATAGAACTATTAGGACTCCCTGTGATTCACATACTTGAATCAGCAATAGGTGGCAATTAAATAAAAATCTACTTGTTTTCCTGGTCTATCATAAAATTTACATAATTTAGCAATTATTTTATCATTTTGAATATATATTAAAAGTGGTTTTCTACACTATAATTGTAAGATATATTCTCCATATTTTAATTCTAGCTGCCTTATGAATATATTTTGAATCACATATAAAAATATTTTTGGCTGGCTCAAATTTGTGAAATTTTGGTCTCTTCTATCACCAAAAGGTGCTCATGTATCAAAGATCATTAAGTGTGATTTGTGATTTGCTCATTAAAAGCATATTTGCAGATTATACTGTAAATGAGAGCTTTTGGGGGGATAATTATTTTTCTAGTAGCTCAAAAAATATTTAGCCAACTCCACACTCTGTCAGATAATGGGACTTACCCCTGCACATAATTTTAGTGCTTTTTACAAAGACGAAAGCCATACCAGTGATTTATGCTGTACAAATGTAGATTATCATACAAATGATCTAAGAAAACTGATGTCACTCAAAGTTAACTTCAGAGGATTTTGGTTCAGAACAATATATCTTTCATTTGAACTTCAATATCAAAGTATTGAGTGTATGGTCAGAATAGTGTTCATCACAATCCCACTACATTTCTGGTGTTTATTCTTTTTCTATAAAAATTTATTTCAATCAGACAGTGTACCGAAACAGGTAGTGTACTGAACAAACTGCATCTTTTGTGTAACCGCAGAGCCTTTCTTAAATTTCCTGTTCTGTTCACTAAGGTTGCTACTGCTTATCATAACCTTCAGTTTAATCTGTGGCTTCCAAAGTGAAAAAATAATTACAAAAATTACATGTAGAGTATAAGGAGCAGTTGTTTATAATAAAGTATTTCTACAGACATTTTTAAGTGCATTACTTTTATGGTGGGTCAGTAAATTGATGCCTAAATAGCAGTCACATTTGAAATGAGCCTTCAGTTTAGCTACAAAACCAGGTATGTTGATACTGGCAAGACTTCCAACAGTATATTGGTCCAGAATATGGACCAATTTGAACTCTAAATGGTCACGTCAGCATTAAAAACATAATGATGAAATAGGCAAACTAACCTATATGACCCAAACAGAGGTCAGAGGGAATACACAATGAGTTGTATGGTGTATTCACAGCATCCTCCCTGTATATTGGTGTGAGGGTAGGCAGAGATCTAATGCCTTTTGAATGGAACAAAACCAAATGTCATGATCCAGGAGCACACCTAGCATGCTCCAGGTGGTATGGGTATTCAAAGTCAACCACTCTGAAAGATATATAAAAGCATACATTGTGTCCTGAGCAGCAAATGCTTTGTGCTGCAAATGCACTCCTACTGCACCGCACTATGTGCTAATGGAGACGTAACTGCTGTTATGCTGTTATCTGTCATAGCATCCATAAAATAATAAATCCACTATGTTTTGTTGGAGCTGTTGTTGCAAATATACTCTTCAATTGTCTGGAGGAATAACAAAGAATTACAGGAAGTTATAAAGGGTTCCAGTCATGTAAACACCTTTTTCTTTAAGCTTTTAAGATCTATACTGAGCTTGCAGCAAAGGGGAAAATAAGCCATAGTCTATAAAGAATATTACAAAAAAGAGAGGAGGGGAAAAGATACAATCACTGTATCCCTCCTACAAATTTACTCATGGTTTTCCAGAAATAAATGAATATGTTAGGAAATACTGATTCACTGGGGTGGGAAATGGAAGAAAGGAAACCTGGTGTTTTCAGTCCAAATCTCCATAATCATAACTATCATTTGAACAGCAATAGTTTCCCTTAGTTTATATACCAGACCCCCACATAAAGTCCTCTGGGAAATTCCACAGTCGATGATTCAATGGCATAGGCTCTTTTATTATGTTACTGACCACATTCTGTGGGCAGGACTGTGTGATCTAACACTTAACATTTGGTGGAGAAATCCTGTTGTCTTGGGCTGTGTCCTGTTTAGAAAGTTCTGTTCCTTGAGATTAAATTTTGCCTCCATGCAAAAAAAGGAAAATTGTACTTTGATGTCTGCAAGGCTGTGAAAGCAATACGGAACTGACTTGCCCACTGATAAATATCATCACTTGTGGGAAATATTATTATCACAGTGCCACAGCTATGTTTAGGGTCTGCACCTGTTTTTTTTACAATAGGTTGATATCTTGATGACTGGGTGAAAGGGTGACAGTGTATGAATGAGACTATGCTATCAACCTGAAAATAAATATCAGTCTTAGCAATGGAGTTAAATATTTATGAGATAAGTAAAGCTAAAAAAAATTAATGTTAGAATTAATGATATAAAAATGTGAAACCTTAATCTGGTCAGACCAGAACATACTAATGCAATTCTTAGAAACTTTCCAAAGGGTACAGAAGATCAACATGGGAAAAACATCCGTAATGCCCACAGAGTAGCAAATGTATGGTTAGATTTCAATGAACTATCTCCTGCTAAATTCCGTAAGATCATACAAACATAGTCTGAACTCTAAGAAACCTCACCCAAAAAAGATAGAGGTGACCTTGTTTTTTTCATGACACTTACAAAGCTTGGGTAAGCTGGAAGCAACTCAGCTGCAGAAATTTTCCAGAGAGATTTGTAGTAAACTGTTCCAAGCTGGACGTAAGGACTGTTCCAGGAGGTCAGGGAAGTTCAGTAATTTGAAACACAAACTAATTTTCTCTGAAATAAGCATACCAACAAAAGCCACTTTAAAAATACTATGTTGTAAGGAAACCTGTTACATGTTGGACTGTGAATTCAGTATGCTATTTATTTAAAATAGATATATTTTTGCATATGCGTCATGACCTTAATTGCTCAAGGAGAGATGTGTACTTTCAGCTGCAGCTGGTTATAAATAGTTTAACCGCTGTGTTAAATTGAGAAACTGAGGCTGAAATAGGTCATGGACTCTCCACTAATTATGCCTGAAGTCCTGCTAAACGTGATAACATGAGAATTTAACAGTTGCTTTCTGGTTGCAAAAAGTTTAACAACAACAAAACAAAAAAAAAAAAGAAGAAGAAACCCACAAAAATTCTTAAGCATATTCTGTATGTAGAGAAAAATATTATCCTAAAGATGATCAATTGATGCTATAGTCGAGAAAGCATCTAAAGCCCAGAGGACCATTGTGGTGAAACTACAGTTCATTTAAAAAAAAAATAAATGAGACTTCATTAGCTTACACTGAAGTGGAGACACTTAAAAGTCTTCTCTAAGTTAAAAGCTGTAACAAAGAAAGCAGAGGAAGCAAAGAAACAAAGGAGCAAAGGAAATAGAAGAATGTCTTGTGAAATTAAGCAGTTGGGTTTTTTTCTTCCTCCCTATGTCTTTGACAACAGAGGAAGTCAACGAAAATGATAGACTGATGTTCAGGAAACATAACTTGATTATTCTAGCAGCAGTGAAAGGGAAATGCTGCAAATAATTCATCAGAATACCAGAGAATCAAAATGGAAAAAAAAAGAAAAAAAGCAAAAAAGCCCATGACAATATACTGTATATTCTGGCATGATAAGTTGCTTCGCACAGCAGATAATTTATCCAAGCTGTGTGATACATCTCATTAAAGGAGCAACCACCAAAAGTAACTTCTGATTTGCTATGTGCTGCTCTATCTATCAAAAACCAGTCTCTTCATACTTGTAATGTTGGCACTAAGAAAAGTGTTGAAATATGTCACCTTATTTTGAAATACCTTATAGCGAATTAATATATTCTACATTACAAAGTACTTTGTTTACTGAACGACAGTATGTTAACTACACTCAGTGTAAAATGCTGCAGTAAACAGGGTTACTTTCCATTGATTTTTAGTGCACTGTGTGATGGGTGTATGCTAGTTCAATGTTTCTTGTCTGACATGATAGATAAATTGACAAAAAACTTTAGGATGCCTGATTAATTTGATAGATTAGAAGGTATACCACAACTGAGGAATAAGATGCAATGGTACAACTTTACTGGGGTTTAAGAAATGAGAGGAGAGGAGATGTACAAATAGATTGATTGTAGTATCTACTATTTCATGCAGTCCTACATTTAATTTTCTATTTCTGTATTCAAAAGATGAAAGGAAAGAAAAACATTTTGTTTACTTGATCAGTAATATTTATTTCTTGGAAATAGAAGACATGTCAAGTGACTGCTACTGAAAGTTCCTATATGGCCTTGATGAATTTTGACACAAAGTTTGCACAAAACTGTTCACTGGGAAAGTTATTCCCCTTCTGAGTTTCTCAGAACTGCATAAAGTCATAAAACTTGCATTACTAAGACAGGAATTAAAAAATTAAGAGCCATAACCTTATGAGCTTATAAAGGGCATGAATGGAAAGCAGCACATTAACAGAAGTCTCAGTGACATGTCCAAGTCTTGAAGGTTTACAGCTATAAGCTTTTATTTTCAATTTAAAAATACAAAATAAAAATCATGACCTCAGTCAAAAGTTGTATTTATGCTGCCATCACAGATGTGACAGCTTCTTGGGTAAACATAGCAGTATGCTAGCTGTAAGCTTTTCTGGGTGACTAATAACAAAGCAGCCAACAGCCCCAGAAATCATGAAGGTGAATGATGATCCAGGTGGTAAGCCTGTGGTAGGTGCTACCACGGTTTCAAGGTGTCTGCTATCTGAACCAGCTAGCCCACATTTAAAGCTAGCCCTCCATGACCTAGGCCAGAGGTTCAGGACTGTGATTTAATTTGTTTCCTCATGAAATTGTTGCCTATAGTCTTATGGTCTTAAAACAAGCCCTGCCACTCATCAAGGTTTGTTATACTGTTTAAAAAGGAGCAAGCCATAGATAAGATGTAATTTAGGAAGAAATTTGTAATAACCTCTCAGCTGTTAATTGCTGCTTCCCAAAAGAGACCAGAGACAAGAGTGTATGTATATGAATGTTCCTCCTCCCCTCCATTCCCCGGAAAAAAGCTGACACACGTCCCAGCTGGTTAGTTGCCATTGCCAAGAACATCAAAGAGGAAATGCACAAACAGCTTAGATGACACCAGGCAGCTGGGGTTTGGCTCTTGCTTTTCCTTCCATTTCTGGTAGTGGTGCTTACCTCCAAGGAACAGAAGTCTGAAGCAGAATTGTGGAAGACTTTTGTTTCATTCAGTCTGTTAGCTTGAATACACACCTCTCAAGTTCCTGAAAGGCAACATCTTACAATACACAGGTTAGATAGGTGCTTTTCACCTACTGTTTGTGCCTGACACATAGCCTGTTGACTTGATGTACTAAAATAAGGCTTAACACATAATGTAAATACATTCTGTGATTGCATAAACCGTAAGCACACTTCTGACTGGAGCAGAAATTTTTTGAAAAGTTACTGTGCAGTAGTAAACTTTATGCTAGATTTAGAATGCAATTTAAGTTTCACATAGAAAAGAAAGCCTCCCAGCAAAAAACCCATCCTTCCCTTCTAACTATGTCCCTTGTGAAAAAAAAATGAGGGACCTGTCCTCTAAAAATAAGCTTAGATTCCCATAACTACTACCATGTCTCCTCCTCCTGTCCAGCTTTGCTTCCGTCAAACAACCAGCTCACAGCACCTAAAAGTTCCTTTCCCCCACTTCTAGCCCATGCTTTAGACTGTTTCATGTAGGTTAACCTGTACTTATCAATGTCTCTGATGACCTCTCCATAGTGAAAATTCATCCCATCTTTGACTTGCCAGACTTTCTCTAGCAGTTCTGTGCCTTACTCTGAACAACAGAAATACAAAAGTCAATGGCATACAGACATCACACATAAAGAACAAGTAGCTTTTAACCACAGTTCTGCTTCAGGCTTGTTAGTGCTTTCATGCAACATTTTAGCCGTTAGGGAAAGCTCAGCATATCCAAGAGGGCTTGTATTCCTCTCCATAAACTCTTTCCAATATGGCCTCTGTGGATCACTGACATCCTCCGTATCGCTCCAGCCAACAGCCAGGTCAGATCTCCAGTTTCACCTTTTTGTAAGTCTACCTGCACCAGTACTGGCTAAATACTTCACATTCTTTTTCCACAGGAGCATGAGGAAAGTAATCTCTAATCTATCCACTCAGTTAAAATTATTGTTTTCATTGGTCTTGACTGCTAGGATATGACTTCCACATAATCTGACTGCTACACTTTTTGTGTAGTCTTAAACAAAAATACTTGCCCTCCTACGTCTGTTCAAGAAGTGGCTACAAATGTTATCCTAGTATCTATATTCTTAAATTAGATCATCTCCATCGTCTTCCATCTCACTAACAATTTGCTCTTCTCTATAATGTCAAAGAGAAGCTATTTATTTTCATATTCACAAAGACTTACACTGTTGCCACCTCTCATTAAGTATAAGGCTGACTATTCTGTTGTTATCTCCCATCATTTAAAACTTCAAAGCATCTTTATCCTTTTCTGGATTAGAGCAGCAGCAACACTTTAAACTGTGACAGTCATTTCTGGAGTGCTCATCTGAAATGCAGGCAGATATCCCAGAGAACATATTTGGAAAATTATTAGCTCTGGAAGATTTGAGCAGCAAAAATTTCTGGTATATGATTAGGAACTCTCTATGTTACAGAGGCAGCCAAAATTTGGGGATCAAATAATGTCATACAGAGAGAGAAAAAGAGAAGATATTTTAGTTCTAAAACTTGAAAAAAATCAATAAACAAAAGGAAAAAATTCAAAGTTACCAACATTACAAACATTTTCAGAAGCAGCAGCTGCTAGTAAAGTTGATAAAGTACAAGAATGAAGAAAGGACAGATTCGTGAAAACTGATGGACAGAGATGAAAGGTAAGAGATAGCCAGGAGAGTGAGAGCAATACCATGCTCAAGTATGAAAGAACATTGATAATCTGGGTCAAAGTGGTGTGACATACTGGAAAGGAGAAGCCAGGCTGAAAATTACCAGCTAGAACAGTGTCAAATAGGAAATCAGTTTTTCAGGAAAACACAGCATGTTTTTAAAAAATGGAAGTAGCAGGCAGACAGACAGTCAGGGTGCAGTGGAATCATATAAAACATTTGAAAGAGAATGAGGAACCAAAGAGTGATCATCTGAAGGAGAGAGGGAGGAAGAAAATTGGAAAAGTAATTGACAGGGTTAGAAGCATGCCCTCCTTTAATGCAATCTTTTAAAAATTTACAAATTAGCATTCTTTCTTTCCTTTTCAGATCCCACCATTTCCCTGCATACAGAAAATAAATATCCTGGAGCAAAGCAACCGGATCCAGTTTCATAAAGACAAGAGATGTCACTTCAGAGAGGGATATCACGAAGCTGCACTCCAAATTGCCTGAAACCCGAAGCAGGCCTTGCTTCTTACAACTTGTTTGCAGATTGAGATTCTAAGAACTTTGCTACTAAACTGCTTGGTAATTAGTTGGCAGTAACTTAACCTACCCATAGTATGCTAAGTGTTCTTCCATTAACTGAGTTTCAATACATTTTTATAAAATGCTCTTTTCTGCTCAATAATGTTAATTATATTCCTATGTTTTGTAACTGTCTTGATTTTCTTAAATATGACAGCAACTTTGATTGCATTTTCCTGATAAACTGATGCATAACAAAAAGAAATTTGTATAAGAAAGTAAAGCTACACACCACACAAACACACCAAGAATATCCCACTTTTTATAGTGCATTTAAGGCACAATATATAACATAGGGTTGTTTTTTTTTAAATAGAAATTTTTTTAAAACACATCCTTTACTATAAAGTATTCTTTACAGGTTTTCATTAGAAATTAAGGAAGAGGAATGGACACCATTGCTTCATAAAAAAAACAACAACAAACAAAAAAAAAAGTGTGTGTGTGTGGGAAGTGAGAATTATATGATCATTAACGTATGTAGCAAAACCTGCCCTTTGCTTCCAACAAGGAAAGGATTGAGATTAAATGGTAAATGGAAACATTATCAGCTTTAGCAGGATTTATGAACCAGAAGGCTGGAGTGAGTGACCACAACTTTACAAAAAAATTAACACTTGCTTCTGCAATAAGTTCATGTATTTCATTGAATTACATTTGCTTATTTAGATATGGATATATGCATTAAATTACGCAGAATAGTTAAGTCAGTATATTTATTGTGTATTAGAGCCATTGGTAACAATCAAGACCACCAGCTTAAAATCCTGTTTGCAGCCCAGTTATTCGGCTAGTTTTCAATTCTATGCGATTAGAAAAAAAAAAAAAAAAAAGCAGAAGAAATTTGTCTACAACTGAAATCCTTTTTTCCAGGAACCTGTGGGAGCAAGATATTGCATTATTGCTTAGAACATGGCTTTTAAAATTCACTAAGAATTCTGTATATTATGACTGGCTTGGGCATTTGAACCAGCATACAATGAATACAGTTGTAATTTTTGCAGTCACAGGGCAATGAATGTTCCATGTTATTTTGCTTGTTGCCTATATGTAGAGAGCAATTTACGTGGAGAACATTACTGTATCTGTCATGTTCCATCTAAAAGCACTGATGCAGAACTGCTTGGAGACAGCAGCACTGTAGTATTGATGCTCATGGCAGAAGAGATTTAGATACCATGAAAAGCTAATGGTGTTAACTAAAGAATTCTTCAATTCACATCAGCAGAAAGGGAACATTTAAAGGAGGATTAGTTTAAGAATAAATGACAAAAATTCAACACATTGAAATTGCGCAAAGTGCATATTGTAGCAATTATGGAGACTTTTTGATACAGTACTGACGAGCCAAATTATGGCTGTGCTGCACATTACTCTTCAGTGTAGACAACTGCCTTTACATGGGATGACTTCTTATATTAAGGATTGCTGTAAAATTATCTTTGTGCTTTAAACAAACATACGGCAACTGTGCACAGGAATATGCACCTGGAAAAACGCCCTGCTCCTTTTTTTGCCTACATACTTCTCACTCATGCTTAAACTTTCTCTCCCTGGTGTGGATTTATCCTCTCAATTTCTCCTCTGAGGTGGGCAACAGGGGTAAAGCAGAATTAATTTTGCTTCCTTTTCTTTGGGCTAGAGAGAACTGAGTGCAATAAGGAATGACAGCTCTGCAATGAAACTGGTAAAGACTATATGGGACCTGGGCATGATGTTATGTTAATTCTGCGCTGGAGGAAATGGTCTTAAGTGGTCTGTTATCAAAAATGTTTGAAAAGCTGATAAAGAAAGGATGGAAGGAATTTTCTATTCTGTCCTGCATTGACAGGAAACCTGATCTCAGGCAGTGAGGACCAGCTAGGAGTGAACTGCCAAGTTCACAAAAGCGCATGTGGGACTGGACCTGTTGCCGTATCACAGTGGCCTGCACCCCCTCATCACATCAGTCCTAGGAAGGAAAGAAGTTTTGACTGTGTTGAGTAGGACTGTCATCAATTCACAAATAAGTACTGCCTAAGAAAACAGGGTTAATTAAGGACTCAGAACTGAAATATCCTGTTTCTTAACAACGCCAACTTAAGATGGTATTCCTGCTCTGCTTTTTCTTTGAAAGGGTAATGAAATTTGACATGTATTTATTATGAGATATATATATGTACGTATGTACACATGAATGTATATATAAAGTTAGCCGAACTCTGGAATATCAGAATGAACAGAGTAAGAAAATAAAGAGCATCAACTCTTACCATGAGACAGAGTTCTCTCTCTAGGTCCTACATTTGAAATTTATTTTCTCCCAGCTATGTCAACTAGTTCCCACTAAAGAGAAGCTATTCTCTTTCAAAAATCATCATGGGGTTATATATGTGTCTCCTACTCACTCACAGTTCAAATTTGCCCAGTTTACAAGTGAAAAGCATGCCTGCTTCTAGGATTTGGCAGCAGAAAATCTTAATAAAATCTCCCAAAACCAATTGTACATTTATTTATTTTTTTCTTTCGTTGTAATAGTGTTCCTTCAAATTCTTCCCTTCAAATTCTTCTCTTTATGAGATTCATCTTTAAGACAGTCAACAATGATTCATATTCTGTAACAGTACCAAGTTTTTTAAATATACAGAATAATTATCAGCCTAATATTTCCTATACTGTATGGTGAGTAACAATATACTTACAAAAATAAATCAGATCTATTTTAGATGGCACCTATGTTGCAATTATTATCTTTAGTATTTGCACATAAGATTAACTGCCTGCTGTCTACTCCTAGTTTATTTTCCACAGTTCCTATATATTTCTTCCAGAGTTCCCAGTAAGACTCCTAAAATTATCTATTTCTCTCCAAAATTTTCTTTTATTCTTGTTCTCATTATGTGATAAAATTGCATAATCTTTGGAGAGACACTACATTCATTTTTCATGTCTGTACAAAACCTAACACAAAGGAACCATGATCTTTGTTTGAAGTAAATAAACAACAAAGCAACAGAAAAGAAATGTGAGTATATCAAGAGGATTTTATACTTTTGGCAAGAAAAGAAAAAAAAAAAAAAGATGGAGGAAAATGATGTTCAAATGTGCTGTGCTGCAGTTGCTTCAAGTAATTAGATGATTCCATGCACAGTGCCTTTGAATAAAAACAAACAGGAATTTTTGTATCAACTGTCTGATTTTTGTGACAAATTATCTCCTTGCAAACAGTTTTGAGTATTTATTTGGGATGCTCTATGCTGATTAATATTTTCCATTCCATTTGTGAAAAAATCTCAATTAATATTTCATACTTCCTTCTGATTCTTTACTTCTTTGAACTTATTTTTAGATATTTGCCTATTCTCTTACGTGTCTTATCAAATAATTGCATTCAGCAAGCATACCTTGTGAACTTCAGCAGAAAACCATGTTAAACACAATTACACTACCTGTAAAAATACTACTTTCTGAACACTTTTTGCAGGTAGCTTTAACCACAAAACACCACCAATGATTGCAGTCTGCTACACACAACTACAATAACATGAAAAAAATTCAAGGAGAGTCAGTTTTAGATCAATTTAAGAAAGGCACTCAGGAGGGTGTAAAAGGCACCCACCAGGGGTTGACTGTGCGGCACTTTAAGTACTATAGTTGAGTAGGGAGCATTTAAATCTATTTTCTTTTGACCTATAAAGACTTCTAAGTGAAGAAAAAACTTTGCAACAGGTACAATCTTTATACATTAATTTTCTGATGCACCAGGTCTTTCCAGAGGACATCAGGGCAAATGTTTCAAGTTAATGGAGGGCATACTGCGGTGATTTGTATCATCTGTCACACGCTGAGGACAAGTAGCCATGGGATAACATTTCCTAGAAACTACTCTAGTTAGGCAAAAATATTCAATTTAGCTCTTTTGAAATCCATCACAAAGATGCAGAGCAGAATGTATAAATAGCCAGACTAATAGACAAGCTGGCATAGAAACATCTGTACAGAAGACTGTTCCATTTAATAGTAATTTGTCAAGATAATTCTGTCAAATGCTGTATAACCACAGATGAAGTCAATATTAATAAGATTTCAATCTTTGTTATCAGAGTATTAGTAGAGTGCCCTTAGCCCTTTATTACTTTTATTTCTGAGGCAGAAGAGAACATTTGTGTTTTGTCCTGTCCTATTTTAGCATCCTCCTTGAAAGTAATATGATAAAACTATCAAATATTGTGCTCAGAATTCTATAAAAGAAAAATGATACCATTCAGTATAACATAAAGAAAACATATTGAAAAAAAAAAACAACTCATCAACTAAAAAGCACATCCAACCAAAGAAAACTTTCCAGTTATATTTATTAACCTTTGAAAGCAATTTTAGGAAATATTAGAGGTATGCCTGGAACTTTTAACTATTAAAATCCTAGGAGGAATTGTTCATAGGTACAGTAATAGTGCTGCACTATAGGAACTGGCAGCTGTTCACAGTGATTCTTATCAGGGAGAAACCCTGTACGCAGCTACATACAATGATCTCCAGAGCTTGGTATTGTTTGCCAGGAACCAAACACCAAACCTTAATTCAGCCTGGCATGAGTCTAGCCAGTATGACATGACTTGTCCCCCAAACTTCCACTGTTCAGCATCTTACTGCATCAGTGATTGGATTTGATAGCAAGGTGCAAATGTTTTACTGTTTCATCTTAAATGGGACCAGAAACAAAGAAACCTGTGAATCTTCGTAAATATTTGCTTGCATTGAACCTGATTTTTCCGTGTATAATCAAGATTTTAGGGCTTCAAATTTTATTATAAATATTTCTTACAGCCTAAACTGGAAAGTGCAACACATCTAATAACTCTGATTTTTGCAGTAAAAAACCCCTACGTCCTTCCAAAACTGAATTACTAAAAATACCTAGTATCAGTTCCTTAACAGCACTTTTTAAGTAAATCAAGAGCTTCTACAGAGCATGTAGCCATGCTCAAATTTGTGCTTGTTGTGTGCATTTATTAGATCTGAAATTTAACTCATTATAACATGAAAAGTATGGGGAGATCTTTATAAACACGAGAGCACTATGTCTCTTTCTATGATGGCTGGGTGATTCTAGGAATCTTGGTTTTTTCCTTCCATTCCATAACTTCCATTTTGTCTCAACAAGTGAGACTAGCAGCAGATGCAGCAGCACAGCCAGGAGGAAGGGGGAATGTAGGACAGTAAGGGAAGATACTAAAAAATTATTACACCGACCAAAATGAGATTGGTCAGATGATATTGTCCCATGATGACTACGAGAAACTGAGCTAATAGAGCTCACTGTGTTTGCTTGGTACTAACTGCCATTCTGGGTAAATCAGTGCTACAATGCGTTTTCCAGTTATAATCGAGGTGGCAGAATTAAATTGGACAGAGTATAGGAATACAACTTGTAGGAAACAACCCTGCCAGGGAAGGATGACAAAGAAACAGCTTTCCAAGACTACCATGTAAATGGTGTCTTGCATTTTTCTAGTCAAATGATTATTAATAAGCAGTACATCCTTTCTGGAGAAGTTTTTGGTGCATGTGTTTAAACACTGAACTATTTCTGCATCTGCAGATAAATCATGCTGACACATTTCTCATTTTTTTCTGCTTTTGTTATGTCTAAATGTATCGCCAGATATAGGTAATTAATGCACCTCTTAATAATTATTCATTCTGACAGACAACACAAAATCTCTCACAAACGTTCATGACCAAACAATGCTGACCAGTGCCAACTTTTCACTTTGCGGCATCTCCATGGTCTGTAGCAGGACATTCAAAGCAGTACTTAGTCACAAAAAAAATATAATTAATGTAAGTGGCACTTAGGTAACTCGGCCACAAGTAGTTAATTTACGTATATAAACATTACACTGACTTCAGCAGAGAGATTACCCTGACTTGCTGTCACTGAAGTATGATGTAATGGATACACTTAACCTGCATTCTTCATCACACATACACAAAGCACTTTATCACCTTCTTCAGCTGGACAAGACAGAAAAACAAGCTATTAGGATTACAGCAGAAAACCCAGGGCACAAGTGTGTTTGTTGAGCCCTATCTGAGCAGTGTCAGCCTGGCTTGCAAAGCATCGCTGTCACTCTGAGACCCCTGCGCTGCTACAGCCTGACATTGATGAGCTTATCACTCAACACCGTACCATAAAGAGTTCCACCTCGCACTCTACAAAAGGCTGTGCTTAAACCAAACGGAAACTAAAGCTAACTCAGGATCCAGATGAACCCAAAGAGCCCAGCTCAAGAGCACAGACAGGGAACAATGTGAATTGCCAGATTTTTTGAATAATAGTAAAATTGAAACTGCCTTGGGTACATCCAAGCACAGCTGCAATAGCTCACTTATTAATGTCTTTTCATTGGCAGCTACATCTAAACAATCTGCCAGAGAAACTTTAACAGCTTCTCTTGTCATAAATGATTCAGCTGAAAGATATACAACCTTGTAAGCCAGGTGGTGAGATGTAAGAGGCTAGATCCTGCGTGGGATACTATTCAGGCTTTTGTTTTTTTCAGGCTATACAGAGAAGCCTGTACCATTGGTTGATGTAAATAACTCCTAAGGGCCTTGAAGGCATGTATATTAATATTAGGAAAGGTATTTGTTTCAAACCTACTTGCAAAATTTTTGTTAAGAAATTCCCCAAAGGATTAAAAGTATCACAAATTTACTGGATATGAGTGAAAAAAATATTTTTACTAGGCGTGTTACTGTGCATGTATGGAATAGATTCCTTCCAATGTCCAACAAGAGCTTTGAAAATGCTATAAAATGGCACTATTAAAATTATAATCCTCTCCTGCTTTCAGCATACAGGTCCAAGAAGGTTTCTGGCTTTTTCTCCAGTTAATTTCACCAAAATTACAATGAGACAAAAAAAGGTATAAATGAAGTAACAGCATCACAACTATTGTGATGTATTACTGCAGCTAAACTCTTAACCAGTGCCAAAACCAAAATGAGAAATTTTTTTTCCTGATTGTAATTTTACTTACTATGGCAATGCTAAAGGCTACTCAAAACTAAATGGTAATACCCACAAGCTAGACTCTGCTAGCAGAGAGGAGCAAAAAGACTCTGTGTCAAAAAGCCTACAATCTCAATAGGTAAGACAAATTTATGGTTGGGGGAAAGGCTACAACACAGCAGAATGCAAGCCTTGTGGCAGATGCCATGCCTAATCCCAAGGTGGAAGAGGTAGTTGTTTGAATTTGCTTTTCATATCTGAGGTTCCTGTGTTTAATGTAGGCACAACAAAAGCTAAAGGAAAAGAGACACTAAAGTAATGAGCGAGAAGAGGTGCGCAAACAAAAAGACTCAGTGAAAACCACTCTTTCTGATATTATATTGAGATTAATCTAATGTATTCAGTTATAACCCAGCGTTTGAAAAGATATTCAGCCTTGTGGCAGATGGCAGCCTATAGCAGCAGTAGGCAAGTACTACGTTCGGTAGCTAATTTAAATTGCATGCTGAAAGGATAATACTTATGAAAGTAGAGAAGAGGGAAATGGTATTAAGTAGAAATAAACCCACCCAAGTTTCTTTAAAATACAAGTTTTGATGCCATACTCACTCTGGCCTGCCATACTCAGTCTTGACTTACTGCTGCTTCTGCCTTTGTTGAAACATGTAACATAACATTTTCAAGTCCATAGAACATATTAATATTTCCCTCAGGTACTTTCAGTTTGCATTAAGTGAAATAATGATTGCTTTGCTTTCTGCAGTGCCTAAATGAGAGTAGCCTTAACATTTATGAACGGCCATGGAATTTAAAACAAACCAACAGTCTGATCTGAAAGATTTCTTGAGCAGAAACATAAACACAACAATGACCAAATGGCGAACAACGGCCTTGTGACTGTGGAGATGAGCTAATTAATTCTGTCACGGCTTAGAGGAATGGAGCATTCAGCTCAGTGCATCGAAGGAAGCATTTAAACTCTAGCTCTCTTGATCACCACCACCCAGACAGCACAACTATGATGGCAGTAGGTTTCCCTGTTTTAGCATGTTAGCTCTACTATCAGCCTTTGCTCCTAAGAGGAGGGAAAGGAATAGCATAGAAGCCTCTTGGATGCTATTGTTTAGAAATATTATATGTGATTTGCAGGACACCCAAACAGGACGCTATTTTGCAGTGCCTAACAATGACTCAGGCCCTTGCCTTCTTTCTTGGTATCAATGGTACCTGGCATTATTTTTGAAAGATTTGTGCTGCAAATCTTTTTGTGCCTGTTGTAGGTCCTCCCATAACACTCTGCCATCATTTCTGTAACTTCCATGTTCATCCTGGCACATCAGATAAGTTACTGGCTAGTCCTTCCTTGGTAAGTAACTAACATTGAATTCATGACAAATAAAGTAGCTGGGAAAAAACTAGTGTAGATTTGCTGTCATGTTTTTATTCTTCTCTAAGTGAACAACCCCCTTATTGTCAAAGAACTGGAAAGGACAATTATAAAAATAGTAAAAAAGTCACAATGTGACTTAAAAAAAAAAGGCTCTAAAAATTGTAAGGTACGGGGAGAAGCGAGGGTCAACATGGATACTTAATTTTGCTTTCCTATTCTTAGTATAATGCAAAATAAAACAGAAATAAGGAGTTTAATCATGGTTTGGTAACATCTTATTCATACATTTAGTATGTATATCCGTGACAATATCTATAAGTAATAAGATCAGGTTATGGCTTTATAACAGAACTAGAAGAAAAGGGGGACTATGAAATACTCCCTGTGTTTGGTACAAGCCTGTGCCTGTTAACCTTACTCATGCTGAGTGACAACCACCTGTATTACGGACTCTGCAGGGCACATTGCCAGAGGCATTGGGATCTATCCATGGGCTTGGAAGCAACGTGGTGTGGGTTCTCTGTGGCTGCATCCAACCTGTAGTGCAAAGAAGCTCTACAGTGTTACCATGTGCCAGGGGCAAGGTGATGGAGCTGGGGACCTTTCCCTGGCCACATCCTTATTCATTTTCCTCCACAGGGGACGAAATGACTGTGGAAATAGTGCTCCCCTGGGTGCCTTTCTCAAACACTGCCCTCATTCAGGAAAGGATGCACAAGGGAGCATTGGAAAACACTAGAAGTTAGATAGATCAGAAAGAATCAGAGCAGCCATTTATGTATTTTACCCATTTCCTACAAATTCTTTTGTATTTTCAAGGCTTTTCATCTTAAAGCAAATACACACAAGACAGTAAAGGTAAGTTTGCCTTGGCTAAGTTTTTACCAAGTTCTTAAGATACTACATTAATAAAATGCGTGGTTTGTTTTCCAGTGGCATATGCAGGGTAAGAACACATTTTATAATACATCACAGACATCTTAAATCAATGTGACACATTTAAGTTAATTCAGCTCCTTCTATCAGCACAATCTCACTAGCTCTATGTTGCTCTTATTAGCCATTTCCCTATTTCCTGCTTTTGATCCCCAGGGAAAAATTAACAAACCAGTTTGTTTAAACTCTTCTTGAAATATTAGCTCTCCTGTTAACTCAATTGACTCTGAAAACTCATTTGGAAAGCAGAAAACACAGCATACATCTGGATGACTATACACTATTGTAACATACGCATATTAGCTACTACTTCTCTATTGCTTAAGGGACCAAGAGCACATTTATCTTTTATGGAAAGTTCTACCTAGCATTAGAAGTAGCAAAAAATAAATACACCGAACATCATGTAATTCCCAAGGCAAACATTAATCAGTTATGAGAAATATTATGATACAGGTATTTCAGCTTTCTTTCCTTGTGGGACTCATAAGGTAAATAATCTAAGCCATTGGACTGATTATGGAAAACATTAAATTTATGATGTCACGCTATTTATGATTTGTGCAGCCAGATATTAATTTTCCGATACTTTTAACTCATGTGATTAGCTTTTTGCTATCTACACAGAGGTAGAAATGATGGTACCTTTTAAAACTGGAACTTAGCACTTCAGTGAGTAATGTAAAAATGGTATTTTCCTAACTAAGGGTTGCGCCAGGACCATAACTTTTCCACTGAGCTATAAGGCACCATTTTTCTTAGTTTATGTGAACATTTTAAACATTTTTTTACATAAAGACCATTCCAAAGAGAACATCCATTGACACTATAGGCATCCAAATACAAATTACTTCTGTCCTAACTATGTACTCAAAATTTCAGTCAGGAAATTCCACTGATGCAAACTGCAGCTTTTTTCCCTTGATAACAGTTTTACAGATTTTGACTTACACTTATTTTCCCATATATTTTTGTGATTTTTCTGAAAGGAATAGTTTTATTTGTTTATATTTTGTTTCCCAATATTTAGGAAGTTTTAGTCTGAAATATTTAACACATGCTACCAGGAAAATTTTCTACCAGTTATCTTCAAAACTTTCCACCCACATATATTAATCAGCATCAAAATTTTCCAATGTAACACAAGATACACAAATCTAAATGTTAAGATGTTTCAAATAGCAGTCAATGAAAAGCAGCTGTCTTTAAATGAGATCTATATAAATATAGGAAATAATTTAATACTTTGATTCTTGCTATATGCCATAAAAATTGTAGGAATAATAGAAGTTAGGCACAACTGAAAAATACACAGAGGGGAAACTTTTCTTTTCAAAAAAAATGTAGCCTTTTTTCTAGATGAAATCCTCATATAATGAAAAGTTCTGTAACATTAAATGTTTAATTTGGTTCTGTTCCAAACCAGGAAAAAAAAAAGTTAAAATGTTTTATAATGCAAAATAGACATCTCTAGCTTTTATCCACTCCACTCATTAACTTTTGTTAAATCAGTGCTATTCATTATGGGTGAGTTTCTTTGTGAAATAGAAAATAAAATTTAAAAGTCCATAACTCCAATCTCCAAGTTGTTCAATTGCTCAATTTTGTGAAGAGCCATTACTGTTTTGTTCTTATCTTCGTTGTAGACATCTGGCAGGTTTCTATTTTTCCAGTGGACATTCTCCTTAATGGTTGGGGTTTACAACACTATTTTAATCGTAGATATTAGACTTCACCAATCATCCAAGTGCCAAAATAGGTGTGATCAATTCCTATTCAAACATTGCATCTTAATTTAGACCTAATTTTGAAAAAAAACTTTGTTTATTGTTTTCCTTTTGTTCCTGGCCACCATTCCTTGTTTCCACCCTCTTTCCCTGCACTATCTGAAACAAGCATTTTCCAGCTCTACAAAGAGAACTTTCTGATAATCATCCACTGCAACAGCTGGCTCACTTGTAGTGACCTGCACAGTACATCTCCCTTTGTAAAACACTTTCCACCTATCACTTTCCCAATTTTGACCCAGCTTGCATGAGATTTTGTCTCAGGCTCACCATTACACAAAAAATCTATTTGAAATCTGTAAAAGTACAGCCAGAACAGCTCTGTGTGTACAGGAGATTAATACATCTAAGCAGCAAACTTTTAGCAACAAAAGGTGAAATTGAACAGTAATTGATTATGGACTGTTTAAGATGAATTTTTTTTAATAAGTAGAAAATATATGATTAAACTGAACTAAAGTTAGTGGCTTTGCAACTCTTTAATTTTAATCTTTCATATTGATTTTATAAAAACACCCAAGACATTTAAATGACATTCACACACTTCTAATCTTTGTTTACATGGAATTCTTTGTATACAGAAGGACAAGTGCACATGAGAATGTATATTTGAAATGCATAACAACATAGACTTTGAGCCTCTTCCTCTTGCTGGAATTGCAAGCAGCAACAGAAAGCAGCATATTAAAGCTTTAATTAAAACAGTGTAGCTTTCCAAGTCAGCACGTACACTTGGAGGCTGTATGTACTGTGCTTCATATGCTTACACAAACCCAAATTATCACCAAAGATTTGAAGATTTAGGTGTTGATGTCATTCAACTTTGTTACTAAACTTTGAAACTGTAACCCACATTGGTCAAGTCAGGCCACAGTAAAAAGACATGAAGCAGAAGTACCTTGTTGTGGAGTAATAAGTCTGTATTTGCTACCTGTCCCACCCATGGAGTTCTGGTTTTCTAAGTGCTGATCAGCTTTGCAGTATGCCTTTCTATTGGGCTGCTGGAAGTATTTAAATTCTAATGAAAAATTATTTATAAAAATACTGAGTTAGCTATTAAAACCCCAAATCTTGGGCAATCACTGCCCTAAAATTCAATATTATTACTTTAGGCAACATTATTACCTTATAATAAGGTCTCCTGTTTCATAAGTACAACCAACATACCTGAATTCCTAGACATAAGACCTTGTGTTCATCTGTGTTAAACTCATGGTCCAAATGAACACTCAGCAAGAATATTCAGACTAGTTTGTAAAACAGATTTATCTGTGCAATGATTTAATATTCCATTTCATTCAGCTGTGAACTTCACAAGGATTTTTCTTGTAGTCTACTAATACAAACCAAGAAATTGATTCACCTTTTCCCCACAGGAAACAACTTTAAACAATGACAATTCCATCCTTGCAATTTTTGGATGTATTAAAAGGTCTGACTATATTTAAGACTTTCTGAACCCTAAACAAACAAACAAAAGCAGGATGAATATGCTTTTCAGAATTTTAAGAATATTGTGCCATAATAACTATATTAGGAACCGTACATATTGTATCACCTTGCCTAATATTAATTAAATTCTGTAATTTTTTAACTCCATAGCGACTGGATCCCAAATGCCCAAGTCAGGCTAATTTGCTCATTGATATATATTTAACTTTATCTCTAAGGTTCCTGTTCCACTACTACCTTAATAATGTCTTTTTACATCTTGGCTTTTTTTCATCTAGCCTTAGCCTTCTTGCTACCTGCTGACCGATGCCCAGCCAGTCCCGTTTGGTCTTTTCCTCTTATTTCTTCCACTGCATATACTTGACTCATCTGGATTCACACTGCCTTTCTAGCCTCTTACAGCTTTCACACTGATTTTATTCTACCCATTTAAGAAAAGCAGACCTCTGGCACTGACAGGATGTTATGTAGCCCACAAACTAAAAATTCTATACTTCTCTATTTCTTATTTTGATGGCCTTTAAAAGATCTTCCTTTATTTAAAAAAAACTACAACTACCAGTTCAGCTCTTAACATAATTTTTCTGTTTGCACTAAAGCTCTTGTTGTCAATAGTATGACCAATGACACACCCATGCAGCAATTAAGGAGACAATTTTGTTAAAGAATATGTAACACTGCAGTAGGCAACAAGTCTGGAGTGAGAAATGTCTGGTCTTGGGATTTTATTATAATTTTTTGAGTTTGTGGGATGTTTTTAACAGAAATTCCTTAGTATAGTCCTAAGGAAATTAGAGAAGCAGTAACAATACAGCAGCAGGCAATGTGACTACAATCTACAAGTTAAGATGTGATTGCAATTTTCATTTTTTTTCCTCTTTACCACTATTTCTTACCTAAAAAACAAACCAAAAAAACTTATCTCAGAACTTCAAGAAAGCAAAAGTCTTCAGTGTCATGTTCTTCACCTTTATTTCCAAAGTTTTATTATGATTGCTCCCTGTCAACTTTTTCTGTCTTTCGTAACAAAAAACCAAATGAGCTAATCACCAAAAAAAAAAAAAGAAAAGAAAGCTGACAACAACTAAAAAAGCAAAGCGCACTAGTCAGCAGCAGTTCAGCCCACACGAAGATCATGTAAATACACAAAATCAGCCAATGCTGGAAAGCTGAGCTGCCAAAGGAAAGTCTCAAAAGGGAAAAATTGTAAACTGGTACTATTAAATACCCTGTTAAAAAAAAAAGAATTTAAAACAAAATTCCCAAGCCATGCTGAAAATGTAAGTGTTGTGAATACTATATCAATGTAAAATTTCACACTGATTAGCTCTAGTTGGCCACTGTATCAAAGAAAAACAAACTATTTTACAATAAAATACTTATTAAAGAATAGTAACTAGGTTTCTTCTTATGGAGACCCCAGTTTTTTCCTTCTGTTATAAACACACCTACACAATATGTATAAAAGGTCCATTTCATTCATAAGGACTAGACAGACTATAAACAGACTATAAAGTGTAGAACTTGGCTGAGTGACTGTAATTACTTTGTGAAGCAGAAGTTAATTTGACGCAATTGCCTGAAAGCCATACTATAGATGCCAGTTATCAAAATTAATACAAATTCTCTAAACATTGAAAAGGTAAGTTGACTTTAATGTAAGGGTGAGAGTTATAAGAAACTAATTTTGTGCCTGGCTACAGAATGGAACTACTGACATTACTTTTTACTTTTTATGCTGTATGTTAAATATATTTAAGTCAGGGAATACACTGTTCATTGCAAGTCTAACTGCATTGATATAAAACCAAACTATCCATATGCACTCACTAGCAGCAGTAATGCAAGTTAGAATATCTAATCCAGTGCTTGATCCTGTATTAGACATAAAGAAGAGAGAAGGAAAAGTAAAACATACTTGTAAATAGTAATCATGCTTTGCTAGGTGCCACTAAAATTAACCCCACATTTTTAATGGTTTTACTGTTACATGAAATAATTTTTTTCTACTAAATTGACCACTGTACATCTGAAAATTTACTTTTTGGCACAGAGATTAAAAAACAGTGGTCAAAGATGTTCAACTACCATCCTCCCACAACTGTTTTATCAAAATTATCAGTCTGAGCCTTTCTACATTCTAAGGCAGAAAGCTTAGAAACAATATTCCTTATGTTCTTCGCTGCCATAAATAAATCAATGTCTCTTACATACCTATTATGTTCTGATAATCTTGTTCATGAGGCTACTTTAGAGATATTTTCAAACTCACAAATTTCTAGTTGGTTCAAAATTTTCCATAATGAGTTCTCCATCCCTAGTTCAAAGTAAATACAGCACTCGGGATTGGGAACGGAATGGTTTGACTACTGTGTGTGCAAGGTAATTACTTCTTTTCTAAAAGTTTAACCTCAAGCTTTCAATTTAACATTATTTAGATTAAATCATCAGTATTAAATATATGGATATTACAATGTGCCAAAACGTGCACAATATATCATTAGCACTGAAAAATCATGCTGTACTTCATTAGTCTTTTAGATGCCTGGATCCATTGTGTGACAACAAAGAACTATTTCACATAATACAGTGTGTTCAGGATCTTTATCAGAAGCAACTGAAAAATGATGTGAAAGGATCAGTGTTCAGCCAAAGGAGACCGTGAACACCACGGGTCGTCTGGCTATTGCATAATCTTCCTCGTTGGCCACTCTGAAGGCAATAATGCACAATTAACAAATTCTTAGGTTTTGTCTCACCTGAAACTTTGGGTTCCCTCACATCAGCTAATGCACTGTAAGATGATGTAACCAGAGACACACAAAACTACCTTTTTTTTCAGCATCACACTGGTGCAGTGAAAGCATTTTGTGCACTACAGCATGGTTCATGTTCAAAAGTGGGGTAAAAAGAGTAGGTATAACCAACTGCCTGCTTATTCTTGAAGCACAATAGGAGGCATACATTTCTTCTGTGATAAAATATCAATGAATCATGTTATTCTGCATGTAGAGTCAGATTAAAAAGTGTAAAAAATTTTCAGCAGGTATTCACTGAAACCTAAAGAAGAATTCATTTCAGATAAGCTCACGCTGCTTTTGTGTTCCCTTCCCTTAATCATTAGAGTGATTTTACCTAATTTAAATGGGACATCACAGGAAAACGTTAAGAGTCTTGAATGCTTGTGTACCTGCATGTCACTGTACATGAAAGGAAACTTAAGGGAGGAAAAAATCCTCACTAATAACCCAACACAGAAGTAAATTGAAAGAATCATGCCAAGATCTGACTTCACAGCAGTAAGACAATGCATCTCATCATTTCATGAGAACAAAATGAAAGAATCTTGAACTCTGCACCCAATTAATATTTTTAAGGGTAGGCAAACTTAGAAGAAGTTCTAAGGCAATAAATACATGGGCCACAAGTGGCAGAGTTTCATATTAGTCCCCATTTTCTCTTCCTACTACTGCCTTCTGTTTGTGAAAGATTGTTTTATACAGAGTAACTTAGGCTCTTTTCAATATGTGTCAGGTTCAGTGACAGCTATGACAGTCAATGAGAAATAATACAAGCAGCTCAAAGCAACACAGAGTGGAAAGTACTTGTAATCTGGTCCAGCGACCTTTTGAATACTTTCAGAGAGGTAGGGAGGATGGCTGGCCAGCAGCATCAGCTTTACGAGAACGTTTGAATATATGTCCTGTTGTTGCCATAGGGTACGTCATACATCAGCCTCATGTAAATTGAGAACGTACAAAATGAGACGTCCAAACTCACTAATCACTTTCAGTAATACTGGCTCCAAGTTTAAGAAACTGGCCAATTGCAATGAATTTTAATTTACATTAGTTTGACCATGATGTGGCATCCGTTAGTAAAGAACATACCGTAGAGACAAAGCAAGCTAGCATATGACTGAAAAATTGCAGAATTGTTTTTACAACCGTAACATTAACATTGCTCCAAAATATAACACTTCCCTCAAAGTAATCAACATAGAAACATTTTGCTTAATTGAAATGGCAAATCCTATTCTAATATCAAACAACTACTTCTCTACAGTCAAGAAAGAGGAAGGAAGGAAACATGAAAAAACAGCTTGCTTTCCAACATTGCCAGTGTCTGGAATTCGACTGACTTGCTCAGTTACAAACGGGGAATGATCCCCTCACGATTTTAAACAGTAGAACCTCAGGTGGAACTGAAAGGATCCATCGGGTTTACACTGTGGCAGAAATTACAATACTGAACCTGCAAGTTGTATGCATTACTTAGGAAAATCATAAAGTTAAGCACAGTACGTAAATCTCTGCTGACTCAAAAGCCAACACACTGTATTCCTTGGCATTCCCAATGCTCCACAGGGACTACAGAATTAGCTCTTCTCATCAGCAACTGTCACTTGTTGTAAGCAATACGGAGCACATGCAGTTATGAAAGAAAGAACCATCTTCTGTTTTTCCAGATTATCTAATTAACAAAATTGTCTGTTAAAGTATTAAATTATGGTGATGTCAAAGAAAGAACCTATCCTGACTACAGAGTAAGTCTGCATGACTAGCAGCCACTCTGCTGACTAACTTTATAGGAGTTAGCTGTTATCTACATAACAGGCTGAAGTTATCAAGGAGGAGGAGGAGGAGCAGGGCGCTACATTAACAAAGCTGTATGCCTTTCCAGAATCCACCTTGTGTGTCCAGCCAGCATTGTAGACTGTAGCATCACCCCACGTTATGAACACAATGTAAATGCTCAGTTATCTGCCCCCAGTTCCACAAAATACTTGAGCAAGAGCCTACAACTTCACAGAAATATTATATGTCATAAGCTAAGCATTTATTTATGCACTTGCCAAGCCACAGCCCGACCTTCAGACTGAACCTTGAAGGGTAACTGCAGTGTTCTCACACAGTGCTGTTGAGTTGACAGTCTCAGTTGTCCCAGCAAATAACCACCTTTTTTTTCTTTTTTTTTTTCCCCCTTACTTGGTACAGTAAGAAACCTGAGTAGGTAAGAGACCTTTCTTGCCTGAGTAGAACTTCATTTAACTACAGACTGAGGAACTGGTACAATTTCAACATTTCCTGATTATTGTTTTTTTGTGCTTATACATGGTAGGTAAACCTAGGAGGTAATCCAGAACATAAAACAATTTTCTTAAAATACTACACAAAACCTAACTGAACATTAGATAGAAAAAGACTTGGATATAATTGATTTTTTTTAACTACTTCGAGCTCAGTTTTCTCCCATGAAGTCTATTTTGCTATTATAAGATGTACTGTTAACTTCAGTGGCAGCAAGAACGTGCTCCTTTATGTATAAGTGATATCAGTGAGGTTAGCCAGCGCAGGATTCAGCCCAAAAATAGTTGTGAAGACATTAAATAATGCAGCAGTAACACCATCATATATTGATTGGGGATAAAGAAATTTGCTTGGGGGGAAAAAAAAAAGCTATCTTAAAAAATCCAATGAAACTAGAAAAGGAGTATGATACGTATTCTAAAAATATGTACTTTGCCATTCAATTTTCTCAATGTAAGCCCAAATGCTTTGTCTTCAGGATTAATTTTAGCTCCATTCTACTGCAGGTAAGTCTTCTGCAAATTCTAGCCTGAGGGTATACTTTTTTCCTTTGTGTTTAATGCTGTTTGAAGCTGCCTGAGTGGAACTTGTGAAATTCCCAGCATCACAAGAGAGGTTTGTGTTTTCCATTTAACCCCTGAGTTCTAACTTCTGCTCACAAACTGTCTGAGCAATGTGCTACATGCAGCATTTTCCACATGCTGATATGGACATTGGGCTCCATTCAAACGAAAGCGGAACACATTTATTTAAATATTGGTTCCACTTAGACAATATTTTTTTACCATAAAAGCTGTACCTGAATGTTGTGGAAAGTGGGGAAGATCTAAGTAGCACTTCCAATACTTTTTCCAGTAAGAACACAAGATCAATGCGAGTAAGAAAACAGATCAACAAAGAATGTGCCAACAATCATAAGAAGAAAAGATTTAAATTACATGGGTAGATATTTGGCAAAGACTACAGTGGTTTATTTTTATAGACAAAGTAAGAGCCTTATATAAACAGAGGAGGAACTGGATATACTAGCTTTAAGGCTTTATTCAAAGAACTTACACCTGAAGTTAATGTATTTTTAGGACTGATAAAACAAATGTAATTTAGAGTGCTCAGTGTGCTAAATCTACTTGGCATGCTCTACAACTTCCCCTTTGCTGCTGTAAGATTCACTGCCTATAGCTTTTGGCAGTCCCAACAGAGCTAGCTCTTTCCACTAACAAAATACAAAATGCAAAATTAATAAAAGGACCCTTTGAAACTGACAAAAGTGCCTCAGGCAAACTATCTGCCCAGCAGCTGGTTAAAATTTAATCAGTTATTTTTTTCCAGTCCTGTATATCTTTTGTATGGAGCTCCCTAGACTGAGTGTGGTCAAAGTTTGTTAAAAAGAAATAATAGATAAGTCTCTCTCAGTAAATTAGCTGCAGAGCTGATTTATTTCTGGTGTTTATTAACAAATTAAACTAATCGCTTTGGTCTCCTCAAAAGCATCTAAAAGATCTATTGACCGATGTAATTTGAATATAAGAAAACTAAGACCTAAACCCTGATTTGGATTATGATGAAACTGTGATGCTTTTTATCATGTGCTATTGCTTTAAACCATATGTTTTGTGGAGGTGGATTTTAGCAGCCATGCTGTTTTTCAGCATTAATGCTACCTGTTACAGATGAGGAACATAGACTCACTGAGTAGTCAGATGCAAAATATAGCGTTGCTCTTCAGTTCATTTAGTTTGCTTAAAGACTGTTCCCAAGCATTCAAGAGAAAAGATGACATTTTCTTGAACCAGCGAGTACTTTAAGACTGGACTTGTATATGCAGATCAGCTTACTTTCTAGTGTCAGTCTCTTCTTTGAAATCTTAGGTTACACCTTCAAAAGTAATTACATGCAAAAAGTGTTTTGCACAGTTTAGGTAAACTTTAATACCAGGGATACATTTCCATGCACTAGACTGAGCATGTAAAAATTTACCTCTTCTTGAATATAACTTTCAGCTGCAAAAATTGTAGCAGACTATTTTTTAATAACTTCCAATAAGCTCTAACACTCTATTAGCATATGCTTTGTCATAATGCTCAGGAACTGCAGGCTTAGAAAAGGATTCCATTGCATTGTGTTTATTGTGGTCACACCATCAGAGTGGAAGTTTCCCCAGAACGTTTAAAATAGACAGGAAAGCTGTTCTAGGAAGCAAGTAAGCGAGCATGAGAAGCACAGGAGCATGGGTCCAAGCAACCATATAACATATGTATTTTAAAATTTTGTTATTATTTTTGACATTATGATAAAGGACAGTTTTAAAAAGAGACCTAAAGAATGAAATGAGATTAAAAAGTGAACCTCTGAACCTGTGCACCTATTTCCATTGCTTTTAATACCTGTTTTTTCCTTGTTTTTTTTTTTTCTTTCTTACTTACATATAGCCTTCATGGGGATATTTTAAATTGTTTTTCTTGTGTAAAACTTTTCATATTTCTGCAATATCAGCTCTTGACAATTCTGCATTTCCAGTGCTATTTTCTACCAGAAGTGTACGCTACTTTTACACTTATTATGAGACTTTATAGTTCTTCAGGGGAGTCTTTTAGGTGACATAATATTCTCAACATCCCCACCAAGTTTCTTATGAGTCCATGCCTTCATCTAAAAGAGGATCATCCTTCTATGGCCCTCTGAAAAACAATACTTGTTTTTAATTGTATAGCTAATTCTTATGAATCATCTTTCTGATATCAGTCATCATGCCAGAATAGATACTTGGTGTATGCAGAATAGATACTTAGTGTATGCGAGTGTTATTTATTCTCTTAGGAAGAAAAATCAGGCTTAGAAAGAATCTTACCAATGCACAGACATTCTGTAGGTTCTTTCACGTTATTGCCTTGACATAGTGATAGTCACAGTATATGAAGATGATAAATTTTTCTTTTGGCCATATTTTTCCATAGACTTTGAAGATTTTTGTTATATGAATTTAAATATCAGTAAAAGGATAAACTTTAAAGGTAACTCTACTTATGAGGTTTGGTTTTTTTACTTCAGTGGTACCACTAACACCTATAGCCAGATGTAGGACATAAGCTACGTATTTTTGTTTGCTTGAATTATAACTAGAAGTCTACCCAAAATGTGAATTTAATGGTAATTCTTCTTTGGCATATTACATACTGGCAAAGCAGACATGGACTTTTATTAACAATTCATAGTATGATAATGGCATCAAGTCGTATTTACAGAGCAGAGTAAGGAAGTTTATTGTGGCCTATAACTCCAGTGTAAAATGGATTATCCCATGAAATCTAATGTCCAACAACCTCTCTGTAGCTGCGTGACAACACCCATCCATGCCCCAGCAGGCTTCCCTTGATTCACAGATGCTCACATGTAGGCACAAAGTTCAGTCCCATGGTCATCTGCTACCAGGATCAGTCACCTTGGTGTCTAACAGGCTTTTTGTATTTCTATTCTGCAATTCCTTATTTTTCCCAAATTTTCATTTCCAGGGAAAGAAAATGTATAAGAATGCTCAAGCCTTTCGACCTAGCTGAACAACTTGGTTTTCAGTAAATTCATGGTACAGGTACCTACCTGACTGAAGTTACCTCAGTAGTATATGTTTACCCTAATGTTCTTGCAGTAGTAACTAATAAGCTGGTTCAGTAACATTGTGCTGTGTAAGACACTGCCTCAGGCTCTTCAATGAGCCCAGAAAGCCCAAGGCAGGCCTCAGCTACACCTATGCATAAACAGATTCAGCTGCAGGTGGAAATGCTTTCAAGCTATTTACCTTGAACAGATCATATGTCTTTCCCTAAATAACCAAGATAATGTGGCCAATAAAACCTCCAAGCACAGCCTACTTACAGGCAACGATTTTGACAAATGATTTTCTTCATAATCTTAATGTCTATTCTTTATTGATATGGTGCTCTACATATTTTTAATAAACCCAAATGTCATTAATTGCAAATTGCAAAGTTCTCTCTTCATTCTTTAAATCTATCAATGTAAAAATAAGAATATGAGAAGTAAAGCATTATAAGAAGAGTTAAATAAATCTGCATTTAACTAACAGAAATAAACCAAAACTGCAAACTCTACATTTTAGTTTAATATTCATTGGGAGAAATAAATTCCTTTTATCACAACAATTCTGTTGCGTTTATCCATCTGTCCTCGTACGCTCCGCATTTGTTTATACTATAATGTTACTCACTCTTCCATTACTATTCTATTATTAATAAAATGGTGTTGCATTCCTAGCAAGCATCCACCTATGTAATATATATCCCCTAATGGTTCCGAAGTCTTGATGATACCTAGTTGAAGATAAATCCTGGGCCTTCTGTGCTCTTACAAATGGTGACCAGAATTCCATACAACCATTTTTGCTTAGCTCTGGAAATTGTGCTAGCAGCTCTGATAGCTCTGATAGCTCAGTCAGGTATATTCTGTCAGCTTTCTGAGGTTCACTGATTTCTGAGGTTCACAGTTTCCAAATATGCACAATCTAGCAGTAATCATTCTGACACCAATCCAAGTATATCAACTTTCACACGCGTGAATCTTTACAAATGACTGACAAGGGGTGTAAAGTGGTTACAGACAGCAATGGCAAGAGTCTGATTCAGGCAGAAGTGCAAAGTAGACAATCTTATTCTAATCTGTAAGTACTGGAACTAAAGTTGGGACTATAGTTTCTATGTATTTCTCGTAGCTTACACACTCTGGAATTCCTCACGGAGCTCAACAGTTCCACAAGAAAATTACGGAACAATCATAAACAAGCAATGCATAAAAAGGAAGTGATATATTTAAGGTAAATATGAGACATGTATGCGTATATGTATATAAACACACACATGCATATACAAGGTTACTTTAGGATAAATACAAGCTGAAGTACAGTTATTTTTCCATTCTTTGACATCTCAAGAAATCCACAGCCTAAAAGTGGGCTCATCACCATACAGAAGGGAAAGCTGGATAAATTATTCTTAGAAGATAACAAAAGACACATCCTCCTGATAGACCAGTATTTGGAATATTTATCTGACATGCAAGGTATCCTGGTTCAAATGCCTTTTCAGGGTCTGAGGACACTTGTCTGGATAGCCATTAGGAGATGAAAGAAATAAGTTCATTTCCCTCTCTATATAATTATGTGAGGTATAGCAAGTTATAAAGCAGTGAATAGGAGAATTCCCAACTAGAAAATCCTTTTTCAGATTATCTGTTAGCGCAAACTCTTGCATTGGGAGTGCTCTTGAGATAAAAGGGAAGAACCATCGTGTTCCTCTCAGATTTGCACTGTGCAAGCCCCAGGTCAGTACGAGTCTTGAATAAATCCTTACCTTAATTGGACCCCTCAGGAAAGACAGGTAGAGGATCACTTTACTGTGAATTGTAATAGGATCTGTGAAAAGATCTATAAGAGATGTTGGCAGTCTTTATGTGTTCTTGATGGCCCACAGAGACCTATCTAACTATTGCAGTTCAGCATTCTATGCTTTTACCAAAGAATGCCTTGCCTGCCAAATTGCCTTCCCTATTGCACTCTTAGATTGTCCAGAGCTTTGTGGATTCCTCTTTTTTTTTTTTTTTTTTTTTTTAATGCTGTTAGTACTTAGGACATGCCTAAGGGTACTGTAACTTTGCCTGAAAAAAACCTTTACAGACCTAGCTACCTGTTCGGAAATCGCAAAAGTTAGATAAGTTTTAGCATCACCCAAACCCAGACGTACCAGGGAGAGGAAATACCTGTGTTGCAGTTCCAAGGACTTGCGCACCAATTTGACCACTACAGTAACCAGCACATCTGTTTCGTGAACTCTTTTGTGCTTTACTATAGAAAATGTATTCTTTGATTCTTGTATGATACGAGCAGGACTGCTAAAATGAGCTGCAGTGAAAAGAGCGGAGCAAGACCACAGTTTCCTCTCTATGGACAAGAACTTGTACAGGTAGTTCTAACTAATAAGATGAAGATAATGAAGAAGCCATCAGACATTCTGCTCAGAAGTACCCAAACACATTCATACTCTAAAAAGTGCTTTCCCTTCTCTTTCTTTTATAAAATAAGATACTAATTTGGGTGGGCAGAAAGCCTCTTCCTGCTGCTAGTAACCCTTCTCTCTTCTGAGCTGCTGAAGAACCTGTTTCTATGGTACACATTTTACCTGAGCCTTTTCAGATATTTTCCCTGCTTTCCAGCATGAATGAGGAGCAAAACCCCCGGAGTTATACATAGGTGCCTTTGGGAAGGCAGGGAAGTAACTTTGTGTTACGTGTGAGAATCTAACAGGACTCCCACTTCTGTTTATATCAAAGAGCTGTCACCCACTCTTAAAAAGCCTATGGGAAACCTTTCAAACTAACCAATCCTCAATAATTATTTGGCAATTATTGATCTCCTCCTTTAAACTATTAAAAACTATCTATCTGAAAACTCAAACAGTAGTAGACATATAGCTGAATAGCGCTAAGTACTTATACACCAACAGCAGAGTAACTCAGCTGCATATCAAGACATAGAAAAGCTCAGTTTTACCCATTATCTCTATCAATTTTTTTTCTTTATCCAAGGTCATCAGGCCTGGCAGGTAAAAGATATAATATTCATCTAGGAGTTGAATAGACTGAGAAAAATATTACCAAAATGCTTAAAAGTGTAAAGATAGTCTTGATGACTGAATTATTCTGTGCTATACAAGAAAGGTTTAAAACCTGGTGGTAAACCTTCTCTCAGATCACTAGGGTTAATGATAAGGTAATTAAGATAAAGAGTGTCAGGTTACCAAGCACAATTAATCTGATCTGTGATTAATTTGAGGAAAGTGGAGATTTGCAAGACAGATGAAATATACTAAATGAGTGTCTGATTAGGAAGAAAGTATGTAATAAAGTACTTTCAGAAGAATAATATAACTAAAGAAAGCGTATAGGTATACTGTGCTGCAAGTAAGTTACAAATGTTGGAGGGTCAATTGCAAGTTAGATCAAAACTGAAAGCTCAAATCTGAACTGTTCAGGTCTCCGGAGAGTGCAAGGAGCACAGGTTCAGATCAGCCTACAATCCTGAATTCAGTGATCCACTACTTGTTCCAAATACCTAACACATTGTGATGGAATACCCTGAAATCAGAGGGATCGTTTTCCGATACGCTTTTGCATAATCAGCTAGTAAAAAGGCAGAAATCCTCACAGCCTCACCATTTGTGAATTTTTATGAAAATTCATTTCTCATTACGGATAGAGTTGAAACTGTTTTCTCAGTAATACTATTAAAAGCAGTAGGGATGTGTAAGGGGCAGCAGTCACTTTGGATTTAAGTGACAAAATCTGAAATTAAAAGAAGAGAGAATTTTAGGCTGTCATTAACCATCACCTTTAATTAAGGAGATCCTGTAAAGATATATCTGAAGTCAGGTCTTAGGATAAAACACTTTGCAAATCCTAATGATTCCTGTGAACAAACCTACTAGATAGAAAAGACATTATAAGTTACCGACTGACAGAGTCATACACCCTGTTTGGTATTTTACTTGGGTTTCATATTGTATGTATAAATAGCCGAGACACTTGTATTAAAACATCAGCTAAAATTAGTAATACAGCAATTTAAATGTAGGGAGCATTAAAATAAAAATCAAAGAATATAATATAGCCTTAATCTTTTTACCGTAGCAGCTTTAACCAAGCTCGTCTCAGTAGGCACAGTGACGTTGCCTGAGTTGTATATAGTACACACAGCAAACTTTTGGAGCCTTTATTTTGCCAGAAACCACAGACATTTGTTTTTATTAGCATATCTGAGGTACACTAACTTCGTGCCTGTAGTGTGAAAAAGGCAGGTATTTAAGTAACTATCTAAAAGTATAATTATGGACAATTTGCATATCTTTCACGATTCACCCTTTTATAGCAGCAACAGTGATTGTATGAATTTCTATGCATTTCCCATCTCTGTTTTCTGATATCAGGTTTTAAATTATCAAATTGGAGGTGGACTTGTGGGGCTACCAATTGTATTCAGAGGGGAAAAAAAGGGAGGGGGGTCATGGCTTTTGGGTTCCACGTATAGTTTATATCCAGCTAACATTTCTGAAAGAGCTTCATTCACAAAAGTTCCACTGCTGTAGATTTATGTAGATTTCTTCCCATTGTCACCCCTAATTCCACCAATTTCCCACTTCTGAACCCATGTTCTGCCCCCTAAATTAATGGGGTCTGTTGCCACCCCTTGACTAAGCCATAGCACTCTCTGAACTACACCCGAAGGTAAGCAGGTAGCACAGGGACTTTACAAGATTCCCGACTTCTGGCCCACTCTGTTGTGTTTGCTGGAAAACCTATGTTCACAAACCAGCCTGGATCTACCTCCACATGTAGGCAGCTGTCAGGATGAATCATTTTCAAGAATAAATTCCAGAAGCAATGTCTACACTTTGGGAATGACTATTGGAAAAGCTGTGGGACATGTTCAGCTGTGGTTTTGAGTAAGTATGATATATATGGCAGTTTGGAGTTAAGAAAGCAATCATTTGAGGTCATACAGATGGAGTTTTAGAAAATGCCTAATTTTTCAACATCAGCTCAGCAATCACTAGAGAAAAAAATCCATATGAAATTCTTCAAATGCATTATATTATTATCAGACCATTATACTGGCTGACAGGGCAAAATCAACAACTTTTCTGTCTGAAAACAGAAAACATAGTAGATGTTCTGCCTAGGACCCCAGATCTTTTTCAGATACTGACATCAGTCCTTCTTATCACTGAAAGACTCTGAAAGGGAAAAGGACTTGTACCAGCTGTGCTTTGGGCTTGCTGAAAAAGGTTTTGAGACATAATGGCATCTGTAGAGGGAGGAACGCAAAAATACCCTTATAGTTTGTGTCTGAACCAAGAAACTGCACACGGCAGGATTCAGAAATCAGTGATCTCTTGGGAAATTAACTGTAGATCTTAACCCATAAATCAGAGCTGTATAAGAAGCTTTAATTGGGATTGTTTTCATGCAAAAAAGCTGTTTGGGGCAAAATTACTGTGATGATCTATTATTTCCTATGGAAGAACTGTAAACTTAGAGGGGTTTGGGTGTATATTCCACCATGAAAATCTACATAAATATTTTTAATTTTAAAAATTACATTTCAAAATGAACACATTTGCTGCAGAAGTAAATTAATGAAAATAGTTTTGTTCTGGAGTTGGTAGTAAATTTCAAAATAAAAACATTAGTGTCACTAGAAAGTATAAGTGGGAAAATATAGTCATTTGAAAGCTACTGAGATGGGGATGATATAAGAACTTGACATTGAAAATACTAGTATTTCTTAAAATTGACTGTAACTCTGCTTCCTTTTGTTTTTTGGTTGCTTTTTGATGTTACTGTTGTTCTGATTTTTTCTTTTTTTGTTCTATTTCAACAGATCGAACTAGTATTATTCACTGGAATCCGCTACTTGCCTAATGTGTGCAGCTTACGAAACTTGTCATGCTTTCTACAGCACACAGAGCTTCCTAGAACATTATTTGTATGCAATTTAGAGTTCTTTTTTTTTGTGCAATATTAAAAGTTATTAGTTCAAAGAGGTGTGCAGTATTCTTCTGAGCTGATTGATTTCTTTATCAGTCTTTCATTCTACATGCCTATCAAAATCCAGATTTAAGATAAAATTGCAAAACGGAACACAGCGTATGTAGATGTTAGAGGATCTCATGGATCATGGCTAGACATTTATTTTGGCTTACCTGGTTCATGTTGCTCTCTAGCATAATAATATAACTGACTTTAAAACTCCCATTTCTGATTACAGAGCTTAAGACAGTCATAAATACATTAGCTTTGGAAAGTAGTATCATATCACAGGCCAGGTTTCAGAGCCGAGAACATTGCAAAATCTTTCCTGTGGATGGATGTTTTTCTTACTGCCTATCAAATAATGCACAGGGAGGACTAAAGGTGATCTCAACTTGAATTAGGTATCAAATACCTACTAGGTTATTTATCTTTTGCTTTTGCTGCTGAGATCCTTGGCACCAAATAACACAGAGTTTTAAATTAGGAAACTATCTGTCAACAGAGGAATCATAGACCCCACAGGTATACTTACTGACAGCTGCCCTAACAAAGTACAGTTTTTATTTCTCTCAAAGACTATAAATTAATGAGCACAATTAAAAACCATCAGTCAGAAGTTTTAAATACATGGTATGAGAGAAAGAAATTTTTAAAAAGGGATATTATTTTGGTGCACACACGAAGATTTGCTAATCTCCTTATGCATTCTTCCATTGATGGGATTACAGGCCAGTTTTAACACTGCTCTGAGATAAAAGCAGTTGTTATTATCACAGTAAGTTACAAAACAGAAGGCTCTACCTCCACGTAAAATTAGTGGTGTGTAAGAACATTGATCAGAAATAATCTAGCCTTCCTCCTGACCACCACATCTCAGCAGTTAGCTGCCTGTCTAAATGAGGCACAACAACGCATACTCAAATGCAAGGGCACCCCCAGGAGTTGACCACCTACACATATGCACCTAAACATACCTATGTTTGAGTGAAAAAGTGAAAATACCATTTGAAAACTCATTTTGTCTTCCAATTTAGACTACCTATGCCTTAACATTGACAATTGAGATTCTGAAACAGGTTTGGAAGCATAATCAATCCTTCACCTGTATCAGCTTCAGTTTTGGACCGCATACAGCTACAGTGGCTGGGCTGTGCAGATCTGATATAATTTGACTAATAAAAAAAAAAAAGGAAAACTCAAAGCTCAAGAAAAATCTTGTCTCCTTGAATTGTATCCTTTATGTTTGTGGTTATTAAAATGTTGGCCCCATTTCACCCAAAATGTTTAGAAATATTTAATGAATGAAAAGCAAGGAGTTTGTTAAATGCAGAATCAGGAGGAGATCAGTGATATGCAGCTTGTGGTAATATCTTCTCTGATAGAACTGCAGCTACAGTAACAGACTTCTCACAGTCTAAGCTGTTGTTACTACGTGTATTAAGGGCATCAGCATGTAAACTAATCATCCACCCAGCTTTTTAACAATCAGGCACCTATTTTACAGACAATTATACTGAGGTACAGTAAGAACAATTGCCAAGTGTGGAAGAGAAGGACATACTAATAGGAGAGATTAGAATGTAGTAAAAGTTTAATCATACGTGCTTGTGCAGATTTCTGAAGTGAGTTCTGACAGGTAATACCTGAAGAATTTACTCTGAATTTGTGCCCATAAACTGGATGACTGGTTGATAATTTAGAAATGCAGAAAAGAAATATGAATGTACACGCAACTGTACTTGGCCCAAATAAGGAACAACACAGTGGATACAGCAAGCTTTCCAAATAAAAAAGGAAATGGCTATAAACTTCGAAGTTACAGCTGTGATGTTTTAAAGGGGTTTTCTTAGCCTAAAAATAAAACCTCATCTCCTCTGATCAAAACAAGTATATGTTTTATATTGTATATACACATTTACAATATTTAAAACATAATTATATTTATATTAAAGAAGGCACTTTACAAAGTGTAAGCATCATTTTTAATAGATCTCAGTGATTTGTAAACCTTAGTTTCACTATGGGTACTTTCCTATGGGATCTCTTGTTTTTCCTCTAGTCTTTGAATCTTTTAAAGCCTCTCTCATTATTTTTGTTGTCTGAAGTTGGGCAATAATGTTACTGTGATTAATTAAGCAAAAAGACATGGAAATAGGGGTGTGGTAATCATCAGATAATAAAGCCCTCTGGGTCTCGCAATGCATGAGGTGCAGCCAGGACCCTTTATCCCCAGAGGTCTGATTATCTCCAGGAAAACTACACCTCCCTGAACTTGCTGTATGGCTATTATGAAATATCTTTACATTTTATAGATAAAGTAAATTACTTTAATCACTGAAAATTGCCAGTGTTGTGAGGTTTCAGCTGTGAGGTTCACAGAGCTTAATCTGCCCATTTCAAGTCTGAAATAACCAATAATTGTTCTAATAAAAGCAGCAGTAAATCATTATTTAAATGCTGGGATCATCCCCTCAGAGTGGCAAAGGCACCTTCTGTATGTTTGATGACATGGGGTGCTCGTTTAACCATAACCCTGGAAGTGCAAGCCATAAGGGAAATACTTTACCAGGGCTATTTAGTGTGTGTAATCAATGTTTTGTCAGAGCACCAAATTATTTTCTGTCATTCTGCAAAGTCCTAGGTCAGCAAACAATAACATCTGCCCAACATCTGAAAATCTTTTTGGAAAAATTCCAAATGTCTTCAATTTGTCACACTTCCAATCAAGCATTTTTCAGAAAATCTTCAGTGTTTTTTGTTCAAAGGGAAAATACATTTTCCCATTCCTAAACTGTTGGAACGCAAAAGAAACATGTTTACTAATTACAAATACGATGGAGATGTCAGTGACAACTCTATCCTGCCCTCCACATGCTCTGGAATTGCGAACACAGGGCTCTGGCAGAAGCCATGGTCAATTAAAACACACATCAGTGTAACTGCTGCCAGCCCTGGGACCGTGATATTCTCATGTTTCCCTTCCATGGATGATCACAGAAGTCAAAATTCCAGAATTATATCACTGCTGATGCAAGAGTCACCAACTAAGAAAAGTATCACCTTCTGGAGTGTTCCTGTTGGGAAAGGCATTCCCAGAAACAAAAATTAGTTACACTGCTATGTTATCTTACCCTTACCTGTCATATTACAGTAATAAATTTTAAATATGTTAACTATTTGTAAAGATTTGCAAGCAGTTACACAGGACTATAGATTTTCAGCAGCCTACTTCTCAGAGGCTTTTAGCAAACTAATACAGTATGAGAAAGACACTGTAGGATACAGACATATAACAACAAAGGGTTCCTGATTATGCGAGTAACGGGAAAGACAGTCTGTGTCTGAACCATGTAAACAGAGGAATTAAAAACACTCCAAAGTTTTTTTGCAGTGCAGCATTCGCATACACTTGAGAGCTGAAGACCAGGCTCCCAAGAAAGCAACTAGTTACATTTATTAGGATAATGTATGACGGTTTCAATAGGCATGTCAAACTGGAGGTGGTTTACCTAAGTAACAGAAAAACGGTATCCTTAGAAGAGGTGGAAAAACAGAACTAGGACGCAGAGGAACATGGGTCCTGATGCCATTTAGTCTATTTTTTAACAGAAACGTTAAAAGGTTGTTGCATTTCTCCTAACAGGAAAATAATTTTATTTCAAAAGGAAAGACTCTGCTATCAGTAATTCTCAGGGGAAATCCAAGATTATTGTGCCAGAGGCAATTAACCCTGAGTAATAAAAACTTCTAACAGCCTCAAATGACAAACTGATAGAAGAGCGGATATTTTCAAGGGAAAATTGTGACTTGCAAACAAGATATCTTTTGCTTCTGTTCCAGCTTTCAACCTGTCCTGGTTTGAGCTGAGATTGAGTTAATTTACTTCTTAGTAGCTGGTTTGGATTTAGATGACAACAATGGTTGCACGCTGATGTTTTAGTTGTTTCTAAGTCATGCTTACCGTAAATCCAGGAATTTCCAGTTTCCCATGCTCTGCCAGTGAGCAGGTGCACAAGAAGCTGGGAGGGAGCAGAGCCAGGACAGCTGACCCAAACCAGCCAGAGGGATATTCCACACCACAGGGCATCATGCTGAATATATAAAGTAGGGGAGTTAGCCGGGGGCTGCTGGTCACTGCTCTGGGACTGGCTGGGCATCAGTCACCAGGTGCTGAGCAATGGTATTGTGCATCACTTGAGTGGTTTGTTGGGGTTTTTTTTCCCTTTGGGTTTTATTCTTCCCTCTTTCTCTCTCCTTTTCATTACAATTGTTGCTATTATTAATATTATTATATATTTTATTCCAATTATTAAATTGTTTTTATCTCAACCCATGAGTTTTACCTTTTCCCCCAATTATGCTCCCTATCCTGCTGAGGGGGCAGGGAGACTGAGTGGCTGCCTGGTACTTGATCGCCAGCTGGAGTTAAACCATGACACAACCCAAGCTTTTAAGCTTCCTGCAGTAATTTGTTTACCAAGTTGACTAATGTGAAGAATTAATCAAAAGAGTTTTCATAGGAGAAATATGACGAGTAATGTAAGCAAGAATCGTATGATACAGAAGACCAATGCAATGCCATCTGCTTCTGGAAGGATTCCAAATTGAAAGATTTAATCTGGTTACAAGTTACAGCACAGAAGATGAGGAGGAATGCTCTGTGGAAAGCTGCACTTAACAAAACTAATTGGTATAAAACCAAATGAGACTATAAGTCCTAGAAATGAAGACGAGATTCACTCCTTAAGTCATGTAAAGAACAAACTGGTAAAGTCAGTGAAAGGACTGATGTCAGAAAATCATAAGAAAATGAAAAAGAGGGAAAAATTCCACATCCTGATCACCAATTCATTAGTGTTGAAAATCCATTGCATTTTTGAGATACAAAGGTGTATGTGAAAATCTCAATCGTGTGTCCTGGTTTTGACTAGGGCAGGGTTAATTTTCTTCCCAGTAGCCAGTACAGTGCTGTGTTTTGGATTTAGGATGAGAATAATGTTGACAACACGCTGTTGTTTGCATTGTTGCTGAGCAGTGGTCAAGGAGTCTTCAGCTTCTCATACTGCCCTGCCAGCAAGGAGGCTGGGGGACACAAGAAGCTGAGAGAGGACACGGCCAGGACAGCTGACCCCAGCTGGCCAAAGGAATATTCCGTACCAAGGGACACATACTTAGCATGTAAACTAGGGGGAAAGCTGAGTGGGGGCACTTCTCGGGAACTGGCTGGGCATTGATCAGCAGGTGGTGAGCAATTACACTGTGCATCACTTGTTTTGTGTATCCTAATTCTGCTATCATTATTTATTGTTGTTATTATTATTATCATTTCCCCTTCCTTTTCTGTCCTATTAAACTGTCTTTATCCCAGCCTATGAATCTTACTTCTTTTCCTCAGCTCCTTCCCCCATCCTGCTGCAGGGGGGAGGGAGCGAGTGAGCAGTCATGCGGTGTTTAGCTGCCTACTGTGTTAAACCACAACTGTCCTTCCAGCAGAAGAGTCATGTGCTTTGGTGAACAGCAAAGTATTAAACACGGGGAGGAACAGAGAGGGAAGGTAGTGTTCACAAGACAGTATAATCCTGAGGAATGCACATTAATACCAATAGCAGAACAACTAGAAATAATCAGAAGAGTAGAGGGACCTCCTGATATTTGCTTCCTACATGATTTCTTTACAACTGGTATTGTGGACCTGGTCCAAGGGAAGGTGTACTAGGGAATCAGCTCACTGTCTTCCTTCCATGCAGAAAAGAACATTCTTTGAAGCTACAAATGGAAGGGAAATTTGTAGCTGGATAATCCTCAGACTACAGGACACTAAATACAAGGAATGAGACTGATTCTCAATAGTTGGAATTGTCAGTATCCCACTGAAAAGCAAAAGAGCCAGTAAGAATTTTCCAGTGTTTTCCTGAAACATTTCTGTGAATGTTTTCATTTTCAAGATCAAGAAATTAAATGTGACACTTCCTACAACTGGCTATTTTTTAAAATTTCTGGTTGAAGTAGTTTGCATGAAGGATTTTATATTTGTAACAAAACAGTGAAAGTGCTAGATTCCCGTTTTCTATATTTACACATAAAAATTATAAATAGTAAAGCAAAAGAATACCAAAATGTTCCATTCTGCAAATGCTGAAACACTTCCTTAGCTTTTCTCTTCTTTAGGGGCAGAAGGGCAGTTTGCTTGCAGGGTGTGTGTATATGTGCCAAATCTGAAATGTCATTGAAAGTACCCTATACTCAAAACTGAGGCTTTGCTGTTAATACCAGTGGAATCACCATTTCAAACAACAACAAAACCATGAAAAGTGAAATTTTCTGGAAAGCTTAAGTACCATCTGAAAGAACAAGAAATAGTTTTACTAATTTAAGAGAAGGCAGTCCTGGTCATCTGCAATCATCCTATATAGACAATTATAATACAAAAAACATTATTCCTGCAATACTAAGTACAGATTTTGTACTTAATCTGTCACAAACTTTGCAAAGATTACACTCTAGTAAAGTTCAAGTTTAGCCACCAAATTGGAAGGAGAACTCTCATGTCCCACATATATTACATTCTTCATATGCCTAACTGGAGAGGGACCATTAAGAACATTTTGTAACACTAATGAAGCCCATCTAATTAAAAACATTTCCAAATGAAACGGATGAAGCATCTCCAAAATTTCTAGCTACATAGAGTTTAGCTACCATATCTCATTGGTTAATCCAGTTTCAAAAACTAACTTGTGTCTTGTAATTCAGCAAGACAGAGTGAACAGAACATAACAAAACAACTATACGAAGAGTACTAAAGATAGGCAGGTTCTTGGGACTTCTCATTGAAGTAATGCTTGTTGAATTTTAGGGCAGGAATTAGGGTTTTGTTTAGGTACGTCTCTTACGAAAACTGCACAGCTGTCTCAAAAGTTACCTATACGAGAACTATACTTTGTGTGGTACATTATGCATTCAGTAATTTTCTCAGGCAAAGGAAGTAAAAGCATGAAGAAATCTTCACCATACTTCAGTATTTCTCAAGGTAATTCTCTTGCAAACAGGCAATTAAAACCAAATTTAACAAAAATTTGGAAACTGGCATGTTGCGTATTCTTAAATATGCAAAAGCCTTTGTCATACTTGTTTGCTATGAATGAACACAACAGAATCAAAGCTGCTCCTAAGTATGTTGGTATGTTCTGCTACTCAGGGCCAGAGCTTAAAGCTCACATGCAGTAAAGAAAAGCTTCCAAACAGTTCTGGACACACGGTACACCTGAAGTAAAAAACCTAAGACCAGACAGACTCTTGATTATCCAGGAATGGGAATATCGCAATGGTAGACCCCAGAGTGTTGGGTTCCAGCATTGCAGTATGTTCGCAGTAAGCATCCTGGGACAGCTCAGAGGAGCAGTTCTCCTTGCCTGTGGTTAGTGAGGAGAATGAAAATGTTTAACAATCGTGTTAGAAAAGGATTCATGTAGATACTCTGTATCAGGTAAACTCCTAGCCTAATACAGAAACTGAAATGTAACATTCATGCAGAAATATTTTACGTAGCTACAGTAAATATGATCAAAGCCTTTAACTGTAAAACAGGCTGAAGCTTCTTGTGAAGAATTTTGGGTAATAAGCAAATGTGAAAGCCAACTTGGGGGTTACCTAAAAGGGTGAACAGCCTTTGAGGTACCAAACTTAAAGCTTCTTGTACTTCAAAATCTATAATATTTAGAAATGAAACAGAGAGCTTTGAAGGCGTGAAAATCCTGAGGCTTCAAGAATATCTTATTTAGGCTGAAGAATATGTTACATAAAATGGGAGAGGGCAGTATGAACACAGTCTAGCAAGGAAACACAGAGTAATGTCTCAACATGCTTTTTGTTCAAACTTTACAGGAAATTAGATTAATAATGCATGAGTTGCTTTATGCTAAGGTTATTCATTCATCCACCTCCTCACTTATTTTGGTTTGGAAAGTATTCTACTTTTACATACAAAATTAGATTTTTCACTTTTATTCAACATGGCTATAGCAGGTACAGACCTCTACGGCATGCTTAGATAAAGCCACTTTTATCGAGCTAGGCAGAGCACTTCTTTTAACACAGGTATTCTTTTGCTTATTGCAAATAGACAATCTAAAGAGAATCACAACTACATTATATAATTATTTTTACAGCATCATTAGTTGCATCAAAGATGCTATTAAAGTAACATGGTAAATTTTAAGTAATACTTATCAGATCTGTAGGGAAAACCATTACATGTTTGGAAACCTTGTCTGCTGTGGTGGAGAGCAACAAGATCTGGTCTACAGAACATTTCCATCTTTCTCCCAGCCTTTCCTTGTGGGAAGACGATCAAGCTTACAATAGCCCATTTTCAGCCAATAGTTTGGTATCAAAAACTTAACCTCATTCTTATTCTGAAGAGAAAGAAGTTACAATAACGCAGCCTCTCCCTAAAGTCACCATACCTCCACTACTCCTAACAATCAATGAGAAGATTAAACTATACACAGTGCATATGTCTTCTCTCATGAAGCATAAGGCATTTTTGGCATTTCTTCCCTTTAACTGCAATTAAAGTAGAGGTAGTAGACGAGATAGAGAACATCTTTGCTAGCAGAGTGCAACTGTATGTACACAGGGAGGAGACATCTTGAGCACAGACATGGATTATCAGAGTGTCAAACGTACATTGTGATTTTTCTTTAAAGGACAAATCATCATCAAAAGAAAGCTGGGAAACATGTCAACACTTGTGAAATATAAATAGGGGAGAAGAAAGCAAAAGAGAAAGAAGCACATTTCTCTCTTAAAGTCACAAAACTCATTAACAGAACAACAATAGGTTTTTCCGTAACCTTTTTGTTGACAAGTTCTCACAATCACTAAGTCAGACAATTACAGGGATGAAAAGAACCTCAGCAGATCACTTTGTCTAATACCATGACCTGAGTTAGAGTCATCTGTACTTAAATAAACATTTACCAGGGAAAGCTAACAGTTCTTTAAAATCTCCAGTTGCATTTCTTCCTTTAGGGAAATTATTTACCTCTTTACTTATCTGTACAGTGAAATTTTAATATATTTTTTGCTGAATGGAGGCCTCTTCTTTCTACAAACTAAGCTGATTTTCTCTTGTCCTTTACCTGACATACAGAGAGAAATTCAGCATGTTCCTGACAACTGTTTAGATGCTGAAAAGCTACTGCCAAGATTCCTCTTCTTTTCAACAGCAAAAAACAAATCCAATTTTTAAAACTTTCTTAAGCTTTAAATTCTTAAACCAGACTGTGTTTTATCAAAGGAGGTAAATATAGTATAAATTAATATATCCTTGATTAAGCTATATGTACTTTTTTGTCAAAGCACTTACTGCTTTGTCTTTAAAGTCATCATGAACTTTTTCATTGTCTTCACTAGGAATACCATTAATCTAAAGAGAAAAAAACAGAGTACCAAACCAGCATGATAATTATGAATAACAGCACAGGGGGAAATTATGGCCAATTCCTTTCTTGCAAGACATATCTCTTCCTTAACTTCAGAGAGAAGTTGCATGTAGGAGATAAGCAGGATCTGATTGTAAAAGAACTCCCTAATCATGTACACTACTATCTTAAGAGGTCATTATCTGATACACAGGCAATATTAATAAAATTAAAAAAACCAACATAATTCAGTTTTGTTTTGCTTATAATTAGTATTTTCATTGCCAAAACTCTTGCAAATTGAGAGAGCCAGCAACAAGACTCATTTTCTATAGATTATAAAAGTTAATTTCCAATACATTATGTGTATCATTCATCAAATGCTATATATCCAAATGCATTTCTTGTGAGTGATCTTAATTTTGCATATGCTTTTAAGTTGTATTCATGAGAAAGTAATCTCAGTAAATTGATGTCAGGACCATATTTCATTTCGTCAATCAAATTGCTGAAACCTTTGGAGACAACTTCTTGCACATCACCGACTACACCTGGGAAACAATTGTTTCATTCTCACTTGAACTACACTCTGAAACATCAAAAAAATATTAGGAAGTTACTAGGGAGAGATCCTTCATTTAAAGCAGAAATGGAGAGTGCTACAATGCTGCACTGAGTCTTCCAGGCTGCCTTCCCTGAAGCCTGAGGTCAAGGTGGACCTCCTTATCAGCTGGGCAGAGCCACAACAGCCCACACCTGGTGGCAGGGCTAGGTTTTCAGGGTGGTTCTGCGTGACGTACTGAAGTGACTGACCTTCTCTGCATATACATAAACATTTCTAATTCATTTCTGATTTCAAATTAGACTGAAAATTCAATGAAGAGCAGGTTTTGCTTTAATTTACTGTGAATTTCATAATGTAATAACATCAGAGGAGTTAATGTACAGCTCTATTAATTGAAAGTAGAGCTCCAGGGGTTGATGGAGCTCTTTGGTTCCTTTCCTCATTTCTCTGTAGAGAATGAACTTTGAATTTTATATTTTCAGGTCCTGTAGACTTGTGAGACAAAATATTTTTCCCTTATTCTCGCCACAACGTGATTAGGGAGATAAGACACTTTTTTGGCTGGCTTATTCCTTCTCTTTTTTTACATATAATGACTCAGATCAACTAGTCAGTCTGAATACTCTTACATTGTTGCAGCTTTCGGTACTGACAGCTATTTCATTTTATATACTCCTGGCTAATAAAGAAATTTGGGAAATAAAATACTTATAATTGTTTTTGTGGAGACATACAAAAAACCAAAATGTTGAAGAAAGGGGAAAAACAAAACTGAATCAGATTTCAAAGAGTTTCCCATCAAGATTTGGAGGAATCCTGGCAATTTCTTCCAGACAGATGCAATGTCTATTGAAATCAATTGAGATACTAAAGGTCATTTTCCTTTACTTAGTGTTGTATCAACTGGCAACTGAAAAGAGATATAAAAGTAATTTATTCTTCTACCCAACACAATAACACATAAAAAGAGATAGGACTGAGCAGCACTGTATTCCCTTTCACATGTCATAAAGGGAAATTGTCCGGGGTGCACTGAGATACATGAGCGTACACCTGTATGCCAGGTACACCTGCGTGCACATTGCTGCTGTTCTCAGGCAGGACATATTTTGTATTCGTCCTTCACACCTTCATATTTAAATAAGTATAAATGTAAGTCTTGCTGGAAAAAAAGAGCATGCCTGAAGTAAATAGCAAAATATGTAACAGAACACATATCAGTCTTAACTGCACTGTGACGAATTCCCGATAACTCTGATCACAATATAGCCTACCATACTCCTGGACCAGCTAATCTAACTGTGAAATATGAACAATACAGAAACAGGGACTTCAAACCCCAAACTGCCCCTATACCCCATTCTCTCTTTACACATTCTTCCCAATAATTTCTGTCGGGGAATAAAATCAAGCAACAGAAGTGGAGGCAGAACTTTTCTCCTAGGAAATACCTCATGTCAGCCACTGGTAAAGCTAGATAGAAGATACCAGCCTTTGAAATCCTGGAGTAACTTCTGCTCAAGGCTTATACTCCATAATAAAACTGCAACTACAATTCAGATGACTGGCAGCCCAGCCTAAAAATCAAATGGAAGCACAGGTAAAGTTCCTGTAACAGCAAACTGAGGCCACTAGCTGCAATGAAGCTATGAAGAGAGATAACTTGCCAAACCAGACAGATACAAGCTAGAATCCAGTTTTGTATATTTTGTTGAGGGGCATGGCCGGTAAAGGAAAGAAGGTCTGCTTATACATTTTCTTAAAGTTTAGTACATCTTTTTTTTTTTTCTATTAAATATGTTGCTTAGTATAAAAATCAAGGTGTTGCTTACTTCAGGTGAGGAATTCCATTTCCCTCGTTTGAAAAATCACACACTGAACATTCCTCTCCACCTGCAAATATACAGACACAGTCTTGTACCCAAAAATATATAAATTCATATAAAACCCCAGAATTTGCAAAAAATCTGACTATGTTTCTGCATTTCCTTTAAGTGCAGAGGAGGGTTATGGATTCTGGCTGCTAACATGTCTACCATCAAAGCAGAAGGGAAAGGGGGCTAGGAGAGAAGTAAGCAACATACTGGCCATTGGGTAAAATTAAGGTACTTGATTCCTGTATTCCTGGTTTGATGCAAGAGCTCCATAGTCACAAAACACTGTTGCAATTTCCCAGAGGATTACCTGGCCTCGTCTAAATCACAGGAAACTCTAACAAGTCATTGTGACTTTCTGGTTTGGAGACTCTTGTTTCTTCATTTCATTAAAAAACATATTCTGGGACAAACACGGTAACATGCTGGAAAAGTTTAGTAAATTTTAATTTTCCTCCAAAAGGGAAAGCATTAAACTCTACTGTACTAAAGATATATGATTCCTCAGGAAAACCTGAGGCAGAAGAAAAATAGTCTAAAAATTAGATTTGTTGGCTGTTAACACCATATTTTATATGTAATTTTCTTTTGTCACATTCCAGGAAAGCAATTATTTTTGCATGTACAGACACAATGCTCTTTCTGAAGGGCAGGGTTTCATATCTTTGTCCATCCCTTTTGATTTATTGCCTCAGTGTCAAAATAAGGTGGCTCTGCCAGCATTTTGAAACTCAAAAAGGGTATTTGCTCCACAGAATACAAATGTTAGTTCAAAGAAAACTTTGCTTGCGTTTACGCTTTGAGAAAACAGATTTTAAAATCTTTGAAACCTGTTTAAATTTGAAGATGATTTACTGACAGTATCTGTCCAGTTATGTCATTTACCTCATTAGCTCCTGAAGGGTAGCAACATAGAAAAACTACTGCCGTGGTCTGCAGATTAGTAATGGGTGACTCTAAAAATAAAACTATAAATATAATAAACATTACAATTTGATAAGGCATCTAACATCTAAAAATATTAACAAAACTGATGGAAAATTCTAAGTAATGGAGCCTACTAAAAGTGCCTAGAGCTTTCTCTTCTGGCTGGAATACATTATAGAAGTGCTATTGGCAGGTGCATATAGAAATACCGTTAGAATATTTTTGCAACTCTTAAGCTTTTTTTTTTTTTTTTTTTTGTATCACCAACTGTTATTAAGTTTTACTGAGACAGAATCACAGTCCATATTTGCTATTGGGGTGGTAATCTGCTAACAAGCAAGCACGGTTCCCCTCATCAGTTTTGTTTGCTCAAGATGTTTATACTTTTTGTTTGTAAACACAGCAATGTTAACGAAATTTTCTCATATTCTGTGCTTAGTTTTTGAAGCCAGAAAGAACTGTTCTACAAGCATGCATAAAAACCTTTTTTTGCCGTTTCTATGGGACCAGCATTTATTCATATCACATACACTAAGAAATTTGAATGAAATACTTCTATTTTCAGCTGAAATCCACTATTACTGTATATAACAAATTTTCTGAACTAAAAAAAAACATTAATAAAATAAGATGAATTATTGCAGACTGGCAAGTGCTCTTTAACTCTTCACAAAGGGGAATAACAGCTGTGAATATCAAGCAGAACTCACTCACTGAAAATGCCCCATAATTTACAGAGCTCACAGTAAAAAGTGCTGGGGGAGGGGTATACAGGGGTGAGGAGAGGGGGAGACTACTCAACGATCTACCAAATCCAAAAAATATTTTACCTTACTGCAATATCTTTTAATTCTGTCTACACCACCACTTTTAAAAATGCTTTGTTTGAAGTGTATTACACATATGAAGGGATTTCATCCGTGAACACTATAGGTTAGTGCTTTTTAATTTTAACATGTAAATAACACATCCATGCATCACACCCCCTTGCAATGTATCCATGCTGAAAACACACAGGATATGTGTTCTTAACCCTGTGATTTGAGAACAATAACTGTTAATGTAACTCAGTTAACTATTGCTTTTAATTGAAGATAATCTTGATTACAGCCAAAGGGCACTATTAATACTCTGAAGAAATGACTAAGACTTTAGCATTTGAATGTTGTAGAGAAAATAGAACTAATTAGCACTAATTTAATTCCAAGATTAAAGAAAATTCTTTTTTTTTAATTTTTAATTTAAGATAAACTATTTTACTCAGAACAAAGAAAGAATAATAAGTACTTTTTCCAACTGAAAGGCATTTTTTACTTTTGCATTATTTCATTAATATGGGAATATGGGAATCATGACCCCATTAAAGATCAAATAATAAGCATTTAATTATTGACAGCAAATAAATTTTTAATAAAGATACAAGGGTTTTGCTGTATAAAAGAAAAAAACAAAGTACCTCTGACCCAGAAAATTCATAGAGGATCTCACACCACTATATAATCTATAACCTAATTTTAAAAGGATAGGTTCACAAAGGGACATGTCATTTTTCTTTCTTCTGTACCACAGAATGAGGTACTGTAAAGTATAACGTCTGTGAAAATGCTCCCCAGAAGTACCCCGGTTCTATCTTAATCATGCACTTAAACTAAATAATACATTGAATATGTCATAACCAGGAGGACAGTCATGATAAAAAGTGATATAACCCCTTTTTACTCTACAAAATAATACTTTCTTTTCTTTACCTTGGGACTAGTTGTCATTTATAATTTCTGACCAAGGGAGACATAATGGATTTACAATGAAACCCTGATGCTTTTCCAAGGAACATGAAGATGCAGAAAATAAGCACCCATTACATTAGCAGACAAAAAGATGTTTTCACTGGAACTCTGAGCCTCATTCTGATGCTGGCAAATAAATGGACTGTTTGCAAGTTCTGAAAGCATAGTTTCTGGCTAATCATGATTCTTCAAAGGTAAAAATAAAATGAACTTTTTCTGAACCTTTTGATGCATCACATAGAAAAAGATCCAAACATGACTTCTTCCAGCTTTGAACTCATATTCAGAAGGGGCCCAAATCCAAGAGTCCAAATCCAGCCAGTAACCACCAAACACTCAGATTAGTTTCCTGAAATTATAAGATTTATCTACATGATGTCAAAAAAATTGAAGGAATTAGGAACTTATTACTGCAAGAAACTCTCATCCTAACTCTTTTCCCAAATTATTTCTTTTGTCACCTGTAAGTCTCATCAGAACATGGCATCAAGGAGGAAAAAAAATCTCAAAAATGTGAAGAGCAGAAGAAAAGGAAGAAAAACTGTCAGAAGCCAAAATATTTACTAAATTATGGAATCTATTTCGTCTTTTCATAGTTTAAATGAAATAGCATATTCTTGACAGATGAGCAAATTTCAAAAGATTCTGTGTTGAGACTTAGTTTGAATAACCCACGTACTAGCTGAGTTTCATGAATTTGCAAAAGTGGGTTGAAGTTCTCCTATGCATTGCTTTTCTCTACATTCCTCAGACATTGAGAAGAAACATAAATACAAATAGGGAGAAATGAGTCACATGAACACAAAAAAAATACCTCCTCAACAGTTCAGTCTAATTTAGTTTACAAAGCATAAGATCCAGGAATTCTCTTAGTTGTCCCATCCCCAAAGTGGTGGTAGGAAATTGGCAGCAGTCACGTGTACGTAGCAATCACGGAAATAGTCTTAATTTTGTGCCTGGCACTTAGATGATAGCAATATGAAGTAATACCCCTCATTTTGCCTGTGTTGCACAAAGTAAAAAAAAAAATCTGCAACAGAAAGTACTTTTCATATATGTATTTCTCATACAGTACATGTAAACTGCATATACAGTGGTCAGATGTAGCATGGCCATGAAACACATGCCCTTGGCCTGCCTGCCGACACAAACACCAAAATGGTGGTTACCAATGCCACTTTCAAGGAGATCCAGAACATTCATGAGTAAAAGCAAACATTTTGGAATGAGTATGACTGCTTGAGAAAACCAGACAGACAACTGGTAACCATTGAGCCTGAATCTCCCTATTGTAAAATTCTGTCAGATGCTGTGAAACATCTGGTGCAGGCCACTGCTCAAGGACAGGGTAATTGCTACTCTATGATTTGGACCAAGCCTAAAGGACCATTTTAAAGATAATATTTTAAGGTGGGATTTCCCAATCTCTTAGACCAGGAAAACTGCAGCTCAGCAGCATCTGCTTTATTGGGAACAAAATGAAGCCCCTAGTAACCACTTTTGAAAATCCTTTGTAGTGAAAATTCCAAAAAAGCATTGTTATCAACTGCTAACATTGTAAAAAATCTGTTTGATTTTCATGTTTCTTCTAATGTAGTATGGATTTTTAAACTGTAAAATAGAACATATGATGCCTTTGGTTGCTTTGTCTTTCATACAAGTGGAGTCTTTGTGCATATTTACAGTAACATGTTTATTATGCCGACAGCTTCTCAGCTTGTTTGCCAGGGCAAGCACAGTAACATTGGGATAGCACCTCCAGTGCTAAGGCTTCCCAGTAACATTAGAATAAAAATAAACCATGGGTCCAAAGCAGAGGAGCATAAAACTGAGCACCCATGAATGATTTCAGGCTACTTGAAGCAAATATTCAGAGATAATGTACCTGGGGAAAAGGCAAAGTCTCCCCAGATAGACATACCGAGTACAACAAAAGTTTTTAATGACAAAACATTAAAAGAAGTTTCTATGAATTGAACAGCCTGCACGGATGAGAAGCACCTCTACCTGAAGCCTCTCCAGAACATGACCTGGCTGCTGCTGAACACCACAGAAAAATAGTATGAATCAATATCTAAGAGCCTCAAACCAATGAGACGTTTCACATCAAGACCCAGGCACGTTAAAATGCATGGGTTATGGGAAAAACAGAACAGAGAAAGCTTCTGTGTTTGGTGAGAAGCTAACAGCCTTGCAAATGAAAGTACCAACTTGAAGAATTCAATGTTTAGAAATAACCACTGCAGATTTTTTTAGTGTTAATGGAACATTTAAGATTCTTTTTCCCCTGAAGGATGCATACACTCAAAGATACTGACCCAAAGCCATATCTAGTGCTAATCAGTCGAGGACTTTGGCCTGCAGTAGATCATATATGCATGTACTCTAACATTAAGGACTAGAGAAGCATCAGTCAGATATACAATATACCTAAGAATGTACATCTGTTTAATAGGATACTTTTGGAACCAGCCCAGAATTACTCTAGAGATACTCACTTAGCACCAGTATGGTGTTAGAGCCTGACCTAACCTAAGGGTGATATGCTGTGCAAGTTTCTCAGTAATAAAGGAGTCCACCTAGAAAATGTAGTTGATAACTTCATTGCCACAGTTTCATGCTACATTCTGTCCATTTATAAATTCTGCTTGCCAAAAAGGACAAGGATAGTACATACCCCAAACTCTTCCACATCACAGCTTTTGTGGGTCAACAGTACATAACTAACTGTTCAGTTCAGGCTCATCTGAATTTCCCAACTTGATGGAGAGGGCAGAAGGCATCAAAAGCACCTCACCTTAGATGCAAGAAAAGCAGTGTCCCACTTAAACAGCCCCTGACACAGGCCAGAGCCACCTGCTTTCCAGGGAAGCTTGGGTATTGAATACTCTGACTCAAAATGGATGTTTTTGCCAATAGCTAGATGACTGTTGAGTGAAAATCGGAACTTTGGAGGTGATACAACCAGCATGTTTTGAATATTTGTTACCATTTAGCAGAATATTTAAATAATAATAATTTTTAAAAAAATCTTCCTAAATTCTGTAATTCAGTGGCATCTTTTCTCAAGGAATTCTGCCAGGGAACCAAGTGAAAGTTGTTTTTTTTAATCATTTTGAGTTTGCCTCCTTTCCATTGCATTGTAAATTTTCTTGTTTTAGTGTTAAGAGAAAGGGTGAATAGCGTGGATCTACCTTCTCTACACCAGTCATTCCTTCTGATCACTTTATCATATTTTTCTTATTCACTCTACTCTGAAATAAAAAAGCTTAGTACTTTCAATCTCTTTTCATATTATTCTTGTTCCATAACCCCAGTTATTCTTGTTTTCCCTTTCAACATCCTGTTTATTTCTTCCATATTCTTTTGAAGCTACTGTGCAAGTAGAACTGAATATTTATTCTGGAAAAAAAGAACAGATTTTACTTGAAGGTATTAGACTAGGTTTTTTATTCATTGCCAACCTATTCTTTACACAAGCTAATATATTCTGCTCCCTGCTGAATAGCATCCTTCAACAAGTCCAATGCCTTCCAATACTGCTCTTCAAGAAACCATATAAACCAACTTTTTATTGCACTTCAAGCCTGTTTCTCTTAGAATGATCACATAATCACAGAGTAAGATGTTAACTACAGCAAGGAAAATGCTTGACCAACACCCTTGGCAAACAATTGATTTCCATTTGGTTTTATGGGCTGGAATTTGAAGTATTGATACTAAACTTTCATCATAATCCTATGAATAGCTTAAGATTTTTTTAACCAGTATTTCAAAGATTCTATGTCAGCCATGAATGGACTTTGCTCTTTCAAGTAGGCTGATGTCTAGTTGGTTTGGGGCAGGGGAGAAGACTCTCAGGAAGAATTTTCATTAGAAAACAGAAGAATGATTATTTAAGAATGATAATCTAATAACATGCTGCACCCCTTACTTCTGCCTGATGGTTTAATTATTAGTAACTCAGTGCAGTTCATTAGGGACCTATTGTGCTGCTGTTGGCAAAACAGAAATGTCACTGCATGTTAAATAATTAAAAGCAGTAAAACAAACATTATCTTTTGAGTCCTGGATTTATAAATTGCTGTTAAGCATGCATCCCTTTAATCAATAACTACTTATCTGTTTTGTTTTTGTGAATAATGAGTATAAATTCTTTCCTGCCATTCTAATTATGATTTGATGCTTTCCCAATTCTTCCTACAGTAACTATAGATATTTTATTTCGTTTTGTTTTTGCAACAGAATATAAAAGTGAGCAACTGCTTGTGCATCCAGCAAGTTCTCCAGCAGTAACAGCCTATGCTTCCCCAAGCTAATCATTACATTTTTTCCTTTTCTAGAGGGTCAGGTATTTCCAGGGGACCAAATCCTGCACTTACTCAGGCAGAAGATACGTCCATGCCATGTCTTGGTTCGGTAGCACAGGAACTGGTTCAGACCCAGACCTGAGCAAATGACAAAGTTGTAAGAAGTTCAGGGAGAAGTGGCAGTGAGAGGTTATTGAACAGCATTACACTTCTTATGTGAAATAAAGTAATGGTTTTGCTGGGTCCAATCCCCAAAAACTTTGAGACTATTAACTTCTCATTAGCAGTGGGGATGCTTGTGCTGAAGTAACTCTGCATTCAGTCCTTAGTTCCTAGCGTCAAAATAGTTACACTGCATATCATATATTTCATCACCAACCATTACTATTATTAAGCCCTGGTACAGCAAAGACTGAAGAAAGGTACAGTCAGTCTCAGAACTCTTTGCTAACAGGCAGATTATTTAGACTGGAATAATCACAGGAGGGATTATTTTGTAACTGAGTATCCTCATTCTGATTTTTCATCTTTTTGGTTCTATTACATTATGGCAGTCTTGTCAAGAAGTTTTGCCAGCCTCAGTCAGAAGCAGACAGAGCGCATAATGAAAAATAAAAGGCAGAGTACATCCAACTTTTAAAAATTGTTACTGCTGACATGAAAGAAATGCCAAGTGAAGAATAATGCCTCAGCTGCTGACTTTGTCACAACTTGGGAGAAACTTTCAGAACCATTAAGAGAGTCACTTCCACATTACAATTTCAAAACAGCTTTGGGCATGTGTTGGCTGGATTTTGAAAGGCAGCAAACCATTTAATAGTTTAAAGTAGGCATTTATATTGCCATGCTGGCAACACTCGCATTTTAAAGTCAGAGCTAAAGCACCACCAACCCTTTTCCTTTACAACTGACTTTTCGCTAATTAAGCAAAGCAGGTGAAGTGTCGCCATCCAACAGCTAATGCCAGTGCGGAATAATAATTCAAATCCTTGGAAACAGGATACTTAAATTAGCCTGAGGAGTATCTGCCTCACCTGTTGGGTCTTGTAGCTGTATACAGAAAGTCCTTATAATTCAGTTGTGTTTCAGCAGAGGGCAGGTTAACTGTGATAAGAAAAGGCGGGTGTGATCAGAGACACAGCAGCATAAGCATGAGAAGAGAAAAAAGCATTTCAGATACTTATATGAGGGGTAATAAGTGCCTGACCTGACTTGAATAGCTTTCTCCAGAAGTTTAGTGGCAGAGAATAATGAAGAAAAAACAGCAGAATGTAAGATCTGTGGAGGAAGGTACAATCTCCCTGCACCGATTACTTTATGGACAAAGTAATTTAATACATCGGAGTGACAAAAGTTATTTCTTTAAATAATCTGTTGCAAACTAGTCCTCACAGCTTCTTCTACACTTTGTGCTTCTTTGTTTTCCTCTATTAGGTCTCTTACAAGCGTGACCTTTGAATTTCTGTTTTCAGTTCAGCAGACCTGAAGTACCTTCCCTTTACCCCAAAGCACAGTTGCACATGACACAAGCAGGTAACACACAACTACAAGCCTATTACTCCTGGCCTTAGCTGGCTACTGATTACAGTGCCTTTCATTGTACAGTCTCTCAGACTAACAGGTTTTGCATTGCCAGTACCTTCAGCCTAGCTTGCAACACAATGATTGTTATGTGTGTAACCATTCCAGCAACTGAACATAGGAAGACAAATGTTTTATATTAAAAGGGAAACTCAAGCAAAGCCTAAACCCAAATGCCAACAGGTACATTTATTTTCTTCATGAGAAAAGGCAGCAAGAAGCCAAAGAAAAACAACAACGTAACATGCACTAAAAAGCCCATCAAACCTGAGATAGTCCTGGTGAAATGTACTTCAGCACCGGCACTTACACAATCCACACGGCGCATAGTAATAGCCTAGGTCCCTAACAGTAGCCAAGAAAAACAAAGTCATTTCTTATGCCTGCTCTTCAACAGGCAACTAAAACTGACATATCTCTTTTATCCATTTTACATAACAGTTCAGTGGATGATAAATGCATCTTCAATCACGTTGTCTTCAAGGCAAAGCCTGTTTTTTTTATTTGTTTGAGTTTTTTCTATGTAGGTACACAGGCACACAGCACAGACAACTGAGGCCTCCAAAGACTACTAGAAAGCAAACTATGTATTTCAGAAAACAAACAGTAAATGGGAAAGAAGGAACACCACAGGGAGGACAGAATAAGTGGGCTCCCTGCAGGACTATAAATGAGAATGAACAGTGGCTTATACAGGTGGGAGATGAGCAAGGAGAAGGCAAAAAGCAGATTGAAATTGTGTATCAGCTCCCAAAGCCTCACCAAGCAGTAGTTAAAACTTTAGCAGAGAGCAAATTATGGAGGGGGGGGGGGCGGGGAAAAAGTTATTCATGTTACATAGGCACTTCTTCATTTCTTCAACATCTTGGTTGCGTATGTTCTTCAGGGCTGGTGCAATCTGTGCATATTTACAATCTGAATGGATTATTTTTAGAAGACCAACAGGATTGCTGTCTGCAGAGTAAACATTACTTGGGGTCCAAGATCTAAGGCAAAGCAATTCAGTCACTGTTCACTTGACAGAACACCACAATGCCAACAGGAGAATCGTTTCCTCCTATTTTTCGTGTGGGAGCTTTTGATTATTTTTTTTAGGCAATCTTCTCTTTCACAGGCTCCAGCTGATAGTTCATTTCCTCCTTGTCCTTTCCACTCCCTAGACACAACCACACTGTCTCCCTAGGTGCACATTATTCCCCACAAACTCCTCTTTGCTGATCATGCTGGATCCTTGAGCAAATTGGTTCTTTGCTTTTAGATATTTGCATTTTCAACATGTTTGGTTTGGTGCTGAAATAAGAAAAGAGCAATGGAGAGAAGAGAATCTGCAACAAGACAGGAATAGACTTTTCAGCATGAATAAAACCAACTACAGATTCAAATGCATTTTCAGACAAAGGTGATTTCAAGAGAAAGTTAAGGGAGATTAGTTCTGGGGAATCTTATCCATCTTTGTGTGTGTTTGTCCAAATTCATAAATACGCATATATTACTAAGGCTAGAAAATTCAAAGTACTAAGCAATAATTGAAATTCTTTAAAGTGTAAGAAGTGAAAAAAGCACTGCTTAGGTACCTAAGAAACCTTAATTTACCCTATTGCCTTTCTAAAAACTAACCATGCAAGTTTGAAAAACACCTCATAGACACATAATTGAAGACTAAATTAGAGTGATTGTTAAAAACATGTTTCAGTTCCCTGATATTGATAATTAGGTAACACTAAAGTTCTAAATTAACAAAGAAAATGTCATCTACAGTCAAAAACTGTTGTAGCTTTAGACTACAGATTCTTCTTCCATCCTGAGTCTCCCTGTGTTGGAGTGCTGTTATAGGTGAAAAACTACCTATGGCAAGTGTTTTCTGACTATGGTGGCCCATGAGGGTCCTGGGTAAGTGTCACCAGGTGGTGTTGTTAACCTTCTGACTTCTGTTTTATTAAAAAACAAAAACACAAACAAGATTTTTGCCTGGGAAAAATGCTTTCATCCTTGTCCTGTCTCATAAGCTTTGAATACACAAAACCATCAAACCAGGGGGAAGATCAGTTCCTGAGATGGAGCAGCTTCCTGCCTAGTGAGGTCTGAGAGTTTTAGACAAGATAAGCTATGCTTACAACTACCCCTGGTGCTGGGGCACAAGTATAAATACAACAAGTTTACTTTAAAATATAAATATAATATGGATATTTTTTCTTCTCTGATGAATGTCAATCTCTAATGCTAGAAACTGCCAGAGGGGTAACATTCTTGTTGGCAGCAAGACAGCACTGTTGAAAGAATAGCAAATCTTTTTTATCTTTTTTTTTTTTTTTAATGAGATTGACTTCATTATAACACTAAGGAGACATAATATTGATTAGAAATCAGAAAGGAAGAAGTGGCATGTGTCTCAAGTATTTGTTGCAATTAATGGCCCAAATTACTAAGCAGTAGTCATATTTTGTCAAATATGTCTATCAAAGTTTTTCCTCTTCTAATCTATGCATTTTTCTGCGTTGTGTCACATACTGAAAGGTCACTCCACCCCTGGTTTTCCAGCTACTATTGTCAATTCCAAAGCTTTGCCACACTGGCAAAACATCTAGTTTCATGACACTTCTTGTAAGGAAAAAAACGGTATTAGCTTTGCAAACAGTCTTGATACAGGAGAAGTTAAAACCACTGACCATAATCTCTTTGGAGCACAGTGCCTCTGTGTATTGTTTGTGCTACAGAATATTGGAAATCGTAGAACTCAAGAACTACACAGAACAATTTCTTACACAAAATGCAGACTTCAGAAGCATGTAGAACAAGTTATGTGGTGATGTACACAAGCACCAAGCACAGCATACATACATGTATTCAAACTGTGGATGAATCTGGTATGAAGAAAGCAACTGGCCTGAAAAGCATTTACTGGGAGAAAAAACATATTTAAAAAATCAATAGTTAGGCGCTTTTTTTTTTTTCCTACAGACAATGACCCTAACATATAATCCATGTTCGCACAGACTTTAAAAAGAAATAAAGCTGCAAGATGACTATTTTTATAAAATATTTGTTCACATTTTTAAAACCAGTGTTCCATTTGTCTGTGTTCATGTTCCATAAATAGAGACAGCTCTACACAGGCAACTGCCCGGAGAGGCTGACTGCTAAGGACAGCTGTGCAAGCCTTGCTTCATTATATTTCTGCCTGTGCCATAGCCCTGGAAAACCAGACAGACTTGCTAGTACCGGCCATGAAGGAAAGCTGAAGGCAAGTGGGGCAGCAGTAACAATCTGTTTGCAGACAATACATGAATATACTGAAGAAAGAAATTGCAAAGTAATTTGGAATTTTTTTCCTGAACCAAAATAGAACCCATTTAGCCACTAATCCAGGGACTATGGATATTTTTTTTTATATTCCTATGGATTCACAAAAGAAGCTTCTTACATGAGTTGGGTTTTCTTAGCCATCACATTCTCCAATTGTTGTAATTATTTTAATACCTATGATAAATGGGATCCTAATTTATTCTGCAGTTACTTATTATTAGAATTACATTCTTTCAGAACTAGATACTTGATAACTCCCATTAAAGTTTTTGTTTTGGGATACCTCTACACCTCCTCTTACTCAAGTATTTCACTTCCAACATTTACTCAATGGAAACTGTTTACGATATTCTCCCTTCTCTTTATTCAATGACATTACATAGATACATTGGAGACTCCACAGCTGTATTTCCTAAATATACACGGCTTTAAAGTTTTCTGGTGGTGTCTGGGAGATAGAAGACAGCTCTGGACAACAAAGAATCCTCATTTAATAAAGGAGTTATTCTTAAGTTAGCATACAGTCACATCTCATTAAGCATCTTATAGAACCCACCAACAGCATTCAGAGCTTCCCCCCTTCATTAGGGGTTAAGTGAAACTGTAGTTAAGATATAGATAACAATAAAACAAAAGACTTAAGAGCAAAGCCCACCTCACCGAATATCTCTTCATGGGCAGGTAATCCAAGCTAGTAATATACTTAAGCATTGAACAACATTGCAAATGGATGCAAGTAAAGCAGCATGTGTGCAGGAAAATAAAAGTCTGCAAGGTTATGCTAGACATAAGCCTATGTTAAAACTATTTCAACATTTAGGTTTTATTCTGTGCCAGAATTTCTGGCACAAGTGTGTAGCTTCAAATGGCATGTTCCTACTCTATTTTAAACAGCTAGGCATAAGTAGTCAACTGTTTGAGAGTCAAAATAGAATATGCAACTCCAATTAACACTAATGGGAGCTGTATGTTTATTCAGCTACACATGGTGCTAAAAATGTACTTCTTGGCCCATAGCTTTAAAGTAAGAAAAAAATCATGTTCTGAAATGTAAAGGGAAAAAGGTTCATGTTTCAGACATTTTCACAGTGTGCAAAAAAAGATTATTATAGTGCAGTTGTTATAGGCAGTATAAACTGCTACATAAAGGCAAATCGGGCCTGCAATAAAAGATCTGATCACCAAATAATCATTTCTGTGTCAAGCCTCTTACACTGATATATAAACCGAATCAAGGCATTTGCATGGATAGAATATAGTGGACATAACTCACAGCTAAATCTTGAAACTTGCAATCAGCAATTATTTCAAAAAGTTTCCAAGTGCTCTGCATCATCTAAAGCAAAAGTATCATTCTAAAGAGGGAATCTGAAACCATCTGTGTTTGTTAATATGGCCTTAAGTGTTAAATTTGCTGTTGCTGTCTTGAGCTATGTCAAGACTGTTTAAATAAAAGCTGTGACTTGCTAAATCCTGTCCCTAGCTAATTAAAACCATGAGTTTGAAGTATGTTGCTTAATACATTCCCTTTACTCACTGTTCACTGTTGATACACTTACTAAAGAATTGCACAATACAGGACACATTCTGTTGCGTTAGACGCCCTGAATAAGAAATGAAAATGTGGATTTAAGAGAATTCTTAGAATACAAAAAAAAAATCAAACATACTGCTGTTATTAAAGGGAGGAGGGACTTCATGAAAATGCAGAAAATTCCTTGGTTTTCAAAGAAATTTATTTATTTATTAATGGCTAACACTCCTAAATATAAATCAGACAAATGCAGGTTATCATCTAAGGGAGATGCTTTATAAGAAATTGTTTTCAGCATTGGAAGATGGACAAAATCCAACATTTAAAATTGAGAAAAAAAATCGTAAACACAATTCCAGGATGAATTCAAAGCACTTATTAAGTAAGGCACATACCAGCTTCTTAATATGGCAGATCTTTTCTTTTAATTAGGATTTGAGATAATCCAGAAACAGCACTATGGCTGTGTGCTCCCTTCCGTTTTAGGAAGACACATTGTCACTCAGCTGTTTTAGTTACAGACTGGTTGCATTAAGAACTGGTTTTTTACAGTGAGGAAGATGTTTTCAAGTCCAATACATTCAAAAGGTGCTAATAACTTAGTGCGACCAGTGCAAGATACTATCAGTAGAGAGGATCCTGCATATAAAGTTCACACACGAGAAACTTCTGAGCATTGATTAAGTTTAGATCTGAAGCCAAACTTCATCATTATGGTTCCTCTGTGTCCATCAGTCAGCTTTCTTATGCAGCTGTAGCAAATTACAGTTGCAAAAGCATTATCTATCAGTTATTCAAGAATGGCTAATGATTGCGCATCAGAGAAAAGCCCTTTAAGTCAAAAGAGATAAAAAACATATTCTGGCTGCTGTCGGAGTATACAGCTCTTTGACAGTAACACATATCGCAGATATACCATGCAGAAGGGAAAGAGAGATACTGGTTCACACCCACACAAGCCACAAACTTCTTAATGTTAAAAATTTTCACCTTCCCAGAGGCAATGAATTCTTGGCTCATCCAAAATATCTGAGACAATTATCAGTCACAATCCATGTCCCTGAAGCTTTTTCTTTAGCAAGAAGCAGCTTGTGCAACCAGGCAGCGTTCTACTTCTCTAGCAAATATTAGTAATAAAAGTAATAGCTCTTCATATCCTACAAGTTCTACACTGCATTTAGTTATTTGTAATTGCAAACTTTTCAAGTCAAGGATAGGTTTGTATTTTGAAGGTAGCCTTAGTGCATGGGGACCTAACCATAGGTTCAGCTGTAAAATAAATGAGTAACAAATGGCATTTATTGAGAGTAATCGAGCAGCGAAATAAGAACAGTACTCTTCAATCTGCGACCTTAAGGTCAAAAGAATATTTCTTCATCCTAAAGAGGACATCAGGGAGCTGACCATTTCCACTGAATGGATACAGGGATTGCAAAGATATAGACTTCATTGCCAATCATCCTAAAAAAGCCCCACCATGTAAATGGGGACCAACTGTCCAGTGGTACACTGACACAAAGACCACTGTGTCCCCTTCACCAGAAAGTACGTACAGGTAAGGAGAAAGTCTCTCTGAACACGTGTAAGAAGGAGAAAAGTGACAGCATGGGAGATGCTCCAGATGTCCCAGTCCAAGTTTCATCTGAGACCTGAGAGATCTCAGGATATGTTCTGTTTGCAGTAATGTTTTCTTGCAGTCTCAAGAAAGGGGGGAGGGAGAAAATAAAGTAAAAAGGAAAGAAAACACAAAAGGCAAACAAGAAAAACAAGGGAAAACCCCCCAAGAAAACAAATTTTAAAAATGAAGGGAAGATTTTGTAAACTTAGAAAAGTTCTTATTTACATAAGACCTACATTCACTCTGATTTTAATGGAATTACTTCAGCTTACAGTTGTGTGATCAAGAGTAAGATAAGAATTGTAGTTCAGTCTAACTGTATTTCTGAACTTGCTTTCAGCCTGAAATACCCATACATCAGTGCAATGCACAGAAGCTTTAATGCAAAACCTGCCCTTATCTTTTTCAATACAGTACCATGTCTATTATATTCTACAACTTCATTAGCATGAATAAATTCAATCAATATTTCAGCAAAGAATGAAAGTCAATTGTGCTTCTTATTCATAACCTCTTAAGGAACACAGTACTGTACCAATGACAGCCTCACACAGCTTTAGTAGAAGGTGTCTAAAGTAATTATCTGTGGACAAACTAGACTATTTTATATACTTTTTAATGAGGAACTTCCTGAAATAGTGAGCCATTTAAAAGTCAAAGGATTATCATGACAACTTTTATGTGTACTGTGTTTCTCAGGCCAAACTCGGCAGCAGTGTGCCTGCATATACATCCACTAACATTAGTGGAATTACGTCTCCTTGCAACGGGGTTAAATCGGAGCTCACGTAACCATGAAAAGTTAAAACACTGCTAAAGTCAGGTTGTTCACAAGGGGAAGAACACAGCCCTTTAACTAAGACATAGATCTTCCATAGCTTATTTATCATTAACAGAAAGTGCTTTATAGCACTGCATAGAGGTTGCCATAAAACAACATTTTAAGGCGCTCTCAACCATATTTCAGCCATAAATGTCCTATAGACATAGGAAGGAAAACTACCAAGGTTCAATATTATCATCTTTATTACAGATGACCTCACTATTGTGTTCTCTATAAAGAAAAAATATTAAACCATTAACACAGTCTGAATCCTAAATTAATACAGGTTTACTACTCATATCTAGATCTAAATGGCCTTAGTTGCAGTGTAATTATTTTTCTGTGAAAATTTTGTTGACAGCCTCATTAACAGTGATCAGACCAGAATAAATGTTACCTCTTCCACTAAAAATGCGACTTCACTGGCAGAGTGTGCCATATATTAGTACACATCCATCAGTGATTCAGTTTCCAGTGAAGTTTTATAATGAATGATATATTAAAAAACAAGGCACAAATTAATGAAGTCAGTCATTTCACTATGTTTTACAAAGCTTAAACAGCTGAAACAGCTATACTGTTTAATCCAGATATTTCTATTCCCCTATACACTACTTCTCAAAAATAGTCCTATTTGCCAGTATGCTTCCAGAATACAAAAATATTACAAGCTGTATCACTGCAGCCCATAAAGATTCTTATAAAAATCCAAAGGAAACAGTAGAAAAAATAATATTACTTATTGTTTCATTATTTTTATATAAGATTAATATGTTTGATACCCAAATATATTTCTGCTTAAATGGCAGCTCTATACATCCTAAATCTAAAAAGCCCCAAGGCAATTTCTAATGCCTTGTGTCAGAGTATGGCAACGGCAACAGTTCTCATTTTTGAGCCTATTCTACCTCATTATTCTACTGGAACTTCACAGAATTTGCCTGACTTACTGAAATGTTCTGAGATAAAACCCACATGATTTATGAAGACGGGCATTTTTACTTGAACACAGCAGATTTAAATCATTAAAATGGCTTTCTTACGTTGGAAATAGTTCCATCCACAAAAGTCATATTTCAGTACAAAGCAGTGTTACTCTGAAAATGGTTTCCCGTCATACAGTGCTTTGAAAAGGACTTTCTCTTATTTGCTCTGGAAACCACATTTTGCCTTGTATAAATAATAATGATTGCAGCAGATTAGATAAAAATGCTGTATTTTTTTTAAACTATTTGAAAATCCCTCCTTACTAATTTAATTATTTCTTCTAATTGTTTATTAATTTTTTTTGGTCCTCTGGGAGGTACACACAGAATTTCTTCTTCTAGTTTTAACTGTAACGTAGAGGGCACATGACTACAGTCACTATATGGTTGCACCAAAACAGACCTGTGAGTACCGTTCTGCAGTAGGAACGTGTCTCTATTGATCGTGGCAATAAGCTCCCAGGAATTTGCCTAAAATCCTGAACGCCTCTAGGTCTCACTACTGTAATAGGCCCCAGGTTATTCTTTCTTTTTCTTTTGGCTATTATTGTTTCTCAAATGGGTAACACAGAAATCAATTACAGAAAGTTATATTCTTGGTGGTTTAGGCATGAAAGAGGGCCTAAAGAGATATGCAAGCTACGGCGACAGTATATTCTTATTATTCACCTTGATACAGCTTTTGTACATTGTGCTCATCATAGTTCAATAGTACCTGACAAAACTAATGCTAGTTTTCATCTAACACTAGCTTGTGATGTGAAATAATCTGTGTGTGTGAACATGCTTTTAAGCACTACAGTGCACCAAAGAATGAGCTGTTTTCAGCTAACGTTGAGCCACTAATGATTTTAATGAGAGTGCCTTCTGGATTCATATTTTTTTCATAAAATACATCACACTAAAACAAAATCAATGAGAAACATTAATTAGGGCCTTTTTAGACGCCTTCTGTGGTGTTGTTTTTCTTTTGAGAAGCACCAGATGAAGAATGCTGTGCTTTATTTAAGCTAAGTTGTTTGACATTTAGATGAGAGAAAAAAGAGAAAAATACTAACAAACACAGGAACAATTTTTGACAGCTCTTTGTCATGCAAGAGAGAAAAAAGGGGACCGACTGTGAGATACTACTTTGAAGCCCTGGAAATTTGTAATGAAAAATTTAAGATACAAGAGAGGAAGAAAGATGAGCTATTCATTTGGTTCTGCATATATTAACACTTGTAATTCAAACTAAAGGTTTGCTATGTGTTTTCATAATTTTGACTCTAATAAATATCTTGGAGAATTGCTTTGATATTCTAAGATCATGCGTGTAGCTTGCATCCATTAAGAAAAATGGGGAACAATCATCATCAGCCCTCTTGGCACTAATGAGAAGGTCATTGCTCTTTAATTATCACAGACATGAAACTGAAATATTTCAAAGGGTTTGTAGAATACAGTAGCTATGGGCAAAGCTGTGTATCTGTTTATAAGTCTGTCTGTCCCACAGCAAATCAAGCAGGACGTGCATCTTCAATACTGTAGCCTCTCTGCTTTTGTGTATATTTAATTTTCAAGTTTGTATCACTGTTTCTTGCACATTGGATTAATCTGGGAAATTTAGACCAGCTATTAGCAGGGGCCGAGTAGGAGGGAGGAGGGCAGGGAGAGGCGGAGAAAAAGGGATAGAGATGTGAGAATAGTAAAATGTTCCTCATCAGGAGGTATTGTGAAATAAGTACTAGTGTGTTGTGTGACCTTATTTCCCACAGTAGGGGTGTTAGGAAGAAATAGCAACGATGAGGTATTGCAGGAAAATATTAGCAAATTAAAAATTTGTGGTTGGCATTGGTTGTGATCTCACTCATATTTCCACCCTTGCAAAGGAAGTGACTACAGGGGGAACAGATACAGTTGAAGCAAAGCAGGGGGTGGAACAAAAGTGAGTTTTTCCCTTTTGGTTCTGAATTCTCCAAAACAATTTCCTCCTGCTCTGGTACAGAACTAAAATAAATCTCTGTGTTTCCACCTAATAAGTTTACATCAGATAAATTATATTGACCCATTACAAAATCTGGAATTACTTCAAAATTAAATAGACTATTTTAACTTCAGTAAACAGTAAGCAGCCTCGTCTTTCATGCAAGTGAAAGACGAGTAGAAAGAGAAATTTCCTCTCTCTGAGGAAGAGCGAGAGGAAAGAGGAAGAGACAGCTTTTGTATATGATTTCCATTTTGTTTTGTACAATTTAGAGTACTAATGCTGAACAGCAACCTTCACACTTTTTGCTCTATTTTTACCTTTGAGAGCAGTCACATTCCCAAAGGCAGGGTCAGAGTAGAGAGGGGGGTGGGGGATAAAGCATTCAAAATGCCAGCAATCAATGCCCAGTCTCCTCTGGATGCTTTGTTGTAAATGGAAAGTTATGGCAAATAGGCAAAAATAGCTTCTAAATCTAAAATTCACAGATATTTGTCATAATTCAGACTGTTTCTATTTGCCAGCTTTGAAAGATCGATACTGAAATTTCAACTCATATTGACTTACAGAACCCGGATTTCTAAATTTTCATTACTGAAATCTGATGTTAACATTTCAATAGTTTCACAATGGCAAATCTTTACAACAAATGAAAAAATTACCTTCCTCCAACCCTCATCTTGAAAGCCACCTTAGGTGGAATTGCATTAGGTGAGGAAGGAATAATTTTCCAAGTTATTTCCAACAGAAATTCCAACCAATTCTTTTCACAGAGTTTGATCTTTCTGTGGAAATGCAAATTCCTTTTCCTCCCCCGACAGATGTCAGGCCAGAAAAATTTCTGGGGACTTTTAAATTCTAAAAGCAAAACCCACCACCCTATATTTTTCAGTCTTTTATAATACTTTACACACTGAAAGGTAGAGAGAAATGTCATCATAGAATCATCATAGAATTGTTTGGGTTGGAAGGGACCTTAAAGATCACCCAGGTCCACCCCCCTGCCACAAGCAGGGCCCCCTCCCACCAGCCCAGGTTGCCCCCAGCCCCGTCCAGCCTGGCCTGGGACACTGCCAGGGACGGGGCATCCACAGCTGCTCTGGGCAGCCTGGGCCGGTGCCTCATCACTCTTCCAGTAAAGAATTTTTTCCAACTGTCTAAAGGATCATGGGCAAAGTCAGTATAGAGTAGTAGCTGCACAGATCTTGTGTGTTCAACTGGTGATACAAATGCAAAGCATGAGGGACTGGTAGATACCCTGAAACCAGGTGAAGCGGCCTAATCCCCACAGAAGGCAAGTCTCCAATTAAGTGATTCTGACCATTAAAAAAAAAAAAAAAAAAAAAAGATTTCCCTATTAAAAACTAACGTAAACATTTTCATAGGAGTTTTCCCTTAAGATCTACATACATAACATTGTACAAAAAGATCAGACCACCTTTTTCAGAGAAAGGCTCAAGTAATTATTTCCAGGGTGACTAAAATGCCTGACTTGATATGGTCAAAGCAGCAGCATAGCCTATATCTGAACTGAGATACATATCTGAACACCCAGCTCGAGAAACGTTTTTTGGCCTTTCTCCTTCCCACTTTCCTAAGAACCTGCTTTCCACATTAAAGAAATTTGTTGCATGAACCAGATGGGGAACACAGTGTACCTCCCACAAGTACTGCAGATGTACTGCTCACACCTGGAGAGAGACAATTTTAATCTGTAAATCAAGCAGCACAAAAAGCACCAGGGAGCAGCTTTCCTCTTTCAAAGTATTATCCTGCTGGAAATATTTAGCAGGTTCCCAAATACTTCTCATTTACAGTATTTTCTCTCCTAAAAACACAAAACCAAAGTATAACTTCTCAGTACTACATTCCTTTTATATATTTGTCCCTAGCTTTATACAGCTCAATATCCAGAAATATAAATTACTTTCTATTTATGTAGCTAATTTATCCAGATCATTCTTAATTATACTGCCCCCTGTTTTTACTACTCTTTGCTTTGTATCTTTGGCAACTTAAATTCTTTTCCGTATGTTTTTTCCTCTTGATCATTAAGACATAAAGCAAGCGAAATTAGTCCTAAAACCGATCCTTGTAGCACTTATTTTTTCTCCACCTCCTCATACCCTGAACTGACAACTCACAATTACCTTTTTGCCTTTGGTATCAAAGTACTTTAAAAAAAAATAAATCATCACTTCATGTAGTAGATCCCTATACAATACTTAGAAAACTTGCATGTGATTAGAAAAGCCTTTTGTGCAGCATTCTATCAAAAAATGCTGAAAGGAAAGGAAAACAGAAGAATGTTCACAACGTTACAGGACGAAAGATGATAAAGTAACTTTTACCAGAGACAGTTGCATGAGATTTTGACAGCTGGTGGGGGTGGGGGATGGGGAATTGCTATTATTTTAATCTCTTAACAATGGAAATGCCACTCAATGGACAAATAACATAGCTTGCTACTCAAGTTTTCTATTGCCTCAAATCATCTCCTTCTGCCAGTTATTACCAACCCTTCTTTCTCCTTCAGCCCTGCACCACATACAACCCTGAAAGCTGCACCTACCATTGAAAAAGAATACTCCACATTTGAAGCATCTGCTTTTCTTTGTGGACTCCCCATTTCACTGTGATTAACATCACAGATGACAAAAAAATTTCCACTTATGAAACAGAAAGTGGCTGCTCAGTTCATCCCCATTGCTCCCACAAGAACCAAGTATCTTGGTAGACATTCATGGAAGGCACAGCATGTTTCCAGAACTCAGCTAGTAGAAGAAGAAAACAATTGGATAAAACTCACAGGTATAGAGAAATTAAAACTTCCTGGAAGTACACAAAACCGCGTCGAAAAGGTACAGTTTGCAGCAGTTACATGGGTCTACTTAAGTATATCTGAAAATCCAAGCCATGAGATCTGATCTACCCTCTGGGAAAAGCTTTACACGTTGAAGGCAGAGGTTGTTCTGTAGTTACCCACTCTCAGGGTTAACTAGTGTCTGAAGTAGACAAACATACTAGTTGAAGAAATTAAGCTCTTTCTTAAGAAATCATGAAAAAAACCCCAAAACTTAAACTTACTTATTTAGAAATAGAAACACTGTGAAAGCTCATGAAAATAAGGCTGCTTGAGCTGTAAGGCAATGGAAAACCTGAGCATGAGGCAATGAATTCCTAGATCAACAGGGGCCTAAAGGGGCCAAACCCCGCACCTATTAATTTCATGCCATTGGCTTCAGTAGGGCCATATCCAATAATGACAAGTGATACTCCTGGTGCGGTTGTTTTTATGTTGTGTTAATACAGTGTTAAGCCAGTTGTTTAAAACTGCTTTGCAGTAATTAAGTAATGGCAGTTACTGTTACATGTGTTTATTAGTAAAAAATAGTAAAGGGCTGTTGCTGTTCTGTTCTTTATACGTGGCCTAAGGGACTCTAGTTTTTGTACTCCCCAAAGTGCCCTCTCATTACTGAACTAAACTTGCCAATAAAATGCCACAAGGGATAAAGGAGTTTATTTTTTTTCAGTGGGGTGGGAGTTCAGCTGAACCTGAACATCACCAGAACGACAGCTGCTGATTTCTTGCAATGGGAGCAGCAAGCCATGCAGGGAGGGCTTTCTATGCTGCTCTCCGCTCGCTTTCACATTGCGGCATCACTGCGACACAAGAGGTGTGTAGGCGGATGCTACAGTTTTCTTCCTACTTTATTTCTCTTCAAGAATACTAAACACTGCTGAAGTCAGCAGTAACTTTTCAAATGCAATGTCAGAAATCTGTAACACAACAAGCATGGAGCTTTTTCTAAGGCAACACAAGTATTACAAAAACGATCACAAAACCGAAGTCCAAATCTACTTCTTCACTGTATTTGTTAGAAAAGACAAAAACAGGCCTGAGCTTCTATCCCCACATGTAGCCAGAGCCCAACTCAGTTAGCCTCACACGGGGCACCAATTGTTGCAGCACAAACTAGTAGGTTGCAACAAGACTCTTACCCGTAGATCAGAGTCTACTATCTGTGCTGTAGCTTCTTCCTCCGGAGGCCAGACCACACCGCTCCTCCTCTGTCCAACCCCCTCTCCCACAATCCTCAGGGCTATTTAACCACTTAGCAGACAAGCTACAGCTCCACATCGTCCATGTCAATCAACCCACTGCCTTCAAGGCAAGGCCACAGCTGCATGTTATCAATACTAATCAACCCACTGCCTTCATTGCTCTACAACCACATACCTTACACACCCCTTTAACAGGAGTGTGAGATCAGCAACACGTAAAAGCTTTATGTTCATCATTCTGACATTTGTTTACTAGGCAGCAACAATATGGAGAAAGTGCCTGAAACCCCAGGCTGAATGAAATTATGGCTGTTCAAAGCATATCTTAAAAAGACTGCGTCATAAAAACAACCCCACAACTTAAGCCCCATGAAGGATAACCGCACAGATTGCCATGAAACATTCAAGGATCTAAAGATCAAGTGGCTCCATTTTTCATTTAAGAAAGGAAGTTCACTCCTTTTATTTGCTGACTTCTTCCAATCACTAAGCAATAAAAAGTGAACTTTATTTCAAGTAGGCAGCCTACAACTATGATAATATGAGCAATATAATCATCCCATGTCAAAGGAATATTCCTTATATTTACATTTATATTCTACATCATCTTTTAGTTTTCATATGAATGTTTTCTGTGCACTCCAGTTTTGATATATCTTGCCATAAGGAGAATTTTAGTAAGTTCTGAATAAAAGTCTGGCAAAGATGAGGTATGTCTAAAGGTAGCATTTTCAGCAAGCTGAGTAACATGCAATAGCTACAATATAGTAAGATGATTTCTCTGGTCAAGACTAGCTTTCAGCAAATCATTGTCTCATAATACCATGGCTCCAGTATTTTAAAGACAATTTTGTCATAAATTCTAGTTCAAATGCTGCCAGTGAGTAAATCCTATGCATGTCTGACTTAAAATTCAGAGGGTGATAGTCTTGAAGATTCTTGTTAAACTGTTTTCTTTCTCTTGGACTCCTTATTTGAAGCATATTTTTAATTATGCATCATTGCGCACACATAAATTCATTTATGTATATTAATTTTTGCTCCACTTAGCAGAGTGGTCACTTAATTAAATGTCTTCAGTTGTTCTAATGAAAAGAAAAAAAAAACACCACAGCTTTAACGGAATATTGTAACACTATACATTTAAACATACTATTTGTTGCCTTTATTTCAGTCCATTTGTAACACTGATACTAGGACATTTGTGGAACCAATATTAAAAAGTAATATACTTTTCTAAAGCCCCTAGACTGTTTAGCAGATTTTTAAATTGAAATCAAAATTATACAGATTTTTCATTCTGATAATTTTACCAATTCACTAATTCTTTAATCTTTACAGGTCATTGAACAGCTTCACATTAATGAGATGTAGTTAAGAACAAATTTTACAGTTTTTCTTTTTTCTCTCTTTTTTTTGAAAAATGTTGCATATCATTTGCAAATTAGAAAGAACTTGTTCCATTTATGGTACATTTATTTAAAATAATCGAATGCATGAGAGCCAGCTGAACACTGTGTGCAATGATGCTTTAAAACAAATTACCATTTATTTATAAGGAAGAAATAGACTTTTAAAAAGCACACAGACTGAATTTCATTATTAATGGTGTTCTCCATGCAAAACCGATTTCTTTCAATAAGGTACAAAACCAAGAGAAAACTCAAAGAAAAACCAGGAAGAAAGCCTATCGCAGGGACACGCATATTTTGCATATTAGAAATTTGTAAAACATGAACAAAAGTCTTGAGATGCATGGATGAGGAATTTCAGTGGCAACTTCTCTGCAGCTGCTGGACAGTCTCAAACTATACAGTAGATACTGTATTTAAAAAGAAGTCAAATTACTCAACATCAGCATGTTAAAACACCACTTTTTTTTCCAGTATGCACAGTGTATTCGAGAAACACTTCTAACATCAGATGCCTGAAAGAATCAATATTTCAAAATTATCGTAGACTGTAATTTCATGCTGTGGAAACAGTGAAAGGTAATTACTTTGGCTCAAGTATGTTAAATTACTATTATTCTATTCTAAACTGAATAGACTGTTTATCTTTCTAAACAGCAAGTTAACCCCCTAGGGTTTCTTGGGCCAGGTTTGGTGCATACACACATGTGCACACCACCCATGAAAGTCAGCTCCTGGCCCAGAGGTCCATTGTTATTCAGTCAAGAAAAATTAACTTGCTGAAGATTAAAGTTACATCTCTTAGCTGGATGTTTTGACTGCTGTTCAACAATTCTCTAGGCTCGTTTCTAAAAGCCTGCAAAATGTGCATTTGACTCCCTCTGGAACTCGAATGAAAAGCATTTTATACTGTTTATAAACAGTTATTTCATTGCAGAAGAGCAGCAGTCAGGAACAAAGATTTATTTTTTTTTTTCTTTGGTTGAGAGAATAATTGAAAACTGTAATTCCATGAGTACGTGTCTTATAACTTCAGCGTGCTCATTCCCTTGCCCTTTAGCTCCCTCTCTGATATTTTATCAGCTAGAATCTGACCCGTAGCATCACAGCTCAGTATAAAGGGGTACCACACGTTTCTTGGTTAATTTTAAGAGGTATAGATGGAAACCTAAGCAAATTTTCTTTCAAGTCAGCTTTTGGAAAGGCTCAGAAAATACCTTAGGTTCAAAGACATATGAACTGTTTGGCAATAATTACTACACACCTGACAATTCCAGAAAACTTTTTTATGTAGAAGAATGACGTACATAAAGCTTGGAACTACTGTTACTAATTAGATTGCTGTTAACAGTCAGCAATATCAATGCTTGACTGCAAATTCATATCTGGCCAGTGATCTGACAACAATTCCAAATTACTTATTAGTGATTTTCACAACAGGAGGTGCTTTGTAAAAATCTAAACTAATTCCTTTTTCTCTCACTGAAATAGCTATTTCCATGACTCCTGAACTACCAAAATTTTTCTGTGTAGCTGCCAGCTATTGTAATTGATGAGATTCAAAGGGTTTTTTCTTCTAATAATCTTCCTCACAAAATTTCTTAGCAAAAAAAAAAAAAAAAAAAAAAGAAAATCAGAGATCCTGGGGCCTGTTTTCAGCTCTGCAGTCAGCTCCTCTGATGACCTTGCTTTCCACCTATTCTGATTTTTCACTCTTGCAGCCTTGGGGAGTGACATGGTCTCTGCATAACTTCTACTCACTCATTTTAATACTGCCTTCCCACAGCAAAGGACCACTGAGATGTGGCAGCTTCTCCGAGCCTTCATTCGCTCACTCGTTCTTCACTACCTTACTACCAAATGGGGAGAGAACAACCTGCGCAGGGTTAGCCTGCCCGCTCTCACCACAGACCCTAACACGGCAGTTTACAGCTGCAACAGCAAGTTCTGACAGCAGATCTCAGGGTTCAGAGTAGCCTGTAGGGAAAAATATCTATCCTTCCCTTTACCACTCCTATTTGCTTCCATTTCTCTAAACACAGGAAGAAGGCAAAGAAACCACAGAGCTCTGGATGAAGAGACACGAGATGAAAAAGTAAAGACAGAATACATAGAGAGGGGGGAAATGAAAAGAACATGTTCCTGGGAGAACGCTTTGGAAAGTTCAACTTGCTCTCTGCTGCTAGCAACCTGACGATGTAAGGAAGAGAAAGTGCATGATTGTCTAGTTTCCTCCTCTGTTAGCTCCAGCATAAGGAAAAGACACACTGCCCTGCAACATCTGAAAGATAATGGTCTGCCTTCAAGTACAACAGCTTCTGAAAGCCCCCATAATGGACTTCTTATTATGGCCTACACCACAATTAGGCCATTTCTAAGACACTTCTCATTTCTTTTGGTCTACTCTCATCCAGTATAAGATTTGCACCCTTTTCTTCATGCACTGGCTAATGGAAAGTGCTTAATGGAGCCACTATAAGTAAGTTTTTGTCTGAGAATCTGATTTCAGCAGAGCTGAAGTTCTAGAAGTTTCTGTCCAGCCAATGTGATTGAAACCAAAGTACCTCAAGTTGAATTTAAATCACTTGTGTAGCAGTACTTTTAAAAAATGGTTTGCCTTGTGATGATAAAGCCACGGAGTTACATTTTGCACAGACATAACTTATTTTACCTCTAGCACCCAAGTAATGTAAGTTTTTATATTTGTAGTTTTTGTCCTATGTGCTTGAAGCATAACACTCATGCAACATTAAAAAAATCTTTACACTCGAGCCTAATTCTAATACAGATGGATGGACAACGCCTATCTATGCCTTTCCCATTAAGGGAAAACCCGTAACATTCACTGTACATCCAAGCATGAAGTTTTATTTGGAAATTGAGAGAATAACAGTACAAAAATTAGGAAGGGGCTTAACCTTACCCATCAACAAGTTCTACAAACAATCAAGAATATACAGGAAAACTATTTCCCTCAGTTATCAGTCCCTGTTTCTTAAGATTATTTCCCCACTAAGGTTATTTGTGTTGAAACAACTAAGATCAGCTTTCTAAACTGCAAGTTCTCTGCACAGAGCTGCAGTACACGGTCTGCCTCAATAAGTCATAAAGAGTGGTTGACCTGAAGACTCCTTTCTCCTCTTCTGAAAAGAATAATGTCCAGCTATTTGGCAATGCTAGCTTTGGCATTTTTCACTTCATTCTGGAATAAATCTGGACTATTCATTACCCTAGTGCATTGTCACAGCCCTGATGCTTGTCACCACATGGGCTGGGCACTGGAGCTGCACTTCCACTGCCTCAACCTCCACATGGCTTACAAACCTCCTTCCAGTGAGAAGCAAACCTGCAGAGTCCCTGGGGGAGAGTCCAGGCTCCCAGAGCTGCTGAGACGAATCTTTCTGTTTACCGTGGTCATCAAGGGAAACAGTGTGTTGTAACTAATAAAACAGCTGTGAAGCTGTCTTTAAAAAAAATAGGCAGAATAGCTCTATGGATATACTGAGATGCCAAGGCAATAGTAAAAATAATAATAGACTCATGTACGCTTTATTTTGACAAGAAAACACAAACTATTGTTTTCTCTTTGGTACCAGGTAATATTTATGAAGAAATCATTGAGAAAGTAGTTGCTGTAGAAGAAAAAGAAAGCATTTGAATCCCGCTACTTATAGATCAAATAATAGAAGCAATTCCGAGGAAAATGTAAGATGTCACAGTCCTTTGATAGTTTTAGAAAAGGCAGTCACAACTCACTGACGGAAGACATTAGTTAATATTTTAGGGCTATAACCAATGACAATAACTTCTGGACAGATATAAACTGCTGGAGAAAGCCTTAAAGGAGGCACAAAACTTTCTCTGGTATTAATTTATTACCAGATGATAGTTTACCCAAAATAATACCAATCAGTAATTTGGATCATATTACTCCTGCAATTAGGACAGAACTCTATGTCAGTGTAAATACAGATCCATGCAAAGCAGTGTAAACAACCTTTGCCATCTTCATGTTCACTCTCTTGTCCTCCGGCCAGAAAATTGAATCTCTTTTTCTTTCAAAAATTCAAAGCTAGTCTTGCCATAGTCTATTGGAATTGGGCTGACAAATTCTCTAAGCCCCAGGGATTTGTCCTTGCAAAATTACATTCTTCAAGTCAACAGAGTCTTCTGCTGAAGGAGTCTTTGACTTAAAAGCAGAAGAATTGGGCAATATCCCCAATCTAATGCTCATACCAGTGTTGTAGCTTCACAAACTAGCTGCATTCCTTAGAATGATGGTAATCAGTATCGCTATTGGAAGCGTACATGCAGTAACCACAATAAAATAGATTGTGGGAGAAGCAAAGGTAGTTGCAAGAGAAAAGAAAAGCCCCTGTTCTACATTTCTCCTCAGCTTTCCAAGTAAAGGCTGCTTCACATCATAAAGACATGAAATCTGTCCTGAATGCAGTCTCTCGGGAATGGACTGAATGCAATATTCCAGATTAGGTAATCTATGCAATATTTCATTGTGTGCCCAGCTCCAGGTTGCACTCTTATTCCAGACAGCGCTCTGTACTCCTCTGAGCAGCCAGCTACTTTTTTGTCTGAAAAAGTCCATCTCCTGTGAGACTCACCTCAGATAAGCTGGGTGGTCTGAGGGAATGACCCAGCACAGGCATTCGTGTTGACACCTCGCCTCAAGCCCAAGCTGGGCGTTTTTGCCTGCATCACTGATACTCCTCTCCACTGCAAAAATGGCAAAGCCCAAGGAAATTCTCAGCAAGTAAGCCAGATCAAGGAAGCGTTTTTACAAAATACTCTTCCTCGGTCAGCACATCTTCACTTCCAGTATGGTTTCTCAATAGAAACAAACCCTGTTTTTCTTGGGCTACAGGAGGATTCCTGTGTCTCTTCAGGGCCCTGCAGCTCACCATAATGTGCCGATACAGGAGCACAGCCTGGCCCCATGCTGCCTGCCAGCCAGCCAAGCCACACAGCCCAGCAGCCCCTGCCCCCATGGGCTCTATCCCTTGAGACACCCATTGCTACCATGAACCACTCTTCCCAAAAGAACATGTCACAACCATGATCAAACAAAAACATCCTAACAGTATCCACCACAGTCACAAAAAGGACCTCTATCCACTTAGGCCAGCTTTAGAGAAAGTCAGCATATAAATAGAAAAAGTTATAGCTATAGTTATCATTGCAATACTTAAAACCACCCCTTCAAGTTATAGAATAACCATGTAATTGCAATAGTACCACTTAAGTTTTCACATCTTTTCATGCATCTTCCAAGCTTTCTAAACCCACTCTGAATAACAGCATCTCACATGATGCCCACTGCCTACCTCATCACGCCTATCCTTAAGTGGTCTTCCTGTTTCTCTCAGAGGCATGTTCTCAGAGCTCTGCTGTACTCAAAAGCATTTGCAACAATAAATATTTCTCTTCAATTTGCAGTTTTCTTAACAAAGTGCTGCCCTTCTGAACAGAACCACATGGTTCTGCTTTTTTCCCCAGATACTTAAGTGGATGTCTCATTAGAATGGGTTTATAACAGATACTGAACTTGCTTCTGAAGTTCTGCCAAAAAATACTGCAGATTGCATGGAGATTCAACAGCTTGGGATGCTCCCACTCCCCCCTTGCTCACCCATTAATGAATTGATCAATGTTATTATGGTGACGTTATGCTCTGTCACAAATGTCTTCATAGCATTCAGTTTTGCACATCTATTAGGTGAGAGACCAGGGTCAATTAGGAAACAGAGGTAGGCAGCTGTTGAGGCAAGAACAACTGGAAGCTAAGCCTGGGTACATCCATCCACTCAGTTTGCCTGTAAGAGCAAAACTGGAGCAACGTGCAAAGCAGCCAGCTACAAGGTAAGCAGGTAGATGAGAAAAGAAGATTTTTAAAAGTTTCATATGTCAAAAACTGAAGGGAAATGGAAGAAGGAAAAGGAAAGGAAATCCAGAAAAGGAAGGAAAAGAAATGATTCAGCATGCTTTTTTCAGAAGAGGACTGGGGACTGGTCATCGGACAAGACTAATCAAGCCCAGAGAATTCAGGCATTGAACAGAATCCAAGCAAGAACTAGGATTAACTAGGGCAGGCACCTAGGATGAGGATATTGTAGTGACCATAGCATCTATTAAGAAGTTAATTACACCACAGAAAAAATGGTGCCAGGAAAGGATTTTCCTGCAACAGGATAGCTGACAAAATAGTTCAAACTGCTCAAAACAAATAATCTGTAGCAAAATTTAATCCAGCAGGGGACTTTTATACTATGTGTCTTACATTTATATGTAAAATAATGCATTAATGTTTTCAGAACAGATCTGCATTTTAAAACTTACAACTTACTGTAACCTTCACCATTTGTAGAGACTGGTATCAGCAGGCAGTCATACTATAACATGAAAATGGATATACAATAAAAAAGTTGGAAGAGACCTCTGAAGGTCATTTGGTCCAAACACCCTACTATACACAGGGCCAGAGACAAGGTTAGAGAAAACTTCAAAAGTTAAAGCGGGTTTCTGAGGGCCTTGTTCAGTTCTGGTTTTCGTTACCTTCACAGACGGAGATTTCACAGCTTCTCTGGGCTCTTGTACCTTGTATCTTGTTTGAGCACCTTCAGTGTGAAATTTCCCCAGTATCAAAACAGGATTTCATATGTTGTAACCTGTGCCCATTGCCCCTTCTTCTCTTGCTCGACACATCTAAGGAAGATTCTGACGCCATCTTTAAAACTTACTAAGCAGCTGAAGACAGAAGTATGATTCATCTTCTCTTCCTCAGAACAAACTCTCAAGATGCTCCAAACCATGTGCTTCAGCCTCCTCCATGATCTTGGTACACCTCTGCTGGACATGCATCTCTTTACTTATGTCTACTGTCAAGCCCCAGACTTGAGACAGCGCTTGAGATGCTGTCTCCCTTTCACCAAAGGAAGGGGGAACAATCGCCAGGCTGCTCTCTTGCTGATACAGCAGTAGGTTGCTGACCTTTCTTGACACAAGTACACACAACTGACTTGGGTTTGACTTGTTATCAGCCAAGGCCCCAAGTGCTTTTCCACAGAAGTGCATCCTTGCCAGTCTGCCACCCCAGGTGCAGGACTTTGCATTTGGCTCTGTTGAAATCCATGAGATTAGTGCTGTCCCATTCCTCCAGCATGCCAAGGTTGCTCTGGATTGCCAGGCTTGCTCTCCAGCATAACGTCATCTGCAGAGTCCTGAGGGTACACACTCCATCCCATGTCCAACTTGGTAATAAAGACAGTGAAGCACATTGGCCCTAGTATTGAGTCTTGAGAAATGCAGCTAGGAACCAGCCTCCAGTTCAGCCTGTTGGTGCAGCCAGTTTCCCCCTGACCTTAGAGCTCACCCAGTTGGTCCATATTTCAATAAAACATAATAAACAGTTAAAACATGAGAGTACGCATATAATTAGGAACTGTTTCAAAGAGGTAGGCAGAAACAGATTCGCCATCCTGAAGAGAAGGGACCAAGCTACCCCTGCTGAGAAGGAGGAGCAGAGTCGAGAGGCCAGAAGACTGGGAGATCCCAGGGGAGAGCCTTTCCTCATGCCAGATTTGCCACCTGCCAGCAATAACTGCAGGGCACATCACATTCTTAACTTCTTCAGCCACACCAGCCAGCCTGAACCTTCTGGGGCCATGCACCAGCAATGGAGTGGCAGTGGGGCCATTTTGCTACCCACACAACTGCTTTTTGTAGGGTGACTGTAGTCAGCCTAGGTACTATTCTTGGTTCAACTTCCTGGCCGAGCAGTCTGTAGCCATAAGGTGCAAATTGTAAGCATGTCAAACAGGTGCTTAAAATTCACCAACATAAGTAAACATTAAAATTGTGATGTGCATAAACTTTTGTGGTTTTCTTTAAGCATGTATAAATATATAAAAATTCTTATTTACGTTATTTTCCAGGTAAAATAACGGCAATGTCTTTTTGTGACTTAAAAGAATCATACCACTTTAGCAAATGCCTAAATAACCCAAGTACTTGCACATATTGATCCTTCCTTTATTCCCCACAGATATTAGTTATTGCAGTGTTTTGGGCCAACTGAAAAGATGTTTCCAGTCATTTGCCATTGAAAGCTTATACTCTACTTTCTAAGACCTGCACTACTGCTTTTTTTCCTGTAAGGAAAAGCATTAGAGATCTTCCACATCCCCATTGTGAAATCTGTGTGCTTCTGCTTCACTTCTCAATCCAACTTAACATGTACATCTGTCCTGTTTTAGCAGTTGGTTGCTTTACCAAACACAAAAAATAAGAGTAATAAATGATTCTTGGTTTTAAACTAAGTCTAAGACATGAATAAAAATCCTTTTCTTCAAAGCTCAAAAGAGACCCTTTCATAACCACTTTTGACAGACCACAGAGGATGGGTTCTAGACATATTTTAAACAAGAGGTTGTAGATGCCAACTTTATTTCTCAAGTGGCTAAACCAGATGTATTAACTCAAATGGAACAAGAAAGAAAGATGCCTTCCCTGTCCCAACAAACCTATCATCATGAGAGCTGTGAGTATTACGTGTTCAATGTTCTGTGTGAAAGAATGAACAGTGAAAGCTTTCAAAATGAAGTCAGCTGTAAATGCATACTGTTTTTTGAACTTAAGATGCAAGCTCCCATGAAAGTTGGCCTTTTAAAAAGTTAGAGAACAACATTTGAAAAATGAAGGCATAGCATATATAAAATTTCTATATTTTTAGAGCAAATTCAAAGATGAATACATCATAATCTTGTTAAAAAGAGATTTTTCATTATACTTCTAGTTGTACTAATCTGATGTTTAAGGATGATGTGTAGATCCTTCTTGCTTTATATTTCAGAAAACAAGCATTGATTGGTCCCAATTCTAACACTGTTATCTTGAATTCCAGTATTTTTGGTATTTCTTTCAGAATGACATGTTTTGAAAGCAGCATTAATTTCAGAAGTAATAAAAAGACAAAATTGCTAGCTTCATGGTTGGAGAGAAAGGCTGGAAAACATTAACTCAATACACAGATAAATTTCCAGAATATATTCCAGTTGAAATAAATTATCTTTCTCACAGTAGTTATTCCAAAGCAAAGTGGCTTTTGTGCCATGATAAAGAAAACCACACAGAGGGATAGTCTTTAGCAAATCACATACCATTTCACATTTTTTGCAAAACATCTACAGTTCCTTATTCTCATGTAGATTAGACCTAGGCCTTTCAGGCTACACCTGGAATTTATGGAGAAACCTTTCCAGACCCTCATTTCAAATTTTTTTCCCCCTAGTCAAGACTTCTTAGTGGGTGGAGGGCGATTACGGCCACATCTAGGTACAAAGAATTTTGGCCATTTCCTAGACTGGCCATCAGCTTGCACATGAAAGATGGCTGTTGTCCCTTAACCTATTTCAGTTCTACACGAGCCCTGGTAAGTCAAGCTGGTGATGGCACAGATCCCAGCAGGGATACTGGGGTGGGTTAGGGCACATGGTCCTCCTTGCTGCTGCCCTCATCCTTCCCACCTTAGAAGCAGCAAACCCAGTGCTGCAGTGCCCTTGCACTCTTTCCAAGGCCCTCTCTTTCTCAAAGCAGAACTCACCATGGCCCCTGACCTGCACAGTGCTTGAATTCAATTTTTGTTTCACACTCTGGAGAAGCCACGAGCTGAAGCTGAGCACAGTCACATAGGCAAGTGCTTGCAGCTGACTATTCCGGGAAGTACGTTATTGGGAGCTCTGCAAGGGGGAACCTTTACAACAGGGCTCTAGGACTAGTTCTGCCCTAGTGTGTGTAATGTGTGAATTACTGCACTTTCCTCACTGAGGATAAATAATGCAGTTCTTTCTGAAGCAAAACATACCCCAGGTCAAGTTTTCCCTCCTCAGTTATACTGGCAGGCTGGAGTACATGGAAATATGCCAAAATGGACTGTAGTAAAGTCAATGGCATTTTATCAGATACCATAGCTAGGGGCAGAATATGATCCAATATGTACATTCTGAATAGAATTCTTTTAGAAAGCGCTTCAGAGAAATAAAACAAAACCAGTTTATTTTCCTTGATAATATTCAATCCATGCAGTGCAACTCACAAGAGGCCAATAAATGATTGTTACTGGAAACTTTGAAAAATCATTGCAAAAGAAAACATTTATACAAGTTTATGAAGGCTTCTGAAGTATGGTTGATATGTTCAGGTCCAAAAGGACTGTAAAGTATTAGGATATTACATAGAGTAATGCTGATGGTTCTTACTCTGTTTACATTGAATGCAGTTTAGTTTGCTTTTTGCATATGGGAAAGGTTAATTCTATACTGAACAATGTTTTGATTCCACTCTAGTGAATTTCTTACAGAAACACAAAAGATTACTTGGATTAATAACAAGAGTAATAAAAATAGTTCCCACTTTATAATACAAAGATAAACATATGTATTTGTAACGGAAAAATGTGTTTTGTGGAAAGGATATAAAATTCAGATCTTGGCAAACAGTTTCGGAGAAAGTAAAAGTAGCCTTGAATGCTCACCCAAAACTGTTTTTAGCCCCTATATTTGTTTATAGCAGAAGTATTTTTCTTAGGTCATTTTTGGTTTAAGCTTGCTACTGAAGATAATTAGATATGCTTAATAATTATAGTAGGGTTACAGCAAGATTTTAATTAAAATGTGATGCATCTCAGGGCAGCTTTTCATCAATGTTTGAGCCAAGTTTGCTAAGTTCATGAACCTTTCAGTAAAGCTGGGTTGAGTCTAGAATGAACTCTGATTTATGGCATTGTATTTAAAATAGAGGTATCTTCTTATCTTCAGAAATGTTTTAAAATTAAATAATAGCATCAATATTATAAATCAGTGGGATACCCTCCTATGGAATAGCTTTTTGTGCTTTGTCTATGCTGCCTTGAAAAGAACACAGAGAAAGAAGTGGGCAGCTGACAGGATTCAAAACCAGGCAACAGTCATGATTGCAGTCACAGAAATACAACCACAGAAGGAAAGCTTGAAACAGTTGGAGGTTTTTATTGGAGAGGAAACACAGGGGGAAGAGGGAGGGAACATGCTAGAGCTACTGCATTGAACGCATGGTATGACAGAATTCAGATGTTCTAATGTCCCCTACCACTGTGTGAGACTAAGGGAATTTTCAGTAGGATTGCAAAACCACTCTTTTTAAAGTGATAAAGAAATTGCTCTGTTGTTTGGGGGGTTTTAACTACAAATTATAAATAACTGTAGAATTCATTGTTATAATCAAAAAGCTTAGTTAAGTAGGGAAAATGCAGTGATTACATCCAAAAATTCAAGATTATAAACCATGATGCTTAGCACAAAAGCCAACTGGTTAAAGAGGTTAACCTGATTCCAGACAAAATAAAACTCCCCTTTTGGGCATGTTGCCCTTCGTACCAAATACTATTACTACTACTAATGTTATTAAATTTACCTAGTATTAATTCAGCATTTGTATTTCCTCCTATTAATGCTATTAAATTTCCACTCTTTTTTTCTCTTTTAGGAGTTATGTTAGTCTTTATTGCCAAAGGATTGCTCTGAGATCAATCATCTACAAAGACTGTGTGTGTTCTTCAGTGCACGGGCTTCTAATAGAGGCCTGCAGAATAGAAGGCACTTCATTCATGATTATTAGACATACCTCCTTAAAAATAAAGATACTATATCCAAATAATTCACATAATTCTAGTGATCTTTATCACTGCATACCACCGGAGTAGTCTGGATACCATCTAGGAGCTTCACTAAAATATTTGCATAAATCATCATCATGGAGCCCCTCTAGGCATTTGTTGGGCCTCAAGTAACTAAAATGCAACAAAATCTCTTTGACTAAGTCAAGAGACAGCAACTGCCACCAATAGATGTCTTTAACTCTGAATCAGCCGCAACATCTTCCTCCAGAAGCCTGGACAAATGGACAAAGTAGGGGACATGGAAAGAAACTAGGAGAGGCGTTGAGAACATGAAAGACAAATAAGGATATGTTTGCTGGAGATATTAGAAGAAGGGTGTAAAATACATACAAGAATGCCAGAATAGTATGGATTAATCACAGGAAGCCAGAGGAGGTCAGTTTCTGTGCTCACAGAAACGTTTATTCCATCTTCCTCTGATGTATCAGAGACTGACCACAGCCACAAAGAAATGCTAGGTAAAGGCGGACACCTCTTAGACAACACAGAATACTTACTTTCCTAAACACATATCTCAGGGTATGAGAATCAGTATATTAAAAGCCTCCACTATTCAGGGAGTCCTATGACATCATCAAACTGTTTCTCTTCTCTGAAGGTTCTAGATGTTAATCATGTGCCGTAGCCACTTTTCCTGTCTGCTTCATTCACTTTGGGCATAACACATTGCCTGTTGGGTATGGAGAACGGGGGCACATAGAACAATAGCAACAAGAAATATTAAGGATTTGAATCTCACCTTGCACACACGTCCTTCCATTGCCAAGAACAAACTTGGAGCAGACATCCTGCATGATGTTTGTTCCATGCTACATAGCTTCACGTTTGTGGCAATCTTTTGCACAACCTTATACTGCAGTTGTTTCAGTAAAAGGCATTGCCTGCAGGAATGCAAAGCCCGCAAAACATTTTTCTTTCCTCCAAACACAAAGTTTGTTTCCTCCAAAAACAGTTTGAGCTGCTAAAAGATTGGGGAAGTATTTTTGAGACCTGTTTTTCTGAGTGTCCCATAAACCATTGAAGAGTAAAAGAAGGATGGATGAACTGGCAGATACAATCAGTGCACACATTGACATGTTGTAGGATCACCCCTCCACAGCAAAAGGGAAAGTTAGCTCACAGCTTACTACCACGATGTTTCTGGGATAAGCAGGAGGACTCAGAAGCCCTACCTACATGCTAAACTTCAAACTGCCAGTCCAGCCTATGGCATTTTCCAAATATTAAAAAACCAGTTCACAGCTGTAAGAAGCAGATATATTAAGGGAGCTGACCGGGGTCACTGACTGCAGGTGCTGGGCTTTGACTTGAAAGTCTCTTCCTCTCCACCTGGCCTACAGTAGTCTGTACTACCAGAGGGAGAAGCCTCTCCTGGACAGCAGTTTCTGGTCAGCTCAGAGCAACCACAGTTGCCAGGTGGCAGATGATACTCAGCTGGACCACCGGGAACTTGCAGAAGCATAGCTGTGGCTAAGGTTCAAACACAGCCAATAACTGAGCTCCACATCTGTGATGTGCATGAACCCTGTAACCTTTTTGTTTGTTTGTTTGTTTGTTTGTTTGTGGATTTGGGTTTGTTGGTGTGGGTTTTTTTTTGGGGGGGGGGGGGCAGGGAGAAAACAAAAATAAAAGTCACAGCTACTTCTGTCGCCAGCTTCAGCTGAGAAAGCTATTGTCACAAAAAAAAAAAAAAAAAAAAAAAAAAAAAAAAAAAAGCTAGAAAGTTACTTTCCTTCCAAAAATTAAGTTTAGATGAACCTTGAAATTTCTAGGTGAGAATGCAAAGTCTACCTCCAGGTAAGAGTATATATGCTATGTATGTCACTTAGGAAAAATATACAACTAAGAAGCATTAGTTAAGAGAGGCCCATTAGTCATTTGTGCATTTACAACACACTTCCTGACACTTGAACATTGCTTCTCTGGCTTGAAGAAGTATATACAGAATACCATTGTGAATTTTCTATCGAACACTAGCTGGTATCAAGAAAATGCAAATACTACATAGTGCTATAAGATCCAAATACACGAAGTACTGTTGTAGCTGAATTGTTTGAAAAGACATATGGCATCCCAAGTGTAACAGATAGTTGAATCTCAAGGGGGAACCATTGTTCATTCATCTGGACCAAGTGACATTCTTTATGCAAGAATAATTCCTGATTAAAGGGTGAGTTTTAATGGAAACTAATTAGGCAACCTCTTTAGCCTGGGCATAATGATCAAATGAGCTGTCACACAGTACCTGATACAATGATCTCACTTGGTACAAGATTTTATTCCTTAGCAATTACACTCCCACGTTGCACTGCATGTGTTTATTGCCTGGAGCACACATGTCAAATTAAAGAGCAGCTTATGCACCTGATATTTAATTATTGCCTAGCACTACAGACAACCGGGAAATGTCAAAGCGAGCAGTCCTGCACTGGAGTAACTAAAACGGATATCTTCTTCGTCAAAGAAAAAAATAGAGATGAAATATGTATGGACGATTCAGTTGTCTTACAATTCAGTTACAAAAAATGGCCTCCCAAACCTTAAATAATTTACCATCATGCTCAACGCAGAGAATTCTGCCAAAGCAGAAGAGTACGTGAAACAGGTTCACTAGCTCACATGCTTATTTGTATTAGATGCATCTTTGCAAGATTAAAGTGTTTACAAGAAAATGGTAGGATTTGAGCTGGTTTACACCAACTTCAAATACCAAAGGAATCATTTATTTATTCAGGTATGGACTAATTCACAGGTGTTAAAAGAAACATTCATTTCTACAACTCTGTTATCCTGCAGTTAACTTAAAATCATCCTTAGCTTACTGGAAATTTTCCTAAATTCCTTCATAGTCAAATCACCTCCTTAATCCTAGCTGTAATAAGGTTGAAATGAAAAGCCAGCAATACTAAAAGAGATGTAAGCAAAGCGTTTCCAGCAAATTGAGACATGCTAATCAAAAAAGAAAGTTTTATGGCTGCAACAGAGGTGCTGACAGTAAGGTGAGGAAAAATCCATACCGCCCCAAGTTTTGAGTACAATTTTTAATAAAGAAGAAACGTGCACAATACAAAAGAGTTTCTCTTAGTCATTGATCTGTAATGGAACACCCAAATAGAGATCCGATGGTATCCTGTGGCTAAGAAAGTTATGTGTGTATCTTGGACCATTCTACTCCAAATAAAGGAATCTAATTACCCGTAATCTTAATTGCACAGTCTAATACTAAAAAGGCTTAATAAGAGTGCTTTTGTATTTACAAAACTGCACAGCTTGTGAAAGAACCCTCAAAACATTTGGCAGGAATCCCAGCCGAGGTATGACTGACTGGAACCTCTAATGACTACAACATGTAAACAAGTGTTTTGTTTCGACTGATAATCATTAACTTCCAGTGTCAGACTTATCCCACAAGGTTTTGTTCACTCCTTCACCAGCCTGCTTTACAAAGGCATCTGGTGCTAAGGGAAAGGGGGGGTGGGGGGGTGGGGGGTGGCGCGGAAAGGGCAGAGTGCTATACAGTGTTGTCACTCTTAAACTAAAGTGGCAGTAGGCAAATGAAAGGGTCATGAGGTAAACGCTTCTAACAAGGAGCAAGCTGCTGTGATAATTCCCACTATTCTTTGATGGTCCCTCTTACTGTGTTACTTAGTGACATAATGCGCTAGACCTCCTGGTTATTTTATTTTATTTTTTAATGAAGAAAGGTAATTTGAAATGGAGCCTCTCTGATTTATTGTTTCATGCCTTGGTAGCTTTCAAAATTAAACATGTGCAAAAAAAAAAAAAAAAAAAAAAAAGGAAATTTGGTTTCCCTAACTACTGCATTACTGGAACAATCTGTGTCTAAGTGCTGCATTAAAATAAAAGACAGAGGAGCAGTTGAATATACTCCTACAGGGACAAATCTGTTACCCTAACAGAAGGGAAGCATGTCAGAAATTACACAAACTGCACTGGTTAGCTCAGCAACAGTCATGTTAAAAGTGAATTTCAAATGGCCGGATCCTCAGCTACAGTAATTCTGCTAAAATGCAGGCACCATGGAGAAGCCTACCCAGATTTCCCATAAGCTACTTTGTTATTAAAGTGGTTATTGTTCAAATAATTTTATGTAGAAGCATTGGAGAAGTTGTAAAAAAAATATGTCTATTATGTAAAGTGTTTGGTAAAACCCTGCAGTCTATAAACAAAAAACTGAATTGCATTTTCAACCTTTACTTAGCTTGAGAAATGCAACTACTTCAGCAATTTTTAATCATGTAATTGCAGATAGCCAGTCTTTTGAGTGCTTAGCAAAACAGCTTATAGATTGCAGATCCAGTACTTCTGTGGCTACCTGTAAGTAAAAGGTCATTTGTAAACTCCTTTTAACTATCGATACGACGAAGACGAGTTTCAAAGGTTACATTTACTTCATGCCCTGCTAGGATCTTGCCTGTGTAACAAGTATTTCCTGATCAGTTTTAGCAGAACACTCAAAAGTGTACTGTGCATAGCTCTCATGATTGCATGAAGGAATTTATGCATGCGACTCTCCAACAGCTTTGATATACAACCCCGCACAATCAGGTAGGAGCTGTGAATCCGCCTGGTTAAATTTATTTAAAAAGCACTTGGCAAAGCAAGTTTGCAATTGTTTAATTTTCATTATAACTGCTGCCTCACAAGATAATGAGCCCTCATAACAGTGTTTTATATAAAAGCACATTATGCCTTTACACAGCACACACAAATGGCCAGTGATTATTAACAATGTTAAAATGTCAGTAGAACCAAGCCAGCATAACGGCATACATTTAGATGCCATAAAAGCTGCAAATGACTGTTACATTGTTTTAAAGGAAGCATCTTAAAAAGGCACTTACAAATAGAGGAAAAGAAATATTTGTTACGAAGAATAGAAATTTATGATGAAATGTCAATCAAATTCGACTTTGTGAAAAGCATTAGCCACAAGAATCAGCTAAGCTCATCACTGCTGCTATTAGTACTCTCAGTTTTAGGATTAGAAACTAAATGCTCCATAAATAATTTTTGCTTTTGCCTTTGACTTGATTTTTTTTTTCCCTTGCCATTCCAGGATTTCAGTGTTTTGGAATGCTTTAAGAAAACAGTCTCAAAGTAAAACTTCGGAGAGTCCAAATGTGCACATTTGCCACTGATTTATGGTCTGAGAAAAGGTCCAACATTTAAATGAAAGTCTAGCAAAGAGTAAAAGGTCTAGACAGGGTAATCACTATCTAAATTATTACAAATCTTTTAGAGGCTTTTAGCTTCAAAATGCCACTCGGCATCATCCTAGATACAAGTGGGTCTTATTCCCATTCAGTGAGGGGAAAATTAATATGGTAAGAAGTTTGAATCACAAAGGATTCACATTGTTAGGCTGCTGTTGGTTATTTACACCAATCCTCCAACATTATTCTTGTGAATTTGAAATTATTCAACTCATTTATTAGGCTATGTTTAGGTCAATTTTATTTTTAAATTAGAAAGAAAGGATTGCAGGGTGCAGTTTTTTGGGTTGGTTTATTTTTTTTGTTTTTCTGTTTTGTTTTTTAAAGTTACCACTATCTGGCAAAGAAAACAGCATCATCTAAAATTTGTCAGAAGAATTACTGTTTGGCTCCATGCAACTCCCAAGCTCTACAAACACATATAAGTTAAACAAATCATTGTTAATTTTAACTTGTTCATTTGCCAGGCCACATGCCATATTTAATTTCATACATTAACAAAAGGTGTTCAAGAGCAAATTAATTGTGAATGTTCATTTTTCTCCTCAAAAAGAATTTTTTTAAACATAAACCCTCAATCCCTTTATTAAAAGTGAATATAAACAGAAATGAGAAATCGAGCATTTTAGACTGTCCTAATCATGTAATCAATTGTAAATGTATTTTTTTATTCCTAGCTATCATAATTTTATCTTATACAGACAGTAGCCTATTCAAATGTGATATTCAATAAACATTTGTATCTCCCTCTCATTAACCACACCCCATATTTTTTTTCCTCCTGGTTATTATAAATCAAATGCTTCAGAAACTGAGTCAGATAGCTCAAAGAATAAATTGGTGCATCTGTATAATTAACATAATACAGATTTTGAACACGGTAGATGTGACTTTAAAATATTAATATTCCATTGCTCTCATCGTGCATTCAATTGTGAGCTGAGTTAAAGCAGTAAATTAGTCTTCCTTAAACACACATTAAGTAGATAGTTTCTCTAAAGTTGGAAATCTATCATTTGCCTCCAGTCAGCTTTAACACTTAGCAGGTTTGTAATAAATACACAGGCAAGCAACAAAAGCCTGAACATTAGCAGAGACATTAAGAGGGCAATTAATTAAGCCACATTAGTACAACGTGATCAAAAACAAGGCATCAGTATCCTTAGGGCAAAACCACATTTCAGGTCAAACTTTACACATATACATGTACACGTATACATACACACACACGGGCACACATACAGAAGCATGTATTAGACAGACCCGTTACATTAAGTATAAAAGAAAAAAGCATCAAAGTAACTATTTGCACTGGCTGCTCCGTTTATTTGCACTGTAAATTATTTGAGATCAGATTTTAAAGCTCGTTTGATTTTTGATATGTACAAACCCAAACCATTGTCTCATACGGTATATACTGATGGCCTGGCGCCACCCAATGGCAACCAGCAGAAGTGCAGATGGCAGTTCCAGATGCATGCAGAAAAATTATCAACACTGAAACATATTAAAGAAAATAAGCAGTGGGTGTTTTCTCAAAAATGATAAACAGCTATTTCTTCAGAAAGTAGATGGCTTCTCTTAATCATGTTTTAAATTGGTTCAACAAGTTTGGTTCTTGCAAAAAGGTCAGTGCCATCCAAAATCCATAGCAAAGCAAATTACTTGGTTACTGAATGCTATATTTGTTGTTTTAAAAACACCATTCAATGATCACATTTCTTATGACATCAAAGCTCACAACCAGATAAAAATTATTGTTAAGCCCTCTGTGACAGGAAAGCTCACCTACACTGCATAACTACAGAGGAAAGGGTAAAAGTTAATTCCAGCAACTAGAAAAAGAGAAATAGGTGGATTCAAAGCAGAGAAGGAAAGTCTTTAGTGATTTCCTAGCCACTGCAAATGTTATTCAAGCTTTACTTGGTCCATGATACACACTATAAATAAGTAAAAATATAAAGTACATGCACACACATACACTCCTCAATCAAATGTAGGAGACTAAAAAATTCCAGTGGCTCCTCTGTTCCTCGAACAGGATAACAAAAATTACAGGTTTTAGGATCAGGAAAGCTGGCTATTCCCAGTGAAGAGGCAAAGTCACAACTTAATACCCAGACTATCTTATTCAGTCAGAACCTTTGTGCAACTCCAAATTAGATTTCCAGCCTATAGAATTACAACAAAATGTACAGGCAATATAAGGATCCCAAAACACTTGTTCAAAAATCCTTGGAAACAACACAGTTTCTTTTTCTCAGAGAAGCTGCTAAAAAGTCACTTGGTATTGCAATGTATTTTCATCACTGTTCTGCTCTAAGCTGTCTTATGCTCTGGTGCATACTTTGCTCTTCACTGACTTCCTTACAAAGACTGAGCTCTATCAAGTGTGATGATAATTTCCTGCTACTCTCAGAAAACAATAAAAGAGAGCAACCGTATTTAGGCTTGTCCTTTTTGTTTGTTTGAACATACACATAAACTTGAAAAAAGGATGAACTGGTGAGGTATTCTTTAATTGACAGAATGCTTACTATAGGCTTTACATGGAACTGAATGTACTGAAAACCTCAAAACTTAACACCTTCTGGGTCTCAAGTGGTACAAACATTTAGCACCTGCAGAATGCCACAGAAATGCCACAGTGGGGTTTTTTTTCACAGGAAAAAATTAAGTCTCAAATGCCATCAGGGGCTAAAAATGCTGTGGCAGCTTTATTCCATTTCAGATAAGCTGCACCTTCCTAATGTAAAACGAATACAGTAATACATAAAGTTTACTTGCTCCTGAGTTACCTAGTTCCATTTAAAGCTGGTATGCCTTGCCTCTATACTTTCATTATTTCCATGTACTTCTGTGAAGAACAATCTAAGGACCTACAGCTTGGAACATAGGATATTCATATTCCTGAGGACAGAAAGATGAAATGAGGACCAATGTTGTAGATATTCCTGCGATAATTATAAGTTGTTTTAATTATGACACAACCTGTGATTCTTAGGTTTCAGGCTCAACAGTGCCAGTCTAATGGAGGCAAAACAGCCTATGTTTAGAGAGATCATTCTGGATGCTTGAGTGCTAGGAAAGGAAATATTTACACAATTTTTTTTTCTGCAGTTCCACACTGACAACTAAATCACAGATTCTGGACCACAGCTCTGTGTAAGGAGAAGGATTCTGCAGCAGATTTCACAACCAGAAAACACCTGCAGTATAGAAACCTGCAGTTTCTATAAAAACTTCCAGAGGAAAAATGCCAACAAATAAAGGCACACACAATGCTCCAGAGGTAAGCACATATCACCACATGCACTTTATAGATAGGATGGAAGTACACAGGGACTTAATAATTTTCCCTGGATCAGATGACAAATCCGAAGCATCTTGTGTCTTACTCACTGAAACAGCCTTCCTCCCTTTTCTTTATTCTCTAGGCAATAACCATGCTAATAACAGAGGTTCACAGAATTCACTAAGAGAATGGAAAAGGCACAGAATGTGTTCTTATGACGGTGGATTTTAACTCAGAAGGCGTTATTTGTCGGAAATTCCACGGCTTCAAAAGGAAAACTAATAGCAACAGCAAAGCTTGCAGACTAAATATAATAGTAAAATTTATATGTTATTTTCACAAGGATAAGCTGTTTTCTAAGGACAAGACAAAATAATCAATCCTATAGAAGCAGCTTGAGTAGTCTAAATATGTCCCAGTTAAAATTTTTAATGAAGCTGCAGAGTGAATGCAAATCTGCAAGTCCCAGAGCTGGTGTAGCACCATGTAATTTCTAAGTAACAGTGCCTGAGAAGTCCCCTAGCAGCACACTGCAATCCCCGCTAAAGAACGGAGTACCCTTGTAGCACATTAGTGGTCTACACAGCAGCATTCAATCAGTTTCTTTAATCCGAGGAGTGCCTTTTTAGTTTGCGAGGAATCTAACTCTACTGGGGGGATTTGAACTGGAGGCCCTTGATTCCAAAAACAGCAACATTACTAACGCAAGCGAAGGCAAATCTCCAGTACCTTTTAGCTGAAGCCTGTAAAAACAGTGAGAGCCTCTCCCTTGCAGGGATACTAGTTATAAAGGGTAAACCATTCAGCTAGGTTTAACAGAAATGAATGGGGTAGAAAAAAAAAACAAACACACAGGAAAAAGGGATGCTAAATTATAGGGGAACGGTAGCACGTATGTTGTATTCATTCCAGGTCAGAGTTCACAAGGCATTAAATTCTGGCAGAACCTTAGTGCTTTCAGCTACCATCGGGCCAAATCCTCCCATCTTTAATGTTTCCTTACGAAACAGTAAAACTGCCAGTGACCTCTCAGATTATTTTTTTCCACACTTAGAAGAAGATCTGGTGTACTAAAATGAGAGGGAGACGCAACAGAACTCTTCTGGCTTACAGACAGAGGTTTCTCAGCATATCTTCTCCCCCTTAAAGAAGCAGGAAGATCAGATACGTAAGAGAACAAGCAAAGATGAGGACAAATACTTCTCATGAAAACTAGAGGCAAAAGATGACTTGTTCTCCTGCTCAGTAGCAGGACAGCTTCCCCCATGGCTGGAAGCCTTGGAGCGCCGGTACACTCCTTCCCCTGGAAACAGCTGCCCCCCAGCCCTGCTGCTGCTGCCCAGTTCCAGGTGAGATCAGCAGCTCTGAACTCCAGCACCCAGGCTGACGGGAAAGCCGAAAGGCTTTCCTGGCGTTTTTGGCTCACAACCTCTAACTGTTTGGGATGATGCCAAAGTACAGCTCTTTCTGTGCTTGTTGGCTCAGCAGCCCTAACAGACCGAACTAAAGCACAGGCCTCTAAAGGACAATTACTCATTTATGCACAATGAACATACAACCTTTTAACAACCAGGACAAATACAGCACTTCAGGGTCAGACTCTGCTTTTGGATAAACATGAAGTGAATAACACAGAGTGCATGTCATTTAGACATTTTTTAGCAAGTCAACAAAAAGCATATGCTTACACAGAAAAGGAAACCTTACCCCATTGACATAACACAGCAAATACTGCTCAGTTGTATTCTATTTCAGCATCACATTTGTTACATCAAGAGGGTGAAATCTTCACTACCATCTACAGCTCTCCAAGAGACACAGTGATTCCAAGAACTGGGTTCAGACACTGACAGTAGGATGGCTCCTCAAAACCCCTCTGGAAAAGTTGCAGGGTGAATAGGGAGCACTTGGATCCGAAATTTATGTAGTAATATAAAATACTAACTCCAGCCAGGGTGTGCAGCCTTTGCCAAAGCTTGATTGGCGTTAGGTGATTTTGGCAACGTTGCTTACAAAGATTTCAATGGAAACCCAGGCGACTGAAAATTAAGTGTAAAATAGTTATATGGACTAGCATCTACCTTTAAGCCCTTGTGCAGCAGAAGAGGTCAACCAGGTAGCTGTTATTCCAAAGTCAAGGAGGTGTATTTAAAAGCAGTTTTAAAGCTTTATAAAAAGGAAACACTGATATAGAAGATACCATGAAACTTCACCTGGCTAACAGCTTCTTCTAAAAAGCGACACCAAAGAAGTGAAAAAAAGGCAGTGAGCATGGGAAACCAAGAAAAAAAAAATTAGCATAGGATGTTCTGTCATTTCAGTTAATTTCTGTGTTGGTTATTCATTAAGTCTTTTGTCTACATCTACTGGTAAAAAGCTTTAATCTCTACACTTCAATTTCAAATCTCTACGAATGACAATTTAAGGCATTTTATTTACCCCATATTTTTAAAAGTGTGGTAATTAAAATAATCTGTTTTACACTTATTAAAAATAAATTATTGCATATTTTAATGTTTTTCTCCCTGCAACTTTTTCTTAATTAGTTATTTAAACTGCGTTGAAAATCCCAAGCCAATACATTTCAATATTCATTTTTCTATTTCAATTTTTCAAACAAGAAGAAAAGTTCCCCTCTTTAAGCTGAAAATTCAATTAAAAAAGCAGATTAAATACTCATTGGTGTTATTTTACATCGTTCACAGAGAGCTTCTTTTTTATTCAATATTTATTAATGACGACAATCTTGCATGTACCCATTATCTTACATCTATTAGCATCTTTCATCTGAAAGGATCTTGAAGAGCTCTAACAAATGGACACTTTTGTAACTAAGATGAGGGACTGATTCACCACTCAAAACCAAACCTCTCTGGAACAGAAATCCTTCAACTGTTTAAAAGTCCATAGCAATGCTATGAAAAGCAGCAAAAAAGCGCCTTAGCAACCATTAGCAGAATTCAGTGCAATGTAGCCCCATTCCCTCTTGGAACTGGATTCTAAGGTAAGATTCATAAAGTAAATAGATTGTCAAGGTGTAATTACTTCTGTTGAACTCCAAGATATCAGGGCTTATATCCCTAAATAAAGGATTAGTAAACTACATATTCCCAAATTAGAAGTGGCTACACAAAATTCACATAATTTAGCAGCACATACTTTCAATTATGTTGTTGTTTTACTCTCTGAAGAGCGCTGTCAAAAAGCCTACTAGTGGCCTATTTCAGTATTAGCCAAGAATTACCAAAAATATTACCAAAGACTGACTGCCGTACTGGACAAGATCCTCAGCAGATGTAAGCAGGTGTAAGCCATGTGTATCATGGCCACACAGCAATGTCAGAGCACAGATTCAGTCCAGCAAAGTGCTACGAACCAAGTTTACAAGATGCAATGTGAAGACACAACTCAATCGGTACTGGTGCTTGTCAGATGATAAATACAACTGGACAAACTCCATATGGGCTGAAAATCTCAAATTAATCATTGCAAAACATACATAAAGTTCTTTGGGATTTTTCAGTTGGGTAGGTTTTCTAAGGCTCTCCTCCACTTTAAATATAGATAAGCGCCATAGAAATGTTTTACTAGCATACACATACAATTGTATTGGTTTAAATTTAATTGTAATTACAGAGTTTGTTTTAAAAGTTCCAGCTGAAGAAAGAAGTGTACTGTCAGCTCAGCTCCAACTGAAGTAACCATTACACAGTGTGGAATGTTAAGAAGAATGAACTCAGTAAGCTTAGGCAGAAAGTGACTGAGTTTAAGGGGCCCCTCCACACCTTAAAAAGAAAAAAATATTTTTTTTTGTTCTTTGATATTCCACATGGCATAGTATAAACTAACTTTTCTCAGTTAGGCACGTGCTATACTGGGTTTGGCTGGAATGGAGTTAATTTTCTTATGCCTATAAGCATGAATGTTCTGTGTGGCATGCTTTTTCTATAACGCTCAAAAAAACCATATTTTCTGGTTTTCTACCACACATGCCATTATGACAGCCACTGTTCCTTGTGTCATCTTTTGTTCCCATGATACTGGTCATGACTGAAATATTTCTAGTTTGGCCAGTCTGTTTCCAGGCTTTCAGGTAGATATCCAGTCCAAGTCTGGCATTGTTTTCCCCCTTTATCTATTCCACTATTTTAGCCAGTGCAGACTGGTATATTATTCACATTGAAAGTAACAAGGTGAAACATGAGAGCACGGCCTTGGCACAGGGTGTTTTCTGATCTCCAGCATAGTTTTTATTGTTTGCATTGTTTAATGGTTCCCTAATAAATATTGTCTTGCTTCTTCATGCTAATCATATAATATAGTGTGTAGTGTATGCTACTCTCTCTTTGGCTGGTTTAATCTCTTCAGTGTCTCACTGGTACACTATCGTTCCATGTAGAACTCAGTTTAATTGGTGGAAATGACATTGCAGCAATTTACAAATTCTAAGTTCTTCGGTTTCAACATCTCCTTCCCAATTTTGATACATAGTTGCCAAGAAACTTCAAATTTTTATGCAGAGACCATCTTTAAAGAGCTGAAATAGGCTGCTGTCAGACTAAAAATTTTACAAGTTCTTCAGCGCAAATATTAAGACCAGATTCCTAGGGAATTGAATTCCTCTGTGTAGTTCTCTCCCTCATAAGCTCCCTTTATTCATTTCATATAAAGTATCGGAAAGAGGAAGCGGTTTTCCAAAGTCCACTTATGAAAGTACAAACAGAGATAAAATCCAGTACATGCATGTACCTGTAGCAATGCAAACTCCATGTCAAACTGATGTTCTACATCTCTGTCACTCCTGGGCTGGAGTTGCAGAGTCTTGGGAATCAATACAAGGCAAAGCGCAGTGAATGACCACTTCTGACAGGTGCCATAGAAGGCAGCAACAGAGAAACCAGATCTATACAGCTATGAATACTGTGTTAGGAGCGAAGAGGACTCTTGTCTAACCTCCCAGAAACTAACTGCTATCACCCACCATATATCCTGATTAACTAATCACAGCAGTCCTCTTTGATCATGCTTTGAGCACACATGATGGGTATTATTCCTGATTGCCCCCAGGACTATAGGTAAAAGGACATAGCAAAAGAACCCTGGTTCATTTTTGTCCACCTTGGAATGCAGTATTTCCAGATAATTTGCCAGAAATACACATCGCACTAAATTGAAGCAAAACAAAAAATATAAAGATATTTAAGTTTATGATATTGCCCAGTAACCTCTGTTTTCCCAATCTTCAGCCTTATTGCCTTTCAAAAATGCATTAGATTCTTCTGCATTCCTACAGGCTTTCTCTGTAGCTCAAGTGAGATGGTCAGGCCATATGTACATGGCAAAACACGATACCCACAACAAATATTCCTATGCCCAACAGCATGCCCAAAGCAGTGGGGTTTTTATGTTACATGATCAACATGTTACTCCTAACTCCAACATAACCCCCAATAATTTTGCAAGTGGGCATCTCAAACATGGTACTCTGTAAAAAAACGGTAGCTAAAAGAGCTACCTCATTTGCACAACTTGACACATTTCAGCCTAAATGCAGGTTGATAACAGCTGAAGAGCTGAATTTTAAAGTTTTAATATCTGCACTGTGACCAACTGTCCACTCTATTAATTCTGTAAATTGACAACAGTGAACAAGAGCAGAGATCTGCAGATCTCAATGCCAAATCAAAGCCAAATTTATTGGCTGTCATCATAATGTCTTTATTCGTGTACACATATGCACATAGATACTCTGTACACTGCATGCAAATTCTCATTCTATAGGAATCACACTGTTACAGAGCAGAGCCAGGAAAGCTCTACACTAAGGCTACATCCCTGTGGAAATACTGCATGAAAAGGCTTTTTATTTTTAAAGATAAATTACTTTTTTTGTATAATTGAGTCACACTTTTCATGTAGCACTCAGCCTAGGGATGTCTGCAGGAGAAAAGAACAATATCTTACTAAACCCCTTTTAGGATCATTAAATTTAGATCACAAAACTCTCGCAGGCATGCAATTCCAAACATGTCACAGAAACAAAAGGAACAACAACAAAAAATGACAAGCTTCCCTTACATTATTTTCCTTCTTTACAATGATGTTTAAGGTAGTAAAGTGTTAATGAATTCAGTACAATGTATCATGCATTGTGTTAGAACTTTTATATTGTTGAAAAATTGTCATATTTGGCTAGGCAGCTGCACAGAGAAAAAAGCTTTGACAATATCTAATTGAGTCTATTTTTACTGTCTTTTAGATAACATTGTTAGAATTATGTACTGTACATATTTCTTATTTTTAGTTTCATACTCCCTCCCCCCTCTTCACAGTCCTTCACTGCAACAGTGTATTACTATTACTGATATAAATCCAGGTCATTTTCACAAAAGAAGAGTAAGTCCTATTCTGTAATACTGAAATGGGGCTACAAGCTGTTATGTAAATCACTATTAATAACAGAGTATTCAGGACATGTGCCTCTTAAAAGCTGGTCCTTCTTTAGAATGCTGACTGGGACACAAAAGCTTCAAGCTCTGTTTCCTACTTTATGATATGCTTCCTGAGCATTTCTGAGCTAAACATTTCATATCTCTCTTGCTCCTTTCTGTAAAATGGGAATAGCAGAATATTTCCTTTTTTTCTGCCTTTTTAAACCATGAATGCTTCAACGTAAAGACTGCTTTTTCTATATATATATATATCATGTCCAGTGTGACTGCTCCAACTCATACACACGTGTGCAAAATTTCAGGTGTTGGTATGGGATATTTGTAGGTATCTCACCACAACAACTTTACATCTCATCCTTACCCAGTCAGCCTTTTCACCCTTGATTTTTCGTGAGTCTCCCAAGCCTTCGTAGTCTCGTAGGATAATCAGGTAACTAGGCTAGTCACACAGAAAGAACTGTTTTCTCTGAGGCTAGAGGAAGCATGTCTTATGCCTCACCCTTTGCAATCATCTGGTTCCTCACTCGAACTGGCAAGGTGAGTTGGATGACTAACCAGGACTGTCAGGAGCACAAATTTCAGACTTTGCTTCCATGCAGAAGAACAACACACCAAACTAGATAAAGCAAGCCAGGCAGGTCAAATAGCCTCATCACCACACAGAAACACAGTTATTTAAAATTACTACTACTCTGGCTGAATCTCTCTCTTTGAAAATATCCCACAATTGAAAAAAAAAAACCAAACCAAATGCAACAATACCACCACCACCAGTCCAAACATTGTTGTTTAAATACAGTTTTGCACTCACAGACTCAAGGCACAGACTTTTGGGAACAGGATACTCAGTGAAAATTTCAACCAGTCATGACCCAAGAGAGCATTCTGCTATATATATCTGCTGGGGAGACTATCAATAGCTAGGCTCCACAATGCTTTGGAGGAAGACATTTATTGAGATGCAGCAGAATTATTTCAGGGACAAGGTGCAGGAATAGAGAGTAAGTAAAGAGGAGTTTCAAGACTGGAAATCAAACCACTTCAAAAAGATTACTAAGAGTGCTCAGCTTGCTTACTTTGAGTTTCTGTGACTTCTCTAGTTAGCTCCTATTAGCACTACTAAGATTTTTAGGCAGAAAGGAGAGGAAAAATGTCTCCTCTTGAACTTTGATAAATGTATATTCATGTGGGTAAATAGGAACACTGATCATGAAGTCAAAACTCGAGAAAGTACTGCATTTAACAGGAAAAAAAAATAGTTTTACTCTTACTTTTTTTCTTCCCAACAATAGAAACATCAAGATTAGAATTAAAAGCAAGATATCATTTTGCAGAAGACTGAAAAAAGTAAAATACAAATTCCCTATACCTCCTTCTTGTCCTTTACCCTCCAATTCAGCCCTCTGTAAAAACTTATTTTATTGTTTTCTGCGTGACACCCCACATTCAAACCTAATACTGAAACATTGTTCTGAGCAACTCAAGCTTGTGTAAGCTTTTAGGTACCCATGGGGACACCGATTACTAGAGGAACAGGAGTGAAAAAAAGGAATGAAAATAGAACTTGGAAAGCATGGCAGTCTGGGGAAGAATAGTTGGGATCTAATGAGGAGCTCTACCTGTGAAACCCAATAGCCAGAACAGAATTAGCCATTCAGGGTGACTTACTCAAAATAGTTCTTACAGCAGTTTTAACAGCAGAAGTGCTCCAAACCATTATAAAGTGCAGCTGTAGATACAAGTAACAAATGCATGAGTTAGTAGACCTGCTCCTCTGTTACAGATGCCCAGAGGCTATGGTCAGACATCCAGGATATGAAAATGGATACACCATGTAATCAAGACCATAATGCCCACGGCATTCACTTCCATTTAGCCTGCAGGCTTCTGAAAGTACAGGGAAGAGTCTAGTCGATTATGGGAATGGGCATTATATATGTATTGCCAAAGAGAGAAAAAATCTCTAATATGATAACACCAGTTTTCATTTTTCATGAGTTTCCTGATTTACAGTGCATAACATACTGGTCTGAACAGATGGATTTAGGAATCGATTGGCGTGTGCGCAAACTCTCTTCTGTTATTAAAAAAAAAAAGTCAGCATAATTTTCATGTGTGGATCTACACAAAGACTAAAAATGGAATGTCACCAACTTTGTAGGCTGAACTGTAATAACATTAACACAGATTCTGCCCATGTCTTTGCCTGTTCTCAGTAGAGGTGAGGACAGGGTCTCACATGAAAAGTTTTTTAAAAAAAAAACAAATTAAATCTGCTTGACTACTACCATTTAATGTCTAGTGTTATTATGTGACTGCATATAAAATAATAACTACTAATGACAAAAAAACCAGAAATACTTTATAAAAGAGATTTCCACTTTCTGAGTGCAAGATGAGCTGTAGCCTCATAATGATTACCGTGACATTTATTATTAATAGTATATTTTTTAGAAATAAAAGGATGTGTCGAGTTTTTTTGTGCAACATACAGTCTGACCCTTAACTGTCTACTGTCAAGATTATGGTTTAATACGTGAAAATAAGCACCATGTTACGATCACTTTATGTTCACGCCCAAGCTGTACACAGGATGACTATATGCCCAAGCCTCCTGCAGAAAGACAGAACATGAAAGTGCTACCTGAACTATCAGCTCCTGGCCTCGTAGCTGCACTGCACACTTCATGTAAGCGTTTCAGAAGCAGTTAAACCTGCATCTTAGAAATGGTGATTTTGGTTCATAGGACTCATGCAAGGCATTTCTAGTCTCTCGCTGCTCTGATAGGTTTGCTCCTGATTTTCAGTTTGAACCTATTCATGGCCAACTAAACAATTTTCTCCCAAGTGTTCAGTGTTCCTGCATCTTCACTTCCTTTATACAGTCTGCTTCCTTGCTTGTTCAATTTTTCCCCCTTTCTCTTCTTTCCTTCCTGTCCCCCATGCTGTCCTTAAGAGTTTCTTGGGTAAATTACTGTTTGCAAGGACGTACTTGACAGCAAATTATTCATTTCTATTTTGCACAATTATGCAAGTAATTTATTTAAGCATCCTGTTGAATGTGTGTACATATAACACACACAATTGTTACTAGTAACTGAATTATCAAACAGCTCAACACGACAAAAGCAAAAACAGAGACTTCATTTTTGTGTCGGTAAAAGCACTCACACTCAGTAAGGCAGAAAAATATTTTTTGGCTCTTAGTTCTGTTTACAGCAAAGTCAGTTTTCAGAGTGGTTCTGCAGGACATTTCCTACCACAGTGGATTTGCAGAAGGAAGATTATTTTCTTTGAAATATCTGCTTCTGGCAATTTTCAAAGAAATTACACTGGACTAAACACACCATTCATTTGCCCCAGCATGAGTCATGCAAGCAGTTCTTACACCTGAGTTGCAATACCGGACCAACACTCAGGTTTGTGAACAAATTCCTGCTTTAAGTGTCAGTCCCACACCATCCTTCATTTTGAGAACTAACCTTAATAAAATTAGCAGAATGCACTGATTGTACATTCTTCTCTCTCAAGTAAAGGTAAATACTAAAAAATCATTGCAAGAAAACAAGGACATCCATAAAGAGTCAAAGGTTCAAAGAAGCATGTGTAACAGGACGTAACCACATCTGTATTGTGTTCCCTGTTTATAACCCAGGAAACTAACTGGTAGGAACAGTACATCAGAGATGTAATACATGGTAAATTCAATTTTAAAACATCAGAAACAAAGTTGAACTTCATAAGCCAATGTACAATCTGTCGTGGAAACGTGGAAAAATTAAGCCTCGTGCATGGTTTGAGGCTTTATCAAATTTACACCCTTAATATTTAAAATTATGCAATTGCTGCAAGGCCTCCCTCTATCTCTTTTGGAAAGTCTAATACAAAACTTACATTAAAGGAGACTGTAATCTTGTCTGTGGAGCCAAATAATTTCCTCATACCCCATTTAAGTAAGCTCTTATTTTACAGGCCAGCTTTGCTTGCAATAGATGCTTATTTTGTAAAGGGCTGTAACTTATGCCAGCTAGACTAGTGGATAAAGTACACTAGAAAAAAGAGATTAGCCTGGTGACTTGGGGGAAAGGACTTCATCTGGCAGCTCCACCTGATTAATAAAACATGTATTTTGCATTTTGAGACTGACTTCATTTTTCTTTCCCTTTGCATTTCACAGCCCATTATAGCCAAATGGTTTTTTTGGGGTTTTTGTTTGTGGTTTTTTTGTCCTTACCCTGTTCACCTTCCTCACATGCCATGCATTACTGCTCTGCTAACTCTCTCTACACTCTGTTGTCCACCTTCCTCCTTGCCACATGCTGTCTCACTGGGGATTCATCTCATCTTCTGCACTTCTCTATCTTCCACTTTAGAGCAACTCCCACATAACTGAGTCCTTTTAGGAGCTTCTCATTGCTACCATGTCCTGAAGGGTTTCTAGCCTGATAGGCACCTTTTATAACACACACGGATCACACACAGCAAAGAGTACCCCTCTGGATCACAGTCTGTTCCCCTCTGCACCAGGGCTCTGGATATTACAGCATTGGGGTGTCCTATACATTATGAAGGCAAACAGCAAGCCCTTTGCTCCTGCAGGCCAGGTCCTTCTCTACCAGGAAGGAGGAGTATGTCACTACTGCTTTGATTCACCACAGATTTCCCAGACAGGAACTCATAAATGCACTCCAGTTGTGTTCCTTAACCAGGGGTCTCACAGTCCACAAAGGGGGTTCTCAAACCACCCTGCTCAGCAGGAGTTTAGGAGTCTGTGTATTAAAAACCAGGACTTTTCCACATAGGATAGCCCAAGAAAGAGAAGAGGGGAAGGAGAAACTGACACCTAACCATGGATACCTAAACTCTGCTCCCACTGAAGTCAGAACACCCTTCAGGCTCAGGTCATCTGATTTGAAGCCCCCTAAGATCATTGACCAAATGCAGATTATGACTGTTTTACCATTCAACAATTCCTCTTCTCATGTCCCCTCTTCTCACCAAGAGATACTCTCTGTACTAGAGCTTACAAAAAATAAAACCCATCTATGCTCTCTCAGTGTGCCTGCATCCAGAAGGGGTGGCTTTTGTCCTTTTGTGCAGCTCAAAAACAAAGCAGAGGATCTTCCCCATTTATCGATTTCAGAACCCTAAAGTTTTGAAATAATGTCTTTGCCTTTCAAGCTGAAAGGGTTGGAAGCCATTGCACAGAAAGAGTATAAAAAAAAAAAAAGTGAGAGAAGGAAAATCGGCAACAAATAAAATGTTTTTTGAAAGCATTCACTCAGCATTTCAGAATTGATCTGCAGAGTGTGTTCCACTTGTGTTTGCTTTCCATAGCCATTAGAGCAAGAAAGCTCTATTCGCACTCATGCTCTGCCAAAGGGGTGGGAGACTGCAGAGAGAGGCCTTGTCAACAGTGCACACCCCAGCTTGTGTTGCAGCCTGGCAGAGTTAGGCTGCTATTCCACAGAATTAAGCCAAGGCCTGGTCAGAGGCCAGGCTAGAGACCTATCCTGGTTGAAGGGGAAAAAGCATCAAAAAGATCAGAGACAGTCCAAGTGCCCACACTCCAGACTGTTCCCTCGTATATCAGAAAAGGCATTTTATTGCAACACTGGTCAGAAAGTGCAGACAGCTATGCCCCTGCTTACTTTCTTTCTGACCTCAGAGAATTAGTGACTCATAGGAATCATTGACACTGCACCCTGGGGAATGATGATCTTTCCCTAAGCTTCCCTCTTCCCTACCCACCATTCAATTAGGCAGTATTCAGCACCCAGAAATTACAGGCTGGCTCCAAAGGAAAGAGTCTCTGAAGCTATACAAGCTGCCATTTAGCCTGATCTGATATTGAGGAAATTCTATTGATCAGAAACATACTTCCTCAGGTAAGAAAAAAAAACACAAAAAAAACAAAGAGAGGAAGGCAGCTGAATCTTTCCCAACATCATCTATTGGCGCATACTTGGTAATTCAAATAAAAAAAAAGACAATGCAAAAAACCACATCTGCCTGAAGGCAAGTAAGGGGATAACCATCTTTTTGACCTTTAATCGATGCCAACTTGAATTGCTCCATCATGTCTACAGCAATGCATTGAACCACTTGCAGAACAGAAGTTATTTATCTCAATGATCTGTAAACTTCGCATTTTCTGTGTAATCTGAAAAGACTGCCAAAATACTATTTATTTACTTCCCAACATACAGGCTCGTTCAATAGACCTTCCACAAGTAAAAGAAAAACCAAGCAAGCAACCCTTTCTCTGTCACAGAGCAGGCAAGTTCCTCGCTGCTGGAATGCAAGACCCCAAACTTCTTTGGCATATCTCCTGTACATTGACAGAAAACAGTACAGGAAGCAATAGCTGTTTGACCTCTCCTTCTACTGACAATAAGCACAACAAACATATGGGATGTATCTGTGTAGTGAGAAAAGCAGACAAATTCTTAATTTATTTAATGTTATCAGAGGCTAGCAGTATTCTGTGACTTAGAAGGTCCCCTACAAACTCAGGCTTTCATGAAGAGATTATCACCATGGAAAGAAATATATTTAGAGATTTACTGCCCTGAGACTTATGAAAAGTATCAGGTTACAACCATCTTCTGGAAGTTAGAATTAAAACAAAAGGAACTTATGGTTTTAGAAGAGACTCAAAAGTTCAAGTTCTCAGAATAAATTTCACCAAAATTTTTAGAAGAGAGACAGACTTTTAAAAAAACACAAACATGTTTCTCTAACAAGTAGTCCAAGACTCCATGGCAGGAATATTTGACAGCATACTCTTTCCCATCTTTTCTCTGCCAAGATGTTTATGCCATGCCGACGGCACACCAGAGACCTTCACCCTAATAGCTGCCATTCTTTCCCAGTAATCAATACTGATCTGTATGGGCCAATATGGGGAATTCTTTCCTGATCTCAAACAGGTATTATGACGATTGTCTACATCATATAGTGTGTCATTCTATGCATTCTGCTGCATAAATTCCTCACCTAGAATAACTTGAAGTCTCTTGTATCTGAATATGCTGCATGGATTTTAGTCATGCTGTTCACCCTACTACTTGGCTATTTTCTTTAGGGCTGCTTCCTTTGTTGTCCTAAAAAACTTTAATATATGACAGTGAAGAATTTAAAAAAAGTTTTAAAGAGATCAAATTCTACTTTTACAACTACTCACAAAGCTGTTCATTTTTAATGAAAAACAAATCATTATTAAAATGCCTTGCAATAATCACAGAACCCATACCTTTCGTGGAGCTTCAGGAAAGCTTCTGGTTTTCAGCAGGGCCAGACTTAGGCCTAGCTGGTGTTAACAGCTCTAGGAAAACAAAACAAATGTTTTAAACAAATTTATCTGAGTTTAAGCTTTCTTCCTGACAAGTTGTGACTGTGCAGAAATTCTTTTTAATGCTTTCGTGGTACTGCCATAATTAAATATCACAGAAATTCACTCAGAACTACAGCAACACACGTGTAATTTTCACCATGTCAAAAATACAGTTAATATCATACTTCCTACTCATCTCCTGGCCACAGCATGACCGAAAAAGAAGGGGTGGGGTGGGGGTGGGGGGAGAAGAAAAAAAAAGATGTGGGAACTGTCTCCTTGGGAAAAGGCTGGAATTTCAAGTCTTGGCACTATTTATGCATGCTATGATTTCTTATGCACAGTCTCTATAGCATGAAAAAGCCTACATCAAATATGACCATCTTCTGAAGATTCTGTGTGGGTTTCGAAAAAATCACTTTGCGCATTCCAGTGCTAGTAGGTACCCACACTGAGTTATGAATAACTGCTAACGTGTCTCAAAGCCAGCAAGCCTCTGGCACTACTTCAGGATATGCCTGGCAAAAGAGTTTTCCTACAACTATCCTATTATACTCAGGTAGCATTTTGGAAAGGACATTCTACCTACTGAGCAATCTTTTTTTAAGAAGGGGTCACCCAAAACACTCTTCTTCACGTATATAGATATGCAAATGGGGTTTTAAGCCTGGTTTCCTCAGAAAACAAGGCTGATGCAATCATATTTGTTTATGTTTTCCCCCAAAGCTTCCCATACCAGCATACTTGCAAGTAGAACTAGCATCAAAGATAATATGTTGAGTGAAAACAGGCTGTCAATAGAAGGAAAAGCTGCAAGCGGGGCTTGTGCACTTACTGGTCTCCAGAAAAGTTTATACTGGGGAAACCAAAATAATTTGCTGCTTTTGAAAAGCCAGGATGATAACACAACCCTAGGGCAAATACAGGAGATCCGTCCAAGCCACAGGAAAATGTCAGATTTTACTATCAACCATTATACACAGCTGCATTGAAAACCAGTCTGCAATGGTTCCTGTGCTCCTGGAATTAGTTGCTTTTACTTTTCATTTTGCTATTAGTGTCTGCAGTTCAGCAACATTAGAGCTCAGAAATCAGATGTATTCTGTTCTGGTTGCACTTGTGCATGTCTGTACACTTTCAAAGTTACTTAATTAATTGCTTTTTTGTTCCCATTTGGAAAGAGAATCTGTATCAGATTCGCCAACAAACAAGCTGGGCAGACAGGTCCCATACATCAACCTCATTCATTACACAGGCCTCTTGGAAAGAACATACATCTTCTAGTTCCTTTATGCATACACATTTTCTGAAGATTTATTTCTATAGAATTTATTTCAGTGACACTAAGAGTATGACCCGTTCCAAGTTTTCTTTCTCAATCAAAGTGGTAAAATCAGTATGATTTGACCCACAAAAGCAAGTTCCAACCCCATTTTTTTGGGCCACAGAGAAGAAAGAATCTAGGGCTTTAGTTCACTCTTAAATCTAGTTTAGAGCTCTGAAAGTACATCTATATTTGCACTGTGTTCTCATTTGGCAGATAAGCAATAAAATCACTCAGTTTTCTTGATGCTTTCAGCTGATGGTAGGCAGATTTTACATGGCTTTCTTTATCTGAGTTTTACTTTTTTAAAAAAATTATATATATATATATCCAAGAATGAATGAGAGCATTAGCGTCCACACATTCTGTACTTTATGCTATTTACTACTGGATAGCCCTGGAATATTTGCAGCTGGCTGTACTGTGTTTTGTACAATGTGGCTCTTTATCATGTTTTTTTATCAAAGAACTGTGGTTAAGCACAGAACGAGGCAGTGCTGCATTGAAGCTGTAATGTGGCTCAGGTTACCATATTGCAGTTTTGATGATTTGGTATTAAAGCGCTCAACACAAAATAAAAATCAACATCCAAGCAATGCAAGTGATAAAAAGCTCTAAATAGAGTCTGAATAAACTATAACATGGAGATTTTGCCTTACTTTCTATATTAAAATGAGTAGCTTTGAGTAAATACAAGCGAATCTCCCTATTATTTTCTTTCTGAGGCAAATCTTACACTCAACTTTTGCTAGCAGAAAGTCAGGGGTGCGAGGACATGGGATTTGCAACCAAACACAGCTGTGCTGGCAAAAGGCCCTAGCATAGATGTGGTTTTACTGGCAAAATTGAGCTTTTGCCAGCATAGCTAATTTCTCTCTTGGGAGTTAGTTTTGCCAGTACAGCTGCGTCCAGACTAGGGATCACTGGTGTTACAGACTTTTACAGCTCTACCGTCACCGACTTTCAAGCGTAAGCACACTCTTGGTCTCAACCTAACAGTAGTTTGCCAATGTGTGTGCATGTTGGCCTCTCTGAAATTGCAACCATGACCATCTAACAAAAAATAACCAACTAAACAAAAAGTTACCTGGCTCCTCCAATACTGTTTCCAGTGTCCTGAAGTTAGTGTTAGGGCTTTTCTTACTACAGTGCTTCCACATCTCCACACACAATTTTTTACTGCCACAGCTAGCTGTTTCTTGAAGCAGAGGTATATATGTTAGCATATCATATCTTTGATTTTTTTAGGGAGAAGCTTTGCTACTACAGATGCTTCTTTCTACTTTGTTCTCTTCTTGGCTGCTTCCATCCATCTCACTCTTGTATCCTTTCTCCAGAAAGCTACATTCAACATACTTACTCCTTTTCTTGCCTTTATTTCTTGTCCTGACTGCCTGCTGTAGGGGAATCACAGGACAGTAACCTAAAATTAGAAGAGAAGTTGAGTTATCCCACTACCTCCCCATCTCTAGCAATTTCACATCACCTTCTCTTCACTCCTTTTACTCTCCATAAAGCTTTTATGCTTCTGAGATCAGCTCCAGTTTGCAGCTGATACCTATGCTAATAATTGCTATCAGCTGCAGTTCTACCACCTAGTTACAGTGTTTGCCCAGTTGCTCATTTCTCACTGTAATGGACTTCTGCAGCATGCCATTTCTGATATGCTGCTGAAGTTGTGCTTTAAAGTGTTGATCTGCTACCACCTGCACCCCTTTATCAGTTTTTCTGTCTTTCTCAAGCACTATTGCCTCCTGCCTGTAGATCTCTTTCAAACTGGGATCTCTTTTTCTGTGGGAAGCAATTTCTGCTGCTGCACCAGATAGCAGACAGGACTGCTCCCCCTGCACATTTAAGACACTATTCTGCTCTAGTTGGAGTGCAACTTTTGCAGTTAGATGTTACAGAATGCAATTGTCTCCCCTGTGCCTCTCTGTCAGTAAAATTCTGAAGGTGTTGCTCCATGTGAGGGTCTGCAGGGCAATGTTTTGATTTTGCAATAACTTCTCTGCCCTTAACTTACAGTAAGAAAAACCCACAACCTATGGTACTATTCCTGCTGGTAAAGAAGAAAGACCAACCATAAAGCAGGATTAATTTACATCAAAATGAGTCAACAGAGTAGGAATATTCTACTTTCTATCACTGCTAAGAGCAGACTCCAGTGAAAACGGGAAATTCTTAAACAGAGAAGATTTCAGCATCTCAAGCCTTTGGTAGGGGGAAAACAATGACTGTTAAAATACTGAATGGTTTTCCTTGAAAGATTGTTTTTAATGCTCCTTTATATAGCTGAACGACCACAAAACACACTGCCTTTTAAAAATGTTTTCTTTCTTGGGATTTAAACTGAACCATTTTAACCTGTCATTTAAGTTGCACTTTTAATGATCAGAGTACTGTGGAATTATAATTCCCAGCATCCTTTGAGGATGTTTGCTTTTCAGTTCAGTTTCATATACAAATACATGGGCAGCAATTAAACGCCAACAGGCCACTTTGTTCTGTGTCATCCACCATCGAGAGTGCCATAGCCAGCACCTCCAAAGAGTCTCTGTATGCAGCAGCAGCAGAGGTAGTCTGCAAATATGCACAAGAGGTTGCTTTGTTAATAGTCCCTCAGCACAGCAAACGAATGCCTTGATTACTAATGTCTTCAAAAAAGCAAATGCAACAAGTTGCTACCAGATTTCTTGAGAAAGAATGAAAGCCTTGAGTAAGATTTCTTTGAGAAATAGATCATGTGTATCAACTAATTAATAAAAGGCAATTCAGAAACAGATTTCTTTTTCCTCCTATCCCAGATACATCACTGCAGGTAAAATACAAAAGCATTCCTTAAGAGATAAAATTAAACGTCAGAAATCTCCCGTCACAAGACACAGAATTCACCTCTGATGCAAAACATCTTGCATCCTTTGGTCCCTGATGGATGGAAGCGTCTACCCATCTCCTGGAACCTTATACTGGGAGAGCTGAAGGATGTTAGAAAACACCCTTCCCTGGGTCCAGGGTTTATTAGCTCCCTGCACAGATGGCAATTGTTTTGAAGACTGTCTTTTTGAGGAGACTAACTTCCCTGTCATTATCCAGAAAAGACAGAGGTGTAACTTAGGTTTATGGATTCTACCCTGAAGATCAGGTGCTTACAAATTGGTTGCTGCAATGAAATGTCCAAACCTTTAGTAGGTCTTTCCAGTGTTTGTATTGTTTCATTTTGGTTTATTACATTATTCATATATCTATATCTACCTCTCCAAACTGCTGACACATAACCTTTATGTTAGCTCTACCTTCCTGTGGTGTTTTTTCAGAGAAGCTCCATAGTCATTTAATACCCAAACAAAAGCAGTAAACAAGCACAAGAAGCAAGCCCGTGATACTTCTAATAATTTGTAATTTAGTATTGGTACTGAATAATTTTTATTCATTTTATAAAGGCCATTAACTAATTTGCTAAACACACCAACAGCTAGTTGGTTATGAGGCTTAATGTGGTTTTGGATTTTGGGGCAAGCATGTAAAACTACCACACCTTACAGGTGACTCTGGCCTTTAAATTGTATATCTGTTTTGCTCTACTGTTGGGGTTTTGTTCAGAGAACATGCGGAATGAGGTAAGGACAAACCAAGTCTCCATACTTGATTTTTTTTTTCTTTTTAAACACTAACGAGTAGTGATTATGTAGCCATGAAGACTTTAAAGACCGAGGGAAGCAGTCCAAATAATCTACCAGTGAAAACTCTTGCTATGTGTATTTTGTCGTTCATACCCTGGAGATGTTACAGCCAAAGGTGATGCTGTGTTCCCTTGAGCCCCAGGAAAAGGGTGGTACTCGCCTGGGACACTGCAAGACTCAAAGAGTTTCAACTTGGGAATCCTCCACCTGGAGTTCTCCAGGCTGCTGGCCTCAGCTGAGTTGTGAACACTTGGCCTTATTATACTCTCTTTTCTCCACATTCAGAGAAGATGCACTACCGCTACTAACTAAAAATTACCAAGTGTTTAAAGTACCTCAAATTATGCATTGTTGTAACAATTTGAGACAGAGGAAATAATACAGATCCTGCTGGTTTGTTGTGTTTGTTTTGTTGATTTTGGTTGTGTTTTTTTTTTTTTTTTTTTTCAAAGGGAACTAGTTGTCATTTCTATTAAATGCAAAGGAATAAGGGGTTTAACTGTCAATTCTTAGAAATTTATTTCTAACCTAAGGAAAAGATACTGTTATGTCCAGAGAGGATATTCTGCCTCTTTTTTTTTTTTTTTTGGGGGGGGGGCTTTTTTGTATGAAATAAAAAGTGCTTCAAGTCCAAAGTAAAACTCAGTGGGATGCAATAAGCACATAACTTTGAATTTGGTGGCCGTATGCACACTTAATTACATACAACTTATCATATAGGCCAGGTAATGACAAGACTGTGGTTCAAACTGACAAATTCCAACAGATTCTTTGCTATAGGACTTTGTATATGCATTTGGGAGAGATTCTCACACACACACAGAGCAATGACCATACATTTCCTAAGTACCCTAATAGTACAGGCTGCAGATTCAACTTATCCTGAGCTTTGCATTTCTCAGCTATTGTCAATTTGCATCACAAGCATAAAGTTATTTAATACACAAAAGCTTTAATGCTTCTTCTGCATCATATAACAACACATGTTTATCTGAGTGCTAAATAAAAGCTTTCAGAACTTTAAAGTGACTTTATGAATTGTATGTACCATAAAATAAACATTAGAGTATAATAATATTCTGTAATTTGGAAAACAGCAACAGAAACCAGTAGAAGACAAAAGAACAAATGCTTGAATAATCTGCTGCATGTCAGAAACATTAAATTAATTTATGCGGTAATGTAAGCACAGTGATGTTAAGGTAATATGGAGGACATAAATTATACATTACTATTGTCAGTTCTAGCACTTATCTTAGTGGTATGTCAAAATAAATCCTGGTATGTTAATATTTATAGAAATGAACAACAAGTGTCACAGCTGAGGGATTCATCTGTGATATTTTTATATATAATTTGCATTTGCACATATGGTTGTCATTGTCTTTTCTGTAATTTGAGAGGTAAGCATCATGCAATTCATTTCTAATGCATTTTACATTACCATGAAAGCACATTATGCTTCTTCCACTAACGCTTTTCAAATAGATGGCCTGCAATGATTTAGGGATTGCACAAAACAACTCAGCAAATGGGTGACAATCTACCTGCAAAATCTGCAGTAACAATAGGTTATTGGTGAGCAAAGTGCATACTTGGCTAGTGACAGATTGTTTCCATAGAGTAAACACATCCCAAAGTTCTTGCATTGATGCATTTCTTAAGGATTAACACCTCTGAAGAACACATCTTTTCATTCTTTACATTTTGCACAAGACAGGAATAATTCACCATCCTCCTCCTCAAATCTGAGGATCTTTATTCTGCCCCTTTTTTTCACACCCATTTTCATCCAGCAGATCGGTTTCTGGCTGAAGGTAACTGGGCACAACTTGACTTAGCATTTGAAACTCACAGGAGAAGTTTCCATAAAAACAATACAAGAGAAGGTCCCCCTGCTAGGATTAAGTACACTCACAGTTGCTGGTACCTCAGAAGCAAGAGGCATACTTTCTTCCTTCAGCAAGAGACCGTAATTCCTCCCCTGGTTAAGGGTGGGTTAGGGATCTTGGCCTTGGGCCATGTCTTCTGGGGTCTGGGAACCATGCTTTGGATAAAAAGGTAGCTATAGAGTTTATATATTGCTGAGTCTACAAGTATGGCTACTGTTTCTAATTACCCAAGATCATTTTGCTGTTTTCCAGAAAAGAAGTGTGAAAATACTTATATTCCCTGATTCAGCAGTAAAAAACAGCCCGAGCCACACATTTGTGTTCTGCTTATGGAAGGATTGCCATGTCAAAATGATTTGGCTAAGTCTGATGATCCTATCTTTTCCCAATTGTCTCATACACAGCTGAAGTTTGTTGCCCCAAAGTTCATCTGTCAGGATTTTGAGTGTGGAAGAATCTAAGTTCAGATTTTTTATCTTTATTAATGCAGATGCCTGGTTTAAAAAAAAATCAAAACGTTTCCCTCTTAGCAATCTTTATGCTCCATCTTATCTTCTGAAAGAGTTCATTTGGAAAAATAGCTTCATATTTTTCTTTTAGTTTCCCTCCCAAATTATTTCTGGGTCTAATTAAAAACTATGAAAATCAACCCAAACATTCATTTTGATGGTACCATAAGCCTGAATACAGAGGACAAATAGTAGAGAAAATGAAAGGATAAGCCATGAAAAACATTGACTATCATATGTTGTGACCTAACACACAGCCAAGCTCCCCTTGGTATTGTGTGAGTGTACAAGAAGTTACAAGAGAAAACACAGGGAAGTCTCAGATCTGAGGTTTCTGATCAGCATACTCTAAAACCAGCCTAACACTTGAAAGATGAGAAGGGGCTGCACAGGGGAAAATTGAGAATATAAATTGTCCTGTAAACCCTTTTTCAGATGTGACAACATGGATGAAAAATCCTACTTGGTTTAATCTTTCAACAGGAAAAACCCCAAAACGCAATGACCATATTTTCACAGATTCCACATACAATTCAGGCACAAGGGAGTACAATCTCTCTTCACACATGGAAACCACACCTGAAGAATTCTATACCACTACAAGCAGCAAATTATATACATGGAAAGTATATAAGTAAACATAGTATGTGGGTCTGATTTATCACTTGCCTCTTATTTATAACATTTTATGCTCCACAGAAGTATGGGATTCTCTTCCATCATTGAAATGAAACTCCTGTCATCACTGCAGTGAAATGAAATACTATAAAAGGCTGCTTGAAAGTTCTGGGAACAGAGAGGAAATAGACTTGGTGTAAGTGTGCAAAAAGCTTCTAAGTGTGCAACTTTACAATAGCACTCATTCCCTGTGGGACAGGTCTTCAGCCATGATAAATGTTATCATTTCACTAAAATTAGTGGAAGAGCAGCGATCAGTATCAGCTGAGGATTTGTCCCACTGACTTCAAAGGATGTACTAACAGTGCACACATTTAAAGCAAATGTATAAACCTTGCCAGCACTGGGGACTTCAATGTAAGCACACCAAATCCTAAGTCCTTACTAAACATTTTACATTATTCTTATTCAGAAATCTGTCATTGGAATCAATCAGGATAAGTAATGAACAGGGTACTAAAAGGTGTTCTCAGACCAAGATAATACATTTGAGAATCTTACACGTCAAAGGTGTTGAGAAATGCTCTTTAGCTAAGTAAGGCATTTAGTTTCATGTAAATTTGTATTCAGGAACCAAAATCCTTTTTGTTTCTTGAACTTAGGAAAGAAGGGGGACTTTTTAATTTTTTTTTTAATAATAACTTTCCCAATGTAGACAAAGCAAAGAAGAGAGTGAAAACAGGAGGAAAGTTAGAAGTAAGCATGTGTACACATTATGGATTTTAACTGATTAACTACCAAAAGGGAAAAATAAGAGAGGCAAGAAAAAACTTTGATTTCTAAAATAGCAAATGTGTTTTGCAAATATTACTCATTTTACAATTTTACAAACAACAAATTATGTCAAGTATTTTGAAGATTTTTTTTTCTATTTCCCAGCTAGTTTGTATACACATAAGCTGTTTATGTATTTTTGAGTAGAATTTTAGGAAAACATAAGAATATGTTAAAGAAGTTTAATATGTGCCCATCCTTCTTGAGCACTCATAAATCCTAATAAGGGGAATGGGAGTTTAAAGTATAAAAGCATATTGTATATTTCCTCCAATTTCTTCTTAACTTGGTTTCATCTAGAGTTCTGATGTATATATTTGTATAAATTGTGCAAAGTTACTGGAAAATTCCAATAATGGGCATACAGAAAAACAGAGTAACTGACACTTGTCAGCTAGAAGGGAGGAAAAGGTGCAACTTTATAGCTTGCTGTTAACGGTAAAGCTGCCTCCCTCTCCTAGATTTAAAGGACCCTTTACAAAATGGTCACTCCAGCAAAGGTATCTTTAAGAGATGTTTAATCTTGGCTACACAGTGGGGTTTAAGCGGCAGCCTGATGCTTGTTACTTGTTTCTTCGGTTTCATTTAAGCTTTCTATCACTGCACTGCAACGTATTTTTCAGATTACTTCTTATTCTCCCCTCTGTAATGTCTCTAGTTTTCCCAGTACTACTTAACAATGGCTTCCTTGTTGCCTTTGGCTCTGTCCATCAGGCTCCTTTCCTACTTTGTCTTTTTTATCCTCCGAACCTCCTTTTTTGTCACTTTCTCACACATGACCTTTCTTCTTGTCTATAAAATATATTGTGCTTCCTCAGCTAGCTCAGTGTCCAACAGCGCTCTTTACCCACAAGATAATAAGACACATCCTTAGCATTTAGCCAGGAAACCAACAAGACCCCAGTCAACGCTCCTGCACAGAGAAAATCCCTAACTGGCATTGAGCCACTACACCAGCATATATGGCACGGCCCATGGAATACAGGATATGTTTGGAGTATAAATGGCCTGACTGGACAATCCTGGTGCAGTATCAGCTCCTGGAACAACTCTGCAGGCAGTCAGCCAACCATGAGTTAGCACAGTCCTGACGTTTACCAAAATTATACTGGCCACTAGGAAATGGCTATGGGATTTGGAGTGCATAAGCATGTATAAACCTGCTGCTGCTTCAGCATTTTCAGCTTCTAAAAGCATTTCCTTCTGCCTCCCTACAGGCAGCCATCACCAATGTGTTCTTTGGTCAGATACACTGCTTTGCTCCCTAGAAAAATTCTGCTTCTCTTTCTCAATGGCACAAACTGCCATAACTTTCTGTTATCAAGCTCAATTTCCATTAATTCACCTTTTGGATCTCTTCAAGGTCTCCTAACTCTGCTGAGTGCCAGCTAGCTTGTCTTGTACAAAAGAGGTGTAACACTACAATAACCTTGGCAGGGCAGAGAAGCACACGTGTCTAGAGAGAAGGAACAGGAGTCAGAGAGAACCAGGAAAGGTCTAATAACCCAGCCACAAAACAAGCTCTCCTATACACAGACGGGACCTACTGTATTGCCAGGTGTGTATTTAGTGAGTTCTAAAGTGACATACCCTTTTGTGAGGCAGAGCAACACCATGTTTCTCAAACTTCAGGATCTATTTATACTTTTCTACAACACTCACCACTCTCACCTGGGACTATGTTGTGTCAAAACAGCCTGCTACATTGCTTCAGAGTCTCATAGTTACTTTTCTTCCTTTTTTTGATCTCTCAGGCATAAATATGCAGCATCCCTAATGCTACTGGTAAAAAATAAATAATCTAAAAATAAAACAGAAACACAAGTTCACACTGAGATGATTTTATTCCAGCTAGAGAACCAGCATGCATAGTCATGTGGTGCGCACCTGTAGCTCTCTCTCCTTCCTGTCTTTCGCAGGTCTTAGGCTTTGGTAGTAAACACACCCCACACACCTTCTCAGGGTGGTACAAGGGTGACAAAGCCTGTGGGTACTGAGAGCAGCCAGGCAGGGTTGTGTATGTCAGCACCAGCTGTTCTCTGCAAAGAATGCGTGTTATCATGCTAAACAGGATGCATCTTTTCTGCATTAGGCTGGTAAAGCTTTGCAACTTTGTCAACCTTTTTAGCATTCAACAAATTCTTTTAAACATATGACTTTTAGTAAGTTAATCCATTCATTGTTTGGAACTGTGCAAAGTGACATAAAAGCACAATGAAGCCTAATTAAACTTGTTCTGTGAAAGCTAATTTGTCAAACCCAGAAGCATAGTTCATGGATAAATGCTAATATTTGAAAGTCAAATTAAAGTTGAAAAGGTTTGTAATAACAGTTAATTAACTCTTGTTTTGTTTTCCTCTCACAAACTTGAACCAACTGAAATATTGCTCAGTTCATCTTTAACATTTTGGACCACAAAGATAAAATTCAAAGCTTTGAGATAAGCCTTTGATGTTGGTATTCTCTACAGATTATATATTATTTTAAGATCTCTTTGTTTAAAAATTCATTTTTATTATCCCTGCATGAAATGCATGGCAATTCCCCAAATAACTAACCATCAGGGCAATTAACATCTTCGATCGACACCATATTCCTGATAATTAATACAGACTTTGTACCTCCCCTGTGATAGCTGCAAGGGTTTGATTTTTCAGAGCAACTGTTCATTTACAGAATCAGTTTCATCCTAATGAAAATGGATTGTGAAACTTTAATGAACAAGACTTTGCTGTCATAATAATAAAGACTTTGAAACAACAAGAAGACCTACATAACAAGCATCTCACTATACCCGTGTCGCTACACTGTATCAAGCCAATTAAGCCATACAATGAATATTAACACCAGTGTACTTCTAAACTATATGACATCAGACAAACTCAAAAAACTGAGCATAATTTTGCTTCGACAACTTCTGGCATTATAGCTTAATAAACTCGCATCTGTAGAGCAAGATGGCCTGATCTGCCCTCCTCTCTGGTTTAACAAAGGTAAACAAAAGACTGGAAATCCAATTTACATGCAGTGCTAGTGTTTCTGCTATGAAAGGCAATGGATTACCTTTCCTATGTGCTTCCACCACATGAGGAGGTACATATAAAAGCAAACAAGTATGAAAGAGAGCTGCCAAAGAACACTGTCTGGCACTGGCACACATTAAGTGCCTGTACCAGTACCTTGCGCTGTAAATAATTCATCTATTAACAGGTAGGCTATCCTAAGGAAGAGTGTGCTGTTTCAACATTAATCTTGAGTGGCCTTGCCAAGAACTCCCTGTCAGCAAAGAGTTAAAGGGTTTTCAACTAGGTAACTAAAACAAAAATAAAATCAGAGACAGGGAGAGAGAGTGCAAGCTGGAGAGAGACAGACAGCAACCGACTGCAGCCCAGGACACTGGCACATGGCCGCTTTACTTCTCCTGTCCTGCCAGAGCCCGGTGGGAAGGTGCAGGGGGCCCTGCGGCTCCGCTCCCCTCAGCACCCTGCCCCAGGCCCAGGGCCGGGGAAAGTGGAACCTGCTCCCCTTGGGCCCAGGCATGGAAGGTCTCTAAGGCATGTCCTGACCCGTCTTCTCTGAAAGCGGCCCCCTCAGGCTGTGGTTCAGCTTCAAAACCAACCAACTAATGGACTGACCGGCAACTGCGTGAGAAAATAAAATATCCAAGGGGAGGGAGGGTTAACATTTTCATCTGCTGAACCAAGATGTCAGTGTCCATACAGCCCACCTCACCTCTGTGCGGGGCTCCCTGGAAAGCTCAGAAAGGGATTTTGCTCTACCTCTGATGCCTTGGCAAAAGGTCTTTCAAAGTTGTCATCTAAGCTATAATATGCTTTTAGTTTTTGTTTGGCTAAATCCCCTCAAACATGGAAATGGCTGATTGTTCCCATTTTAAAAAATGGTGTACGGGAGGGAAGGGATAGAATCATTAGTAAATAAATGAATGGGATGATTTTAAAAAAGAATAATTTGCTCAATCAAGAATAATTTGAACAGCATCTAAGTAGTCATGGAAAATCATAAACTATTACCCTATATAGTGCTCTGTTGACTATTAAATGCCTCCTTTTTCACACCACTGGCCTGAATGAATAACTTGGCAGCACAAAATTAGCCAGGTGGCAAAATGTGCTTGTGTCAGCTATTGGCCAAACAAAACGGCAAATAGCAAAGCTCATTTTGCAGTGTCACATTAACTCCTTCAACGCTGGGGGTACACATTTTTGTATCTGCTGTTCCGAAGTACCTGGGAGCAGGCCAGAAGAGAGCCGCTCACTCCCTGCAGCACAGGTGGCCCTGCCCTTGCGCCACTTGTCACTGTTGCAGGTTGAGGTGATGTACATGAGCGTGTCTATACATGGCATCTAAGATTATACGGAAGGGGCTGTTCTGTTTCATCTATGTCAGCTTTAACATCCCAGTTTGGAAAAACTATTCTCGGATGCTCTTTACCAGAGGGAATTTTATGCACAACTTCCTTTACTTTTATTAAAGCCACCTCTTCACATTATCATAGTACTTGCCAATTTTTCTGTTCTCGTACTGTCATTATCTTATGTTTATCTTTGGCTTCCAAGAGACCTTCAGGAAATGGCTGTAAAGAGCATGAAGCCAGGTGTTACAGGACTAGACTAACCTATACTATGTTCTGAGTAGCTTCAATGGAATTACCTCAGGGATTAATCTGGAGTTTTACTTATGTAGCATTACTAAAATATTATATACAACAAAAGGGCACTTATCTCATTGATGTCAGTGGGATTCTTTTGACAGATTTCACAGAATTTATCAAGAGCAACCAACAACCTTTTTCATTGTAGTGGTTAATATAGGGGAACAAAATACATTCTTTTATAATTAGCAGCCTTTTCCAGCTATAGAAACTCACCTTCCCATTGCACAGCTAACAGTACATCCCTGAAGTTAAGACTGGGCCTGGTTTTCGTTAACAGAGAATTTATTTAACCTTAGTATGTAATAATTCCCTGAAGTACTATGGAATTTCATTAAGAAAATAAAGGCAGTATTTCATAATTAAGTTGCCAGTTTAATATTTTTTTACATGAGACATGCTTTACTGATAAAACTGACCATGTCATTCACTGTAAATCCAAAGCACAAAAGGGTAGGATATTGGCAGCTGTATTTTATCCGAAGGACTTTCATAGTTTTTTGGTCCACAATATATACATATCATATTTCAGATTCACTTCCAAAAATGATAAACACATTGTACCTAGCCAAGGATGATGTCCTGTTCTTATCCAGACAGTCTCTTTTCCGGAGTTGTTTCACATGTCCTACGCAAAAGACATGGGTGAATATTTTCCATTAAAAACAGCAGTGGTGGGAGGAGGGTATCAGCAGTACTGTAAGTTAATGAGATGGGGGGCTTTAAATACACTTAATAAACAGTCACTTAGGCTGAGCATAATAAGTCATGGAAATTTATAAACTATTACCCACTATAGTACTTCATTGACTATTAAACATCTATTTTTCACACCGCAAGCCTGAGTGAATAGCTTGGCAGGAAAAAAAATTGGCCAGGTGGCAAAACGTGCTCAGTACAACCCATGTCAGATATCGGCCAAACAAAATAGTCCAATAGAAGCTGATTTTGAAATGCCTTTTTAACCCTTCATAGCCTACCGTGAAGTTTTCTAGGAGCAAACACACTTATATTCCTGAGAAGGGTAATATGCATTTACACTATGCATGTATGTTTTTCCAAGTATCACACTTCTGTCTGTCCTGGATACCTGTCCTCTCTATACTGCAGTCTCCAGTTCTGCTGATGGTCAAAGGCCAGGGACAGAGGCACTGTCTGTCACCTGAGGTGTAAGAGCGCACCTGACATTGTTTCCATTGTTTTTCATTGCAGGGTTTTAATCCTGGGGTTTGGACCATGCTCTAATTTGCAAGCCTCTGTCACCTTAAGTTAAAAATGAGCTCCAAGGAGGACTGGAGGAATTTCCAGTCTAGTTAAACACATGGTGATCCCTAATGACTCTTGCATGACTGAAAAGACTTTTTTCTGGTGTAGAGGTAAGGATTTACCTGTGGATTTAAAACCGGTGTGCATGGAGTTCCACAGAACAAGAAATGTCTGAGAGGAAATCTCTGAGCTTGGTTGCTTGATGCCATATTAGCACTGCTGATCTGTATGGAGGGACCAAAAGAACCACATTAATAGTAGTCATCAAACCTCAGCCACCTCCAGGCTGTTTAAGCATCCCAGGAGCTAGGTGTCTCACGCCTAGCTGAAGAGCCCATATATAAGGTAAGGTACAAGGGCTAAGACTGGTAGCATACAGCACACTGGAAACTATTCAAAGTCCAGATGAAAAATGAGAGGTTTGCACTGCGGCTGACCTTTCATCATCCTTTGTGACTTCAGTTAGGCACAGCAGCAGAAAGACAGCAGCCTTGTTTTCCGTTCTGTCATCATATCTGTCAGAGCAAAGGATGTATTATTTTGATTCGGCTTCTCACCCCAACCTCATGTGTTTCTTCCTTTCTCCCATATAATACTGTACTTTGTCTTCAGCATACTCATCCCCTCTCTGACAAATTTTGAAAGCATTTTACCAGGTTACACAGAGAGACAGAATTATCTTTATCTCTTGCCGGTACCATCCATCACTACAAATCCAACTGCACAACACACACCTCCTGCCGCAAGCTGACTTGATAGTGTTCCTGTGTGCCACTACAGGGCTAAAAATCATTGGGTTAGAAGAATGACTCAGCCTCCAATGTTCAGTTTCTCTTTAATAGCTGATCCATTAACTTCTTGGGTTCCCCCTGAATACTACTGTCTAGAAATGCACACACACACACACACCCCCCCATGCACTGCTGGAGAAGTGGTACAGGTATATCACTGAAAACATGTCTGGTAAAGCTGTGTCAAGCATTAATTATATTCTTGGGACAAAGGGCTGTATGGAAGGAAAAGGAGGAAAAGGAGAGCTTACAGTTGTCTTAGTGTCTGTTTGCATCAGTCTAGCTGACAAAAGGGGGCCAGTGGGGCAACACTGAATTGAGCCCAACATACATAGCCAAATGAAACTGCTGAAGAAATGTGGTGTAAGTAAAGAATTTTATTTAAAAAAAAAAAAAAAATCCAATTACCGGAGCTGGAATTAGGCCAGAACACCTTCACTAACACCTCTATTCATGAAAATAGAAAAAAACCAAGTGATTCTTAATGACCACAAATGATCACAGACTCTGTTTTACATCTCTTACAAAAGCCAGCATATTCAGCAGCGTTACATTCCCCAGAGCTAGACGGATAAAGGGGGAAATATGTCATTGATTTTTTTCCCCCCAAGAAATTCATGATACTGTTTGCACTAATTTCAACAGTACAGAGATTTTCAAAAAGAGAATCAGTCCTGTTTAACCTGGAAGCTAACAGTATTAAAAACCTAAGGTGTCTCACTCACTGCTTTCTTTTGCAGAGGCAATCAGGATCTGCTTCTTTTCAACCAGTATGCATAAAAACTGTCTTAACCACTAGACTGTAATGCTATTACCTGCAGCAGAATGGAAACAATGAGCCTCTCTGAAGGTGCCTTGTAACATCACTCCAGTGGGGCAATTACTGGTCTTTTCCAAAGCCCACTGAAGTAGATGGAAGGGCTTCTGTGGGTCTCACTGTTTCACAGCCAGGTATGGACACACATAGAAAAGACTTGCTTTTTTTATTTCAGCTCATGAAGAACTATCAGTTTATATGAATGCTAACTGCTTTTAAGGATCACACCTTCATTTGCCTTTTCTGGTTCGTATCATTCTGTCTCAAAAATGTCCTGTTTTATACTAAAACCACGTAACCTATTCATCCACTGGTGGTTCTTTACCAAAACTTTGTTCTCTGTTACTGGCTACTATCTTTTAGTAGTTTGTCCTGCAGTTGCAGTCAACCTCTCCCTTAGCTGTGCAAGAGACACACTCAGTCTGGCTAAGCTAATTGGACTTGAACTACACAAATCCTCAGTGGTTACAGAATTAGCAATAGCTCATAATGTACAAAGGCACAATGGAACATCTAGCTCAGGGGTCCTCAAACTTTTTAAACAGGGGGCTGGTGCACGGATGAAGTGGCAGGCAGTCATCTGCGGCTGCTTGGTTCCCCCCCCCCCCAACCTCCAGTGGGGGAGGGGGGGGGGGGCAGGGCAATGTGTGTCTCTAAATACCGGGTGCCACCGGATTGAGGACCCTGGGGGGCCGTATCCAGCCCACGGGCCGTAGTTTGAGGACCCCTGATCTAGCTGCTTGATACTTAGTACTGTACTGTATATACATATAAGCCACCAAAAGTATTCCGAATTCTCTTCAGTATCTATGGGTACATTTTACTTACTGCATGGTACCATTCATCATAGTACTTTCTAATAATTTGAGCCACTAAAGTGTGTGAACAGAATGGTGTGATTAATGGCAGCAGGTGGCACAACTGAAGAAGCCTTGAAGAAAATGGATATTTAGTGATCGCTGTCTGTGAGAAAGGTGGATTTTACCAAGAAAGAAGCTTATCAAGCTCTTTTAAAGTTGATAAATATTTTCTGAGAGAGCAAGAAAGAGATGTCTTTTTCAAGTGAGGAACAAAATCTACATGGAGTTCTGTAACTAGATGCCTACCTAACACTTTAAGAATCAACCTCAAGATATATCTCATTATTTCAATTAACAAAATCATTGAGATCTGTCCCTTGAAGTCAGATTTTCTATTCATAGGTTAGGAAAATAGAAAAACTTTCCTTTATTTGCAAGTAGAAAAGTATTTTTTGTGAGGAAGAGGGAACATCAAATTTACTCTTGCTAACAGGTAGCATATACTGCACTTTGATTTGTCTATTTTGAACTTTAACGTTTATTTATTAAGCAACATAAACCTGAGGTTTAAAATACATATACAGGTATGCAGTGTCAGACTATGGCTTGGATTTGATAGGAGTCTGTGTCTATCTTCTCTTATTCACATACAAACGCAGAGATATACCCTCCCCTTCTCCGTATTCCTATTTATTCAGTTCCTTGCCCCCTTAAGTTCCACAGGAGTAAGAAGGACTAACTTGCCTTTACTTACCCATCTTATCCTCAATTGGAAAAGGAAGAGGAGTGAAGAATTAGGAAACCATCTTTACCCCTCACACACTTGCTGGTCATCTGTTCTCATTGGGATTCAATGTCTTGCGGGACAATTCTTGGCATAGTGTATTCTTTTTCCCAATAACTTGTTCATGCTGTTGCCTACTAAAATCTCACCTTTACTTCACATGAAAATTACTGAATCGAAACTAAGAGAACAGCTCACATGGATCTACATATATTCCTCAGATTGTTTGTTCAAAGAGTCTGATATATTTCTGCTGTCAAACTTACAGTTGGCTTAACACAACTTGGAGCCTATAGTGTTGCTCCAACATGTGCTACTGGTAAAGTTCGCTCTTTCCGAAATGTTATTTTTCACTGCCAAAACACACACCAATCCTGTGCTCAGCTATGGAAACTTAATGAATGAAAGGGGACCATTTCTGAACTCTGAATAATTTATTTTATTTCATATTCTTTTTTACATTGGCTACTACTCTGAAACACTTCTGCCACTTTAATGGGCAATAAAAATTGGCCAAAATCATTGTTGTCCTTAGGCCCTGTGGTGGTTAAATAAAGCAATATTCCAGCCTACATGTTGAGAGGAAACACATAGCCTCACTTCACTTCCAAAGCAGACAAGTATCTTTGCTTAAGTGCTTGCAAAGGAGGAGAGTTGTCATACCATCACTGTAAGGTTTGACATTAGGGCTGTTAAACCTGTTCTCATTTCTAGACTCACCATTGTTGGGGGAAAATCCTACATTTAACACCTTAGGCTGACAGAAGAAGTAAGAAGCATGAGGGCTTGTTGCTTAATTGCTGACACAGTGGCATCTTGCCACAGATCCCTGTGATGGATCTGACCAAAATACTGGGGAATTTTTAAAGCAAAGCCCCATTCAGTCCCTTTAGGCAAAAAAGGGGGCTCCAAAATGGAGGGTTTTCTTCATATTTATCTACTTTTATTTCATCTTTTGTCAAAGGAAATAATTATTAGCACTGACCAAATATTTTTGGCTCTGATAACAAGATCTCTTCATTACCCATTATTTACTGTCATCTTACAACCCTCTGAATTCTGAATTTCATCTAGAAAGAACTCAGAGGATTTATGGTCCTCTAAGATGCTTGTGGTGTTGCTTTTTTCCTTATTATATGCCATTCATGGCATCTACACAAACTTGCTGTTTCAGCTATGGAACAAATCCATAAGACACCACTGTAGATGCAAGCCGTGTACCCAAATTAGTTGATTTTGGCACCCAGATTGCTGATGAAATTTATGCTTCATTAACAGATGCCTAATGTATATAATACACATACTTTAGAATTGACCTCAACCTGGCCAGGGAGGCTGGCTGACCCCATGAAAATACAATTACCTTATGAGAGATTAGAGAGTTTTGCTTATTGTATTTACTATTTCTAGGAAATTACTTTGTGTCTCTGTAGCTGCGTCAGCCTTCTTGCTTAAAGTATGTTTTAATGTTATTAGAGCTAAACTAGCGGAAAGACAGGGAAAGGCAGCACAATTTCCTTTTAGATCAGATCCAATGTTTCTCCAAAACCTTAGCAGGCTGGGTTTGCCATAAGATCAATGCAGCTGAACACTCCACCTGCAGAATGAGCTCACTGTCTGTGCATTACGCTAGCCCTCTGCCAGTCCAAGTAGTAAGACTCCTGGGGTTGGTCTTGAACCTGCTACTCCCCACACTGGAGTGCTAAGCTCTGCTGCCAAGACACCAGGCCAGGTATTAAATGCATTCTTGTTTCTGTTACTTTCCAGCACTCAGAGGACCACATTAGAAAGCCCAGAAAACTTAATTGGAAAGCAAGGAGAATGCAGCATGTTTAAAGACATTTTACAGACAGGGATATATTCTCAAAAAAACCCACCCAAAACTAAACAAAAATATACCCCATGGAATTAAACATTCAGCTCACCTTTCCCTTATAGAGGAATGAAAAATGATCAATCCTATTAAAAAAAAAAAAAAAAAAAAAAAAAAAAAAGAAAAAAAAAGAAGATCAAGACTGAGTAAGCTTGTCTTCATTGCTGTGTTAAATTTTATGTGGCCTGCCCATTTCAACATTGTAAGACTTCCATCTTTTGGAGAAGGGGACTTCAAATTCCCAGGTGTAGGAGCCCTGGGGTATAAACCCACCCAGGACCTCCAATTCAGTTTACTCAGGTCTGTGGACAGGGCATGTGCCCCCCATGAATACCTTGGAAACCATAGCAAAGGGCAGGAGTGCTGCTTTCAATTAATTGGAGTAAAACTAGTGAACAGGAAAGTGAGGTTCCCATAAAAGTGATTTGGCAGGAGAGCTTGCCTTAGGTTTTATAGCTCTTGCAAGGGAAAAATGAAAAGTCCATTTGTGGTTTTCTAGTTGTGCTTATTGGAGGTAAAAACTCAAGCACCTCAGGTTTATCATTGTATAGACTGTATGCATGGGAAATAATGCACAGTAGAATTTGACCACTATGTTAAGTCAAGCTTCTCACTTGCAGGTTCTCCTAAGATCAAGATAGCAACAAGAAGCAATTCAAAGATTCTAAGCAGCAGTGAGGAATGCAGAAGCACATAGGCACTAGGATACATTTTTTCAATACAGATGATTGTTAAAAGAACATCAGTAATTTACTGTTTTCTGAATCACAGCTAAATTTTAGTCTTTCATTGTTTCACAAGACTGCTACTTGTAACTGTTCATTTGTTCCAATACAAGGAGCTTCCCCATTAACTGTGCTTCTTCTTGTCTACATTTTGCTAACTGAACTCTGACAAAAAGAAAAAGAAAGCTTTCCACTTGTAGTTATATGTCTTAAGAGAAATATTTCTATGCTAATTTAGGCTACCCTAAACACGACACTGCCTTCAAGCTACTCACGTAAGTCAGGGGGAATAAAGAGGAAGCAGTCATATGAATTTGTATAGCTCCACTATTTACAGTGGAACTGCACTGATTTATCTCTTCTAAGATTTTTAAAACTTAACTATGTTGTTGGGCATGGAGGGAGAGACTTCCCATAAAAAATAATTCAGCGTGTAAATAACAAAACATTTGAGAAATCCATAAACCCTCATCAAAATACATATCTACTGCTGTAAACAGCAGTTCCAAGTTTTCTGTGACTTGATTTGGAAGGGTTCTCCATCTTGAACAAGAAATGATTAATGAACAATAATTAATCTGATGGTTTTGACAGCTGCTATTTATGTTGAACTTCGATATACAGCCTAGTCAGTTTTCTTGTTGGTGGCTTCACAATAAGGTAATTGATCTGGATCCAAACTGAAAGGCAACCATGTCTCATCACAGTCCTACAATGTCAGTCCTCAGTGCAGAGGACAGCAGTAACTTAAAGAGGCTGTTATTCAAAAATATTAACTTGCTTGAAAAGAAAATGCATGTTGAATGCATGTTGATAAAGTTTTGCTATTAACCCTAACATATTCATTAATTGCAAGAATAACAAATCTGTTTTGTCTCTGATTTGGCTAGGAACAATGCCAAAGCTAGGAGTGTTTTCACATTAGCGCAAGTAGAGGGTAGAGCGTAGCAGTAGAGTTACTAGATGCACTTGGAGGAACTATATCACTTAAAGGAATAGCTCTCAACAGGAATGACAACCCTGACTCCTTGTATAAGTAGGGAAATATCAAGCAAGAGCACTAAGGTTTTTATCCACATACATGACATTAGTGAGGTCTTTAGATCTAAAAAAGCCCCACCAAACCCCACAAAGTGAAGATACTGAAACGGTCAGAAAGTTATAAAATGGTGAGATCAAAAGCAACAGCCATACAATGAGAAATATCAGAAGCTTTTTCTGTGCAATTCAAACATCTTGATTACAACCCAGTCATACTTAGGTAGGGGAAGGAAAGTTCTCCATTAACGCAAGGTTCTTTGACATAACATGACAAGACCCCATAGCTGAAGATTAACTTCAGCTTCCAGCTGCAAGAAACCCACATTAGAAATACACTACTTTTCTTTTTTAAGCATAGATCATCATTAGTCACTGCAGCAATTTAAGCAATCAGTTTACTGTTAATCCTATAGTAGCTCAGTCAAAATAGGAGAATCTCTCTCTAAAACACATACACTCACTCGGGAGATATTAGATGCAAGGTCAATTATTGCCTTCAAGTAGCAAGCCAGACTAGATCATTTCAAAGTATCCCTCTAAAACCCATGACTCAAAACAAGAAAAATTCTGTTTAAATCAGTGGAGCTACATAAATGATGTCCCTTAAAAATGAGAATAATAAAATTTAAAAGTCAGGGTCACTGTTTTTGTGTACTTGTGAAAAAAGACACTGAAAAATATTTGTAGGGCTATATGTTAGGCAAGGGACCTCCCACCCTGTTCCGAGTATTATGGTGTTTGGATGCTGACAAATAAATTACATTAATTACATCCATTCTAGCAACCACTTAAACACCATTAGGGCTTATGCATACAATAACTGTGCCATTAGTCAAATCTGGATACCTCACTGCTTGTAATCAACATTCTGTCTTCTTCTAGTATAACTATCCTAATTTCTTTCTGCAAGCCTCCTTTAGCACCGTTCAGCTTTTCAACATGAAATGAAGGACATTATAATTTTGCCTAATAATATTACATGGTGTTCTCTCAGAGTTATGGTCTACTGGGCTACTTGCAATTACTTGCAGAGAAAAGCTGAGGAGGTTTGCTGCCTATGCTATTTTTGCCATGCTGCAACCACCTGCTGCAATACCATCCTCATACTACTGTTGTAATTGTTGCTTTGTTTCTTTCTTAGTCTGGGGGGAAGTAAGACTCATTTTCTTTCCTATCCCTCTCCCAGGGGACTGACAACCTAGGCCAGGAGGGACAGAGAATATGAGATGCAGAGGAGTAAAAATTGGGAAGTTGCCTGCCCCTTGTACCCACTTTGAAATAAGAGAAAGTGGAGGGTGGAGTGGGTTGCTTATTGAAATCTGTTTTCCTTCCTTGCCCTCCAGCTGGCTATAGGAACTGTCCCCAAGCCCGCAGAGTCCTGGGGTTAGAAAGCCAACTGCATGCCAAAGCTGCCTGTGCATGCTCTCCCAAGAGTTGATCCAGCTGTAGGGGCATGTGCTCTCAGCAGTCCCAGAGTACCACCTCCAGGAGACCCCAGCTTTGTCATCACTATAGCTGCTTCTGTATGTGAGGAGCAGGGGACTATGAGCCTTCTTTAAAAAGTAGCTTGAAAACACTCTTGGAATTTTAGCAGTCCTGTGTCGGTCCATGATCACAACAGTGAGATGACTTAGTTATCATATTGACACCAAAAACTCATCTATGCACCAGGGAGAAATTCCTTCATTATTTGAGTTAGAGAACTCTTTTATGTAATTGGGGGAAAAAATTAAAAGGCAGGGTAGAAGGCTTTAAACCTGATTATTCAGGTCACAGAGATCTCTATTTTTATCGTTTCATTAGCATTTGTTTCTGTTTGATCAAGGCAATAAAGAAAGGGATGAGTATACCCGGCATAGTATTTTGCAACTTTGGAAGTGTAGTTTGTCCACAGCTTTAAGTGAAGCTCAGCAATAGATCAGCAGACCTGAAAAGTGAATCTTAGGGACAGCATCTCACCATTATTTCAAACTCTTCATTCCACAGACAACACCTGGCCAAGATTCTTAAATTCAACATTGATACAGCATTGTCCTAAATGTAACAGTTGTTCATTAAAATCAAGTTCTTTCATTTATGTTCATTCTCCCCCCTCTTGTGGTTCATTATAAAATCACAATTGTTGCTTTCAAAAATGTTCTATAGTTGGACTTTCATGCAGAAAGGATAGAAAAGGATCCACCAAATCTAAGCAGGCAGATTCAGGGTAATTCAGGGTAATTCTCATTGCTAATTTAAATGTTCCCTGTAATCTCTGATTGAAAGCAAATCTTGCCACAAATGATATGGAATACATTTCAGACAGATTTACCATAACTATTAATTGTATATGATGTGCTGTTGTCTGGGGAAGATTTTAGTACTTGCACCCTCAATCATTTATTGTCTTACTCACTTAACATAAAGTATTGTAGCTATAATGTCTTCAGCCAGATCTTCAGCTCATTTAAGTGGATGCCATACTAAAACACTATGAACTTGTGCCAGATGGTTTGCCAGCTCCCTTGTACAGGCAACTTTTTGCATTTCTTACATACATTTCTCCACCAGACTGAGCACCCTGACCTGATTCAGCAAAGCATAATTCTGAAAAGTACTAAATGAAAATATATAAAGACTTTGTGTACAGATCTTGGATATTCAAAGGTCAGCAGTAAGAGTAGGTTTTAGCCATAGAAATGGATGTGGATATGCACACAGACTCAGGGAATCTCTGTTCAATTAAAAATGTGTTATTTGTGTCACTATAAACCTAGAGTAACCTGTGAGCAGCAGGCTAGCTAAGTAAGATTGGTGGATTGATAGAAACTTGTCAGTCTAGCAAATCAGAGACACAATGCAGGAAAGTCAAGATGTACTAACAAAATGTGTTTGGAGGATTAAAACTTATTAATAAAGTCAGAAAACTGTCACATCAGAGTTTCTCACCATAATGCCGACAGCCAAATAGTTCCAATTTTGTGATAAGTTAAAATACCACACGTAAAATTTCTTTAGACAGGCAGTGTCATAACCAGAGCACACTTCTGAAGTGAAACAACACCCATTACAACTCTATTACAAGAAAATCTAGTGTGACTGGGGATCTACTTTGATTCACAGGACTCAACTGAAGGCTGCAGGAATAGAATATTACAATAGGTCATATGCTCACAGGTGCAAAAATCAACATAAAATCTCCACACATTTGCAACTTTCAGAATTAGAGGTAAGACTGGTGTAGACTTGCATTTTGATGAATGACAGCAGATGGTTTCCTTTTGTCATACCATAATAATAAATCTCCTTAACAGTAGAAAAATCCTTAAGGACAGCTTGGTGGAAACCTTACAGAAAGTTTCTCACAGATTAGACACTTTCTAACAAAAAGGATATAATGGGTAAAAAAAAACCCAGGCACAATAATAATGTGAACCAGCTACATGTAATATTTGAAATAGTTCTTATCAAGAATGAAAAATGGTGGGACTTCAAGGAGCATCCTTCTCCATTTTCCCCTCAGTATTTCTTGTGCATGTTACTTTACATACTGCAGAAAAATCTAAGTGCTGCAGAGTCCGCCAATGATTAGCTTTTCTATTAGGAAGATGAGTTTGATTCCACTAGATAATTTTGAATCAGACACTGAACAATCATTTAACATCACCCACCAGAAATCACACAATTTATTTAGTCTATTATAGGCAAAGGTTGAAAATGCAGAGTGCCAGGTAAAAGACAGAGTTGCTAAGAGCCTGTGGAACTAGGACAGGCATTACTTAGGACATTGGTAATTTGGCTTTTCATTTTAGATCAGCCGGAAGACTCCCATTCCTCACTTTCTACAGTTTTTAATTGTATGACACAATCGCATCCTACAATCAGGTCATAAACTCTGTAAAGCCATAAACTCTTTGGATTTTAAGGATTAAAGATTAGGCATAAACTGAAGGGGATGGGATAGGTAAATTGCAATAGCATGCAGACAACATTGGAAAACACAACTCAAGGGGTCAGTTTATTGCCTACATCTTCCTTGTCCCACAGGTAATTATTTCTTATCACTGGTTCATAATAATAAAATTTTGGGAAACCCTGACCCCCCAGCCAATCCCAGAAAGCCAGTTGGAGGATTTTTTTTGTGCCAAGAGGGATTGCTTCATCTACAATCCCATCCCCCTTTCCCTCCCCCTCACATTCCCTCAGAGGGGAGAGAAGAAGCAGATGTATAACACTTCTGCTCCTGCAGACCCAGTCCCAAGGTCCACACAACCTACATCAGGATGCAGGAAAAGCCTTGCACTCTTATTGGGCATGCAGTACGCATCACAATCTAGCCCCAAGAAATCAAGAGATTAAAGTTAGAACATGGTTTAAATGGATCTGAGTGAATAATTTTTAATGAATGCATTTAATGATGGATGAGTTTCCTTCCTTCTTTCCATGAAATGTGGGGAGCACGTTGCAATTTGCTTCACATATTCCTCCCTCACTGATTTTTTTAAAATTTCTTTTGAAGTAAGGGGTTGCTACTCCAAGCACAAACTCTCTCTTCAATTGCAGTTGGTCCCATAAATCACTTAATATTGTTTCCATTTTCCAGTCTAATGAACATAACTCATGGAACCAGCTTTGTGGTACAAAGGCTTACAGAAACTACATTAGAAATTCACTTTTCATAGTATTCCTGTGTGAGCTTAACATTTATTTTCTGCCAACAGTTATGCAATTAAAGTTTCATACTTCTATGACTGTGTACAGGAAATGACATCAAAAGCAACCCCAAGATGGCTAAAGATTTGCTTCAAAATTTGCACAAATATAAGTAGAAATTGTTTCTTCATTATTCATCCAACTTCAGACCTAAACCAAATATGGCTTGCTAGCAGCCTTGGAAACATATGATGAAGTGTTTTAAAATTCCAGTAGATGTCACCACTTCTCCCCCAGCAAGTCCTTAAGTACATCTAAAACAAGCTTTTGAAAAGTCATTTTGCACTGCATCATGAGTTGAGAAAGCAAAGAGACTCATTTAGCTTTGGGTTACATCTATGTGTTTTGACAGAAAAAAAAAATATCCATTTTTCTAATCCGTGTCAATGAATTAATGAGCTCATAGAACTCATGCCGCTATTGTAAACCAAACACAGGCAGATGAGCTGTCAATTGCGAAGTGATGTCATTGCTAATACAAAACAGTATCTAGTGTTGTATCAATTTTTCCCATGTCATTTGATGCTTCATAAATATCAAAGTTTTCAATGACACTTTGATTATAACTACAGCCATGATTGTGACTACAGTTGGTTTTCCAGCTATAGTGTTCATATCCAGTCCCTGCAACATTTATTTGCTTTAGTTTCCCATGTTTAACCAAGCCCCAGTGGGGTCTTCTTCCTAAACACTTGGGTTCAATTATTTTCAACTTTTACTTGCTCTTATCCACCCCTCTCGTGAAAAACAAGACCTCATGCTTTGGTTCACCTAGTTTTCATGGCTACATTTTTCTTCACTCCCACAGGGAACAAGAGGCCCACGAGGCCCAGAGTTCCCACACTATAGAAGAGGGCTCATACCCTTCTGGTCAGCTAAACCCAGACAGAGATTCTCGGTACTTTCCCTTCTTATTTGCATGCTAAGTCTCCATGGAAGCATATATTTTTTTAAGAAATAAAAGATTAAACTCAAGATCAGCTAAACTCTGGATCTTTGATTAAGGAGACAAAACATCAATCAGTATTGATTTGTTTATACTGACCTTGACTCCTTGCACCTGACACCTGTAGCATCTTTCATTGTTCTCTATAAAACTAGTAACTTTTCATCACTTTATATTTATCTGCATCATGCATTGAAACAAAAAATTACTTACTCTGCTCTTTTAAAAGAAACTCAAATCCACTGAACAATATGTAAAACCAACTTAAGAAAAACTTATCCTGCTACAGAAAAATTCTTTAGTCTGAACTTCTTTTTGTGAAGAGCTTAATTTTCTTTAGAGACAAATTTCAGATTTTTTTAAGGCTATTGGAAGACAAAATTAACCCTCAAGAATTCTCCGTGCAATCAAATGTTTTCTGTGATTTTTTTTCATGTGACCAGGTGGCCCAAAGAGAAGCTGGCTATCTGGCTACATTCATCCCTTAAGACTTGGAAGAGAATTTGGATGCATAGCAAGCAGTGCATAGTGATCATATATTTCTGATGAGTTCAACAGCCTTATAAGACTTCAGAAAGGTTCATTTGCAGGTCTTTAGATGACTTAACCTTATTCAGATTTCACCCAGATTAAAACAGCCAAACTGACTAGAGACATTACACATGTAAAGGAAATTGGCTCTTAAATATTTTAGGAAGTAAGATAAGATTCAAATGCATCACTAAAGACTTTTTAAAATGTCCTTGTTCATGTGACTGGGTCACTCGAACAAGTTAAAAAGCTATCAAGCACTTTTCAAGAATATTTAAAACATGATTGTTTCAATGCCTTTCCCACCCAGCTGTAAAGGGGCCTCTAGATTACTGTATTGTCAACGGGATTTGTAGAACAGCAGCCAGAACTAACATGAAACTGAACAATAGCAACATTGTACTTCTGGAGAAAAAAGAAAAATGCAGCCTATGGTAAAACCTTAGGCTGCTACGTGAGGATTGACTCCTTTCACAAGATTCTTTTGATTGCTCTTTATTTTTTTGAAAATCAAACCTTCACATTAATATTTTAAAATTGCTTCCTTGTTTAAAAATAAGTTAGAACTGAAAAAAAGACTTCACTTGAACCGTTAAAAGCAGTTTGTTGACAACTAAAATATGTGACTGGAGGAGAATAATATAAGCAACTGTTCCTAACAAAATTGGCTAATTATTAACATTAAGTATTCCAGAAAATGCTTCAGTATTATAAAATAATACTTGTCTGTACACAGAAGAAACATATTAGTTATGTGGTGAGTTTGACTGCAGTTTTCTAGATTTCAGAAAAGTTTGCCATGAGCAAATAAATAGTAAGGAAGATGGTTCTTCAGCAGGCAAGGGTTGCAAATAAAGCGGAAAAAAAGAGGTATGCAGACAAAATTAGAATTATCCACAGGGCTGCAGCTCTCAGCTGTCCTGATATGAACAGAGAGAAGTTACTGCTCAAGAGGCTTTTTTAAAAAGTAAACAAATCCACAGGATACTGAATGAAGGCAATAGACACCTGAACTCATTAGGGGCCATGACGCATTCTTCAGATGAAGACTTGGTTGAATCTTCAACAGGAGAAGGCACCTTCAGCAAGACCTTCTCTCTTGCTTGTACTTCATATCTTTCCTGGCTCCTGGCCTCCCACATGAAACAGACATTCAGTGTGCAGGGCAGGACTACAAAAGTGCTGCAAGTAAAACCATATGACCTTTTTTTACTTGCCTGTGACTGAAAAAGTAGCCCCTGGGTGAAACAAGATTTTCTTTTGTCCATTGACACAGGAATGTCTGGACTCAAGGTAAAAAGGGACATACAACTTTTGTGAAATATCTTGAAAGAAAACAAGATGTGAGAACTTGTTTGGTAAAATCTTGTGAAAGGCAAACAGATATCTAGAACTGCCAAGAGTCACTGGACAGTGAAGAGTTGTTTCAGGACTTTGGGACAGTTTGGAGCCGAGACATTTATTCCACTAGTGCAGTCACTAGGCCTTAGAAGGACGACTAAAGTGAAATTTATTAAAATAAATACTTCATACGTCTAAAATTTTTACTTACCAGCAGCCATATTTTATTCTACTGATTATAGCTGAGACCCAGAAATAGTTTTATATTAGAAAAAGTAAATCAGAATCTTAATAAAATTCATAGTTTGTCTATTCACACTTACCAGAGAATGAACTAATTCACAGGTAGCAAGACTGTAGAAACCAAAGTAATGGTTAAAGATTTTTTAATTCATTTGTATTATGGCTCTTCTCTAAACAAAATAGTTTTTCTTCTCTAGTTAGCTTTTAAAAATAGCAGGGAGGGTCCATTTGCGATTATTTTAACAGAAATACTTTTCATTAAAAATATAACTATGTAAGAAAGAATTTTTTTCAGGAAAAATAATTCATACTTCTTTAGTGAAGATGTTCTACCTCAAAAGTCTGAGATCCTAATGTCAATGACACCTCTGTACCAGCGTTTTCAATTATTGACCCCACTAACTTACAACATTTAAATCAGAATTAAAAGAGCTACAGCATTTTTTCCCCCTGTTATTTTTGGGTGAAATGAGGTTGGAGGGAAAGTTAACTAATAGGTGCCATTCTCCAAATAAAATTGGAGGGTTTATTGATTTAGGCAATTCAACGCCCAGTATTTCAGTTATGTAAATTTTCTCTTGCTTCTTTGCCTCCCCTAAAGATTCTAGTGAAGAAATTTTTTCTTCTTTCACCAGGAATATTTTGCATGCCTGACAAAGTAACTCTCCTCCTCTCCACTATTAATAAATTCATGGCGCATTAATATCTTTCTTTTGCTCAATGTGATTCCACTACATGTGTTCTGTTTTAATGGTTAACAGGATAATGCATAGTTAAAGTATCATTAGTAGACAACACTTCACAGATCATTCACCATTAATCATTGACAACAGCAAGAACAAACAGGTGAGCTAAAGTTCTAAACTAACAAAGGGGGTGTGTGGGGAGAGTGCAATGTATTTTTTAGTCTGCTTTTTGACAAACAAACCCAAATGAGTTTATCTGCTCTAGGTAGCAATGTGATGAAGTAAAAGAGAACTAATCTATGTAGAAAGACATTAGGCATGTAATGAACTACAGAGAAAATGCTACATTTCTAATTTACAAGGCCACAACTGTAGTATCAGCACGTGAGCTTTCCTCTGAAGGCTTTAGTGGGATGGGTGTGGAATCTGGACCTGAAAGGGATAGGTGGATTTCAGCAGACAATGAAAGATCTTTTACATCTTAGCAACAAGTAAGTCCTTAAATATATCCTTTACCATGAATAAAAATCAAAACTGTGTCATCAAAAATATCTCAGATCTGGGACATTTTCTTATTGATACGGATCATGAGAAAAGTGAAAAAATTATGAAGGTGATCAATGGATAAATGAAGAAGGCAGAACACCAACTGAGTATGAGAAGCAACAAAAGTATTGCGGCCTGAAAGGGGCATTCAGTTGAGCTTGCAAACAATATATGTATCCATGGAAAAAATGTTTGAATTCAGCTATTCTTTTTGAATAAATGCTGCAGCTGAAAATGGGCTTGGACACAAAAGGCAACCATTTCAGTTAAAGCCATGTCAGATTATTAACTGCAAAATAAACTGCAAAGGCATATACCACAAGAACACCACAAGGTCACAAAGACAAAGAACATGTTGGTACAGCCAAAGGAACTGCTCTTTGTATTAATATTAATTTTTAATATATTATTTTTAAGTGGCCTCAAATAAAATGAGGGATCTTAGAGAACTTAGTATCATATAAAAAGATGGAAAGGAACACTCCACACCTGTAGTTTTTAGTCTACATATGGAAGAGAGACAAAAAATGAGAGTAGAAACAACTCATGGACATTCATCTGATCTTTGCAGCAGAATCCAGAAATTCCATCTGAGTGCACTGCTCAACACTGTGGTAACTATTCTAAGTAAAATGCTTTCAAAAGGGAAAAGTAAATAAGATTTAAGTATTTGAGGAGAAATATTTGTCAGATGGTGATAATCTGCAAATGAGAAAAAAGACAACCTTTTAGCCAAGGTGCTAGACCAAGAGATTGCCTTGTAGATGTAACAGAGCAACGAGACAGTGCCAGCAAAAGCACTGTAAAGCATGTCACTGTCTTGGGGTTTGCATGTTGGGTTTGATCTTAAGCTGTGATTCACTCTAAAGGCAAGCATTAATCAGTTGACATCAAGTGGAAAGACACTGAGAAAATAGAAAGGAACACAGTTGTGAACCACCACACATATATCATCATCATCTGCAGCGTTGATGGAAAGCACATTCTTGATTCAAGAAAGGGTTGCTTCAGTTTGCTAGCTCAGTGCTTAAGCCACACTAAGCACAGCAGCAGAGACTCCCATGCAAGGATTTAGCAAAAGCCTTGATAGGAAACAACTTCCATTTATGCTTATAAGGATGGCCTGAACCACCTGGAAATTGCCCCCATTAATCAGTGTGTTACCCATTGACGCTGCTAGGTCCCAGACTCCACCTTGTAATGAAGGGTCCTTTCTCACTGTTATCCTGTGGTCCAAGTCTCCTAGCTGTCTGGTCAAGTGCAAAAATTTAGAATACAAACGTTGACAAATTCCTCTATAGCTATTAAAATGCTGTTGCCTCTATTCCTTCCCCTAATGATTGCGGGGGAAAAAAGGTGTAAAGAAATGTATTCAGTCCAGCAAAAGTATATCCAAGAGCTTCTGTATTTCTGGCCTACTGTAAAGTGATGGCATCTGTGAAATGGCACATTAACGGCTATTGGTTTTAAGATCCACCTACATTTATCTTGTGGCATAATTTACAAAAGCCTCACCTCATTGTCTCAAACAACTAAGTGAAAAACTCCAAACCACATCATTTCTGAAGTTCTCTTGAGTCTTTCAGAGCTGGAAATATTGGATTTGTGTATAAGCGTAACACAGTTTTTCATGACTTCAAAGATGACCATCCTGACACAGTTTTTCAGTTATCTACTTCATTAAGAAGCTGTTTAATCAAAACTTTGTTTTAAAATGTTTTTATGCACTAATTCATTTCCAAAAAGAAATCTCTTCAAGTTTTTCAAGTTTTGGCTTTGTATCTGTCCAGTATCCATTTTTCATTTTTCATCTCTTATTTATCTAATGCCACATTTAGAGCTAAAAATTTTGAGTTCAAGGAAAAAAAAATTAATGTAACAGTAATTACGAGATCTTTAATACAAGCAAAGGCAAAGAAGACAACTTGACAGGCAAAGACAAGCAGTACAATTCAGACCATTCTGAATCAAAGTTGGAAATGTAAGAGGATTTTTTTCTCCTTAGAACTCACCTTTGTTCTTTCCAGGAAGGCTGCGTGGTGCTTGGTTGCCAGCCAGGGTTAAACCAAGCCAGAAGGGATGCTGGGTTTGAGGGTTTTTTTGTTTATTTCTTTTCTAGTGAGCAGCACCTTTCCTGACCTGCAATGCTATTTATTAGCTTAGTGGTTTTAACTCACTTTGGAGATCATTCTGAGTTACTGTCCTGTGACCCATTTTCTCTCTCCCTCTCTTTAATGCAATAGATTTTTCTCTAGTAAGAAATGTATAATCTGCTATAGTATTCTGGGTTAGATGAGTTGCTCCAGCTAGTCCTTATTTTACAACGCTAGCAAGAAGTCATCATCTAGTGCATACCAAACAACAAAATAATGTCTCAAGTTAGTAATTCCAAAGGGAGAGTCTGATGTTGCAAAAAATTCTGATTTTGATGGGAATTGTATTTGGTACGTAAACAGCATGTGAAACCCATTTGAAAAAGTGCCTGCCTTTTGTCTCCAGACTGAGTCTGAAATTCATCTCACATGATCTGAACTAACAGCTAGATGTCAAGAACTCCAAACAAATCACCAGCACTTTTTTTCCATAGCCACTGGGAAACAAACAAACAAAAAAAAAAAAACCCCACCAGCTCCATGGTATTATGTATACTCTCTGTCTTGGGCAGTCAACCTCAAAGAGAAAGAATGGTCCACTTCTCTCTGTGGTCTACAGAAAGTACCTAATTTTTTGGTCTGGGCTATACTTATAGAATTAAATTTCAAACCAGCTGAGAATTCCCCCCTAGACTAAAGCACAGAATAGATTTCTTCTATTCCAGATATCCTAAACTAATAACTATTCTATCTCATTCCACAACATTTGTGTCCTTCAAAGGATGAGACATGAGACTCTCATGTAAATAATTGGCTGTGCTTCACAGTATTGAATCACTTTCCTGTTTATCCATCTCTAAAGATGGGACAAACTTCTGAAATTACTCATTTGTAATAATTGCTGCTCTGAAAAGAAGTGTGGCCTTTTTAATAATTAAGCAGTACAAAAGTAAAGAGCCGTGATAGAAGGCATTGTATCTTGCTTTGGAAATGGAAGCAAGTGTAAACAAGTAAATTGCTTAATGTGCTTAATGTTTAAAGCGACTCCTTATATGTTCATGGTCATCACAAAATTTTACAAGCCATTTATCCTTAGCTTCATATTGTGAGATTTTATTTAGTTTTATTCTATAGGTTAGATCTCTACAGTTCAAATTCTAGCAAGAATCAAAACCTGGGGGTTAGCTTTGGCTCTTCTGTACTGCAGTACAGGCACACAGACCTACCATAGCTTCAAAGAAGGCTTCCCTAGATGATTCAGCCCATTCCATAATTATTCTTCTAATCCAAGTGAAAATGGTTGTTTCTGGATCTTTTTAGATATATCTTCTCAACTTACCATAAACTTTGCCTTACCTGATGAGCATACGTAATGGACACATCTTGTTAGGTATATCCCTTCAGAGCTACTCAAAAAGAAGATTTTTACATTATGTGGTATATATATAAAAAATGAGATTAACTTTTTTTAAGCACCAAAATTAAAAACTCTGGAGATACGTGTGCATTGTTAGGTCACATTTTAAATGTTGTTCAGGACATGGACAAAAGCAAGTTAAAAGAAAGCTTGAAGAAAAAGAGTAAAAGCAGTGTACCTTTCAGTTAGACATTTGTGACACAGGTGATCACAACAGTGATAGAAAAGGTACCACATTCAACACACCTCCTTCTTCACGCCATTTAAGCCCTTTGATACCTTTTGATTTCTCTCTAAAGCAAACTAGCAGTATTACCTACTACACCTTTTTTGCACTGGTTTCCCATAGGTTCCATTGGGTTCTAGGCACACGTGTATTATTAAAACAAAAAGTCACTCATTAGCTGTTGAAAAGGAAAGAGAAAAATCTTTGACTTCCCAGTGTTTTGTCTGTAGGTCTAGTAGTTTTCCTTTATTACTTTGATTCAGTGATTATTTAGCAGCGGACTGATCAATTCATTAACTCTAGCAAGTCTGCTAATATAAGTACCACCTGAAATCAGACTATCATACATATACTTTCTCTCAAGTTTTCTGGAGAATACAGTGGTTATTCCCCCCACACTGTGGGAACAATGAACATTTCTTTTTGTTCTAGGTGATCTAAAATACATTTATTTAAGAAGCTATTTTTATTAGTCAGTTTCTCAGCAAAACCCTTATCAATATAATAATTAGAAGCACCAGACCTTGGAATTTATCTCTCTCCTATTCAGATAACTAGCAATTATACAAATAACACTCCCAAGAGGAAGAAATTTGTCACAGATGGAAAAAGAGAAACTCAGGCCCAAGCACAAACTAGAAAGTAGAGATAAGGAGTTGTGCAAAGCATGTGAGTATCTAAAATAGATGACCCTGTTTTCCTTGTTCCTGGTTCTTCAGTCTGTCAAGGGCTGAAACTATTCACCCACCTCCCTTCCCCACCAGCTAAGCACTTCCAACTCAAATGAACAAATTCACTCTAGACCTATCTTTCAATGCTCAGTGCCATCTTCCCTCCCTCCCCTTAAAAATGAGAACACTAGTGAATAATTTACAGTGTCTGGAGTGTTACTTTAAATACATTTAATATAAATTTAAACTGAAAATCAAAGCAGATTTATCCAAATACAAAAGCCATTGGGTTTTTTGACTGTTCATTGCTGATATTTAAACTCAACATACATATTTGGAACAAGCTAGATGAGATACTAGAATCAGTCTTGTCCTAAGACAACATGATACCCTAGAGATGAAGTCTCATCTTTTAGATAGTAACGGGCAACCCTAAAAAATAGGTAAGACATTCAATTTACCAAGACATTATCTTATCCCTTGTAGACACAAATATTATTTTATTTTAAACAAAACAGGTCAGACAAGCAACATTCCACATAAATGATTCATGTATCAAACACACAACAAACCAAGAAAAAAAAATATCCTATGAAAGAAACGTCTGGGCCCAAAATACCTGTAAACAGTTCAAACTAAAGCTGAAATTTGAACATATTGTCCAAAGTCACTGGAATGTAAATCAAAGTTGCAGAGAATCCTACAGTTCACTGCACATTTGTCTAACATTTCTAATCTCATACAAAATCTAAAATGTTCGGAAAATGAAACTACATTTCTGACAAGCATATCATTCAGTTTCCAGAATGATTAAGCTAAGATCTACCCTACATGAAGTCTCTAAAGGTCAGTGAGTCCACATAGAGGAATTGATATGTAAATGTATTACACATACTGTGTATCTCAGTCTACTAACTGTATATGTATATACACAGGGAGTCCAAAGATTGATCCACCAAAATATGTGTTTTAGTGAAAATCTTTTGATATGAAACATTTTGTTTCATGCTACATTGAAATCAAACATGTTTATTCTGGCTTAAACTGCTCTTTTTTTTTGTTGTTCATTTAAAAACTGAAAAGTCGCTTTCAGAGCAGACATTTTTTATCCAGAATTCATTCAGAAGTAATGTGAAAATAATATTTCAGGTTTTTTAATGATTTTTTATTTCCAAGTTAATTAAGAAGAAAGGAAGAGGTATGTTTATGTTCTGCTAAACTTTAGCATATAAAAAAATAAGGTGCACAGCTTTAGGTGAAAAATTCAGACCTAGCAAAAATGTTTTTGATGACACTTAGATGATAACAGGTCTGAACTGGCTCTTTGAAGATATGTTTTTCTACTACAAATACGAATATCACCTAAAAGTATTTTGTTCCTTTAACGTAAAAAGCCCCATTCATAATATGAACACATGTAAATGGACAATATAGGCTAGAATAATTGCCATATATTTACAGATCGAAAGTATCTGTAGTAAAATCAATTTTTTGTGGATTGACATTATTGCATCTGAGAGCAAATTACACTCATTCATTGCTGCTGGCCTGCTCACGGAATATTTGATTGAACTATTAGAAATGGCTTTAAAACCTTATTGGTCATAATGTTATTTTCTTAACAGCTCCTTCAGTCCACTTTACATGTGTGGACACTTTTTTGGAATGAGGTTTTAACTTCATGTAGTAGGGGATAAACCCTACCCCACCTACAAACTCATCTCTGGTGTTCATTGCAGCTAACAGAACAAGGTTCGGTACAGAACATCCACAACAGAATTTGATGTGTTGTATTCTGTTAGGGATTACTATGCTATCAGCATGATAGCAATGGGATCTTACTGAGTTAATTTTTTTTATGAGATTTATGAGATCATTGTTTAGACCAGAAAGTTGATTTTACCATTTAAAGCATCCATAGTTCATACATGTATTTCTGCTTAGTGAGGGAAGTGTTAAAGTCCATCACTTGTATAACATTTTCAAAGTTGTACAGTACCATACATCTTAAGAATCTTGGAAATCTTGGAAATCTAAGGAGCTGTCTCAAAGTAAGCAAAGCAGAATTCATTTCTGCTCTTAGCAGAATATTACATCTGTGAAACATCTGATTCAACACTTATCTTTGAGTAGTTGCTTATGACAGAGGTCACTGTATGTTTTCTATGTTTTAAAACTTCAGTCAAGATAGAGCACATCGTTAAATGGGGAGTTCACAAGAAATGTTAAGGCAGAGACTTCTTAACCTATATACTCAAGTGGAGAAAAAAGTAGCTACCATATACCACTGCTTGAAGCAGGAGAGATTTCTCAGACACTGAAAATGCAGAAGGCAATCACAGCTTAGCAATTTCCTGGTGCCTTTCAACTAAACACCACATAATACTAAATAAACATTAATGAATTTAGCTGCTTAACATATCTACAAAGTAAGTACAGTAAAGAAGAAATGTACTTACTTTTTTGGCAGATGTCCTAGTACCCTAAAGCTGCTGATCATAAAATGATCCAGAGCAACTGTTGCAAGCCATCAAGAAAAAAATACATATACTTTCATTATCTAGAGAGTGTTTTGTGAGAAGCTGGGGGAAAACAGTCTCAAGATATTGCTGGTTGAGTAATTTTACATTTATATGGTTTGTTGATGAAAAGAAAAAGCAAATTTTAAGAGGAATGTTCATGAAAAAATAATCCTATTTTAGAATAAACTCTATTCTTTACTCTTTATGTTGTTATTTATGCGTAAAATCTCCTTTTGTCAACTCTGAGAGCTCCTAAAAGTCCCATTTCACAGTTTTAGAAAGACAGGACTAATTAGAAAAACAGGAAAATGGAAATTCAAGTTACAATTAGTTTATCTGTTCTGATCATTTAGTTTATGCATGTACAACTTTTCACAAAAATAGTAGCTTGAATCTTAAAAACGTGTCTGGATGTGCTTACTTCCAGTTCTTGTAAGGCTTGGAAAGGAGGGAAAATTATCAGTATGTAATGACTTTAAATCTTATGTGGATACCTTCACATTGATGATGTGTGTTTGATTGCATAAAGATGTTTCTAGAATACTCTCAATTTCTTTGTGAAATTTCAGTAAATGTAAATAAAAGAATTGTCTGCAAGTGTGTATCCTCTGATGGAGCACATCTTTATAGAGTATAAGAATGTCCTCTAACATGATTCCAAGCAAGTATTTGAAATTTAAAAAAAAAAAAAATTCAGCTAATCACAGTCCTATATTTTCATAATTCTATTTAAAAAATAACAACAGTTAAGTACTGGACTCAGACTGTAACATCCTTTTCATTTCAAAGTAGTTAATTTCAGCTTTAAAGATTAGTTTTCTTCTAGCGCAACAAATGCATGAGACTAAAGCATTTCTTAAAAAAACCTGCAAAATATTCTAACTGTAGAAAAATATCATTATAAGAAGCATTTAACATCGGAGCACCAAATTCTTGGCTTTGTTACCTTGACTCAACTATATTACACAAGGTAACATTTTGTTAGATTGCAGTGATAAGGTCTGTTGATATGTCTTGGCTGGAAAATAAAATACAAAATTACTTTTGCAAACCACTGAAACAAGTTCCCTCATTCTGTTTCTCTGCTCCTACAAACCACATGTTCATGGTTTTAAAATAAATAAGTCATAAATAACAATAGGACTAAAATGAAATAAAATTGTATATGTATTATCTTATTGTATATCTATCATAATGATTATTTTTCAAAGATTTTTGGCTCACATTTATACAAAGCTCTCTTCCATATTTGTGCATAGCAGAAAGGAATCCACAAGTCTGGGCTTTACTAGCTGCTGAAAATCTGAATCTTCAAGTCCATCAGGACTCATGACTGCTAGTCTCCGTAAGGCTGCCTAGAAAAAGAAAACACCACAACTGTAATACTGTTAAAGTTTGATGAAATCTTCATTGCAGGAATCCATTATAACAATAGCCAAGGCTCAAATCTGAACCATGCAGGTCTATGGACATTTCTATCTGGCTAATATCTCATTACTGTCTTCAGCTATCTCAAGAATCTACCCTCAAATGCAGCTATTAAATGACCGTTCATTTTGGGCACATTACTCTCAGACCTGAGTGATAGTGTAGTGTTAACTGATCTGTTGCACATCTCACACTGTCTCTTTGTACCTCAACTCTCCTCTCAGCTTTTGCCTTATTTATGAGAACTGTAAGCCATCTGATTCAGAAAATATCTGCTTTTTTTTTATGCAATGCCAATAGCAGATATCTTTTTAGATACTAGCGTCGTAGAAAGAAACCATACATTTCAAACCATTTGGGAACAAATAAAACTGCCAGTTGTTCCAATTATGAGGCTGCACAATAAAAATTTCATTGATGTTACTATTATCTTCATAAACTCTTCCCTTCTGAGTTGTTACTTGTTTTTCTCACTGGAGGAAAATAAACAACAATTACATACCTTCTAGCAACCTGACACGACAGATGCAACTGGAAAACAGGCTGGCTTTCCTCAACAACAAAAATTGTCTTCTATTAGTAAGGTCTGATAGTTGTGATCAGCTTATCTCTGCGCTGTCAATGCAGCACTGAGACAAGAGTTAACTGCCTGCTTCAAAATGTACAAAAAGTAAACAGTCAAGCTAAAACTACAAAACACTACAAGTCCTCAGACTTTAGTGATGATACCTATCAGAGCCTGGAGCAGCTTCAGTCTCAGCGACAATATTTTTGCCGCATATTTACTAGAAAGTGTCATCAGGCAGTTACCAAAATATCAGGAGAAGCAGAATTGCTGAGATGGGCAGGCAGGTAACATATCTAGCAATAGGCATGAATTCAAGGAATGTGCAGCAACAACTTCAATGAGACAGGGAAAATCACAGTCTGGGTTGCTGCCATCACTGTGGCCTCTGCTCTAGCCATACAAGATTAACAAGCATTCTTGGTACATATGAAGAATAACCACACCATTTCTTATGCTTACATTCATACTCTTTTCACCCTGAATGAGTCCTGCTTAAACGAACAAAACCTCCTCATGTGCTGGTACAAAGCTAGCTGTTAATCAAAGCTGCAGTAACCAAGTTTTACATTTAAAGTAACATTAATATTAAAAAGCACTGTCAAACAATATTCTTCAGTCTTCATTCATCAAAACCTATCTCCTAACCCTAGATTACCCACGTCCTCAGAACACTTTGCTCTCAGAACGCTAGGTGAAATTACTCAACTCCAACAGCTGGCTGGAGCTCACATTCAATGCAGCACAGGGCCAGCAGCTGGGAACTTTCTCCTAAGCAGAGAAAGTGTTAACCTTCTGTTGGCAGCTTCTTGGCTGGACACTATATTGTCTTGGAGGCTCAAATAGAAAAATATGTATTGTAGTGAAAGCAAGAAAACACCTTTCTTCTCTTTGGCCACTTTACATAAATGTCTCCATACATGTGTGTGTGTGCAGAAAAAGGGCTGCTACTCCTGTGATTCAAGGCTCATTTCAACAAACAGAGCATCAGAGAATGGAATTTAAGAATTACTGAAACCTTAAATTACGAAGCATTCCAGTGAAATTTTTTAGTGCTCAGTAATGTGGAGATGAAGCCAATTTTCCTTATGTGCTTAAATCTGCAATCAGAGGATAAATAATTGACACTGTATAGGATTACGCTTAAGGGGAAAAGCAGGAGACCCTGGCATGAATTTAAAACATTCCTGCAATACTTAGGCATTTTGAAATCTAAAGGGCTGTTTTTTCCTGTATTTTTCAGGATAAGCATGAAAGAAAGATTAAAATGTACCTACCAGACATGCTACTAAAACAGAATCACTGTTATTTCTTTCAGTTGGTGATCTGCAAAGCTTAATTAGGCGAGGAATACCTGAGTACACAAAACAAGATCAGGAAAAATAACTTAGAGAAACAATTTTGAGATTAGGTGGGTTTTCATATGTTTCATATTTATCTTCCTTAGTAGATATGATCTCTAATGCAAAGATGACATGCAAATACTTAAGGGATTGTCTATGGAATTATGCAGTTCTGAGGCATCATAATTAATAGTTGTAAAGTATAAACAAACAAATGCATTGTTTTTACCCACTATTGCTGTTTCAAAGTGGAAATTGTAATCTCCATTTCTTCCCTACCAATCTTCCCACACACCCTTAGAAAACTCCAGCCAAAAGAACATATTCCTTCCTGTTAGATTCATCACATCTGAACCTGCAGGGGTCCAGGTTTTCTGTCCACTGACAGATCCCGCACAAGGGTTTAAATAAAGGAATGGAGGAAGCAGCACTCTCAGTTGGCACCGTCTGCAACAGCTATGTGTTGAGTGGATGCTGCACCTCAGGTTCCTCTGGGAAATGAGCCAGAGGTTCATCTAGCACAATCTCCTCAGTTACTCTCTGGACAGACTGTATAGGGAACCTTTTCCATAAAGTGTACCAAGTGAGGCTAAAAATTAAAAAATGCTTCTCCATGACTGGCAGTCGCTCCCTCTTCTTCATCTGCCATTAAGCTAGTGATAAATCCTTACAGCTGAGTTTTACAGCTGCATCTGCCACTTCAGGATCTCGGCTGAGTCGTGCCAGCGTAACTGCAGATTTCTGTTGGACTCGCTCACAAGCAGCAACTTCTGCTGAATTTCCTGAAGATGATCTTTCGAAGAGCATTTCCATTAAAAGTTGGACACCTAAAAGGATGTAAGAACCATTGTTATCCTGTCTCTGAACAAAAAAATCAGTCCAAAAAAGTAAAGGGAAAAAGCCAGCTACATAAATACAGACCAATCACCGCCCAAATAGGGCACAAAGAATGCATAAATGCAGACTGCAATTTGGTCATCAGCATTCAGGTATATGTGATCTTTGCATACCTTTGTCTTCACTAGGGTGCTACAGAATTTCTGGAAGTAGAACATGCACTAACCCTTCTCTCCTCCAACTTCTTGACTCCCCTACAAGTTGGTATTTTAGATTTCAGAAATTTATTTCTGTCAAACTAAATGCAATTCTTTATTTGCTTCTAAACTAACCTGAAGGTAAGCAGCTAAAAACCTGTAGTGATATATTTCATGCCTTTACATGAAGTTTTGCTTTGAATTAAAGGAAAGTAAAACTTTTTTCTTTCAGTCTATGTATTTTTAAGCAAGCATTGAAAAGTTCCCATTTCAAACTCTTTAAAGGTATTTTAGAATAGGGAATCCTTTCATGAGGGAAATCAGGAAATTCTGCCTTTTAAAGTTTACTGTGTGAACTGACTTCACTTCAGAAGACTATGTAATCTGTGACAAAATGGTTTTATTAACTTATTGCCTGTAGGAGCTGATATTCTTAATGTAGCACCACAAAAACAGATGAGACTGTGCTGATTCCTATTTTCTATATTCTTTTAAATGTAAGGACAATTATGTGCTATTAGACTCCATATGCTATTAGGCATTCAGATTATTTCAGGTAGCACCAGAGGATTTTAACTGTTAGAACGTTTGCATAAATAATTAAGAGAATTAGCATCAGAATCATGCTGCTAGGTCATAATCAATCGACATTCAAAAAAAGTCAAAGTTGAGAAGAAAATGCATCTAAACTTTCCAGGATTCAAAGACCCTTCTCAGTTTGTGAATCTGGCTTCTGACCAGCAGCTGATTACTACATTAGGCAGGCACATAAAAACTTTATACAGAAGGTGCGTGACAACCCTTCTCAAAAGCCTCGAGGCAAATGTGAACTTCCATTAGGGAGTGTATACACAAACTTTACTTCATCACACTGTGCTTGACAATCCACATGTAAATCTCCACCTACTGTAGTAATCTAGCATGAGTTAGAGTTGGCATAGCTGCTAGTATAAATTCATGAACTTCAGTCAAGTTTCTGCTGCAGCAGAAGTACATGAAATATGAACAAACACCTGTCCTGAAGAATAAAACTGGTTTTGGTGTGCGCAGTGAAACAGATAGCCAAACTACATAGCCAATCTGTTAATGATGAGGAGTGCAAAAGTTTCCAGGGCATATCTGGATTGTGAGTGCTAACAGCAAATCAGACAACAGCAGCACGACTCAAACAGACAAATCACTGACAGGGTATTCCCTACCCAACCCTATAATTATAGACACCTAGGGTCCTGGGAAATGTCAGGGTCTTACCAAGAGTTTCTAGAAAAGACTCTGGGTAGGGAAGCCCCACATGCCTGCACTGAGAGTTCAAGGACCACCTCTGCAACCTCCAGGAGCACAGGGAGCTTGGACCAGGAGCATGGCAGAAACCACCATGTGGACCTGATCAACCTCCCTCTAGGACTGTCCCATCCCTCCTATGCAACAAGGAGATCCAGTAAGAAGCCACCATGCTAACCTGGCTTGCTACTACTAACCCCTCACTGCACTATCTTATGCATGGGACAGGAAAGTCTGGTAATTTGTAAAGTTGCATATATCTGATGAAACTGTTTCAGTATTCAGAACCATTCAACCTCCACATTGTCATTTAGTCTCAAACTGAAACACCTATGCACTCTAGCAGGGACATCAAATACATACTACCTCTGTGCACACACAGATCACACCAAGCGAATTAGTTGTGCCTGATCCTTGCTAGTCATATTTGTGCGCACAGAGCTCAAATTTTCCACTGAAATGTAAAAAACATCTACATCCAAAACTACATAGGAATTGGCCAATTCTATTTCAAGACCTGCTTCTACGTAGATGCTTTCTAAACCCCTTCTCCCACCTACAATCAGCCATGTCTGAGATTCAAATGGATCTAAACTGAAACCGTTCCTATCCAAACCTTAATTTAAAAAGTGTGGAAAGGATATTCCTAGGACAATAGGACAGAAAAAGCATGATATGTGAAGTTTCACTGTAATTTAATATCTAAAAAAAAAAAAAAAAAGCTGTCTTAATATATTTCTTGGCCATGAATTTGCTGGTATGTGTATTAATAAGGCAGTTACGCCTTCCTCTATCCTTATCCACAGAATTATTAACCTAACTTCTCAGACTTCTGTGGGCCTATAACACCTAAAGTTTTTTCAATGTAATGGATTTCTCAAAATATGACATTTAAAGAAGGGGGAAAACTGTCAACTTCTGTATAGCAATAAAAACATAATGCTTCAAAATCTATCACACTTCTGAATGCCTGTGAAAAAAATGACACAAAATGCAGGTATGCATGGCTCAGTATCAGATTATTTCTTTTAATGCATAAGAATTGCTACCTTATACAATATAATTACTGGAATTACTATAATTACTGTTGTTTAAACACTTTGTACTACCTTGCTTTGTATCTATAAGTCACATACAGAGAGAAAATCAGCAGTATGGTTATACATGCAAAGTTTTCTAAAGCAGTGGTAATTTATTTCAGTTACATAGAACCATCCCAAGGACTCATTTTGCACCCTGTAGCAATATGCAACATCCAGCAGAGATAGGATGCAAAATGAGGTATTATTAATGAAGCCTTTCTCCTTTACCTTGTAAACCACTACTTTCCCATTTACCCACATTCTCCACAAATACAGAATACAATTTAGCTAAAATACATACCATTTCCTTGAATTATTTCTGAAGCACACTGGTCCAAGACAGACATGTTTGCCAATATTGTTACCACCTGTTATTAAAAAGAAAAGGAAATATGAAATATAGCCCTACAATTCAGTTATATTAAATAGCACTGTGGTTTATAAAATTAGTATGGCAGAAATATGGCAAACCCAATAAAATTAAAAAGCATTCCTGTAGTTGAACAGTCTATTTGAACCTTTGTGATTTCTCAGGGGTCTTTATCTTACAGATGCTAACTGAAATCCAAACAAGAAGAAAAGTAAAATTCTTTTTCTCACACTCCTATATTTATACATAAAAGCCTGTCATAGAGATAATACAGCAGATTTGTTCAGTGGTCAAATTGGTAGGAAGAGAAAAACTTACAAAAAAGAGCCAACCAAAAAAACTCTGGAGTCCTATAAAGAATTCAGCCAGGAGCTGCCCACCTTCAGGAACCAGTCCTGTAGTCACATTCTAGCTCTGGCAGAGCTCACAGTGAAAGCTAAGAACCAGTATACAGCATACGTTCAGTAGTGGTAAGTCATTGTTACCTTTCTGCTTCAGGGTTCAGCTGAAATGTCAAGAAAACCTCACAAAAGATTTTGAGTTTTGAGCCTTGATTCAAGGAAGTATTTAAGGAACACTTTTCAGTTCTACTGAAGCCATAATTTGTGTGCATGTGAAAGCACTGTGCAAAAATGAGCTGGATTTAAAAATCTGTTTACACTTCTCCTGAGCTGAGGCCAAGATCAGGTTTTGTACCAATAGAAGCACATTTTGACATCCTAATTTACAGCATTTCTTATCCAAAATAGCACTAACTGTTTTAAAGATTAGGTGTAACTCAGCTTGCTTAAAGTGATGCAGTGAGCTGTTGACAAGAGACTTGATCATGTGGAGCTGTTGGCTTTCAATCACGTATTCCCCTCATTGATACCATATACTTTCTCTCATACATCCTGCAAGACAACTCTTTTTTACTTTATCCTTCAAATAACTTGCCTTCTGCATGCAAACACATCTCAATAATAACAATATATGTAAGAGACCAAAAAAGAAATGTTATAGATCATTAGAATACAAAATAAAAGAAGTATTCTTTCTTAAGAGGTTTTAATTTATTATAGTTGAGAAAAACATCATCCTCAAAAATAACGATCAATTTGAGAACTGGTTATAAGCTTTTTAATGGTACAGTGTCAGTTCACAAACAAGCAAACTTCTTAGATGTAAGTAGGCATGAGATCAAATCATCATTCTGATCTCACTTTGCCATTTTAATAACAAGGATGACTCATTTTTGATGCTGTGACATAAAGGTCTTCCACTTTGGAAGGTAGTGTTACAGTGTCATCTCTCTGAATAAATACACTTACTTAGGATGCAAATGAGTTGCTGAAACTCTATAGAGTGACAGGTAGAAATATGGTAACTCAGTATATGTCTATGTATTTATTCCATATTAATTATTAACTGTGTTTCAGGCAGAGTGTATATGTTTTCTCATTCTAAATTATATCCTGTTAATGAAAATTGCTTCCTCTATGCAGAATCTGCACCCCATGTGGCTCTCTAAGCCAGATGAAGAATTCAATTAACCACAATTTGAATACATGCCAATTATTCCACTGCCTCAAGTTATTTTGTCTAATAAGTATTTTCATACATAAAAATATTTTGTGTGTATCTTCTGACATTAAAAATTATTTGAGGTTATATGCATACTTCCTTCGCGTTGATTATGTGGCCCCCTATATTTTGCAATGTATTTATGAACTAGCCTAGTGGGTTTATATGTAAGCTTCCCCAGAGGGGTTTATAAAAGACCCTTGTCATCAATAACCACCAAGTTCTACCTGTATTATATTTTAAAATCTTAGTAGGACTTGAAAGAGAGTTAAACTATAGATTAGCTCACACCATATGGATAGATTTTTCTTCACCAAAAAAAGTCACATTTTCCTGTGATGTAAACAATGTAATGTGAAATACCATAATGTAAACTTTTCCAGTGGCATCTCTCCCACTGTAGATACATATATATATATATATATATATTTTGTCTAATGATATAATGATACATCAGCTTACACTGCAGTCTTTATCTTCTCTTTTCCTATCATCTGGGTCCAGATTTCATAAAGCCCTAGACAGTCTCTCAGAAACAACTGTGAAGTCCCGCTGAATCAGCAAACCATTTCAGATGTTATTGTGAGACATGGAGCACACAAACAGATATAGATAAAAGTGACTGCCTAAGCCTCATTTTCACCAGGAAAATAGATGAAAGTTACCAAAACTTCTTTCAGAATTGAAATCACAAAATCATAGAACGGTTTGAGTTGGAAGGGACCTGAAAGATCATCTCAGTTCCAACCCCTGCTGCCAGAGGCAGGGACATCTTCCACTAGACCAAGTTGCCCCCAGCCCTGTCCAGCCTGGCCTGGGACACTGCCAGGGATGGGGCACCCACAGCTGCTCTGAGCAGCCTGGGCCAGTGTCTCGCCACGCTCACAGTAAACAATATCTTTCTTATATCTACTCTAAGTCTGCCCTCTTTCAGTTTAAAGCCATTCCCCCTTGCCCTATTGCTGCACGCCCCTGTAAAAACTCTCTCTCCAGCTTTCTCGGAAGCCGCTTTAGGTGCTGGAAGGCTGCTGCAAGGTCTCCCCTGAGCCTTCTCTTCTCCAGGCTGAGCAACAACAATTCTCCAGCCTGTCTTCATATGAGAGGTGCTCCAGCCCTCTGGTCACCTTCACAGCCCTCCTCTGGACTCACTCCAACACGTCCATGTCTTTCTTATGCTGGGGGCCCAAGGCTGGATGCAGTACTCCAGGTGGGCTCTCATGAGAGCAGAGCAGAGAGGGACAATCACCTCCCTCGATCTGCTGGCCGCACTTCTTTCAACGCAGCCCAGGATAGGGCTGGCTTTCTGGGCTGCCAGCGCGCATTGCTGGGTCACATCGAGCTTCTCACCCACCAACAGCCCCAAGTCCTTCTCCTCAGGGCTGCTCTCAGGCCATCCTCTGCCCAGCCTGTGTTTGTGCCAGGGATTGCCCCGACCCACGTGCAGGACCTTGCACTTGGCCCTATTGAACTCCATGGGGTTTGCACGGGCCCACCTCTCCAGCCTGTCAATGTCCCTCTGGATGGCATCCCTTCCCTCCAGCGTGTCTGCTGCACCACTCAGCTTGGTGTCATTGGCAAACTTACTGAGGAAGCACTCAATTCCAGTGTCCATGTCACCAACAAAGATGGTCAACAGCACTTGTCCCAATACCAACCCCTGCTGAATGCCACTCATCACTGGTCTTCACTTGGACATGGAGCCATTGACCACAACACTTTGAGGGCAACCAACCAGCCACCAAGCTGTCCATGTGTCAGATCCATATCTCTCCAATTTAGAAATAAGGATGACATGCCAGACAGTGTCAAATGCTTTGCACAAGTTCAGGTAGATGACAGCAGTTGCTCTTCCCTCATCCACCAATGCTGTAACCCCATCACAGAAGGCCACCAGATTTGTCAGGCACAATTTGCCCTTAGTGAAGCCATGTTGGCTGTCACTAATCACCGCCTTATTTTTCACATGCCTTAGCATAGTCACTAGGAGAATCTGCTCCATGGTCTTGCCAGACACCAAGGTGAGACTGTCCTGTAGTTCCCCAGGTCTTCATTATTTCCCTTTTTAAAAATGAGGTTTATATTTACCCTTTTCCAGTCAGTAGGAACTTCAATGGACTGCCACAACTTCTCAAATATGATGGATAGTGGCTTAGCCACTTCATTCACCAGTTCCCCTAAGACCCACGGATGCATGTCATCAGGTCCCATGGACCTGTGCACCTTCAGGTTGCTTAGATGGTCTCAAACCTGATCTCCTTCTACAGTGGGCAGTTCTTCATTCTCCCAGTCCCTGCCTTTGTCTTCTGTGACCTGGGTGGTATGGTTGGAGCACTTGCCAGTGAAGACCGAGGCAAAAAAGTAATTGAATACCTCAGCCTTCTCCATATCCTGGGTAACCAGGTCTCCTGTTTCCTTCCAGAGAAGGTCTATGTTTTCCCTAGTCTTCCTTTTATCACCAGCATACCTCTATAGAAGCTTTTCTTGTTGCCCTTGATTTCCCTGACCAGATTTAACTCTATCAGGGCTTCAGCTTTCCTAACCTGATCCCTGGCTGCTTGCACAATTTTTCTGTATTCCTTGCAGGCTACCTGTACTTGATTCCACTCTCTGTAGGCTTCCTTTTTGTATTTGAGTTTGTCCAGGAGCTGTGTTCATCCATGCAGGCCTCCTAGCATTTTTGCCTGACTTCCTTTTTGTTGGGATGCACTGCTCCTGAGCTTGGAGGAGGTGATCCTTGAATATTAACTGGTTTTCCTAGGTGCCTCTTCCCTCCAGGGCTTTATCCCATGGTGCTCTATCCAGCAGATCCCTGAAGAGGTCAAAGTTTGCTCTCCTGGAGTCCAGGGTAGTGAGCTTGCTGTGTACCCTCCTCACTACCCTAACAGTCTTGAACTCCATCATTTCATGGTTGCTGCAGCCAAGGCTGCCCTTGAGCCTCACATTCCCCACCAGCCCCTCCTGGCTGGTGAGAGCAAGGCCCTGTATAACACCTCTCCTTGTTGGCTCCTCTATCACTTGGAGAAGGAAGCTATCATCAGCGCACTCCAGGAACCTCCTGGATTGCCTACACCCTGCAACAATATGTTGTCCCTCCAACAGATATTGGGGTGGCTGAAGTACTCCATGAGAACCAGGGCTTGTGAACGTGAGGCTGCTCCTATATGTCTATAGAGGGCCTTATCCACTCAGTCTTCCTGGTCGGGCATTCTACAGCAGTCCCCACACCACTATAATGTCACCTGTTCCTGCCCTGCCTTTGATCCTGACCCATAAGCTCTTGGTCTGCTCCTTATCCATCCCCAGGAGGAGCCCCATGCACTTCAGCTGGTCATTGATGTAGAGGGTGACACCCTCTCAAATGCTTTAGTTAACAAAGAGATTTAAACCTAAAGAGCACACAAAACACAGAAGGCTTCTTTGAGAACTTTGCCTTAGTGGAAAATTTAAATTGATCTGCAAGTGTTTCTCATTATCATGAAACCAGCTACTCGGGAAGAAAGATGCAATAGGATTTGGAAAATGAAAGCACACATTTTAGCCTGTTAAAAGTGGCAATATCTTCCACATCGGAAGGTCACTTACCTCACTTGGAGGAGGAGTAGGTGTCTACAGAGATGGAAGATGTGATGATAATATACCTTTATTGGTAATGAAGGCACACTGTTCAGTAAGCTTTTATTGACAGTCCCGACATAAATAGAAAGACACACACTCAAAATGAGAATTAGCAAGTAATTTAATTGAGTGGTAAAGTAGATCAATATAGAATCGCTAATTCTCTTACTTAATTACTCCTTTAAGGCTGATTCATCGCTAAGTAAAATTATTTTTTCTATATATTATGAGAGTATTTTGTAATTCATTCAAATAAATGACATAAAGATAAATCAGAGTCCGTCTGCAAAGTTCCAGATACCGTCTTCAGAAACAAAGGGGCATCTGACAACTAATCAGAAGCAAGATGGAGTCTTTGTTTCCGAATGTAAATTAAAAACATCTGAGCTTTATGATTCAAGATCAATCCACAGGGAGACAGCAAAAGAGTACATACAGAGGGGGTCAAGAACAGGCATTACATCAAGTCTAGGTAGAAAAATCTTTCAGGATACTATTTACTGGGAGAAAAAAGCTTTGCTAAGAAATCTCTAGAAATTTTCTCTGAGACATTGTATTGCTTAAAATAGAAAACTTAATTCTCATTGCTTCTGATAGCCACTTTTGTGGTTGGCAATTCAGTTTTCTTCTTGAAAACAAAGAAATAAATAAACCTAGATAAGCAGATCAATAGGTCTTTCTGTCACCTGATTGGAAGAGGCAAACATCCCCATAAAATAGTAATAGTGGTTAAAGACAGGACCTGCTTGCCAAGTCTAGGTCTACTCTGAGATTCCGTCAGAGAACTATAACCTTGGAATTCTGAGGCAGAGGAACAGAGACTAGAACTAAAGGAATCTTACCCTTTGGAATGAAGGATGTCTTTACTACATTTTTATTTACTTTACTTCACAGTGCTGACTAATCTAACTAGGGAATACACAGAACAACCAGATTCTCACTTTTTTGGGTTGTTTTTTTTTTGTTGTTGTTGTGAAGCAGCTCACAGGAAATGCATCGTGCACAGGTTACATGGTGAATGGGCATGTCCTGTAAACTATGTCATATGACTCTAAAATGGTGATGGAGCTAGACCTGTCTCTTCCCTCACATCTAAGGCCACAGTTTTCTGCCTTTCAGATGAAAATCCAGTGGAAAAAAATATAATCATCCCTCAAGACTTCCTTTATGGTATTAGAAAGCTTCTTTGATTTTGAAACTGACTCAACCAACTAAAGCCACCTAAGACATCTGGTCTCCCTAGAGCTGAGCACAACTTGGCCTAAGACAATGCACAGTTGTAGGAAACAGCTTTGTTTGCCTAGCTAGTCTAATTGGAATCAGGGTTTGAGTATGTGGGAAACAATTTTTACATTTAAGAGGAGACAGAAATTGCAAAGAACCAGCTCATCTGCCACTAAGTCAAGCAGAGTGGTCAGCAAGTAATTTCTGGTGCCTTCCTAGAAGGTAATAGTTTTCTAGTTGCAGAGGAAAAAGAAACAAGAAACTGTGATCCCTAGGAACACTATTTATGAGCTCACGTGCTCAGAACCAAGACTGAAATCACAACTTTCACCTAGGCAGGGATACTGTTTGGAAAAAAAGATCAGTGGCAAATCTCAGAGGCTGTTTAAAATCTGCTATCTCGTTTCCTGAAGGACTGAAGGCAAAAAGACAACAAATGCAGCAAAATGCATACATACCAGTCTCTGACTTACACCTTTATGATTGATACAACCTGCAGCAAAGTCTCTTGTTTATAGTTTCTCCAGTAAACAGCCTGGCACCAGCCTGATTGTACTGTGAACGTGGCACGCAAGGGCAGGAAATAAAAACTGCGATGAATTGTGCTGACATAGCATGTTTCCTCTAAAGAGACTTTACACCAAGTAAGTGAAAAGTCTGCCCAACTTTACAGATGATGAAACAAAAATGCAGAGAAGTTAAACCACTTCTTCAAATTCAAAGCAGGAGCAATGCTAGGAATTGATCCCAGGAACGAAAACCTCACCACACTAAGCTAGCAAAAAATAGCAAAGTTCTTCAACTGAGCTGATATTTTACTCTTCCAATTGAACCTCTTGATTTTCAAGTTGGATCACATTGTTTTATCCTGCATCAAATCTAAATGTGAAAGGCAGAATTGTAGCTAAGCAGGCATTTTGTATCAAAAAAATATTAGTGTTTAAGAGGAAGAGTCTGTGTTGGACCCCTGAGATTTAACAATCCATAACATTGATCAAATATGCCAGTCAATACTGTTACTTATATTTTTATATTGTTCAAATGTATACACAAAGACAGAGATAACCAGTTAAAAAGAAAGAAAGGACATCAGGGAAGCGATTACAGTCTTACCAGAAAACTAATTGGGATATCAATGATATAATAGCATGGTTAAAATTCAGATAGTCATGTGACTTTTGGTCTAATTTTAATTTTTTCATCTGTTACTGGCAGTCTTGTTTCTTGTTTTATTACTTAAGGTTTTTCAAATAATTATATATCATCTCTTTTGTTAGCTATATTGGTTGAAAGCATGCTTTCTCAGTGTGATCTAGTCAATACTGGAAAGGATCACACAATATTAGTGTACAGTTTACCAACCACAGTTCAAAACAGAACACTGAGAAGGAAGGCAATTCTAACCACATGTCTAGTCATCATTATACTAACATCAGAGCTGGATATTAATGGAGACCTGTGCAAGAAAACTGTGCAGATACCATTTAATGACCTAGTTCTCCTTATGCAAAGGCTTTGTGTTGCATTTTTACCAACAGTGGGTAAATGTACAAAAGTGAGAACTACAGAAGGGATGTGTGAGCAAGCAGTTGAACCACCTGGGGCTGTTAAATATCACTTACAGCTGATCTTGAAAATAATTTTCAAGAATTAAGACAGGAAACTTAGGCCTACTGAAGGCAGACCACGAAGCTTTGCTCGTAACCCTGTCACTGGCTGATTATGTAACATGTCTTATGTGACTAAGTCCCAGGGTACCACATGCATTTCTTCTCTGGGAAAGACCAGCTGATAGCTCAGCAGTGGAAGGGGATTCCTCTTCTGGTTCAACTGGGAGAGGGAGCTCCCCCTTCCATACTTCTTTCGCTCCAAGAAGAGAGCTTTAAAAAGCATAAATAAGGGCTCCTCCACAACTGCTTTCCCCCTGGCCAGCATGATATTGTCTAATACTTCTTGTCAGATGTAAGGAAGACAGGCACCTAACATGGGCTGCAGTGCTCAAACTGCTTCAGGCTCCCTGTTCGTGTTAGTCCATATGGGTTTCCATACATATGGGACAGCAATTTAACAAAATGCAGTCAGGAATCCCACAGTCGGCCTGACAAGTTGTTGGAGTTGCCAGCAACAGTTGGCAAGGAATATTAAATTCCCCAGTATTCAAGAAACTCAGATTAAGAAGTAGTACTGCAGGTCCCTTTTATCCAGGCAGGAATTTTCAAAAGAAGTCTAAAAGACCTGTTAATATTCTTCTCATTAAAAGCATTTCTAAGTCTTTCACTGGGTGTTGGGCAACATTTAAAAATGAAACATTCGTTATGTTAAAGGAACATCTGTCTCTGCTCTCCTTTTGATCCTAGAGTCTCCCAGGTAAGAAAAAAAAAAGGAAAGATGGAAAAAAAATATGGAAGAGCAGAGAAAAGAGTATGGAACCTAGAAGAAGAATAGTATTAAGGATTTCAGATCTTAAATGAGACAGAAGGTCTCAGCTTCAGAGCCTGTAGCATCTCCCTAACACCAAGAAAACAGGAATTTAGCAGAAAAGAAGCAGCTACCATTTCCATTTTCTCCTTCCAACTTAAAAGCCCTCCTGCACCTCAAACTTTTTTGAAGCATAATTCACTGATTTTAGACCTAGAAATAACCACTTTAAAATTGATGTGTTCAATGCACATTAATTCTTTGTCTGCCTGAATAACAGAAGATCAGAAGCTGTTAGACTATACCTCCACAACTTCACAGGTAAGGTGAGAATACTAGCAACACTGAAGAGACAAGTGGGAATGCAGAGAGAAAAAAAATATTATACATAAACATACTGTGCACAGGCATGCATATTTCATATTTTTCTATGTAGAGTCTAAGATGATGGTTAAAGTCAAGAAGGCCCTGAATGATAAGAGTTCTGGCTAAATCCTTTTTCTGATAGTGCTTAAACTCCATTAAGACATCTGACTGTATACATCACACTGCTGAACTTAGGCATGAACCCTTCTGAAAGGATATTTTCATACCACTTTGAAGTAAAAAATCTGCTACCCAGAAAATAAGTATCGGCAGAAAGAAAAAAAACACAGCACATCAATATCCATCTTGATCCAAAACTAGAGGCTAAAGTATCTGGAAATAATCACTTTATCTGACAACTGTTATACAAAGTATCGTGTTATAAAACTAAGCAATCTCAATGTAATGTGGATGGTTACAGAAGCAATACATGCTTCAATAAAATGGACAATGATCATCTTGTTTATCATTAAATCCAGCACCCAGTTGCAGATATCTTACCTGACCTAATCTAACATTGCCTGGGAAATGAAAAAGAAAGGAGGTTGCTTTTCAGATGGTGAAGACAGGAAGTTTTTTATTATTTGCACACAAAAGCTTTTCAGAAGTCAAAAGACAGAATACGTTTAGACATGCTTGAGCAGGAAAATACTTTCTGTGGGCAACACAATGCATCTGACACCAACTCCTGGGCAGAACTTTATTTATTTATACCATCATGGAGGGTGATAACTAATCAGTGCTAGCTGTCCTTAGAAAGGCTGTATAGAAGGGCATACTGTGACTTCAAGATGAGATAAAATGGCACAAATGAAAACAAAACTCAATGCTCCTTTCTTGCATTTCAGCCACCATTCTTCCATTTTTGGCTTACAGTGAACATGCTTCAATCTATTTTAGCAAATTACAATTTTCTTAAATCAGCCATAATGCTAAAGTAGTAATGTATTTAGAATGACTGGGTAGCTTTCTATAGGATAATTGTGTTAAAGCTTTGTATAAAAAACAGGACATTTAAGTTTGAGGGGCTCTTTTATAACTTTTTATGATAGTTAGACATATTTTGTTGTATTTGCTATGAATCATATTCTTACTTTGTTTAATTGTTTCAACATTTAGTATAGCTTAATTTAATTCATTCATTTTACTGGCCAGGATGACTTGATTATTCAGAATGGACATTAGTCCATAAAAACATATTTCACAGTAGTTGCATATTCCAAAATATAACCTTGAATCAAAAAGTTTCCAAACCTACTCAACTTTAATGTACATGTCTTTAGGCAAATGTTTACTGCCTGGGACATGATAATATATATAATGGGAAAAGTTAGTAACTACATTATGTAGCTAGAAGGAATTAAGCCAAAATGGCAATTTAGAATACCTTTATAAAATATAGTATTGTAGTGTTGCTTTCCTCTCTAGATGAGTGTTTTCCTCATTGCAACAACTAGGCACAGAGCAACTAAAAAGCAAAATATTCCATAAAACTGTCATAATAGGCAGAAACCCTCACCCCAATATAACACAGAAAGAACTACACTTTTGAAAGGTAAGCGATCCACTCAAACACATACTTGTTCAGGAATTTAAAGGAAGGCTTCTCTTAAGGCTGTTGCATTACCAAAACTGCTTGACAAGCAACAATGACAGTTCTTAAAGACAAGATGAGCAGTACTCAGATTCCACATGAACATCAGGTGCACAGTAACAGAAGAACATAAGGTAGGATTTTATAATCATCTTTGCTGAAGAAATAACAAGGAAATTTACTCAGCTCATACACTTACCACAGCAAACTACAGAAAACATCACACCTTCCTAATCTAGTTTATCATTCCAAGAAGGAATGTAAGTGGTTATTGGGGATGAAATCTCCTGAATTCTTGGAAGGAAGCCATTCAGTTCTCTGTTCCTCTAGCTAATGAGATGTCCTGCAAGCTGCAAAAGGCCTGGAACTAGTCTGTTACGTAACTAAGTAATACGTGCTTCTTTAAATTTTTGCCTTCCTCATACAAAGAAGGGGCTTGCTATGCTACCCACAGTGTGAACTACAAACTCACAGCTGACAGTAGAATTAAGATCAGGGCATAAATAAATAAGGAAACCAAAACTATGAGAGTGCATAGGAAAAATGAAAAAAAATAACATGAAGAACTGTTCATATGCAATAATAGTATACAGCTATGTCAAACACCACAGCTAATGTCCTTGACTTTGCCCAGACAGCAATATAGTAATCGTGGCTTAACTCCATCTTTTCATAAACAATTCTGAGCTGTTAAAACTACTGAGTGCTATTCATATAATTTAAAGCAACCCTAGTAACCTCTCCAGAACACCAATAAGCAGTTTCTAAGGTCACTTGTGCCTTGATTTCCATGGCATGGCTTCTGTTGAAGGGTACACAGATTTTTGTGTGGCAGTGCAGATCCCAAGTCTATCATAAATCATCTTTTGGCTACTTCAGAGGTGGGAAGGGGATGGATGGGCTTGTGAGGCCTGAATTATGGACTTTTAGTTATATTCACAAGGTCTCATAAGCAGAAGTAGGCTAACCAAGCTGACTAGCAACCTCCATCCCCTAGTAATAACTACTGAAACCCTCAAGCCTCATACTTGTTACTCTGTCAAGGCAAAATTAATCACTGAGGTGCAAAATACGCAGTGCCTCTGCAGTACCCTATTGCATGACAGTACCTGAAAGGAAAAAAAGAATTTCCTCTGACTTCATCCGTGCATTAGCACAGACCTTTAATTTTCTGTGTCTCTTTACTAAAAAAATGGTGAAAAAGAAAGGGAAATTCAAAAGTACATCAGCAGTATTTGCCAGTAAAACTTGCAAACCATCTACCATGCAGTTAGGACTTGATCCAAAGCCCACCGACGTCAATGGGCTGAGAATCAGATCCTTATTCAGCTTTTGGAGCTAATTCATCTTTGAACTGACAATTGTATATTTAGGTTGCAGTGCCCATATATATCTTATTTGCCTCAAAGCTCTGTCCAGTCAAGTTCTGAATACCTCCAAAGATGGAGATCCCACAGCTTCTCTGTGCCTCTGTGTCATTGTTTGGCCATCTTCATGATGAAAAAATTTCCAGTATCTTAGAAATATAGAATTTTGCCTTCCCCACACACACACATTAAAAGCTGTCGTATTTCATAACGCTCATAATAAAAAAGGAACAGAAGCAGATAAAGAGCGAGCCATATATTGAAAAAAAACAAGAACAGAAGACATGAAAGTAACTTAGTTTTGACTATGTCAAAACAGACATAGAGCTGAAACGTTGATTTTTACACAAATGTGCTCAGGCAGCATGATGCTGAGAAACTGCTCACCTGATCTCGGGAATATGGAGTATCCACTATGTGTTTGTCTGAACACGCTGCTAGAAGAATCTTCATTGCATTTAACTGGAGCAATATTTCACAAGCCATGGTATCAAAGAAAGTAATATTAGCAAGAGCTGCTGAAGCCAGCAGGAAAACTTCACCAGATGAGGCTTCTTGGCACAGTTCTAGGAATGCAGAAACTAAGTTGAATAAAAGTCATTCCCTCATTGCAAAAAAACATGGTTAGACATTTCAAAGCAATATTTAAGCATCTGCAACTTCCATTAGTAAGTTTAGAACCTAAGATTAAGTTCACAATCATGAAGATAAAAAACCAAAATCATGTTAATTTTGTCAATTATAGAATATCATAGAATCATTTAGATTGGAAAAGATATAAGATCATTGAGTCCAACTGTTAACCCAGGACTGCCAAGTCCACCATGAAACCGTGTCCCTAAACACCACATCTACACATGTTTTAAACACCTCCAGGGATGGTGACTCAACCACCTCTCTGGGCAGCCTGTTCCAATGCTTGACCACCTTTCCAGCACACAAGTTTTTCCTAATATCCAATCTAAACCTCCCCTGGCACAACTTGAGGACATTCCCGCTGGTCCTGCTACTTGCTCTCTGGGAGAAAAGACCTGCCCCCCCTCCTTTCAGATAGTTGTAGAGAGCAATAAGATCCCCCTGAGTCTCCTCCTCTCCAGATTAAACAACCCCAGCTCCCTCAGCTGCTCCTCATAAGACTTGTGCTCCAGACCCTTCACCAGCTTCATCACCCTTCTCTGGACATGCTCCAGCACCTCTATGTCCCTCTTGAAGTGAGAGGCCCAAAAATGAACACAGGATTTGAGGTGTGGCCTCACCCCTGCTGAGTACAAGGGGACGATCACTTTGCTTGTCCTGCTGGCCACACTGTTTTTGATACAAGTCAGGATGCTGTTGGCCTTCTTGGCCACCTGGGTATATGTCACATTGTTAGGGTGCTTTATAAGTGATATGAATGTTAAGCACCTTCATTTGAACCACAACAACAGGGAAAGTTGGCAAATACCAACCTAGACACCAAGTGTTTCTAACATTCATCTAATTAATGAAATGGTCTACCTAGTATCCCATTCTACAGGGAATATTGCACTGAATGTTGTTCAACATAAAGCTTGATATCTAAATAAAATTAAATACAGGAGGCAGAAGGCCAACAGTAACTGACCCATAAAAGAATAATTCTGCTATATATCCTATTCTTTAGAACAAGATATCTATACAAGTTGCCTATCTCTAAATCTATTTCGCTATACTCAAAGATCATCCTGCATATTTTCCAGCTTCAATAAGTGCTGAAGACACAGCTACCTTTTAATTCCTTGCACACATGTATTTTAACTAAGATCTGAATCACCTGGTAATTGGATTTCACAATGATTTAAAAATTAAACATATTACAGTAATTCAATTACTGAGTTATAAATATTACAAGGAAACTGGTGTATGATTACTGAAATGGCTTTTCCATAGTTATACATGTTCTATTTTTAATGCTCACATTTCTTGGGCAGAGTATATACTAGTAAAATTCCTGTCCAACCTAAACAGTGACAACTGAGGAAATATTCCACCCGCTAATATCTGCTGGATAGGCTGTTCAGATTGTACCTTGATTGTGGTACAGTGTAATAACCTGAAAATCATCTTAAATAAGTCAGGTCAGATGCCTCTAGCAGTCTAGCTACAGCGGAACCAAGCTCAGCACAGGTTAATTCCACCCACTGGATTCAGGGCAGGTTCAGGGTAGAACCTTCACCATCTCTTGCAAAACAGTCTGGTCATCAGGAATACATTGTATCCTTGATTTCTGCAGCACTAGTTCTGTTTGGGCATATCAAAAAATGCTTAAATACTTCTCAAATAACTTCCAGCCACTGCATATTCCTCAAGCACTAGGACTACTGTACTCTCTTCTGTTTTTTGTTTTGTTAACAGAACAAATAAAAAAAAAAAAAACCCAAACCACAAAACAAACAAACAAACAAACACAAATCACCCAAAAAAAACCCAGAAACCTGCATGGAAATTGAAGTACTCTAGTTTAACTGTAAACATTGGGCTCAGTAGAGAAACATCTAGATGTATTGATCTGTTATACCTAAGAAATCAAACTAAATGACCCAAACTGTACTTTCTGACATGAAGCTTTGGGAAACTGAATTTCCAGATCAGAGAGAGGAAGAGCACGATTGACTGAAAGCTTCTGGTATTTGAGAAGGATGGAGCATGGTGCCAGAAATAAGATAGTCCTCTCTTTACAAAGTAATAAGAAATCTTATTTTTCTGAAATGTCCACACTGAGCTAGGTTAAGGAAAAGCTTGCTGTTACCTTTTCCTCATTTCACCCTGGATCAGAGGCCTAGGCAGGAAAGACAGATCTTTTATTTTCTTGTAACAATGCCCATAGATCATACTATACTGTACTTTTCCTCTGAAGTATCATACAAATGTAGATGCAGTGGTGAGTTTGAGTTCTAGCAAGTTTAGAAAATAAAACAGGCATAAAGGTTAGCAACTATTAAAAACTGCTCTTTTACAAACATCGGACAAGTGCTGAGTCTTTCCTGTGGTTCTTATGGGAAAATTTCACACAGATACTATTCTGACAAATGTACATAAATTCTATTCAAATATGGACTGGAGTAAAAAATATTATGTAATTGCAGAATGCTCTGATTCAGAATTAAAAATGACTGAGTTTTTTATCTGTTAAGGAAAGAATGGCAAACATTATTTAGGGAATATTTCTAATGAGAGTCCTCCCCCAACCTGTTACTTTAACTGGAAAGACTAGAGAAGTCCCATAAAGAACTTACTGACAAGTGCTGTTACAATTTCTTCCATATTTTCCAGAAAGCTGCTAAGATGCTGAGTGAACGTGAGATGTGGAGACGTGATCTGTGCAATTACTGCCGCTGCTTCTGCATGAGTAGCTTCAGAATGGCTGTTATCAGTAAGAATGTCAGCCAGGCACAGTATCCCATCAACCTATGGAAAAACAACAGGTATAGGTTGGAAATACTCCAGGAAATACTTTTGCAGTCAAAGATGGGTTTGCATTTACAGCTCTTTTCTTGGCTGTGGCTAAACTACTGATTTTATTTTCAAAAATTACTTAAACTGGTGGCATTTATGACATAAGAAGTTTCAGTTTAGCAGATACAAATTAGTTCAGCACAGAAGCTTGCTGACCAGCAAAAAGTCTCTCATTTCCTTCTCCCTTAATATTTCTGCTGAATTTATTTTTGTCAAACAAACAAGTCTTTTCTGACAGACACTCAAGTTAAATATTAGTCCAAAAATAAGCTCTGATAAGCAAATGCTAACTGCTACTATGCCAGTCTCATAAGCTCCTGTCTGAGTGTGTCCCGCTGGGAGACTTGAGCCTGAGTATGCAGTCAGTTCTTCACAGACCTTTTTTTGCTACTTTTTTCTGAACTTGTCACAAAGCCAATTCAGGATCAAAAAATAAGGATCTCCTTAATAAGGAGAGACCCTGGCCAAATTGCACCTGATGAGTTTGCACAGCTCTCATATTAAAGCTAGGTTAATATATCACTTCCTTACTTGGAAGAAAAACAGAAAAATTAGTAAAACGTACATAGCTTTATGCTTTTAGAGCGTTTGAAGTGTTCTAAAATCATTCCTTACACAGTTTAGGCAGATACATCATGTGTATGCACACCTTGCCCTGGATTACAGGAGACTCATTGACACAATGAAAGACTGCAACAGAGCGTAGCCACTGGGTTAGCTTAAACTGCCAGAATGATCATCTGTAAACAACCAAACCCAGCAAAGGAAGATTCTCTGTAGACAAGGACATAAGCTGTGAACTTTCAAATTAACAAGACTATGTTTCTCCCCCTGTTTAAGATAACCCTGAATAACTCATCACATTGTCAAGCAGATAGGTAGATGTGCTTAGAGGGCACCAAGCATGAAGATTCATGTAATCAATTATGGACATGTTTATGTCAAATTCACATAAATTCACTAATTAAAATCTTTACATGAATAAAACTAATGTAACTACAGGGACAGATTACAAATGACCAGAGCTTTTAGAAACTTCATTGAATAACTGTTTTAAAAACTGGCCTTTATTTATTTATTTGAAGTTCCAAAACAGTGTGGGGTCAATTGCCTTGTATGTTTGGACACTATATAGATCCAAAGAAGCGTTATGAAGGCTTAGAACTGAAATACACTTTAACAGTCAAACAAAAAACAACCCACATTTCTGTTGTGCACTCACCAAGACTCTTTCTTAGGTCTGTTGTTCAGACCACATTCTCTCTCTATTCAAAGCTTCCTCAGAACATGCATATTAAGGACTATCCATTATCTCCAGAAAGGGTATTTAGCAGATCTCATAGTCACGTTTTTGTTATTTATTAATACAGAATGTTGAGTTATCTTAACTACTTATCCTGCAATGGGCATGAATTAGATTATTTTATAAGCACTGACAGTTACTGTATTTTACAAGAAAAGCTCTCAGATTGATGGGAGCAAAAATTACCCTCTGGAAGATCATTCATTGGGATGCACTTTTTAATAGGCAATAGACTATATCATTGGAACTCTAATAACATAGATAAATACAAAAGAAATTATATCTCTATTTTTCCTCATATTATAAATGGGATTTAGTATAGAAGCTCAAGTACTGGCAAGAAGAGGAAGAATAAATTTTCAACATTAAACTTTTTCTTGACAAGCTTTCAACATTAATCTACCTATAGCAAAATATTTCCTCCTAGTTATGGCAGAATTCTACAGCTTGAAACAGCAGATTCACATAATTCACTTGGCTTCAAGGTATATTAATAGATCTCAGTGTCAAGAATTAATATATATCCTCACAAGATGTTTTAGTAGCCAAAGTGTGTTAGACACTATATGCAAAAAACCCCAACTTTGTCACCTTGAAACCTCCCCAGATCACACCTTGTCTGGGGTCCGAAGGATGCTAATAACAACAGTCAGTATAAAAAGTTAAATATATTCCAATGCATTCAAAAGATACTTCACCAGAAACTTCTTGTAAGACCTTGTAACAGGATACAGCACTCTTCAGCTCTAAATTTACAGGTTAAAATTCACTTGGCCAACTCTTTTTCAATGACCTCAACAAAATTACTTCAGAGTAGTTTTATACTATTTCAGAACAAGTAATGGCTTATGAAAGACAGGTACAAGCACATGGTTAGATTTTTCTATCACCACTGATTGTCTCTATCTACACCACAAAATACAAGCTTTTAACAATACAGGGATGTACTCAACTTTCAAATTACATATTTGATTTTTTTTATTTGCTAAATGATTGTTTTTTAAAAAAATTGAGATTTGCTGAATCAGAAATGGAAGTGGATATGTTTTTATTCAGCATAAAAATAAAATATGTATTTGGGATCCATGAAAGTCAGCACTAGTTATTCTCCTTCCTATGCAGAATCATGTAAAACACTAACAAATTCAGCCTAAACTTTGCTCTATACGGTTTTGTCTTCCATCGGAAATATAGAAAAGAAAATAAAATAATTCTACTTCAGCAGGCAACCCCACTTATAAGTGTCTAGCAATAAATTTTAAAATGACAGGGGAACAATCTAATAAAAGCACTTTAACATCCAAAAAGAAATTGCTGCTCAAAGCATTTTTATAATTAGCTTTCACACTGAAAGGAACTTTGGATGGCTGCCCTGTTTTCTGTTTAATTTTGGTGAAGTAATCAGCTAAATGTCAAATCTGTTCATCACCTTGGCAATACAAAAGAACCAGTTAGCCAGATAAAGCAAACAAATGAATTCCATGAATGCAACAAGATGCTGTGGAGACCCTGCATTTGAGGAATGGTGTTCAGTAAATGCTTGATCACTAATATTTCAGTATTGATAACTGGAAAAATGCCAGGAACATCTTTATGAGCATAGCCCTGTTATAGAAACTTAATCTAAGTGACAAAATAAATGCGTGACTGCTTTACTGCATAGATCAAGTCTTCTGAAAGGAAGTAATTTTTTTTCCCCTGCAACAGGAATAATGAGTTCTGGGGCAGGCATCCTTCTTTCTTCAGTATACCTGTTCTTCCTCCTAAAAATACTAAATAAAACTAAGCATCTGTTAAAGATACCAACACAGAACTTGGGATAAATTGCATTAATGACTTCATGATTTGAAACAATCTTAACTCTCCACTTTTCACAAGGAGGTTCAAGGCAGGTTTTCCATGCTGCTCCAGGAACCAAGACTCATTGCACTCTTTTTAATAATGTCTGTTTTCGTTTGAATAAAATGCTGCTGAAGGACTTTTCTCAAACTATGACTTTCTCTAATATTCCTGTTTGCCCGCTCTAACATTCAGATGATCTCTATATACTGGTAAACTTGCTCAAAGGGTTTTTTTGCCTTCTCTAAACTGATCCTCCAAATCACCCTGCTGGGATTTGAAAGCCTTGCAGGCTATCATCTGATTTCCCACTGTCAAATCCATGAATAAAATTATCACCCCACAACTAGGTGCTTCTGGTAAGCAGCACCAGCAGGTTCCAAAGCAGTTTTAAAGGAAAAATGGAGGAAGGGAGATTTTGAGATCCAGATGTAAGGCAGCAAATGTGGAAACAAAATCACAAAGGGGATCACTTCTTAAAAATTGTCTCCACCTTCCAGGAGAGTAGAGAAGAATTTCAAAAGCAGAGGCTGCATCAAACGGTCAAGAACTAACAGATCAGAGTTGGTTTTGTTTTACCCTTTCACATATGCTGTGTACTAGCACCTCCAACTTGAAGCTGGGACAGGTCAACTATATAGGTGAAGACAAGAACATTAGCAGACTAAATAGAAAACGCATAGCTGGATAAAACCCCAAACATATTAAAATTTATGGGATGAGGAAGAGGGAGACAAAGGAAGGAAGGAGGGAGGGAGGGAAGGAGGGTGGAAAAATTATCATATTCAGAAAATCTTTGAATCCCCTGCTCAGCATACTTTGAACACAATCTGCTTCACTCCCCAGACCACTGCTTGGACCATGAGGTCACTTCACTATTCTGCAGCTCCATTGAAAATGTCATCCAGCAGAATCCATATACTGTCACTTTGATGGCTTGTTATTCATGAAATGGATTCCTGACCATCAAGGCTGAGATATATCCTATGTCAAACTTCTTTAACTTATTCTACACCTGTAGAAGGCCTGTAAGTCTTGTTTAATTTCAACATTGAAATAAAGGAAGGGAAAAGGACAAAAGTACTCTACCTTGCACAAAATTATCTTTCATATTAGAATAGTTGCCCTGCCAAGTGCTCTGCAGATAAAAACTGCCTTAGCTCCACTAACTGAGAACTGTGCTGATTTATACCAGATGAAGATCTGGTCAGCTATTTTTAAAGTGAGATGATATATTAATAGAGTGATGCCATTAAAATTTCCACAAATACTATTCCAAGCAGAGCTACTGCAGCAGTTCCATGGCAGCAGCAGTGACCAGTGAACAAAACTGCAATGACTTTTATAACTACTGCTGTACAACAGTGGCTATGGGACCTAATTTATAAGCCATATTGCATACTCTACAGAACGGTGGAGCTCATAAAGGTTGAATGGTTCCCAACTCAGTAGCTTTAAAACTGCTGGCAGTAACCTTAGCTTTGTATCTAAATTGGCTGTGCATGGGTGCTTTGGTTCATTGCAACTTCAACTAAATCTTCCCTTTTAAACTTCCCTCCTTCAGAATGTGGTCAAGCTAATGAAGAGGTATTTGTTGTAGGTCTCTCTCTCTCAAAAAAAAAAAAAAAAAAAAAAAAAAAAAGGAGACAGTTGGAGCTGGCTGAATCAGCTTGAAGGATGCATTAAAAGTGGCAATGCCTAAGCAGCAACATTGCAGCCATGCTGCAGGAAGAAACAAACTGCAGAGCAAGATGAAATAACAAGTTTCTTATTCTAGGTTGACTAGGAGTTTAAGGATAAATAGCATGTAAACCTTTTCTCCCTACGAAACCTAGGGAAAGCTGTCAAGCAGCTACCTCACAGTGTCAGTTCTTTGGCACTCGGAGATGCTCTAAGCTTGTTGCCGATATAAAGTACAACTGTCTGTCAAAGAGGTAATAGAGAATAAGCCATTTTACAGAAAGAATGGACAAAATCTGATACAATAAGATCAACATCCAGACCTCTCTTGTCTTCGTTTCAAGGATAAGGGAATAGCTGGCTTTGAACACCCTCAATTTTGAGGACTGATATGAAGGGTAAGACAGTCTTTAAAAGTATTATTTCTGTAGTTGACAATAGAAACCAGGAACTGTAATGCTAATAGTCTAGAAGCTCACATATTCCTGCTCCCATAAATCACAGCTTACATTGCTTCAAACTATCCAGAAATGTAAGTGAACCACCCAAGGTTCGTTCAGTTTTCCTGATCTCCTCCTCACATGCACCCAATTCTACGTGGTAGCTGCAGAGTGGCTACAAAGGGCAGAAGGAGAAGAGATTTGCAAAGGAATTCACCTGCAGTACTCAACCACTGTTGGTGTTTATAGAATTGGGATGCATTGATAAACCAGAAGGAAAACTACTGAGTACAAATGAGTATGGTGGCTTGGGAAGAAAAAGGCATTTGCAATGGCCTTTGTACGCAGCACTGGTTACTTTCTCTTCTTCCTATTCTGTCACAGTTAAAAGACAATCACAATAATGAATATGTTACCTGTAATTTCAGGGGCATATAAGAATAGGGGAGAAGTATTTGTGTTTACCTGTAATTTCAGGGGCATATAAGAATAGGGGAGAAGTATTTGTGTTCACATATGATAAAATTAGATATTAACTTCTTCATGTTATGTGACACATGACAGAAGCCAACGGTTTCTCAGATTTTTTGCCCTACATTTTGGAGGGCTGAGTATACTGGCTTGTTTTTAATTTGCAGGAATCTATTCCTATTTGTAGGATTTTCTTGATATCTGCATTACAAATTCCATAAAGTATATGCTTGTTTCTTTTAAATAATGGATAAGGTTTTATATATTATAGTTTGGGGTCTGAATTTCATTAAAATAAAGCCACACAGACACAAAACAGACTCAGCAACAAGATGAGAGGAACTGTCATGTTGTATAAGAATGCTGAACAAGGTACTGCGACCTGAGGTCTGAATTAGGGAAAGACCATACATTAGTAGTTTCCACATAGCCCTCATTTTTATTTACCCTGGGGGATCATAGTCTGAGAAAAAGAAAAAAAAAAAACATACACCTTAACTATTTCTATAAACAAACAGGGGCTCCAGGGTTATGCATAGCAGGGCACTCCAGAAAATGAGCTCTGCTCACTGGAAAAAAACATGCTCCAATCATCTAGTTTTAAATAAATAATGTCATAGACACTTCATTGCATGAGGGCATATTCTCAAACACCTGGTGCCTGGCATTTAAAAACAAGAACACTCTTTCAACATGTTTGATTACTTTATGTCATTTAGGTTTTGGCGTGACACCATGGATTTTACTTTCAAGAAGTGTCTGTTAGTGTACCTCTTCATAAGAAAAAAAATAATCCATGGACACCACATTTTTAGAGGACCCTCTTCATCTATTACAATAATGAGAAAGTGCCTCTATCCAAAAAGAGCAGCATGGAGGTCACAGCCAATCAGTCATTACCAGCTAATCTAACTCTTCATAGTGTCTTACTTCTCTCTGGAAAAGTATCTGATAATCCTTATGCTAGAATTCTCGATCTGTTTAAGTCAATTCTTTCAAACCTTAACATGTTTATGCTAAATAGTTAATACAAAAGCTTATTATTATTATTATTATTATTATTATTATTATTATTATTATTATTATTATTATTATTATTATTATTATTATTATTACTGTAATTTCACATACAACTTCCTCTTCTCATCAGAGTAAAATTCTTGAACAGGTCACTGTATCACAAAGTTAGAAACAAATGTAACTCTACCCTATGCTCAAAATACGACAATGAAAACACCACAGCAGAAAGCAGAGTTACATTAGAAAGGCAGAGAGAGTAAATAAGCAATCGAGATAGCACAGGATGTGGCTTTTTTAACTGTTACTTTAAATATGAGATTCTGCAAATGCATTCAAAAACAGAACAATTTTCCTGCAAATATTTTTCATTTCAACGTTGTCAGTAGGTTTAGCCTGAAAAATACAGTCTCTTAAATGCCAGGCCTCTACAGTATTTGAACCATATGTACACCAATTAAATGCACCATAACAGTAGGACATTTATCTAATAGAATGCATTAAATATATACAGCAGCTTGTTCAGAAAAATGTTTTTATGTCTAAATTCATATAATTGCCACAATTGACTCAGTGCTTCACCTATATTGTTCTTTCTAAAACTTTTTGTTGCTTTTAAGAAAAGCACTATGAGGCACCAAGCTTTAATATAATTGTTTGCTAAATTCATTACTTCACAATGGCTGTTAAATTATTTTAATAAATTAATTTAAATAAATTAGCTCAAGAACCAACCTTGTACATGCCAGATTTTTATTGGCAGAGAATTTTTACAAGCAAGTTGTACAGCTTTATGATGGCCATTTATAATGAAAACACTCACAGCACTTTAGCTATAAAACTTTTAGTGAGCAACTCAATAAGAGTCCATTCGTGTTGTAATAACAACAGAGGAAATTGCTACCCTTTTTCAAACAAGAATTCAAAAAAGTAGCAGTTTTCATCTGATGAAAATTGATGGAACTCTACTGGCTGCAGTGGATTCAAGCTATTTGGTCCTAAGATTCCTCATCTGACAGTTAGGAAAATCTCCTTGGGTCTCCTACAAACATTGATCTATTTCTATGACTGCAGTGGCAACAAAATAATTTCAGAATTGCTTTAAGCATAAGAAATTCAAGTTTAAGATCAGCTGTTTGCATGGAACCTTTATGAGCAGTCAGAGGTCTACTATGAGCCATCAGGTAGATGACCTTAGAGAAAAACCTCTTTTTCTTTCCATTAACACCTCCCAGTACTGCTCTTTGGTCAAATAGGGTTGCTATATTGATTCTATGTTAGAAGAAAGAAGGACAATGCTAAAAGGCTGTGAAAATGGAGTAGTTTTACAAGCTGATTTTTTATTTTTCTTCTACTCAATATTGTTTGCTGCCTTACTAGGTCTTGACATAAATAAGTATCCTTTATTGAGGATAACAAATATACATATTTAAAATTAAGCGAGTGTTTGAATGCTTCATTGAAGGAAGAAAAAAACCACAAATCTCGTTATACTTTCAATAGAGATTATTTTTTCAGCACGCAAAGATAGCCAAAACATAGCACTTTGATACAAGGGCAGTTCCAATTTGCATTCAAAAATCGTATTTGCAAGTCAGGCTTATTTTCATAAACTGATCTCACATCAGAAAACCATGTTAGAATTCACTGAAATTGTATTTACCTAATGAGCAGATTCCACCTTCAATAGCCCAGGATCTTCTCTGGTTATTTTAGAGGGAAAAATGTGTAAGCATTATGTTCTGTCAAAGATAAAACCCGAACTTGCCATATTTTAGCTAAGAAGCTGCATAGATCTGGGGAAATAAGCATGTTGTTGAAGGAAGTCCCAAATACTGTTCTGATTGAGTCATTCAGTCACCGCCTGTTTTTCTAATAGCATCCCTAATCTATGAGCCAGTTTGTTCACTCAGAATAATAATCACAAGAGATGTTATGACAGAAGGAACCTAACAACTATCAGGTACTAAATATTAGAATTCCCCAATAATATCCATTTCACTTCACATAAGCAGTAAAAACTCTCATTCCATATTCCAAACCAACCTAATCCGCCACATCTGTAAAGCCCAAGTCTGGGCTAGAAATTTCACATGATCAGGCTTTATTCTGCCACCTGCCAATCTGTAAATAACACAGCAGCCATTGCAGCTCTCCACAGAGATGTACAGGGCTTCTCTGGGCTCCAGGAGAGGCTCCCAAGATTAGGACCTATTCTATTCTCTTTCAGGGGAAAGCAGAGATAACATCATGGGACAGCTAGAAAAAAACTTAGTATGACCACTAGAAAACAGGGGTATAAACATGTCACACTGAAATCATAACTACTGAACCCTTGCAGCCAATAACATAATTTTAGATCAAAGTATACCGAACTTTTAGAAAGAATTCAAATTCTGTTAAAGATCAAAGAGTCTGGGAGAAAGAAAATGCTGTTTTGAAGGACAATGCCTTGCTAGACACCAGAATGAAATAGTGTTCTCTCCTGAACCCTGACCACAGTGCCCCCTCCCTTTCCAACAGCACTAACAGAATAAATGTAATCTGCTTGGAAATCTAATTTAAAGTAATTCAGATTGTAAATAAAATATTAAAATGGAACTATTTTTACAATATTTCAGCTCTACAGCTGACACAGAACAAAAGGAAGAAATAGCTGAATATGTTTCTATTTATATTAGGATTGGGTGCTCTTTCAGCCACCTCCCACAGTACAGCTGTGTCAAGCTTCATTGGGCTGCAGGTAGAGCCCTGGTCACATTCTTCTCACCCTTGGGAAACTTGCAATAAGACTGAGCTAGCGCTGTAAGCAATGATAGAGACTGGTAGCAAAAAGCCAGTTCAAAGTCTGTGTTACATCTCTCCCACTAAATTTAGTGTATTTTTTAAATTTACTTTGACCGACATCTGATGAAGAAGGTAAGCCATACAAAACCAGACTCAGTAAAAATGTATTATGTCACATGCAAAGCCAACAAGGATCCTGGGCGGAAAAAGAATAATCAGTGCACATAATTCCTAAAAATAATCCATACATTCTATTCTTGCTTATGACTAGATAATAGCCTCCAAACAAAAAGTTCAGGCCAATATCTCTTACACATTTTCTTTTGCTCTCTACATGTATCTTGGAAGAAGAGATGTCCTAGTAAAGATCAAAACTTCATCTTGAACTGAGTCTCTGGTGTGCTAAGAACCACTGTTCTTACCACTTCCCATGAACAAAGAGCATGCTACAGGCTTAGTTTCACACAAGATGTGTGAAATGTGCCTTGCAATTCAGACACATTAATCATATGACATACAGAAGTCTTACTGTTCCCCGGTGAAGTCCTTCCACAAGATCAAGACCTAGCTGAGCTAAGAACTGTTCCACATCCCATACTGTCCCATATTTCACTATAGGTCTTTACAGTTACAACTACTCTCAGACTGCCTAGACACCTAGATGTTCTGCTCACAGTGCCTGCTCTACAGCTCTGATGTGTCTTCACAGTCCCAAAAGAACTAGGTTACCATTCATATGTACATGATATTGCCCTTGAATACACGTCTAAAATTAGTTTCCACCTTGCTTTTCTTTCCAGGCACTGTTACATCATTCTTGGAAGTTACAGTGACTGGCTGACAATTTTAGAGAACAAATGTTACATTTGACATTCAGATCTCAAAGAGAACATATATGTTTAGAACAGCATTCAGACTTCAGCAGAGCCATGTAGAGGGTTTTTTTTAAGTCTTTTTCTAAAACACTTTTTAAACTGCTTTGTAAAGAATTTTTTATCATGCATCAAGGAATTTTAGCAACACATTTGCTTCTATTAAACTGTTGATTTCCACTCAGATCTTCTCAGGTCCAAAAACCTGTTCACCATGAACTCAGTAGATTCATTAGTCACATCACTTAAGCTAAGGTAGTTTTACAGCAAAGTAGATCCAAACTACCTTATAGATGGTCCTTGCCACAGCAGAATGCTATGGCTTCCCAATTCATGCACAAAGCCTGCAGGGTGTCTCTTTGTCATCTCCATTGCTAGCCAATATGGACTAGTTGCCCAGCTGCACCAGAGATATTGGCTAGGCTTTTATTTGCCTGTGGATTATATCCTTGGTTGTCTTACTGAAAAGCACCATTAACCAGATGTAAAATACAGAAGTCGTTACAAACCAAGATGAATGGCCAAGGTAAATACAAGGCAGTACCTACTCCAAAGCCTGAAGGATTTTAAAGGAAAGTGCAATCCTGTTTCTGTTCTGAACAGCTGGCACAAACCATGCTGCTTAAAAAAAAGGGGGGGTGTGTAAAGCCGTATCAGTCATCTTTCAATGAGCTTGAACAACTGATCTTTCTTAATTCAATTGTAAATCTTAATCCATGTTACTTAAGAGGTCTTTGTTATATCCCTTCCTATCTCTCCCTATTATTTTTCCTGCAACTCTGAAATACCTGACTGGCTTCCTTTTAGTATTAGAAGTCAGCACTCATAGCTTTCTTTAAAAACCTAAGGGGGAAAAGGAAAGAAAAAAGCCAGTGTCATCTCTACTCAAAATTACTTCCTTTTCCATTACCAATTTCAGCAATTGCCATACTTTGTGTCTTTTCTTTTTTTTTTTCTGTGAGAAAAATCAATTGTAATTACATGAGTACATCCCAATTACCTGTCTTTTTTCAGGATGAAAGTCTTCATCTGATTAATTCAACTTCTATGTCCTAATGCCTTCTCCAGTGCCCTAGGTCCTAGGTGCCTTACCTTCTTCATACATTTTGTAGCAAGTTCTTCATTTTGACTAGTTCATACAAGAAAGAAATCATTCTAGCAAAGAAGTGACAAAAATTAGATGCAAGTATGGGGTTTTATGTTCTAAGAACCTTGAGGGGAAGATGAACCAAACGGGAACAGCACACAATTTTTACTCAAAGTAACATCAGCATTGCTTGCAATAAAACTTACACGGCAAAGCCAGTATAGTAAGGGTGCAGGGTTTGCTTCTCAACTTAATTTGACATAACAGCACAGAAGTGCCATGTGCTGGGGAATTCAAAACTGCCAGTTCCCTGAGGCACAAGTCTTCAATACTCCTCTGAATAAGGGTAAAAGCAATTTTTAAACAGCCTTTAAACACATGCAATAAATTTCTCTAACAGGAACAGGAAGTCAGGAGACATATGGCTTCACCCATGAGTATTTCCCGGGTGAGATCCTGTGACTTGTAACCCAGTTCTTCTTCCAGGATACAGCATGAGATGGGAGCAATCTTTAGTGAGTAACAGAAAAGGTGTCTTATGCCTTTTAATAATTTTGCTCAGAACAAATCTAGTATCTAGTTAAAAAATAAATAGCAAACCTATTCTAACAGATCTGATTCAGCTTCTCTTTCATTATAGTTCCTTCCTCAACATAGACAGTAATACATCATATTTGGATCAGCCATGAAGTTCACATCATACATTTAAGGCAGCTTCTTACTCTTGAGTGATTTAATTTTGCTCTCACACCCTGTGCTATAAAACGAAGATAAAAATCTACTTACCTACCACCACATAATGGTTGGATAAATGCCATTGTAATGATGCTACCTATTATCATTAAAACAAGCAGTCATTTATCCAGAAATTATGAGAGTGTATCTTATACTGAATAGTAACCTAATCAACAGAAAATCCTGGTGGTGACTTAATGGGATCACTTCCAAAATATAGTACTGCAACAGTGACAAAGCATGCACTTAATAAGCAGCCTCTTCTGCCTAAGGACTTTTGCACCTATGAAAACAATTCCAAAATGTATAAGTAAACAAACTGGTCCAACTTGTCATTCTCCCAGTTACCTGATCATCTTTCCTGCATCCAGCCTCTCCTTGCAGGTCTAAAATAATTCTGGCATGGCCAAAATTCAAAGGATTCAGTGCTTTCAATGAAATGTTAAAATAATGGGAAAAAAAAGGGGGCAGAGGGTACTAAATTAGTTAAAGATGAAAATTTTCTAGGAACTCAGATCATCATCCTCATTAATGACACTTTTCTGATATTATCAGACACTTGAATAGGCATGCAACCTCAAACTGAAATCTGAGCTCAACAGCACTAGGTAGGCAGGAACATTATCAGGAACAGTATTCATTCAGTTCTCTTTGACACTACGAGTCAGTTACTTCTAAATCCCTTTCACCACTACTATTTGCAATATATGACTCCTGAAAAAAACAATAAACAGAAGATGAGACACACAGCCTCATTCCCTACAGAAGTGTATAGACCAGCCTCATAGTAAATCATGTATTCTTTAGAGAAATCTGCTATTCCACGCACACTGTAACATGACAAGGACCCCATTTTTGAGGGGTTTGATCTGCTTACAGCTTATTATTAATGCCCATTTATTTTTGGTGGTGCTACTGTTAGCATTACCCAAGTTTAACATTAAAATACGCTTCATAAAGACTTCCTTCCCACCTACATGACATACATCTAGCATTCCTCCTGTTCTCACTCCCCTCTCGCACACCTTACAGCCTATTAAACTATTGTGTCCAGGCCCAGACTGCGACTGCATCAGGAGCCATGCTTTCCTTCTGTTCCTCTTTGCCCCCATGTACACACACTGTTCCTTACTTTCTCTCCAAGTTTTTCAGGCTGATACTGTTACTATTCAAGCAGTACTTCCAGGGCAGCAGGAGTAGAGGGCATTTTTCCTCCACTCCCCATGCTGCTCTTACATTAGATGTTGCTTACGGTTTTTGAACTAATACAGCTAAAGCAGAGGGTCTATCCTGTAGGAAAAAGCCCTCCCACTATCCAGTTTTTTTGTGAATAGACAGATAAATGCTCAGATAACCTAAAGTTTTTAAATTAAATCTGGTTGACAAGTAAGAGTTCTGTATTTAGGAGAATGCTTAAGTTGTGCATAGCTGTCACCCTCACAGGCCTACTTTCCCGAATCATCATCTGCAGTCCTAAACCCGGGGTAGATTTTGGGCAAGCCTCACCCAGCAGCAACGGAAACTTTGCTGTAATTCCAGCCTCCACTGGGTGCCACTATTGCATAATGCAATGTGTGGATGGATTATGCTGCATGAGTCAACCAACTGGCAAAAACGACTTTCAACTTGCACTTCACTCTCGTGAAGTTTTCAAAACCATATTCAGAGAGTTATCGCCCATTTTTTCTGTCCTTAAAATACTGTATGATGATCTTTTTAGAGACAGAAATACAAGGAGGATGTAATTCCTTCTAGATCGCTACAGCTAAAAGGCTCAAACACAGAAGTGCTCTGATTCTTTCCTGATTTTGTACTTGAATAAGTCTTTTAGCCCCGTCAGTGGATCTGTTCCTCCATGCTGACTGATAACCAATTTAGCACCCTATTTTGACCTATCGTTTTTAACCTCTGAAAGGATAATTGTCACATGGCTCTGAGCAACTTGCTCTAGTTGAAGATGTTCCTGCTTACTGGCAGGGGGAGTGGACTAGAGTACCTTTAAGGGTCTCTTCCAACCTAAAGTGTTCTCTGATTCTATGTCTCCACCTAAAGTGCTTTGATGAAAGCTTAACCATCACAAGGGTAAAACCTTACCACAAAACCATAGGTGACCTTAACAACGCTCAGTGAGTGTTCTTAAACTATGTGCACATCAGGATAGCAGTAATGCTGAAAATGTATTATCAGCCAACTTTTAATTTAATGGCAATTAAGTATGAGTTCTATGGAATTGATATAATTGATCATCAGTGGATAGCCGCAATTTGCTAGATACCAAATTTCAGTCATGGAATCCAAAAATACTGAAGTTTAATGTTATGAATCACTTTTGAAAATTCTGGCCCGACAATGTACTCACCACCTTTAGTCTATTCCACAACATCCCTGCTAGTGCATTTTGCATTTTTCCTTTTCCCAGCCCTCCAATAAATAAAGAAATAATACCAAGACTTAATTTCAGTCTTTTCTAATGGAAGATCTTGAAAGCTTACACTAAACATGAAAAATTCTTACAGGCAAAACACTGTTAGAAGGCAATTTCTGCTATCCTTCCATACTGGAATCATTTGTCGTACTATTTGACAGATCTGACATAATCACAATTGTTTCAAGTTGCTGAAGACAGGGGAAGCAATGTCTCAGTGTTTATGAAGCCTACCTTTATAACTTGTGGCCTTTCTTCTCACTCCTCTCAATACTCTTGTCTGGTAGACAGTGGCATTAATAAGTACAGAAATTTCTATAGCTATTGATCTTTGAAAGGATCATAGCCTTTTTCTAGCAGAAATCCAAAATAATTTCTTGAAATTCTGTTATATTCTGACACAGATTTTCCTGCAAAAAGAGGCTGATGTGACTCTGTCAACATTGGTTGTATTATTACAGATGGACAAAAAGGACGTGTAAGCAGTTGTCTGGAAGTACAGGCTCCTTTAGAGCAAAGAAGATATAACAGGAAAAGAGAAAGGAAAAGACTATATGACAAACCAGGGAAATCAACAGAAGCAAACAGCAAGTGGACCAAATCTTAATCAGGCCCCCAGGTTCTTTCACAGCCAGCTAGATCTCTGGCATCATGCTGCAAAACATATCTATGGTTCAGGTCTGGAGGCAACAGACAAGCCCAGTGCCCCGAAGTCTGGCCATACCTGCATCACTGAGAAACTCACACGTGGCTGTTTGTGGCTAAGGAGAACAGCAATTCATTTGGTAAACCACTAAGTTCAAGACGTTCACCCAGGGCAGGAAATGGAAGTACTTGTAAAAGGAGATTGCACCAGAGGCAGCATTTCACTTTACTATATAACAACGCTGCTAGGGCTTTCTTCCCAGCAAGCAGGCTGTTGTTCATCAGAGATGGCAAACTCTGCAGGGATGACTATCACCCAGATGCCAGTTACCTCATCCTCTTTCTGCATTAAATCATGACCACCCCTTCACATGGTGAGATCTGTTAGCGGTGTTTCATTGCACAGATGCTTATTATCTTCTGTGTCCTCCGTTCTTTCTGCCAGCTCTTCTGCAGAGGCCTGGCTCTGGTCATGGTAATCTACAAGGACTGTGTCCTATTCGCACTGGAAGCAACTGGAATTATCATAGACAGGATGGTTTTCAGGTCTCTCTGACTTATTGCCACCTGTATGATGAATTTAAGCTCTGTGACAACAGTGTGCTTTCTTCTTTGGGTTTTGTGGATGCCAGGGATCTGCTAAAAGCAACTGCTTTACTAGTATAGCAGAGCTTGATGCTAGGAGTGTGGTATAAATGATACCAGTATAACTAGGTTTATTTTCACAGTGCCCATCAGAGACACGCTTGTTTTGCAGCAAATAATCGTCTTTTCTCTTTTTCTTCTTCATTTATATCTGCCTGGATCTGGAGGATGAGAGCCTCTTTTAGCATTCATGCAAGCAGCCACTATATAGAAAAACACACACAACAGGTTTATTATGGACAGGTTTATCACTAAGTAATGCAACTATTTATGTGCTTACTGTCATCCTGCTGTGTACAGTGCGTGTTTTTGACCGTGTGCTGTTTCCCACCCTGTGTGCTTGTCACCAGTCAGAGGACATGGCTGCAAAGACATGCATGGAAGCTTAGCAAAGAAACTACAGAACCAAAACCATTAAGCTTTCCTAATTATTAATTTTATTTTAAAAACATATTAATTTTCTAATTCCATTAGCTCTCCTAATACCGAAGAAAGAGCTCCTCCTGAAGGCAAAAACCAGGACCTGCGGCTCTTTTAAGTTATCTGACCTTTCCATGTGTTTGCATTGCATATAAGAAGATAACACTTTTAAAAATTGTACTTGCACTATATTGAGCCCTAAGCCCAGGAAAAGGAATACACAATCCAAGGAGTTCAGTTACAGAGAAGCAAACGAAAGTGCAACGACGCGGAGGAAGTCCAGCATGCAGGCAAGGCAGCAGTATGTGCTGGGGAACGACAGCAGGGTGATTTCTTGCCAGAGAATTGGCACGCTGCTTGGCATCGCTTAGAGTGAGTCATGGATTTCAGTGTTCATTGGCAGACTATGGTGGTCACTGCTTACGTTGCATTACATTGGTAAGAACTCTGCCCACACCGTTTGTTTCTCTCCCAAACAGCTTGATTGACATGCAGATCTCTTCATGATGACATTTTCACCCATTTATGTCTGTTTCAGGCCTAATCCAAAGCCTGCTGGTGTGACTGAATGTTTCTTTCTAACTTCTGTTTGTCTCCATGACACTCTTGTGCATCCCTACAAGAGTCCTAATGCCGTCTTGCCTGTCTTTGTTTAAATGTGGGCTTATCTGGATCTCAAAAATTGGGCATTACTGTCATGAATGCTTCAGAAAACTGGGTTTGGAAGGAAGGCCAAACTTTGTGCTTACGTACAACCCATGAAGCCGCCTCTTGAATCTTCAGATTCAAAGCGGAATCTAAAATGTCTATGTGTGAAGAAGCTGACCTTTTCTATTAAATGTGCCATCATGTTCTATGATGTCATTACTGTAACTAAACAGGGCATTTAGAAAAACAAAACACTGCTAATAGCTGCCCACATTTTAAGGGATAAAACTGGATAACTGGCCCTGCCCAAGATTAGCAAATCCCACAGGGTGTTTCCCTAAGAGACAAAGTCTTATAAGAAACAAACCTCTTACAGTGTTTGACTGTAAAACATGCAGGAAAGATGACAAATCTTGGAGCTTTGTTAATTTTGTTAGTATCTTAAAGATTCTTTTCTTGGGATTGAAACTAACAGTTCATTTCAAATAAAAAATCCTGCCCTTGGTGACATGAAAATAAGGTCAACTGGCAGTTATATACAAAGTATAAAGGGGATATACATACATGAGGAGATAATGTCGAAGGCCTTACAGAAGTCCAGATAGATGGCATCATTAGCTCTTCCCTTGTCCACTAATGTAGTTACTCCATCACAGAAGCTCACTAGGTTGGTCAGGCAAGACTTGCCCTTCGTGAAACCAAGTTACTAGGGAACCTTTCCCACACCTTCTTTGTGAGAATAAAGTAACAAAGATGAGCTCTTGTAAAACCTAGAAAGACTTCTGACTTCTTACTTCCACCTGCTAGTCCTATAGGGATTCCTTCTGCAAGACCTTATGTCAGCTGACGATCCTTGTCAGATCAAACTTTTACTTGAAGTCTAAAAGCTAGTGGAGTTAAACAAAACCAGCTATGTACAACAAGGTCTAAGAGACAACCTTCAGGCCTCCAGACTTCTTCCAAATTAAAAAAAAAAAAAACAAACAAAAAACCACCAAACACCCAGTTCAAGTTTCCAGCTCAGGTTTATGTCAGCCCTAATTAATCTGTGGACCTATCTACCAAAACTCAAGCTGGAGGGGAAAGCCTGCCATACTATGACATGTGGCAAAGTATCTCTGAAAATTGAGACTGATTTTGCAATCAGTAAGCCCTGATCCATACAAAAGCTTGCTCGTCCATTCCCAGGAACTGCAAATGAACAAACTGAAAGCCCTCTGAAAAGGAAAAGCTCTAGACAAGGGAAGGGAACATCAGTGAAAGAGCTATTGTCTGGGACCTAAATGATAGGTAAGAGAAGAAAGTTATAGTAAATATATGTGCAATGCTGTTAGGTGTTTAGTTTTTCAGAAACAGGATTATCATCTTAAACAGATGAGATTGTTTTTCCAATAGCTCTTTAAATGTTTTCAAAGATACTTTATGAAACATTAAAGTTTTAGTATAAATCAGGCAGAATGCCAGATCTAAGTGGCTTCCTGCAAACAAAGCAAAAAAACCTAAGCAAAACTAAGCAAAAAAAACCATTATACTGACTCATAAACATGCCTCTGCATCACCTGCCATTAGTTATTGTTTAACCTTCACTTTTTTAAGAAATACAGGGAGACTCATACATATCATGAGTGAGCTTCAGCTAAGACATATGGCAGCTTTTAGTTCGTTACAAATGTAAGGTAAGAAAAAACTTACACAACTGACTTCCTTTGGTTTTGTTAGTAGCACACGCAGGGTACTTTACCCGAGTAATTCAATACTTTCAGCTCTGATTTAAAATGCACATCACAAGGAAAGGATACTGAGTTTCAGCTAATTAGTTAATTAGCTTACATTGTGTTTGAATTCCTGTTTCATTTTTATAACTAGCTCTAGGAAAAAAATTCAGCTCCAGTAACAGTTAGCATTTAGCCCATGTGACAGAGTCAGAATATACCAATACGGACAGGAAAACCCTGAGACAGTTTTGTTTATATAATGGTGCTCTGGTGCTCGGGTGGGAAAGTTAAACTGCTAGCTGCTCATTTAAACCAAGCAAATCCACTGGTAGAAAGTTTAATAGTGGCCAGTTTAGAATGGTCAAATCTATTATCATAAAAGTTTCCTGTATGTACTTTTACCCTATTTTGTAAAGTGTTTTCTCACTTTGTTGCAGTGATAGATACTAGAGAGGAGGAAAGAGAAAAGTTTTGAACCATGTATTTTGACCATAATTTTGGCAAACATTGGGATAAAACAAACAAAAACCACAGGAAACTGTCTATCTATAAAATGAGATTTTGCAAAATACAAATTTGTGAATGTCCTTCGCAATAACAATATTTAGAGATTGTACATTTTGGCAGCACTGCTGGGACCCAATTTGCAAAGGTTTCTTAGTACCTGCAGCTAGAAGATTTCCAGCTCAGACCTGTACTGAACCCTGTGTCACAGCAGGACTCTTACAGCCTCTGCCTTGGCATGTGCGAACACTGATAAAAGTGCTGTAATGCAAGAGGCTTGCATGTTGAACCCATGTTGAACCCAAGGAAGGGTAGTAACACAGGTGTGCAAGAATCACAAAACTGGTTTTGGAAAAGAGCCAAGATCTAAATTGAGTGTAAGCTGAGGTTTATGTATTTTGCTAGTTTGAACTGCTACTAAAAAACAAGCCCAGGAAAGTGGTCAAGTTGAGAAGCTAACTCAGAATATGGGTGCTCTGGTGAGGAAAACCAATCTTCTGCAGCACTCTTACATCCTGACTCTCACCCCAATAGATGACCAATATCCATTACTGATCAAAGCAAGCCAGTCACTTTGTCTAGCAGCCTCCATCATGTTAACCCTTAGGTATGATTAAGATCATCTCATTTATGGATGAGTTAAAAATTCCAACAAATGGAACATACAGAGCATTCTGTTTCCAACTGGCATGCCCCAAAGAAAAGAAATATAAATCACCTGGCACCAGGAGAAATAATTTTTTACTTTTGAGGGGTTCAGTACTTCTGTAAATGCAGTTTTATATTATATATTTATTCCTCCTATATTTATATGAGGAATTCCATAGCTGCAGTTAAGAAAGGATTTTTCTCCTTTTGCTTTCTAGTAATGTGCATCTGTAAGAGTTCAGTTCTTCAGAATTAAATGTGTGTAAAAATTTTGAAAGCCAATATTATGCAAGCAAGAATAGATATACAAGAAACCATACAGAGCACTAGAAAACTCCAAGAGTCATAGATAATTAGTAGGAAAATAAGCATGGCAGACACCTTAGAAGGGGAAATAATGCCAGTACTGAATTCTCAGGCTCCAAAGGCATTTAAATCTCTGTTATGCAACCAAATGTATGTAGGTATGCTTTCATTCCTGCAGAGGTCTCTGAAATCAGTAGGGTTTAGACAAGCTCTGGAGGCTCTGAGCAATAAACGCTTTGGACTTTTCTAGTGAGTCATAAAACCCATCAACAATACTGAGTCATGAAGTCCACAGCAGGATAGGTCAGTTAGACTAGCATATCTAATTTCAGCAGAGATTTTTGTGAGGGGGGAATTATCTAATGTGTCTGTCCATTTAATAAGTATTTCCACCCTCTTCTCTCCTTACATTTTATTGTGGCTACAGCTAAGCTATTTAATGCATACAATGTAAGCATATTCAGTATGTGTGTTTACATATGGATACAAATGCAGCTATGTGAAGCAACAGTTTCCTGCTGAGTGAGAAGAAAAGAAATATTATGAAAGCTGCTCATCTATTAGGTCTTTCTCTAAGGCTGTGTCTTTCCAATCTCTTTTCTGCCTCTACCAGGGAGAAGAGGAATATCTGAGGTCCAAAATAGCTCTCTCCCTGCACTCTTTTTAAATGCTTCAATTGATTCTCATTAATCTCTGCCTTCAGTTTAGGAGCTGAGTAAGCTTCTTCTTTCATCTTAAAATTAAATTTGTTAGATAGATTATTATTATTATTATTAGGTAGGGAAAACCCACCTGTCATTTGATGTATTGGCTTCTGTTCCTTCAGACGTCATCCGTGGATCATTTGCTGCCCTGATCATTGTCATTGCTTTAAGCAGTATTTTAAATCATTACAGAAAAATCATCATCTGGTGATTTCCAAATTATTTTTCGTTTATAAAATTCTCTTAACATCCTGACTTTTGAAACATAAATCTATAGCTATTTGGAGTGCTTTAAATAAAATACTTAGTGAAATATAAAATCAATAGATGGCATAAAATACCAACATAACTGACCGCAAAAACCATGTGTAAATTATATGGAAGCCAAACTAGTGCAGAGTGGTAACTTGGCACCAGCTCAAATTTTCAAAATGAAGTTGGAGGGAATGACAATCTACAGGCAGCGCTCCAATTTGATCTTGCACATTGAAGTGTACACCTCAGTAACCTGGCATACTCTGAGGTCTTTCCTTTTCAGCTTTCAAAATCTATTTCAAGGAAACTTATCTGTTTAAAACAAGAATAAAAAAAATCTGAAGACTGACTCTCTTCTGCAGCTCAGATAAAAAAATAAAGGTGTATATAAAGGCACAGCTGAGGGACAGATGAGAAGTGAAGTTGTTCCTCCTACAGTGACTACATCATATCAGAACCAAATGCCAAACTACACTTAATCTCATCAGCTCTCACTATGTATGAGCACTGTTCTGGAGCCATGAAAGAAAAAATACAACAAAGCAGTGGCAAGATTTACTCTCAACACATAATTAATAATACCCAAATGCCACTGCAATGCCTTCTCCTGAGCAGGTCTTTCTGAAACGTGAAAAATCCCAAATAAAACAGGGCTTCTTTGACTGTTACAAAATTTTTGCATGTGGACGTGTTATCACAGATCATGATGAAGCAATATGCCACTTTAAGCACAGGACAAAAGGAAGCAAAGCCTAAATCTGTGGATGACCATGGTAGGACTCACACTAAAGACAAAAGACTTAGGTTAAAGGACAACTCATGCTTTTGTTGTTAACTTATAGATTCATATGTCAGCTCATAGTCTGCCTGCTATGCTTCTATTGAAAAGACAGACAAGGTTTATCAAAAAAGATCTTGTACCTATTTGACCTGATTCTGAAAGTTTTGCTTTCTTCCACAGCACTACGCGTTCAGTCATCACCAAATGAGTATTTACTCTGGGAAATGCATTGCAGAGTAAAACCTCAGTTGTGAACAGATGCATAGATGTGCATCTCTGTTGACATTTTTAACAGGTAGTGGTTCTCTTGTTTTGGAATGATGTTACATGCTTAAGGCTAAGCACATCTATATATGCTTGCAGAGTCTGGGCCAGGCCTGATACCTAAATAAGGATCTAGTGGTAAACAACAGAATCTGTGTCCTCCAAAGGCAACTATTCACCAACTCCTTAGATAAGTCTTACATTGTCCTACTTCACCAGTATTATCAAAATGTTTATCTTTAGTGCTACATTTGCTGGCTCCTTTCTTCACTTTCTCCTTCTTCTAAAGTCTGTAATATGATTAGAGTGAAGCAAGGTTTGTAAGGAGAGGTAATATTTTTTACTACAGCAATGATACATGCCTCCTTAGACCATCAGGGCTACGATACCACAACCACTATGATTTAACTAGTCATTTTAACAGAATTGGAATAATGGCAGTGACCTCAGCCAAAGCATTTTGTGTATACTTTTTCCTGCAGAGATTTGGCAATGTCCCATATACCTGCACTAACATGTCTGTATTTATTCAATTCCATGTCTCTTGAGTAAGTCCATGAAAAAAAACCCTTGCTTTTCTCTTTGTGCGATACTGGGAACTACAATAAAGCAAATTTTAGTCTGCTGTGTAACTAGCAGAAGGTTTTCAATGGACCAAATGATAATCCAGAGATTAGTCACCATTTGATTTGAGGGTTTTGTTTTAGGTTGTTCTTAGGGGTTTTTGTGGGGATGGCTTTGTTTGGATTTTTTTTAAAACATGTTTTCACACTGGTTTTCAGTATGAAACATGTCCCTTCCATGACTGCCAAAACATTTTGCCCTAGAACTGCAGACTGTCACATCTGAAGATGGTCAGATTCTGCAACAACCTAAGAAGTCTTGCTACACTTGCCTGGGATTGTGCTGAAAGAAGCTGCATTTACTAATTACATATACATAGCTGTGTAATCAGGAGGTAAAACTTGAAAAGACACCTAATATATACGATGCCAGCAGTTGAGGAAGGGCAGTTCCTGCACTCTCAGATATGATTTAATGAATCTTGCAGAGGCTTTGACAGAAATGTAATTTGCCAAACCCAGCACATTTTTCACTGCCAATTAATTAAACAGCCTTACTGAGAAGAAGTGTCCAGTAAATTAAAGAGCTGCAAGCCTAGAACTTTACATTATCTAATTGTACCACAAACTCAGCTACTGAAATAGATTTGCCTGCTTATCAAAAAGGCTATGTGAAAAGCAGCTTTCAAAAATGTTGTTCCCCACACTATTCCTTAAGGCTGACATATTTCCCTCTCATTGTAGCTCTTCATTCTCCTGTGACCTACACAATTTCCCAGCTGACAGCAGTGGGACAACAGTTTCCAGCTCCAGCTGTCAATGACACCAAGTTCCAACGTGCTCTGCACTACATGTCAAAAGTTGCCTGGATTAGTCTTTAGAAGGTTATCTTCCTCTCTCAAAATTCAGAAGACAAATCTATTTATTCATTCCTGTTTACTATTCATAACTTCACAAGCATGATTTCAAAGTCTGGCAACAAATGGACACGGAAGATGAGCCAAAACAATGTTCTTGAAGGGAAAAAAGTACATTATGCAAACCAGAAGAAGACTTAACTCTCCAGCCAAAGGGTTGTAAAAGGAACACATCACTTGAACCCTTTCCACCTAAATCATCGCACATGCTTTTAGCGCAGAAGCCTGTGTTCTTTGGTTTTAAGCATGCAGTAATAAAGTTTCTAGTCTCTTTCCAAACATGAAGCTTCATGTGTTTTTCCTGTAAACAAGCACTACTTTGGGAAACAAACAAGAATGTTTTGTGAAGGGGAATATCAGTGTCGAGAATGTGTTTGTCAACAGCACCATGAAAAATCTGTAAAGGATTGTAACTTTCCATGTTACCTGTTTTTGTCAGAAAGAGACAAGAGATGGACCCCTTAACAATTTATCACCTTCCAATAACTTCTAAAAGTCCTGAATCTTGCTGCTAATACCCAGCCTCGCCCTGTCTCGCTCAGGAGACAGAGTAACATGAAATTTGACTTTCCACTAATTAAAACTAAATTTTGGAAACTATGGGATTTTTGAAAATATTTTCTTTAAAAAAAATGCTTAATCTTTTAAGCTCTTAAATTTAACTCATTTCATAATAAAATAGGCATACAATTTTTATCATTTTACAGGACCACCTAATCCCCTGTTCTGAAACTAACTGGGTGCAAAACCACTGAAATATACCATAAGAATTTTTTCATATATTAACCAGAAAAAAAAAGAAATTTTAACAAAAAGCTCTTCTCTGAAAAGTCAGAGAGGCTAACAGGCTGAGGCAGACCACTGCACTTCCTGAGATTTTCTCATTGCTGGAAGTCATGTGAATAAGCTGCTACTTGCCATAATAAAAATCAACATTTCACTGCTTCTCAGAAAGCTGCACAGTACTCTTGCACTTACAAGAAGCAAACATACAGACATGCTTCTAAAATGTAGCAACCTATGAGTCTATCCTTCTTAATCACTGGCAACCTCACACCCCTTTTCTAGAAGACTGTTTACTACTGTTTTGCTTCCCCTGGTATTTTGCATTTGGAATATTCAAATATGAAGACAGCAATATAGTTCATTCAGATCAGGCAAATTTGCAGTCACTTGTATGGTACAAAGTTATTTCCATCATATGCCAGGTACTATGAAAATAAAAACATCCAGAATTTTGGAGCATTTACATGCTGTGACAATGAAATCCATGGGCCACTAGCTAACTTCTGTGTTCAGATTTTAGAAATTGTGACTGTACCCTCAAAACCAGATCATCCAAACTCTCAGTCAAAGCCCTCTCCATAATTCTTACTTCTGCCTCATCCTACAGCTACATAAATCTTGGTAGTTTTAGCAGCTGGGATTTAAGGCAACAGAAGTTACTCGCTGGTTTTGACTGAGGTTAACACTTGAAACCAGAAGTTCAAAGTGGTTAGAGCTGAAGTAATCACCCCAAACCTGTGAATAAATTGTATTTACAGGTTCTGTAAAAACCATTTTATTTAATTCCCACCAAAAGCTTGTTTTTCATATATATCATTGACAGACTATGACTCTGTCATGCAGAAATTATTATTATTGTGTAAAAGGTCATGGTTGCTCTTAAAAATAAGACTATGTTCACAGTGAACAGTTTTTAGGTCATTCATGTTTAAGAAGTGTTTGTGAAATTCATACAGTTTGTCAACCACTAAAACCGTACACTTTGTACTTTCTTCCCCCTTCAGATTCTTTTTCTGGGGGTAATTGGATATAACGTGCTTTAAATGAAGAATCCAAAGCAATTTATAATCTATACCTAGGCAATTTTGCCTAAAACACAGTGATAAAAGCTATGTCATTTGTTAAAAAGAAGGTTTTCTTAATGAAAGTAACAACTGTTGTCACCAGTGTGTCTGGAATATCTTCCAGGTGTCTTGCTTTCTGGAGTAGTTTAAAGAGTGTAAGTAAACATCACTGCACAGTATTAATATTTAGGCAGCTGCTTGAACGACTATTTGTATAAATTATTATGTTTTTGTGGCAGTTGAGCCTTGATCTAGATCCCAGCTGAGCTGCAGCTTTTTCATGAAATAATGTTTCACATGTACAGTATAACTTTCAGTACATTTCACTACCTGCTTGCTATTTACTTCTGAACTAACTCTGCAATTCTTTTATTGCAGCAGGAAGTTTGCCTCAGTGAAAAACCACAAAATTGAGCTTTGCAGGGCAAAAAATTGGAAAGCCACACCTTTCAGCACCAGTCAACAACAAGCACTGCAGGGACACACTTGAAGCAGAGAAACTGCCACAGTCTTCAGACTTCAATGACGCTGCACAGCAGCATATGAATAGGAGACACTTTGTTTACAGAGCTCTTCAAAACAAGCACCTAATGCAGCCTCAGGAAGGAAAAGATGTACGATTGTATTCAAATACAACTCCCTTTTCCAGTCAAGGCTGCTTCATGTTGAAGACAATATCTGTTAGATTTTATGTGTGTCGACAATGAAAATGGTATTTGAAGTACAGTCATTCCTAATGTAAATTGCAGGACCCATATTATCAACCAAGATCACAATTATTTCTTTTTTTACCTTAAATTTCATTAAATGCACATGTTAGTCTATTGCAGCTCTGTGCCTTCAACAGTCCTTCCTACATGAGAATGCTTGAGATTAATTAAGTTTTCAAAGAACATTCATGAAGGTTCAGATATCCTTCTCCCTCTAGAACCCTCGACAAATGTCTATGTTAAGAACTAATCTCCCACTACATCACTATATTTCTGTCCTAAACAGGGCTGGATAAACAAATAGGCCTGCATGTACATCACCAACATTGTTCTTCAGTTTCCAGTCATGCTCACCTCTCCCAAACTTTCAGTCCTTCTGGTTTTAGCTATTTTCTGCATTATCTATTATCTATCTGTATTATATATTGTCTCTGTATAAACTCTGGAATGCCTAGACCAAGAATAACTGTACTTCCTGATGCAGTGAGCTATCTCCTAAAATATCTGCATGCTCAAGTGCCACAATATACAGATGACAAAGCTTTCTCATGTATAGGGAAAGGCAGCTACAGGAATAATGCAAAAGAGGAAAATTTTGATTGCTTCTCCAGGGTCTCTCTACTCTTCTCTGAAGTTGGACTGGTTGAGCAGCTGAAATCAAAGAATGATCTCAAACCTGCTGGTGTTGCAGTCAATGATGAAGTTAAAAGTGTACCAAACAACTGGACATCCATAAGCAGCTTGAAGCACCAAAATTACTACTTGTGGAGCACAGGTTACATAGAACAACATTTATTTACACACAGCTCCCAGTCACAAAATGAGACTATGACTGTTTCTTCACTATCCTTTTACTTGCTTGACTAACTTGTTACTGTTGAGCTCCTGGAGCTCTGTAGTTCATGTACAAAATAACAGTACCTTTTCAAAAGTCAACAAAATACTTGCAAGTAAAATAACTCTTCCAAAAATGGCCGTTTAACCAACTGATTTTGCATGTTTGTACATACAGTCAATTAGATTAACCTAAAAGAGTGAGACTTTGTCATTGCAACAACTGTATTGTAATTATACATTGTAATTATAGCAAAGACCAGTTTATTTACCAAAATGATGAAAAAGTAATAATGGCTATTTTAAGTGTGCTGCTAAGAGAGTAGTGCAGGTATGTATTTAAAGATGCATGACTGGGAAGAACAAGAGTTATTTTTTAAAAAACTGAGGAAAATACATTTCCTTAAAATAGGCAATTTTCTACATCTTTAGAAATGAGCACAGAACTGTTACTTTCCTTCATTAGTAAATGAGGACAGGATTTCCACATTGCAATCCAAAAACTCACTCAAGACAAATGGTTTAAACCCAGTACAACATAATTCACATTAAATTTGCAATAATTATTTTTAAAAAAGCCTAATATTCAGGTATCTTAAAACCCAAGAAAAATGTTAAAATATTCTCTGCTCAGATTGCCTCCTGTGAACTACTGACTCCCTCGCTTGCTTTCTAAATAACCATCTGCATCAACACAGATGTCCTTGTTACCTTCTTGTGTTGCTACTGAATTGGGAATATCAAAGAGCACTGGATAAATAAACAATATTGCTAATGTCTTTAGTAATTAAGCACTGCAATTACTGTGGAAATTATACCACCCCCTTTTTAGTTCACCTCCCAGACAAATGTTCCATTAGAAATGATAACTCTTGCTGTTTTCTTTTAAGTGGTCTTTTAAAGACTTTAATATTTGTGAAGCTTAATTGAAAAATAGGTTGGTGGGGGTGGTGGGGGGTGTTTGGGTCTCTTTTTTGTTTGTTCTTTCTTTGTTTTGGCTTTTTTTTTTTTTTTTTTTTTTTTTTTTTAATCCTGAGTTACCCAATCTGAATTGTTTGGAGTCCAAGCTTTAATTTTTTGAATGAGGTTTCTGACATTAAAAATCAAGTTCAAATTGCACTGATGTTTTAATGCACTAGGTGGCATAATGATATTCACATTAGAGCATATTAAAAGCTTCACCACCACCCAGGTACTTAGTTGGCTAGCGGTAGCCACCCTTCCTGCCAGGTAAGAAGTCCTGTGGTAATTTCTGTAATGATAGGAATGCTAATATTGTTAACCCTCTTTTTTGTTCTTTGCAAGAGTACTTCGAATTTTGAAAGAAAAAAAAATAAATCAGTGTTATTTAAAGAAGACAATATAACAAACTGGAGTGCTGTTCCCACCAAAATACTGGTCATCTGATCCATGCACTTTCCCCTTGATTCCCTAAGGTCAGAATATCTTGTTGCTTCTAAACAGGCATACAAGAAAGGTGAAAAGACTACAAAGTAGAAAATTTCTTTGTTTACTATCTCTCTTTCACTCTATAAACTGGCAAAGCTGAACTGTCACCAGCCAACAGTTTATTTACAGATGACACAGCATGGTACTAGCCTGTGTTGTTCAACCTCCATTAGCACTTGCAGGGACATTAACCCCATTGCAGAGAAAATGTCTTTGTTTCTTTTGATATATGAAATATTCCATTCTCCCCCACCAGAAACCCAGACACCTACTGTACCCGCATAGCATATGGATCCTCAGCAACACAATTTTAGTCAAAGAAGTTACAAAGTGATAATGAAATAGTCCTGTCATAAACCTGTCTGTTCGGTCAGGTGAGTAGTATTAATGTCCAGCCCCTCATGTTGCAGACTTCAGTTTTGCCAAGATGTGGTGTAAGAATTTAAGGCTGAGGTGAAAAATGAACTACTGAAAGCAGTGGTAGGGATTCCAGTTAAAAATCCTTTAAAACACTGCCCCAGCCCCAGCTGTAACAGAGTTTACCCTGAACAATTTTACTTGTGACCAACATTAGAGTAGATCAAAGACATACGAGCTTGAGAGTCAATATTTTTTTCCTAGGACTCCTGTTTCATCAGCTTTGATCTGGACCATGTTGAATGCATGTTGACACTGCCAGGAACTAGACCAGGTGAGTTGAATCAATCTTTCCCATTTCTAACTCTATTAATTCCACTATTATAGTGGACATAATGAAAGATCCTTTTAGACTGATTCTGGTGTCAGCCTGAACCAGCATTATGTCAAAAAAAATTTAAGTCATCTTCATTTACTGTAAACTCAGAGATTTGCTTTTTGCTGCATATGTTCTGTCACGGTTTGCTTGAATTCTGGGCAGTAGATTACAAGATATGTCAATGTAAAGTGGCAGTGAAATCATTTATCATTAACTTGAAGAGGCCATTATTCAGCTGTGAAAGATGACTGTTTTATGAAATACAAAGGATGAGATCATGATTTAGTGACCAGAAGTGTTCGTTTTCCAAAACACAGCAGTATGTTGTGAAAGTGAGAAAGGAAAGGAGCCTAAGCAGTTGATATAATTTTATCTGGATAATGTTTTGATGTTTGCCATCCCAGGTAAAATTGGCTTTTATGACACCTGCTGCTGATTAGCAGACACATTTTTCTATTGGCTAACTGCTATATCTGTCACAGATTACAACTCTCAAAAGTTACAGCAGTACCACAAGCAGGTGCCCTACCTGAGCATCAGGAAAAGATTTAAAGAGGTAGAAAGCTTTCTATGTTTTAAGTGTTATTTGAAATATTAGAGTTTCTAAACAAACACTTCAGAGTCCAGAAATTATAATTTCCCTAGTTTTTTTGACGTAGTCACTGACGCATTTACCTGTTTTATGAAAATTATTCCCACTTAGATAGCTTATTAGTGCAAGCAACTGAATAGAATAACGTTATCTCTGGGACTAATTTTGTAAAGGCTGAAGATGTGTTCTTTACAGAAAAAGTGAGCATACTATGGAGCACAGTATCAAACACCATCAAGTTATCAATTCCTAGAACAGATCAAATACAAGACTTTGTTTTATGACACAGCCAGTAAAGAATGCTGAAGCGCCTACCTTTTCAAGCTGGTGCATCCCTTCTTCTACGCAGCAAATGGATGCCAATGTTCTCAATGCCTGGGGATAAAGGCACCTGAAACAATCCTGGCGACAGATCTTAAAGAGCGCAACTACACCTCCTGCCTGCCGAGACAAAGGAAAAATCAGAAAAGCAGCACTGAATGTTTCCCTAGTACTTAACTGAGCCTGGGATAAGGGGCAGATTCCTTTAGTAATTTCTCCAAATTTGCTACTGCCACAACACCAACAAAGAGGATGTTAAGCTCACGCAGACAACTCAAGTTGATTAATGCTTATACATCAATTGATGAAAAAGTAATATAGCCTCAGTGGGAGGTGTGCTTAATCAATCGACTTTTACCAATTACAAGCATAATTTAAATTAAACTTGACATTCATGTGAAAATTACGAAGAATTATCAATAGGCAGCAATTGGAGTGGCATTGAAGTGATAGTTCAACCATATGCTATTAGTTTAAAACAGATTTTGTTAGCATACATTTCCCATTCATCTATACTTCTGAGCTCCATACAATATTTACTTAATGCTAAAATATGAAAAGACAGTCATATGGTTAAAGAGCTACTGAAAATACAGTGGAAATAGGTGTCAAGTTCTATACAGATACAATACATTATCTTCATCCTCTAATATGTAAAAAAAATAATCCTACACTTTTTTCTTTAAATATGGCAATAGTGACAAAGATTTGAGTATATCTATATCCTTACAGCAGCTATCATTAATGATTTCCAACACAGCTTGTAAACATGTGTCTTAAAGTTCACATAATGAATGGAAAGATTAATATACAGACAATATATGAACTTCTTGTGGTGGGGATTTTTTTTTTTGGATTATATTTGATTTCAAAATGTTATGCCATCAGGTAGACTACAGATGCCATATATATTATGTAAGAGCAGACATATAATGAAGAGGAAAGCATTAAAAAATTAATGACAAATGAAAGATTTCCGACTAAATTATTCAGATTACAGAAGTAAATTAAAAATAGGTGGAATCATGGAGCTAATGTAATATACACCTTTCTTTTGAAGCCTGTTTCAATAGCCTCTGTATATAATATTTTTCAGATTCACAGAAATAATCTTTTTCTCCTCAACTATTTGTGTTTTTGAAAGCCCAACAGGTTGTACTGACATAAAACCCCTGGACTACAATTCAGACTTCCCTCATTTTCAGAATTCTACATTTTTGTACCAGTTCTGCTGGAATACAGTAGAGAATAATAGAGCGAGCAAACCTATCTGTTCAGTCTAACAAAAATATATACCAATTTATAAGAAAAATAGAATTTGACAAAATTAACACCTCAAGAATGAACTGTTGCATTATGTCTTTACACATGTATATGCAATATCTGTGATACGAGTGAAAACACCAGGCTTACAGAGCTTTGTTAAGAGTAAAATTTATTTCTGGAACTGTAATAACTACACACATATCTGTATGAGTTATTTTATATCTAGTATTGCTATATATAGCTTACTGCAGGAAGGTATTTCTGAGCCTTTAAAATAAAGTGGAAAAGAGGCTTTCAGTCATATTTTTCCTTCCACGAAAGGATATTGATATTTCACCCAAGCAGTAATTATCTATGAAAAATATAGAAAAAAAAAGCTATTACAGTGTTGTCCCCAAACCTAAGGTAACTGGGTATTATTTATTTATTTTATTATCACTTTGAAAGTCCCCCACAGTTCAGTGGAATCAGAGGTGATCTGATTCTCTATTTTAGTCATAATAAGCAGAAGTTTGTGGACAACTCCAGTAACGCTCCTGTGATGTTGGCACATTTGCATCAAGCTTCCTGTATGACAAATGGTTGCCCTGCTTTTCCCTCTGATGGACAGGAAGAGATTTATCACTGCATTTATCAGGAGAAGATCTAAAATGTTTATTTTGTGCCCTGTGTGCCATTACCAAGCTGTAAAATATTGATCATGAGTTATGAACCTAGGGAGCTGTAAGTGAAACAAGGAATAGGTAGGAAACACTGAGCCTGATTCTATCACTTGTCAGAAACACTCCCCTCACTAGGGAGCATTCCCTAGGATTTATTCATCTTTTTCAAGATTTGTCCCCTGTATCTTTTGCAACGATGACAAAATTATGCCATCTGACAGGGATGCACATAAATGGGTCAGGTGGGTAAACAGTACCATTCAACAGCATTAAGCTTTGCTTGCTTTGGAGATTAACTTGCACCTTTCCAAAAGTTCCCAGTATGTCTAAGGATGCTTTTATTTATCCTTTGCAAACTGCTTGGCATTTCCGGTTTTTAACCAAATAACACATACGTTAAACGCTGCTGTTGCTGTAATTCAAGTTTCATCTCAGACAGGCTTCACATACTCTATGAAGCAGTATTTGAAAGAGAGGAGAACTTGCTTTACTGCCAGATGACCTACTTCTCTCCTGTATTGGACTGACAGGAAATCAATTTTGTGGAGACATCTGAGAAGCTGTTCAGAAGGGCTAGCAGTAGATAACAAAAATCACCTGAAATACAATCACAAAAAGTATGTGAAGGAGATCATGAGTATAAAAAGCCCCACTGCGCATAGTGAGTTGAATGAATAAAGAGGGGAGAGAAAAGGCATCCAGCTCTAAGGTGTATTATTTTGCAGTTTCAGCCTGAAATCACTGAAGATGGTGAATTCTCATCAAGCCTTTCCTCATGATGGAGGACATTTATAATTGGCTTGAAAGATGATCTCCAAAGAAATCTTAACAAATACTTGCTAGAAAAGGAACTGACCTGCAAAGGAGCTAAGGCCAAAATGTATTAGAAGCATTAGAAGCTCCAAGATGTATTCTAGGAGCGAGTCATCTGCTGCACATCCATATGGGACTAAAGTAGTCAAGCATTCTCTAAAGAAGGGTGAGAGAAGCAGGTATGGCTATCTTCATTATCTTCAGTTTTGCCTCTCTCTCTTTTAGGAAATTATAGCAACCAGACCAATAGTTGGTATTAGACTCCAATTATGATCAGTGAAATAGATTTACTCACAAAAACTTCTTTTTCTTTATCACTCTGTGTCCCAGCACTTATTTATTGTAACTGTGGACCTTAGTTTTACTGATTCTTCTAGTTGTTATGAAGCCAAATCAATTTAGAACTAGTCTGCTTCAAGTAATACCAATTTTTGACAGCTGCTCAAGTCCACTCAAAATTTGTAATTTCTGGGGTTTAGTATCTCCTTATTCTCTCAGAACATGAAAGGTAGAGATTTAACAATGAAGACCAATTTATAAAATTTTAGTATGAAAGATCATAGGATCAAAATCTCATAGATATAATGTAATAAAAAGGACTTTTGTGAATACATCCCTGGAATGCAACGCCAGGCAATGATACAGCAAGTTAGTCACATTGTTTGATGCTTAAGCATGTGTCATAAGACTTGACAGAGGAGTATTGTAGCAACATTTGGTTCCAAAGGTAGGAAACTGATCTGCAGACAGAAAACTGACTAAAACTTTTCCGTGGTAGTTGCAAAAACTGCTTTACTTGGTTCTTCCTTCCCTCATTCTCTCTTTCTGTTTTTTAAATTATCTAAACTGGTAGTTTCCATTATGCTGACACCTTGTAGATGAACACCATGTATTATGGTTTGACACTCACAGCTGAATGTTATTTCTTCTTTTAGTTCAGAATGCAAAGATTTTTATTACAATTATATAGGCTTTCTCCCTTCATTTCTTATCTTGCCCTCGTTACTACTAATTTGTTTTAGATACCTTAGACTTTACACTTCTGACAGCTAGTGAGAATGAATAGCTGGCTACCAGGGTGAGTCAGCAACATGACTCTTTCACATTAGATTACAAAGTTATGTGTTTAAAAAAAAACCCAAAAAACCAAACCACAGTCAAAAAATGCCTCCAGGTGGAATAAAATGATAGGTGACACTTCAGCACAGAGGGTTAGCACTTCACAGTCTTTCAATATTTTGGTAAAATATTGACAGGGGAGTAGAGGGAGGGAGAGAGAAGACTGAAACCCTTACCAAAATGCAAAGTGAGAAACCAGGTCCTATAATATTGTAGCTTTACAATATTGTTATTGTTCTTTGTTTGCATGTCCATTATTTTGGTGTGCATTACAGTTGTAATTTATAGCTTGAGACAGGAAAAAAGTTAACAACATTGCACAAGATCACACACTGTCATGGAGAGTAAGACTTCAAGGGTACATGAACAAATTTGTTGAGTTTTGCTTTCACTGTAAAGAAATACTTCACTTTTCTGGGTAGTTTTTACCAAAGATAAAATGACAGCTCTCAAGGGAGCTTCTACATCTGTAGTAGGTTTTGAGATCTTTGCAAAACTTGAATCCATTCTCACCCTCTTAATCAGTGGGCACAATTCCAGATTTTGTGTCCATGTTCCCCCTGCCCCTGCCTCAAAATTACCCTGTGCTTTCACTGTCATAGCTAACTACTCAAACGACTGAATTCAAAGTTCTGGTCTGTTATGATTCCTCTGCCACCTTGGTCACTGATGCAGGCAACTGAAACAGTACAGAAGGTGAAGGATGATGGTGAGTCAGGGCAAATGTATTTCACAGTGCACAGAGGAAAGAGACAACGCAGGACAGGTGATTGCAACCACCACTGTAATTTGGCAACCAAACACCACTTAGGGTTCTTTGCATAAGGAGATGCATTTACTCACTTATAAACCTGTGACATGTCCAGGTTTTAGCAGTAAATTAATTCAGTGATTTATGGAAGGTCAGACTTTACTTCTGCTAAATTAAACTGTTATGGAATTCACACAATGATAAAAAGCACAAGACCAGTTTTACTCCATTTGTTAGTTCTGCGCTTCCTCAATTCTCAACTTTTTAACATTGTTTTTGGATACCACTGAGTGGAGCTCAAATACCAATTTAGAAAAAAATAAAACTCTCAAGCTGTTGTCAGGACCCACTACATGTTTCTGAGTCTACCTTGTTTGCAGCCTTGAGAATAAAGCAGTACATTTTATGGTGCAAACATCCATGTAAAGGCAGATCAGAAGTAAAATGAATTAAATGCTGCTGTTTAACCTCATCTCTGAGCAGACCAAGGGATTGGCACACCACAAGCAGAAGCTTGGGAAAGTTTTCAGTTCTTTCATCTTTCTGTATCTGCTGTGGCTGTGATTATCCTGTCCTTGACCTCACACAATGCCCTGCCTTTCTCACTTTTTCAAGATCCAAGTGTCCTCAAAGGCGCAAGCTCTGCAGGAATTGCCAGCATAATTGAGTGTGGCAAAGTGGTTCATTTATACCAAAAATTAGTATCAAATACTCAGTAAACAAGAACACAAACTGCCAGAAGTAACTGTAATGATGTTCCTCTGTAAGAGGTGCAATGTATTTCTAAAATTACATCTTTAATAATATATCTAACCTTCTCTCTACATACAGCTGTAGAGGTTTGCTGTTTCTCTGCATAGTCAGCCATATGCATGGCCAACTGTAAAGTTTCTCTCCACTGACAGGGCTGGTATTTAAAAACTATTGTCAGGAGAGACACTAAAAAGATGTCCAAGATGCTGAAGGGCATGGTAATACCTCAGGTGGTACAAACACAACTGTAGTTGAATCAATGCCCAGAAGCTTGTCGGAGCTTACCATCCTACTGCAATTGTTTGCACAGGCATTGGGCTTTATTAAATCTATTTAAATTTAATAGGATAGTTGTGGTAATAAACTCTGCAGAGTAAGGCTTGCAAACACAGCAAAAATAGTTTCTCAGAGTAAATTTTGTTCTTCAACCTAGATCATTAGTCTCCTGAAATACAGAATTTCATCTTGCACTGTACATTTCAAAACTTGCAACCACTTCTGTGTTAAGTAAAATAATTCACTTGTATTTCTATTTTACTTTGGATTAATCCATATATACTCTTACCTTAGCTACGATACGGCACAGATGTGCACCTTCCTGGGTAAGGCTGAACAAACTACTAATCGCTGACTCAGTGATGTACATACTATCCGACAGTTCTATTTGTCTCAGCAGATTCTGTGTGACAACATAATAAACATAATTTACTTCCAATGAAAAATGTTAGTGTTATATTTAAAGATACAATTGAGTGGAAAGTCCATTTAATTCATATCATCTTGCTTCTCACCCAGAGAAAGGAAAAAGAAACACTGGCAGGAGTCAGACTGGTAGACAACAAAGTAAACACATGTATCATTGCTTTTGAATAAATGCCAAGAATAGTGATATTTTAAAATAAATACAAATGGAGTATGAGAACAGGTGTGTGTGAGAACATTCAATAAAGAACTCTTCAGCTATTTAGTAAATTATTATTGGGGTTGGCCTGGGATTGAACTAAAATTTTCGGAGGCAACTAATTGTCTTAGTGTAGAAACTGTATCACAAGGTGATACAAAATTTGCACCTTATTTATAAGGAATATTGCTATACCCTTTCTAACAGTACTTTCTAAGACTCTGGGTTAGTCGTTATTCTCAGTCTACACAGAAAATGTTGTTGACCAATACAGGGAATTCTTGTAGAGGAATACAGTTTATTTCTCCAGTGCATGAAATAGGTTAAATATTTTTATCTTTGTAAACAGTTACTTTGCTTTTGCATGTGTGCCATTGCAGCTTCACAGAGAAACACAGCTGTAAGAAGAATATGAAGTTTATTTACTTTTACTCTTTCTGAAAGTACATACAATCATTAGAAGAAGAATTAATTGTATTTCTAGAAGGAAGAAGGTAAGCATTTTTATATTTAATCCAACTTCGAAAGAAGTCCAAGGAAACACCCACATTTTTCGTTCTTATTTTTACAAAATTCAATTATCTTCCCTTTAAGAGGCTGTGTTCTCCCATCTTCAGCATTAGAAAAATGTTCCATGAAAGAAGTATCTTATTTCACATTTTTATATGAACCTATCCTGAATAAAATCCTGATACACTGATTAAGAAATTATACAATTTAAGCTGAGTTCTAGCTTCTCACACAGACACAGTGTGTTTCAGAGCAGCATACTACCCATAGACAGCGTGGTTGTATGGCAGAAGGGGGCATGCAGCCTGACTGAAGGGCTCAAAAAACTCTTCTTAGAAGTATTTTTATCAATGACCTCTAATCCAAGTCTTCAGCCATAAATACACACAAGATGATACAGAGTAATTAAATCTGCTCCCTTAAAAGGAAAATGAACTAGGATTTCATGTGTATCAGTAGGTGCCAAAGTACCCAAAGACAGAATATTAGCCATGAAGAACTGCTCTTCAGATTAAAAAGCAGAAGCATCAAAACAACCAAAAACTATTCACTGAATTGGCAATGCGCAAAATTATTTACACACTTTAACCCGTATGTGGTATTTTATGTAGTTCTCAAACCCTAACCAAAATGCATTAGTGAGCAGCTTGTTAGTTTAACTGTAATTCTGCAAATGTATCCTGGAGATTCTCACCTCCTAGTAATAATCTTTACAAACTATAAGGGATGTTTCTGAAAGAGCCACCATATTTTATTTTTTTTTTGCTATCTTACTGCATTCAAGGTATGTTAGAATTTAACCAACACCACACATTAATTTTGCTTTAGCACCATAGTAAATACTATTTAACTATTTCCACTTCACTAAGCCTCTCATTTCCTCTTTTTCTGCAGGGACAATACAAAATTTCAGCATAACATCACCTTTAACATACAGACAAATTAACTGAGCATTATTACATTTGGGGGCTTTTATTTGAGGAAGGTTAGAGGCTGAAAAGGGATTTCCAAGGAGATCTCAAGAAAGAGGCCAGTGTAAGTCAGAATACATTGGTTAGAGTTGCAAGTTGCTACTATTTCAATAATGGTCTAACAGAAAAAAATGTAATGTGTCCGTAGTCCCAGACTAATTGTTCAGTGTCCTTATCTACATTTAATCACCACAGGAAACTAGACACCATGCCTGCAGTGGTACAGCTCTGTTTCTGGAAAGTTACACATGTATAACTTGTACCCAACACTATTTTTATTGCTTACTTCCTGGAGTCTAAGACATGCACTGGTTAAAATGTGTGCTCTAATAATATACTTGCTATACTTACATTTTCTAAAAAGTTTAGCTTTTAATGAGACTCAAAACAGGACAGGCTTTTTTTCAAGGTTTCTAAAGAAAAGCAGTGTCTGCATGAAAGGAAGAGAAAATGTGTCCACAGGTCTTTTTAATAAAGACATTTTCCAGAAATTAGATGCCTTGTAGTGAGCCACAAGATCATTTTGTTTGGTATTTGGGGTTATCAAAGAATTTGAGACTACAAACGCCTAAATCTCTTTGCAAGATATTTGAATTAGGGATAATAAGTTTGCTGAAAATTGAGAACTGTAATTCTAATTCTCCTCTTAATGGATGTTCTCCCTCAAGAATCAAAAATTTTTAAAGACTTCTTTTTTAAAATAAAACAACAACTATAAACTAACCTGTGCCTCATGTGTTAAAACCAGCTCTATCAACTGGCCAAAATACTGAGCAACGGTAGTGAGCGTTTCATTAATACAAGATTTCATGGACTTCAGTATTTGCTCATCTTCAGTTTGTATGCACCTGAAAAGAAAGAGAAAGGAAAGGGATGAAGGAAAAAAGATGCAAGTCAACTATCATTTCAGCATGCTGATTGTCACAGGTGAGCTCTGTGTTAATAATGGGGATATAATGGGAATTCAATTGTTCATGAGAACACTATCTTTGTGCCATTAGCATCATACCAGACTTCAATCAAAGCTTTGTCTACATATAGTAAGTATACCATTAAAGGACAACAGTGGACGTTAATGAATAATTTGGGGATAATAATTTACTTCACAGATTGCAGGCCAAATTTTGTTGCAGATGTTCTGTGTTTATGCCAGTGTAACTGCTATTTTCCATTTATCCTAATAGTTACAGTCACTCTAGGATGCCTGCATTTCAACTGTAAACGTGTATATCCATCCATCATTCATGACCAAAGAAGCGCTTTCAAAAAATTTTTATTTCTTTACCTTCTTTGCCATGCTTTTATGATAGCAGGATAAGGGCCCAAAATGGATGTGCATCCAGATGAGTAAAGTCCATATACATTTCTAACAGCATACTCAAAAGTAAAATTTGGCCTCCTATGCAGAAAGATTACATTCAGCAGTTTTACAGAGTTAGTATAACTATCCTGGAACCAGCTTAGATAAAAATGGAAAACTTTATACGAGTCATATGAAATAACCAACACTTCCTCATAGAAATGCATTCATTTGAATTGCCAAAACGTACTCCATCCAGGCAGGCCAATATAACAGAAGATACAGCTCGGTTCATCGGTGTCTCCATCTACACAGTAGGTCCCCTTTTCAGATTTACGTGTCGTTCAGCCACATCCAGCAACTTTTTTTCAAACAGACAATGAGGAAGAGGACTGATTTGGGGCAGACACTATGAGATCACAGTTCTCATTAAATTGCTGTGTTTCATAGTAGACTATAAAGTTTGAGCTGTGTGGGTCTGACGAAAAGCAATACTGCTCAAGAAATGTTCTTTCCTGATAATTAGATGGTGTCTTTGTCCCTGATGATGCCCTGAGCAGAATGACTTGCACAGTGTTTAAAGTAAATCAAAAAAAGATTGATTGAAATGTGCTGAAGGAAACGGGGTAACATGTTAGGCAGAGGAAATATCATAAGAAGAATTTTGAAGAGATTATTATTTCCCAGTCTCAGCATCCTGGAATGCAAGGAGCTGAGTAAACCTACAACTGCAATTTAAAGGAATGTGTATTTATTCAGTTTGATTTAATAATACATGGATATATGCATACAAGAACATGCAGTACAACAGTCTCACAACATAAGTTTTCATTCTACAATGCAGGATTTCAAATAATACAACTTAATACAATAGCAAAATTAATATTTCAACTAGAAAAATTAAATTACCTTTCTGTGAATGCTGTAAATTCTGAACACTTGTCTATTAAAAGTTTTTCAAACTGTAGAGAAAGAAGAAGTGGTTTTAAAGCAATATCCATACACACAATTCCTTTTTAAAAATAAATAGTGTTTGTTGACGATAAGTAGATGAAAACCATCCAGAAACATAGTATTTCATATGGACACTCTTTTTCTACTTTTCAGAGTAGAAAAAGCAGAGGTAAAAATGAAGTTAATAAAAAAGTAGTGTTTTTCTACATCGGAAATGCAAACAAACTCACAAATGGGATATCTAATTACTTTAGTCCAGTAGTCCTCAAAACCAAAATCTTTTTCAATATAATTTATCGGTATTATTAAAATTCAGAATCAGGCCCATGATAAAGTAGGATACAAAATGAGTCAAGAATATTTCTGTCACTGAAAAGGGATTAGAAAGTCTTAAACAAGGAATAGTATTTGTATGTAAGGATTTCTTACAGACTGTTTAAAGTAAGTTTTGATCATTACAGTAAAAAAATTAAACAAGACAAACATAACATCAGGTAAGGCCTCCTACCTGGTGCATCTCTTCTGAAGGATTCCTGGTGAACGTATTGTATTCATTTACCATTGAACGCACATGGCAGTTGACTCTTACTGTCATGCTGTGGACTTTCTGCCATCTGTTCTTCTCCAGCTTTTGAGCAATCCTGGTTAACTCTGTGCTTATGATCCAAGCTCTTTTTAACAGCAGCTGCAAGTTATCACATCTGCTGTATTGTGAGGAAAGGATAAGTTCATTTTGTTCATCTTTTTCAATGCTGATTGGCTTGGACTGGAGAATACACATACATTCACAGTCTGTCATCAACTTCAAATCTTCCATCCATCGCTGAACAGAGTCCACCTGAATTAAGTGCATGCTAGAAGGCAGAGAAAGGAAAGGAATGAGATAAAGCAAAACAACCTTAGAATAAACACCAGCAACATCACACAGTTGCATCCACCTATCAGGCCACACTTAACTGACAAAAGGCAACTAACCAAACAATTTTCTTGTAGTAACACAGCAATATGCTTTGCTTTCTATTCCAAACAGATTTTGGTTTTCTAATTACCTTTATACCACATAGCCTGCTATAAAGTTATTTGTGAACAAACAGCAGAGATTTGAGATAAGTAAATAGTACATGCACTGCTTAGGGATATGGTTATTGGGGGATTTGGCAGTCATGGGTTAAGGGTTGGACTCGATCTCAAAGATCTTTTGCAACCAAAATGATTCTATGATTTTATAAATACATTTATAAACCATTATAGATCTACTAACGATATTCAAGATAAGTATATCTATAAATTTCAGGGACAGTTACATAGAGCTAAGGGAAAAAGACAAGTTACAGTTAAAAAGAAAGCTGTAATGTATTTTCAGATTACTTACATTTTCCTTATCTTTATGCAAAAGCTTAAAAGATTCTCAGTGGTAGTTGCTGAAATTAACCATGGTTGCAACAGTAAAGGACTGACTGACCTTACCAATATTGCCCCCCACTAGGCCCATTACATCCCCTCTCAGGGCAACTTCATTCACTGGTAATAAAGCAAAGCAGGAGGCCAAGAGTTCAAAGAATTACTGCAAGTTTCCACAGCATGGGAGATTTTAATTTTTACATGTCTAAAACAGTTTCCACAGAATTTACAAATACAAGCATGAGCAATGAATGTAATATTTGCATACAAAATACACTTCCAAAAGTGTACTCAGCAAGAATTTCAGATTTCTGATCTACAACAAATAAAGTAATTTTTTCCTGACAGTTTTCATCAGCTGAAGACTCAGTCTTCATTTTTGGCAAGTCTTCTAAATATGAAATACTTCAACATTTTAGTATCTCTTCCTCTAGTGAAAGATGGATTCATACTAAAGGATTCCAAAGAAATGAAGACAAAAGGTAAAGAAGAAAACAAATTCAGTGAGAGCGAGAGAGGTTGGGCTTTTTTTTCCCAAACTTCTATTGGCATCCTACAGCTAGTCTGACAGTATAGTGGATTGTTGTCTACCTTCTAGATACATGCTGCAGTTTTATATGATATTATACCAGAAAGGACAAGAAGAAAGTTTGTATTATAGCCCCCATTCTTTTAATCCACCTGATTTATTGCAACTCAGTATCACAGCAGTAATGCTCTGTGCTGTTTAACCTTACTGTTAGAACAAAAATTGCAATTATATTAGCCAAGCTAAGAATGACCAGGTGGAAGGTCTTTTTAATTCTTGCACTTCCATTTATACACTGAGCACCACCTGAACTCAAGAAATCTCCTTCCAGACCACTGAAGTAATATTCCACAAATGACCAAAATTTATTAACACACATAAGAAAAGTAGCCCCACCTCGACTATAATTTCATATAAATCAACAGCAAACAAGATACAAGAGGTCAGTTGCATTGATTCAATCCCCCTTTTCACCATATATGATGAAACTGCTTTTAATTTTAAACTTTAAAGGCTACTGCTATTTAAGGTCTTTATTTCACTCGGCTTTGAATATTGTGTAATTGCATTTCATGATCGATTGTAGTTTGCTTTCTTCTTGCTATGTGTAGTCTCCTTATTGCCTTTTTGGATCTGAAGCAAGGTTTCCTAATAAACAAAAATAACAACTGTAGAAGTTTGAGATCATGATTTATAACAATTTGCATAGTTTGCATGCAGTACAAGATAAACTCATTTGACACAGAGTAATGTATTTTTCATTTCTAAAGTGCACTATGATAATTGATTAAATCGCTGTTTAGTAAATACAAAAACTCCTGCATTATTAATTCAAATGGAAAAACCCTAGACTAGAAAGTTAGTCAGAAAACACAAAAAAAATCATTCACATTTTCTTTAATCCCAAAAGCCAACCTTCACTCTGAGAAGAAAGTATGATAGAGTTGTAAAAAAAAAAAAAAAAAAGTACAGATGTTAAAAAACTCTCCTTGTTTGCCTCTGTTCCTTCTAATTGTTAGAAGTACAGCTGTAGAATCTAGGATGTTTTGTCATGAAACTTAGTATTCCTTAAATTACAACAAGACAAAAATAACAACATTAACCCCTTTTCAGACAGAAGGAAAATTCCCCTGCTCACTATATCAGTTTTTCTGACACATTGTTCTTTAGAATACACATAAATCATGATCACTCAAGTGAAATACATAAATGATTTCTCTTTGTCCACATCCCCCTGTATTTAGAGAAGATCTTCCCAAGCATCAGGAGATTAATTTGTAGACAATTTTTTTATATATTAAAATAAGGAAAGCACAAAGTGTGATCATGATAATTAGCTATTATGAATCATATTCCAGACAGCATTTACCCAACTCCAAAAAACAAGTTGAAAATTTCCATTTTGTCTCCCCATTACTGACAAAAAACTATGCCTACAAAATAAAGAGCACCTTAATGGGTCAGACCAAAAAAAAAAACCAAAAAAAAAAAAATCTGTCTAGCCCATTATCCTGCTCCAACAAGGCCATTAGGAGATGCATAAGGAAATATTTTAAAAGGCAGAGCCAGACAAGCAACTCCACCTTTCCATCTTCTGGCAATTAGTGGCTTAAGAATTTCCTAAGCCAGAAGTTGTGTCTGAACAGGATGTTTTCACAATTCATGAAACAAAATTAGCCATTAATCCCTTTTTGAACTCAGTTAAACTTTTGGCCTTTCTAACATACAGTGACAATGCCTCTACACTGTTTGATTATTTTTTGTGTGAAAAAGCATTTCTTAGTGTTTGTTTTAAACTTGCTACCTGGAAATATTAACACAAACTCTTTAATTTGTATATATGAAGACATACTGAAACAATAGTTCCACATTCACCACCTTCATGTAATTCATTACTTTATTTGCTCTACCCTCTCTTCTCTCTGTTTTCTCATTTCCAAGCTACAGAAACTCAGTCTGGCTAGTTTGTCACCATATGGAAGTTATTCCACTCCTCTGATTACCCATTTACTCTCCCCACCTTTTAAAAGAGCCTTTTACTGTTTTCCTATGTCCTAAGAAGTGATGGCAAGAATAAGCACACAATATCCAAGATTCAGGTAAATGACGGATTTATACACTTGAATTACATTTTTGGCACTGTTCCTATTTTCTAAGAATTTCCAAAAATTAATTTCTCTTTTACTTTAGTGTTTTGCAGAGAGCTGTTTCATTTTCACTTTTAGAAAATTATTTATTTTGATTTCAGAATTTTTTCAATGAGTGATAATGCATAATTCAGAGTTTGCTATTCTATATGTATGACAAAAGAGACTGTTCTTCAGTTCCATTCCCCTCCTCACATGCACTGCTTTATGTTCTTTAACACATAATTTCTTCTGGCATTTTACATTTCGGTGATTCAGTACTGAGAGATGTTTTTTGTTTGCACTTTATTTTAAATTAACCCGAGCAGTTTTGCATCAGCAAGAAGTGCTGCTGTCCTGCTATTATAACTATTTTTCAGGTCAATAAATACATTAAGCAAGATTGGTTCGAGCATAAGGAACCTTATTGGTGTGATTTCCCCAGTTCTGTTTAGCTGAGCAACAGTAGATGGGTAACTGGCATAGAAGTTGAAGTATATAGATAGTAGTTCCCCATCAGTTTGAATTTCTGAATTTAGTATGTCATGGCATATTGACAAAAAAGCAATTTATCTAGACTCTACACTATAAAAGCAGCATTTCATGTAATAATAGTAGTAAAAATAATTCAGTGCAAAATAAAAATTCAAGTGAAAGTCTCCAGCATTTCCTCAAAGTGATTCTATTTTAATTGAGGTTGTAAAATATTTGATGAAGTTTTCAAGAGCACTCAACTGAACTTGAGTAACTACTAGCAATTTGAATACTCTGAATTCTAGTGTGCTTGCCAAAAAAAAAAAAGAGTCTTTAAGAAATTGTCTTATTTTGAAAAAATCATTTGATGTCATCAGCTGACACCAACTTAGAGCAACAGCACGTTAAAGTATATTGCTTCAAAAGATACTCAGACCTTGTTTCATACAGACATTTCTGCAGTATGTAACATAGCAGGCAAATTTCATCCTGGAGAAAGGCTCAAAATAAATAAACCTATTTAAATTTTCTAAAGAGAGGCATATTATATTCAGAGTTCTGTTACTAGCATTTCCCTTCTATTTTGCTATTTTCTGTCATCTATTAAGTAGTTTGTTAACTAGTGAATCACAAGATCTTTAGGATAGACAAGATGGATTGACATCTAAAGGGTTGCTATATCTCACATTGGTGCTACATGAATACAGAAGTGAAGAATTAATAACTAGATCATTTGTTTAAAACTTCCAGCTTGGAGCTCCCTACTACAACTTTACTGGCAGCACATACGCTTCTTTTTAAATTGCAAATGTTATAATGAAAAAGAGTTATACCTCCATTTTAGCACTGAGTTTCACTAAGTGCAGGTTTCATGTTTTATAACATTGTGTTGAAGTCTGAGCTGATCAATTCATGTGAATAATTTCAGTGGTTATATTTATAAAGTGTAAAGACTTCTGCTAGTCAAATTATGTTTCCAAGGCTTCTTAGCCTTTTTATCCATTTTCACCTATTATGACAGATTTATTACTAATCCTAATGATAGCATTTAATGTAACTTCCAGATAAGCCTATGGTAAAAATCAATGCCAATTCTTACAACTGCACCCAAATTTATTATTCTAATTAGTGGTAGGTAATTAATTGGCAACAAACAACTTCTTGAATGGATTTAGCACCCTCTTTGAATATAAATCATCTCTAATTTTTTTCTAATTCATCTTTTCAAAATTATTTATAGGTACCCAATATACTCAGGGCCAGTTTCTACATCAATACAATGGACAGTAAAACTCAACTCTCAATAAAATGATTTAGTGAAGAGCCATAGAGACAGCTCTTATTTATCCTCAAGTTGCTTTACATAATATTAATTGCATGAAAGAGCCTTGTAGATGTATGATACCGTATTTGCACTGAGTTTAGAAAAATTTTTAGCTTAGAAGATGCAGAATAGCTTTAAGGTAGCTGAGAATCAGACTCATGATTTTCAAGTGAGCACACTTCCATTGTAGATCATTCCTAAGGTAATACAGGTCTATGAATATCTGGTATTTGTAACTGATGTGGCAAGCTAAAAACTTAGCCAGATTATTTGCTCTGTGTTCTCTTTTCCCCTTGATTTTAAGTCCTTCTTTTCCAGTAGAATCATCGAATCATTTAGGTTGGAAAAGTCCTTTGAGATCATGAAGTCCAACTGTTAACCCAGGACTGCCAAGTCCATCACTAAACCATGTCCCTAAGCACCGCATCTATGCATTTTTTAAACACCTCCAGGGATGGTGATTCCACCACCTCTCTGGGCAGCCTGTTCCAATGCTTGACCGCCTTTCCAGCACACAAGTTTTTCCTAATATCCAATCTAAACCTCCCCTGGCACAACTTGAGGACATTCCCACTTGTCCTGCTACTTGCTCTCTGGGAGAAAAGACCTGTCCCCACCTGACTACAACCTCCTTTCAGGTAGTTGTAGAGAGCAATAAGAGGAGGAGACTCAGGGGGATCTTCAGATTGAACTGCCCCAGTTCCCTCAGCCGCTCCTCGTAAGACTTGTGCTCCAGACTCTTCACCAGCTTCATCACCCTTCTCTGGACATGCTCCAGCACCTCTACGTCCCTCCTGAAGTGAGAGGCCCAAAACTGAACACAGGATTTCAGGTGCATCCCCACCCCTACTGAGTACAGGGGGACAATCACTTCCCTTGTCCTGCTGGCCACACTGTTTCTGATACAAGCCAGGGTGCTGTTGGCCTTCTTGGCCACCTGTGAACACTGCTGTCTTGTGTTCAGCCAGCCATCAATCCCCACACCCAGGTCCTTTCCCACCAAGCAGCTTTCCAGCCATGCTTTCCCAAGCCTGTAGCATTGCCTCTGCAAGCCAACTTCACTAGGACAAAAGGTTAGTTTAGTATGAATCATTTAAATCTTTAGGAAACACTGCTAAAAGTACGTTAGTCCCTAGCTTTCACAAAAGTTAACAGCTTAGTTTAAAATGGTATTTTAATTTCCCTCAGTGGTTACCCAGTCATTACAGTTACTGAAGTCTAACAATTTCCCCAAATGAAGTCAGTAACATATAATGCAAATTACAGCCCTGAAATATTTCTCAAAACAAAACAACTTAAGGACAGGTACGCTGTAGTCAGCCAGATATCCTGAAGTGTACTGTGGAACACAGAACTCTGTTAGCCAACACCAATCACCCCTTCTATTTTCTAATGTTTCCATAGTAAAAACTTAACTGTTTTGTTGACTAGGGATACCTCACTAGTGCTACTTTTCTGATAGATGATACCTATGAGTCTTCTTCACCTGACCTGAAACCAACAATGGTCTCTCTTTGCTATTTACTGAAACTTCAGTACCGTCAAATTCAGTCTGGCATCTGCACTCTGGGATAATGGAGTTACCCAAACAACCAGCCTCCTCAAAACTAGTGCTACTCTAGAGAAAATATTTAAAAACAAACAGCTTGTGCCTTGTTAAACACCCATCGAGCTTATGCAGGGAGGTCAAATGAAGACCAGTCTGTGAAACTTGGAACTAAACATTGCAGTCAAGCTACTGCATTTTGGAAATCTTATGCATTCACCAATATAGAAATGTCTATAAGGAAAGTAAAAAACTATAAACACTTGTAATATATAGGGTATGATGTGTAAATTAACTACAGCTTCATTGCACCTATTTAAAAGGCCACATAAATCATTTAGTGTTAAGTGCTGCACCAATGTTCTTCTCAGATCTTTATGTTTTTCTGAGAAATCCTCACTATAAGCTGTCCCTCTAAAAACGTCTGGAAATATTATACCATCCCAGAATTACTGGCAGACTACAGAACATAAGAAAGACACAATATAAAAATGACAGACCACTTTGGCTTGCTGATTAGCCTAGGTAAAATCTAGGATAAACTTATCATATATTAATTTTCTTTACAAAATTAGAGTTTAAGTAGGGCCAGGTCCTTTCCAGCCTCTGTCAACTGAAGGGATAGTCAGAAAGCAAAATGACTAGTTCAAACCAATTTTGTGGATTTTTACTTTGCCCCTGGTACATTAAATTGCTAAAACAGTAGCTGTCTCAAGAAGCACATAAAGCCATTGAATTCACAGAAAGTAAAGGCAGCAGTAACAAAGAATATAATTTGCTGGCAGAAAGAAGAAAATGCTAAATGTACCCTGCTATAAACAAGTTAATGACAGTATAAGGCTGCTGACTGGCATGCATACAGGCAAAGATGAACAAACAGTATGTTAATATTAATCACAATGATCACCAAAATACCTCTGTTGAATTTATATTTGTATAGTATTTATTAATTCATATTTGCAACAAATACTATTGCATTAGTAGTGTCATTATAAACTAGTAAACCGACTAAAAATTCCAAAACCAATTAGCTTGGTTAACCCTGTGATATTGGTATATTCAGACTTAAACTGTTACAGACTCAGATCAGACTTGATGGACTTTGATCCAGCTCGAGGAAACCACCAGACAGAAGCAGGCAATTTTAGCTACTTTACAATTCAGACAATGTGGTAGATGGGGAAAAAAAATGCTCTCCCCACTGGCCCTGCTTGAGAGTCCATTCATGTTGAAGTGGGAGTGGGGGGCAGCCAATATAAACCTACTGCTCCTACATTGCTTCACCCAAATGTGGTGGCATGAGTTACTGACATGCTTATATTTTTTTAATCTCCATTTGACCACTGGAAAACCTAGTAATGAAGGTGAACATCAAATTCTGCAAGTGGAACTGATGGAGCACTTGTTGCCTTTTTGTGTGTTTTTTTTTTTAATATTCGTCTTTTTTTAACTCTGTCCATGTGTAAGAGTCTGTTACTGAAGGTCAGAGATAACCCATTTGCAACAATGTTGATCATCATATCTAAACAACTCTGCTTCCCTCTGCAAGTTCATTTCAGCAGTCATATGCAATCCGTCAGCTACACCGGCCTAGACGTTCTCTGGCCTGAGATTTCTCACTTAGCCAAACTTGCCAAACCATAAGGCAGTTTAGTGCTCTGCACTAAAAAAAATTATAAGACCATCCAACGAATTATCTCCTGTATAAGCCTCTGTTCATTTTTAATTATATTTACAGAATATCAATGTGAGATAAGACAGAAGAGCTATAAATGAAGTAAAAATAAAAAATAAAAATAAAAAATCCACTGACCAAGCTTTGTGAAAGATATTTGTTCATTTGTTCTGCAGTGAGTAAGGAGATTCCCTTCATTCCTCAGGCAAATTGCTCTTTGATAGCTGGATGAAGTAGCCATTCCCTCCCCTGAAATAAGAAGCTGTTCTCCAATGCACAGACAAAAGCAGTGCTGAGGAGGCAAGATCCCACCGCTCTTGTTCTCTTTCCAAATGACAGTCTTCATCTTGCAAAACCATGAAGCAGTTACAGTTTTTCTTAAAAATTAGTTACCAGAGCTGAGAGGTCTTAGCTTTGTGCACAATGATGGAATCCATGACTTTGTACTGTATTTAGTCCAATGTAAGCAGAACAGCATAGCCTGATGGATCATCACAAGAGCAGATCTACTCAGCACATTTTTACAGCTTTCCAGGACTTTTAAGTCTGACTTGATGACTGTAAGTACGTTGATAATCTTGAAAGGATGTTGTCATCAGCATGGATTTAAATTGCTAATTACTGGGTACACACAAAGTTCTCACTCCCATAAACAGCTGGGCATGTTTCCTGCCTTATATGACCAAAAAGTCAACAGGGCCATCAGCAGGAAAGAATGTGCTCATGATATTAACCAGAGTTCATCCCAGTTCACCGCTTCCTGATGCTCAGGCTACACTCGTAATTGCAGAGGACAATATTCCTCATAGATTTATAAGAACAATATGCTGTAAGACGGAAGTCCTTGTAAGCACCTAGCAGGGAGGGAGAAATAGAAATGGAAGAGAGAAGGAGAAAAACAACATTGGAAATAATTTGGGGCCATAGACCATCGAATTGCTCAGACACAATCACAAGCAAGGACTAATTTGGAGACTAACATGAGAGTCCATGAAAATAGTGCCAGTGCCTCATTGAACATTTTTTTTTCCTCCAAATCTGCCTTAATTTGCAGTTTAATAACAAACAGTACAGCTCTCTGTGCCTTTTTCAAAGGAGTTATGACATGCATTATGAGCAGCACCATTAGCCTTTCACCTTTTACTATTTACTCATTTAGGGTCCTAACCCTACTGATTTAAGTAAAGCCTGGATTACTTAATGAAGGAAGCAACAAGCATTTTACAGAGTCATGAGATCAGTATCACTCAGGAGACTAAAGAAATTTGGGGACCCTCAGTCACATCTATTGCACAGCAGCTCTAGCTAAAACTGTCAAAAAACGAGTAAGAAAAGGGTAGCCTGGTGCTGGCTTTTCCAACTTTCACATTGGAACATTAGCCTTTCAACAGACAAGTTAAAAAGATGAAAACTAGCAACACAGTGTCACAAACACTGGAATGAATTGGCAAAAATACCTTAAGTAGTCTTATTCAAATAAGAAAGCAGTTTCTCATCCAACAAATCCAATGTTTATGTACATATAAACTTCTGTGTAAGTCAGAGGACTGAAAATTGAAACTTATGTCATCAAATCCACTCTTCTGATACCAGAAGCAACCAGATCTTGCTCTTCAATTGCTTAAAAATAAACACTAAAGATAATTTATTGTGGGTTCAAAAGTGTTCTATTAAGTGGTTATGATAGAATTGCACTGCTCCAGTTGTTAGAAATTTCTTATTTCTAATCTACATTTCTTAAAAGCCTGTTCATTCCCATTTGGTTTCATCTTTCCTTTTAAATAAGAATTTAACTTCCAGTGCATTTCTAGAAAGCAGAAACATGCCCTCAGCTTCAGTTTGCCCAGACTTAAACAGAATTCTTTAGGTTCATTTTATGAAACTCTGTTACTTTTCACTCCTCCTGCCCTAAACAGCCTGGTAGATCTGTTGATGCTGTGAAATCCGTTTTTTACTGAAAGACTTGACAATATGCTTGACAGCAAATGAAGTCTCACAGTAAATTGCGCAGTGACATTAGTACACCCTTACCTCCACCGGAAATATGTCACTTCATACAGTGTAGAACCAATCTTTCTGCCTTCATCGCCACATCTTACTGGCAAATGCATAGTCATCGTGTTATCAACTAGTATACATAGGTCCTTCTCCTAATTTTTTCCCCCATCAAATGAGCTACAAATTGTTGCAGACTTTCTTGTTCTCAGGCCCTAAATGCACAACCTTAAGATTTCAATTACTCCTCCCTTTCCTCCAATACTTGAAGTCTACTTCTAACTCTGCTTTCAAAAATAACCCTTGCCATTACCACTTCCTAATTTACCCTTTGACTAATAGCTACTGTTTTCTAGTAATAAACTAGTATATCACTAGTAATTACTAGTAAATTACTATGTGTATAATCTTCACCAAATTACTTTTGTTAAATGGGAAATATAGGGAAATAAAATTTGCCTTATCAGAGAACGATAGAAGATTATTCAGTACAATGCATCTTTGGTTCATGTTTTGGCATCCCATTTCCTGCTTAATCCCAAACATTTAGTTACTCTTTACTACAATTTCTTCCTTTTCCTTTCCAGTTATCTCTTATTCAACCCTCTGTCACTCCTTAGGTACAAGCACTATGTTTCACTACTTTCCACTTGCAGTCACTACAAAATTTTGCTAGCAAGTTCAGCAGCCTAGAGTCATTTTCCTGCCTTTTGTAGATCAAGTTGTGTTTTTCTTCACCCTCAGATATTTTTCTTTATCTTTCCATGCACCTGACAAAGTCAAAACTAGATGGTTAGCGTTCCTGTCTGGGCAGAAAATAAAGTCTTTGTTCAATCAGGGTATTACGACAGTGTTTGATACCTAGTACTTACTGATTGCATAAAGTAAGCATTTCTTACCACCTTCTCTTTTCATCTGCACGGTTATTGAATTCAGATAGCATTCATATATATTTAATTGCTTTCCTCAAAAGTCCGACTGGAAAAAGTATAACTGGCAGTATATACTAGATTGGAGTCCTAGATAGTCAAATCGCCTCTTAAAAGGCTATTTAATAAACACAGACCTGCTGTGTTAGTTTGCCCAGATGGACCCTTCCTTGTACTTCAGATTAGGATACAATAACACCAATTACTCTTTGTGTGTTTATGGATGTGCATGCATATACCTATGACATTTCCCTTCCCTACACACTACATCCCTCCCAAACCACACATTGCATCTAAGGCTCTGATCTAATTGGAATAGACATTGTTTCACTCCTGCCTTTTGAATGCAATTCAAAATTCTGATTTCTCTTCCCTTTCCCTCCTTCTGCTGATACTACTATTTTATTCTGTTTATGTATCTACTGCTCAGTTGCCAGAGAGAGATCCCTGAGCCAAGCAGAAGCACGAGATATTTGCAGTCTATTTGCTGTACACACCCAGACTTGTATTTTCTGAATTACTTAGAGCTTGTGTGGTCCTCCAGCCACAATAAATTTACTCAGAGCAGCAGAGTGATCTAGTGGATAGACTCCTCGAGTAGAAATTTAAAAAGTTGAGCTCCATTCTTTGCTTTCCTACTAATATTCTGACAAGTTTTGCCACCTCCTGCTAGACTGTCTCTCTCCTCTACTTGGTCTATGAAGTGACACTTTCTTGCTTTTGCACTGACTGTTGTGCACAGTGTTCTGATCTTGATTGGAGTCGCCAGATGCTACTGTAACACATGTAGCAGAAAAAGGCAAAAAAATCTAAGTTTATCAAAGTAGTCCTGAGAGTTCTGAAGGCCAAATAACCAAAGGAGAAAGGAAATTAGCAGTTATCTTTACTACCGTAAAGTTACTTTTGAATGAGGGACAACAGCTGAAGTGTAAAGAATGCCTGAGCTATAACAGGCTCATCAAAATATAAAATCCAAAGCAAATGGATTCCAAGACCTGAAAAAAAGACAAGAGTTCAGAAGGGTTCTTCAAAATGCTGAATGAGGGGTGGAAACAACCACAGCCTGGTTTCCTGGTAAAAGTAAAGATGAGTGGATTGGAAGTCCCACAGATTGCTCATTCCTTGGAAATAATTAACTAGCAAGAACTTTTCACCTTACTACTGTTCACAGTAATTCTGATCATCTCAGATGTAAAAGAGGAACAAGTGAGAGCGCAAATCTTGCTGACAAGAGCCCAATTTTACAGGTATCAGTCTCCATCTTCAGAAAAGAGCATGTGAAAAGACTTACATACCATGGAGGACAGAACCAGGTGGCTTTTACAGGGACTGAGAGAATATTACAAATGATTACAAGACAAGACAACAGAAGAAAGATCTCTTCTTTTCCCCCTTCTTAGTGCGTAGGCTGAAACAGCATACCTATTTATTCCTCTTCATTTAAAGAGAGCAAAGTCTGGGTCACTGTCAGTGAATCTCTGGCACAAATGAGTTCTCCATGATTCATAAGGTTATATACAGGCTCTACGTTTTGCAGTGCATTACAAACAGGACAATGTTTTCCAGAAGAAAAGAATCATTCTGGTATCACTGCACAAAAATAAGTCAATTATCTCTTCTTAATTATTTATTTAGAATTAATAAAATCTTGCTGGCCATGAAAGGAACCTGAGAAACAGCTAACAGGAGTGAAAATTTAGTGACACCATTTTTTTTTGCAATTATACATCCCAGATTCAATGAATTAGCCTCTGGCACCAAGTATAAACAAACAGGTATTTTATGCGAGTACAGTGTTTTGCATTAAAAACCAATTAAGGGATAAGTGGTACAGGTTTTCATCCTGCTATAATGCTCTATGATACCTCACATTAGAGCAAGCAAACTGGATGTGAAAATGTATCAGAAATGGAAATAAGGAAACATTCCATAATATTAAATCTGTTATCACACCAGGCTTAGCTAAATTGCTTCATATAAATTACTGTGGGATAACAGAACTTCCTCACAAATGGGAAATACATGTCTGATACACAAAAAATAGCTGTCTTATTCACTGAATGGTCTCTTTTCCTTTCCCTTTGTCGGTCTCTATTATAAGAGTAAAGCCTCCAGAGGAAGGAAGAAAGCTCTCTGTGTATTTGTCAAGTATCTGATTAACAATCCTTTTCTGCTGCCATCATGTAACCAGAAAATAAGATAACTGACTTCACTGTATAGACATGAAAACACAAGTAGATCCAGTTTTCTATGTGATTTCTATGTTCCACTGTTTTCTGGAGTGCAAGAATAAAATCAATTTAGCTTTATTAAAGGATTTTCATCACTTCATAAAATTTTCAAAGCACATGCTCAATGGTTTCTCAAAGTCCATCAGTTGTCATGCAGAATGTACTTTTCTGTAGCTGCCACTGTTACAAAAATTCAGGCGGGAATCTTGGTGGTAACTTGGCACACTGACTGCCTTTGCTGTGCAATTCAGATTCTACCTCTCACCTGACGTGTTTCTAAACAGACTCAAACAATGCCATGAAACCCAGATCCTAAATCTGAAACAATTGAAAAGGATCAAAACTGTGCATTTTGGGCCATCTCTAACTTGAAGGGAAATGGAGTTTCTCTCTCCAGTGTCCCCCTCCCCAAAAGTTGCATTTAACTAAATCCATTATAAGACTGGAGATTATCCCTAACAAGGAAAACAGTTGAATCTTCCTCCTGAAATCAGGAGACAAGAACCAATTAGGTAATTTCCATTTTCTGAAAAATATAGCATTTCTCTTCAATATATTCCAGAAAAGAATAATTTAAATAGATGTGCTTTTCAAAAAGCACTGACAGGTACTCCTGTTCTCCATTACCAATAAAAGAGGTATAAATCACTGCACCCACACCCCCAAACCAAACAAGAAAGTGCCCCTGCTTTCCTGCTTCTCACCACTGCAAAAGCCAAAGACAACCCATTTCCAGTGGACAGGAGAAAAGAAACACCAACAAAGTTATTTAAGGCTGGTCAGAAAGCAAGCATTAGAAACAGCGTGAAGGTGGCACAACTAAAACAGTAACAGTTCACCACAATTTCCCACCTTTAAATTACATTCAATTGGCTATGTAGAAGTATATTTAAAAAAAATCAATACTAAATGCTGTAAACTTACTCCTACAATTGAATCAGTGAAAACAACATTATACATCTTCTGTCTACATTTTGCCAGATATGAACTGACAATAAAGGTTGTGTGCTTATGTCTTTGCTTTTCTCTTCCCTCCCCACCTTTCCCACCACCTCAACCCTCCAGACATCTGACTTGGATTCAGAGGTTTTGAAGACTTGAAATACTCCAGATTGCACTATTCAGGCCAAAGTGTGATAGTGCAGCTTTGGAGAGCAATACTGGTAGAAGTCTCATTGGTCCTACTGAGATTGGAGAGGGATGGGACAGTATCCTCTTCCTGTATTCAGGATGTATCACCTCTGTTTCAGGGCACCCTTGATTACTAAATATACAGTTGGAATTTCCATCAAGCATAACCTTACTGGAACTAGTCTTTCCTGTATTTCACAGCTGCCTGGAAAGATGGCTGGTGATAACCAGAGTGAAATTATGACAGGGCATATGCTAATCAAGTCATTATCTTACCTGTATCAATATCATATGTATATGCTCACTTGTGAAAACACACATGGTTTAAATGAAATTCCATGATGCCTCATAGGGGGAAAAAAAAGTAATTACTAGATCCAGGAGACTACAAACCAAGTATCAAATTAGATTAGCAGTGGGTGGCCATTTTCTGAGTGATTGTTTTGTTTCCCCCTTCCCTGCCTTTCTTTTTTGTCAGATCAGTTTTAATGTACCAGACTTAACTTGCAGTCACAATGAGAAGTGCACATATATGCAACCCATGCTAGTCAAAAACCCAGCATCCATGGGTTAATAACAGGCCAAATATCTCCTGACTTAGACCATGAAGTAGTTTCTTTAACACATCTTAACTCCATATCCCATCTGCTAGCCATTTGCTATTCTAACATTAAGTCTCATGCAGTAAATTCTGCTAGGAACATTTGCCTATCAATGCATATAAACATATATATTCAGAAAAATATTAGGACTTTTATACTGAACTTAGGCTCAAGCCATCACTTCAAGGGATATTTTTAAGAAACAGAAGTTGACAGAGAGAAAGACCTTCCTCTGCTGGTTTCAAATACTTCAGTGGAATAGACAAGAAACATTATCTTTATGCAGAGGTAAAACAGGTATCTTTGAAATCTCAAATATTCAAACAGAAGACCATTTCTCAGCCAATTGTAGTCAAAATTCCTGTTAATCTGTTGCACAGCTTCAGAGTTGAGAAAACCAAATGTGAAGACTTGATAAACAGTCCTACAACACCTCTTTATTTCCCTTCATTGTATTTGCAGACCTAAGCTGTTGTGAAATGATCATCTTATGCTTGTATACAAGGTTCATTCAACTTTCTACCTTCATATTTCTTGAGGACACTGCAGAAAGTAAGTTCTTAATGGAATTCTTTAGGCCATGCTAAATAATCTCTGGGTCACACTACTGTCAGCTGGGATACCCTTTGATTGCCTCATCACTCAGTGCACTACTTGTCTATCCCTTGCGCAGGTGTGTAATAATGACAGCATTCTGAGCACCACAGCTTCACAGGCACCCAGGAAAAAAAGTTGGGAGAATAGTGTTATGGCAAATATCAGTAGTACTTTACTGTCCATTAGAAAAAAGTTTGACTATTTCTGACATAAAAGAACCTCTGAAATCCTAACATGTCTTCTCTTGTGTAACTGTAGTAAATTAGCTAATCTGTACCACATTTATCTGCTTGAAGTAGAAAAACTTGTCCTAACAAGCTGCAGGGATGTATACAGACCTCTGATGATAATGGGCTGTTTCCACTGTTAAAGCTCTTTGAGGTATAAAACATAACTAGGCTCACTTCTAGTTATAGATTACTTAATGACCGCATTTGGGAAGCAGCACTGCTGTACTCCAGCACAAGAATGATTTGGGGCTATATATAGGTTCAAATAAAGCTAAGGTTAACATACCTGCAGAAAGCATGTATGATTCTTGTGTTATATTTGTGAAATATTATGCGTGTTCCATCTTACCAGTTTTCTTTCCCGATTTATTTAATGCCTAGGTGATTATATTTGCCAAAGACATTTCTTCAAAGTATGAAGCAGGTAATAAATGTAGAGGCATATGGGAAGTGTTAAAGGTGGCTTCACCTGTTCTTCATACGGGCTTCCAAGTAAGCAGACTTTTACAACAACATGGGCATGTGTCCACATACAAACACACATTGATGGAGGGCATAGATGAAATGCTTAGTAGAGTGACGTGACACCAAGCATAAACAAAGCTAATACACATGGAGGGACAACCTCCCTGCGTGGTTTTCTTTGTAACCTTTGTAAGCAATTCTGAGAAAATCTCAGCTCAAGTGTCATTGTCAAAAGCATCATGTATCGAAAATGGAAAGAGCAGTGACACAAAAGCATTCCTTGAGACACACTGGGGGGACCACAGGAAAAATAGTTCTATGTAAAAAATAAATTATAACCCTCAAAGAGAATAGATCACTCAAAAAATGCCCACAAAAGAGAGAAGTAGAGAGGACAGACTAAGAATGGAACTAAGTTTTTGAAATGTATGGAGCCACTGCATTTTTCCAAACGCAGTTTACAGCTTCTTTCTGGAGACACAAGATCCTGCACAGATTTGCTAGAAAAATAAACTGAAATTAAGTTTTCTATGCTATTGCACTATGAATAGTGTACTGAATGTATATCATACATATCCTGACATTGTATCAAATTAAAAAGCAGATAGCCAAATGCTGTCCTAAATTTTAATTAAAAAAAAAAAAACAACAAACCACAACTTCAGAACTCTCCAAAGACCTTCCCTGTTTCTCTCACAAGCACATACATGTACACACCAAAAATTAAATTGTAAGCAGAGAGCAGTATCATTTTTAGATGCTGGAAAGTTCACAGAGATAACAGGAGAAATGGCTTGAACTCTTGTCTCCCATTATAAAGAGAGTAATTAAGCTTTATTACTCCAGTTTCCCACCTCCTGAGGACATGGGGCCTGATTCATCCTACTTGGCACTAGCAAAAGCTGAGAGTGGGTGCAGCTGCAGTATAGCTCTGACCCTACTGCAGACAAAGCAACTGTCAGTCTGCTTTAGCTTTCACCTCTGCTACCATAGTCATTATAGCACACACAAAGCACTGGTGATGCTGTGTGCCTGCAAACTTCCTCCATGCGTGATATTCTGGCACATCTAAGCTTACGTGCTATACTGCATTGGGATCATTTGAAGAGGTGTGTAAATTGATATTGAGGTCTCAATTTAAATAGCAAAAAATGCTCAATTTGAGCTTTTACTGAGGGCTCTGCATTTGAAGCATCTGGAACTACAGTAGAACAATACTGTGTCTGATGCACATTTTTAAATACCTACCTCTTTTGCAGCAGGGCAGAGTTGTAGCAGTTTACTCAGTTGGACTATCTTCACACTTTACCAAGAAAAAGGTCAATCTGTCACCCTACAGCTGAACCACAGAGAACATTCAATGCAGTTCCAGCCCTTCTTAGCAGAACAAAATGCTTGGGGGAAAAAATAGCTTATTTTCACCTGGCAGTAGCACACTGTTTTCTTTCCAGGTTGTTCCTGGTTCTTTAGCCAAGAGCAATACAATCAGACTCTCTACCCAGCAAAACCAGGAGTGTTTCAACGTAATCACTTCCTGATTCATTCTCACAACATAAATACAGCCCTTACCCCTTCACATCAGGACTGTGCCACAGGAAGTTTCCACAGCCTTAAGAAAAGTTTGTTTCCTTTAAATGAGATAGAAAAACCAGCTTTATGCCTGAACCATTATTGAGGGAAGGTTCTATCAAAAGAATGCAAAAAAAAAAAAAAAAAGTGAAGAGACATTGCCATATTTCTCCATAATGACTTCCCACTAGGTGCACTGAGCTATTTAATTTTATTAAATAGTAGCATAAAAATATTGTTACCTGAAATCTGGAAGTCTGAAGACTTCAATGATATTCTCAAGATTACAAACCCAACTTAAACACCTGTGAATAAAGGACTTTTGACTGTTGCAGGCTGAATGCTTGTAATATTCACTAGGTCACTGCCAAGGTCTCATCCTTTAAGTCTTAAAGACAGGACAGTATGTCAGATTTTATACTGAAAATTTTAGCCTTAGTAGTTTGATCTAAATGAATTAAATTTGAAAGTGGCTTTTAAAAAGGTGTCATTTTGCATCAATGGCACAAAACAAAATTTCTGATCTTGAATTCTGAAGCCACTGCCCCAGAATTTTCACGCCTGGACTGTAAGTCAGCCTGCAGACAACTATGGCTCCATTACTTTGGGATCCTGACAAATAAGAGTAACAATCTGAATAGGTATCATTAGCTGAATTTACTGCTTACTGATTCTAATATTTTCCTGCCCTTTGCTTTGTATTCCACTCTCTCCCCGCACCCCTCCAACACCCCCCCACCCCCTGCCCCCCTTCATGCTTACCCAGAAGCAAACTGGCTAACACATACAACATTTAAATCAATTTGATCAAAGTTTGGAAAACCAGTTGTCATGGTTTAACCTGAAACCAGGACACCAGTCTATAAATACATTAAAAGTATAAACATTTTTGTAAAAAGGTGAAGAAACAGAAAGAAATCACCTGCTGCAAGCAGGAGATGGAACTACATTTCACAAGATTCTTTCCAAACCTCCTTCTTTGATTTAAATAAATCTCGGAAATCAAAGGTGAATTAGTGAAGTCATTAGAACAGTAATTTCACATACTGAATACAGATTATCCTCTTCACATATAAACTGTTTCCCCTCAATGAAGATGACACAATTCTAATTCCAATCTAATAAAAATCTAATTCTAATAATTTCACAGGATTAAAAAAAAGAAAATTTTACACAAAAAAAAAAGGGTAACATTCTGGCTACTTTTTCAAAGCTGCTCAGCTATGCTACAAGGGCAAAAGAAGGTCAGAATCTTCTGTGATGAGAATATCTGAGGCTCTCTGGCCACAAGCTGGAAGTAGTCAGAGAAGTCACAGACCACCCTGTTCACTGCCAGTGTGGTGACTCTATTGGCAGGCTTGTGTGTTGGGAGACCACAGACCCTGTTAAAACTTACCATTTCTTTCTCCCAGTTAGCACTACACTGTGTTCTGCAGAATATTTTTTAAAATTAAAAATTTGATGGAATATTGCACTGTGAATGTTTGTTTCCTGGCTAGTTAGAAGCCATGGATGCATAATCATGTAATATCCTTTACTTTTCAATTTATTTACTTTAAAAATACAGATAAACCAAATTAATTTCCCCTTCTTGCATAAGTAGTATCAAAAATATTTTTTAATTGCTGTAACAAAGTAACTTACTTCCTGCATCAAGGCTCCAAACTGGATCTAAAGTTCATTTCAAAGTGCAAGCTAGTTAAATTCCAAAAATGAAACATTTACATGTGCCCAGATGATACTGAATGAGACATTGTTGCCCTGTAGCACTTCCCAAAATGTTGCTTTCAGCTATCTTGCTATCCACTGAATAACCTCAATCTACTTTGATACCATTTCCTAGTTCTCCCCTTCTTCCTCCAATAATTTTCTCAACTTTCCCCTGTTCTGCTCCTGTCTATTCTGAGCTCAGTCCTGCTGCCATTGAAGATAATAGAAAAATATTTCCATTAACTTCAGTTGGACAGAATATTATGTTCTTGATGTAGATGTTTCCTATATTTCCATTGTACCCCTGGAATAACTTCAACAATAAAGTATCCACAGAAAGCAAGTTAAAAAAATTCAAATACCTGAAGAATGGTCTATACATGCAACATAATAAAAAGTTTTTTCTTTAAAAATAAGTAAAAGATTGCATACCTGAAGTCCTTTAGGCACAGTGCCCTAAATAAAATAACATATATATATATACACACACACACACTTCATCACACTCTTTAAAAATTCTGTAAGGAGCTAAAAGAATCAACTGGTATTGCTAACAGTCACATTTCAGCTTAATGTTAAACTCCTGTATGCATTTCACTCCATCACTCCAAACCCCTCAGGGTTAATATGAGCTCAGAAATCCAACCGCTAACAGACACTAGCAAATTTAATGAGACTAGAAATGAGGTCAGACCAGCACATTCCTTAAGATCACTAAACTATTTGTCAAAAAGGGAAAAAAGAAAAAAAAAACGTTTACAAAGTTGTTGCATTGTTCTGCTAGCTTTCGTAAATCTGCTCGTTACAGGTTACTGAACAACTGACTGCAATATCCTCCCACCATCCCCAGGCAGCAGTGAACCAGATTAAGAGAGACCAGGCAATTAAGTAAGGAAGAAAATCCCAGGAAATGTGAAGTGACAAATATTGTATTTAACACAATATGGTACTAGTATTTCTAGCAAATAGCTGAGAAGACAAGTCATAGTAAGATCATTAAAATATCCTTAATGAAGTGATTTATTTTTTTAAAATCAGATTGTGAGAAAACACCTCAGAAATAACAAAGTATGGGTAATTAATCATCAGCCTCTGTTATAGCCACAGTTGTAAAGACAGTTTAGTGAATTCACTTGCCAGGCAACACCACTGTAAAAGTGGTGGTAAGATGTAACACATAGAAAGAACATGTTTCTGTCAACAGTAACATACTCTTCCCATTTACTGAAAGCAGCTGCTGGGTAGTATTCAACATTACCAACCTGCAGCAGTGCAATGGGATGATGCACATGTATCGGGCACAACAAGGCATATGAGGTCATAACATATCAAGTGCTATGTAAGTATAATTAAAATAGCAACTTGTGGAGATAGGCTAATAAGGACTTCCATTGCATTTCGCCAGCTGAGGCAGAGGAAGGAAAGACACAGGAAGGTAAAGTGGCTTGCCTAAGGTAAAAATATTAATCAACATTTCAACCAGGGCAGAATCAGAAGGAATGACATATAATGCTAAATCAAAATTGAAGTTTCAACAAACCTTACTCCCCTTCTGAAGGCAGATGGCAACACTGTCTTTTCTCACAATAAGGTAACAACAAATTCAGTGAATCTGCTTTCTTGAGCATTAAGATCCCTTCATTAGTCTGATCTCTTTTCAAGTTGCATGGAGGTATATTCCCATTAAGGAAGACCACTTGGCTCTCTTCCCTCTTGGTTAGCACAGTGAAGTTGTATGTCCCTGGAACACTTCAACAAAGCTTACATTTTATACAGGAAAGATATTTCAGGTATACTTAAGTCAACAGACAGGATTTCATCCTTAATTGCCTTCTAGGGCTAACAAGAACGATTGCAGCTACTTTACTAACACGATGAGAACAATAATATAGCTCAGCTGCTAAAATGAGGCACAAAAGTGTGGATCTTTATTCTTGGCAGTGGAATACTAAATTCAGATTGCTTGGTATGCACAAAATTGCATAGAAAGTCAAGATCTCCCAGTAGTTTTGCAAAACAGGTAAAAACCCCATACTGTAAATGGAAAAACAAAGATACAGCTTTTACTGTAATTTGTCTAAGTTCATAAAGACCTGTAATCAAGTTAAAGATTAAACACTGCATGCTCAATGTTTCCCTTGTAAGCTGTACTGTTCATAGCTAATATATGTAACTTTGCATTCCTGAAGGCTCCTTATAACTTGCAAACAATTTCATGTGTGACCAAACTTGCTAACAAATAAAAAAAAAATTCTAAGATTCACACCAAAACCTGCAGTCAGTGCAGCAAAAAACTTCTCTGTACAGTTCACAGGCAGGGCTTGAGGACTCCTATACTTATGTGGAACAGAATAGGAACAAGGATGCAGCCAATTTCAGGATGACCTGCCAAAGACAGCTTTACCATTTCCAGCTCACAGTTCTTAACACACAGGAGACAGCATCTGAAGGCAGCCTCAACCCCTTCAACGCAGCATCACTGCCAGGCACACAGCATTGCTCTGTGACCACATGAGACATGACTGCAAGATACGGGCTTGAGTTCTGAGAGACACAGCCCTCTGAGTTCTTCCCATTCTTAAGTGCAAGACTGACCACTCCTTATCTTGTGTGTCACAAGACATCAAAGAATCATGATCCTTGTTTCTTACTCTATACTCTTTTTTCTTTTTTAGCCATATAGCTGCTGGGAGAGGTTCCTTCTGCATATCCCTTCCCCACAACTAACACACTGGGTTCAGAAAGAATATGCTTGCAGTTCAGGCATAGTATTCTTCAATGCCAGGAAACACACAGACAATACAGAATCCAAGAATGTGGCTCCTACCAGCTATCGACAGCGGAAACATTATTGCATAACATTATTGCCCAACAACAACTCAACCAAAAAGAGCCATTTAACTTTCATGGTAGATTTAGGAGGTTTTTCTTAAGGCTTTGCAGCAAATAAGCAAGATGCCTGGATACTTTACTTAAGATTGTACCAAAACTAGACAGTTTCAGGTTTTGAATTTTGTCTTTTTTTTTTTTTTTTTTTTTTTTTAGGAGGGTATGTGTGTGTCTGCACGCATGTGGGACACAACCTGTGAACAAAAAAGGAAGACTGTTAACACTAAAACAGGCATAAAGCGTAAATCATTATAATAATAGACAGACAATGCTGAAATAAAATTCTAAATTAAAAAACAAAGATGACAATATAAATACAATTACTTTACAATTTAAAAATTCCATGAGTTTCACATAGTACAGCTGATACATCCCAAAATTCCAAGAATCCATCCACATTACTATACACATAGACTTCACAAAGCAGATAAATATCAAATTGCAGTAAAAATATTTGGTAGACAAAAAGAAATCAAAGTGTTTGTGTCAATTAATGCATCATTCACATTGTTAAATTCACAAACAAGACAGATTACTCCCACATGCAAGATAAAAACTTAAACACATAACTAGCAAGACTGTCTGCTGAAAACAGAGCACAGACATCCAACAGGAATGGTAGAATAACGTGTAACCCTGATCAGCATTTTTTCATAAATGTGCTACAGAAAAACAAGTATGAAGAAGATTGGAATGCAAGTAAACATAACCAACCACAAACAACACACAAATTCTTTACAAAGGTCTAGCTAGTACTAGGGAAAATTTGCAGAAGCACAAACCACAGAGTCAAAGCCATAAAAAAACGGCTGGAAGAACTAGCTAAAGGGTGTAAAATTGTCAGGATTACTGATTTGATGTCACAATGAAAGTTTCATGCAATAGTTGTGAAGATACGGTCAGAAAGCATCATCTATATCTAGCAGATAAGGTAACCTAACATGCAGGCAAGTCCTGTTGCTGTTATTTCAGACATTAATTTGAGGGTACTTTCTGAAAAGGATACCAAGTCCCAAACACAGGACATTTGTCAGGCAAACAGGGACTGCAATTTCTCTAACACACAAAAAGAGTTTTCTATAAACTTTATCTATAAACTCCCACATTTCAAAAAAATGCATTCTGAAAATAATCAGCCAAAGTTCTATGGTCAAGCTTACACCAGCAGTAGCTTGACCTCTTTACAGTGCTTGTGTGCCACATACTACAAAACATGTTACTGACCCTGACAAGAGGGATTAAAGATAAAACTCTTAACTGTAAGGATGAAAGATGATACTTAATCGTTTTGAAAGTTCACAACTAACAGTAAGCCACAAATATGCAGTCCCAACTTTCGTGAAAAAAAGGTCTAGTGAGGCCAGTTGAACAGATTGTTTAAATTCATCTATTTGTTCACATTTTGAAGTCATCGTAATTTCACAATTACTATAATAGAGAATTATTCAAATTGTCTTCAGGTTAAAAGCCAGAATCCTTTTATGACTTCTATAGTTCAACATAAAATATTTTACAGCATAGCTCTGGGAAGCAATATAGTATGTTTCCATAGCATGCTATACAACTGAATATAAAGATACAGTGATAAAACTATCAGAATGAAAAAGTTAGGAAACATCTTGTATTCTGGCAGACTTGTACTTTTATCCATTTTTGGGGTGTGCAATTGAAATGCAATTATTTTTACTGCCTGCAAGCTAAACTGCTGACCTGCATTTTAACATCCTGGATGTAGGAAGAGACATTTTATCCAGGGATTCAAAACAAAACCAAAAGATATCTCTTGATTTTATATTCCTCATGAATGCCACCCGAGTGATGGCAAATCAATAGTCACTACTTTACTAACATCGTCCTTTGGATTCAGTCTGCTAGCATACCTGAAAATCCTCCCCAGAGGGACCATATGAATACACAAAATCTGCGTTAACCACCATCAAAACTCCCACAAACAACCCAGCTTTCAGTTTGGTTACAGGTGGAATATAAATCACTAAAATCAGATATACTCCGTAGTAAAGCAAGCTGCCTTTCTAAAGCTATAAAATTCTTTGCAGAATTGTTATAGGTAACAGAGTGAAATGAAAAGAATACAAGGTCATTAAATGAGGCATCATTAATGCCTTGAGCTATGCAATAACTGAATTTATTCCTTGTCACCCGAAAGTAACTTTATTGCTTTATTGGCAGAGCACTTTCTCTGTAGTACTCTGCTCCTACAGCTTACTGCAAAAAGAGGTGTTGTGGTTTTGGTTTTTTTTTAAAGAAATTCAATTCCCCAGCAAGCCTTCCATTCTTGAATGGTTTTTAAAAATTTATAGTGCAGTGATTCACAGAGTCATTCGTAAGCACATTGAACTTAGAACTCTGCAAATCTTCAGTTCTAGCTCTTGTGTTATAGATAACATTCATTTTTTTCCTCTATAGTTTCTTACAATCTTTATCCGAATGCTTTAGAACAGCCACAAAATACAAGTTCCTGACATCATCCAAATAAAACTGATTATAGGGAATTGTGGTGGGTTAACTCTGGCTGAATGCCAGGTGCCCACCAAAGTTGACCTATCACTCGCCTCCTCAACCAGCCAGAGGAGAGAAAATACAACAAAAGGCTCATGGGTTGAGATAAAGACAGAGACATCACTCAGCAATTATCATCACTGGCAAAACAAACTTGACTTGGGGAAATTAGTTTAATTTATTACCATTCAAAATGGAAAAACACCTTCCCCCAACCCAGGATTGACAATTCCCAATTTCTCTACCTCCCCCCCCCCCCCCCCCCACGAAGCGGCACAGGGCAACAGTCACATGTTGTTTCTGCTGCTCCTTCCTCCTCACGCTCTTCCCCTGCTCCAGCATGGGGTCCTTCCCACAGTAGTTCTCCATGAACTATCCTTCCCACAGGCTGCAGTTCTTCACAAACTGCTCCAGCGTGGGTCCCTTCCACAGGGTGCAGTTCCTTCAGGAACAGACTGCTCCAGCACAGGTCCCTCACAAGGTCACAAGCCCTGCCAGCAAACCTGCCCCAGCCTAGGCTCTTCTCTCCACAGGGCCCAAAAGTCCTGCCAGCAAGCCTGCTTCAGCACAGGCTTCCCGTGGGTCACAGCCTTCTTTGGGCATCCCCCTACTCTGGCATTGGGCTTCTCTACAGGCTGCAGGTGATCTGCTCCACCATTAACCTCCATAGGCAGAGGGGGAGAGCTTGCCTCACCATGGTCTTCACCACAGGCTGCCAGGGAATCTGCTCCGGTGCCTAGAACATCTCCTGCTCCTCCTTCTGCACTGACCTGGGGGTCTGCAGGCCCGTTTCTCTCGCACATATCCTCACTCCTCTCTTCTGCTGGTGCAAAATTATTTTTTCTCCCTTTTAAATTATGTTATCCCAGAGGCTCTGCTACTGTCACTGATGGGCTCAGCCTTGGATAGCAGTGGGTTCATCTTGGAGCTGGCTGGCATTGGCTTCAGTGGACATGGGGGAAGCTTCTAACACCTTCTCACAGAAGCCACCCCTATAGCTCACCCTCCACTACCAAAATCTTGCCATGCAAACCTGCTACAGGAATGTAAGATTCAAATTAGCAGGGCAAGTTCTATACACAGCAAGTAGCCTGTAAAATACAAACAGGAACTACAACTGTTGTTTTCTACTTTGCATGGAGTGCTTGTCAGGCAGGAAGTTTAGTTTTGCAGATGTAGGTGGGAAAAGCCAGAAATACAGAACAAGCCACTGAAAAACAGCAGCAGATACTGTAGGAAACCGTGAAATAGAAAGAATTCAGCCCTTACAGAAGGTGTCTATAAAGTGTAAGGATGTATACAATCACCGATTAGACAAAGCATTTACAGCACTTGTACTTAAACATGATTTTATAATTAATTATGAACTTAAGCACAGTCTTAACAGTTGTGCATACTTACAAATGGATTGCTCATTCTTGAAGAGTCAAGTGCTATCAAAAATAAAATGAAAAAGGCAAATTTTGTGAGGACAGGCACTAGTAACAGAAGTGGTAACTAAGTGCAGAAGCCATGCAGATACAAAGTAGAAAGGTAACAAGAACAGATAGTTTAAAAAAAGAATAGACCAGAATGAGTTAAATGGGAATAACCTTTATTCAGGTTATTTACAGAAGCCTAATCCCTAAGAGTCATTTAGTTGAGAGGTTCATATCTAAGAAAATAGGTAGCTAACCAAAAAGGAAATGTTTCAATGAACTGACATGCAACCAAACAAGTTGCTGCCCAAAATTCAGTCAAAACCAGAGCTTCACTTGACCTCAGGCCAGATGAACAGGTGGCATCAAAACCTAGATTCCCATCACATACAGAATACAAGGGGCAAGAATCATTGACTAGCCAAATAAAAAGGAAAATATCTGTGCAATTTTGGCCAAGACTCAATTTTTATGACTGGATAACATAATTTCCCTGCCTTCAACTCTTGAGAACTAAATCACCAAGTATTTGTGAAATTTTAGACACTCCAGGGATAGAAACCCAGTAGGTGGATTCATTCTTTTCCTGACAGCCTTATTTGGAGTTCTATTTCTTAATAAAAAACTTCTGAACACAAGATTAAATATGTTGAAAGGCTCTTCACATATCTTATACCTCAAACTCAGTTTGTTATCAAAAGACCTCTTCTCAGCCACAGGAAGCTCCAGAAGCAAAATCTGATGTGAATAGTCCTTGAAACAATTCAGTTCCTGAACAGGTAGAAACGTATCTTACTCTACAAAGATTTTTTATTTGTTTTTAACCATATATCTTCCTTCCTAGGAACATTTTGCCAAGCGTTGGGTTTCCTTGCATGAGAAATGCAGTTTCAGTTATTAAAAAAAAATCCATTTTACAGTGCTATATTTTTCATCTCATATGCCCATATGTTCCATAAAATTCTGCAAGTCTGTCACCCTAATTTGGCAGAGAAACAAGTGGAATCCAATGCAGTTTCTGCAGCATAGAAATTCTGAATTTCTCCTGCTTGTATTTCAAGTCTCAGCCTTCAGCAAACTTTATCTGTCAATTCCAAACTAGGTCTCAGTACCTTAAGCTACTGTTAACTCAAGAGCCATCGCAGTGTAAGCCTTGCAATAGGTCTGTTGCTATGTTGCCATCTCAGCTATGTGAAGGCTTCTTGCACAGACCTTCCTAAGGCCCTGTTCTTGCTGCCTGTTAGAGAAACACATTCCTCAGCACAAACTATTATTTCTGAAAATGTTTCAAATCTGAACTTGAAGAACACATCGATTTTTGTGAATTACACTGGCAAATACCAGCTACTGGGTTTGGTCGTGGGGGTTTTTGTTTGTTTTGGGGGGAGTTTTGTTGGTGGTGGTTTGGTTTTGGTTGTTTTTTGGTTGGGGGGGGGGGGGGGTGCGGGTGGTGGTGGTGGTATTTTTTAACTACTCCATCTATTTCAGGGTACTTGAGTTTGAGGCAAGATGGTTATAATTCTACCTGGACTTAAAAGACATACTCATACTTCTGTTAAATCAACCATATTCTTGCTTTCATTGTAAAGTCATGCCTATGACAGGATTTTTGAAGTCATTTTATGTATCTCCCATGTTCAGTAATTTCCATCATGTTTTACATAGTGTACAGACCAGATATAGTCACTACAGCTTGTACAGCTCCTTTCACCAGAGACAGCATGCATGCACAGTGAGGAGATCTCCAGCTATCCCACTACCTACCATGCAGATATACAAAAATAAAACTGCAATAAATAGAAAAACTTAAGATGAGTAAGAAGTAGGCTAAAAAAACCCAAAAGGCATACTGGAAAGATTTCTTAAAAGCTGACAGATATTCTAACACTGATATACTTAATAACAGAGGACATGTTAATCTGAACTTACATAACAGGACACCCAAGTAGATCCTCTACAGAGGTTACCAGAACACCTGCAGATACATAGTACCTTTTAAAGAGCAATGCAGGGCTATAAATATGCATGGCATGACCTCATTCATTGTTCTTTCATAGGACAATGTTCTTTAGTTCAACAAAAAAAAAAGGAAGAAAGTAACAAAAGGAGGAAGGACTGTCTTTTGGTTAAGAACCGGGAGACAGGAAAGCTAGATTCTATTTTTGGCTCTGCCACAGAAGTCCATTATGGCAAACTTTTCCAGCTTTAGGGTATCAAATCAAGGAAGTGATTTTGAGAGATGAAATGCTACAGAGGACTTAACCACAAGTACCTATATTTGAAAGGTTTGCCTTCTTTCTCTGCCTCACCTCCATCTGAAGCAGTGATAAAAATTCTCATCTATATCCCAATGTTGATGTAAACTTCCATTAGAAAATAACAAAATAATAGTATTAAAAACAGGAAAAATGAACTAATTCTAGACAACTATTAGGTTAAACTTACTAGTCCTCATACACGAAGTATTGGCCTTTTATAAACCAAAAAAAAAACCCAAACCTTTAAAGAATCAGCATTGCCCTTGGTTTGTATGGAAGTTGAAATTATAACTTCCAGTATCATCATTCATTTTTGAAGCTGTAAGGATGTTTAGACAATGTATTAAACAGTCTAGCAGTGCTGTATTTTTGAGGATAAGGAAGACAAATTCTCTCTGGCCCCACACCCACTTCATTTTCCAGAGTACCTCCAAGATATATAGTCCAAATTTCAACATCTTTCAGCAAGATAAGGGGTTTTATCAGTTTGGGATTTTTGGTTTGGTTTTTGGTTGGTTGGTTGATTTTGATATTGTTTGGGGGTTTTTGGTGGTGGCAGTGGCAATGGGGTTTTTACCTGATTTCTGTACAAGAACTTCCTTTATTCCTTTTTCAAAAATGTCTAATCATACTGTATTTCTCACAGGTGCAACACTGAACTGAACATGCAATCTAAGAAGCAAAACCAGTGTCCTATTTCACTTCTTGTTATGAGTACTTTTTCTTTAGCTGAATTACTTCAGATTCAGCGCTCCAAATGTTGACTTTAGTTTACCATCCCACATGGAAAGTACAAGAAACCATGATCACAACAAAAACCCTGTGTAATTTACAATTTTAACTTTAAGAAAACAAAAAGGCCAATGAACTTTCATTAGACAGGGCAGGGGGAGAAGAAAAGAAAGGCAGCTTCTTTTACATTGGCTTTCCCATCTGGAAAAACCTCACCAGAAATATGGAAAAACAATACCAATAAAAGATGTGAGGAAAGAGTCATGACATTTTTCAAAAGCTATACTAAAATAACTACTGCAGAACAGGGATACACGCATCTCTAAGGAATATATCCACACTTCACAGGCAGTAGTGAACTGGCCATCACTTAGGGCAACAGATTATTTTTTATGGTCCTGTAAAGTGCTTTGTGTAGGACTACTGACAGATTTTTGAGAGTAACTAGATCAATTCTTTAGAAAAGTGATCCACTTCCAACTCTTTTCACTCCTAAGAGTCAAAACTATCACTAATTTTAAGTTCCTAACATGCTGAAACAAAAAATAAAGTTTGTTACAATTATTGTTTTTTCCTCAGGATATAGTTTTAAATACTGTATCCATAGCAGTCTAGATGTCAATTAGAGAAAGCAGGTCTGACAGTATGTTAGAAAACCACCAGCACAGTGACTCAATACCCTAGAGACTTTCCAATACAAGCTGTGATTTCCCACAAAATCTGAGGTGAGAGAAGAGTGTAAATGATTCATACAGCATAGAGACTTGGTTTCAGTCCCCGGCTCCAAATTCCTTATACAACCAAGATAACTTGACTTTAATAGCTGCTGTGGAAACACTTGGAATCAGTTTATATGTGTATGGTACACTTTTCCTATGTATCAGATATTGTTGCTTGGAGATGTGTCTGCTTTTACTCCTGAAAGATTCTGACCTAAATATGAAGCCAGACATAGTTGTGGTGCTACACAGGACTAAACTCAGCTGGATTTGTGTTACCTTTTTCTTGTGACAGGACACAACAATGTATGCCCTTAAGTGAATTCAAGTCCCTCTCAGAAAAAGCAGAAGTATGACCTGGAATCCTTAGACAGGCATACATCCTATGTTTGGCTACAGGGACAATAAATACATAATACTTGAATCTTGTTAACTCTTTTGAAACCTGACTTAATCCTTTGAAAATCCCTATAGGATTCATATCACTCCTTTCTCCAACCCAGTGAAACAACTTAATCTCACATAAATTCCATTTCTTTGGAAAAGCTATTATGTTGACTGTTTAAAAAAAAAATAATCAAGAGAAGCATTTTGTACAATTCCTGGGCTTTATTGATCTAGTCCATACTGTGTTATTTCTGCAAAATTCTTAGATTAAAAATGTATTTCCTCATTTTCAGTTCCTGCCTACCTGTGCCTTCACCTGCATCACCACTGACAACTTCAGCCTGCCCATCTTGTTACATGGGCTTTCTCATAAATAACTCAAAGGGAAAAAGGGTTCTCTTTAAAAATAACAACAGAAAATAAGAGCTTTTTATTTTCTTGAAGGTGAGGGGATATTTATTATTTTTTTTGTTTCACTATATAGAATTGCCCTGCTGAGCCAAGCTGTTTGCCAGAGCGTAGTGTTTGCTGTAAGGCCTGGGCCAGACCACTGCTTGTGCTAAGATACATGGTAGCACAGAGTCAAAGTAAGGTGGCATGGTTTTGTTCACGTAGCATGGCAGAGTTCTGCTTCCCTGAATGCAGTAGAACTGACCTGCAGACAGTTTCCTTTTCCAGAAATCTCTAGCTTACAAAATTCAAGGCTTTTCAGTTCTGTGTTGCTGTTACCTTTGAGTGCTGCACGCGTTACTCTTACTCCACATTTCTAGGTGTTAGCATAGAGAGCCTGCAGCTAATTTCTCCTTTTATGTATTGGGAGACAAAATTTGCACCACCAACCTGGATCAGCCCTTGTCACCCACAGAACCTACTGCCTTTGGTTCCCTTTGCAGCTAGTTTGCTACTGTAATAAGTGGCTTTACTGGTCCATTTTGCAACCTAAGTTCTTGGCATAGAAGTTAGCATTAACAACTACTTTGACCTTTGATCCAGGATTCAACTTCTGGAACCCAATAGTTATCACCAAGCAATCAACCCCTATGTCTGTCACCTCATCTGACCATTGGGTTAGCCTGAGCATTTGCATAGCAAAGTCATTAGTCTGTCTTCACTACTGTGTGCATCTGAAGTGATATTCCATGGCTCCATCCCATGGAAGAAAATGAAACAAGGCAGGATACCTCACTGCTGTTTATGCTAGTCCACTCCATGCTGGGGTGTTCAGGGCTCCTAGGACTCACTTATTTCCAAGGCAAGTTGTGGCCAGAATCTAATGAACGGTACCAGTTAGCTTGGCACCCGAGATCCCCAAACCATGTTCCTCCACACAGTATTTCTTCCAGAAGACAATATACTCATGATTTTACTGTGACTGTGAACTTCATGGCATTACCAAAGTATCAGCTGGAAGACTCTGGTATGGAAATGTAGAGAAATACCAAATTCCCAATGAAGAAAAGCATTTCATTTTGAGGTTGCATGTCAGCAGCAAGTTAATTATGATAAAGAATTACAATCTGACCTGAACAAAGAAGACTAGGAGCAAGACTGAAGTTTCAATCCTTTTTATTTCTGATTTTATTCCTGCATGCAGCAGACACCCCACCCACCCCACCCCCCCAAAAAAAAAAGAACCCAAAGAGTTGTGCTACATATCAAGACTGTAGTTCACCGAGGATGTAGAAGCTGTATTCATTACTTTTTTTTTTTCTTTTCATGGAACCTCTATTATGCTAGAATTGAAACTATACTACACAGATACAGCTACTAGATGCTGACCAACAGCCAGATTTTAAAAACTTGTTGATTAAAGTCACCAATGTCTCGTATCTCCCCAGGGCACCATAGACTGGAGAGATTATGCTACAACCTTTGTATCATTACCATAGCTACACCTAAAGAAAGTTCACCAGGTTAAAGAAATTTCTGAAGATAGCTGAAAACTGTGAATATAGTGCAGCAAGTTCCAGCTAGTTCCATCACGACAAAGAACCGATCCAGTAAATAACAGTCGCATCTCTACTGCAAACGTGTTCATCCATTTAAAATGACTGCATATACACTACTGTCATGATTTACCAGACTTCAGGTATACAAATTTGCAAATGCCTTGAGAAATACATCCCAGATTTCCACATTAATTCTCAACATTTTGTATGAACATTACCTAAACCTGAGTTTAAAAATGAGTTTTTAAGCATGTTTGCATCCTCAAAGTGCAACTGCAGCCTTAGAAGCATTTAATCACTCAAGTCTGGATGACAGAGTGCACCACTCACCGCTGAACTGGTAAAGGAAGGGAATCTAAGTGGTCCTCGCCCTTAAAAGCCATATTTATCCTATTTTCATGTGCACCTCTCCATAGGCTGGAATCTAGAAAAAAAAAAACAAAAAGTAATTTAGTAAATCCAGGGAAACTCAGACCTCTTCAGCCCAGGGTGGCATGGCATTCTCCTACTGATCTCTGAAGCCAACTCATTAACAACAATTCAAAAGGCATCTTTTCCTCAGACTACCACACAACTCCAGCAGATAATGAAGGCCACTAAGTAAATTTCAAGGCATAAGGAACATAGGGTTTACATATTCCTGAACTTCTTGGACTACTGCACAGGTCAGAGTCATCTGGGTTGAACATTGCTGAGTTTATAGTGAGTTATTTTTTAGCCTAATTTATTTTGAATTAACTTAAACTCTGGAGGAAATAGATTTAGTATGATTGCAATTCTTCAGGTTATTGCAATCATTCTCATGAAAGAAAGCAAGTGTATATTATGATTTCAGGATCATTTTACACTACATTTAAAGAAAGGCCCTTGATGTCTAAGTTACTGAAGTACTGAATCCTTCCTTCCATGGTAAATGATTTCATTTTTCTTTTAATTTGAAATGCTGTACACATCTTTTTCCTTTATACCTGGTGACCAAGAGATGCATCCAAACATTATTGTACTACAGAGGCAAGACAGAAGGAGAAAGGAGAAAGAGAGCCTCCCCATTTTCGCCAAAAGGAGTCATGCAGTCTCCCTTCCTCTTCTTTCAATTAGTCCCATCTTACATTAGGGTATTACCTACTACAGATCAATGCATATTCCTCAGCGAAAGCCAGAGAGGGCCTATCCTACCAAAAAAAGGTGAAGTCATTCCCACTCACTCACACCGCTAGAGGAAAATTAATGCAAAATATTTGAAGAAAAAGATTAATCTGTGACTCAGGAAGAACAAGGAGGAGACAGGAACAGTGAGAAAATTATGCTTTCTCAGATATGAAGAAAAAATTGAGATTGATGGATCTCTCTTGGAGAAAATACTTTACACAGGAAATTAACACTGTTTGTGTCACCAGATAAGACAGAATGTTTTTGATTTAGCCACTTGTGAAATTCTGCCATTTGGTTATTGCCTACATTCTGCAAGCTGAGTCAGCCATCATTTAAGATATTTGCCATTCCAAATTGCTCTTAATTGACACAGAGTGGTCCTCAGCATCTTTGCTAGCAAACTGATCTTGTTGCTAATGCATGTCCCTGTTTTTTTCCCCCCAAGATCCCACTAACATTGTCCTGAGCACATAAAAGTATTTCAACCAAAGTAATGCACTCACACACTCCATCCAGTATTATCACCAGATTGCTTTGGAGACTGTGTCATCCTGTTTTCCTCCCTACCCCCTAAACTTTCCTGGAAATAAACTTAATCTTCTTAGTCCATCCATCTAATGAAAGAGTATATTGAAATACGAGAGAAATCTGCTTAGAAAAAAAAATGGCAATTTAAGCGTTACTTAATTCTCTGATTTAGAAAGATCGCAAATATTTGCTAGACTGTGCCTGAAAACTTCAGATACCCAAGTATGAAAATATTAGTATGTATTCTGCTCCCATGACACACCAAGATTTGAAAAACAAGCTTCCTGTTGCTGGGGTTTTTTAAGCATTTAGCATATGATACACAGACTTCACTAACAACTGGAATACTTTTTACTAGTATAATTTTTTTCTTTGTCAAAGATACTTAAGATCATTAAATACAAATAATCATATAATCAGATTTACTGGAAATAGCCAATTATCACCATCTTCATTTGGAGAAGACACCCTTAATCAAAGATGAACACATCTGCATGAAATCTTAATTGCTGATTAAGTTTTCCTCTGCTATATACTACCATGTAAAGGGCCAAGAAAATAGTCTTTCAGCCTGTAGAAGTACAGACTTCATGGACACCAGCTATCTCTTTCCGCTCAGCATCAGGCACAAGATTTACCTTCTTATGCTACCAACACAAAATCAACAGCTTCCCTTTGGCAAGCTAAAGCTACTTCACCATTAGCTCAGACCACTAATGATTTCTACGTGTACAGATCAAAGCATCTGCTTGTACTCCATTACTTGTGATCAGTGACATAATGTACACAGACATAAATTAGGTTATTGCATGTCAGTGTTCCCTATAAATTAGAAACCTGACAAAAACGCAGCTTTTTTACATGCTGTCTTCCCACAAAACACACATTTATATTATGGCTGAGAGCCTTTAAAACCATGATCAACTCCTACTTAGAGGTTACTTACGCTCCAGGAACAACAACAAGATGCCACACCAATATCTTAACCAAACAATCTGTCTCAAGTCTATGATTATATATTAGCTGAAATCTTTAAGCCTAAATTAATGTAGACAACAAGAGGAAGTACTCTCATTAAGCACCTGGCAGTCTGTCAGAGGACCAAATGTACCCCCAGGACAGCAAAGCCTGCCTAAACCCATGACTACAAGAGAGGCTGAGCCCTAGCAACTGATATGGTACAGGCTGGTCCTGCTCAAAATGGCTCCTCTGTGTACTTGGTGATAATGGTGCTCAATGGCAGATGTTCAGTTTTTGGTGTTCTCATTCATCTTTCTGGGTACAACCATACTTCCTAGTAAAAACCACGACAGGACTGATGAATCCTTCTATTTAGTTGATGCTGCTTTTTATTAAAGGCCACAACACAGTGTTGAGCTTAGTCAGCATCTCCTACAGCTGACCATGTAAATGACTCCCTAAGCATCGCCTTAAGTCAAAGCAAGCAGCTTTCAGAAACATCAAAATGTTTCACCTTTACAAAAAAAAAAAAAATAATCTTATTTAGGGTTAAAGGCTTCTTTACTCTGGCAAATACAAGACAACTGACATGGAAGAACAGAGACACGCTGTTACTAACAAAACCACATATACCAGCAATCCACCATGATAGCCTCTCTGAGGCTTTTTCTTTGAGGGACTGAAAAACAGGTAGGGCAATGTCCACAGCCTCTGCTACAACTTCTGTCTGAGAACCTCTGTGCAGAGGCACCAAGAAATTAATAGCTTTCACACAACAGTTATACACAACTAAAACAGGTGGTATGCACATGAGTCCATGCACCCACACAAAGACTGCAAGCATACACCCATGTCTCTCAATCCTTCCCGCTAGCTGCTTCCTCACAGATGGTGGAGACAGTGTGGCAGCAAGCAGACCTACAGATCTGAAATAGTGCCTGAAGTCAGAGACCTTTCTCCTAATGACCAATTAAAACAACCCATCCAACTTCAGTTTTCTTAAAAACATATATATACACAAAGCTTACATATATATTATGCATATATATACACACACACATTTATATATTAAGTATATACATACTAATAGGCAACATTAGCAGAGTTGTACAGGGAGATTAACTTGGGGTTTTTCCCCACTGGCTTCAGTGGCCACTAGCCAGGCTCAAAACTGGTCAGAGATGCCGCCTAGGCAAACTTGTACCAAGCAAAGCAACACTACTTGTAGTTCGTGATGTTGGTCATTTTGGTACAAGTCTAAGCGACACATGCTGAAATAATAAAATTGTCATTCTTGGACTATTATAAGGATTTTTTTTTAATACCTTACATAGGATTCTAGATAAATGTCTGCACATAGACTTGTATTGTAGTTATAAACAGCAATTTATAATTGCTTTAATTCCTCTGGTAGATACCAGTGTGTGTATATGGAACTGGATGTATTCAAGGCAGCAGTCTCTCATTGTGTCCTATCATTTTTCTCTTTGCCATGTCAACACTGAATTGGATTTTAAGATGTTATTTCCTCATGTTTAGTGGATAGATGTACATAAGCAGACACCAACCACGTTTCAGTCCCATCAAAGACAGCCAAAACTTGCTTTCAGAGAACTACACACAACAAGAACAAAGCATCACACCTGAAACAGCACATAAAGCATTGCTCACAGAAAAAAAGCAGTAGCAGCAGATGATGTGACCTTCATGGCCAAACCCCCCCAAAAAACATAACACCAGGAAGAGGGAACTTGTATATAAATAAGCACCAGGCCCTGATGCTGGCAACTGACACAGAACTAGAAGCAGCTTGAAAAAAAACCTCAAACCAGCCCACCAATAAGTTAAAGGAGTCATCATCTCATTCTAACTTACACCGGCCTTGGCAGCACCTGTGAAACCTGCGCAATGCTTCATTAGTACAGCAATGTAACTGGAAGCTGTTAAAACTGGTTCCACAATGGCACACTGCTCCTGCCCTACAGGAACTCCCTGCTAGTAGTAGCCTCCTGTTGCTCAAGTCTGTTTAGCACTGGAAAGCAGCTTCTACCGTGCAACGCGGCTTTTTAGCCTTCTACAAAATATGTTATTACTGCAAAGAAAACAGATTGCATCTTGTAAAGTCCCCCATTTTAAATTTCTTCATCATTCAACTTGTTAGCTTATATTTAACAAGGCAGAAATTAGGAGGATTTTAGCAGTCAGGATTCTGTTAGAAACGCATCCATGTCCAATAGTATCACAGTAACAGCAGGTATTCAAGGTGAAATAAGCATGACTCATTTATTCCTGCTACTGATGGCTCCAAAGAAGTTCATCACAAAATTCTGTCCTAAATAATTAAGCTCTGAAATGCACAGTTAAGTTCACAATTTTTAGCTCATTCCCTACACACGTGTCCACCTTTGTAAAGGTTTAAATCAAAAGGCAAATCCATGAACTTTCACCACCCCATTCCTAACCCCTAACATCATAATTTCAACACTAAGAACATCTTAAAATAAGGTCAATCAAGAGTATCAGTTCTCTTTCTGAAAGACAAATTCATGCATCTAGCCTTTGATTATTAATAATCATCAGAATTAGAAAAGCACGTTACCTGTAAGTAATACGGTTAGCCTGAGAATAAGAAGTCATTAGCTAAAAGTAATTTCAGACTAGATATCCCTTGATTAATATGAACAGTTCCTGTCTGTAGTAAAGTATACTCTCTGTTCTGCCAAACAGTGCCTGTCCCTATTTTACAATTCTAGGAGTCTGGGCATCATTAGTTATTATTCTCCTGGTACACAGAATAACTTAATGGAACACTACATATCAAATTAAGAGCAAAATTCTGACAGCATTTATGTGATAGGTCAGAAAGTAAATACATACACTCTGTCCTTCAGCAAGACATCCAGTCTCATCACAAGTTTTTCACACTAACCATTTGAGGACTCAGGATCCCATTGTCATTTTGCATTATAACAGGTTTATGTAGGCATGAATTAACTACAATAGTAAAAGCCAACTCAGAATTAAGCTGGGTGTCACAAATCTAAGCAGCCATGAAACCAGGAACAGGAAATCAAGAGTACTTCAAACAATGTATTAAAACAGGTTGTATTAGCATGGGATCGTATCTACAGATGCATGTACCGCAGTCCTAGAATGCAAAATTAAAACTAGAAAAGGTGGGAACAGACGCTGCCTGCAGCATTCATTCATGTTAGCTGCTTCTTGCAGAACCAATAATCAAAGAGGAAGCACTGCTGAGTAGTTTAGGTCTCACACTTCAAGTACAATCTGAAGCACAAATCCATTTTTATTCACACAGGGTTTTCTTTTTAATGCATATTTCTTCCCATCTTTTCTATTTTCTGCAGAGAGAGGATCTCATTTTAAACAAGTCTTTATCTTTGACAATACCCCTTTTTATGTATCATAGAATTGTTTGGGTTGAAAGGGACCTTAAAGATCATCTGCTTCCAGCCCCCTGGGGTTGGGTAGGAATACCTTCCACTAGATCAGGCTGATCAAAACCTCATCCAACCTGGCCTTGAATATATATATATACACACATGTAACATATATGTCATATATTTATATGACATATATTACATTACTATAGTAAATGACATTTTATATTTTAGAAAAATATAAAATTACTTTATAGTACAGTTATTGTATTACTCTATAAATATATGTGTATATAAAAAAGGGTATTATATGTGTGTGTATATATATATATATGTAGCTATTCGTGCAAACTGAAGTCTGCTACTTTTGTGTTCTGGGTTTTTCTCATTTTAGCCTTACTGTACACACTATACCTTAGAAATATATGGGATGGGGAATAAAGAGAAGCAGCAGACAAAGTTCTATCTCAGTTCAAATAGATCAACCTGAAAATTACCAGTAAGGAACATTACTTTTTAGATCGTAAGATAACATAAGTGCAACATTGTCACCTGCAAATACATGAGGGGGGCATGGGGGGCTGGAAGAAAAAAAAAAAAAAGGAATCTGAAGCCAGTCCTATTCACCTGCATACACAGTTTGATTCCTTCATTCACTTTGTTTTTAGAGCCTTCACGACACCCTCTTTGAACATACCAAATTTTTTCTTTATTATCACCACAATGCACAAATCTGCTTTTAAAGCAATTTATATTGAATTGCTCGTTCCAATTCTTCATTCTAGCAAGTGGATCATATGGAAATGCACTAAGTAGAATATCTGCAATGCAACCAGAAGATCTGATGGTACTGGGAGGGAAAGCATAGAGCCACATTAGCCAGGTAATCCAGTTTTCTCCATGACACAGATTAGGGATGGTAGAGATCTGTCATCACGTGCACTAGAGTCAATCCTTTTGCCAAGGCATGAGTTTTCTCACAACATATTTTAAGCAGATTTTCCCAGTTAGATATAAAAATCTCTAGAAAGGTGAAGTTTATATCATCATGGACTACATTATGAAAATACTTCAAATAAGGAGATAGCGCAGGACATAACAGATTTTAAGATTACCTTTCCTCCCCCTCCTCCCTCCTTAAAATTATTTTGGGCAAAAAGCCACTGGACTAATCACTTAGTTGGCAGCTTTTATATATATATGTATGTATGTATGTGTATGTATCAGTGAGGTCTTTAAAATCTTCCCTTCTGGAAGGAGCACACCGATTTATATAGACAGCAGGATTATGAGAGCAAACTGATTAATGGTCACATTTTTAGCAATAAGCATTTTAGAGGCAGCTTCACTGGAAAAGAATTTGCTTTTGAGGTTCAGGAACTGAATAATAGGTGGCAAGTTGGTGCACTCCAGAGCTATATTTTGGGGTTTTATGTGATGCAGAAAAATCACCATATAAAAATGTTTATTGGTTCTCAGAGCAGTATTAATGCAACTTGCTACCATGAAAATGTGGGGAGGTAAAACTCCTCTATATTTACACTTCCCTTGCTTTCTGACAGACTGTGTAGCACTTCCCCCCAACTTCTTAAAATAAACCAAACAGCCAATTTGACATCACTTGCACCAACACAGGTCTCGATTCAAACACTCACAATAAGGGCATCCCTGTTCCTGGTCACGGTCTCTTGGTTTCAAAAGTGTTTCTGAAGATAAACTAAGCACCGGGTTTTCAGACCACCTCTCTTCACTCTGGATCTCCCTCAGTCACGGCAGTGCCTGTCTCGATGCCCCCTATGCGCTATGAGGGCTTTCTCTTCAGAGACTCCCTGCTGCCATCAGACCGAAGAACAACTCCCCCCTTTCCCCCCCGCCCTTTCTTTTTCCCCTCTTTTTTTTTTTTCCCCCCCTCCTTTTTTTCTTCCCCTCCCGCCCCGCGCCACTAGACAAAGCAGCAAGTGGGGAGACGCCAGCTGCACACTTCAGTACCTCACAGTACCTCACGGGCGTGCGTTGCAGGGCGCGCGCGCTGCCCGCCGGCGCGAACCGGTTGCAGCCAGCCCTGAGGCAAACGGGAGCCCAGCCCAGCCCGCGCTGCCGGGGCGGCGCCGAGGGATCTGCGGCCGCCGCGAGGGGGCCCCTGAGGAGCCTGCAGCCGCTCTGACCGGCGTCGTGAGGAAACCGCTGCCGGCACCCAGCGGCCTCCCAGGTCTCCCCAAAAGTAAGGGCGGTTTGGGCCTCCCCCACACTTCCCACAGCGGCTGTACTAGTCAGGGGGTTGTGTTGATTGGCAATAAGTTAATTCAAGTGAAATTCCCCTGCTTTGGTCTGATTTACACTCGACACCATAGCCACATGCAAACATCCAGTTTAAAGGGTTTAATCTCTGAGAGGAGGTGGGATCGTGTGTCTCTCCAATCTCCGTGTGGGGACATCAGAAATAAAAGGGCTTTTATTTCAACTAGTTGAAAACTAGAAGTTTAAAAAAAACACACAGAAGCAGATTTTGCACCTTATGTTGTACAAGCATATACTACGCTGCTCAGAAGAAACGCCTACAGAATACCATGGTTTTCTGCTATTTAACACAAGGCTGCTAAGCATTATGAAGTTACAGCTAAGATTCATTATTTCCCCTAGAAACATCAAAAAATTTCAAAAGGAGCTGAAAACAGAAAGATGTAAGAAAAAAAAAAAGTCTCCCTTACCAGGCAGGAAATTGGGTAAGTCTTTTTAACTTCTCTTTCTCCAAGTTAAACACGGTTTCAAGTTGTACTTGCCTCAAATACTTCAGTGTTCAATGCTGTAAATAAGTACATAGGGAAGACAGTAACATTGTATTTAACAACTTTGATGAAGGGAAAAAGAACAAGGACCTACACAAGTAACTCACTGCAAGGAAAGATGACAATAATATCTTCACACATATCTCTGTGTACAATCCATTTTCTGTAATGAAAGGATTTCATCTTACTTAATACCCATTCCAGTTAGTCAGACAGGCAGTCTGAAAAACATCTTCACTTACATTGATATTCCTCTAAAGAAAAAAAAAAATACCTGACATTTTAACAGAGATGAACAAAGCAATATTATTAGTTCAGGTCACAGCCCACAACAGCCAAGTCTCTATTGGAAGTATCACAAGGCATTACATGGTAAACAGTGGTGGTATTTTCACAATATTTGCCATCAGCCATTAAGTTCTTTTATTTTACGGAGTTAATATCCAATTACTCTCTTTTGTCATAACTCTGAAAACCTTAAAACCAGCTTTAGATGAATCTAGATAAACCCGCATTTACCTAAAAGTTAACACAAACAGAAAAGGCCAAGAATAGCTCTCTCCAGTCATTGAATAACCTATTTGAATTACTAAGAAACTTGCTACTTTTATCACTAAAGTTTATCATAATTCCTCCCCCGCCCTTTTCCTCTATATATTGGGGAAAAGAAAGAAAGGCCAGAGAGCTATAGAAAAGTTAAAATGGAAGGAAGTAAGTGAGAGATGTCAAAGTTATTGCAACAGAATACCAGAACAGGAGATCCAATTTAGCAACAAGTACACACAAGATGAGCCAACATACACCAAGGAACATGTAAAGCAAGTGTGGTTGAGCTATGTACCTTGAAGGATCCCAGCTCTCTCCACTGTGATTCTCCTTTACTAGGCTATCTTCTCGCTAATTGCATTTAAGCATGTCTTTTCTAGTTAGAGACAACAAATCCAGTAGACAAACACAAACTTCTTGCTACAAACTGAAAAAAAAAAAAGTCAGAGTAAGTTTGTAAAATTACTTATATACAAAAAAATATGAAAGTTTGAGCCTACATTAGAGTGTTGTTTCTGTTTCTTGCTTTTTTCCTTTAATAACTCAAATTAACACTTCCAGACGGCCTGTCAGCAGAACTATGTTGGCTAGTAATTATAATTCTATATAAAGGTCAAGTAATAAAGCGGCAGTGGGCTTTTTCTCTTTTTAAGAAGAAAATACTGCATTTATATTTTTGAACTGCTGCCAAAGAGTATCGAATCAGAAGGTATTGTCTTGTCCTTCTGTCCTTCACATAAAACAACATAAAAGAGCCAAAAAACTGTAATAACACCACAGATAGGAAATCCCCAGCAGGACTAGAGGCAGAACTGCTCTGTAGGATCACTCCCATGTTCGGTACCTCAGGGGCACGTGTAATGTCACCAGAGCATATCCAGAAATCCCTAGCAAATCTAAAGGCTCAGAGGCACTATGCAGCCTGTACACATTAGATTAGATTTACATCAGAGATCACACTGTGTCTTGCGAACAGCTTGGAGCAGGAAGTGCAAAGCCATTCTTCAGGTCAGTGTCCTGCACCAAGTCTTTGTGTCACGAGCATTCCTGAGCCTCTGGTTACAGGGCTCCAGAAGGCCAAGCAAAAACCAGTTGATATGGTATTACCTGATGAAATGGGACAGTTTTCATGTGGTTTTGTGGTTTGATCTTTTTGTTGGTTTTGTTTTGGGGTTTTTTTTTGTTTTTGAAATGTCCCCCCCCCACCCCGCAATTCATAGGCTGAAGTTTTAGTATGGAAGGGCCGAGAAGGAGAGTACAGGCAACAAAACAACAGGAAGAGACACAAGGAGAGAAGTATTGTTTGTTGGCAAGTAAAGTTTGGATGCTGATGGGTGTACATGTGAAGAACTATGCTGACCCGAGAGCTTCTAATATTACTGATTCTGAATAAAAAAAAAAAATGGATGCCCTTTTCCAGAAATATGTCCATCAATGAAAAGTTTGCATGACTAAGAATTCAGTGAAAATGGGAAAGAGCTTCAGGGTTTGCCACTTTCACTCAGTACAACGTCAAAAACATTAGTGTAGATCAAAGAGTGCTTTGTGCTAGGCCTTTTGTTTAAAATCCAGCTATGCTGTAGAGTCAACACATGCTCCATCAGCTTATATCAATATACATCATGGCTCTGTACTACACATTACCATTTCTATGAATATTGTAGCTCAGTAGGGACCTGTGTAGTTTGATTTACAAAACGGTAATCTACGTGTCACAGTCCTTTTAGTCAGTAAAGCTCCAACTTCGGAAGCATACTATATCTTTCCTATTGCTAACTCCCAGATACACAGCAAGTTACTGGAGTCCAGCGACTTTGCATCCATCAGCTGAACTACAACAACTGACTGTGCTCCTCAGCCAATGTTCAGTAACCTATTACACAAAGGAACTGGCACATAGATTTTGAGTACACAAAGAACTACTTCACAGCCTGTTCCAGGACAGCTGTATTATTTGTTCTCATAATTTTCTGAAAGGTGATATCAAACAAAGAGAAAAATTATCTTTTCAACAGTACAAGTCTCATTGCAGAAGAGGGCTAATGTTTTGATAAATATTTCTTATTATTACCACAAGTTTTTAATGGTTTGGGATGGCACAAGTGGGCACACATACACCAGAACTAGTTGGAAGCAAAGGTCCCAGAGCCAAACTCTTGCTATTAACAGCCAAATTCAATGAATTCCTAATCTTTAGGCTTAGGAATCCACAGTTTCCAGACTTTATTTTTCCTCCCCATGGAAAAACATAACTGTGACCGTGGTTTGTTCATTCACAATTTTGGCTTGAGCTTTGTAGTTATTTATGACTATGCCATAGAACTTGCTCATTAAAACTTCACTGAAAGTCAAACAGACAGTTCCACATTAGACTGCTTTCCAAATGTGAATCTGTTTACTCCGTTCCAATGCCAGCCTGTGTACTACTAGCCCTCAAGGAACATGAGGCTGGTAAGACCAAGGAAATCTTTAAGTGTGAAAGTTTTCTCTAAACTTTTATTCCCAGAAATCTAGTGTTGACTGTTTCAGGTGCAAATGCACCAAAACTTAGCAGAGGTCACAAAGCTGATCCATTACCCTGAAAGCTTCAGTCTTCAGGCTTGCTTCTGTTGCTACCTGTGATGTGTGGGCTGTGGAGCAGTCCACCTCCTATTTACAAGAGTAGCCAAGTAAAGTCCAAATCTCTCCTGAAAGCTCACTTCACTATTAAAATGCCAGCATTTTTCCATCTGTCATCTCTAGAGATATTTACATGTTTAAGAGTTCCATACATTTCCATTTTTTCATTATCAGCCTCAGAAAACTCTGCTCATCTGCAAATACCCATCATCTCCCAATATTGCCAATGCAACTAAAGCCAATAATTAGCCTCAGCAAGAAAACAGACACATACCTAACCCCTCATGGGGACAGAGTGTATATTCCACCTGAAAATATGGCTTTCATTATTTTCAGAGTGCCTAAGCTATCAACAAGCTAACATTTACCTCAGCTGGATCCAAAGAACCACCTGTGCCAATTACACTTATGTCATACCAGTAAATACCTGAGGGCCAGGCATTCCAGATAACTTGCTAGATATTGCCAATACCCATCTACTGATGTGCCAGCACCTTGTCATCCAAGAGAAAGGATCTGCCATCTGAGCAAGTCAGGAAGGCTGCCTGCTCCACCAGCAGTAGACTTCATGTACTAGTTTTTCTTTAGATACACATACCTGGACAAAACTCAGCACAGAGGTTTCAGGGCAAGAGCTCTTGAGCTCTCTCCATCAGGGCTCAGGTGAAAGAATAGGATTCCTGATGCCACATACCATCTATACCACGACTTGGCTGTCACATAGGTAACTTGAAGCTTGTGTACAGGGGCCAGATGTGGTAGCTACTGTCAATAGAGACCTCGGTGAAAAACTGTCCCCAAAAGCAGAATCAATACTTGTACAGCGGTCCCCAAAACCAAAGTGTTTTTATTTGAAGATGGAGAACTGTGACCAGCAACATACTGTGAAGAAAAAAAGTTACATCCTTAAATTGGAAGAAAAAATTTAAATTACTGCAGTGGTAAATGTAGATCAGTTCTGAGGTCCAGCCACCTAATTGTCCATTAAGATATCAAAAAACAGATTCTTCTTCTAATGTAATAGTCTTCTAAAAGAGAACCCAAGAAAATGCTAAGCATTACTCATGATGGAACTACAGGACAGAGCTTTCGACTCATGACTCATCCAATAAAAGTGAAAGCAGTTCATAAGAGATTCTGAGAAGTTTCAAAGCACAAGATAAATTTACCTTTAAAAAAAACCATTTCAGCTAGAAATGGGGGGGGGTGGGCGGGAGCGAATCAGTTACAGGAAACATAGTGCAATAGTTACAGCTAGGGAATGAGAATAAGGAAAACATTCTGCTTTCCACAACAAGGTTTGTCACCAACTTCTTCCCCGCTACACAGCAAGTTACTTAACCTTTCCATATTTTGAGGTAATGGTATATCAAATTCTCCTACTCTCTTCAGTGCAGCAACAGATTACATTTGCAATAATGTTGGGGGTTGTTTACTTGCATTCCTTGAACATCAAGTTGGTTTTAAGATATCTGCCCAAATCCAATTCCAAGAATTGAAGAGTTCATACATGTGAGAGTGGAATGCCTAGTGCACAAAAGTGTGTTGTTTCTTTTTTTTAAAAAAAGTGAAATGGTTGACCACTGAGAGGAGATGACTAAGAGGGGAATAAACACAGAAAAATAGGTTAGGAACCTTTAACATCCTGGAACCCCTAAAAGATTATAAAGAATAAAACAGAGCAAAGTCAAAACTCAGAAGGAAAATGCTGTTTTGTAAAACGTGCCATTTGTTCCCACAAAGTCACTGTGACTCAGGAGCTGGTATCACATAGTCACCAAAGAGTTAAGGTTGAAGGGACCTCAGTAAACTTCAAAAAGGAACATTCTTATGGTTAATACAAACTACCGAAGTTAAAATTAATTAAAATTTTAAAATCAAGTCTCATACTTCAAGACAGCTGCTACCTGTATTGCATCCTCCTCTTGGAATGTCACTGAAAGTTTGGCATCTGATTTTAACTGAACACCAGCCTTTTCCAGGATGACAGCAAACAGAATGGAAGAACTAGATGGGACCAGGGGTTGTCAATAAGACATACATGTAGAAACACCCAACAACCCTGCCACTGACTTCAGTGGTGAAATAAGCAAAAAATGTATTGTAAGTTTATGAGTCAAGGTTGACTGGGACCTTTTTAAAATTACATATACAAAATACCAACTTTTGCAGATAATTATCAGGTCACATACCCATAAAAGTCAAGAAAAGCTATTTTATTACCTGCTTATCTTACTTATTTATGGAATAGAGCCAATATTAGTCAGCACAAGTAGCTGCTTGCAAGCAAGAAGGCTTCAATCAGTAAGAAGTGAAGGTAATTAAAACAAGGGAAATCCAGAACACAGTTATACCTACCAATCATGTCATCTAAATTGTACTATTTTATTCATTAAAAATAAAGCTCTGAAACAAAGATGCTATATTTTGTGCAAGTTCTTGATTACCTTTCTGCCGAGGGAGCATGTAATTTACAAGAAAGAGGACTTAAAGCTTTAAGTGCCTCTGACTTAATTCAGCATGCTGTATTGATGGTCCCATTTAGATGATTCCATTTTAGGCCCCTCTAACGCATTAAAGGCATGACTTACTCACATCCATTTGGCTAATGATCCCCTACTGCTCTAAAGTAAATGACAGCTATTTACAGTAAATTATTCAATTAGATAGAGGGAAGTGCAGTATTCATTTTATATTGTTTGACATGGCAAAACAGAAGTGTGCAAGAAGGCAGGTGGGGCATTTTAATCTTTCAGAATCAACTGTTTAATCCACAGCAAGAGAATAAATATACTCCACAATACTTGTCAGCATCAGATTCTTATTGTAAACATTCTGAGACTGAAGTGTTGCAACTCCAGATAATACTTCTGAAGTGGGCAGAATTCTAAGTCATCATACAATGCAAGGAATGCTAGTAACCAGCATCTTACAGAACTGCGCACACAGTTACTTCTTTTTTTAAACACGCTAGCAGGAGACTGAATTTCCATTTTAAAAAAATATTAGGCATGAGCAATTCTGAATACCAGTTATTTGTAATGGAATTTATACTACAAAGTGCCTACCTCATTGTCAGAAATGGGACTGAATCTCTCAAGACACTTGGATAGTGGGTATTTTTAATTCACAAAATCCCAGGAAAGGACAGCTCAGCTGCCCTCACAAATTGAGAGGGATTCAGAAAAAAAGAAAAAAAAAAAAATCAAATAAAGGACAAGCTACAGAAGTGCAGATTTGGGCTAAAACACAGCCTGAAAGAAGGGAGTACGATCACACTGCAATAACTCAAAAATAGTCTTAGATTTGAAGACCTTTTCACGCATTCTTCTATTCTTTTCCAGGTGCTGAAGGGTGTGCTTTCATGCATGAGCACATGCACATGTTACAATCCCCACTTCATACATGCTAGTGTGGCCACCACACCTGAAAAAGGCTGAAACTATGGCTTTGATGTCCCCTATCAAACCCCTGCCTCCTGAAGGGAGGAACAAAGGAAAAGCTCTCCTCATTATGGGTACAAGCACAAAGTCCAAGGTGCAGGTAAGGCCACTGCACATCCTAAGCCCGTCAGTGACCATGCTTTGCACCATTCTCAGGCCTCCTAGCATTTAATACACAGAAGAGGAAAGAAGAGGCAATTTGCCTGAGTCCTCCTGGCTAGCCCTGCTTGTGGAGAATTTCTCTTTTCCACAAGCCCAGAGTGTCTCAGAATAAGTGCCGAGCACCCCAAATAGAAGAACACTTCCCTCTGGCTAACCTGCCAATGCATTTAATTTTCTGCAGGCAGAGGGCCAAGTTCAGCAAGCACAGCTCCCACTAAGTTTAATGGGAGGTTGCTCTTGCCTATGCCAGCAAGCAAAGTTTGCCCAGGCACTGCAAGCAACATACTACAGAAAATACAACTGTAGCCAGCATCTGTATTCAAAGGATACATTTGAATGGACTACTATTTTTTTCCTCAGTGGTTCAGTTCTAAAGCTGCTGGCACAATGAAACGCTTCCCACTCTTGGTATGTACTCACTCACTTCCGTGAGCAAGAATTCCAGATGGCCGTTTGTAATGATGACTTTAATCAAAAGACCAGCTTACCACGACTAGCCTAGTAGACTATTATGTCTATATACCCAAAAGCGCTAGCTAGTTTGTTCAGAAGGCCTCCTACACACATGGCTACTGAATTCCTAAGGAAGGCCTGCATTTCAATGGCTCCAGAGCCTACTTTCTGCAATTCAATACTTGCTTATTTTGCTAGCTACCATCCCCCTCTTATGAAAGATTTATCTTATTTTAATTTCTAGCTCCACCAGAACCAAATAGATTAAGCAGATTTTAGTCTAGATTCTCAGTGGCTCTGAGCTACTGAGGCTGTGCCAATTTTTACTAGGCAAAGATTACTCCATTATTATTTGCAGAAACTCAGAAATCCCCTTCCTTTGAAATACCTTTTAGAGGCTATAGTAATACAAGTAATAGCAGTAACAATTCTAAACCTTAGCAAGCAATACCCTGATCTTTCAGTCTCTAGTGGCTATCTCTGCTTGACCTACACTACTTCATACAATGTCTTCCTTGTCCACCCTCCTGCTCTCAGACTAAACATACTTATATCTGCTGACATTCCTTCTGGTGCACAAGAGGCTTGGATGTACATTTGTTAAACATGCAATGATTCTCTGAAATGTTCCACAGTTAATTTCCAGTGAAAAATTATCTGCCTGAAAGGCACTGAGTCAAATCAGATTGCAAGCCAATCCTTCATCTAGTAAGGAGTTAAGAATAGTGAAAACACTTAGCATGGCACTTGAAATCACCCAGGAAGCCCAAACTGTAAAAAAACCAAAACAAAACCACCACAAAAACACACACACAAAACCAAAAACCAAAAGACAAACAAAAAAACAACCCCAAACAATCACAAGATTGTTCTCTACACCAAATAAATTTATATTTTTCGAGTTCTGAAATCACCCACCCAGCCAAACAGGAAAGTTCAGAGCAACTGAGACATTAAAGGTACATTACACATCATAGCTATACTGAGCAGTACTGAAAATGAAATATTGAGTATGCAAAATAGTTTATATATTTCTGAACAGTTGTTCAGAATAGGCTGCTTGGAGTGGTAAAAGTTAGAAGACACTGAAGTGGAGGAGGCAGGAGCAATCAATATTGTACTTCACAGTTTCCCTTAAGCTCTTCACAGAGAAGTCCTTCCTTCCCCAATGCCAGGCTGTGATGGGTGCATTAGCTGCCCACATAGCTGGTGGGAGCACAGCTCAGTGGGCCACTCACACCAGCGGAGATGGCACAGCCAAGCTGGCCTAAGAAGATGGCCAATACTGTTGCCAAGAAAATATAAGAGCAACTATCGGAAGGAATGACTTAACCTACGATGAAGCACTTGACATCATCTCCTTTCAGATGGTACAAATAGGAATGCTGAGGCCCAGGGACTCAAGCTCCTATGTCCCCATCCCCATTTACTGCCAAACCCTTCTGTCCCAAGCAAAAGCCCTGTCCTTATTGTGCACAAGTTTCTCCAAAGCAAGGACATTAACTACATTAACAAATCCAAATGGACTTGATTTACAAATATTATTTACAAAACACCCAAACATCCCTCAGAGAGGGCAGACCACAGTAATATGATACCAAAACTCAGTACAATTTCCCTCCACCTTATGCAGGTGCACTGCGTTTTTCATTTGTGTTACAATTAACAGACATTACAGGTCAGGCGGACACATCAGCTAGAAAATGGCGCGATGATTAGGTAGCAGGCCTGCTCATATAACATCAAGCTTTGCTTAGTTTTGAGGCTTTTTTCCTCCCCTCAAAAGCTTTGACATTGTTTTCTAGCTATGGTAATATTTTGATAAAAGAACAGGCAACATTTCCACATAAGGTATTGAGTGTGCCATCCTATAATGCCCCCTCTTCCTAATCTCATAATTCATACATGTTAAGATTTTTTGAAAAAATTATACAGAGTACTTTAATAGAACTGACCACAAGATAGAATGATTCCCTGAGACTTTCCAGGTCTCCCACAATGTCAGCAGCTGTTTAATACATCTCTGTAGAAGTGGAAGTCCAGATTTTTTTGTGTTTTTTTTTCACATTTTCTTTCCTAGAAGCCAGAAGTCCCCTTATTCTCAAGTCCTGTGAATGCTCTCTTAAGTCATATACTTAGGAGCTAGAAACGGGAGGAGAGAAGCAAGAGCACTTAAACACACAAAATATGTAAGAAAATAGATGCGAAAGAAAAATCTGCTCTAGGGAAGCACTTAAATTGAAAAGGACTGTGACCTGGTCTGAAAAGTAAGCAAAGATGCACCATGAAGAAGTCTTACTGCATCCTATGCTTCTAGCTTAGCACACCACTTTGTGTTGGAAATAGTAATTCCCTGGCACGAGGCAATGCTCCAGCAATGATGAAAGCACATTTCAGGCACAGTACTGTGTTAAATTCTAATCATGCATCCTTCAACCAGACAATCCATGTTGGCTAAATTTTTCTTTTGCAAATCAACATAATTTGGCTCTTTCTAAATTCATCTTTCTTTTCCTTCATTTAATGATTTCTCCAGAAATGCTTAAAATTGAGGACATTTTGAGAACTAAGTTACAAAATCTGGCATATGAAGAAGACCCAAATTCCTATAAATAGATGAATATCCCATTTTCTGGAATTCTAATCAGCTTCTGCTTTTTATTTCATCCCTATTAGATGGCAATCTCCAGAGCATTTTTATGACTGCTGAATATTCATTCCTGCTTTTTCCTTTAAAGGAAACCTATTGATTGACTGATTTTGTAACTCAAAGTGCAGGTCCCACGAGGAAAAAAATAAAGTGGACATAAAAGTACCAAAGTTTATACCTTATAAGGTAGAAGGATAAACAGGATTTCAACAGTAAACCTCTTTCTACTTGAGAGACGGGTATAAAGCTCTGCACCTCACAGACTCCACATTGGTGTCTAACAGTGCTGTGCAGCACAGCTATATTTTAACATTTCTAGAGAAATACAGCTCCAACTTAGTATCTACCTCACATTCACAGATTATCTGCATTTTCTCAGGATGAAAAATAATAATACCATGTTTATATTAAATTGCTACTGTAACTAAGGGCTAGCAAGAAGGTCTCTTTGTTGGTTAGCATGGGCACTTTGAGAAAGCAGGGAGGATGGAACCCTGCATATAACAACACTCCTCAGTCTCCTGGTTTTTTGTCTCCCACTTCGTTGCACACAATTGCTCCTCTGACTTCTTCCAGCTGTCAGACCCCTCTTGAGCGCTGTAATGGGACTGGCAAGGGCAGCATCCGGTGTGTGTCTGCCCAGACACCACAGCAGCCATGTCGGGAGGCGAGTAGTACTGAGTCACAGCTGAAGGCAGCGCTGGGAGTCCTGTCCCACACACAAATGTCAAAGTATATACTCACCTTCTCAGTTATGAGTCCAAGAAAATGCAAAATCAAACCAGATTTTCTTTTGTTCATAGCTATGTTCCTACAAGTACCTTATACAAAAAGTAAGGCAGGAAAAGCTGCCACACAACACACACCTAAAGTAATCTTACTTCAGCCACACTTTGGCAGAAAGCCTAGGCAGCAACAAGATTTTTCCCTTTAGCTAGCAAACAGATCCCATTTCCCTTTTTTCCAGGGCCCACATCCGTATGTTCAACTATAGTTTTGGTATCAGCATTTAGTTTCATATGGTTACCATTTCTAAGGAAACCACTTCCTCAGTATAGACACAGTTAGTATATTTTCTTATTTATATGTTATTCTGGATTTGGCAGAATACTTCCAGAGTGTGGGAGAGGGGAGAAGAGAGACTGCATGGGATAGAAATCAAACCTAGAAAATCAAAGATAACTTTATTCCTTAAGACATGGTAGATCAAATACAAATCACTACAAAAACAGTTTCAAGCTCACTTTCTGCCTTTCTTTTCACAGTACAGCTATCACAACTGTTCAGATCTTTTCTGGTGAAATTACATATAAATGCATTTATAAATACATGCAAGCATTGCATGAGGAGGGACTAAAACAGCCAGATCACCATCTTTACTGCTATTTGTCTAGGTGCATCTAGCTCTGCTTTCCCAGGGAACACAGCGCCCTGGAGATATCAGAGACTTTGCTCACTTGCAGTCTCTTGGATATCACACACAATCACAGTGTTGGTAGAAAACTCAAAGCATTTATGCAAGTGCAATCTCTAGCACATCTACACCTTGATGTAGTACATCATAGCGGCTAGCTAACAGAAGCAGCAAAGGCAACCAAAGTCTCCAGCACAGGTTGGGTATTATTCTATCTTCATTTTCTTTTTGTTGTAAACAGAAACAAAAACTAAAGCGTACTCCAACAGGCAAGGAATAAGTTTGTCATTTCAATACCAAGTTTTGAAACAGTAGTTCCAGAACCAAGTATCCATAAACCCTTTAGGCTCCAAGACTGGCATTAAATACCATGGCTTTTAAAAAAAATAAAACCCCAGTCCTCAGCTTGCCCTGGTATTAGTGGCTGCCAGGAGCAAGCTTTTGCTTACTCTAGCAGTTTACAGGTCAATGCATTGAACTGATACTGGCAAAGACACAAGTCCAAGAGACACAAGAGCACAAGTTTCAGTCTGACACTGCTGTTGCATGGATTGACATCAACCATTGCAGCTGCTTGCTCCATCACACGATATCAGAATGGTTCTTTTAAACACATAATAAATATTGTCTTGAATAAACAACCAGCCACTCGTCCTGACACATCTCACCTGGCCTGGAACAAACAAGAGTCAGAAAAATGAAATACCAAAAGGTCAGTCCACTATTAGTACAATCGATGCTTTCAGACTCACATTTGGGCTGAAAAATGCATGTTTAAATCCTATATGCAGTGTATGCCTGACAGTGTAATTTCTTTATATGAAGAAAGTTGACATTAGCAAATTAGTTTGATCCTGACCTTTGAGAACAAGTTGTCCTACTTTTAATTCTTCCTGTGCTTGAATCTGACCAGGTTTGCTTTCCCAACTGCAATGTTATTGCATATATATTTTCTACCTCTTCAATCTGTTGGTGGTACTCCAGCTGTCTTCTGAGGACAGCTAATGATCAACAGCCTATTAGATTCTGGTGAACAAGTTTTCAAATATTTTTTTTCTCCAAATAAAAGTAGATCTCATGAAGCAGATCCTGGGGAACAAAATCTCTCAATGAATCAGATCAGATTCAAGGGATCAGGTTTTCAAATAAAGAATCATAACAAGAAGACCCAGAAATCTTTTCTAAATTTAATGAACACTGATTTTCTGGGTCAAATATATGGATGACAAAGCACACCTGACATGAATTTGAAAATTACTTTTCTGAAGCTAAATATAATGTTGTAATATAGATTCATTAGGAATGTAATCTATGGTGAATCAACAGCTTTTCTCTTATTGGAGGGCAGCATGGGTGCCAACAAGAGATGGTGGTCATGGAGCAGTGCCAGGTTACACCAGCTGAAAATATGGCTTACTCCCCTTGCCACAGAGAGCTAGAATCTAAGAATACTAAGCTATGGCCCAGGTTTATTAAAGTGCATCTCCAACTATTGTATTCTCTCCAAAATCTTTAGACTTTGTCCTGAAGTACACAATGAACTAGAATTCAGCTCATGTAACACAACAAACTATCCCTGGGGAAACACAGCATCTCTGGGTACCACTTCCCTCACAGAAAACTCAGTGTAAATGCTATGCTTCCTTTCACCCCCATACACTGGTCTTACCTTGCAGCATAGGACCAGTAAGTAGAAATGAAAAGCTGCTTTTCTGTAGGATCAGAGCACAATCTGAAACTGTATGATTCAGAAAGTCCTCTTCAGGATATAATTCAAATTTTGTAAACATTAAGAGTTTATCAGCACCAAGCTGGTTAATAAAATCATTTGTGTTGTCACTATTAATTAGGTTATATGAAGAATTTAAATGAAAATAATTTGAAAAGACATTACATGAAGCAGAAAAACATTTAGCTCCTCTTCCAAAAGTTTTGCAACTTTATCCACAATTTTTAGGAACTATTTCCTGTGAGCTGCATACTAGAAAGGATTTTGATGACAAAAAAATATCCCATTAATAAATCAATTGACATTTCATGATTAGTAAAACATCATATTAATTACTGTCTTCATTAAAATAGTCAGACTTACAGGAAACAAAACAAAACAGATATCCTTATGTTATGAACAAAGGTAACATTCATTGCCAGTCAAAGACTGAGATTTTTGGTTCCAGTGTTCACCTCATCTTGTAACAGTTAGAAGCATGTTTAAGTCCATGAAGTTTAAAATTAATCAGATGACCCAAACAATGAATAAGAAGAAATCTTTCCCTTTAAAAGCATTAACTGTTCCTTCATATTATGTGGCACAAACAACATTGAAGCTTAAAAGTAGTTTTCAAAACTATAAATCAACAACAAAGAAGTCAACATACTAATGCAATATAGATGTAAAGTTCAGTTTGTTTTTCACAGCATAGTAGCACAGCTTAGTACTTAGAGATGGCATTTACTTTTCTGTCTTTTAATCCATCCTAATAAAGAAGCAGACATTTACCCTACAAGCCACTTTTTCAAGCCATCTATAGGCCTTCTGGGTGGATTTCTGCCCACTGCAGGCTTGCAGAGTAGAGAACAGGAAAGTATTAAATGCTTTAGCCCTACATGGGCACATCACACCTCTACTGTATTAAGTGCAGACAATTTTTGTAAAAGAAAAAACCAAAACCTACATATTTGCCCAATAGATTTCTACATCATCCACATGCTCCCTTTTCAGTAACTTTAACAGATATGAACTAGCAGAGCTAAGTTCAAAGAATTGCTCCAAGAAACATTTACAATCATAGAATTAATAGCTTACCAGGAAGGGGATGGATGGTGCATGGCTCTACTTAAAACTGTAAAATACAGTTCTTGTGAACACTAGCCTACCTACCAGTTTGGACACCACTGGAATATCAGATATTATTAAACTGAAGCCTGGCCAGCAGCTGACATAATGCTGAAAGTAGACTCAATTCCCTTTACTTCCACTGGAGCAAGGAAAGAAAGCTGAGATCACATTTTGTTACCAAAATGGAATTTTTAGAAGAGAAATGGAGGGGCCAATTCAGCCCTTTTGAAAAAGCTATGCAACCTCAAAATAATAGTCAGGGCTGTGATGTGATTGAAGCAACTAGTATCACATTTTGGGGGCCAACTTACTAGGTATGCCTTTGTAATTACAAGTTTACATCCATCCAGCTGGATGAACAGCAGTAATGGTGCTCATTTCCAGAAGATGAGCATTTAATTGTTAAAAATATTTTTTTAAAGTTAAAATTCTTTCTGAAATCATATCCTCTTTGGTTTCTTTCTTGGCCCAGTTTTCAGTACTGGAAACTGCCAAAGTCCATCTATCTTGAACAGGCTCTTTAGCTGGGAAGGCAGAGCACCTAAAGCTGGAACAAGACCCTTCTGCCTGAATATTTTCCCTCTGCACTGAAAAAATGCTGCATTATCTCTCCCTTCAGGTAAAAGGGGACACTCATTAAATGTGCAGAAATCTGTTTTAGAACAGGAAACCTGCAAGCTAGAACTGCACAAACTGAGCAAGTACAGTCCTGCTTCAGCTGCCTGCATCATAGCTCTCCCAGCCTTGGTTCAGCTTGCTTCTCATCAGCCAGAAGGAACGTTATGTTGTTCTATGCTGAAAACTCATTTGATGGTTATTAGCATTTAATCCAGTTAGTTTATGCTAACAACCAACACCTTTTGAAAAATTCATTGTATACAGTATTTGCCATCCAGCCTCCCAATGCCTTCTTCAATAATATATAAAAACAGCATGAAGAAACTTTACAAAAGAGAAAGGTATCATCACCAAAGAGACACAGAGGGGTATGTAATGCAATCATGAAACATAAGCAGAATCAAGCTCAACAGCACTCATTTTCTAGTATAACTAATACATCATTGATGATGGTTTGCTGTTAGCTCTGTGTTCTTACCTCACATCTTGTTTCAAAGGAAAAGCATAAGCTCAGCTGTTGCTAGATCTACTTTATCTTTGGCTTGATGCTAAGTGCAAATATACCTCTCAAACTCACCTCTTTTATGCAGGCCAGAATTCAGATTCCTTCTCTGCGATGACTTCTTTGACAAGACTGCAATTCTCTATGGACAGCCTCAAAGCTCTGGAAAAGGAGTATTTTCTGTTAGTTCTAGTTTTGTAGGTTTTGTTCATTGTTTCGCACACCCCCACCCCCCAAGTCCTTTAAACTTGTTTGCATATCTAATAGCAAGAGAATGTAGAATCTTGAATATAAAAAAAGTAAACTATTTCAAGCAGCAAGAACAACCAACAGGGGAATAACATACCTATGTTATATAATTTAAGGAAAAGCTGCAAATACACCACTTAGCATGCAGAGAAATCCAAGGTTTCAGTCCTGCCAGGATCCCAATCCAGCCAAGTACTTAAGGATGTTCATAGGAACCAAAATGAAAAGCCTCATATGTTTAAAACCTGACACCTGCTTAAGTGCTTTGCTACATTAGGGCCAGTAGCCTCAGCACTTCTCAGCTAAGCTGCTTTTGAATCTTCACTGAAATTCCTTCCATCGTCCTTCGGCACTTGCCTTTAACCTCTCCAAACACCCTGTGGTTTGGATCAGGGGCCATCTGAGGCTTGCCTCAGCACAGCTGCTGTTTCTCCATGAAAGTGTACATAGTAAAAGCAGTTTCTAAGCCTTTGACACAGCCCTTGAAATGAAAGGGAAACCTGGTACAGAAACTTTAAGAACAATACTGAAAAGAACATGCCCTCATGCAGTTGCTTAGATCCAAAACAATTTTTTTAATGCCTCGTAGGGAATGGCTGCATACCACACCTACCTTAAGGGCTATTTGGAAACAGCTGCTCTTGGTAGTTCATTTGGAAGTGACACACTTTTCCAGACAGACATGGTTTTCTGGTTAGAGCACCAGTCCGATTCTGTCCCTGGTTCTTGTGCAGCCCAGTGAGTCACCTACACCCTGATTCAGCAAAATGCATGCCTAGCCAAGAAGATACAGAGCATATGCTTAAGGCCAGTTTATTAAAATTTGAGCATGTTTGTCAAATAAAGCAAGTTTCTGCTTTGTTGGACTAAAGTCTCATGTTCTACAAAATATATAATTACAGCAGAGGGCTATTCTTCCCTTTAACTTGCCTTTCCATCCTGCCTATTTAGTTGATAAGCTATATGAAGTAAAACTTCCTTGGATTGCACCTTCATATTTAGCACAGCGGAATGGTTTTTCAGTACAGGTTTCTCAGTGCTTTTTTGTGGTCCACCTTCATGCTGAGTGTACACATTAGGCTCAGTAGTGCTTAGTTATGAAGTACTACCTTAAGGGGGTTTGTTTCTTGGAAGGGGGTTCGTTTCTTGGAGTTTGGGTGTTTGGTTGGTTGATTTTTGTTGTGGGTGGGGTTTTGGGGGGTTTGGTTGTTTGGGGGTTTTTTTGAGTGGGGGGTAAGGGGGGCTGTTAAATAGAAAAGTCAAGAACAAAACTACAGCATCTGAATGTTTTGCTTTCCCCCAAGCTCCAAGAAGGAAATAACTGTAGTGTGTGATCTAGTAAGGTGCTGAACAGGTGCAGAAATCTGCTTCCCCTGAGTCACCTCAGCACAGTTATGCTTTTCATATGATGCCACGTGGACACAACCTGGTCATCCAGCCCTCCAATCACTCTAGATACAAAATAATCATATACTTCTAGTCATTTCTTGCTTTATAGTACTCCTTCACCTTCCAGTAGCTTCAACAAATATAGCTCCTGTTTGCCAGATTTGACAGGTATGCAGGACATACTCAGAAATCTGTATTTTCTGGACTGGATGGGAACTCAGTTTCAAACATTTTATAGCTCGGAGAAAGATTTTCAGACTATTTTATCCTCCACTGTGTGAGCATAACTCTCAGTTAAAGACCATTAGGGTAAATTGAATAACTCTAAGATACGAAGATTTGGCCAACACTTTTTTAGGCAGATTAAATATACGCAGATTGTAATTGACAATCTATTTCAAATGATTAAATACGTACAGCATATTGCTGTGTCTCAGACTGCCACAACTTTCATACTGGAAACAAAATGCTTAGCAATCCAATCTTTAGATGTGTGTTGCAATGAAAAAATAATACCAAAAATGCATAGTTGTAGGCAAATGATAATATAGATTCATGCAGGAAAAAAATAGCACATGAGTGGAGAAGATCTTGTGATTAAAAAGTTGAACCTGGGACAAACTCAGATAAAAATTAATTTATTGATTAGAAAAAAAGAAAAACCAAAGAATGGCAAATTGAGGCTGCTTTTGATTATATCAAAGTCTGTCTCATTGTTTACCAATACCCCAACAAGTCTCTGCACATGCATCATCCCTCACTACCAAAAATGACAGTAAGGGCTATGTGTCTGTTGGGATGGTCTCTTAATACATGAGTAAGATGCCAGCACACTACAGGTATGATGCAGTGTGGTGGCTGACAAGCAACTGCCTTCTCATTATTCAGCCTCTGATCCCCAGAAATACTATCCTAAACAGAAATTATTTGCACAAATGGGTATTTTGAACATCAAAAAATGAAACTCACACTATCCATAGAAAGCCAGATCATAGGAAAAAAACAGCTTGTGGAAGTACATAAAATAGTGTCCCTCCCTTTAATTAAAAAAACAAAAATAAATCAGGTCAGCATAAGTCTTGTCTGCATCACGAGCATGTCTCTGTTACTCTGTTCACAGAGATACCACCATAGTCTCCCAGGCTCTAGGACCAACACACTAAACCTACTCATCTTTACCTTGAATAAAAATCCCAAATCCATGCAAGACTAAGCCCCCCGTGTATAAAGCAGGGATTCATTGTGCACAGAACTTTTGAGGAACCCTTCCATTAATCTGGGATCCTCCAACACAAATAAGCTATGAATACATGAAACATCCCAATATTGTTGGTCACATGCCACATATAAGTAATGCTGGAAATCCCTGTGTATCTCTATCATACATACAGTAGCTCCGACACTTAAGGAAGTGAAGCATCCTTACAGCAGAGATACAATCACAGTATTTAAAATGCAGTAGTCCAATACTTCCTGGAAGCTTCAAACTTACTGCAAGTGCACAGAACAGCATGTGTACATGTACTTGGCCATGAAATCCTAGACTGGCATACATTAGTCTCATTTAACTACCTAACAAGAAATGTCTTCTTTCTTATATCACTAGAAAACACAGTTCCTTCAAATAAGGAACAATGTTTCCACTGTAGCAACCAGCACTGCAATGCTCAGAGCACTTCCATCCCACAAGAGTGATAACACCTCTCCAGAATAAATACAACAATCCACTTTTGTGAACCTTATTTATCAAGCGAACCTACTGACATCTTGTCAGCACAAGCACTTCTTTTCATCACCAGAGGTTTGTCAGACCAGAGAATATTATTTCGATACTGCAGCATTAAAAAAAAAAACAAAATCATACCTTGCATTTGATCTAATTATACTATTACCTACAATTTCTAGTGGCACTTTAAAGTCTGGACTTTACTCTTCTGCAATAGCACCATAACAAAATACAGCTACATACAGTGAGGCCTAACAGGTTTTATAGCAGTATCTTAAATTTTCTTTTAGCAATACCTTTTCTTTTCATGCCATAAACAAAGCCTGTGGTATACAAATATTGATCAGCACTGAATTATGTCAGATTCCTGTCAACAGAGCTTACTTGCATTGAAGTTTGGCCAGCTGCTCAGTGTTCAAACAATTTCACTGAAGTCCTTTTCTATGGTGAATCACTTTGAGAAGAATATATTATTGTGGACAAACCATAAGCATCTCAAAAGTTCTCTCACTGTTTGCTTATATTTTAATACATTCATGCAGTGGTTTTGATTCATTTGCACACCATTTGAGGGTAGTATTACAAAATAGCGTTCATAGTCCTAGGAGGGACTGCACACAGCTACCATTGACTCAGAGGTATGATCAGAACAATGTCTGGCTTCTTTTTGTTTCAAAGGGGTATGGGAATGGGTGAAGCTACCATTTGGTAAAGGTAGTTCCGCCTCTTGCTTAGCAGACTTCATAAACAGAGAGTAGGAGGCAGAGAAGGGCTTTGTTCATTCCACGCATGCTGTGTGCTTGTACAGAAAGGCAATAACTGATTTTATTGCAAACACCATAGAGGTTTCTGGCCTCCTTGGTACCACAACTCCCCTTCTCAGACAAGTAAGCTGTAAACTTGCTTTAAAACTGATACACTAGACACTCTTGTGCCAAGTTTATGAAGCATAAAAACTTTTCAGATGGCTCTAAAAGAGCTTTCAAGTGTCCAAGAAATTACAGACTTATCTACAGAAGTGAATCTTCTTTCACTCGCAGTTAACAGACTTCTACTACACAAACTTCATCATTTTCTCAATAATTTATCTATCTACTAGCCATCCAGTTTTTATAAACGTATTAAGAACCCCCTTCAAGCTTAATAACTTTTAATGTAAACATATATATCATTAACTGTATAAATAAATTTGCAAAGATATTCATTTGAATCTCCCTCACCTTTCAAGACAAGGCTGAAGCCATTATAAAATCTAAGGTTCAAATTATGTCCTCTTTTTCTCTCATTAGACAGGCACACAGAGAACTAATGCACTATTAAAACCACCACCAAGACAAAACAAAAAGTCAGCTCCTACAAGTCGTCCATGAAAGGCTGCCTTATTACAGCAGAAGCCACATCAAACACTGTGTGTGGTCTTTGGGAGAGGAGGCCTTTGCTGCGGGAAGGGTTTGCAGTCTCCTGTCCACTAGGAAAGACACTAGCATGAGCAAAGCCACAGAACAGACCAGGGCAAACATAAATAGATCATGAAAGCATTAAAGATATGGGAAAGCAGACTGAATCCAAGACATGTGTTCTGAATAACAAAGGACTTTGAGGAGGAGATAAGGCTTCCTATATTAGATGGGCTGCAAAACAATGGTCGCAGCCAGGCTCCAGGATTTTGTTTTCCTGCTGGTTTTAGTCTCTTCTTCCCCAAATCAACACTATATTGTTCAACAATAAGCACAGCTGATTCTGCCCTTTATGTGGAATGAAGCAAGTGTTTACCAGCTGTCCCAAAGCCATGAAAGGCTCTGTCATGAAAAAAAAGAAGTCTTTGGCCATCCCAGTACATCAAGCTGTCAAAGTGTTTGAACATGGTTATTGTTACATCTCTGTTAATGTTAAAAAAATAAACCAACAGTGATCTTGTACGACATTTATATAATAACCTATTAATCAAAATCCCTACGCAAAGTTCATCTCTTATTAAAAAAATTAACTTGACAGATTAGCTCTACAAGAGTTGAAAGCTGTCAGACTTAAAAGGCTGTACCATAGTTCTCCCCCACAGCTTTTGGCAAAAGCTAATCAACATAGCTTTTCAACATCCCCTAGTTAATTCACTGGCAAAGACAGAAGAATTTACACTCCTCTTGTGTAAGGTTATGTTAAAATTGCATCTATTTTTGCAGCAGAACTTACACATCCAAATCCCTCTGTAAATATCCCCCAGTTTCCACAACAGCGAGGCCACCAGGAACCCAGTGTATCAGAGATCAATGACGAAACCTTCGTCTTCCCACTTGCAGTGTGTCATATGCAGATTGCGTACTGCCTGAAAAAATAAATAGCAACCCCCTGACAAAAACGTAAGATAGGGATTTATCCTTGCTTTGCTTTTAGGTACCACATATTTGAAATTGAACTCTACAAATTCCAGGAAGCCAAAGAACAAATCAGAGCAAACAAATACCAACACAGCAGAGTTTTTCCAGGTCTGGCACCACCAATCTGCTGTTTTAGCAATTCCTGTAGGAAGTAGTGTCTTTGCACATCTGTTTTAATTTCAGAGCTTGAGAACACTTCCTACTTAGAAAAAGATATTGGTACTTCTTGACTCCTGGATCCTGTTCTCCTGTGTGCCTATGACTAAATGAAACTTAGGGTATTCACTAACTTATTTTTGCTACAGTATAGCTCATGCTTACCTTCCTACACATATGTATAATTCACTTAAAAATCAATAGCTGATCTAAAGTTTTCCTAGGAAAGGCATTACAGTATTTGCAATGAACCAAATTGTCTCTTCAGACACTTATGGAAGTTTGGCTCCATAAGAACAGTTATCACAGAAACCCCCAAAATACATTTCCCTACACTCACCACACTGCAGTATGTGATGTGCCACAGCCATTTCCTCTTTCTGAAGATGCACATAATTGTGGTATCTTAGATAATGCAGTGAGCATGGAGAAATGGTAACCTTTGAAATGGAAAAATGATAGTTTGCACAGTAATTGCAAGCTATCATAAACGCCAGAGTTACTTAACTGCAAGACAGAACAAAGGCTGGCCCCAGTTCGAGGCAATTAAACTCCACAGCAATCAAAATAAAAATAAAAAGCCTTTGTCACAAATGTACTTTTTCATATTTACTGGAAATAGTGAAGCAGCTCAGCCTTAATGAATCAAGAGACTGAGCCAACCAAACTACAGGTCTGGCCTCTGGGAAGACTCTGGTCTTTGCCCCAAAACAAACCAAAACACACACACACCAAACAAAAAAAAAAAACCCAAACAAACAAACAGGGTAACAGGCACTAACTCAGAATTTTCTTTCCAAAAGTAGCAGCTGGCAGCCAGGTCAACGGGAGGAAGGCAAGCATTGCTTTATGGACCTGGAGCCGTTGCAGAGTTTGTCTGGCATTCAAGAAATGATCTTATCTCCAATGATGGGCATTTTGTTTATGGACTCAAATCCATAGCAAGTAATGAACAGTGATTTGGCACATAAAGTCACACTTCATTATTTCTCAAAAATCTGGAGTTACATTTATATTTAGCATATGTAATAACTAATAAAGCAATTGAGTTAATACAACCTGAAAGCTAAAAGATTACTTTTACAGCACTGTGATGGGTCAGTTCCCTCCTTTAAGCAGCATCATTCCCTCTTTAGCAATATTACTCCCTCTTTCACATCCTCATCTCATTTTCTTCAAATCAATTACCCCTGTGCCCATTCCTTAAATTTATTTTGGAGGTGCCTAGGCTGTGGGGAAGAGTAAAAAAAAACTCAGAAAGTGTTTTAAATTGAAAAAGGCTGTAGAAACCTGAATACATTTTTAACAAAGAAAACTTGAGGCAGTGTGAAAAACTCTACATATTATCCTTTTATAAGAACTTTTCTCCCCTGGTTAGTTCCCTGTTCTTATTATTCAAAAGAATGAGTTCTTGCTTCTTACTCTTTCCCCCTCCTTCTCTTCTTTCTTACACACTATTTGCTTTTGAAAGGAATTGGGAATTTTAAGCCCTTTCTGTACCTGGTGTGCTTGCTGTTACAGAGGCCTTTCATTAGGAGATTACATAAGTGGTACTTGAAGCAATAATGGTGCAAAACAATATTGTAAAGGAACAATTTATTCATGTGATAAGAATTGCCCCATTTATTTTCCATAGAAATAGATCTGATTAAATTAATGTTTCTGTTTTCAAAGCCCATTAAACTGTAGTCTGCCCTTGGTAAATGGTACAGAGATTCACAGTGCTAGACAATATTTTTGGTTTGTTTATAATAAGTTTTATTTACTATCATTTTGTGACGTAGCTTCTTGTGCTCAGGTTTTGACAATGGCAAATAAAATTCTGCTGAAAATAGAAGCAAATAAGATTGACACAAATATTTCCATCTTCCTAGCTGTGTCCAAAAAATGCAAGATTTGAGAGAAAAACTGAAATTCTCGTATGATGTACCATTAGGCGCAAGAGCTGCTAACCAGGATCATAAAGAAGAACTTAAGGCACAGGGAGCCTGATTAATCCTAAACTATTCTCCTGTCTGTCCTTCAGGCACAGTTGCCAGCCTCTCCATGGAAATAGCTCCAAAATCTGCCACCAGGTGTTTGTGAAATAACTTCACTCTAGGAAAGTGCACGTTTTATAAGCACCTTTTTTAGATGGCATGTTTATCCATGGAAACTCCCAAGAAACTAAGAGAAGAAGAAGAATATTCTTAAATCAAACAATATTATCTAGATCACATCCTGACACAAGGTCATTTTTCTGCATGTGGGGGTTTTTGATGAGAGAATGACAGAACACTAGTCCATGAATTCTGGTACTGCCCTTGAGCACTGCAGGGTGGGTGCCTGCCATTCCCAGCAAAAGCTACAACTAAAGAGAGAAAAAGTAGTATTTACCTTATTCAGTATAGGAGTAGAATAATTTTTAGAAAGTTTTTTATAGGATTCTGCAGTCCTGCTGTTTTTCTTCCACCTCTACAACAGGGCCTTTGGTTTGTGGTTGTGTTTGTTTTTTTGGTTGTTGTTCTTTTTTTTTTCTTAATTCAATTGTCTTTGGGGAGTTATTTTAAGTTATTCCATAAAGAAAGTAAACACTTCTCTTTTGTCCATTAGTACAGTAACAAAGTACACAACCCTGAGCATCCAGAGAGCACCTTATCACCTTTAGCTTTAGTTTGAACAAGGAACTGTGCTGTAATGATAGTGTCTAATGTGGCAAGCAGTGTTTTTCTGTTAATCTTCATTGAACTTCATCTGTATTGTTATCATGCTCAGATCAGTATTAAAATTAAGACAGTGGTTTTATTTCCACCCATCATCATGAAGGGATTAAGGAGGATCCAGAAACATTACAAATTTAAGTGATCAAATTGAGAGAGAAGTGACATCTCCATCCTCTCCAATTTGCATGTTTGTCCTCAATTTTTTTTAAAACAAGATGTAGAAGTGGCATGTTCCCAACTACAACTGAACTGTTTCGCCATTTTTGTGCTTTATTATGAACAAGCAACGCTAACAGATTGGCCAAGGGCTTCATAGTAGTCCTGGCAATTTACAGTCTATCCTCTGCTTTCAAATCTATACAAAACAATCACCGTGACACCGTGATGCTCAGACCAAAACACAGACTATTTTTGTCACACTGCCACCCTTCAACACCAACAAGACACCGGCAATACATTTTACTATTACATCATTTTGTACCTGTTCGTAGTACCCAGGCCTACTTCATTGTTGACCTTTCTGCCAGATGTATTGGTTCCTGCAGGATATTATGAAAATAACTGTATAAACCCTAACTTTTACTAGAGCTGATCAGATCCAATGTGAGATAATCTTCACTGTACACAGCTGTTCTGAAGGCCCCAATGGGAAGCTGCACACTTTTTTGGATTGCCAGACAGTGGGGGCTTGGGGGCATTTTAGAGACAGAAAGTAAAAGCAGACCTGGGGGGGCTCAAAGAAAGGAAGCAGGGGAGAGGACAGATTTATACACTCAGAAGAAGAGTATAACTCCAAAGTACTTACTAAGGAATTTACAGCTGCTGTTTGACTGAAGTGAGCTCTCTCAGGTGTTAGCTGTATTCATCCCAACACACACTTGGGAGCACATTTTCCACTCACATGGTAATTATGGCCTAAGCTCTTTTTTTTCCTTAAACTCCATTTCCCCAAAAAAACTAGCAAACATGCACACCTATGTCTAGCCAAGCAGAACCAAAAAAACCAAAAACACACCCCCACCTCAAAAGGTTGCCCCACTTTCTAAAGCATAGAAACCCAACCTCTATGTGGGAATCAACACAAATTTGCATCCCAGCTATAAAGCCTCAGTTGCAGCTTCTAAGTGCTAATGTAGGTTCACACATATAGTACATAATCACAGCCACACATCAACAGTTTAACTTTCAAAGTTAAACAGATTCTGGAGGTGCAAAATTTTCTCTCCAAATTCTAAATTTCAGAGCCAGTTAATTGCTTCTCCATTTGTAGAGGACAACAAAATAGCAATGAAGGCTTAGAAGACACTTACCAGGGAGCATATTTAAGATTTATTCCAGTTTCAGAGTCATTATTAATTTCAAAATGATACTTTGGATTAATAAAAGCAGTCTTTTATATTTCTTTGCCAAATCACATGATGCTGACTGTCCAGCCAGTTGGGGTTTGGTTTTGTTTGTTTGTTTTCTTGTGGTAACTAATTTGCCAGCAGCCCTACTTCTTTGCAGGGGTGATGCCTCTGCAGCAAGGCGCTCAGGACAGTCTATTTAGTGATTGCTATGGGTGCCTACCAACACTTTTCTGATGAGCACAGCTAGGAGAGGGAAATACAATCTTAAAGTTACTAAACCAGTTAATCCTTAACACATGGAACAGTGAGAGGCAATTCTCTGGCCAGGAAAGCTTTCTCACAATGGATTATAGAAAGCCTAATTTGAATGATGAGAGTACGATGGTGTTCCAGCCAAGAAAGCTGCAAATATTTTAAATTAAATAGTTTGAGGATGCTGATGTTTTACATCTGCTCCTCCAGGGTATTTTTGTAATGGTCAAGTTAAGGCTCTAAGCCCAGATCTAGATCATGAGTTTCTTAGGATATTACCTATATTTTTCCTAATTCATATATGGATACTGTAAGTAGTAAACCCCCTATATGTAGGACAAAATTCTGAAATAGACTCACTGTATGCAAAATGTGCTATATTACACTACAGCTTCTTACTCTAGGACAGAGACTGACACAGAAGGCTTCAAGTAATATAAAGTTTAGAGAAAAGTCTGAGTTCATAAATCATTATTTGTCCAGTTTCAGTACTCTTGGAGTAATGTGTCTGCAAAGCCTCCAACAGATGCCTTGCTCCAACACAAGGGAACATTGCATTTTCCTAACTAGTAACTGTGTTCACATCCATGGGAGTGGCATGGACCAAATTTTACCAAAGATAAAGTTTGAACTACCTTATATTTGTGTGTTGCCTATTCGTCAAATTAACAGCAATAAATCACGCTAAGTCTACTGAGTACTTGACAACTTTCCCATGATGGGCTCTAACCATAAAAGAAACTTTTGTTTCTCTAGGTTTATTTGCAAGTAATATATTCTGAAAGATATTTATTGCTTACACATTTTACAGGCTGATTATCTGTTGTTGTTTCTGTACTTAAGTTTGTACAGTCTGTATATTTAAATAAGAGTATATATTTAAGTGAAGTCAACCCTAGATCTCTTTAAAAAGAGGATATCTCTTTCTCTTTTTTTATAAAAATTTTTGGCTTGTTACCTCAGCTGTGCTTCCCACCTAGGCAGTGGCTTGAACAGACAATTATTCTCTGGGCTCCAGCTCCGATCATTTGAAAAGCCACAAACTTGAGCCGTTGTTGAGGAAGTCAATTCTTCCAAGCTGTGCAGCTTAATGGCCACAGAGTACTTTGCTTAGGGTGCAGTTTTGCCATGGCCAGAAGTTTTAGTGGTGGGTTTTTCCTAATGATTAGGCAGCCCCTTTTTGTAAGCATTGCGACTGGTTTGGGTTTTTTTTCAGAAGTTTGAACCAAATCAAAAAAAACAACCCCATACTAAATATCAGATTCACTAATCTATGCAAGTCACAGCCTTAGAAATACATCTATCAGTTACATCCAGGAAAAGCTTCAACACAAAATCTAGAAGACTGGACCAACAAAACCATAGCGATTGCAGAGCAGGGCCAAGTGCAGGGGTCTGGATTTGAAGTTTTCAAGGTCTTTCTTGATACATCAACAGATACTTGCATAGAAGACATATATACGTCATATATATGCAGTTTCAAAGCTCAGTCAGACTGATAGACAGTATATTGGAGACTTGACTAGATTTAAAATCTTGAAATCATTCTCACAGGTATCTATTTCAGTTATTGCCCTTAGTTTAGAGCATAAGTTAGGGACCTAACCAAGAGGGATTTCAGCCCAGAGTCTCCAGCCTATGCAGATCGTGAGACAAGGACAAACTAAACGCCCAGAGATATAAGAGACAGGCTACCTTCCCCACTTCTGCAGCCAGTGGAGTGAAAAGCTTATCTCCAGGGCAAAGCTTGAGCAGCCCCCTATAACATGCACTAAGCAGCTTGCTGTCCTTTAGCCTCTGTTGGCAAAGGCTCCTGTGGTACAGCAGTGACTCAGAAGTTTGAGGAGCTCACGGGGGATTGCCCTTGGGGAGGAGATAGCTCCTGGGGTATTGCTGCATGCTGTGGAATACCTCCAAACAATATTGAGCAAGAAAATTCTCAGCTGCCCTGAGAGCTGAGCAGCCAGTCCCCTCAAGAGCATCACCAAGAGGCCTTACTTTATATAAGAAAGGCTGCTTTCGTACAGTTTTACTGCAGAACCAGAGGATGATGGCGCACCATCATCATCTAGCACCACATACAGACTTGGATTCAGCTTTTAAAAAAAAAAAAAAAGAAAGAAACGAAAACCCACACACACCACACAGAGTCAAACCCACAGAAGCAACTATACTTACACAACCTCCAGGTTCACAGAAAAAAGCCATAGCCTTCTTCTCATGTGCTGAAGCTGCCAGCTTCTTTTCCTGTCTCAAATTACTCTCCACTGAGGTGGCTGGTCAGTGATGCGCACTGATTTCACACTTTTCAATCATTTAACAGCACTCCATAAACTGCTAAATTCAGAAACCCCAAACACCCACTCTCAAATACTTTCCAAGCTTATTAGTGTAAATCTAACCCACCTGTGCAAGCTGGTAGAGAAGCACAGGCTGTGCTTGTCAACACAAAACAGCAGTGGAAGGGGAGCAATAAATAAACACAACAGAAGCTATGACAGAGAAAAGCTGTCCTGCTCACAATCAAGTCAATGGCACAAGTCCCAACAAGAAGCAGTGTTGCGCCCTGCATTGGCAGCCAAGAGCTCAGTGCAGTAATCTTACTTTCCCTCTGCCTTCCTGTGCAGCTTGCTAAAGAAATGAAATTCCCAGTGAGTGTGTTCTTACACAGAGTATCCCTTATCTTCTTACTGGAAACACAAGAAAATTCATTGCGACCGGAGCCTGTGCTGTAACACCGATAGTATTTCAGCACAATGGGTAAATAAAGAAAAGCCTTACATAACAGTCTTCATTCAAGACACTTAAATCTGCAGTTTCCAATCCACTTTATGCACTTTCAGTTACATAAAAGTAAAACACTTTTCCCTAGAAGAAAACCGAGGATGGTGGAAAAAGGCAATGTATTCTACTGGCCCATTTAACAAATGAAACATTTGCTTTCTGTTTGGTGTAAAGTGACAGCCAGCTTATTAGAGCTGACACTGATCCTCCCAAGAGGATTTCCGTGAGCGAGTCGCACAGGTGAAGGTCAAAGCAGCAAAGGAATTAAATGAAGAGAGGAAGGAAGCAGCTTCCCCTTAAGCACAGAAATTAACTAACAAAAAAGCTATTTCTAATGCGGCCCCCACTGGTTGGAAATATAGCACTTGCAAAATGCTCTGTTCTTGAGAAATGCTTCCAAGACACTCTTCGAATTTAAGGTTTTTATACCTGGTCACCAGCTCCATGTGCTGCAGGCACAACCGCAGTGCAGCTCTCGCCTGCAATAAGGGCTCTATGAATGCAGTTTGTGCCATGTCACTGCCTGACTTCATCAAAGGCAACACGTGTAATGTTCTTACTTATGAACCATACATCAGGAGTGATGTATGTGAGAACAATAATTAACATGGGATGATCCACTTTAAAAAGTGAGTAATAAGAGAAAGACAGCCATACTGCCTCAGTGAGTTTTAACTCCCCTGCCAGGCATGCACAGCTGGCTGCAGAGAGCTGAACGAGTTGTCTGGCTGCCCTCAGCAGACCTTCAACACCCCAGAGGAATTAAGAGTTTAGCTAAGAGATGATCAGATTTTGCCAAGGTTTGTTTAGCACTCCTGCTTCTGCCTCTCCGAGTCCAGCCTGGGCCACGGCCTCCCTGTGACACCAGGATCTCAGCAGCTGCTGCCCCACAGCAGAAGCTGGAGAAGGATGTTTGCTTCCCCAGGAGGGGAGATGCAGAGCTGGTGACAGGGTATAGGTCTGGAAAGAAATGGGTATTTGAGCCCTGGTAGCATAGGAAGTCCTGCCTCAGGTGAGATCCACTGTCTTGTTGTGGGAAACCCCTAAGGGGAGATGGAGCCCATGACGGTCATTTTCATGTTTGCTGTGCTGAAATTACAGCACTGAAAATAAAGCAACACATTTTTACTAACCCTGACTCCACTGCACTGAGCATCCTGTCTATCTGCACTGTCTGGGTCCCCGCTAACATACATAGTCACACTGGGAATGTGGGTGCTGGTGCACACACATCCGACCTGGGCAGCTCAACAGCCTGGCACGGGTGACACAAGACAGCCCTTACTCACCTCGCGCTGTGCCCAACTCCAGGGCAAGCTGAGTTTTACTTCCAAAATTTGTTGATGCTTCAACTGGGCAAATGCCTAATGACGGTGTGAGCTGTGCCTCAGGAGCCCTTGCAACCAGCACATTTGTTACATCTTTCACATTTCAAGAGAGCAGTAGAGCAGCTGAAAGTTCTAAGCCCAACCTTGGCCAGCGCAGCCCCCTCTGGAAATCTCTTACTCTAAATATTTCAGCTCTCTTCCAGCACTGGTTTTAACTCCTTCCTGACCAAGAACCCAAAAAGCATCAAAGTGAGCAGTTTTGGGCTGTCAGTGATCCATCAACATCTGGGCATTTTGGGTTTCCCTAACAGTTATTGAAGTCAGTGAGGAGCATTTGGATTTGCAGGGAGAGGTCACTAAATCAGATCTGACAGGTGTCAGCATCTCTGGGTTTAATCTCAGCACTCTCCAGGCACACCTGTGTGATACAAGGTCACAGATTTTATTATTTTTTCACGTCCATATCTCACTCACTTAAAACCATGAGGGCCTATCCTGGCCAGAGACAAATTAATGTGGCTTTGTACATTAGGGCTCTGCCAGGGTATACAGTCTGGAGATCTGAATGTATAAAACCAGCATCATTTCTCTGGAAGTAGCTTTTCACTGGTGTCTGTTAGGTCTGACCAACAGTTTTTCTCAGAAACTGATTTATTGCAATTCTGATGAGTTGGCATTCTGGTATCACAAAGGATCATGTGCAGCTACACGAGAGAGCAATCAGGACCACAGAAACCAGGTTGTTGTCATTTGATCTAACCGGGATTAAGGTCCAAAAATAAGCATGTTTGAGAACAAAATTTCAATTTCTGAAACGCGATCTAACCAGGATTAAGGTCCAAAAATAAGCATGTTTGAGAACAAATTTTCAATTTCTGAAACGCATCAGGCAAGTAATTTGGTCTATTGAATACTGTGGTCACTTTTCAGAGCTAGGCATGGCATACAGAGCAGTGCTTGACCTCTTCCCTCCTAAACACAAAGAGAAAGAAGTTGAGTGGGTTATTACCTGGTTCCTCTGTAATCAGGGAGGAAATGGTGCCCATTTAGGCTACCAGACATGGCACCAGTGGCCCTGCGTCCCCATGGGAGCTCACACAAGAATGATTCCCAACCATTTCTGGCTGTGCCATGGGTTTTTCCCACATGACAGAAGAGCTGGGCAGGTTTACTTTCACAAGATGTTCTAAATTTGCTAGACAAATAAGTGGGACAGAGACAGGTGTATTATCCCCATGTGTCACTACTTTCCCAGCAAAGTAAGAGTCAGAAATACTGTTTTCCAATTCTCAGTCCTCCTCCAAATCACTCCTAGTAGATTTGGGTCGGTTTGCAAGACTGTTACTTTTTTGTTTGGCAACACCTCTTCCTTGAGCTAACAAGATCAATACAGGAATGTCTGGATGTCAGAGGCACACTCAGAAGGATCTGAGAAGTTTGGCTTAGCCATAAAGTATTGCAGAGTCCCAGATCTTCTCATATGACCTACTCCAGTATTAATCAAAGGTTTCAATCCTGACACTCTGGATAATAGCCTGAGCTTGAGCACATCTCCATGGAAGACCACAGGAACAGGATATAATCAAATACATTCCTTGGCGCTACACAATTTCTATGAAATACTGAATTAAGTCACTTGTGTACTATTCACACTTAATATACAGCACCTACCCACATAAACATGCTGAGGTAGAAATGAACTAATAACTAGCTCCAATCTCTTTTAAAGGTCACAAGCCTGCTAAAATGTTTTCAATGCATTTTCAAGTATAAGCCTACCTAAAACCTGAGGATCTCTTGCCTTCTGCTGGGCTCCCAGCACAAGGTACTTTCCCTCCCTGTGGAGCTTCACCTGCAGAAGTTCAGTTCTTCCCAGGGCTTTTCCTTTGGAGTCTGACGTCTGCAGAGTGAGCATCTTTCACCAGACCATCTTCCCTCTGCTACCTCCCACCCCAGTAACATCTGCAGATGGAAGGTTAGAGTCCAGAAAACACAGAGGGGATAGTAGGGAAACAACTGAGCTACTTGACTTACAACTAAGCACAACCTGTTTAGAAGTCCATTAGAAAAGTTATGGTTAATCACCACTTGGCAGGGAGGGAGCGAGAAGCAAAGAAGAAATCTTGCTTAAGAGATAAGGACAACAGTATCTTATCCCAGCTGAAGTTCTTTCCTGTGTGCTTAACAGAAGTTCATTCCACTGGGTGCTCTGTGCAGCTCTCCCAAACCGATCTAGCTTTCATCTGATGACCATATTCAAAAGGACTCTTCCAGCGAGAGGAAGAGAGCACGTGTACTCAACCTCTGAATTTCCTTTTAGACAGCGTTGCCATTTGTGACACTCTCAGGGACCCCTATGAAGGGCTATGAGACCCCCTACACTACAAGGAATTTTCATATGGACCAGTGCCACCCATTTTATGGCCCATTAAGACCAGACAGCCACCTGGGGAGATGACTGAAGAATGAAGCATGGAGTTAATTGGGCCAGGTACACAGGAGGCAAAAGAAAGTTGGCACACGGTCACTCATGCTACTCTAGCTGATTACACTGGTAGTAAACCTTGCACTCTGAGACCACATTTGCTTTCAGGGCCCAAGAAAAATATGTGCTTCCTCCTGTGTTCATTAAGTCGCTATGAACACTGCTGTACAACTCCTGTGAAAAACCAAAGAGCTTTCCATGGCTGTGCCATCCTATATGTGCCTCTCCAGCAACTTGCTTCAAGCCATTTTATTTCCTCTTTCATCACCAGAGCTTTCTGCCAGAATTGACACATTAAGTATTTGGCATTCAAAAAATAATAAAAAAGGGTGAATGAGGAAAAAACGCATAGGCACACAGAATGATGGTTGTAAAGATAGCAATAGCAATGTAAGTGCCCTTTGGAAAAAAAAGTTTACATAGGCCAAAGGATGACTGCCAATAAATACTAATATCCTTTATTAGACATTGCATGTCTTAACCCCATTTCCCTTAATTCTTTATTACACATTTTACCTTGTACAACACTGATGGAGATTTAAAGCCATCTCAAAGAGTACAAGGGTGTATAATAGAAGCAAAGAAACACTTTGATTTCCTCTTTACCCAAGAGGAGGAAACAAACTAGTGAGAATAGCAAAGTGTTAAAATGTGTGAGCTATTTTTCAGTCTTCAGAGTATCATCCCTACAAACAGTAATGTAGACCTACCAAATCCATAAAATATTTCATTTTTATCTGCTTCTACAGGTGCAGCACAATTTCAGCCTCCAAAACGTTGTACAGGTTTCTTGGTAAGATTTTCAGCAAACAAATTAAAACCAAACTGTACAAGGACTGCAGTCCTGCAACATGAAACTGCAAAGATTTTTAAAGTTAATATTATACTCCTGCGTCAATTTCAGTGAGACTTGTCATCCATACTTACCTGTACAAATGAATCTTTAAAATATGAAGCCCCATGTATGGGGGGAGTGGGGTAGGATGGGTGTTACCAATTTATATATTATGAAAATTAAAATAGATTTATGTTATTCTAGCATCTATTAGCCTTGAATTTAAACCACATGCTTCATTTAGTTAAAGAGAGGAGGGAAACAAAAAACAGCAAAAAAAAGGTTTTCATGAAAATGGCCCTGTCTTAGGAGGAACTTGGTACAACTGTCTTTACACTGCCAGCACACTTCCACACCCATCTGGACGTGAACCACTTTAAACAAAAAGCATAGATAATACCATTGCAGCTTTTTTTCACTCTGTCTGTAGAAACTGCCACATGTGCAACTGAGAAAAAGTATCTAACCCAGTAACAGCTTTCCCTTTCCAAGAGGAAATATTTGCATCAGTGTATGCAAGTTTTAGAAATACAGAAATAATTGCCTCAAGGCTGCACTATGCTCACTCTCCATGGACTTCAGAGATAGGACCGTTCACAAAAAATGAAGATATGGCTCAAAGTAAAGTAATGACACAAAAATATATGCTAAGAGCCAGAAACAAAAGTCTTGAACTGCAGAAGAAAGCCTTCTGAAAAACTGTTACCACATACACATTCACATCCTTTTTTATATTCAAAGCATATGAACATTCCAGTCCAAAATGCATTGACAGAAAAAGTTGTTCAGCTGCTAAAACATCATATCTAACACTCACTGCTGTTACAGAGCATCGGTGTGGATTTAATCTCACAGGCAGCTCAGAAGACTATGGATAAATATTATCACACGATAATAATTACCATTTGTTCTCATTCTCTTTCTGTATATACCGACAAATACGCTTTTTCGGCTGAAGCAGCCAATTACCTGCTGTGCTTTGTAAGCTCCCATCCACATTCCCCAGGAAACAGATAATGCGCCATGCCGCACAGTGAGGAGAGCTCACTTGGATGCAAAATAATTCTGAACTTACTTAAGTAAAGTCTCTCCGCTGCATTCGCAGGCTGAGCTATGTGTTAGCCGTATTTATTCACCACTGAAAGACTACACTTTACAGTTATAACCCTGGCAAATACTGAGCATTTAAATAATTCTACTTTTGCTGAGCTGCACAAAGGGGTTTTATTCTTCTACTACAGCTGTACACAAAAGAATAGAGTGCCATTTCAAATCAGAACTCCTGAAGTTACTACTTACCAGCTTGTGATTATATATTCAGTAAGCCCGAGGAGCTGAAAAGATTTTGTTGCAGAAGACAAAAGTTACTAAAAAGCAGGCAAAGTTAACAAAAATGAAGGGAAACTAGGATAAATCATCTCTTCATTCATCTACTTAAATGTTCCTGAAGACTAAAAAGGACCTTAAAGAAAGTGCTCTCAGCAAAGACTACATCCTCTTGTCAGTCAAACCCTGCATAGTTTCAGCTAGGCATCCGTCCAAAAAGACATGGAATTATTCTATTTTTGTCTTCCAATGCAAGTGGAAACATTTGTACAGATTTGTGGTGAGGATTTCAATTTTTGTAGTGGTCAGCTAGTAGAGGAATGTAATTAAAGACCCTGTTAAACATAAGACTGCCCACAAAGGAGGAATTGGATAAATATGGAGATAAATAACAATTCCATTATAATAGAGTCTGATATAGAAGCACAATAAAAACTTTCAGTGAGGTTAAAAATCCAGATGTGGTTTTCTGGAAGAAAGTTTAAAAAAACTTTTTTTTAAAACATCATTGTTGTCAGGAGTAGTGGGACAACACCACAATTTCAACAAATGTAGGTTTATCTTTTTTAATGAAATTATTGTAGTAAAAAAAAATCAATGATATTACATAGAAAGCTAAACATTTGTTTTACCACCCATGTTATGTCTGGTATGTTACTGTTTTTATTCAACACAGGTGTTTCCTTAGAAGTACTTCACATTTTGCCTATTGCTGACTTATAAAATAAACCTTCTAAACCTCTGGCTTTGTGAAGTATGAAAATACCTTGGAAATGACACATTTCACTTCTGTTGCATTTAGTTTTTACTCTTACATCAATAAGAAAGCATGGTCGTTTTCTGCATACATCTGGTCTGGAGGCTGACACTGTGACTCAGTGTACATCTTTACTGATCCCTTGAGATCTCCAGCTATGAGGCTTTCCTCACAAGGGAAGCTTTTAGTTCAGTTCCCCAAACTGTCATCATCGAGGAGGCTGTCTTCTCTCTGCTCCAACTTCCTCGCCCGTTGCCCCTTTCACACTTGCTTGTTATTCTGCTCCCATCAACCCCCCTTGATGTCCTCCATCACTGCCCTTTCCCATGACACACGGACACCTTTTTTTGAGTCATCTTTGTAGCTCTAAGTCCCTGTCTCCTGGTCCTGCTTACCTAGTGAACACCCTATACCTGGCTGGTCAGTCTTAGGGCTCCTCCAGCCACTGCTGCCTGCTGGGCTATCTTCCAAGCTACTCCTTAAAAGCAGAAGACTCTCTCCTGAATTAGTCCATGAAGTAAGCTGGTCCTGGCTGTCATCATCCCTCAGGCCAAAGCCTTCATCCACACGCACTAGAAGATGTGAGTCAACCATAAGAGTAAGTGGGAGGGTTGTGAGGAACAAACAGTACCTTTTTTAGCAGAGAAGAAAAGGACTTGCTGTCGCCCTGTTCCCCAGTTCTCCATACTTACACGTTGATTTTTTGCTCTGATGTTTCAAGTTTCCTTACAGTGTAAATGACCTTGGGGTAGGAAATGTCTCTTTCTACATTTTGAATTAGTCTCTTGTATAACAGAATCCAGTCTTTTTACACTGCTGGACATTATTGCAAAGCAAGCAAGAAATAAGCTCTTTCTTTAACATCTTGCTACTTATTATCTTCTTACTCAAATCACAGCTTTTGTGAGATGTAGCTCTGAGTCAATGAAAAGATTCATTTTAATTTTAGGGATGAAAAAAGGGAGATAAAAAACCCCTCTGTGTAGATGGGCACACATTGTAGATGGGTGCACACATATCACCAGAAAAGACATCAGGTATTAAAGCTTCAGCAGGACAAGAAACTTGCTTCCCTTTGAAACATCTCAAGCACGTTACTGTGCAGGTGCCTCTAACCAGGAACATGACAGGCTGTCACCCCATCCTTTAATTCTCATGTTTGCTGAGAGCAGGCCAAGCAGATGTGAAGGAGAGGGGCATAAGCCAGGGTGCAGGGGTGGGAGCTGAAGGGCAAAAGGAAGCCCTAACTGCCAAGGTGCAGCTCTGCTTAGATTACATTTGGGGAGGCAGGATAAGGATAAGGCAGGATTATCTTTACTAAACTTGTCAGCCCTTCTCTTGCTGACACAGGAGTTAAATTTCTCCATTTAACCCTTAGTTACAAGGATCCCTGGTAATCCTTCACCTCTTGCCCTTGTGACAGGTTGAGCAGCATTTAGCTCAGGCACTGCAACTGGGGTAGCCAGGAAATCAGAATAATTTTTCACTCAGTTTCTGAATAATGACAGACTCATCTACCCCCAGGTCCTACAAGCCTGCCTGTATCTGCCCTGCCTGGTGCCTACTGATGGACTATTTCCATTTCTCTTCTCCCAAGGACACACTGGAGTCCAACCTTTAGTTCACTCAGCTGTCACCCTCTCCCACAGTAAAACTGTGGCTCTTCTTACAGCTTGCTCCTTCCCTGGCAGCCTTTCTCACCAGTTCTTCTGTGAGCGTGCTGGGGAGAGTGACCCGGTCCTTGCACCCACCGCAGCTCCATCTGCACCTCTTGAACCTGGTGTGACTGGGGAGAGGGCTGCGCCTTCCAGCATGGGCCAGCAGAGAGGGTTTGACTTTTTTTGTGCCTGACCAAATGTGGTACCAGTTCATCTAAAGGACAAACAATGCCTTTAGAATGAACAAAACACCATGATTTAGGGGGTTTGTAATTTACCAAAAGACCTGTGTATTTATGTGCTCAGCACAGCTCCCAGGTAATAAAAGACTCAGGGTGACATAATCTAGAAACTGAGGCTCTCAAATCCTGTATCTTTCTCACAACAGTGAATAGCCTGCCAGCATTTACATGCCTTCTCCCTGCAGTGGACAACCCAAAACAGACAACCGGCATTGATGCAGATCGCTGTTAAACTCCACTGCCAGGACCTAACACTGAATACAATTCCTAATCTTTCTGATACCCCAAAATTAGGCAAATAGTCTAGGTTTTGTACATACACCGTTATTACTGTCTCATTAACATCACATTTATTGCTGGCTGGCTATCAGCCACCATTACACCAGTATGACACTGACTTATAAAATGGAGATGGTTTATGGCACCTATTGCTTAACTGTCTGGTTCTAAAATTTCCTGGTCTCCAAAACCCATTCATTTTAAGGAGTTCTTGAAAGGCAAAAAGCTCTGGATTAAGATTACTATTCCATTATTGGTCAGAGTGTTAATTTCCTTCCTGTGATACCAAGCTGTTTATCATTTTTGACAACACATTTAATTGCTGTTGCAACCCTCACAGCTTTTTCATAGGTGCCGTCAAGATTATTTTAATTAAAAGAGTATCTATACAGAGGTTAATGAAAACTGGGAAAAAAATTCCAGCAGGAGTTTGTCATCCGCCACTCCTCATTAGCAGGTTCATAAGAAACCAAATCCCTACAGTCCCTGTGACTCATGGAGACCAAGTGGGACTGGGAACCCCCCCCCGCCGCGTGGCTTCCATGGTTCTCCAGCTCCAGCTCACCCACTTTGCCGTGCAGATCCAGAGCTCTTTCCACAGAGCAGCTGTCAGACAAATCCTTGGTATTCGGCCCATTCTTGTTCTTCTCCTCAGAAATACTGATGACCATGGGGCATATAAAATTGCCCTCATTATGTCAAATGCTACTTTGATAGCCCCATAGATATAACCTGGGACCACCTGTACTTTACCAGACAAGACAATTTAGTATCAAGAAATGCATTCCTTCTTATATATTGTAAAAACAACTAAATGATACCACATGTGGGAATCCAGTGCTTCCAACAGTAAATGCACTCAGACAGACACACCCACTATATTTTTTTAAAGCAGACTAGTCTCCACTTTAAATAAATCCTGCATGTAATTAGACAGATCGATATCTACTGAATAATATTTTTCTTTTTTCATTTAGCAACCCTCACTTAGTACTGAACCGTATCTCTGCAGACTGTTCATCTAGTAAATTACAGCCTTTCAGTCCAGCCAGCTCAGTTTGTTTCTATGTACAGTTAGTCCTCAGACTTTGCAGGCTGTTTCAGTAAAGCTTCTTGCAATAACACTCATGAGCCTACAGCTCACTGATTAGTATTTCTTCCTCCATTTTAAATATGACTTGACTTACTCGCTGCTTGTGTATCTTCCTTTGTGTGTAGGTGACAAAAGGCACATCAGTCCCCTTTGCAATGCCAAGCAATGCCTTTGGAGCCAGTCGGCTATAACTTCCAGGAGGAAGGCTCCTCTTCTAGCTCTGCTGCTTTTATCTGTGGTCCCACTTTCTGTCCCATGATCAAATAACAACTACCAGTTGCTTTTTATTTGAAAAAATGGTCACCTCCACAGACAACCCACCTCTGCGCTGTGAATGCACACCCATACCCATTGAAGAGAAACTGCAAAGTCCATATCTCTGGATGAGCAGCAGAACTAGCAAAGGTTGTTTTCCTATAGATTTCCATGCTGTTTATTATACATCCAAATCTCAGTTCTTTACCAAGTCCCATATGCACCCATTATGGCTCCCCTGCTTCCTTCTGACAGATCCCTCAAGCTCATCTCCAGATCACAGTGACTGGCAGCTTCTGAAAAGACAGCAGCTAATTCCTCACTTTTCCCTTAGTAGGAAAACATCTGGATGCTGATTTTGATACAATCTATAGGAACTCAGTATCCATAAGATACTGTTGGATTTTACAGACTTTCCCAGTTACCTAGCTGTCAGATGTATCCTACTCCTTCCTACCTGTGAGGTGACCATCCCAACACAAGGATACCAAGTACAACTGACAAAACTCATACTTCTGGAAAGCAGAGCTCTGAATGTCATGGCATAACACACTAGAGCTGCTTGAAACTTCTTACAGGCTTACTACTGTGTTATGTACTGCTCATATAAAAAACATGCAGTTGTTAAATACACTATGTATTAGTACTAAAAAAACCCTGAAAGCAAACTGGCAGAAATCCCTTATGAGGTCAACATTTCTGCTCTTCATCAAGAGGAGACAGAAAACCAAGGTCCTACTGCAAATAAGGCAAAACCAGTAGGTACAGCTAGTATCAGAGATATTTTCATGGAAAGTTCGGCTAAATGACTGGTTCACATTGCATCTTAACATGTCATATTCCCCTCGTCCTGCCTGCAAGCATGAGCGTTGTTCTGTTAGTGGGAACTTTTTTTTAATCTAGAGTTGCCAAACATAAATCAGCCTTGAACAGGAATAATTAGAGCAAGTCAGAAGATTAAAACCATGGGAACAAACTGAAATGTACAACAACTTTTCTGTAGCTGTGATTTTCTGTGGGGGAGAAAGGGGATTCTTGTTCTCTCTCACTTGCTCTCCATCGGAGCATTTTCTTGTAAAGGGACAGCATTGTTGCTTGCTGTCAGACTCAGATTTGCTCATGCCTTTTTTGTGACTGTGATGATGCCTCAAAGCCTTTTCTATTAGCCTTTCCCATTATAAAACTTCTTTAGCTCATAACAGTTCAGATGCTTTCTGCTGTGAGGATAAAGGAGCTCTTCACTCCTCACACACTGCAGTGATTCTGATTACTGGGAGGATATTTGAAATATAATATTGTGAGGAGAGGTGTAATTACGTCTGTATTTGAATGGAACTATTCTAAGAGGCTTTTGCAAAGGCAGACTTTCATGGCTGCTATAGGCCCTTGGGATCAAGCAGTTCATTAGGAAATAATCAGGACCTGAAAATGGTCTGGTTGTTTTTTGGGTGCTTGGCAAATTCCACCACCTTCTCAGGAATCTGGTAGTAATTGCTCTCATTGTAAGCACTCATACTGATGTCAGTATGCACTGGCATCAATACCAGTGCTCTTTAGCACGCCTAATGGCAACACCATCATGCTTTTCTTTTTTTTCCTGGCTACCCGATGTGGTTGCATCCTACAACTGCATTCACACAATAAAAACTATCCTTTCTGCTAAGCCTGGATTTCCTTTTTTCTCCTTCTCATTTCATCCATGTCCTGCTTGCAGCTGGGAAACAGTTAATTTTCTTCCCAGTAGCCGGTACAGTGCTGTGTTTTGGATTTAGGATGAGAATAACATTGGTAGCACACTGATGTTTGCATTGTTGCTGAGCAGTGTTTACACCAAATCAGGGACTTTTCAGCTTCTCACCCCACCCCACCAGTGAGCAGGCGAGGGGGCACAAGAAGCTGGGATGGGACACAGCCAGGACAGCTGACCCCAGCTGGCCAAAGGGATATTCCATACCAGTTGACATTATGGTCACCATATAAACTAGGGGGGAAGCTGGCCACATCACTGCCGATCATTGTGCATCACTTGTTTTGAATGTTCTAATTCTATCAGTAGTAGTAGTAGCAGCAGCAGTAGTATTTTTCCTTCCTTTGTATTTTCCCTTCCTTTTCTGTCCTATTAAGCTGTCTTTATCCCAACCCACAAATTTTACTTTTTCTCCCAATTCTCTCCCCCATCCCACTGCAGGGTGGGTGGGTGAGCGAGTGGCTGTGTTGTATTTAGCTGCCTGTCAGGTTAAACCACAACTCCATGCAAATTGAACAGCATCCCAAATTCTGTTAAGGTTAGGGCACATTTCTTGCTCCATACAGCTTATAGTCAGAACTGGCCACCCAAAAACTTGGAAGGGGGAAGAAGCAGAATAATGTATCCCTCTTTGAATTACAGGTTTGGATTTTAGCTCTTTCTGGTTTATCTTTGCCTATTTTACTTTTTAGATATTCTCACTCATGTGTGTTCTCAGCCCCTGCTTAGCCTTCCTCTGCCTTGCCTGCACACAATGGGACCGCTGGCAGTGCCTGCAGTAAGGCACACGCCGGAGTCCTTGCACACTTTAGGTTGCTCTTAATCTTCTGACTAGAAAATATGAGCTTCCTTTCTCCTTTTCTGCCTTCATCATGTGTTTATTCCAGCAACTTAATAATGTAAATTGTGTCGTACAAGCAATGGAGAAAGCCACCGCTGTTAGAGGAAACCCAGCTTTTCACTTCTCAGGCAGCCTGAGCTTCCCTGACAGCTCTGAGGAAGAGGCCAGGTTTCCACATGCTTTTCCCACCCCTTACAAGCACTGTGGCCCAAAACAAGGAGTTTAACAAGGGGGGTTGCCAGGATAGCCCAAAGTCAGCTTTTCTGAAAAATCTTCCCATTTCATCTTGTTTATGGCTGCAACACTCAGCCTGACTCCCTTGTCCTAGTGAGACCTGCTGGGAGCAGAGCTGGTTTGGAAATCTGCCCAGAGGAGTGAGCAACCAGTTTTTACCACCAGTTTTAGAAATACTACCCGACAGACTTAAGCAGAGTATAACCCTCTCAACATATGTCTCAAGGGAGGAACAGATCTGAATTTGGGTTTAAAACACCAAGGCCCGTCAGGAGCACAGGCTGCAGGCAGCATCAGGCCAATGCAGGCTGAGCGGAGTGCCACTAATCTCAAGGGTCATTCATGTGGGACTTCCAGCAGCTTGAACAGTCTTTCAGAAACACATAACATTGCACCCGAAGCAGCCCAGAGAAACACTACAGAAATCACACAGCCTCTACCAAGGTCAGTTTTAATGCAGCAGTTGAATGTTGTGGGTCTCAGTAACCACATCCAGTCATGCAAGAATACCAGAGCCGCTGGAGTCCTTCCACAAAAAATGGGTAGTCTCCACATTCTGATGTCCTCCATCCCAAGACAAAATCAAGGCTTTGCCATCCAAAAATATAAGCTGAATGGCTGGGCGGTTCATGTGCAGAAACATCTGGACTGGATAGGGAATAATATAGAGAAAATAGCCAGCCAGAGTGTCAAAAGTTCAGAGACACAGTAACTAAACTTCATCCTATTCCAGCCCTATAGACAAAGATATCACAAAAAATCACATCAAAAATGGCCAGCCTGTTGTGCAGAAGTCATGGGTATGTAACTTTTTAGAATGCCTGGTTTCCCATTGCTCTCCCTCGGTGAAGCTCCCTATAAATTATGATCTCTTACAAGCCAAGCTGAGAATAAAGTACTGAACCCCTGTACTGGAGGTAGCTCCAGTGATCAGGCAGGAAGGAGGAGGACTGTGCCAGTGGCAAGACATAAATACATGTAATTTCAAGGAAACAACACTAGAACTTTTCCATGCCTCTGCCTAGCAACACTGTCTCACCAAACAGGGCTAGCAAAGGTGGTGTGTGCATCTGCTATAGAAAATGCAAAGGCGGCAGTCTTCTACTGCATGAAGTTGATAATATTCTATCAAATCAAAACCTGCATTTTTAGGACGAACCATGTATCAGTCTCCTGTAAATTACTAGTCAGGACAAAAAAGGCCTTTAAGCTGAGTCACATATTCCAGTAGCCATATGCTTAGATATCTAGTAGCAAAGCAAATAACTTCTTGGCTTCCTATGACAAACTATCAGATTATTTTGCCAAATTTTATTGTAGAATTACAAGGCATCCTAACAAGTGTTACATTCCCTTTAATGAATAAGAAAAATCGGGTAACAAACTGTAAATTGTATTTTTTAGAAAACACTGGAGGATTAAAAAAATCAAATATTCTGTGACATTTGATGGTGAAACAACATCTGTACCTTGTTCTTGGGGAATTTCAAGTAGTATGACAGCTCTTAGCAGTAGCCACCATCAGAAGGAAGCCAGACATCTAAAATGGGATATCAGCTGAGTTAAATCAACTTGTGTATTACTAATATATACTTGGATTTTATATTAATACAGTGTTTAAAAGACGTAATTTAAGATACAAAGTCACACGCAGGGAATCTGGAGTACTCCGGTATTTCCTTCACTCATCACTGCACAATTCACGATGCTGCCCTGACTTACACCCTTCCATTCTATTTTGTCTACAGGGTTCTGCCTCTCTGAGTACGCAGTACAGATGGCACTCAGTCAACAGTATTCTGTAACTCTTCAGCCCACACGGCATGCATGTCTCTCAAGCCCTGTGGTACCACCCACTGTTTTGCTCTTGGATTTTCTTATAGCACTCAACGCTACCACATTCAAGCCCAGCACGGATCTGAAATGACAGCATGACCCTCCCTGCCAGTGCTCCTCAGCCGCGAGTGGATACCAGCCATCAGATTATTACGTGGTAAATCTGAATGTTTCACTTCTTCCACCAAAGTTTGTGATGGGGTTTTGAAAAACAAACTTTCTTTTGGGAAGATGGGAGGGTTTAATTCCAAATTCATTCTACAGAGGGGTTTCTCCCTGGCCTTCCCCACTCCCCCACACCCCCACACCCCCAAAATAATCTCTCCTCCAGAGCTGCAGATTGAAACATTGATTCACGCACCACCACTACCAGCAGGCTTCAGCAGAAACTCCCTCTCAACACGATCCAAAAAATAAACCTCCAAATCTTTTTTATTTGAAAGGTGTGTTCAGTTTTATAGGCACAGCTGGCCTCACCATCATAACTTTCTCCACTCCAGCTTCTCTGCTTCTGCTGGACACATTCCTTTAACTTCCCCACTCAGTACATTAACACATCACCAATCATTAAACCGTGACAGCAGTAGGAGTGCTGTACCTCGAGATACCTACCTTTCTGATGAGGCTGTACAGCTCCTCAACTTCCAAAGGCCAGCTGAGAAACGCTTTGTGGGCTAAAATTACATTATTGGTACGCACTGGTTTTGGAACCAGCTCTGTGTTGATATATTCTGTGTTCTTGTAGTTATCTGTGACACTTACTAGGAGGCATCATCAGATGGAGCCAGCAAGCCTGAAGATGTGCTTCTCTTTAAAGATATGTAGAAGTCCATTGTTTTTCAGCAAAGCATTTGAACATGCTTTTAATTTTATGCCCATGGCACTGGAGCATGCACTTAACTTTTTTTGGAATTAGATCGCCTACTTCTCAGTGAGTAACGGACAGCTACCAAACATGTTTGTTTACTGCAGTTCATTTATGCCAGACATTCATTTTTGTGGATGCCTCCCTGGGAAAACAGGCCAGGTGTTCTGCGCAGGCAGGGCTGTGCCTTGCACTGCTCTTGTCTTCAGGGGTGTTGGCTATAATAACTCTGCATCATTCAGGACCCAATGAATAATTCAGTGAAGTTTCATTACTCCACCAGTCCTGTCTTGTTTACTGGAATATCATCCTGTGGTTCAGTGCCCATCTGGCTTTAGGCATAAAACCTGTGGAAAATGCAGCAGTTCACAAAGGCTCAAAGGGAATCTTTTCTTTGATGCTGGAGTCCTACAAACTCACAGGACCTTTGATTCCTTGTTTGAGAAAGTCAAACAATCCAAGACACTCGGCATACACTAATCAATACGTACACCTCCACTCCTTCACAGACTGTAGCAAGTTCAGTTCTCTCAATGGATTACTTTGAATTGAAAACAAACCACACTGGAATATGAGGAGGTCTTCCAAAGAGTGGCTCAAGATGCTCTGTTTCTCTTGCAGGTGTAGGGTAAGCCCTGTGAACTTTACTCTCAAAATACGAATGAAATAAGGCTTGGTCTATACTGCAAAAAGTCTACCAGTATCCCTCTCACGCAGGTATTATACTAGCAGTCACATGGATTGTAACATAAAACACAGCGTGAATTCACTATCACAGAAACACTGTGTAAGGGTGAAGAAAAGTCACCAAGTATTTTGTCCAGACCAGCTAGACAAGTGGAAATCTGAAGTCTATGGTTATTGTGCTCGATAGCAATGTTCCTATGCCCATGAACTCACCTTTGACCTGTTCCATTAAAAGTTATTAGTAGTTCTCTATTTAATGGTTAATAATAGGAGCTCCTACAGAATATGAACTTATTACTAAACTACTCTGGATTAAAAATGGAAAGCATATAATAACATCTTCATTTAACTCAACAGCAATACAAATAATTTATTTTCCTTTCAATCATCCCCAAAACTAATAAAAATCCAGATATTTCTGCTTTTCAGCCACTTCTCTTCAGAGAGAGAACAAAATCAATTTGAACTTAAGTAGCAAGTGCCATTTTATGTGAAAAGAACAGAAAGTTACTCCTGACTCACTCACACCTCTTGATAACGGAGTTATACCAGAGACTTTCTGTGTCTCCTATGCCCTCTAGCTTCTAGAAGATGTATTTACCAGTCACTCCTAACTGAGCACATTTACATAGTTTTAATTTCTATGCAGTCACTAAAAACATAGAAAATAAAATGCCTTCCCCTCTCTTCCTCCCAGATATAGTTTTTATCTAAGGTTGAAACAAAGACATGAAAATTTTTGTCTAGATGCTCATTTACATTAAAGGCACTTCATGCTTCTGTAGCAAAGTAAATAGGCTCTATAGGTACACATTGTATCTACATCAATTTAGGGTCCTCCATGAGTGCTGTAAGGGAGAATCAGCTCACCTAAGAAATGCCACCTGAATTCCAGGAACCGGATATACCAAGCTTGAGAAAAAAAGTGAGTTATGAGACATATGGGATATTACTTCTTAGTGTGACTCAATTATAATGTTAAATAAGGTCATTAAATGGTGTACAGCAAAAAGTACCTGATGTACAAGCCACAGCGTTTTCCAATCAGTACGCTGGGGGCTGTACTTTGGGAAGCCCCATCAGGCTGAATTTCTGATTGGAGAGTAAAACCTGGGGAGACAAGGGGGCAAGGGGGACAGGCGAGGGGGCAACGGCAACACCTATAAAAAAAGATAAGCCTGGTGTCCTTGGCTAGGGATCCCGCAGCCTGCAGGAGAAAGCGGTTTTCTTGCACAGTGTAGGAGGGCTGATGGAGCATGATCTGCTTAAAGCTGGCTGGCTGTGAGGAGACAACCCAACCTGACTTTTTTCTTGACATATCATCCAGAGCTCCTGAACTAGAAGTGCATTTTGCCTGCCAAATTACTATCATTTGTAAGAGTAGGGGCTTTACCTGCAGTCCTACCTGCCATATCATTAGAGTGGCACTGGTGGGAGCCTATAAACTGTAGCTTCAACAGATGTTGCAAGGAATACCCGAACAAGCAATAAAACTTTTGGTGAGGGGAAATACAGGTGATTGGAGAAAGGTCTCAGGGACCCTGAGGCTACCGGGGCTGTTCTTTCTTTGAGTGGGACACTTTGGCAACCTGGGCTACTAAGAGATGGGGGACAGTGCTAAAGCTTTTAGTTACCAGCGCTGCAGCTGTAGATGCAGTTGTTACAAGGTAGTACTCCATCATCTTTCAGAAAGTCACTGGAATAACTGAATAGGGAAACTAATCCTACCAAGAACTCCAATCACAAAGACACTTCAGTTAGTTAAATATTAAATGCATGTGGGTTTAAAATACACAATTATAAAACCAGTGTTTCAACACCCAAGGAGCAAAACAACACAGAGCTCTGCCATCATCTCGTGGGAAAAGGTACAATACATACATTTTCTTTTTCCTGAAGACCTTACATAGGAAAGAGAAGCAAAAGGCAACTTCATATAATGCAGACAAAGCTTTTGCACACTGAAGTGTGTAACCTTACCAGGAATAAGCTTGAACTAGAAATAGCCAATCCATAAAGTTTATGAAAAAAATCTCTGACTTCACTGTCAATACACATAAAGTGTTCATATGGCTTGGTCTCTGATCTGCTTATCTGTAAGTCTTGTAAACAAAAACTAAGGCAGTTTAACATTTAAATTCTGCAATTCCAGCATTTGAAGGTCAGACCTATTTCCTTTTTCCATTTAATTATCTGCTTCTATTACATAAAGAACACAAATCAATATTAATTTTCATAACCAATTTAACTCTTAGATAGTATCTTTAACCACAGAACGATAAAGAAGATTTTTCCAGCCTAGGAGGAAAGGACTGCATTAACTAAAAGTAAAAACCTTGCTTGGAAAATATACACACACTTGAAAACATCACTGGCAGCATTGTTTTCCTCAGCCTCTCTAGGAGAATTAACATGCTAAAACACCTCTAAGCTACTGAACCTCTTCCATTGATAAAATCTGCCTGTCCCCATGGAAGTCACTGCGCTGGGATTGTCATCCTTCCCCCCGATGTGCTTGCTTGGGGTTCATTTGCAGTAACAGGCCATTCCTACTCACTAGTAATAATAACTATGATGTTGTTCAATATAAAACATGGTTATACCATGAGCTAAAAATGGAATTATAAACTATCTATGTAACTATTTTAGGAACATATGTTAATTAGAATAATTGGCTTCCTCCACAACAAAAGACAGTGAAGACCTGTAACAGCCTTTCAAGCATGTCAGCAGAATAATGGGCAAATTAATGTAGCTGACAGAATTGATTTGGACTTTTGAAGTGTTTGAGAAGCTATGAAGAAGCTATAAAGACTCCAAAGAGCCAAAGGATGAAGTTTTTCATGGAGCAGTGTGGTCGGTTGACCCTGGCTGGATGCTAGGTGCCCAGCTGTCCCGGTTTTGACTGGGACAGAGTTAATCTTCTTCCCAGTAGCTGGTACAGTGCTGTGTTTTGGACTTAGGATGAGAATAACGTTGGTAACATGCTGATGTTTGCATTGTTGCTGAGCAGTGTTTACACCAAGCCAAGAACTTTTCAGCTTCTCACCCCACCCCACCAGTGAGCAGGCTGGGGGGCACAAGAAGCTGGGACAGGACAGGACAGCTGACCCCAGCTGGCCAAAGGGTATTCCATACCAGTTGACATCATGCTCAGCATATAAACTAAGCAGAAATGTGGCTGGGACCACTGCTCAGGAACTGGCTGGGCATCAGTCAGCAGGTGGTGAACAATTGCATTGAGCATCACTTGTTTTGTATATTCTACTTCTTGTGGTGGTAGTAGTAGTAGTAGTAGCAGCAGATGCAGCAGCAGCAGTAGTAGATTCCCCAGGATGGGGACTGCTGGGGTCCATGGGCTATCTCCATCAGCCCTGGGAGAAGAGGAGGTGGCCTCCAGGGAGCCCAGCTGCTGCTGGGACAGGAGCTGGTGAGAGGCAGCTGAGCAGCACAGAGCTGTGCTCCTCCTGCCAGGGCAGTGCTGGCACTTCAGGAGGCAGGCAGGCCAGGCAGTAGGAAGCAGCCTTTGTGCACTCCTTCCCAGGAGCCAAGAGGAAACATTGGCCACAGAGCAAGGCTGGGGCTCCAGCCTGGAGGAGCAGAAGCCACCAATTCTCCTTCCTCCCCTTGGGAGGGGCTGGGGCTCACCTCATGTGCTGCTGTGGCACCTGCCAGCCCTAGAGCTACCTGCCCTAGAGCAACCCACCAGCCCCTAGCACCGGGGACATCCAGCCTTTCTGACCTGACTGACAGGGGGGACTTGGAGATAAGAGAACACCAGCAACACCTGACCAGTGCTGAAGGAGACAAAACACCATGTTAAGAAACACAAGGTAATGAGCTGCAAACACTGATCTGACCGTCCTCTCCACCCCCCGTGGTGCTCTTAACGTGCTCTAACGTGAACTGTGGCCTCTCAGGGAAGTGCCTGGGGTGTCTGACACGCAGCTCACCAACACCACTGCTTACTGCATCTGCACTTCGTAACTACAGAAACTGGTATGTGTTTAAAGACTTCTCTTTTGCTTCATCCCGAGGCAATTTCCTTTCTAGAGCACAGCTGCTGGCTTATGTTTGCTGGCAATCTTGGGAGCAGTTACTCAACAGAACCTTGGTAGGGGTTACTTAAGACCATTGTACCTACGTCTCTGTCATGCATGACTATCACCTGCAGGTGACCGCACTCCTTGCCACACAGTCTCCTCTGAGAAGACTGGTGTGCAGATTCTCAAAGAGCAATTGGAAATCAAATGGATTTCTTGCACATATGATATGAGCTGCTCACCCACTCCTCCCACAGTGGGACACGGGGGAGAATCAGAAGAGTACAAGTGAAAAAACTCATCGGTAGAGATAAGGACAGTTTAATTGGTAAGGCAAAACAAAAGTCACACACACAAGCAAAGCAAAAGAAGGAATTCATTTACTACTTCCCATGGACAGGCAGGTGTTCAGCCATCTCCAGGAAAGCAGGGCTCCATCACACATAACAGTTACTTGGGAAGGCAAACGCCATAACGCTGAAACGCCCCCTTCTTTAGAAAGTGATCCCAGCTGCTTGGCTTCCCTGTCCTCTAATTCCAGCCTATTAGCCCCATCATCCCAGCACTGAAGCAACCAGGTGATGTGTTCAACTGGTTGACTGGCATGATCTTTCTGCATATCCTGTAGTTCATTTAGGGATAGGGATCAAGAGGTTATCTTCTTCATCTTGTTCCTGTGATGGCTCAACTTCATCCTCCTTTACTAAATGAGCTGTTTTCTATTTCCATTTCTTCTTCTGTACAGAGGCAACTGACACTGCCACAGGTTGGTCTTTTGCATCACTCATCATGGGGGCTGAGGTAGCCACAGTGCCCAATGCAGGGGACGGAGTAGCTGCAGTGCCCACTCCAGGGGTTGGAGTAGCCACAGTGCCCACCGTAGGGGCTGGAGTAGCCGCAGTGCCCACTGCAGGGGACGGAGTAGCCACAGGGGCTGGAGCAGCTGCTCTTTCTGCCGCAGGGGCTGAGTAGTAACAGTTAGTCGTTAACTGTTAATTCTCAACCAGGTCCAGGAAGTGAAAGCCACTTTCAGTATTCCTAGCAGTAGGATCAGGACCTGTGCTTTGGTGTTTCCAACAGTCCAGAGATATTCAGAATTTCCAAAAATCTTAGACACATCAGTAATTAGCCCTGGGAAGGGGGAGGTGTAGGCCCCACATATAGGCTGGCTCTATGGAAAAGCCACAGGTGCAGTTGTTGGCATTCCTCGCCCCGGACCACCCGATGCACAGGGGTGACAACAATACTGAGTACACAGCCCAGATTAGTTTTACGACCAATGAGTCCACCATATCGTAAGCCAGTACTATATAGTACAACACAATGATAACTTTAGGCCGGGTCCCAAGAACAACAAATGGCCTAACAGGGAACACATCCTGCAAGTAAAGTGACTAACATGACTGTGAGGGCGTGGGCAGCAACTCTGAGCAATCAGCATTGTGGCCAATGATTACTAAACCAATCTGACGAATACCAACAACGATTTCTTTCTGATACACTCCGGTTAGACCTGCCGTTATCTCAACCCTTTGTGACCCACACTGGGTGCCAAAAAATGACTGTCGTGGTTTAACCCCAGCCGGTAAAACTTAAAACTCTTTACCTTGTAGAGACGTTCAATCTGCTAATTAGACATGACAATGCTGGATTAGATAACCAATACCAAAATTTACTACTGCCTGCTATAAGCTGCTTTTGGCAGTGTTCAGTGTCAGAAGCAATAGCATTAGCTCTGCTCCTTTCTCACACTGCAGATGATGGAAGCTTTCAGGAAGATGAATTAAATTCCACTAACAGAAGGAGAAAAAAGGGGTCTAAATACCTAGAGAGAACCACAGTGAAAGACTGCTTGGGTTATTTCAAAATGATGCTCTATCTATACAGACAGCAACGTCCTGGTGCAGGATCCTGAACCAAAAAATCAGTCGTATCTGGGAGCAGGAGACCACCTGCTCCTTGGCAAAAAGCACACAGCTGAACAGGTCCCGCACCTCAGGTTTGGCAGCTGCAAAGGTCCATGGGGACAAATGTTGGTATTAGGTCCTGTTACCCATCACTTGGTACCACACCAGCTGGCCCATGCCTGCCTGACATCCTGTGTGGTGCCATGGCCCTGAACAGTGGCTCTGGGGGCCTGTGACACCCAGAGAGCCCACAACACCCTCCTGCATGTCCCCACCCCCAAAGCCTGCTCCAGCAGGTGAGCAGCTGAGTTTGCCTCATGGCATCAGCCCGTGGCCGCCCCTGCTCACCCACCCCATGACCAGCTGGAAGGTGCACCCACCAGCAAGATAAAAGCAGGAGCAGGTGGGTAAATACCTCATCTGAGAGGGATCCCTGTATGCCCTCCCTGTGCTTATTCACTGGCCACACGATGGTGCTTTTTTACTTCCCATCAGCTCAAAGCAGAGGACCGAGCAAAATTCATAATCTTTCCTGGGGCTACATGGTGCCTGTGTCTGTATTTGTCCTGGAAAACCAGATCTCTAGAACATAATCTGCAAAATCAAAGCCCCAAAACTCTATAAAGACATGAAGACAGTCTACAATAAATTATCCTCAAATATTTCCTTCTCTGAAATTTCTTCCCCTTCTGCCTTTACTCGCAAAGTACACTCCCAAAGCCTTCATTTGCACACAGCTTAAAAAACCAAACCCTAGCTGTTAAAGAAAACACACTTTTCTTTATGTCATATCATTGCAAAATGACAAACATCTAAAAACGTCAGAACCAAACTACAATCATGATGATACTGCCTCATATACAAGAATACAAACACTCGTGCTCAACTGTTGTCTTGGCTGACTGAACACTAAATAACTTAGATTTGATGCCACTCACATGCACTACACCAACATATGTTTTGCCAGCTTTCAGCACGGTTAGAATGGCAATGTAATTAAAATGGAAAGGTAAGTACAACAGAAACCACACTTTCCCTTGTTAAATGCTAATTCCAAAATAGATTTTCTCCTGGGGTAGAAGTTTGGGGTTTAAGAGCTGACCAGTTTGGTAATATTCGCAGGAATAGCACTTTTAAAAAATGAAAGCAAATTTTTCCAACTGTTCACAGTCATCCAAAGCAATTGACAAGCTTCTAGTGGCTCTGCAAATTCCTTCTACCATGTCCACTGCCTTAAATTAAAAAATAATAATAATAAATATTAGTGTTTACAGCTCTAGTTTTGTCTTATTTCAGTAGTAATCTGCTTTTCCTAAAGCTCTGAGCAACTCAGTTTTGTGGTGAAGGGTTTCTATCTCTTCACATCATGGAAAAGCATGCAAGGGTCCCCACCTTTCTTTCTTCATAGTGCCATGGCCCTCTGTCCTTTACAGGCATATTTATTTGGAGAGTGGATTGCATTGCTGTGCAGAGAGACAGCTTAATGAGAAAAAAGATAGAAGATAAAAAAGAAATAGATCTTGAGATGTGAAAGTAAAACTTTCTTCCTAAATTAAAAAAAAAACAAACAAAACAAAACAAAAACAAAAACCAACCAACAACCCAAACAAAAAACACACATCAAAAGTTTCATCCAACCTTCCTCCAACCATGACAATGTAGAAATCAGCACCAAGTTTACTAGAACCTGGTTTACACATTACGTTTGTGATTTGGCAGAATATCAGTCTGAGGAAACCCCTTTGGCTGACAGAAAAAATGTTTAACTTTGTTAAACTGAAAAGAACTAATAGTTTTTAGAAGAGATGGGCACCACAGGTGTCATACAGTTGCATGAAGCAGCCTCAGGTGTCTCAGCAAAGAATGGCTGTAAATGGAAAAAATAAACGGCCTGAGCATTTAGACCTTAGAGCCAGAAGGGGCCCATGAACATTGCCTGGCTTCTTATTGAATATGAATCATTTAATTACATGTATTCATGCCAATAACTTAGCTTAGCAGGCATTTTATCTTGGGAGGAGGTAAAGCTGTTGGGTGTTGTAGTAGGGAATAAAAAAGACAATGTGCCACCTGTGCCCAGAGGTTCTGCAATGGCAGGGGGAGGTGTTACTGAGGTAGCCAGGTATCTCAGTATATGACTCCCACTTTGTGCAAAGGAAAACGGGGAAAGATACCTGAAACCTGGCAAAGAATGCTTCTGGGCCCCAAAACTGGCAGTTGGGCCTAACCCAACCAGATGCTCAGAGACACCCAGGGCAGCGGTCCGTCACTGGGTACAGGGTGCCCGGCTGCGGCCAGTCTCAGATACCTCAGAGGAAAATGGAAAAAAGCATGAGACTATCTCTGGGCAACAGATTTGCAAGCCAAGTCTGACCATCCCTTCTTTGCCTGTTCAGGCACTAGAACCTTTCCCTCTAGCCTGGTTTATATCCTCTACATGGTCTGCTTTGTACGCTGACTTACCAGGGCTGAAATGTTCCCCAAGGAGTAAAATCAGAGTGACGAATGAGCACGGTATGGAAGCGGCATCGCGGGGCGGCCTTACTGGCTATATCTACATCTGGTTGACCACACTTCACTTTTTGCTACTACACCTGCAGCAGAGACAGACAGAGATATCGTAAGAGCCTTAACCTCAACTTTGCACAGTGAGATCATCTTCACCTGAACTGATGAAGCAGATTTTAGAGTCCCACTGTAGAGCACAAAACAAATCTAAACAAATATCTGACTCAGCTACTAAAGTGAAACAGCAGCAGCTTTGAGGAGGAAGTTGGCAGCACCACTCAGAAGTCCGTGGATTGCTTCCAGCTACCCTCTTCTCCACTCACTCTAATTATTTATCCCTGATCCCTAAATAGACTCTGTTTCAGGACTGCTTAGAAGAAACGCACATTTCCTTAGCTCCTTTTCCTCTTCCTTTCTAATTCACTTTTTTAACGTCAGACAAAAATCTACAAAGTATGTCAGGCTATTTCATCTGAACTACATCCAGTATTAACACAGGGTTAAACCACACCTGAAGTTTAGATCTATGGTTTTATTACATGTAGCTGTAGCTTCTTTTTGTTTTTCTAGTAGAAGTCTCACTAACTGGTGTCTTTTTGGAGTTTTTTTTTGAGCTACTGCTTTATGAAGATATATAAAAGGCAGCTATTCTTTCTGTTCTGAACTTTTGACTCCAGTCCTGGTATTTATAGTGAATAAGACTGTAGCAGATCAATGGGCCATCTGATCTGCAATGATGCTGGCTTCGTACCAGATGTTTCTGGTGGGTGTTCAAATGAAAAATCAGTTTCTCAATCCAAGTGTATCTAAAATACTTTTTTTAATTTTGTGTAAATTCACAAATGATACAATATTGAAGTGTTCCGGTTTGTTTGGGTTTGTTGGTTGGTTTGTTTCAACATACTGTACAATCAGGTTAGTTAAGTGTTTTACATCAAGGCACAGCACACTCTATAATACACATATGCCTTGCCAGGCAGCAGTTTAGTATAATCCCCGAGTCTTTTGGCAGTAATGCCAAGATAAGTAACATGGATCACATAAGCTGGAAGATAAATAAATAATAGATGCCGCCACATTTTATTTGAAATAGAGTTGCATATAAAAAGAATATACAATAATTTAACTTTAATAACTAGATTCTCTTGTACTATACATAACAGATGTGTTTTCATTTGTCTTAAATAAAAGATTTTCAATATTAGGATGCAAAATTAATCTTCTTTTTAGCTGTCTTTAGTATGGAGAAGAGTTGCTTTCATTAGAAATTAAAGTTGAATTTTCAGTTTCATGGCAATCTGAAAGAAAGAAAACCAGAGTTACCAATACATTGATAATGAAACGTTACTGGTAAAATAAGCAAATAATTCCAACCAAACCGTTGCATTCAGTTAACACACGGTGAAGCTAGTTATCCAAGCAGAAATCTATAAAAGTTCTTCTTACTGTTACTTGTCCTGCTTTCTGAGAGACTATCACTGTTACTCATCCAGCAAAACTAAAATTCTAGTAATGCCACAGGCTGCCTGCACTGGAGATTCTGCTTATTGCAATGTATTTACCATATTTACATTATCATTCTGCTTTTTATATCTGAACGCTTCTTCTTCGCCTGCCAAAGGCCTTGGATCCCACGTTGGTTGGTACAAAGTTGTTCTTGCCCACTCCTCCCGACCTGCTCAGGAAGTCCGCCAGACGATGGGTCACACAGGTTGCTGTGTTGCACGCCCTCTTCTGTGCCGTTACACTGCTTTTCCAAAAGTAAAGAGTTAGTTCCCACAGTATCCACCCGGCATACAATGAAATGTCATCAAAGGATGCTACACCTAGGAAATATTCTTCTATGGAAGAAGAAACAGGCTTGCTGTGCAGCACGCATGTGCAACCTGTGTGCACAGCTTGCAAGCTCTAAAGGACCCATCTATGTTTTTCCATGTTTTCCAGGCTCAGTTTACAAAAGGCAGCTGAGCCCTTCCTTTCTTGGACAACTGGACTGAAGACTAAGCCAAGCCCAATTTTCAGCACCGCCTGAGCCGCTGCCTGCCTCCAGCAAGTCGTTACGACCAACAGAGGTGTTGAGAAGTCCAGATTTAACCAGCCCCCACTCCCTCTAAAAGCTTACACCTGCTTTTTGTTTGTAGTGCTGCTGAAGGACAGTAGCAGACACCCATCTTTAACCTGTCACTTCAACACCCATGCTCCATAACACCCAGAAAACACAGGAAATAACCCCAGCACCACTGACTACTACAGGGGCTTTGTCAGCGGTGCTGGTGGAGCTGTCCTGGCGCAGCAGCTGACTGCTTGCCTGCAGAGCTGAACCGCACACAAACACGCCGCTTCCATGTGTTTAATGGGAATGTGGGACACACACACCCTCCCCTTTCCTGGGGTTAGGCCTCAGTCTGCTACAGCACTTCACCACAGGAGTGGTTCACAGACTTCACCAGGATCAGATCTGTGGTGCTCAGCCTACAGCTAATAATTTTGCTGGACCGGGGACTTCAAGGCCTACACATTCACACAGTCCTTGCTTAAAGAATTTTCTACTAAAGCAATGACGTTTTCCTGCAGTAGAAGGGATTTTTTCCTCAGATAAGCATTACGAGATAGTCTGTTAAAGTTAACAAAAATACTGTTCAGAACATCATGCCAATTTTTTGGAACAGATCTCCGATTATAAAATAGATGCAGAGCTGCAACAGAAGAACTGTTAAGTCTGCCTTTGTCCCTTAATTTACAATTCACCTACAATGTATCATTTTGACTTAATACAAATATTTCAAAGACACTTGAGTTTTTAATATATTAGTGTAAAGACCTACTGTAAAGTAAGAAGGAAAAAGAACACAAAATTCTTACCTGGAAGTGTTCAGTACTCAGTTTTAAACAGGATTACATTTCTAGTTTGAACAAATCTGTATGAGCCTTTCCCGATTCCTTTGCTTCTCAGGATCGTTACTAACAGGATTGCATGCAGGCCTGATTACATCAGTACATATGAACGTATGTGTGTAATTTCAGTTTCTAAGTTCTTTCAGCTTTTCTAGAATTACTGGCATTGCCTCCTGAACATTAAGAAAACTTGTAAAAATATTGTAGCCTTACCTAGAAATCTCACATTCTAAAACAAGTTGTTAAACCAGGCAGATCTAATCCTTCTAGAAAAATAGGTTTATTGAACAAGTGCATGGGCAAGCACAAAAGAAGAGCCTACTTGTACATTTAGCAGCCAGAAATGAAGAGCCTTGTTTAGTTGTGTTGTTTTTTTTTAATCGGTGTCTAAGAAAATCATTTGAAATGTCAAGGCAGTGCTGTTCATTTTTTTTTATTTATTTTCCCCCCTAGCTTGGTATGCATGTTATGCTCTCTGTCTTCCTAACATTAGGTCCATCTCAAACATTCTCTGTCGAAAACAGAATCAAAAGAACATAGCAAAGTTAGCAATCAAAGTTAGATCCACATGCATCAGGTTAAAAAAAGGGAGAAGGGGAGAAATAAGCATGTCTAGTTGTTTCCTAGGGGGTCCCCATAGTTTGCATAGCGTTCATGTTCCAGGTCACTCAGCACATTTCGTTTCTTGCCAGGAGTTCCAGCCCCGACGTCAGTGCGAGGGTAAGTTTGCAATTTGTGCAATTCTTGAGACAGTTTGCCCAGCACACAAGTACTCAGACTGGCACAGCGTTTGGAAATAGGTCTATCCAGGCTGCAGGGGGGAAAAAAAACATGCCCAAAGGAAGAGTAACCTCAAACATGCACATTCATGCATTTCTTCCCTAGATAAATATCTAAATTTAAGAAACTTAAAAGTTAATTAAAAAAACACAAACCCTCCACATCACATTCCATGCAAGGAAAGTTCATACAAATGCAGTCAGAAGGAAAACACTATTTTTCAAAGAATTCAACTTTGTTGAAAAGCAAGTTTGTTAGCCTTTCGGATGCTCATAGTCAGAGGTCAGGAACTTTTACTTCCCATGTTCAGCATGCTGTTCAGTCTCTCGTACACCACCACCATGCTTTGCAATACAAATCCTGTTAGGATAATGCAAATGCTCTTGCATGCCTTTGGTCTACAGGGGAAGAGTGGTGCTGCGTGCATTAGGAGGAACGCGTCTCCTCTGCCAGGGACTTTCCATGCCTTACAACAGCATGCACTTTCACGACAGAGAATCCAAGAGTGGCTGAACGGCCCCTTACACTCCCACCAGGAAGACATACCTTTTGCTGCCACATTTTAACATAACCCCCTCATTCAAGCTCAAATCGCCCTCCACTTTCAGTTGTAAAAGACAGATAGAAGCAGTTAACTAGGTAGAAGCCATTCTCCCGATACCAACATTAGGATGTCTCTGCAGTATCATCTTTTACCAGTTAGGTGACCGCAGTTAACCATAACCCCAAGAAAAGAAAAATAAGAATCCTGACCGGCAGAGGGTCTGCTCACACGGCTTTTGCTTAATTTCAGACACAACAACCTCCCCACTGCCCTTCTCCTGCCCCAGGACTGCAGTCCTTACCTGTTCCCCTCAGAGGCTTGCTCCAGCTCTTCTGCTGTCATCTGTATGAACTCTTTCACCAGCGCATTTAATAACCTCCGAGCTTCGTAATCACTGAGCGTCACTCGATCTGTTACGGACTCCAAGCCAGGTCTGAGCAGAGACAGGCAAACCAGGATGAATAAAACCCGTACTGCTGCAGAGAGCCACGCACAGGAGAGAGGGGTTTGTCATGCATTACTGCGAGTCACTGACAGTCTCTTTCACTGGTGTGAATATGTAAACCATCCTCATGCACAGCATTAGGAGTTTTATAATGTAATAGCAGAACCACAGTGTCAAGAACAGCAGCAGGAGAAAGCAGCAGTCTCATTCACTGTAGTCCGTTTCCCTCCTAGATCTCTAAAGAATATTAAATATTTTCATACCATTCAGATACAGCACTCAGCAGCAGGACCGGCTTCTTACCTGACTGGGGCTGCCTGGAAGCTATCCATCTGGCACACAACCAAGGCATAAACAGCAAGGAAAGATGAAATCTTCAGCATAACCATGATTTCCTCTCTACAACAAAGAGGTACATCAAGCAATGGCTGTTTTCCAACGCTCTCAATCCTGTAAGTTCTACTAAAGAGGTCATCGTTTCCTAGCCACAAGTAGCACAAATACTAACAGCTTTTTTTTTTTTTTTTTTAATAGAACCTTCCCATTTCTTTTGATTATTGCTGTCATGCTTCGGTTTTCTTTGAATTTTAAGATAACTTAGCACTATTACAGGGGATAAAAATGCAGCTTTTCAGACCTGCAGTTCTGTACAGCTTTCTGCATTCAACTTAATGCAGACATCCCCTCAAACTGGTGAAAAACACGTTCCTCTGACTAATCACTACACGCAATGTCACAGCCAGCATGTCCAACACAAACGAGTACAGTTGTGGGATACCAGTGACAAGACAAAAACAGAGAAATGCTTAGTGTTTAATATTTTTAAGAATGAAGTGCCACTGTTAGTTTACCTGAACCTGCTTGTTTCTTGGCATTAGCATGCTAATATCCCAGTTCAGATTACACTGTAAGAATTAAGTATGTCAATTCCAATAACTATTTCTACTCTGAAACCAGAAAACGGATAAATGAAAATGGTCATAAGAACAAAACCTGTAAAAAAATAAAGAATATATATATAATTGAAGATATCTGTCCTGAGATACACCTCTTTTTCTCACAGCATCAGTGTCTTAGACTCAAACAAGCTCATCAACCACCACATCAGCCTCATTTTTGCTAGCTCTCGGCTCTCGCCGCGGCTCACCGAACGAGGAGACCCCTTCCCAAGGCCGGCCCGCTCCTCCCGGGGCACCGGCACCGCGCCCGGCCGGGCGGGCACGGCGGAGGGCTGTGCAGGGACAGCCGTCGGGCACTCCCGGCAAGACAACCCACGCCGTATCGGCAGGGGACAGGAGAGGAGAGGATCAGGACTGACTGTCTCCCACCTTCCTCGGCGCGCCTCCTTGCACACGCGTGTGCCCACAAGCACATGGGTCAAGGGAATACCACGCAAAGCGCCGCAGCCCCGGAGAGGACAGGGACTGGCGGGGCCCGCCCCATGCAGGGAGCCGCGGCGGGGGCCGGAGCGGTGCTTACCGGCGGTGCGGCGCGGAGCGGTGCGGTGCGCAGAAGGATGCCGGTGGCGCCGCCGAGCCGCGGTACCACGCACGGCCCGCCGGCTCCCCTTTATACCTGCCGCCGCGGCAGCCTGCGTGGGCGCCCGCGCGGGGCCGCCAGCCAATCACCGCCTCGGCCGCCCGCCTCGGCCCGGCCCGCCATTGGCCGCCAAGCCCGGCTCGGCGGTGACGTTATGTCCCGCTCCGTGAGCGTCCCATTCACAAAAAAAAACCCGGCGGGGGGGGTGCGGCGCCGGGGACGGGGGGGGCGTACACTCGGCGCGGCCGCGGCCCGGCCCCGCGCCCCCGCGGGATCGCTCACGCGTGGCGACCTCTGCAGCGGAGGGACCGCATTGCAGAGCGGGGCCGCTCCCCGCCCGGGATCCCGCCCCCCCCCCCCCCCCCAGGGGCCGGCAGCCGCCGCGGCTTCAGGGGGAGCGCGGCTGTGCCCAGCCGCCCACCGGGCCCGCGCACCAGCTGCGTCCGCGGCCCGGGCCGGGGGCGTGCGGCGCGGCGGGGGCTCTGCGTGCGGACGTGACCCCTGCAGCCCCGCACCCCCTCGCCTCCCGGGGGGAGGCCGCACGTGCAGCCGACACCCCGCCGCCGGAGCGAGGGACCCTCGGCACCCGCGAGCAGCCCCCGGCGGCACCGAGCTGCTCCCCGCGCTCGCCCGGCCGAGCGCCCGCACCGCCTCCGCCTAACTCCGCGGTCCTAGAGGAAACCATCACCACCATCATCACCACCATCACCACCATCACCACACAACTCCAGGGGCAGGTGCAGCGCCTTTCCGGCACGGAAGAGGCAGGGGAAGGGGGGGATCGCCTCCCCCCGGGGCAGCGCTGCGCCCCGCCGGCCGGGATTACCGGCAGCTGCCGCCGCCCCGTGCATCCATCACCCGCGGAGGGCCCTCTGTCACGGCGCGGGCGCCGCACCTGCCCGCGCAGGATGTTTGCCCCGGCGCCGCAGGCACCCGGGGGGGTGGGGGGCCGCCCTGCCCGCGACACGGGAACAGGCGACGCGGCACGGGGGTGGCAGCAGAGTGCTGCCCGCCAGCACGAGGCGCGGGGAGGGGAGCGGAGCGGCCGGGCCTGCTGCCCCGCAGCGCCGGGAGGCGGAGGGCCCGTCCACCGCCCCCGGGGCCGGCATCGCCGCTCCTGCCCGCCGCGGGGCGCGGGGCGCTTGCCGAGGAGACGGCGGCACCGGCGGGCGGCGCCGCTGCGAGCCCCCGCCGCGCGGGGGGTGCCCAAGCGCTGCTCGACCTCTGGCAAGGGACCGCGGCCGGAGAGGGGGCTGAGCGCTCCCGGGACCCCCGGCTCGGCTCCGCCCGTTCCCGGCCCTGCCCTTCGCGGCTGGCGGCGGCACGGCCCGCGCTGCTGCTGCCGCTGCCGCTGCGGCCCCCGGCCCCCGGCGAGCGGAGCCCCGCGCACGCTGCGCGGCCGCGAGCGCAGCCGTCTCGCTCGTTCTCGCCACCTGGACGGGACGGGCGAGCGTTCCCGGCCACCGGCCGCGCTCCTTCGGTTGTGCCTGTGCAGCAGCCGGTGTTACGGGTCGCTCCCGACGGCAGGAATCGTGCGTTTGCCCGGGAGGCGAATAAACCCCGGGCGAGCCGCGGGGCGGCGATTCTTTTGTTGATGCGGTTTTAGCTTTGAAGTTTAAGAACACGAACATCCCGAAAACCACCGGCGAGTGGCTGGCCTCCGCAGCAGCCGTCCGCGCTCCCCCCCGCGCAGGGCACCGTGCCGGCGGGCTCTGCGCGCCTCCCCGCCCCCGTTCTGCGAACGCCGGTTGCAAAACCGTTTAGGTTTTGGGGTTGACTCCTGGGTTTGGTTGTTGTTGTTTGGTTGGGTTTCCTTCAGATCACAAGTAGTGTTTGGGTTTTTTTTCTACGTCTTCGTTGCTTTCTCACAAGCTGCAGCCCGCGGGGGGTGCGCACCGAGCCGGCCGGTGACCGGCAGGAGCGGAGGGAAGGGACCGCACGGGGCGGGGACTGTCACGGCTCCGAGCTCCCCCCGTGCCCACGGGCACCCTGCGGAGGCTCCGAGCAAAGTGCCCGCGGGAACCGGGGCTGGCCCCTGCCCGCTGCCCCCGCCCGCCCTCCCGGGGGGCTCCCCCCGCCCCCCGCCCAGGCAAAGCGAACATTTCGTTTTAAATAGCAGCTCCATCGTACGGATGCTCGTCACGGGAATCCTCCGAGAGAAGGAGCTCAAGTATTTGATTTTAAACCTCTTCCGTTTCCACGACTCCTATTCCGATTTTTAAGCTCGTTTTTCGGAGCTTGCAGTGCCAAACGTGGGAAGCACCCAGAGACAGGGCTCAGCACCGCTCTGGCTGTTCTAACGGGACTTGCACAGCTACACCAACAGAAATAACGTGTAGGAACTTCAACGATCAGGCTTCCAGCCAGACATTGCTCTTTCTCTCTAACTCCACTGTTCCTTTCCTCTTCCTATGTTAACAGCTAATCGTTCACATTTCCTTTAGGGGTTTATTTACTCCTTGTCCGCATACAATATGCCTGTTTTAACCCTAAAAAGTCCAGACGACTCTGTTGTAATAGCATATTTCAGTTCTTCAGGCAGGAAAAAGTGAAATTTCTTCTTGTGGTCGATTCCAGCCAGTTCAAGTCCTTCTCTTGCCAGTGCGACTCAGGCTCGGGCTGGAGCCCGTATGATGCAGTGATTACGGGATTTCAGATGCCAACATTTCTACTTTAAGCTTTCACAGGAAGAAACATAAATTTAAAGCAACAGGTATGAATGCCAATAGATCTACTTCGGTGCACGTATAGATGAAATAGTACTTGGATGTTGGCAAGCGCTTTGGCTGCTCCTTGCCAGAGCTAATGGAGGGACTCCCAGCTGGAACGCTTGTCCTATTTTTTCCTCTCAGCTATACGTCATCCCATCTCACCAGATATATTTGGCTTTTTGCAAATGTAAGATGGAGAAGAAAGACAATTGACCAGTTTGTCTGTTTTTGAAGCTGTTAAAAAGAGACTGGATTTTCACAAGATAATGGTCTCATGTTGCTAGATAAATGCAAAACTAGAGGTTAAGTATTCATGGGTATCTGAGCACTGCACTAGAAAAGCAAGACATTTACGGAAACAATCTGTTCCAAGGAACTTGTTCTGCTTTTTTCAATGCCTGATAATATGTCAGGTAAACTAATCATATAAATAAGTGGGTATAGGTTCAAAGCAGATGAAATTAAGAGCTATGGAATGGCTTGAATTTATTATTTTTTAAAAGAAATCAGATGTTATATGCAACCTGCAGCTCTAAGTAAAAGGAATCTCCTCTTCAAACAAAATTATTTAAATTTGTAGGGAATAAGAAAAATCTGTCCTATTTTAAAGTGAGTTTCTCTACACTAGCTACAACTTCTTACAATATTCTGTTTGATATTATTTAACCAATACATTTTCAAGTGCAACCATTTTTTCAACTGTAAATATTGCCATTATGTCAACAAGCCATAGGCACCACAGTGAGGCTCTTAAATGTTATTATGCTGTTAAACAAAAATATCACATTTATATATTATGTTGAAATATTTGTTCGATAATAAAATGTAGTTCTTCAAGACAGACAGGACCATGAGCTGCACAGACAAAATTTCCATTTCCCAGAATGGTTCACTATCTGACAAGAGAGGACCCTGCAAAAAGGAAAGGGCAGACAGTGACAACGCCATGAGCCACAGACACAGTAACTTCTTCATGTGGGGGGTGAGCACGATTAAGGTCTCTGCACTCTCTAAGCTTGTTCTTCATAGCACCTAATTGAGCCTTTTGCAGATAAGGATAATTCATGATAAAACAGCTGTAAAAATCACATGGTCTTTCTTTATGAAGAGAAGCTGAGGAGTTCCTTATCAGTGTTTCTGGTGGATGCCTAGTCTACCTAATTCAGGACCCTGTCTCCACAAACAGCCAGAAACCCCTGCCACCTCAGAAGATTCTACAAGTCACATAGGGGAAAGTGAGCACTGCTGAGCCCCTGTGAAAGCATCTTCCTAACATTTCATTGTAATCTGTTCTGCAGAAAATGATATAAGCTAAGCCAGAGTTAACAACATCGTGCTGTTGTACATGCAAGGTGTTATTAGCTGCTGTATCATGTTTAAGGCCCAGGAGGCAATCCTTACACTGTACTGATAAGATCTAGATCTGATAGTGTACTCTTTTCGGGACAGCATGCCATACCTCAGAAAGGCTTGGGCAAGTTGGAGAAAGTCCAGAAAAATACCAGTAAGAGTTATCAGAGATCCCATATCATGATTTAGGAGAACAAACGTGAAGATGGGGGAAACAGTTAACAGGAGAAAGTATGGAGAAATGTGGTAACAAAAATATAAAAACCTGCCATGAAGAGTAACAATCTACACTCTGGTACTACATTCAAAACAACAAAGATACATGGGCTTAAAAGGCAACAAAGGAGACACCATACATTAGAAAGAGCTTTCTACAATTGAGATCAATGACATACAAGACTAGGTTGCGTTGCAGATATGGCGTATCTTTCACTGGAGAGTTTATGGCATGGTAGTCTTAAACTATCAGGAATTACATGTATAGCTGATATGCTCTGGGGAAGGAACATAATCAGCTAGATATGGTCTCTTCATATCTTTTACCTCAAATGTCTGTGATTCTGTAATTTTAATAGCTAGAGATGGGCTTAAACTCTAAAACTTAACACCTTCACCATCACCCAATCTTTTTTTGGCATTTGCTTTTGCAAAACTTACATCCCTAATTGGTCTAATCCTTTGCTTAATTCTGCTTCCATAACCTCCAGGTGGCCAGAAGCAGATTCAGAATAAGCTCACATCAAGCTTATCCACACAAATAATATTTTACCTGCCCATCTTGTAGTTCAGTTTGAATATGGCCCAAAACTGAACGCCTTTTTTTTTTTTTTGTTATAAAAACACAGTACTTTCTTGAGAACAAGATTACTGATATAGATCCCAACACTAAAGCTTTTCCTTTTTAGCGAATGTTAAATCTGGATTTAGGCTGCTTCAGTGACTACTGTTGAGAAAGTGGAACTGCTGTTGAACTAATTACTGAGAAATCTATGAATCAGTCTGGAAGCAATTTTTTTTCCAATATCCCTTAGAAGATCTTCCAGACTGATGTATGGAAGACATTTTAATCAGAAGATCAGTGTTGCATTGTTTTAATCTCATTGAAACATTCCTAGTGAGCTTTTTTGCTCAGTAGGTTTTGCAGCAGTTTCCCTGTACATATTCAAAACCCAGTGTGGAATATCTTTTAAAACAAACTGGGCCACGCTGTCCTGCACTGAGGTTTGCTTGACAAGGCAGAAGGGGCAGACCACAAGGAAGCTGGCTATGGCTTTGTCACCTTCTGTCTCCCATTACTGCAGCTCAGGCTCTGAGCAGCTTCACAGAGGCTCCAGCCCCATCTCACGCTACCTGGCAAGATGCTCCCACCTTCTGACAACTGGCAAACCTCAGCCATGCTCCAGCCAGACCCAGTTCTGCCCCGGGCTGACAAAGGGAACCCCTCAAGAGGAAGTCACAGGTCACCAAACACAGCCGGGGTCAGCCCTGCAGTGTTACCAGGGTAGCACAAAGGGGACGAACTGTGGGGGAAAACTGAAAATATTTCAGAATCGGCACCTATTTCCACTTCAGTTTTATGCATTCTGCAGGTAAAATAAGAGCTGAACAAACTCCTTATCTGGAAAACAACCTCAGAACAGAAGATTAACCTTGCTAAGCAATAGCGTAGTTATAAAACTCTGATTTGGTTGCTTACGCAAGTGCTACGCTGCTATCTTATATGTCATCAGAGCGTGTCAGCAAAAATATGGTGAGAAACTACATCCTAAGCCCTCAAGTTAATCCCGTGCCTGTGCTTTACAGGGTATAAGAAGGGTGGAGGTCTGAGGTCTGATCAAGCCATAGCGTAACTTGGCATTTTTCCTCAGTCCCTTCCAGGACCATTCACAATCGTCCTGGCACTGTTAGGTACTACAGTTATACATCCCTGCTGTTTCTAGTACTGCCCACTGCATGAGGACTGGGTGCAACTGTCTCAGCTGGCTGTTTTAATTGTTTGACCCTTGACAAGAGGAATTTGTGCAAGGGCAACGATGTAGTCTGTACCTTCAGCTAAATCAAGGACCAAAAAAGATCTCTCTCCTTTCAGTGCTGGTACATAGTACATGAAGGTAACACCTGTTAGGACATAATATTGGCTAATTACTTACGGCAGAGTTTCTGGGAAACAATAGTCATATAAGACTATCAATTAAAAAGATACATTTCTAGATTTATGCATAAAACGGACCCAAGTATACTCTGAAAGAGCCAGCAAGTCAAATACGCCAAAACTATTTTTGAAGTTACAGTCTGTGGGCCAGTGTCATAGTTTTCTGAGTCTGCCTGACAAACATAAAATGTTTAGGCACAGTAGGATGCTGATTAAAGGAAAGGTTTTTTTTCAGCAACCAGATTCACATGGGAAACTATTAGATGTGTTCTTCTGGTTTAGCAAATCTGTAAAGCCCCAACATCGTTACAGGCTTAGCTAAGGAGATAATCGTAACATAGAAATTGATCACTCACTATGATGATATAGGTGTGTTAAAAAGAGCTATGAGTGTAATAGATAAGATCTGCACATGACTCTAAACTCATCAGTGGGTTTACAAAATTAATTTCTTCAGTGAGAAGCATGCCTGTTTTACATACACCTACACAGATCTCTTTTCCCTGCCCTGCCCTCAAAGAAAAGGCACAAAATCTTCACATTTCTGGCTTTGATACACAGATTCATAGAATGGTTTGGGTTGGAAGGGACCTTGAAGGTCACCCAGTTCCAATTCCCTGCCACAGGCAGGGACACCTTCCACTAGACCAGGCTGCTCCAAGCCCCATCCAGCCTGACCTGGGGCACTGCCAGGGATGGGGCATCCACAGCTGTTCTGCACAAACCTGTTGCAGTGCCTCCGCACCCTCACAGTAAAGAATTTCTTCCTAATATCTAACCTAAATCTACACTTTCTCAGTTTAAAGCCATTCCCTCTTGTCCTATCGCTACATGCCATCATAAAATGTCCCTCTCCAGCTTTCTTGGAGGCTCCCATTAGGTGCTGGAAGGCAGCTGTAAGGTCTAAAAGGAGCCTTCTCCAGGCTGAACAACGCCAGCTGTCCCAGCCTGTCCTCACAGAAGAGGCGCTCCAGCCCTCTGGTTGCCTTCGTGGCCCTCCTCTGGATTCACTCCAACAGGTCCACGTCCTTCTTATGCTGGGGCCCCAGAGCTGAACGCAGTACTCTGGGGCTGCATGTCTCACCAGAGCAGAGGGGGACAATCACCTCCCTCACTCTGCTGGCCTCGCTTCTTTCGAGCAGCCCAGGATAGGGCTGGCTTTCTGGGCTGCCAGCGCGCATTGCTGGGTCACATCGAGCTTCTCACCCACCAACAGCCCCAAGTCCTTCTCCTCAGGGCTGCTCTCAGGCCATTCTCTGCCCAGCCTGTGTTTGTGCCAGGGTTTGCCCAGACCCACGTGCAGGACCTTGCACTTGGCCCTATTGAACTCCATGGGGTTTGCACGGGCCCACCTCTCCAGCCTGTCAAGGTCCCTCTGGATGGCATCCCTTCCCTCCAGCGTGTCAGCTCCACCACTCAGCTTGGTGCCATTGGCAAACTTGCTGAGGAAGCACTCAATTCCAGTGTCCATGCTGCTAACAAAGATGTTAAACAGCACTGGTTCCAGTACCAACCCCTGAAGAATGCCAGTCATTGCTGGTCTCCACTCGGGCATCAAGCTGTTGACTGCAGCTCTTCAAGTTTGACCGTAAAGAAGTTGTTTCCCTGTATAACATTTTATAAGTAATGGCATGTCTTCACTGCACAAGAAACGTTACTACAGAAATGGAAAGCACTTTAGCCTGACAAAGGCTTACCTTGTTTTCTAGAAGTGCGGCAACAATGTCAATGCTAAAGAGTAAGAAAGCCAAAGCTTGTTTGAAACTGTAGCTGAATACAAGTTTGTGAGATACCATGGAAAGTACTTATTTTTTTTCACAAGAGTACAATAGAATTATCATCAGGATCTTAATATTGTTAATAAAAGAACAGACACATCTGTCCATATACTTCTTTAAAAGTCAAAGCTATGTATATGTATGTATAGTCACTCCCTGTCAAAGAATTGCTTTCTGTTTTTCTTGAGAAGACAGGAACACAATCATTTCCTGTTACTTGATTGTCTTCTCTAAGTTCTTACAGAATTTACAGTGCAAAGTAATTGTAAATCTTGATGACTAGAATGTTTTAGAATTTAATAAAGATACGGGCTTTAATGGGTTTCTTTACTCAGACATCATTTTTTATAATTGAAATCAAAACCCCTTTACTCATCCTGAGTTTGCTCATTTGATCATCCGTGATTAAGATGAGAAAAACCTTCCCAAAGAAGCAATTCAGCACAAGCTGCCCCCACACTTCCGGAGGAATGAAAGAAAAAAGAATGAACGAATCAGTCAGAAACTGGCAAGGATTCCTGCCCTTGGATAGCCACTGGAGTCCTGCATCCCTAAACCTGCATTCGTAAGTGATTTGATCTGTCCACAACGGTTTATTTATCACTTACTTTTGACAACTTTCATTCATATTTATCCACGCCGGCCCTTTTTTCCTCCATTTAATCATGCATTCTTTAGAGACTCTCAGATCTTGGCTGATTCACCACCTTTTCGCATTTGGCTTGACCAAAACAGATTTTACTGTTCTGCAATCACGCTCTTCAGTTTCTCTTCCTCTGTTACAGTGGATAACACCACCCTCTCTCCTCCATCACCAAGGCTCAAACACTACCGTAAGGTCAGTTTTGACTGCTTGAAGATAATGGTCAAATCTTGTCTGCTTTTTTCCCCATACAAATCTATTCCTTCCTTTTTAGCCAAACATTTGGACTTTTCTTCTGTATCTTTTTTTCTCTTCTTGGGTCTTTCCTATGTTATTTTTTTCCTGTTTTTTCCCCTTCAAAATGCTTGCTGCCAAAACTGTCAATTGCCTTTCATTTATTTTCTTACACAGATGCACTGGAAATCATGACCATCTAAAACATTGGCTGCATGTGAACTATTACACACTTAAATAACAGAATATTGAAGATAAGCAGTTAAAATCAATCAAAGCAATAGTACCTCTTCCTACGTGTCCTCAGACACTTTGATAACTATTCAAGTATCATCTTATCGAGGGGAGGATAAGGGGAAAAAAGTACCAACCTTTTTTTTCTGAAGACAGGAGCTTATGTACATAAATAGTTTACATCTTTCTAACTGAGACTGCAACAGTAACCATACGCATATATACCATAACATACACCATATAATTGTATGATGTATCTGACACATTAACATTTCTACTCCCACCGTAATCAACAGAAATTTCATCTCACAAGTTAATTTTGTATAATTGTCTGTAGGCTACGAATTAGTCTTTCTCACACTGTTTTGAAGTGTTTTCTGACCAGCCAGTCTGTGTACCTCTACTCACCTGAATATGCTGAGCTAAAGTATTTGGAGACCCGTTCTTCGTTTAAAGGTAAGTAATTAGGTTTATATCTATCTGAGTTTGCATGCTTCAGCACAACTGCTTAAGCACACTGCATGTCTTGTTTTAATCCTCAGCCATTTCTCCTCATTCTGCCTCCAGCTGAAGCCAAGCTGAGGTCCTGAATCTCTTGCCCTTTGTTGAGAAGCCTTAAGGTACTGACACTGAAATACTGGCATTTTTTGCAGGTATGTTACAGGTCCAAGGAATTCAGTTAAGACACCAGGCAGTATCATACTGGAAGAAAGGATAGAAGAAATAACTTGGAAGAAGAATGATAAACTTCCAGCTGTGCTCAAGCCACTGCTTTGTATTCTGACAAACTGGGTAAGATTTTGATATAGGACGCTGGCACTGACACATGCTTTACAGGCATTTGGCAGCTAGGACAAAGAAAGATGCTGAGGCAAATAAAACTGGCTACTTGTTGCATGGAGACTCACCTGAAAATCAGAGTCTCTCACTGTGTTGACCCATGGAAACCAGCACAGACCCTGGTCCAGCCAACCAGCCTTTAATGCATGACAGCACACTGGCATCAACAACTCTGGCTGAGAAAAGTGGGTCAGCATCATTGCACTTCCTTCATGAAAAGCTACTCATGTATTGTTCTGTAACACACACGTGACATTTATCTTTCCTTGTCCATCTGCCCACCCCAGGCAAACATGAGTGAGTACATCCTTTGAATCCTATTCTCTTTTTATACCTTGTAGCCTCCTGCTCTATCGAGCAAGTGCCCAGATAACCCATTTGATTGCCCTGAGGCCCCACAGATGCCTTGCAGCCAGACTACCAGCCAAAAAGCCACACTTTGTCACTTTCCAGCTCCTCTCCTTGTTCCCCTGTTGCACCCAGAGCTCTTACCTCCTCTCTGTACACCCAAAGCAATGCCCTTTACTGTGTTTGAGCTCTTGACATTCTCTGCAACGTCTGGGGCCTTCCTCAGCTTTTGTGCTATTGTACTCTCAGGTCAGCATCGCCACATTCGAAGCAGAATGTCCCATCACAGGAGGGTACTGAGAATTAAGCATTCAATGGTTAGACCATCAAGTACATAGTGCATTTTGATCAGTCAGGTTATTAACAAACTTCATCAGCATAAATTCTTTATCAGTTTGGATCTTATCAGTGCTCTTATGAATCTATGTATGAATGAAGCTGAAATCAACAAAAAAGAAATCTCAAGTTGGAAACACATAGATTAGAAGTTTTAATAGGGCAGGAATACTTCTGTTATACCTAAAATTGCTTGCCAAACAGCAGTAACAGAAGAGCAAAACCACCACGAATGGAAATAAATGTGATTTATAAAGTGTTTTAGCAGGATGTCACATTGCACAGTGGCATTGCTTTCTTAGTTCTGCAGTAAATGACCTTGGCCTCTCTAGCAACTCGAGCCCCCTTTCCTAAGGCATCATCCCGCCAAGTAACAATAGCTCTTACGCCGTTACATATGTGATTTCCTCACTGCTTGGTCCATGAACTAGGGACATTTCCTTCTGTGCTCGGCTGCCTGCAAGCTTGGGGACGCCAGGCCCTTTCTCACTGCCCGCTGCAGCACTGGCATCAGTTAGCGGCGCCAGAATGGGGGAAAGGCTGCCCCGCACGGGGAGCTGCAGGCACGAGTTGCGAAGCTGCCCCCCGCCCCGCTGCCAGCAGCAATCCGCCAGCCAGGCAGATTGCCCGGTGCTGTGGTCGGGAAGGGCAGCGGGAAGCGCAGCGGGATGCACCGGCTCAGGGCTCCCCACATCCAAAGGGGCTCTGGGAGGGACATCGCAAAGCGGGGTTTGTTCCTCCACCGAGCCTTAACGGCGAGCAAGTAACTGCCGGTGACGCGTCGCAGCGGCCAAGGCCACTGCGCGGAGCGCAGGGCGAGCGGTGTCGCTCCAGCGCCCGAGGAGCCCGAAAGGCCCGCGCCAGCGGCCGGTGCGCGCCGGGCCCCGCGGGAGGTGGCGGCGGGGCGGGGCGGTCCGGTCCGGCCCCCGTGACGCCAGGGGCGGGGCCGCCGCGGGCCAACGGGCACAGGGCGGCGCTGCACCGCCCCGCGGGGGCGGCGGGAGGAAGCGGCGCGGCGGCGGCGCGGGGCGATGCGGGCGGCGGCGGAGGCGGCGGGGGGCCCGGGCGCGGCGGCGGGGGCGGGCAGCGGCGCCTGCCTCCTGCTGCTGGCGGCGGCGCTGGCTGCGGCGCTGGCGCTGGTGGTGCGGCAGCTGCTGAAGCAGCGGCGGCCGCCCGGCTTCCCGCCCGGCCCCCGGGGGCTGCCCCTCGTCGGCAACATCCACGCCCTGGGCGCGGAGCAGCCGCACGTCTACATGCGGCGGCAGAGCCAGATCCACGGGCAGGTACCGCCGCGCTGGCGGCGTCTGCCGCCTCCCCGGGGGCCCCGGAGCGGGAGCGGGGCGGGCTCGGCGCGGGGGCCGGGCGGCACGGGCAGGGGCAGCCTGGCGGGCGCTGTCCCCGGCCCGCGATCCCGGGGCTGCCGCGGAGCCCGGCCCCGCAGCGGCAGCACGGCGCGGCCGACGGGGAGGAGCGGTCCCGGCCCCGGCCCCGGCCCGCAGAGTCCGCCCCGCCGGGGGAGCGGCGGCCTCGTGAGCGGAGCCCCCCGCCGGCTGGCGGGAGCGGGGCGAGGGGCCCGGGGCCGGCCGGTGGCCGAGCGCAAGGCGCGGGCAGAACCGTGCAGCGGCGGCGGGGTAACGCGTGTCACTTCGCCGGTGTCTCGCTGGGGGTGCGGGCGGAGCGGAGCCGCCAGCGTGACGGGCTCCCGCGGGCGGCTGGTGTTCGGGGCACGGCCCTTGGGCTGCCAGGGACGGTCACTCGCCAGCGGCGTCCCGCACGTCTTGGACACGCCAAGACGGCTTAAAACTAACGAAGTTACAGCAGCCAAATAGCAGGGACTTGGCTAATGCAACGTTGTCGCTGAAAACGCGTTGCTTCAAAGTATCTTCAGTGAGATGTTTGGAATACCGGCAGTCTGTTAAAATAACTATGTAAGAATGGATTTTTTCCTTTTCCCCATATTTTCTTATACATCAGGTGTCTCTTCTCATCAGCCAGTTTCAAGCAACCAGTCTATTGTTAGAAGCTTCATAACAGTTAAACCCAAACTAGATCCCGCAGGGAAAGGCAGGCAGGTATTAGCATTTCTACGTGTGTATGTGTGCACGTACATAAACACACACGCACTGAGGTTAGGCTTTGGTAGCAGCTGGCAGGTGAGCACGGACACCCTTTGGCGTGCCTGTACACCTCCAGGCTATGTGTATCACCTGTGGTGTTTTACTTCACAGGATTTTCACTGGAGGGCTGTGAAAGACTGTGCTTTGTGTCCAACAAACGATGTGTTGTTTAGAAAATCACATCCTTCAAACTGCTAGAATTTTTTAAATATAACACCCTTAACAAGCAAATAAAACTGTTCCTAGAACTTAAGTCTGTCAAATGCTTTTGCCCAGATCATTTATGAAACTTACAGGAGAAACAGTCTTGTTCTGAATGACAAGCAAAGCAAAGCGCACAAATTAAAAGGATGCTAAATGGCAGAAACAAAAGGATAGGATTATCTTTTGTTTCATTTGGCAATAGAAAAAAGTAAATGTGTTTCAAGCAAAATACTAGGGCAAATAGAATGGAAATAGGAAGGAAAATGTGTCATCCAATAAACTAAGCTTTCTACTTGCCTGGAATGCTTTATGTAGTTCCAGTCACCTGCTGTGATAAAGGATCCTGCAGAATTGGAGGGAACTTGAAGGTGGCATCAGGATTTGGGGGGCTCTGAAAAAATACAATGAAAGGATTTAAAAAAAAAATCTATGACACTGGAAGAAAGATAAATAAGCTAAGATCAAGGTATAGAGAAATCACAAATGGTTTGTGGAAATATACCAGGAGTGCCTTGTCACATAACAAAGAAGAGCCATTATAACCGTGAAAATATCAAGTTCACTAAAACAAAATAGTCATAGAATCATAGAATCATTTAGGTTGGAAAAGACCTTTAAGATCAGAGTCCAACCATTAACCCAGGACTGCCAAGTCCACCACTAAACTGTGTCCCTAAGTGCCACAGCTACCTACACAGCTTTTAAACACCTCCAGGGATGGTGACTCAACCGCTTCCCTGGGCAGCCTGTTCCAATGCCTGGTAACATTTTCAGTGACAACCCAGCTGCCATGGAATGTATAATTAGGCTAACATTATTTCATATTGTGGAGGTCAACAGCTCTGAGATGAAGGGAAAACTAGAGATTTATATAGGTAAAAATACAGATTTATAATGTTAAGAAAAGTGTGGAAAGGGATGTAGTATTTCAATCAAGTTTAGCCTTGGTTTAAATTTTTAAAACTTAGGTTAAGATTTTCATTTTGTTTATCCTGTATGTGCCCTCTGCAGGATGTATTGCAACTTTCTCCACAGCATCTAGTGCTAACCACCTCTGGAAATGGGAGATGGGACTAGCTGGGCTATGCTGTCATTTGTTGGCTGTCATCATGGCTCTCACTTCTATCACCTGGTGGTTCTTTGGGAGCCTGTGCAAAGTAAGCCGGTGTCCAGTTTCAGAGGTAGAAAGGACTGGGTGCAGCTTGGTTGTTTTCACAACTGGCACCACTTCTGTATCTGCCGTTACTAAGTGGCATGTTGGAAGTCTTCGTAATACAAACTTGTAGCTTCAGTCATAGTGGCCTAAACCAAATTAAGCTGTTGGAATTTACCTTTACGCAGGCAGGGAGGAGGAGTAGATACAGTAGTAAAGCTTACCTCCCTCCTGTGGAAATAGTCTGAGAAGATTAGGAAAGTAGACAAAATATGTACTTTATTTCTACTTCTTGTATAAAAACTATACCTTATATCTAATAATGTTATGTTGTAGACTCGTAAGTATATACTTATATCTACTAATGTTAGGGGACAGTACATTTTTTCTGAAAAATATACATTGTCGTACCAAACTCACATTTTTTTAATGACTAGGAAAGCATCCCCAGTCCTGACTTTGGAGAGCTGGTCACTTTAGGTGCACAGCAAGGCACAGAATGTAGCATGGGCTAATTTACTTTATCTTCTGACAGAGTAAGTTAGCTCACAACAGACTCTACTGTGTAACGCCACAATTGGATCACCTTTGGTCACCTGTATGCCCTACTGAAGTTTATTCAAGTCTGTATTTTGCATTGATGTCAAGTGTTGTTTCACTTTTTCATTGTCTGTATTTTGCATTGATGTTAAGTCTTGTTTCACGTTTTCATTACTTGTTTTTATTAATTTTCATTATTTGTTCTTAAGTTTTGGTTGTAATAGCATTTTACAATTTCTGTGGGTTTTTCCCCCTCAAAAGATCTTCAGTCTTGATCTGGGAGGTATATCTGCTATTGTACTGAACGGCTATGATGCAGTAAAGGAATGCCTTGTTCATCAAAGTGAAATTTTTGCAGATAGACCATCTCTTCCCTTGTTTAAGAAGCTGACAAACATGGGAGGTAGGTGCTAATGTCTTATCTAAAAATGTAATTTTTGTCCAATAGATAGGTTTGTGATCAATGAAACATTTGCTTGAGCCATTTTCTCTACCTCTTTATCTCCTTCCACAAAATACTTGACGCTTCTTTAAAGATATTATTTGGAAAGAATTGTTACTCTCTGACTATGCTCCATAGCAAGATGTGTATAATTTTTTGTCCATTTAAATAATTTTATTATCTTATCTTACAGGGAAAAAAAAACCACTGCATAAAATACTGTGTTAAAATATTTTTTCAGGCTTACTGAACAGTAAATATGGAAGAGGATGGACAGAACATCGCAAATTAGCTGTAAATACTTTTCGAAATTTTGGATACGGACAAAGGTCCTTTGAACACAAAATTTCAGAAGAATCTATTTTTTTTCTTGATGCCATTGATACATACAAAGGCAGACCATTTGATCTTAAGCACTTGATAACAAATGCTGTTTCAAACATTACTAATTTGATTATTTTTGGAGAACGTTTTACATACGAAGATACTGAATTTCAGCACATGATTGAGATTTTTAGTGAAAATATTGAATTAGCTGCTAGTGCTTCTGTGTTTTTATATAATGCTTTTCCTTGGATCGGTATCTTGCCATTTGGGAAACACCAGCAGCTGTTTAAAAATGCAGCTGAAGTATATGACTTTCTTCAAGACCTTATTGAACGTGTCTCTGAAAATAGAAAGCCTCAGTCACCTCGACATTTTGTAGATGCATATTTAGATGAGATGGATTGCAATGAAAATGATCCAGAATCTACATATTCAAGAGAAAACTTAATTTTCTCTGTTGGAGAACTCATCATAGCTGGGACAGAAACGACAACAAATGTTTTAAGATGGGCAGTGTTATTTATGGCTCTTTATCCAAACATTCAAGGTAAGAACTTTGACATTTTGAGGAACTGATACACTTTCCTATTGCAAATTTAAAATGCTCTTTTAAAAATGATGCAGTGATCCATAGTTGTAACCAAAAAGGAAGGTTTGTATATTATTCTGTTGTATCATTTACCAAATATACTATAGACAGGGGTGAAAAGCTTATTTTATATGTACATGAAGAGGCTATCAAAAGTAAAGTATGATGATAAAAATCTTAGAATATTATTTTGTAAATAAGTTTTATGAAGCATTAATAAAGTATTTCTAATATATTTAAGTTTAGTGTTGTGAGGCATAATGTTGGTTGGCAGATGTACTAATCTGTGTAGTTAATAATAAATAGTAAGAAAATGCAATTAAATATGATACTAATAAATTATACTAAAAAATGCAAAACCACCAGCAAAATGTAAATCAGGTTGTAGTTAACAGTTTGGGTACAGTTTTTTTTTCTCCTTAAGTGCCTCAATTCACAACAGATTTACATGTTATAGACATGTATATTCATAGTTTTGGAAGAACAAAAATAGCACTTAAAAGTTAAAAAGATGTATTACAGTCATTTTGAAGAAAGACAGCAATAGATGTTTGAATGTCAGCCTGGATGTTTTGGCCAGAAGTTTGGATTTTAGGAGTGAACAGTCTTTTTTTTTTTTTTTTTCCTGCCTCCACTTCCCTTTTCCTATCAAAGCCTTAGCAGTGCTTAGTTCAACTAGGAATTTTCAGTATTTGGAGAAAGAGCAGCCTGGATAACTTTGAAAGGTACTGCTGATACTTGGACCAAAGAATATTGCTCTAACATCAATTTCACCACCATCATAATTTCAGAATGGGGATAACAGCACTGCCTGTAGCTAGAAGGCTGTTGAGATCTGAAGTTCTGCATAGGAACCAGATATCTTTATGTATGAAAGATTCCATTTTCTTCTTCTGGTAGTAGGTGCATGCCTCTATGACTTCTGATTTTCTAAGCTAGAATAATTTCTAATTCAAATCGGGTGGAAAAAAAGCAATTGTGTATTTATGTATCTGTTTTTAGATTTTAAAATATTGATCTATGTATCTGTTATATTATCTAAAATTAGAGATCAAATTTTATATTTACATATAAGGTAAATACAGCTTTACTTGAAAAAAATGAAAATTGAAATATGATGATAAAGTACGTCAAAGCCTGACATGCTGTAAACTGAAAATCATTCTGCTTACATGAAGAAGCTGATGCCAAAACTCTTCTGTTGCTGCCATTATCGTTATTTTAAAGTCCGCTATTCACTGAGCTCGTTAAAATATCTGGCTAAGCAAGTAGAACCAAAGTTCGCTTAAATATCTCCTGAGAGCCATAACGTCTTACTCAACTTTTCTAATTAGTTGATTAATTAATTGAACATGAGGAAACTGATTAAAGATTAAAAAATAGGAAAAATTTCTTCTAGGATTAAAAGGAAAATCTAATAGATTTGAGTTGTTAATTTTAAAAACTTTGAGGGATATATTTAAGAGAAATATGTAGCTTCAGCTCACTAAGTACACCTAATAATTCTTTTGTAGAAGATTAAAACTGCAATTTCTACTTTTAACCAGTCAGTGTAATTCAGATGATTTAAAAAAAAAAGTATAAAAAAATTAAATGTTGCTTTTATGCTTCTGAGCTCTACTAATTCATTTATGGGCTTTACACAGTGTAATAAGAAAAACTACCATAAAAGGAAACCGTTCAATAAAATGAAAAAAATAGAATCCGATTTTATAGGTACTCAAGTTTTAGGATGCATATATACATTGTCCATATTTTAGTTAAAAATGTATTTGGTGCCATAATTAGTCACAAGGATATATTTACACTCTACATTATATAAAAACCCTGGATGCAGAAAGGTCCACTTAAAGTTTCTGATCAGTCTGTCCTGGCTCACAAACAATAGTCACATCTTAAAACAAGAACATCCTTTCTCCTGCTCTATTACGATCTGACCAAGATACTGTTTTTCAAAAAAGATAAAAAACTTTGTAGTTTTGTGTCTCCTATGCACTAGCTGATTTTGTAGAGATCCACTTACCTAAAATAATCTTCTCATCTCAGATCTTGTGATACAATGAGTTTGGATTCAAGATCAGTTCACCTGGATAAAAATAAAAATTACTGTCACCTTTATTTAGACTTTCTCTGTCCAAGTATTACAATACACACCGATACACCACTACATCACAGAATGTAGTTTAACTAAGCTGCTTTTCACCTCTTAATTTTGATGTGAAATGTTGTCACTTTAGGTTGAAAAACCTGGTGATTCTTCTGGTAGAATTTTTCTGCTATTGCCCAGATTTGCATTATTGGTTCCACATGAATTGTAGAAGTGCAACTTTATTTTACTTAGGAGCTGTTTGGCAGTTTCAGCAAAGAAAGTGTATCGGGAAAAATAAGAGACAGTTTTGAGTGCCTTTGAGATTATTTAAATAACCTGTGAATTTTATTTTTAAAATAGCTTAAAAAACCCCAGTGATTGGATTTGTTCCTTTTCAGTTAGATTCAGACTCTTGCCCCTCTTAAATCTTACAGTGTTGTATCAGATATTTTCATCTTAAGAGTGAATGATTTTACATTGTGACAATTCTGAAGAATAATAGCAGAATTAGACAACAGAAAGTTCAAGTGGCTAATTTCAGTCTTATCTGTGTTTACTCAAGTACTTAACGTACTTTATCTTTGCAGTCTTTTGCTTGTTCCTTTAGTTTTGAAGAGCTCCAGAAATAAAAATATACACAAGCAAAGCAAAGTATGTTAAACTACAATTTTACTGAGGATAATTACTTTTGAAATGAAGATTACTGGTATAGATGCTAGTAACAATTCCTAATAACAGGATAAGGAATATAGAATCTAAATTTTAAAGCTTATAAGCTACTACATTTTATGTAGGATATTTCATGTTTCAGTATCCTTTTAAATATATATATATTTTATAGCTTAAATAAAAAAAGAAATTATATTACACAATAAATATCAGCTTTTATTCCTGTTCCTAACAGGGCAAGTTCAAAAAGAAATTGATTTAGTCATTGGCCCAAACAAAATGCCTGCCTTAGAAGAGAAATGCAAAATGCCATACACTGAGGCTGTTCTACATGAAGTACTAAGATTCTGTAATATAGTTCCACTAGGTATTTTTCATGCAACTTCCAAAGATACTGTTGTGCGTGGTTATTCTATTCCTGAAGGCACTACAGTCATTACAAACCTCTACTCTGTCCATTTTGATGAAAAATACTGGAGCAATCCAGAAGTGTTTTTTCCTGAGAGGTTTTTGGACAGCAGCGGGCAGTTTGTCAAGAAAGATGCATTTATTCCTTTTTCACTAGGTAAGTGATCTCTTCCACTGTTCCTTTTCATAAATCTAGAGAGGTATAACATATAAGCGATGGCAATAAATCGGGAATGGACAGATGGATGTAAAATATCCACAGTCTGATGAAACAGCTATTTTAAAGGTATTCAATGTAATGCACTTTGGACATAATACATTTTAGCACAATATCTTTTATATAGATGAGTTCGCTATTATATATAAACTAGCAAAAAAGTATGATACCTTCTTATCTGAGGAGTCTATAGATTTTATATTATTGCAGTACATAAGTTGTATTTCTTTCATAATTAATAGTCCTTTGCTGCTACAGTCATTACATACAGGTGATTTACACAACCAGCTTTCAAATTGGAGCAGTTAGATCAGCACCAGAAATTGCAGATGTTATTCAGAACTAGCTTGGGGCTCAGCATGTATCACTTCATTCTGACCTGAGGAAATATTCTGGGAGTCCTAAATTATTATGGATTTGTCTTTTGATGCCTGTAAGAGTGGGTAATTTACCTTACATACAATTATCAACCTAAAAAATTAGGCGTTCCTTATAAACTAACTTCCAGGGCTACCTCTGCAGTCCATAGAAAGACATAGCCTTGTGTAGAGTGTGACTTAGTTTGCTCATCTGGGGTGCTCTTGCTCTGAAAAATAGGAGACAAGAGAAGACAATTCCCTTGGAATAGATACACTAGATCTAAATGGCCTGTTATGTTTGATGAAGCCTACCTTTACTATGTTTCTTTTTGTCTGTTTGACCTTACCAGTTCCAGATGTTGTTATCCATTCACCTGTGTCTTCCACAACCACGTTTACTCACTGTAACTAGTAATGGGAACTAATGTTTAAAGTCATTATCCAGACTTGTTTCAAATCTTTCTACTTAGAAAGTTACAATATTTGCCAGGCAATAATGACTGGCAGTAGATGTAATTAAGAAAACAGTAGGGAACAAAGGCTGAAATTCACAGTATCATTTTTTAAAGACATCTTCTGTCTAGATTGGCACTTCAAGACAAGATAAAGGAGCTAATAGCTTATCTAAATAAATTTGACAGAATTAGTTACAATGGCATTTGTGTAGCGAGAGGAACAAGTTCTCTAAAATCTGTTTCTTGCTGTAAATTACCACCTATCCTCTCTTACAGAATGCTACCACCAAGTTCATACAGCTCCTCTTAGAACACAGAAATGACGATTCTTATTCATAATAAGAGTGAAAATGTAATTGAACCCATTTTAAGTCTTTTCAAAACCTTCTTTTCAATCCAGGAAGAAGACACTGTCTTGGAGAACAACTAGCTCGAATGGAAATGTTTTTGTTTTTTACTTCATTACTGCAACGATTTCACCTGTGTTTTCCTCATGGTGTGATTCCAGATCTCAAACCAAGATTAGGCATGACATTACAACCACAGCCATACCTCATCTGTGCAGAAAGACGGTGAAGAGAAGCATCTAGATTGTCAGGTGGAGCACAATGCTTCAAGTTGCAGCAGAGGATCCCCTTTGCCTTCTATTTCTAAATGTGTTCATGCCAGAAAAACAAAGATTTGAAGGACTTGCAGATAAATTCTGACTGCACACATCTTAATAGATTCTTTGTACTTGGTTTTCACAAAAAAAACACCCTCAACCACAAACGTGAAACACATCCTGTGTTTAAAGCTCATGTTTTCACTCCAGAAGTCTCTTTTGAATCCAACTTCTGATTCAGCTTTTAAATACTTTATTACTTAACAGGCCATTTTGCTTTGAGATGATATTTTTATAAACGTGGAGAACATGGCTCAAAATGTTTATACTCCAATTCATGTGTGGAAATCTCATTTATGTTATTCCAGCTAAGCAGTTCTTTATAATTCTCCATTAAATTTACATAGCTAAAAAGGTTTTAAAGGTATCTAAATTTTTGTAACTCAGAATAAACTATATTTTCCAACCTTGGCAAACAAATTGTATATTTAAGCATTTTAATCCTTCCTTCTCCTTGCCCTATTATCCCAGTTGGTCATAATTTTCTAGTGAATCAAAGAACTGTGTGAATTCACTAAAAGATCTTTTATGGCTTGCTTCTCATTTTGTAACATGTTACTAAACAACAGTGTTCAATTATTGCCATACTCCTGACAATTGCAGCAATCTCTGTTGCCTCCCCACACAAAGCGTTATGCAATGATTAAACTCTGCCTAAGACTAAGTCTACTTAGTCTACTAAGAATTAAGTTGACTTAGCCTACCAGACTAAAGTAGTCTGGAAAAAGCAGCATTTGTGTTACCAGAGACACATGCAACTATACTAGGAGTCAAGAAAATAAGCTGCTCATGAGTTTGACAAGAGAAGAGACCTTTTGGGAAGGGGGAGTGGAATAGGGTAGAAGGAACATATTTTAAATGGATTTTAAGCAGAAGTTTTAGGCCTAACAGCCACTCTTGACTTCTTCCAGCTTCATTTTTTATTCCTGACAGCTATTGCTTTATGGTTATTGGTAGATAAAGATTTATGCACGCAGGCCCTAAGGAGAACCTGATACTCTAAATATGACGTGTTTCGTCCCCACCACGCGAGAAGAAGTAAGGCCACAGGATACGGTTCAGAACAAAACACATACTCAGCCATTTAAGGACAGGGCTGAACATTAGACCATGCTCTTCTTACAGCTTATGCTTCAGTTTGGAGATGCAGGAAAGTTTAAAGGCAGTGATTGGGTGTTTTTCTGCTGACCTGACATTTTTCATCTTATACTGAGCAGAAAACACTTCCTTTGTTTTGAAACAGCAACAGAGAAGGATCAGACAGAGCTAATACTAGCCCACTTACATCATAGCCTATTGACTCAAGATGCAGCAGGTCCACCTCAAGTTACGGTGCCTGAGGGCAGTCAGACCCACATGTCCCGCAAAGAGCATCTCCAACACGTGCAGAACTGGTGCTCTGAAGAAGGTGGGCAGGCTGCTGCTCTTGCTGAGTAACTGCCTTTCTGTAGAGAAGATATAAGATTCAGAAAGGAGAGGAAGGAGGTAAGCCTGACTGCTGTGCACTGGGCACACCATGAAAGCTGTGAATAAACCGCTCCTAAGACACTGGGGTTTAGAAGTCGATATTTTTTTGTTTTTTTTTTTTTTTTTTGCTGGATACCTGTCTAAGTAGACGTTGCGCGCTTGTGAAATGCTTAAGTAAAAATTGTGGAATCTACCAGATTTAGGTGCCTTCAGTATGAAGTATGAATACATATGTTCAGTATGAATATTGAACAGAATTCACTGCTACAGTTCTGGACTCATGGTAATTCTTCCTATATCCCACCCCATGCTCTTAAATGAGACAGCCACAGGATTTTTAGTATCTAGGCTTGCCTTCTGTGTTGCAAGAACTCTAGGACATTCTTTGGTTAAAATATGATTCAAATAATCCTAATTGAAGTGAGGGGAAGATTAAAAAAAAACAAGAACCAGTTCTTGTGGGGGCTGTGCTCAAAATGCAGCTGACCAGTGATAATTCCCTTTTGCTGAGGTATTTTGAGATCTAACTCCTGACTAGTCTTTAATCCATTTAATAAGAAACATATTGATTATATGTCATTCTGGTTTCTAAATCAAAATGCCTTATACAAGCCTCAGAATATCAATCCAAACTTTTACCATTATCTGCCAACTTACAGTCTCATTTAAGCAATCAAATACATTTGACAAGCTGTCTTTTCTATAAATCTGTATCAGTGTTATATTTACATGTTTCATTCTGTATCAACTTTTTCATTATTTTCCCTCTGACTTAGAATTAGCCTCACAATCCAATTTAATAATTTGAAATACTGACATAAGAATAGTTTTTTCAAGTCCTCTGGAATTTCCCCATTGAAGCTAGACTGATTAGTAATGAATATCAGCGGCCAGCCAAATGTTCAGAATTTCCTGTTGAGTTTTCTACAGCTGAAATATCTAGCATAGCTGGCTGCTGTTTAGCATTGGTTTAGGATTAAAGGCTGATATATTAACCAGTATATCTTTTTCTGTTTGTAGAATATAAGGATGAAAAAAGACATTAAGTAATGCGTCAAGGTAAGATTGTTCCCATTTGCAGAAGTTTTTCCTATCTGGCTTTAAATGTACTAATAATTTAGGTCAAAAATTGTGTTCAGATACCGATGGAAAGATTTCTTGAAATTTAAAGTTGTAACCTCTCAATTTCTGTCTATTAATGTCATTTATTGCTCTCTTGGTTTCACCATTTTCCTAAGTTTTATTCCCTCCAGTATTTACAGCCTTCTCATTTTTGTCTTTTGCAGAGTTAGCCGTTTGAATTCATGATGATAGTTTAGAAGTGGAAGCACTGTTTCCACATACAGGTGTATCACAACCACAAGAAGAAATTTTCATATACCCTCTCTGTAACTCCACTGTCATTCCCAAAGGCAGTGAAGGACTTTTTGCTGTAAATGTAGCTAAAAATGCATATTAGCTTGCCTTTGCTGCTCTCAATCAGCATAGTTTTGAATCATTCTGTTTTCTAGTTTGTCTAGGAAAAAAAACCACTTCAGCTTTTTTCCCTTCCTGTGAGATTACTGCAATGTTCTTTGCGCTATTCTAGGGTCTTGTTCAGTACTTGTAAATGCAGACTAAGTTCAGCGGTCTTTCTTAAGGAACAGGTATTTTAGGATTAAGACTTGATTTTGTATTCTTTACTTAATTATTTTAATTTCTCCTTGAGCAATAACTAGTTGCCTTTTCTGAGTATAATCACAGAAATCCTGCTAATTGGAGGGGAATACAGTCAACTCACCATTGTATGTGTTTACTATATCCCATTCAAAGGTCTCCACAGCCAACTATGGTGTAATACTAGTAGGAAGATTATGAGCTGCTGTATGTTTCGCCTACATCTATTTTCTGGGTCTTGGCTCTGGTTTTGTATACTTGCCTTAAACCAGAAATTCTAGAAGAGGTTCCATGCCTTAGCTCTTTTGTGCCATTTCTGTACCATGGGGAATGTGTGCTTTCTTCCCTGTTTCTCAGATACAGCCTATTCCTAGATCTACTCCTAGACACAAGTCCAAGCCCAGGGTAACACATCTTGCTATCTAGCAGGAAATTCCCTTAACACTGATGCAAAAGCTGCAGTCAATACCACCACAGTATCTGAAATCCTCCTTTCTAAAACTCTATCCTTTGGGCTTGTGGGTTAACCTTGGACATGCCAGCATCCCCAGAATCTGAAAAGGGAACACTACAAGGATGCCATATATGACACTGAAAGAACACTAAAGAAAATCTTACTCTCTAATTTCCTGAACTTCCACCAGTTTCTGTGATATTGGTGAACCTGAGCTTAGTGTGAACCTAATAAATGCAGGAAGGTTCATTAGCTTATACCTTCAGAAATTAACGCTACAAAGTGAGATTTCATAAAAGTTGGAAGAAACTTTAGTGCTTCTCTGAAAGTAAATAGTTTGAATTTATTGTGATATATCCTTTACGTGTATCAAGAATATGTTGTGAGAGAAAGACCTAGAGAATCACAATAATGCTTCTTTGTTAGTTTTCCAGTACATACTAGAAATAGTTCACTAACTTGAACTATATGCCAGGATGTAGCTACATCTTTTTTTTCAATGAACAATTTCTCTCATGTCTTAGATCTCCATTTCTCTTAATAAGAAAATGATAGCATGGAAACAGGGGAGATGGAGAACATTATAGCTGGTGTTTATAATATAGCATGTATTTTAATGTTAGGTACACACTGTCAAGTGTATAATGTTTTAATGGAAACTAATAACTGTCCAGAGGATTCGTCATGTCATCTGGAAAATGAGAGAAAGTTAAATAAAGAGAAAAACTATAAATAGGGAAGAAGAGTGTAGATTGAAAGCAAAAAGACAATGTGTTATAATTTTTGCAGTTATTTACAAATCATTATGAAGCATGAGGGGTTTATCTGGAAAAATAATTACAGTTGTTCTTATGACATTTCTGGACTGAATTGGGAGATTTTGTCAGACTAAGTACCAGAAATCACTGTATCTGTAGCAGCCAAAGTGCTATTTCAGACTGGAATTTACAAAGAGCCTGCTTTTTTCATCCTTAAACTAAGTGTATCATAGAACTGTGGTAATTTTTAATTCTGTACAGATTCAGGGTTAATATCTGCAGTGACTTAAAAGCTAAAATATGCCTGAAAGATGTGCTCTTCCTTGTCCATGTCTTGAGTATCACTGCAGGGAACATGAACCGAACCTGCGAAGCAAATTGCCTTTTCACTGGGCAGAACCAGCAGTTCCTTCTGCTATGGGGATATGCCACTGCATTACAGCTAATGGGAAGTGCGGTGCCCAGGAGCCCTAGAAATCTTTAAAGAGAGCAAAGTGCATATGCTCTCTGTACACCCAGAATAATTTAGGTTATGTGGGACCATGATCTGGCATTAGCTGAGGGACCTTGCTTAAACAGCCCCGGGGATCCATGCCAATGACATCTTCAGCCTGCAGGTGGCTGGACAACAGCTGGTAAAAAAACAGCTGTCACCGCAGGAACAGAAACATCTCCCTGTGTAGTTTCTGTATATATTGAGGGAACAGACTTGTCATCCAAAATAACGTTACTGGCCAGTCCAAACTTCCAAAGTTACTCAGCATGCCAAGGACAAACTAGGTGACTTTGCATCAAGGTGCTTAAGGTGAGCTCATTTATTTGCAGATCATGTTCCACACAGACTGCTGAAGCAAATGGTCTAGGTAAGGTATCAAATCAGCTCTTAGTAGTGTCCACAGTGAGATACTGGGGTTTAGCTTTAGAGATGTACAGGCTTTTGCAGAACTGCACAAATCAGATTGCAAGGGAAGAGAAGCCTAATTGGTACCTGCTGTGTAATGGCCATCACACTAATGCAGTTTCTCTGCTTATTAACCCAACCTACCCTTAACAACCACTCTGCATGCCTGTGGGCTCATTCCCCTTTCTTCGTCCTACTGACATGAATATTTCCTGAATCTAACATTGCTGAACACATGCTCCTCTGCATGGAGATCCTCCCTTTCCTCTATACCAGGTCTTCTTGCAAAGAAAACTTGAATATACTTCAAGTGGGAGAGTAATTCTGCATCCACAATGTAGGCAGTGTTGATAACTAGTATGACAGTACTGCACAGGATGATCAGATGTGCGCTGACTTTACGCTGCAGGAATTTAGCATTGTCTCTATTCAGCCATATTCAGTATCTCTCTCCAAATGTTCCTTACCTGTAACTAGACTTGATCAGAGCTTGAGGTAAAGTCATGGACCTTTCTGCATTTGTGCTGGTGATCCCTCCTTAGACATCATCATCGTGCAGGTAAGTTTCCAATACAAGATCACTCTTTTCTAGTAATGTTGCAGAAGTTATAAAATTGTAATTCTGAAAAGAATTCAGTTGGTTTACATTCCTGTGATACACTCACACTACAATCTTTTAATTTCAGAGTATGTTTTTGACCTCCTGTGGGCCAGATCCAGTATCAATAGAATGAAGGTCTTTCCTTCTGGAATCTGGCCTTTTTGGATGTGTCCAAATATAAATTCAGATCATTCAGATGTCTAAGAGCCAATGACACAGAAAACAGGCATAGAATGAGGAAATCTATATCAAAAAGCTGTAATTCTGAAAGAGCTTGGGATCCATAGCGGGTTGTTAGCTAAAGATGAACTTTGTGCAGCCAAAAGATCTTGTGTTGACAGAATATTGAGTGAGGACGGAATCATAGAATCATTTAAGGTTGGAAAAGACCTTTAAGATCAAGTCCAATCATTAACAGATACAGAAACTATATATGTAATTTGGTGCTGGCATAAGCATTCCTTGAATACTGTGTGCCTTGTTCTGTTGTCTATAACTGATGGAGTTAGTAGTCTCCCTGTAAAGCTGTAAAAACTACTAACAATATGCTTATGCTATATATTCTGGATTTGCTACAAAGTACTTCTACTGATTAATGAACTGACCAAATAGTAAGTGATCATAGCAGGGTAGTGCCACATTCAAGCTAATACTCTTCCATTTCAGAATGATTTATTATTTCAGACTTGGTGATATACTGGCACTGTTAGAAAGTGTTTGGATAGCTGGAGGCTCATGCATGTCTCCAGAATATACGCCACAGCAATGTACTGTAGAACATACTGGCTAGTGACACATTTAAGACAATTCATTTGCTTGGTTTACCAAATGAATTACATGATTAAGTGCCTTGATTACAGTCTAATCAAAGAACAAAAAGAGAACAAAAAGTTGATAAAAGATCTCTTCAGGAGGTAGACAAGAATAGAAATAGAAGTCAAGGTGAAACATCTTTAAACTAGGAACAGGGAACAGCTTTAGATGAAGAATAAGCTATATAACTAGCAGTAACAATAGTTATTCCTGGATCGTTACAGAAATTTTAAAATCAGTTATGAGACCTTTCTTCGGTGCTCTGGTTTTAATTTGAACTGTCTTCAATATAACAAGTAAACTACGTAAGTTTACAGTAGTCACTCTTGTCTCGATCAGCAGCTTATGAAATGTACTGTTCCGTCTGAACTCCAAACCACTGCCAGGTTTTCAAGTATTAAAGCAGCCTGAGCTCACATAGCAAGCAGGTCTTTTCTCGATGTAGTATGTCCTGCTACACAACTAGATTCTGAATCTAAGTCTGATTCAGACCGTCTGAATAGTGAAAATAAACTATTAATCTGCATTTTTTTTTTAGCCTGAATTTACCCTAATGGTTTTTACAGGCACTAGTGAGTAGATGGGGCAGATTATGTTGTCATTAAGATAGCACATTCACCTGAAAAGTAGCAAGTTCAGAGAGAATGCAACACAAGGCAGTCAAATCACTTTGAAAAAGGGGTGAAAATAAGATTATGTAAATTTTTCAGCAATGCATTGAATGGAAAAATATAAGGATTAAGGATAAACAGGGAAAAAAATCATAATGGTGAAGATGCCAGATCAGAATTTATCTTTAGGTGAGATAGACGGAATGATGAAAAGACAACACAGCCAAGTACAGTGGACTATTCACTGAGAGTCTAAAGGTAAACTCTCAGGATAAATTGGTCTGTGAAGCTACAGACATGCATTTTCATAGCAGCTAGATGTCTCGTGTTTTGGGTTTTTTTTTTTTTGCATTGGGCCTCATAATTCAAACCCTTTGTCTAATCAAGATCAAATTAAACTTCTGTTCTGGAAATATTATGCCTTATTCTGCCCTTTCATACAACACAATTTGAGGATCAGCAGTTTCTTCCATTTCTAGATTATCCCCTTAGATATTTTTGAAGGCTCTCAACTATCTCAATGTCGATGTCATTAGAATTAGGCAGAACCCATACTCAGAGTGGTCATTTCTTAGGAAGACTGCCAGACTTCAGGAGACATTACGTTTGTTACATTCTTCCGAATAAGTAACATTCCAAATAGATTAAATCCATTAAAATAATGGAGCATATCAGGAATGTGCAATCTAATCCAATAGTTTACTATTACCGCAGCAGATGGCTGCTTGCCTAAAACTTTACATGTGATATATACTAGCCTATAGTAATATAACAGAAAACAGAATAAACTTAGTATTTATTTCCTCGCTGTTTTCAAGTGCTGACTTCCTTCTATGGTCACATTAAAAATCTTTAAAAAATATTTTTGATTTGTGTAGACTATGACTTATCAGAAGCATGAAAAAAATATTACATATAAAAAAAGATTAGCTTTTTAAAACACAGGTAATTTCTTAGGATGCTGAACAACATCAGTCCCACCATTAGCATTTAGACAACAGGGTCCATGCTGTATGCCCCATGGACACTCTCATACCCTCATTAAAACAAGGGAATAAAGGATGTTGTTCAGGTCCTTCACTAATATAGGTAATGCAGGTAGGATTTCATACCAATAAGGAATGAAAGTTAGGTAATAGAATCACTTATTGACAAAACATCTTAATTACCTGAGAATAATTCTCTTTTCTCCACACACATCCCTGTTTAAGGAGTCCAAATTCCCTTTTAGTTCTCTTCAACGTGCACAATAAGCTAGTTAAAATAATAATACTCGTGAACATGCACCACAGCAGAGTTTTGTAAGCCTCATTTCTCCAAGAAAAACTTAAGTACTTATGACCCTTCTTGTGCCTGCATAGACTTGTGTAACCTGATTTAATTGTTCTTTTTTCGGAAGCATAAATGTTGCTTTTTAAAGCCCCTTCAAGGCATCTTCAGATCTTGTTCCATTGTATTTTATGTTGTATAAAGACATACTGTTTCTCTCTCAATGCACAGTCTAAACTGTCACAGTATACAGGGAAATGCAACATAGCTTAATATTGCATTTACTTTATTGCAAATTGTAGACAGTCTATAGAATATTCTTCATGTCATAATGAATGTCATATATTTGAAAATAGACTGTAAGAATTCATTGCTGATTGCAATAGAACTGAGTGCTAAGGGATAAAATTTATCTAAAAATCCCCACTTGCTTAAACTAATCATCTTTGTAATTATATGAATTACATAATTTTAAAAAGCACCCAACACCTCCCAAAGTATGCACTTCCTTAAGATCTAGAAAGGACCACATAGCCTGACAAAAAAATAAGATGTAATAAGCTTTAGCAAACTAATTTTAGACAATCATATATTTTTAAAATATTTTGGCTACTGCTTTTCCATTTATTCATAAACTGACAGCTAGACAGAGTCTTAATTCTGGCTGAGCTTCATACTTTGTCTGTTTTTTCAAAAGGATTCTAGCTGTCTCCCTTAACAAATAAATAGAATATTTCTGGTGGGAGATATAATAAATATTCCATAAATTAAAAGCTTCTAATATTCACTGAAATAGAGGTTCAGTTGACATATCCAATTCCTGTTGGCTGAATTTTATTATTTGACTATTTTCTATCATTGTGCACATTTTCTTATTGGTATTTAAAGTGATCCATATCAGATCTCATCTCTAATTGTAGTATTGAAAAACTAGGTCCAGAAAGGATCGCAGTAAGTTATGCAGTTCACCCATCTGACTGGTAATATGTTTTTCTGAAAACTGTTTTTCAGACTTTTTTTTTTTATTATTATTTTCAAAGACTTCCCTTCCTTAATACTCCAAGGTATTCTATTTCAGTGAGTCATAGCCCCCTCAATCCTTAGACAATTAGCCATGTTGAGCCTGAATCTTCCTTTTTGCAATCTAAAGCTGCTACTGCTTGCCTTAAACTATGAACACTGAAAGCCTTGTTCCAATTACTTTGCTCTTTGAAGCAGCACTATTAAGTATTTGAAACTTTAGGATACCTTTTTTAAGTCTCATCTTCTCTAGACTCAGAAAAGCCACTTGAATTAATTTTATCTTTCTCCTTCTCTTTAGGCCGTCTTCCCTATTTCTGGTTAGTCTCACTGGTCTGTACTGGAATTATGTAGTCTGTCTAATGGGCGGATATTTTTCCTGGGCTGTGACATCTGAAATGCAAAACAGTATTTTGGTAATGCCTTATTTATGATGAATAGAATAAAATTACTACAAACCCCTTCTCAAAGATGAATAGGAGGGCTCCTTCATTCATTTTTTTTTACTGAAAGCTTAGTTAATATATGAGTCAGATAAATGGACAATACCAAGAGATTAATAAATTATAGTAGAATGAATGTCGTGATAAGAGAAAGGTATACTAAGTCCATTTGAATGACCACATATAGGAGCAAGTTTTCACATCTAACTGGCACAGGTGACAAAGTCTGCAGTCTGCTCCCCATGTACAGTAAGTAATGTCAGGCTTACCCTTTGGATGTTTGGTATAATGCTTACATTTTAAGCTAAGCATTAGTCTTTGTTTTATATGCAAATAAAATGAAAAGACTTTGATCTCATTCAAGGTGCAAAGGGTTCTGCTGATCTGGAGAGATGACTCAGAAGTGACTCACCACCTGTTTTTTGGCAAGATATTTAGAACATGGACAAATCACAAGGTGAATGGTAGGAATCACTTGAAATGCTATGCTCTCTCACTGTTATTTAAAGGCTCTATTGGTTTCATGTCACACATTTCTATTTTTCTGAAACTTCACAGATGAACCAGAAGGCAGAAGGTTTCTTCTCTGTGTAAGACTTTTGCTCTCTCTACTTAGATTTCACAGATGGTAACATTCTGCCAGGTAATACAGCCTGCATAGTAGAACCTATCACAGACACCAGTTGCTATTACCTGTGACGTTTTGAAGTACAGAAATCAAAAGATGACTCACAGTGTACAGATTCCAAAAGAAACCTTCCGGTCAAAGATTTCTGATTGTGTTGTGCTCTTTTTAAAGCGTGTCTGTAGTGTCACATAGAACCAAATAAGTGTCAATCACTTAAATATATTAAGCATCATTATTCAGTATCCTGACTGTATCACAACAACAGCACTTAAAGTCATCCAATTTCTGGACAGATGTTTCAATCTCAGTACAAAAGAAAACCAGTTTCTTCTTTGCTGGAACTGTTTTCTATAGCTTAATGCTATTATTAACAAAACAAGCAATTGCTAGTTACTCTATTTTTTTGTTTGTGAGAGTATTGCAAGTAAGAGAGTAATCAGAAGTATTATTTCAAGTCCAAGCCAGCAATGTTTTAGAGAAATGAGAGTAACAATTGACAACAAAACCATTGAGACTGATTGCTCAGTTACATATCTATCAGCTGAATTCATAAAGATTTGGGGAATGTACACTATGCCAGGAGGGTTGCTGCCAACTAGAAACTCAAGTGCACTGGAATATTTATCCTATGGCAGCTTAGTCCATAAGCTTTCTTTCCTCTGAAATACAAGACATTATTCTTTTTCATTTAGCAAAGGACAAAAGTACTATATTGCTTATAGCCCTATCAAATTAAGATCAGGTAGGGACCAGTTAACAGTTGTGTTCTTTTGCCAGCTTCATCTCTGAGAATCTGCAGTTATGATTCTTACGGCAAGTTAAAGTCTTGCTTCAGAAAGGAAAATTCTTCATTGCAAAAATAAAAGCAATTCATTACCTCAATTGCCTTAAAACAGACATGAAGCAGTACGTTGTCCAGAAACAATTCTGAAGAAAGCTGGAGGAAAAAAAAGCAAAATAAAACACTTCCTTGATCATACTTCTTCCACCTCATTTAATAAATTTCATATATTTACTCTCATCTAATCTCTATTGGCCACAGAAAAATCAATTTTCTTAAACTTGCACCACAACTTCAGTTATGATAATTCTATTGTTAGTAGGAGCATAATTTAATTTTCATTTCTATTTTCATTTAATTTCTAACAATCCAAATATTCTGAGCTACCAAAGATATCCTGTTTACATATTTTTTTGAAGACAATTAACTGGCTTGAAACAATAAACAGTGTCTTCTCTTCAGAATAAGATATGCTCTTATGTGTATGCCATCCTTATGTTTTCTTTCTAATTCTCATCACCTAAGCTAATTCCATCCTTTTACTCCAAAACATATTTCAGACTGGGATTCCTGATCTCACACTCACCAGTGTATGAGACACTTCCAATTCTGCATCTCTCATACTTTCTCTCTCTCTCTTTTTTTTTTTTTTTTTTTTTTGACAAAAGGGAAAGTACTGCCCTGTGAATGTTAGTGCTACACACTGCATTACCTCAACTTTGTATACTTTTAGAAGAACCAGAAGCTCAGTCTCAACTATGACTACCCAGGAAGAAGTGCCAAAGCTAAAAGCGAGCTCTTGAATTCTGCTAATTCCTCATGTTGATTCACTTGCCACTGGTTGTAGTTAAAATTGAATGCAGGAAGCACAGAGAAGAAATGGTTCTATGTACAGAGTAAATCAGGTCTTGCACAAACTTTGTCAATTTGGACTTACCTTAAATAATGTTACACCAGTCTAATTTTGCATTAACTCACCATCTGACTTTGTCTTGGAGGAAGAGGATCCAAGTAGTTTATTTGACTAATTTAGTACCACCATAACATCCAGAAGTCCCCAGAGGCATGGAGGGAATTTGGTCCTTACAGAAAACTTTGTTGTATAGTTCTGTATGCGCTGTATGCATAGAAGCAAGTAATCCAACACAGATTGTAAAAGAAGGCAATGAGGAGATGGGAGACTCTTGATAGGAAAGGGGCTGAAGACTTCAACCTGAGAATAATATCCATAAAAGGTATATCTACTGTAGCAGCATAAACTTCAGTGTAAGTTCATTTGGCCTGATTCTTGACAAATAAAAGTGGTGAGTGTTTCTTTCTAAAGTATTTTGAGTATGTTCTTTTGTGTGCTTTTCTGTGCTCCTTAGCATCCCTTGTCAGCTGTGAACTGAAGTGTGGTCACAGATTTACATTGGTTGTAATTTGTCAGTGGGTTGTTAGCAGAAGAAGAGGGACATGCCTCATAAGGAGATATATTACTGTTGACAACAGCTCAATCAACATTCAAATGACCCTGCATTACTGTTTTTGAAAGATTCAGACACCTTCAGTTACAGTTACAACCACTTTTGCAAGCATGCCCTGAAACAAACTTTCATGACATTTGTACATTTTTTCCCCTTGCTCTTAGAGTAACAATGTCACATATTACGTATACATAAATAACAGGCATTTTAAAGCGGATTTTGAATACATTCATAATGAAACATATCTGTGAAGCAAACTATTGTAACTTGAAAATAGCTAATTGGAGATACATATTAGCCTTATAGTTTATTAAACACGGAGGTTTGCTACTTGTTTCTGAATTTAAGAATTGCTTCAGTATTTCTAAAGAATTTAAGGGAAACCTGAGATAAGAAAGTTGGCTGGCGAAGTTGTCACCAGATATAAATGCTGCCAGTGCCTTTGTAAAAGATAAAATGTTATTTTTACCTTCTTATTCTTTCTTTATATTAGTTTTTAATTTTTAAAAAGGAAACTAAATGGAAAACTGTCATGTAAAATAATATAACAGTAACTTTAGACAAGCTTATCTGCATCTTTTTTCAGTTAAAGCAAACTGAAACTAAACAGCATTAAAATGATTTTTTTTATATATACAAACACGTAGGCTAAACACAAAATGCTGAGAATACAGCATACTTAAACAAGCATAATTTCTGTAGTCTTCAGATTACTTCTTAGGAAAACATATGAACAAGAAATGTAAAATACAAGTGAATGATCAGTAAGTGCCAGCTTCAATAGTGCAACATTTTATTAATGACAGAAATATCTGTTTTTAACACTGCTCTTGTTACAAAAACCGCAGTGATAGTAATAATGGCAGCAAAGGGGGATTTGGCACTGAATATATAATATAGCAAAAGCACATCTCAGTGGTCTTCTAAATGGATCAACAAAAAGCTTATTAGTGGAAAATAAAAAAATAATAATCCTTTTTAGTTATTTAAACTGGCCAGTTGGAAGAGCAGAATAAAAGTTTGTTTGTCTAAGACAGTGCAATACAATTTACACGAAGTTATCTTAGGAATGTCACTTTTTTTTTTCAGGTCACCTGATGTAAACACAAATATGCTAAGATATATTTAGCAACTTGCGCATGTGTGCATTTGCTTTTATTCAACTGCACAGCATATAATTGTTTAGCACTAAAAGCTGCACTTTTAAAACTAGCTTTATTTGTGGCTTGCATACTTGTAGCCTAATTTACGGTCTTTTTTAAATTATTTTTTATTTGACCTACAATGGTAGTGTTCCTAAAAATGTATTTGTGTGGAATGTCTAACTTTCTTTTTTAAAAACTCAGTAATCTAAAATGTAATATAGTACAGTGTTGTTTACCTTACTATTAGGCTTTATACGAAGTTTTCATGTTCTGCTTTCCATATATACATTTCAGGATGTATATCAAACTTGAAGACAATATAAGCTATGTCTGTGATAGAAGAAAAGATGTTTGGCACATTAAAATACACTAGCAATTTTGAAACAGTAGTTTATGTCTCTTTTTTTAAAAAAAAATCTTTAATTCTCCTAAAGTTTTACATACAAAGTATATATGAAATATGATCTTGTTTCCTTAAAATTTAATGCTGGAAATCGGTGCAAGATAAAAATCTATGATGTGGTTGACTTGTTTTTAAACAGGAACCTGAGTAAGCGCAGGAAATATAGCATTATGACTGAAAGAATAAAATTCCTTAATAAGTTAAGTAAGCTGAACAGGTTTTTAATGTTCTACCACAAAACAGCAAGGCAACAGAAGATAATGGCCTTGCATTCAATGAATTATCATGAACATCCACTGCAAACCTGAATATTTTCTGCAAAAATAAAACATCAGATTATGCACAATAATAAAAAGCATCAGAAATAGATGCACCTGGATATTTTTTTTTTCTTTTTTAAACCACAAATATCAGAATTCAGCATTTGTCACAGTCCTTGAACAGTTGCTCTGAGATGACTACATTAAGCACACTACTGCACTAAGTAGACACCCCACAACAGGCTTGCACTGCAACAGTTACATAGTTTTTATATAGGCACAGACTTTTCTCATTCATGTTCAAAAACAACATGAAGTAACTCAAGACAATTAGGATCCATCCCACATTTCCTTGTTAGCAAAAATTTCTTGCCACTTTGGTAATTGAAGTTACTGAATGTTTTTAAAAATTGCAGGTACCTCAAAGAAAAGAAGAGTTCCATATTCAGCAAGGCAGCATTATATCAGGATATTTTATACCAACTAAGGCATAAAGAATTTTGCATCAGGGTATACAATACTCAATCTTTGAATAAAGTTTCATATTCTTTGTGATGAAAGTGCATAGGAGTGGGATTCCACTAGAGCAGAAAGAATCCTCTCACAGTATTAAGGCCTTTCAATTTTATGTGAGCTGTGTCAGGCTAAAGTCAGCACAGTGGGGAAAAAAAAAAAAGTAGGCTATCATCATACTGGACACCACTGAAGTTTTTTTAGCATGTCTTATCTTCTAGTTGTTGCTCATCATCTTCATCAGCTTCCTCAATAACCTGAATTTCATCTGATTGAGGTAAAGATGAGATCTCAGTCAGCAGTTTAGCTCCTTCAGCTTTAGTTTTTTCTTCCTCTTCAATCACTTTCTTCCATATTTTGTGATTTTCACTGAGATGGTGTATTAGCTGGCAAAATATTCGTCTACCTTTTTTTCTTTGAGCTTCTGTAAAATTATAAGCATATTTGATTGTTTGAGATTCAAAGTAATTGTATTTTACACACACAAAATAAATGGCACATTGTGAGAGGGATGTAAATTTGAGCAAAACATGTGGATGCTTATTCAGAATATTTAAATAATGACATGGCAAAAGGTAGCAATGAGTTTCTGTTTCAAATTGCATGTCTCCTGGTATTAACAAAAAATTTGTTAGAAGAGTAAAATTTATGAAGCAGCATAATTGCAAAATCTACATTATTTGCACTATACAACTTCAACCATCATTGCTATGTCTGAATCTGTTAAAATAACAACTGTATGTGCCAACCAAAATACAGAAACTTACTTAAAATAAGATCATCTTCCATGTCTTCGTCATCACTCTCTAACTGTTCTCCATCATCATCATCAGTACTTTCTGCATCCTCCTCTTCATCAACCCATTGTCCTGGAAGCAGCCCGGCTGCATTATAGGAATTACAAAGAGGGCCAACTATGTGAGTGATGAAAGACTCTTGCAGTTTTGCAAGCTGTGGAGAAGAACGATCCATGAAGGGGCTTATAGGTAACCCAAGACTTGCTTCTTCATCACCCTGAAAAAGTAATGAAAAAAATTATCAGAACTTCTCACAAACTTAACTTTCAATTTTTATTTTAAAGATTACTTTTAAGGAACCAAGTAACCATCACATGGATTACATTTTTTTAGCAGAGACAATAATAGTATAGGCTAAGTGAATGAAAATGTGATTAGGCCAATTAAAAATAAAGACACATTATGGCTCAGACTTGCATAGCACATAATCCTGCCTTCAGCTTTGCTGCAATATACCCTTGTGCACGGATGAAGACCTAGTTCTACTGGAGCTGCTACTCCTCTGCCTTCACAGGGTGGCTTCAGGGTAAGCAGAGATTTGACTTCAATTGCTGAGCTGATGAACAGAGAAAATGGGAAAGTACTCAGCTAGAGCAAGGCATTCTGGTAAATGACTTCACCCAAAAGTAATAGAACAACGAAACGAGCTATAACATCCAGAATAAGGTGGTTTGGTTTTGGTTTCTTTTTTTTTTTTTTTTTTTTTTTCTATTTTATAAATGGGAGAAGAAAATAAAATTGAACAGTTGCTTATACACAACTCTGAGTTATAATAACTTACCTCAGCACTTCTCTTCTGTGGAACTGATTGTTTTACAGAAATTTTTTTCCTAAAAGAGTAACCTGGAATACTAAGGTTTTACGAGGAAGTGTAAGTGCTTCAGATTATTATTGGCATTGCTTAAATCTCCCAAGTGATTTTGTTGTTTACTTTTATCTTCCTAATTTGAAAAAGTATTTTTCAATCCTTAGTTGTTGCCTCATAAATAGTTAACTCCTCAGAAAAATCACTACAGGAAAATAATAGAGTAGAAATGTAAAATATGGGGGGGGGGGGGGGGGGGGGGGGGCTTACAGAAGGTGTAAATGTAAAAATAGGCAAAATAATTTCTGACTTTTCTCCAGTCTTGATAGGATTATTTACCAGGAGTTCCACTGTAAATAACTTATCTACATTTAATACTGTTTGTTACTAATGTGTATTTTTATTATTTAATTTTGAAAGTTTTGCAATACCTTCTGTCTTTGCAATAGGAGTTAGCTGACTACATTTCTAGTCTTGTGGACTCTACACATAATCTTTGGCCTGGAAACATACTAATGAACTTAACTTCCAAAGTAGAAGAAATTATTTAGGTTTATTAGCATCATCCTAAGACAACAATAAATAAATAAATAAATAAACACAAACCCAAAAGAAAATAAACTTCATATATTAAAAATTGACAACCTTGGCAGGGGGCTTGTTTTCAAGCTTATAAAACAATTGATAGGAAGTAAAAAGATTATGTTAGTATGCTACCTATAAAAATATATTTTCAGTGTTCAAGAAGAGAAGATGGAAATATCTTACCTGAAGATTTAATACAAGGAGTAATGTTTAATTTAGTTACACATTTAGTAATGCAAAGAACTGATCATCTATCAGTAAAAAAAAATAGTAAATTGCACTTTCCATACCCACCTGTTCATAAAATTCATTAACAATGCCTTCTGTCCATTTCAGATGCAGCTCTCTAACTTTTGCTGGGCCATTAATATCTGCCAGTTTGATGCATATTTGACAGGCCAGTAGGCGATCATTTTCATTGCTCCATTCTATACCATGACTGTTGATATCATTGACCTGCATTAAGCACACATATTTTAAAAAATTAAGGTAAAACTACTCATGTCTGGGGTTTTTTTAGGCTTTGCACAACAGACACTTGCATTATTTTTTCTATATATTTTTTTCTTTTAAGCATATTAAGCCTGAAAGTTATTTACTAGCACTCAGAAGGTGGAAATGTGATATGATTGAGATCTCCTGTGGGTCCCTATGTCATATTTGCTAAGCTTATAGGCAATTTACAAAACCATCTACAATTGGTTTGTACAAAGAAAGTACTCTATTTGCATATTTTTAGTAACATAAATTAAAATAATATAAAACTTTAAATGCAAATTTATTAATACCAACAACTATTGAGTAGCAGCATCAGTATATCATGACCAGCTCAGTGCAGACACTAAAATGTAACAAACCTTGGCGTTAAATTCTGCAAGAAAATCGAAATGCTTCTTGAGATCTGTGGCAAGGATCGCTTCAATCACTAAGAAACGAAAACGCTTGAATTCTACGTGATCAAGATTTGACAAAAAGTTGTATTCCGGTCGTGATAAGAAAAGATTCCAGGCAGAAGCAGCATGATGATTTTCCAAGACTGATCTGTCATTGTAGAGAACAGCCTACAAAAAAACCCACAAACCAACAGAAAAACAAAACAACAGAATTGTGAATGACAGAGTTAAGATTTTAAATTATAATTAAAAATTCTGAAGCTTAAGGGTCAGTCAGAAACAAGTCTTAATTAAAAAGGTCACCAACAAAAAACTATTGGAATGATGTTTTGCCTTCTAGTTTTGAGGGTTAAAAGTGAAGCAAAAATGGCAGATGAGAAAAATAATAAACAAAACCCAACCAATTAGCAAAGTTTTTTTCACTCCTTAAAAGTCCTTAATAATGTCCTAGTGACATCTACATTCATACTGTAGGCACACATACACAAACCACTTGAAATGTAGACTTTGCACTCTTGGCAATACACATGGAACACACACACTGATATAAAAGAAAAACCACAAAAGCAAACAAATAAAACCAAACCAAAACCCATATCTAAATATATGCTTTTAATTCCTCTTAATTCCGATACCGTTCAAAAAAAACCAAACAACTCCAACCAAAACCCGCCCCAAAACATAAAAAAACCTCCAAAGCATATAAGAACTGTGGTTAACATGAAATGGTGTGGAGTATCACTAGTTGTGTGCTACATTTAATGCTGATGGAATACATTTTAACTGCAACCGAGTTAACTAAAATATTAAAACAGTAGTACATTTTACTTACAACTCCCGTGTTTATAAAAAACATCCTAGAAAATAATTAATTGAATATAGATTAAACAGGACCTGAGATAAATTATTTGGAAAAATGCAAAAATAATCTTTATATTTTAAGGAAAGGAAGAGATCAACAAAGTGATTGTGTGCATTTTTTAAAACTGGAGATTAACGCCTGTGCTGTTTGTTTTTATTCTTCCTTATATACAGTTTTCAGCAGAAATACATACCTGCCTACATTCTGAACTTCTTTTGCAATAAGGAATTGTTGAAAACTGACTGGAAAGTTCACTTTTAAAGTCTTCATCTCCTGACAAGTTGCATTGGTTTCTGATTTACTATTATTACTGTTGTTGACGTTGTTATTTAAGTTTCTTGTCTCTAAATTATTAAGAGACACCCAAAGAACCATCATATATATTCTTCCGCTGATGATACTGCACTCTTTAGATAAAAATGTGTCACCATGCAGTTTAGGCATCCTTTCTTCAGTGCTTTTCCTTCCAGTTGTTCCCTGTGCCCCCCCCCCCCCCTTTTTTTTTCCTTCTATCTGCTATTCTGTTTAGCTTTACTGTCCTTTAACTCTTCCACCTGAGCCTTTTAAACCCTGAAGAGCATAGCATCTCCTTACTTTCTACTTTCTGTTCTAACAACAAAGTTGAATATGGGAGATAAAAGCAAGGATGCCTTGCTGATTTCTTATTTTACTCAGCCTCCCTTAAAGGTAATGGTTATTTACCATAAAGGACTAATTTGAAATACAAAGATTAGGTGATGCAGTTAATTGGACTATTAGAGGAACCTGGTTTTTTACAGTAATTGTAGACACCACTACGATTACAGAGGACTCTCAAAATGTAAGATATCCATGAATTAGCTGCTTAGACAGTCCTAGGGCCAGCTCTTTAGGAAATAATCTTTACTCTGCACTGATTTATGTTATTATTTTCAATTTTGTAAATTGAAAATTATTTTTACACACATACACAACTAATACATACAAAACACATTGGAATTTATCAGAAAAAGAAGTATTATACAAGTTAAACTCAGATTAGTTTCCATTTCTTAAATTGGGCAAATGATCCTAAACAGGCTACATTAGGGATATAAAAGAGAAAAATTTTCATCATTCTGATTTCAGAGATAGACAAATAATTTTCTGGTTAAAGAATCTCTTACCTGAGGTGCATTTGTAGCCACTAGAAAAGCATTTGTACGACCAGGGTGATCATAATCGTGCATGGCAGCCGCTACATACAAAGCCATCAATTCCAAAGCAGGAATGTTTGATGCCAGGCAACCATAACTGTCATCAGCAATAGAACAACTTTTTGAAGAAATATAGCTGACTTGAACAGGGCCAATACCACTGGCTTCATCTAAGAAAATCAAAAATATAAAAATAACATATTTTTAGAACATTATTCCATTCATATTTTTAATGCATTCTAAATGATTCTGCCAGATACTATTGTGAACATAGTCTTAATATTGTTATCCTTGTAATTGTGGAGCTGAATACTCGGCAAAGAAGGACTTACACTTTAAAAATAGAAATCATAATATTGTTTATAGATAAACCAGCAATTCTGAAGGAAAGCTGAAATGCCAGTAAGTCATACATACGTTCATCATGGCCACATGGGTTGTCCAAACGAGTAGATGCACTCTTACAAATGCATAAAAAGCTTCAACTGTTTCATGACATTACACAAGGAGAGCAAAATCTTACAAGACGTTGTGGAGCCTGTAAGAAGTGTCCCAGAACTGGAGAGTGGAATGTTCCTGTTCTAAAACCAATTCTTAACCTAGTACTACATACAGCTATACCTCAGGAACCATTTTTTCAGACAAGATTTCCCATTACAATGCTGAGGGATAACTGTCGTTCACACAAATACAGGAAACTTTCAGAAGACCTTTGAACAGTCATAAATAGGAAAAGAAATTTTTTTAATTCACCAATCAGAGCTCACTCTTGCCACGCAATTTTAGAAAAAAAAAATGTAAACTTCACACTTCCGACAATGCATGTGGTACAGTGCCTTAGAAGACATGGAACAGAGAAAGTCACTCTCTGCTACAGTTTACTCCTCCTGCTGCAGAAGGCTGGTTTAGAGGAATGTTTCAGCAAGCACAGAAGGTGATCTAGTAGAACAAGGAACACCATCCATCTAGTCTACGTGTCTTGATTGCAAAGAGTTGTCATTTAGATTAGAAAGCAACCATAAAAATCTAAGCTTTTAATTATTAAAATGCACGTGTAGGTATTTGTTCCATGGGAGGGAATGAAGAGAAGGAGAAAAACTAGCAAAAACGTACATCTGAGTCCAAACTACACATCTTAGAAAATACACATGGATACCAACAGTTACACATTACTCTTAAGGTCTGTCACTTCTTTGCCTTCCTCTTACTGTCCTGCTGCTGAAGACCTCCTACTGCTACACAAACCTAGAATTTCATTCCCTTCTTAAAATGGCAGCACTAAAAGAGCATTCTACAGTTTCTCTCCAGCCTCAATAAGGCTAAGAAACAATAAATCGGCGTCTCCCTTAGTATTTCTATAATTTGCCCATTTCTTGAACTTGCAGACTTAGAGGAAAAGCTCTGGGACAGTGGAAACTACTGCAAAAGAAACTAAACCCATTAAGTTAGAAATGTTTGCATGATAAGGAGATTCACAGTTTTATTTTCCTTTCCCCTGGACAAAGTCACTACTTAACAACAACAAAAAAAGTAATAGCACTAATTTCATCACCACATAACAAAAAGGGGTTCTTTTGTCTTAATAGAGTAGGCGAGGATTAACAATTTTCATAATATTTATATTGGAATTGTTCCAAAGCAATTTTCTATAATTTCTTATTTTAGTTTTACTTTTGGCCAAGGGAAACAAAAAGACTTTTTATCATTTTTCTTTCCTCCAAACAATTCTGCAGTCCCACCCATTTCAACACTTAGAGAAAGAAAATGCAGTAGGGTGCAATCAGTGGATGTGGACTAACTTGGAAAAAAGCAAAAGGTGACAGCAGAGGGGCTAATTAGTAAGGAAGAAATAGCATACACTGGATAATGTTCTGTACAGTTCACAAATTACTTCTTAAAATTACAGCCTTTTAAAAGCCACGACTTGCACCTTGTCTTTTTTTACTGCACATACAAAACAAAGGTCTTAGAGTGCTTGATTTCTCCGTTTGATTTTTCTTAAATACATACATTTTAGTATAAAACCATATATATAAAATTATACTTTAGTTACAGTGTGTATTTTAGTTCAAAGCTACAAATCTAAATTTAAAAGTTAATTCCATGAAGTCATAGACAACACAAAAGCAAGCTTCATTATAACTAATGTCATAAAAAATTTGAATTTGAAGTCTTTATTTCTCTTTCAGGGATGCTCCTCTGCAGTTATTCTTAGAGTAGTCACTTCAATGCCTGAATGTCTGCATGTGATATCTACTGCAGAACTCTAAAATACTTGTTTTTACACTAAAACCATTAAGAAGAACTTCCATTAAGTTAAATACTTTGACTTTGGTATTTTTTCTCTGCCCTATTTAATTTCCTAATAAAGTTAAGAAATACTAGTCTAATGTATTTCAAATGTTGAAAATACGCTGACTGTAGCAGTATACAGAGGTTTCATCCAGCACAGAAAATTTATGTAATACATTAAAATTTATAATTTTATAATATTAAAATATATTAGGCTGTATTCTTGCCTAACAAACTAACCATTACTCATCTAATTTTTCTAAAAATCTGAATGTTGTATACTAACACTGATCATTCTATTGCCTTACATTAAAATAATTAAAAAAAAAAGTTATAAGAATTAGATATTTTCTTCCAGAGTAATTTGTTTTACTTACTGTAGTTTCATTAAAACATTCTTACAGCAAAAGAAAAAAAAATAACTTATGTGAATACATACCCATATCACTTTCCATTATATGCTCATTATGACTTTGCTGAAATCCAGGAATGGGCCGTGTTGTCAGATACCATACGGCATGAAGAACATCTGTGGCATGTATACGATTGTGATCTGAAAATTATCAAATATAATAAAAAATATCTGAAATATACTTAAAATTAACAAGAAAAAAAGAAATTTAATGCAATGAATTTATTATAAGGAAGATTTTTGTTAAATATAAAGAAAAATTCAATTTATTTAGATAGTAGAGGCTATACCACCAAACGTTTTTAAGAAACAAGTTAAATAAACATTAAACATCCTCTAAGCACACTTCATCCTTCCTGAGAGTCAGGAAGGGATTAAGCAGCCTTTTAAATCAGTGATGGTGAGCCACTAGCATTGCTTCCGATATGATACCTGAGAAGGACCTGGCTTGGTGCAAACATCTGTGGCATGGCGGGGTGGAGTGGGGGGCTGGATTTGGTTTTGTTTTCCAATAGATCTGGCTGCCCAAAACAGCAAGATAAATAATTACTGTCAAAATCCTGTATTTTCTTATTACTCTATAATGGGCAGAAATCAGGTTTCCATTATACCAACAAATATTCTCCTATTGACTTCAGTATGTTTGATTCAACTACCCATTCAAATTCTTAAAGATTATATTCAACCTACGTATAAACAATTCATTTTTGGTATCCACCAATTTTTTGCTGTAATTCACTAAATCAGTTTTGAATTCTGAAAAATGTATTAAAAATATACTAGATTTAGACATTGTCTACCTCTGTATTAAACAGTAAACTAACACACACACTAAAGGAGACACACTAACATAAAACATACATAATTGGGTAGTACTTACAGGGAATATCTCGGTAGCCATTTTCTAGTGCACAGAAGTAATTCATGAATTCTTGAGTTGGGATTTTGAAAATTTCAAACAAACCAGTGTCTTGAAACAAGGTATAAGTTACCTAAATACATATTAAAGTGAATATTATTCTAAGAAATATATCTTGGCATACTTTGCTTTTTCAACTTCAAAAATATTCCTGTTTTTAAAATTTTGCTTTCTGATACAGATGGAAATTACTGAAAATCCATTAAAGATTACCTGAAAGCTATTGTCATAGAGATATGTTTAATATTTTTTTTTGCATAAAATATGGATTATCATCCTTTCACAGATATAATAATAAAAGCTTTTATTTCTTTACTGAAAAATTCTATGCACAATTCATTTTTTGTATAATATTCCTAAAATTTTTCATAATGTTAAAAACTCATGTTTTATTCCATTAGTCACCTAAAAAGATGAAATCTATATTCTTATTTATTATTCAAAAAATCAAATTTCTTATCAATACTAGCAGAACCATTAATATTAAAAAAAAAAAACCAACATGGTATTTATTTTTGAGACGTTGGCACAGAAATCCTATTTCTTTTATTCATTATCACTTATGCAGCATATTTTTAACAAAGCTAGCTGGTAAATGAAAGTGTTTTTAAAGTGTACTCACAACACCCCCCACATGTATATACTGTGCAATATGTTATGGTTTACAAGTAGAGCTTAGTGACTCCAAAGACCTAATCCCCACCCGAGCCTGCAAATATGCAGAAAGCTTTTCAAAATAAGTCACGGCTAATCATTTTTGTCACTTCTTTCCCAGACACTAGAGGGAAAGAATACATTCTGAAGTGTGGGAGATGCTCAAAGGAACCTGAGAGCAAAATGAGGGGACATTCTTCCTTCCACCTGCCCCAACCATTCTCCTTACACATACCCAATCTGAGAACCTTACAACTGATGATGGCAAAATACAATTTTTAATTGGCTTTTAAGTAAGATAGCACAGCAGACAAAAGGACTGGTGTGGGAGGAGGAGAAGGACAAGTAGTACCCATACATACAATATCAGTAAGAACTGATACCGAAAATCTAGTAAAGTAGAAACCTGCACACTTAGATACTTCAAGGTTTGAACTATCCCCTAGATTGCACAAAATGAAATGCAAGTTAATGAAGATCAGAGTACTAGTATACTACAGTAAAAATACCACTCAAAATAGATTGTGGTATTCTAATCTGTACATTAACTGTTGTCACTAACCGAGGTGACAAAAGACCTGAAAATGTTTGATCAAATAAGACTAATTGAAGACTTAGAAGAATACCCAGAATATTGCATACTGTGAAAGAAAAGACAGTGTCTAATGACAAAAATTAAATAATCCCCATTGGTTTTTTCCTGTCTCCAGTATAGGTGCAGGCTTATGGTTCCAGCTGCACCCAAGTGCTTCTAACCTGTTTCCTTCCCTTCAGCTGATGGTTCCTAACATTACCATTGAGCAAGAGTGACATGCATTCTACTCCACGGTAGGAAACTAAGATACTGGCAATAAAAACATTTTGTGATCAGGATCCAGCAAATCCAGCTCATACTATGGCTCCATGATTGCTAAATCCACTATAAAGAAAGAGACAGAAGTTTCCAGATGACATTGATGAATGGGAGAGGCTGGGAAGAGCAAACAGGATCACACTTCTGCACCTGCCAGTAGATTGGCTTCAGCATAACATGAAACTGCACGAAAGAGCTTAGTAACAAGCCAGAAACAGATAAAAGGAGTACTACATGCAGAAAGCAGCATGGGAAAAAAATCCCTTTGTTTGTAGGATCAAAAGACTGCCTAAAAGATCACTTCTCTTCCCCCACCGGTGTAGCGTTGGCAGAAATATTTTACTGAAATAAAGAAAAAAGAAAGGTTGACAAACAAGGTAGTAATTCTGAAAGCAGGAGACAATTTTTCGTAGGAAATTGCATATTACTGCAAAACCTAGTAGGTGTGAATCCAACCTATTTTTACATTGAGAATAAAATTCAGAAAATTTGGAGCAAGTGGACTATAGATAAGTCACTTTTTATGGTTTACATAGAGATGGGGTACATGAGAAATTATATTTCTACTTTTTGAGTTAGCATTCACATGTAAGTTGACTGCAAAACTTATTCATCGTTTAAATAAAACATAAGCACGACAGCTTTACACACCTTCCCTCATATAATAAAAGACAACAAACCTGGCTAAGAATCCTTCCAGAGTGGTCTCCCATTTCTTGTACAAGGTCAAAAATTTGGAAATTCCAATTTTTCATCTTCTCCATTAGTGAATCATGGTCTAATAACATTGTTTCTAATGTAGGAGCCTGCTCCATCTGTATGAGAGTAAGATACTTTATCATCTCTAAAATAATGAAAACTAATTTGTTAGTTGCATTGGCATAAAAAGCCATGAAAACAATTAATCATTATTGAACTTACTGAATGCTGCTGTGACTATGGCTATGAGAAAATCATGAATCAATAGTACAAATATCACAGTTAAGGGCCTGACTTTTCATTTTTTGGGGCAGCAGATTCCAGGGCTTTCTGAGACAGTGCTAAATTTTCATTCTTATTTCTTTTAAAACAAGAGGAGTTGATAAAGCAAAACAAAAATACGCACAGGCTAACAAAACATTTACTAAGCTTTAACAGTTCATTAATTGAACAAGCTTTAAAAAAATTGATATATAAACCCAGAATGTTAGTAAAGCTTAAACCACTTGTGTCCCTGCACTGCCAATATTACTGCACTGTATGAACACTCAGTGAGACTTACAAATGAAACTGCCACGTCTTTCAAAAATTTTCAGGAAAAAAATACTAGTTAATCAGCGTTTGAGCATATTATCAACATTAAATCTATAAAAATTAATTTTGATCGACAAAAAACTAATACAATCACCATCTTTCTTGTCATTTGCTAATGAAATTTATGCAAGCTGGAAATACACAATTGTTAAATGAAAATCATAATTCCAGTGATGCATCATTTCCTTTCAGAAATTACAATTTTTAGCAATGCAAAGAGCTCTTTACAGAACGATAGAAATTAAAAATAAATACTCTATTGATAAAAGTTATTGCAATTATTTTTTAAATTTCACGCTTACAAGCAGATTATTTTGTGTTTGATCGGTCATTTCCTTCCTTTCATCTTTATTCTTCTCTGTATGGTGGAGAGATTCTTTTGAAACACTAGCACTTCCAATTTCACCTTAAAGAAAATATATACATAAATGCTATATAATAATTTATTTGTAAAATACTACTGCCTAATAGTTCTTGAACTGATAATACAAATTCTTCACAAGAATACAAGTAATAGCTTGTTTATAAACCATTTTTATTTAAGAATTTAATCACAAAAAAGTTGTAAAGGACAAAATTTATTAGACAAAAATCTATTTAAAGATTGAGAAAAGCTAGAAGCATAACTTCTTACTTGCAAAAATTGGTTCAGTGATTAGTTTAGCTGAGATGGCAGAGAACTTGTTTGATATATAGAGTACAGAACTATAAAGGTATGAGTGGGAGCCTATTATAAGATCCTTATTCTGAAGCAGGCAATATTTTAAATTGACTTGATTATCCTAAGTCACAAACTAAAATAAAATATATGTATATGAGTTACTTAGAGTATAGGAAAAATCTTATGTAGAAATATTAAAATTATAATTTAATTGGCTTTAAAAAAAAGCAAACTGATACTGAATATTTGTCTATTTTGAAATCCCACCTGATTTTCTGTCTTTATATTCTGCAAATTCTGGTTCTGGTGTTGAAACAGGCTTGAGTATCTGACGTCCACAGCTTACAGAATACATGAAAAATATTTACAACATTCAGTAATTTTCTTCTTTTGCTACTGCTATGTTGTACTGAAAATATCTGCAAATTAATTTTCTTAAAAAGGCATGCTTTCAAAGGTTCCTTTACTAAGTGACCTTAGTATTTTCTCATAAATTGGGCACGCACAGGCTTAGTAGTCTGTACTTACAAAATAATCAACCATCACTTCCCCTGGACTCACCTCAACAAACCAGTAAAGCAGAGCTAATTATTTAGAAAGTATTCTGAAATACAGAAATCAATTCCCAAGTAGGAAGTACTCCTTTTCTAAAAATATGTAAAATATTGTTACTCTACAACAACTGCTGCTTTCAAGGATGAGCCATTTCAAATCAATGGCATACATACAGCATTCCTTAGTCTCCCCTGGATAATATAGTTACAAATTATTATGAGATCATATGCATTTTATTCAATACCAGTAGATGTGTAAGTCTTGTTTTATTTTTCATTTTAATTGTATTTTTTTCAATGCATATGAAGTTAATAAAAATGTAACAGAATCTACAGTACCTGCTACATGTATAAACTACAGGTGTTTTAACTTGCTGCTGAAAATCTGGAGAACTATGTGTGTATCCTGGAGGCTTATGTATATTAATGCTTGGCTTTGTAAGAAAATCAGCAGTATCAGGAAATTCTACAGGTGACCAGCTGCTGAAAGCCCCACTGGAGACAGATCCATGACTAGGTGAACCCACAGGACTCAGGCCAGGAGAAGCACCTTGCAAAAGAAACATTACATGGGGTTCAGATTACAATAAAAACATTACTGTTTAGAAAGACTGAAATTTAATGACAAGAACCTTTATAAATTGTAAAGCACGTGCAAGTTTCCAAAACATGGTGTATAGTTCACACCGTTAAACACACATAGAGTACCTAGATCTACTCCAGATTTACAGATTTAATACAACCTGCATGTTTAAACTTTTATAAAACAAAGGTATTAGGTTGTTATTCTTAAATCGTGCTAAAATGGATAGGCAGAAACGTCAAAAGAAGTAGTTTTTCAGTTTTCACTTAATATGAGCAACCAGACCAGTTATAATCTCTGAAATACCAATACACACTTTATTTCAGCACTGCTGTTACAGTATCTACTAGCTTATTACACTGGCAGTGTTAGAGTAAAATCTGCTCCAATTCCTTCCAAAATTTATTTAAATATTAATTTCAGATGGCCATCAGGTATTTAGGAGTTTCTAAATGACACTGTTCTATTACAAAAGTATAATTACTAAAAAGTCCCTTATTCATGTATATGAACATTGCAATTTTCAACAGGTATTAATGATAGCGAACATGGTATCATTTTGCAGCTACATAGCATTAGGTGAATAGCTGAGATTTCTACAAATGATGTTAACTGTAACTCTGAGTATTCTTAGAAGCAGATTAAAAATAAAATGTTTTTTTAAATATATGCAACGTGCTGATATTATTTTAGTACTACATTTGCATGAAAAAACCCCAATTATAATACATGATGTACTAACTAGTACCTCGACATCCTGCCACTAAGCTATAAAAATTGCATTATCTTACCTGCTCGTCTGGAACCTATATGATGAGTCAATGTCATAGAAGATGATCTTTGTTTTGGTATTGTCATCAAGTTTGCACCAAAAGACGCATTTGGATGAGATCCTTGGCTGAAAATAAAACAGAATTATTTTTTTTATTTCCTACCTTGTCTTCTGTTTTTATTAGATAAAATGCTTATAAAATAGCCAGACTGCTGTTACAGGTCCACCACCATTCAAGAAAAAGAGAGTACTATAAAGAAGTTGAATTCAAGATCAGCTAGACAATAGATGTCAATTATATGGAATAATAAAAAATGATAGATAGTGGGTGAAAGCAACAGAAAAATTTATGCAGTTCTAAAATGACACAATAAGCATATTCAGACTACATCCCATAGGTTTTATTTTCTAACATGGTATTTACTTTTCTTGAACATTTTAACAAAGCAAGCTCTTTTCTAACAGATCTGAGAACATTTAAAAGACTGGTTACTTTGGAAATACCATGACGACCTTACACAGCCATGGATTGTTCCTCAAATCAGTCTTTCATAGTTAATTAATTATTCTATTTATCATTCTCAAAACGAAGCTTTGACATGAAGTCACACTTTTTGACATGAAGTCACACTTTTTGACATAAAGTCACACTTTTTGACATAAAGTCATACTTTTTGACATAAAGTCATACTGTACTTCGGTAGCTGACTTGTTAGAGTCAATTCAATTCCGCCATCTGCTGTTCTATGCACGAAATTGCACTCCAAGAATTCCAATTACCTATTTCCTTTCGTACAAAAATGCGATATGCAATTAAAAATAGCTGTATAGACGTACTTTAAAGTGAAAATAGTTCATGTAAACTAATTATTTCATTTCAATGTGGGAAAAACGTATTTATCCCAACAGATCTAAGCTTGTTAAAACTGATTTCAAACAAGTCAAATACAGAAATAATACTTGATCTCTCATAATTTGTTTAAATATATAAATATAAAAAAATAGTTAAAGAATAAACACATATTTGTTCTTCCAAACTGACATGTTAGACAACTTTAAAAAATGTTTGGGTTGAGAACCAGGATAGATTGAACTTTTCACTATTTCTACACTGTTTAGCTACCACAGCTTACACATATTCTTTTAAAGCACACAAAAATGCTGCAACAGTATTTAATACAGGAAGACTATATATTAAGCATGGTCGGTTTGTCTTGAACTAGTGTTTGAATGACAAACCAAATCAAGAATCTGCATGCAAATGAAACAGCAGCTGACTCAAGTTGCTTTTGGCCACTGGATGGATAGAAAAAAAATTGAAATGTTAAATCAAATTTTCTAGTAATATTAATTTATTGTACCACTATGTGATACCTTTCAACTGAATTCCAGCTGAGTTGAGAAAGCAGTCACTGTGTGTAAAGAAATATTTTGGGTTTTGATAAGCTTTACTCCCAGTGTTTACTGTTCCACCCTCCCTTTTTTGCTGTTAGCCTGCTCCTCCTTCATTCTCTTCTAACATTCATTGGGTCTTTCATTAGGCTGAACCAGCTCCCCAGGGCAGGAAAAAATGCCTTTTTATTGCTGTTATTTTTCTGACATTTTAAGGGGCTGACTCAAGAGCCAGAGCCAACAGCACAAAGTGCTCTAGGAATACAGGACTGCCTCTTTTGGCAGCAGGAACACCTGTGCCAGTTCAGCTACTTTATCTAACCTTATCAGTAAAGTAAGCACCCATGGGTGATTTTGAGATGATTACGTGTCAGAAGTTAAAGGGAACTTGCTAAGAACCATCACTGGAAGATGCAAGGAGACAGGTACAGTGTAAGAATTGGCAAGAACTCTGAAGGGCAGGGCACAAACCACAAAAAAGTGAACACATCTCCTAGGGCTGTATGGGATTGGACAGGAGCAGGGCAGGGGAACATGACTAACTAGAAGTGCTAGTTATCAGGGTCAAGAGATAATTTAAAATGATAAAGTATGTGCGAGGGTGTTTTCCATACTGCTGCTTTTAATTGGGTGAGTTTGAGTAGGTTTCTTTGGCGAGTAAGAGCTGTAAGGAAACCCTCTGTAAACATACACCGCGTCCGCACCAGAAGAGCTGAGCCTCAAACTGAAGTCCCATGGTTTCTAAGTTTAATGCAATTTCTCTGGTCTCTGTTTATTTCTTGTCGATATAACTGGGGAGATTCTTTCCAACACTGATAAACAAATCAGCATGAAAATACAATCTTTAAACTACTACTACTGCTACTACCAGCATCTTCAATTACATTTTATACACAAACCACAATTAAGTTTTAATACGTAAAAACATGAAGAGCCTATTTTATTCAAGGGGAAGAGGCCACTGACAAGGGCAAAATTATTAAATGGTTTACTTTAAAATTAAATATAATATTGATAAATAAATTCTTGGACATGTATATATAAACTTTCATCCACTACTAGTAACTATCAGTTATCAGCATAACTCATATCTGCTTTTTTAAAAATGCGTCTATTATATTTTCCGTATGACCTATGTAAAACCATTAGTCTTAAGAGATACCAAGTACAAAAAAAAAAAAGGCAAAAAAAAAAGCAAACCCACACACATTTTCACAGACTTTAGCTACAACACAATTTCAAACATCTGTTGTACTTTTCTTACAAAGTATCGAGCAAAGCCATATACATTTACACATTTAAATAAAACTAAACGTGTGAAGTTTCACTCAACATTAAACAAAAAAGAAAAAAAATGTATATTTACTTTAATCCTAATTAAAACTATAACCTTAATTCCAGAAATAAAAGCTTTATTGGCACCATATTGACTAACGAGAAGAGATTTCTTTCTTAGTCTACCTTACTGCTTGCTCGATGACCATAGGAATAATAAATACTGCAAATCACACAACAGGGGCTACCTAATGCAAGAAAGCTATACGATCTTTTTAATTAGAAAACAAATTTGGGTGGATGCAGCAGTTGGAAAGTGATACATATTTTAAGTAAAAAAGAAAAGAAGGAAGTCAGTAAAGGTTTAGAGGTTAAACTACTTTGTTTCGCAATCATGTATGTTGGACTTTTTTTCTCATTTCCTACTAAAACTGATATGCAGGCCTACTTATGACAGAGCATGCCATTCAACCTCACAATGACCTGATTTCTGCCTGAGATCAAACAGAGTTACAAAGTATAGTATATAATTAACTTGAAACATTTTCCAGTTTATGCTGGCAGAATTTGGAGACTCAATTCACAAGATCTTACATTAAATTCTTCCACTGCCAAGTTTCAACATTACAGACATGCACATTTTAGAAAGGCTACATTTATTATTGCCCTTAAAATGTGGTTAAGTGCTTACCTTGATGTGTTATACTCCTGATGAGATCTCTTGCTGTTACTCCGTTCCCACCTAGGAGATATTGATTCTAAAGGTGGAATGCCAGAAACTCCTGGAGTTCGTCTCAGCTGTGGCGTCGGCAGGCTATTCCTGCTATTTAATCCCTGTTGAGTAATTGAACCATGGTTAAAATCTATATAATTAAAAGCAGACATTAAAATTTTACTTATAGTTTGTGAAGACTATTTATTGTTAATTTTTTATAGCAAAACATTAAGTATGGTATCTCACACCCATTCTTATTTCTTAAGAAAACAAAAAAGATGCAATTGAGTTAATTTGCTTACTGGGAATAATTATTGTTCATATCTTTTTTTCCTTTCCCCACATTAAAATATGTAGTTACTTGAAATCCATGTGATCCAACAATTATTCTTCAGAGCTTTTAAAAACTGAGACCTTATAGCACTAGTGAGTTGCTGTAGGATTATAGATTCTTTTTCTACGCACCCCAATCATATAACTACACAGTCAGCTGTGCAGTTCCCAGGACAGCCTGAGTTTTTAGTAACTGAGATGCTAAATATTGATGGTGTAGAACTGTGGAACCTGTGGAAAGGGTGATGCACAATGCATAGGGTCAGTTCTGGTCCATCAAGACTCCCTCTGTCCTTCCATACCAGGCCCACAGCACCTGGGAAGCTTCCCAGTCACTTCACCCTCCCCACCTGGAAGCTGTGTTGGTTTAGGTACACCCACAGCCCAAACACTGGGAATCACCATTGTACTTGAACATAAAGCCCTGTGCAAAGCAGGGCAGCAGCACCCAAACGGTCCTGTATGGAAATAACTTGGGGCTTATTAGCTCTGCCTTACTGAAATAACCCCTGAAAAGTATAGCCATGTTTAGATAGCAACTAGTAGAACCTAATTAATAGAAAGATCACTGAACTGAAACTGCAAAGCCATCTCTGGCATATCTGCATCCATTGCACCGATAAGCTATACACTGTATTTTAAACCAATTAAAAAAAAAAACCAACCCAAACCAGCAAAACTCTCTCCGACTGCATTCAGTCTACAATCCACTTGTTAACTCATCCCTAGATTTGTCCATTCAGTGGAGGGTGGGGGGGTGGGGGGGAAAGAGTCTTCTGCATAATATAGATGCATGTAATCAAACCTTACAAAGTAAAAAGGATACCAGGACAAAGTGTTTAAAACAAAAAATCCAAAGCAATATTTGCAGTATTGAGTAAGATATGCAGGGTTATGTGACGATAGGTGACCCCTGGACATCACCACCGCAAAAGTCCAGCAGAAATAATGACTTTACAATTCCAAGCTTCATCAGGTGGTCAAAGGTCATACGTAACTTACAAAGCTGTTCTGTATGTGTAAAAAAAAAAAAAAAAAAAAAAAAAAAAAAAAAAAGAAAGGAGTGGTAACATCAAAGAGTACAGCCTCTTACCCTGAAAAATCAGACTGTTTTGAGTCCTTGATATGGGATGTACCCTGACTCTATTTCCTTTGCTGCAAAGCTGTAGTCACAGCTAGAAAGGGGGAGCTGGACAGGCAGAATAAGATCACCATATTGCCCACAGAAACATGCAGCAGTCCTTGATCCAGTCCTACCAGAAAGGAAACTGGAGGATCATATTCTGTGTGCTATCATACAGCGGTAGTCCAGTTCTCTCAGGCTAGAATGGACTTCTTTGCCAATGGACCACATCAATCTCACCTGTGTGCTTTCTACAACACGGGGAACACCGCTGAAAATTCCCAATACCAGAGGAGAAAGGTCCACTCCCCGAAACAAGTGTGCACTTTAGCATAATACAGAAAGAAGGCACCAGCACCTGCACAAACTTTCTTCTTCCTGGCTTCTCTAAGAATGGGAACACTGGGGATATGACAAATCTCCAGAACTTTCCCCTACTAGATAAAGAAGCAGAGAATAAACAACACATGGGTAGTGAAGGACTAAGGAACTCCAGATCATTCTACGCTAGCAAAGTCACTGACAATCACTATATAAAGGGGAAAAGTTGCTCTGGAAAAAAAATTTAGACTGTAGCAGAAATCAAAGTTATTATGAAAAGACTTACCAGCAATAACAATGCCAGGACACAAGGGATGTGGATACTCAAGTACTTGCCTAGACAACTTTTACTTGCCCAAAGTGTGAAAACTTGACTGAAAAGTGTGAAATCATGACTGTTGACAGTACTAGAAATCCATCAGTCTGGCAGACAGTCTACTGCCATACACTAGGAAATCTGGGGACAGTTCTGTCACAGTGGGAAGTGGGAAGTGGGAAGTCCTTTTATTGCAGAGCAGCCCTGAGAAGTTTTTTGTCTAACTAAGATTTCCTTTTTCCTTTTTAGGAATTTAAAGAGACTGAGCAGTGAATAGCACCAACTGGGCAGTTTACGCTTTCCAAGTTGTTGACTATCAAGAAACTCAGAATGAAGAGTTGGTATTGGATAACCAGTTATTGCTATCACCAAGGTCTGAAGCCCCATTTCTGTTTCTGTCTTTTCATTTATTTTTTTTTCCTACCAAAAAGAACAGGCGGTTCCCCATCAGAAGTGAGAAAAAATTGTCACTGAATGCACTTCAGAAGCCAGACAGGGAAGAGAAATAGGTACGTACATAATCCTCAGCAATGAAACAATTAATCTGAAATATAGAGGAGACCTTTTACATTCCAAGTTATGGAAAGAGAGAACAGGAGCCTTTTAATGTAGTCTGAAAGGTCCCATTTTGAAGACATACTTTCTTATAATTTTCTTTGGTGTGTCATAATCTGGAGTTTGTGCTGACTTACCTGGTTTTTGAAAGAAAATCTTTTTCTTTTTTACAGTAACATACACAGGCGTCAATCTTTTGACTTACCCCTAAACATATACTGAAGTCAAACATTCATTGACTTACAGTGACAAGCACTATTTTATCCACTAGGTAAATTAATATACAGAAAAAACCCTGAAGCTTAAAGGAACAGCTACCTAATTTTAGTAAGGAGGAAAAGAGAATAGCTGTGAAAAAACATCTTTCAATCTCACATAATCTTTATAACCAGTCTCCAGCAACAAATATTTTTCATTTCTGACTAGCTGTATAAAATTTTTAAAATTATGTTAAATCTTCACATTGACGTAAATTATTTTTTTTCACATCAGTATACCAATCAGTAGCAGTCCACAAATTAAAACATATGTGGAATGATTATGATCCCTACTCAACTGATTTATGCAGATATCCATGTGATATTCCAAGGAATTTCATACCGCAATGATCCTGCAGGATCTTCCACAGAGTAATCTGTGAACACTGAGCTTTTCCTCCAAAGTATTTCTCTTGACAATGGTTCCCAACAGACATTTCACAGGCTGAATCTGGCTTGAAGTAGTTGATCTGGCTTCAAAATAACAAGCCAACAAGCTGATCAGTTTGGGCCAAGCTGCCCACTGCCTGGAAATGGAAGGAAGCATAGGGCAGGAATGTCCCAGACCAGTCTCCACAAAAAACAGCCTCAAGCTCTCAGTACAGGGCAACCCTAGAATTATTAGCTCTGGTGCACTGCATCTGAGTTTCTGTATTTGATGATTTTCCTCCACATTCCTTAACACATCACATAGTAACTACATCCTTGCTTTACTTATTTACCCTAGATAATGGAGAAGTAATGGTATATTTACACACTGGTTCCATAATGTGATGTGCTGCACAGAAAGAAGAGATATTTTTTCTTTTACATAGCTGATTTGCTTGCATCTGATGGCTAGTTTGATGTTCACAAGAGTAAATTTCTTTAGAAAAAAATGTCAATGAAAAAGCCACACTGATATTAATTGCTAGATCAAAAATGTGGGAAAATCAAGAACAGCCCTGTTTGTGCCATATCATGAGAACATAAAAATCTTTGGTTTGTATTTGCTTTTAGGTTTTTTAATCTTGTGTTTATTTTGAGGAATCATGTGTTCAAAGTCCAGAACTGTGCTTTTACCCATCAACCACATGAATTTGCATTTTGGTAGCTGTCTACATTTCAATGTGTTTTCACAGCTGCTCTCTTTTGACCTTAAACATAGTTCACAGGTACTTAAGTAAAGAAGCTACTATCCATACAGAAGCATTCTTCCCAGATAAATTTCCCTTGATAATTTTTTTTAAAATTGCAACACACACATGAATGAAAATTCAAGTCATTTGACCTTGAGTAGTTTTCGATCTCCTTTTTCAGCAGGATCCTCTATTTCAGGGCAGGGCAAGAAACCAGGAAATGGTGTGAATGGACTAGCCTTTGGCCTGCACGTGCCTGAGAAAGCACCAATCAAGCTATGAATGCTTCGAAGGGAAGAAATCACTTGTGGTGGAAGGGACAGGTCGGTCAGGAGGTCTGTCAGCATGCTCCGAGCCTCATTTAGTACTGAAAGATCAATTCCATTTCCACTGCCAGCATTCTACAATAGACGAAAATGTTGCAAACGTCAAAACATTTCACAATATTCTAAGTTTTAAATAACAATCTTATCCGTTGAAAATTTACAAAATAAATGAAAGAATTCAATGCAATTTATCTTTCATTTAAAGAAAAAATATACATAGACATATTCAGACACCAATTCTTGCGGGTTTTTTTCACACAAAAGAATATTTCAGAATTCAACATTAGCTTTCAGTTTATTTTTCTCTATTTAAAATAAAAATCTGGTGCCATTTTTTATCTCAGTTTTTCATTATTTTGTCTTAGAATTAAACTTAATATTCTATCTCTTCCAATGATATCAACAGAAATTTTGGTGGCCAAACTGTTATATGCCCCTTACAGAGCTGCAATTTCCACAGCCTCATTACTTTTATCAACCCTGATTCCACTGAAAAAAAAATACTAACAATTCTGCCAAAAAATTGTTTAGTTTCTACTTGGCATAAATCTCTGAACAGGAACAGCAATAGCCAACTAGATGCCACCACTGATGCGAGGGGGAGAAACAAGCAATCAAGAAAAAAGGTGAGAACCTGGCAGACCTGAGTTTGGTGAGTGGGGAATTGCTCCCTGACCTCATGCTAATGGATATTTCAAAACAACTACTTCCATCTTAGTGAGGTTTGAGACTGTTCTCATATACACCACAGAAAGTAGATCCCTGTCATCTTGATCAGAACTGCTAAACATCAAGCCTCTGCTACACAGAACTAGAATGTACTAGAACAACTTACTTAAATTATCAACGAAAAAATTGAAATCTGACAGTGTACAGTGAACTCTGTATTCAACCACATTTCACAAAAGAATAATTAGATTCTTAATACACTGACCTGGTAATAGGGTTTGTACCATTGCTTCAAATCCCAATCCCAAAGTATCATCTGTAAAGAAAGAAAGAAAAAAAAAAAAAAAGAGGGGAAAAAAAGGTGTAATAGGTGGTATACTAATGTTGAAAGCCAACAATGGAATAAATCTTGATTATGTGATGTAATATAAAATGCTTCTCTCTTCATGTTTTTATATGTAACTTAGGCCATTTTCTCAGTTAATGCTACCCCAGTAAAAGTCCTAAAGAGTTTAAAGAAATTGCATGCAATGCAGATACCTTGATGACAGAATAATTATATGGCCTTGTTTCAATATTTCTGGATTGTTTATAAATCATTTAACACACACACTAAATTAAGTGGTGACAGTGCTTTCCTGCTTCTATTCACCTCAACTTATAAAAGCAAATCCATCCTAAAACCTCCAATATATTTCATTGGTTTTTTTCTTTCCAGGATCATTCGAACAGTGGCAATTTCATAAATACAGAGCAGAAAGCACTACAATAACATCATTTATTTTTTAAAAAGGCAAAAATTTCCCTGTTATATCAGGTTAAAACCTGGTAATTTTAAAAGCATTTTCTTGCAGGAGGTTTTGTTAGGTTTTACTTGAACACGGTTACAAATCTACGTGTTCTGAATAACTTCACAAAACCCACCAAACCAAAGAACGTCAGCAACACAATCTGAAGATACTATCAGCTTCAAGTACGTCAACAGCACTCACTTAATGTTTCTTCTATACTGACAATAAATAGAAACAACATACAAGAAATTAAATTCATGTGTCTGTTTTGCTTCAAAAGTGTTCAGTCTTTGTGACTTCTTGACAGGTTCTAATTATTCTCTGATAAATTAATTCATTTGCACAACATGCATCCACAAATTAAACAAAGATAAAGGTAACACATTCTTCCTCTTTTCTGTAGCTACAGAGCACAAAGAAATAGCAAATACCCCACTTGGTAGCTCATATTCTGTAGTCCTGTAAGTTTTTCCACTTATTTTTATAGGTGAGACCTGTTTGGTTTTGCTCCTCTAAGACTAACAGCTCTTTCATGGAAAAAAAAACAATGTTCCACGCTGGCACTTGTCCAGCAGAAGGTGCAGAAACTGTTGTTAAAGAAACATGGGCCAACATGCTAGCAGTATTGAGGCAAGGTCAGCATTTATAGACTCTTTCTCTCTTCCGTTATGTTCACAGAGATAACTTTAAACATGGTTTAATGGTAATAGTTACGACATCCACTTGCTATGAAATGATCTACCGTTAAGCATGTACTTAAACTGGGAGTAAGTTATGCTATCTCCAAAACTCATACCGTGTAAAGCAAGCAGACCTAAATCAAGAGTTAAGAATTTAATATGTTGAGGATTTTGGTGTTTTTTAAAGTGATTTATCTAGCTACAATCTCCTCATTTATTAAAAAATAAAAAAGAATAATAAGCTTATGAGATGACTGTTAGCCTGTCAGTGACAAGCATTAAGATAATGACCAGCATTATCTGGGCATACCCATTTTGCTGGTGTATTTGGTTTTAGCATGATCATCATAAAGATGGAGGGGTCTTTCTTCCATAGCAAACTAGAATGAGTTGTTCATCTGGGCAGTTTTGGGGTTGGTGGTTTTTTTGTTTTTCTTCATTCTCCAGTTTCTCTTTCGAGACTGACATTTATTTACTGTATGAAACAAAGGTAAAATTTTTGCTTTTGTTCTGTCCTCCTGAACTTGGTCACAGAGACTGCACTAATCTGCCTCATTGTCTTTTGACTCAACCAGCAACAGAGATCACACGTCCACATGAGTTTTGTTAGGTTTATTAGCAACCTCTGATACTAATGGTCCACAGAGTTGCATTAGCTTGCTTGCAATCTTGCCTCCTCTATTATGGGACACAAAAGAGGTTTCCCTTTCTAATATTTTATTTTTCTTTTAAATATGTGCTATGTTACTTGATTTTATTTGTCTTAAATGAGATCTTAACAGAATACTTTGTTAACTCTTGCTAACTCCAGAAAATTTCTGTACCAAACCTTTAACTGCAACTACTTTTACTGATGCAAACTCCTTTACTCATTTTTCAAGCCCTTGGGGCTTTTGTGTACATGTATGGACACACACACATGCTCCCATAAGCTATACTGTTATGATCTGGGGGGTCATGCTCCATGACTAAAAAAGTTCAAAACTTCCTTTTGGCTTTAGCCCTGCTATAGCAAAGAAACAGGGTCAAGGTTGCAGAGGCAGAAAATATTCAACAGAAAGTGTTACTGCTATATCTTGTCGCATACTGACTCAGGATACACAAGGTAAGACGATGTGCACATCTTATGCAAAAATTGCTTACAGTGCAAATAATGGTTTGATATTTTAAATGGCAGGGCACCATTCTATACACAATTCTAGTGAAACAAAAAAATTTGCAGCTTGGATTCATGATTGAAAATTTTTTATTGTAATTTAAACCAAAAGATGTAAGCTTCTCACGGGATAGAAATTTTACAGCAAAGAAACCAAAACAGTTTTGAAATAAACAGAAGTTAAATTTACCTGTATGTTGCCAACAGATTATTTAAAAAAAAAAAAAAAAAAAAAATCAGTATACACCACCATTAATTAGAAGTCGTATCTCCTGAGAGAAGACAGGTGTAGTACATTAAGACAGCTAGCAGGCTACCACAGCCTGCATGAACTGTAACACGTTGAGGGCTTATTCCACGCGCCACGCAGCGAGGTAATTAAAACGAGCTGATGGAAAGTTCTGGGCGCGAGGTAGCGATTGCTTGCGCAAAGCACGGCGGACAAGAGGCGGCTGGCTGCAGCGAGCGCTTCCCCCGGTGAGCACGGCGGGGGACCCATCCACACCGCACCCGGACCCCGACCCGTCCGTGGCAGCGGGTGCGGGGGGTACCGTCTGTGCCCAGGTGCTAACGCCACACCGGCAGGTGGCGCGCGCGAGCCAAGCCGCCCCCCCCCCCCCCCCCCCAAAGCGCCCCGCGGGGCCGGGGGTGCAGCCCAGCCCCCAGGGCATACCGCTTCAGCCCCCACCAGCTGCCGGGCCGGGGTTGATTAGCACAACGCCGTGCCTTGCAAGTTAGAGCCGGAGTACTAAAGAGCAGTATTTCTGGCGTTATTGCTGTTGGGGGTTTGGCAGTCGAAGCTTTAATTAATTACTGTGGGTCATCGACAACGGTTACAAAGTGTTCCCAGAGTTGCATCCATCTTACAACAAGAGTAAAAAAGGACACAGTTTATTTTGACTTAATGTGAATAGACCAACAGACCTTAAAATAGGTCTTAGGCAGAGCCTCTGCAATTTTTGGTTTTGCAACCATAAGACTTGTTGCAGAAAGATCTGTATTCTGTAATACTAAGATTTTGTAATGCATTGCACATAACGTTCTTCCTCACCTCTTCCAACAAGAAACACCTGATCTAAGGGGAACTCTAGTCATAAAGGTTCCAAGCCACAACTCAAAACCTCTGCTTAGCAACTCACATGTTTTGGCTTTTGAGCATCCACTGTCGATGCCAACATCACACCTATCACACATCTGGGAGCTCCTCTGAAAATAAAACTGCGGTGGGCTCTGATATTGCAGACCGACTCCTGAAAGGTAAGAAATGTATAGTCGTGTCCTCCCCATAACTGTGGACACCAAACTACCGGTCAGCTTATAAAAGTTCTTGTATCAGCCTGACTAACCCAAGTCCCCCAGCCCACCCAAACAGCAACCAGCACACTTTGCTGCTCTTACAGAACTGCCTGTCAAGCTGATTAGGGGTTTGAAAGACAATAAAAAACAAAACAAAGCCCCACGTGTAACACAGTACCATGCCTCGTTCTTTATAACAGTCAGGGACTGTATTATCATTAACTATAACAACTGAGCCTGTTCAGCCTATGAAATAAAACTCCACACAGTATTTCCATATACTCCAGAGGAACTGCCAAGCACTTTGAACACAAGAATTTTAGAATCAATCAACTTATATGACAGTATTTGTAACCCATCTACTCACTGGAGGGTGGAGCGGGGGAAGCAAAGGTCCCGATTATTGAATACCAACCCAAGAACTACCAAAACTTAAGGACGGCACTTTTGCAAAGCACAAGTTATTAGTTACGTCAGAAACATTTGCTAAAAAAAGTACACAAAGTAACACAAAGTAATGGTAATAAAGGCCTTCCCTAATACAGCTTCTAGCTCAAACAGCAACAGGAACAAGCAATAGTAATTTTAACAAAGAAAAAGGAAAAAACTGCTCTTCTGACAAGCTTATAGTCCAAATAAACTAAAAATGGATGAGAAATGGGAGAAGACGGTCAATGAAACCTGAGAGATCTTCAGGAGGTTTTGTTTTGTTTTTAATGATTCTTCTGTATAACAAGTTATCCCTCCTGTCACAGCACAGCCAGTGTTTCAGGGCCTCTGACAGGTGTGTCTTTCAGAAGCAAGTTCATGCCATGGAGGGTGCAGTTCTTTTGAATCTTCTTTGCGTAAGTGCCACAGCTCCACATGCCTAAAGTCATGTTTCAGGAGTATTTTAAACTTCTAAAGGCTTAGGTGCAATAAAAGCCTATGGGTTTTACTTTTCTCAAGTTGTAAAATTACTATAAAAGTACCGCATTTTAAAGCTGCAAATATTTTGAACAAGTTTTTTAAAAACCTTAATGCTCACCTCAAACTATATTTAGCTAGATAACTGTAATGATGTTTTCAGAATAATTTAACTTAAAAAATACAAAATCATATTAATCTTAGCTACTCAAGAATTATTTGTGCAGAGTTATACTAAGGACGATAATCATACTTCTACAGTTCTAAAATACACTGCTATGAAAAAAACCCACGTTTCAGAGCTTAGAAATCTAAAAATCAATTTTAAAACTGAAATGTATGAATCCATATGCTCCATTCCCTAAACTGAAGTGTGCACACTAAGGCCATACACAAGGTTACACTTTGTAATATTGCTGATTGCTTGCCTAAACTTGGTAAGCGGGAAGTTTTTGTTTCAATGATGATACTATTCAAGAGATTCAGCATGTGCTTTAATGCTTGTTAAGAAAAGAAAACTTGTCCTATTTGACACCATCCATGCACATTCCATGCTCCAAAATTTTAAAGGAGCAAAAATGAGTACAAAAATGAGTTTCTACTTCTGGCCAAGTCTTTCATTGATCAAATATAAAAGATTCCTAGTTGCTAGCATCATCTGTTTGAGACCATTAGGCATCAGCTCCGTAAATAAGTATTTCCATAGCAACCAAGCATGGAATTAACTAAACAATGAAACCAACACCGTATCAACTTGATTCAGAAATCAACTCTGTAAAAAACCACCTCATTCAAAAGCAAAATTCTACAACCAGATGAGAAGACAATTTATTGTAAAATGTGAAAAAGGTTACATTACATATCCATTTCTTTTCATCACTGCCTTTCAAACAAGACTGATGCTATATTCATTGCTTTTAATTCTAAATCAGTCTTTTGTAACAGCTTGCAATCAATTAACTTTTTAAACCAGTGTAATTTAATGACACAAAAACAAACACAGCAGTATACAACCTAAAAGTCTTGGAGTTTTTATTTATTTATTTATTAGGGTTTTTTCCCTCTGTGTACAAAAGGTAAATTTTGAAGAACAGTATGTTATGAAGTAGTTAAGTTGGATTCAGTATGAGACTAAAGGCAAGGCAACCAAAAATGACTCTGTCAAAGTAGAGGTAGCATTATTTAGGTAACAGACAACATTCTGTTATGAAATCTTGCAGGCCAAAACAACCGCCACTTGAGTAGATTATTGTAATTAAGAAAAAATACAGCACTTGGAAAAGCATTCAGTATGATACTTAAGGCATTTAGAGTCATGATATTCTTCTACCCACTAAACTTTTCCATGAAAATAAATGGTATAGGAAAAATAGCAAGATATTTTTGGAATCCTAATACTTATCACTTCCTGATTCTATACAATTTATTTATCCAAGGTCATAAAATGACTAATGGGTTGTGAAGTCTACAGATAGCCACAATCTTTGTACAGAAACTGCGTGTGCTTGCATGGTTCTGAGGTTTGGGTACATGTACTGAAGGAAACAGTCATATCCTAGACTGTTGTTGACTCTACTGAACTTTTTCATAAAAGACATTATCTTCACTTTTTTTAAGAAGTCTAAAACTTCTTTCAGCAGAAAGAGACTTGCTTCTGTGTAATTGCTTTAGTTAATACTATTCTATAAATTAAATAGTACCTGCAACATATTTGGCTGGACACTTAAGTACATTGGAACATACAGGTGTCTGGCCACCGTAGTGTTTCCACCCAACTCCACAGTATTCTGATCTTCCCTGCAAACACAAATCTTTGACAAGAGCTGCACGTAAGTAAACTTTAACAAGTCAGTTCAGAGTCTCCATGTTTAGTTACTGTTTTCAGTAACTTTGTCCTCAGCACAGATACAAAAACAGAAAAAAATGCTCCACTTATAGTAAAGTTTCAAATAAGCTTTCAGCAGGCTTGTTCTTAAAGTTAGTATTACTCCCTGCAAGGAGAAAAATATTTTTTTTGTTTGGCTGGGTTTTGTTTCTTTTTTATGTGTTTGCTTTGTTTGCTTGTTTTTAAAGAGACATGCTACTTCTGCTTTTGTAACCAGGAGCATCAGCAGGTCAGCTTCTACTTTGCTGTAGAAAGTTTTCCGTTTTCGTATTGCTTGTTATGTTTGCTCCAATCTTTTAATATTTTTAAGATTTTCAAATGTTTCAGAAAGGTTCTGAAAGGTGTTTTCTCTATCACGGGAAAGTAGGGTTTGTGTTTTTTTTCTTTTTATGTAGGTAATGAAAAAAACTGGCTAAAACCACACTTAGGTCATTTCCTGTTCCTTCTAGGTTTTGTCAGACTTGCATGTCAGAGTAAAGGCCAACCAGTAATTTATGGCAACTGGGGGAGGGAGGGCAGAGTAAAAAAGCCTGCTATGTGCAGATCCTTTAATTGCCCATTATAAGCATTTTCCTTTAGAGCATGTGGTTCTAATCACCATCAAAGAAAAGAAATAGTGCTAGGTGGATTACTGCTCTGATCTGGTACAGTTGCTTCGGTGTTCTGGCATTCTGTACTACTTTTACTGTCATCCAAAACCTAAAACCATTTTTTGAAGTAGTGTTTATTTTACAAAAAGCAAAATCTAGAAATTGCTCCCAAAACATCCTTTTACTATTTACCTATTGGCATTATTTTACAATTATATGTAGTACAAGCCTTTACTGCTGTATTGACACACTTATGTACCATGTTGGGACAGACAGAGCGCGCCACCTCAAATTTTACCTTTCTGCAATAGAAAGATATGCACAAATCTTACACTGAAGCATTTTACTGTATACGGATATATTCTTAATGCAGTAATTGAAAACCACTTATTCCCCTCTATTGACTTAATTTTTTTTAATCAAGTGGGTTTGTTTTCCTCACCTATTACACTAGAGATATAGGAATGAATCTCAGATCTTTTTCTTTTCAGCAAAGAGAAACTATTTCATACAACCACAAGGACTTTTTTTCAGTACTGAACTGAAGAAGATACTGAATTTTTCAAAGAGTTTTAATCACAACTTACTCTATAATCTCACAAAAATGCTTACATTTCTCCTCCCTCCCCAAGTCTGCGTCTAAAACAAGCAGCATAAAATTAAGCTGTACAACTCAGCCCAAAACATGAAAGTGAGAATGGTTCACATCAAATGAATTCGACCAAATGATCATCTAGTCCAGTATTCTGCCACTGACAACAGCGGCCACCTCAAGATAAGAATATTCTAAAGTAAGCAGTGCTTACTTAATATTCTCAGAACACTCTTTCAGCCTCAGCAGCACAGCTCAAGGAGCCATACATTCTATGTATGCCTTTGTATGTTACAAAGGTCAATAGATTTTTTCACCTTTGCATTTCTCTGATCATCTTTTCAGAACTCAAGTGAACTTCTGATAGATCCAGTATCATATACAACGGCATTTCACAAGTTAAATATAAATAAGGCAAAGTTCCCTTTCATTTTGAATCTGTCAGTGCCAAATCCGCACAGTGAGGAAGCAAACAATCCACAACACTTTCACACAGTCTACCCACTGAACAATTTGTTTTTGCAAAAGCTTATGCCTGAAGTTAGCTGGAGAACAACTATAAGACTTCTTTTTTTTCAGACCATGAGGCTGTATTTTCAAATTTCTCATGCCAGTTCATTCAGTGACACAGCACCTTCAGAGTAACAAAACATCTAAATCACTAAACACCGCCGCTTCTTTATTTTATATCATTAATTGCTGTCTTAAGGATTTTTATTTACAAAATCGCCACAAGGTACAAGCTTTACACAAGATCAGTGTTTTTTTCTTTCAATAACTTGATGATGACCCAAAAAGAAACATTACAGGCACTGAAGTTAGGAAAGTAAGCTGAAAGAAAATTGTCAAGCAGCCAAAGAAGATATTATGTCACAAAGGAAAGCAAATATTGCAGCACTGCTGTGGTTGAAAGTTACACACCGGACCGAACTAACTTAATTCTCAGTTGCTCAAGTTAAAGAATTAAAAGCAATAATTTAAAAACAGATGAGAGAGTACAATTATGAGTTTGATTAGAAGAGCAATTGTGTTAGCGAAAGTTAAATCAGTATTAAAAAAGGTATCTTAATGGACAAGTTACTTGTTGGAGTGCCAGAAAATACAAGATGAGATCTCTTGGGGGAAAAAATATTGAAACTCTTAAGTACGTAATACAGATTGCTGTCAGAAACTGAGAACAAGGGAATGCAAATTGCTGCATTTTATAGAAACTGCCAGTTTACTTTTCTCTAATGTATTCATGTTAAGTAGTACTTTTGTTGGCAGCTTTGTAAGCAGCTGAGAAAAACCTCAAATGGCAGCAGATTTGAAAGAACACAGAAATATTTTTTTCCATGTTGTAATGTTGTTCCATATGAAAAAGAAAGAACAATGATGTCTTCCCACTTGTAACATTAAATGATGACTAGATTAAATAAAACTAGTTGGGGAGATCCACTTTGACCCCAAATGGCAAGTCTTGCATAGATAGATCCTGATGGCATTTTATCTTGCATGTGCCAAGTGAACAAAGCAATCACCACTAGCAGTACGGGGAGGGGGACACACACTGTTCCACCTTGCCTTGTGATTAACTCAACTCTCTAGGAAGAGAGTATGCAGTCAGACACCTCTGATGGTTGCTACCAGCTACTAATCTCGTAAAAAATTTCTCTTTGAAAAAACCGAGAGATGAACAAGCTCAGATTTCAGTTAAAAGAGGGGAAAAGAATCCCCGACACCCTAAAACTCCAGAAGTTGTGAAATGCTATGGGGTTTTTTATAACATTTAATCGCATAGGCTCCTGAAACAGATTGACTTTATGTAGATATAAGCCAGGTTTCACACTCTGCTAATGTGGTAACTAAAGGTATGCTTCCAGGTAAGAAAAATCATCTTTCTCCCACAGTCAACATCTCCAAAATACAGGTTCTTTTTCTTCATTGGCCTTTTCATAAATTATATTCCATTCTGCTGTTGAAATTATTACAGGGCTCTCCCACACTTGAAGACATAATTGTATAAACTTCTGCAAAGGTAAGGGAAAATCATAACCAAAAGCCTGTTTTCACTCCAGTGTTTTGACTTACCCTCTAAGCCACTTTGTTACCCTGGTCATAGGGCACAGGTTACAATTAGGGATAAATTTTTTTTGCAAAGGTTTTTGAATACAGGCATATGAAATTGTAACACAAGAGAGAACTGTGAAAAATAGTGGTTAACTTGTTCCTTATTCTAAGTGGGAATACACTACAGACTTCTGTTTCTATAGTAAGTTCTTCTACAATTTTGATGAGTGAAATTGATTACCCCATCCCAAAAAGAAAACCCCAAGCCAAAAATCAAACCTTGCAATACATCAGGTTGAATCAATTGTAAAAATACCCAGACTTAACACAATTACTTTTTTTTTTTCTTTCATTTTGGTGGTGTGACTAAGGTGGAGAAACTAATACGAAAGGAGGTCAAGATGGGTCAAGTGTCTTCCAGTGATGGTAAGATAAGAATAGTTCACCAGCCTTTTCGATACAAGCAGAAAAATATAAATGTTAATGTTTAATTAAAAGTGTAAAAGTATAAATGTTTAAATGTTCTTTTACACTGCAAGGCATTTTTAGCAAAATCATCACAGTAGTGAAAGTTACATGCCTACAGAAAACAACACTGGCAGTGAGAATATCATTTGCCATTTGGGACAAGTATTATTATCGCAATAAAGTTTCAGTGTAGCATACCCAATAAATCCATCAAATATTATAAATGCATGCAAAATAACTTTTCTTTGGAGAACACCACTAATTTTTTCATTTCTCAGGCTTGTTCTAATAGCCTTTAATGTGTTTGCTATGAAGTCTCTTTCAGACTATGTTTTCAAAATAGCTATTAATGAGATGACCCTAACAAAAAGAAGTCTACACTCATCTTTGACTAATTTTTCTTATCAACAAATCCAACTCTCAACTAGCATCTCCTAGCACTTGCATATGTTTTGATTTTTTTTAAAGCAGAAAAGGGGAAAATACCTAGAATTTAAAACAAACACTAACCATGGAAAAACTATGGGATGCCAAGATTCCCGGCAACATCTGACCAGAAAAATACTGTCCCAATGAGGCAAACAGAAAAAGTTTTACAACAGCTATCAGACCATTGTAATTGGCTATTCCATTTTAAAAAATACTCATAATCTTTATAAAAAAGGCAAATAGTTCTATACTTATTGTACTTTTTTTTAACTGAAAGCAATACACCTTATGCTTTAAAAACAAAGGGGTTTTCCATTACATTACAGGTATTATAGATTTCATTCTAAAATTAATACATATGACAAATACCTTCTACAGCATTTAATTACAGTCTTTACAGTGAAATGGAGCAATTAGAATTTTTTCTCTATTTTTGTATTTGAAATGTATCAGTTAATTATTGCATTCAAAATTTATATATTAATCCAATACCCTTGTAAAGCACATACAAACTAAACTAGGAGTAAGATGGGCCAACATAAATAATCAAATATTTAATAATGCCTGATCCGATACATGAAAGATAAGATTTTATTACAGTAACCTTCAAAGCAGGAAAATCTCTACAATGTGGTATAACCAATCACAAGTTGTGTTTGTACCACAGGAACAGAAACTAGCAGCTATAACATCAGCTTTTAAAGGGACCCAGAAGAATGTGTGGAAACTGCCTGAGGAAATAGGCAGAAACCTGGGGAGGGGGAAGACATTGAGAAGAAACCCTACAAACTGAATTTATGGATGCACCATTTAAATGAAACATTGACAAAAATCAGTAGGATTTTTCATACAAGGATACCATGCCCAAAAAATCTACTGGACTCTTTGAAACATACCGCACACACCAATAAGTGAACTGGTCAGTCATTGGACTTTGATCAACCAAAAAAAAAAAACAAACAACAAAAAAAACCCCAACCAAACAAAAACAAACAAAAACTTTAACATGGTCTCCCCTTAATGCTCCTGAAGAAATCACGTGTACATGGTAAGAAAGGGATGGCTCTCTTCTGGATTAGCAATTTTTTAAAATAAAGGAAGTACAGAATAAGAGTAAAACATTCACAAAAAGAAAAAAAAAGCCACACCTGCCAATAGAGAATTCCTCAAAGATTCAAGCTGGTATCTATCTTAATCACCCCACTCGAATTGAAAAGGCAACAGAAGTCTGACCTGTCAACATGAACTGATGACACAAAATTCCTGAGGCTAGTCACAAATAGAGTTGGTTATGAAAAAGCATCAAAAGATCTCAATAGCGAGTCTTACTGACATTGCTGAAATTCAGTACTAATGAGTAAATGCTGAGAACAAAAATAAATTTTAAACTGTTTATATAGAAAATTGGGCTCATATTACATCAACATCAACCAGCAAAACCATCTTTGAGTCATTTGCACCAGACCAATTCTCAAAGATGTTAAACGAAATATTAGAAGGGGAACATCAAACAATAAAAAAAGAGTGTCACTGGATAAATCCATGCTATGCCCACTGTCTGAGTACTGCCTGTAGATATAGAAGTACAGAAAAAATAAAAAAGGATAGGCTAATAAGAGAAATCAAATACATGCAGCAGCTTCTACTGTGAGGTATACAGACCTAGATCCCTCAAGTGTGAGGAAAATGGAGGGTTGTAACAATCCTCTATAGTTACCAATGTGATGGAGAAGGTAAATACAGAAAGGTTAGTCAGTAGTGATCACAAGCATATGAATGAGGGCCATGTAATTAGATCATCTGGCAGCAGGCTTGAAACAAGCCAAAGGAGGTACTTCTCACACAGTACATAATTAAATTATTGCAGTCATTACTGAAGGTTTTTACAAAAAACTAAATGCAACCAAAGATGTTAAAAAAAGCTCACAGAGACTGATCAAATCCATGGCTACTCATCACAGCCCAGACGTATCCTCTAGCTAAGGATGGACCACACTGTAATTTCAGAAAACATGGCAAAGACACCAGGGTAGAAAAAAACCAATTCTGAAACAAATGTTACTACTGACTATTATTAAAGATGAAAAGCCTAGGCTGGGTGGACCATTTTGTTATCATCTCCAATTAATACAAAATAAGCAATTATAAAAATGGTCCCATCTTAGCGATTTTCCTAGTTGCAGCAAAGTGTACTATCCTTTTCTGTCATTAGGAAGTTTCCTTCTGAGGCCTAGTTATAAAGTTGCTGCTCTTATCCATATCTGCCTTTGAACTACAGGTTCCTGCTCCTTTCTGTAAATCTAATTCTTCCTTCATTCTTGTAATCTGGAAGCTTCTCCTCTTCCCACTACCCAATATGCTCCTAAGAATAGCAGCAGTCTCCAACTCCCTTCAGAGTTCTGTATGACCCAGTCATTCCCTTTAAAAGAAATACAGTTTAAAAAAAAAATACTATCCATCAGATTTGTTTATATTATGGCTTAAATATAACCTAATCCATTTGTTCCTTTTGCAGAATAATTGACACTAATGATCTAGCTCTCCTCCACCAATAACTAAGTATGCACCTTCTTCAAATACACTTAATATACTTAATACTTAAATACAAGACAGATCAAAGAGCTTGGGAACCCTCCATTACATTTCCTTCTCAGTCTTTTTACATTCTTGTATAGGTATATGGTAGATAGCAAGCCAATAAAGCTGAGAACTTGCTTACACTTAACTAAACAAACACACTGATGCATCTGTTATCAGCACACCCAATTAGAAACTACTTCTTGAAGAACAGAGTGAATTGCAAGTCTAATCTGAAGATGACAGGCACTGTCACAACTGTAACTATACCTGCTTTAAAAGGCAAAAGGTACAAGCTTCTAAACTATTATATCACCGAATAGCTTAAAAGAACACAAATTCAGAAAAGATGTGTAAGAATTCTTGAGATTAGCCCTATTCTTAAAACTAGCTGGTGACATTCAGAAGCTGTATTTTAAATTTTAAATTAAAAGGTATTTATTACCTAGTCCTAAATGAAAACAAGTTCAGTCTGTTCCCCATTCTTTATCCTCCAATAATTTTACTGTTACTGCTTGAAGAGAAACAAGATGAGCAGCAGACCGAGGGAGGGGAAAAGAGAAATAAGGAAGGACTAATATTCTGGTGAGAGTCTAAATTACCATTCCTTAATTTATTGAAGGAAATAAAAAATTGCTATTTTATTTCAACAGTATTATTTAATATTTTAAATGCATTTTCCAGACTGCTTAGATTGTCATGCAAAGGTCCGTGATTGCTCTATCTATGTAATTGTCTTTTTTTAATTTGATGGTGATGGCCAATTACCATATCACCACATTACCACTTATCAGCACTGGATCAAATAACCTGAAAGAGCAATTTTTAAACGTAAGTTCACATGTACTCTTAAATAGAGATGGTCATATGATAGGAAAAGTGAAGAACACATCTTCAGGTGAAAGGTATTTATTCTTTTGAACCATGCTAGTTTCTTCATGTCTATCACTACATTTTCTTCACCCAGCTGCAAATAGCATAATTTAAGATTAAACTAATTATCATATTCAAGTGGAAATGTTTTGAAGTAAGGATAACCAAAATAGCCAATAACTTATTCCCCTGAAAAGTTGTGATAAGTAGATACAGAATATTTACCACTTCAACTATATTACAGCAAATAATCTGTATTTAAGACAGATATAAACAAACTTTTATACAGAGAAAGTTCTGTTTATACTAGTATAATGAGAAGGAAAAATCACTGACATGTTAAGTTTGTGTCATGGGTGCTACTGAAAACAAAGATACTTTACAGATCAAATGTTTCAAACAAAAGATTAAAGTCAGGCAGAACTCTGAAATGCAAAAACCTATTGACAGAATCGTCTGAAATATATGGGAAGAAGGAATGATTTCTTCTGTTACCTTTTTTGCCTTTCCTTTTTTTAAAAAAAACACCTCTCTTTTCAATTCATCTGTTCATACCATCTAACTTTTTTTATTTGTTTCTGCCAAGGACACTGAGCTAGCCTAAACGAGCAATTAGATCAGCAAGACACAGGCTAATTGCTATACATTATTACCAAGGATTCTGACCCAGAGACCAGTCAGTAGGAAGTAGTTGGCAGGAAAAACAAACAAACGAAAAATCTCTCAAATTTTGAGGAAGACAGGCTTTACCAAAAAAAAAAACCCCACAATAAACAAACCCAACTCAGCTGAAAATTGCCAACAACCTTTGCTGTTTCTTTTTTTCCTACTTTCACATTTTTACAAGAGAAAAACCCCAACCACACAGCAGTTTGACTTTACCTAAACCCCTCTGTCTACTTCAGAGCATCATGATAGGAATTTTTTTAGGTCTACCTTTGCAGTGATGCTTTCTTGTTCAGCGAAGACAGTTACGCAACTATCAATCAAAAATGGTAACATCATTAAAGACCGGTTACTAACTACAGTTTAATGCAAACAGGGAGACACACACTTTGGAGCTCTGCGATGACAGTTGCCTGCATTTTCTGTGCTTCAATTACGCCACTGACTGCTGAAAGTATCTTTTGACGCTGAAGAGCAGCCAAGTGAAGCTTTAGCAGCAGAAGATAAACCAGGATACACACAGACAAATAAAATGCCCAAAGGGGCTAGTTTTATTCTTTACTTACATAGGACATAACAGATTGTAGTAATTTCTGCACCTATCTCATAACTACCGACTGGTTTACCCTAGAGCCTATTTTTTTATGAGAATATCTGGGTCTTTTGGCAGAAGCTAATTTTACTTAAAAGAGAGTATGTGTCAATAAATGTTTTAAATATTTGCTCTAGATTATGTCATATGCAGCCTAGCCAGAAATGCTCCAAATCACCTCATCTCTATGGACTATGTGGGAGCACAGAAATCCCATCCTCCCCAAATTAATATTATTTTTAAAAATAATTCTGATTTGAACACTTACAGCAAAAGATAGATCGTATCTATCTTCAGATTCTGACTTCATTCTTGCCTTGCAAAGAATATGCACAAACCTACAGTATCTTTTGCACATATAAAGAAGAATTATATAGCAAGTTCAGTAAAGCAGGAAGACCACCGTCACATTTCAGCACCTCCCCTCAGTAGTAAAATGAACAAATCTGGCATTTCAAGAAAATTAAAAATACTGGGGGCAGGGGGGAATCGGGGCAGGGGGGAATCAACAGACACCTGTCATAACCACAAAAGCCATTAGCTATTTAACTGTTTCAACTACTAAAAAGCAATTTATAGATAACAGCATGATAAATACAGACAGACTTTGTTTCTGTGGCCAGTCTGTAAGCAGAGCTGCTCGCAAGTACTTCTTCACGGTAAGGCAAGGCGGCAACAAAACACTGAGATTTAACAGTAGTCCACATACAAAGGCAGCTTGGACCAATATTGTAGATTAAAAGCTCTGATACAGCTCAACTCAAGATGATTGTTTCCTCATGGAAGAAAAAAAAGTATTTTTTCCAAGCTAAATTTTGTCCGAGACCAATCCTCTTTCAGAGCCCATTTTTCCCTCCTTTATAGCATGTCCTAACTAGACATCAGTTAGATCTAGAAACCTTCCCAACTTGCCACCCAAGCATGAAAGCTTAGGACTTCACTGGAGGTAATTACTGATGTTTCCTTTAATAATCCTTTATTTTCTGGAGTGTCAGTCCAAATAAAATATCACATTTCTCAAACACATGCCTTATTGCAAAGATGTACACAGAGACATGAATTTCAGAAGCTGTCTCTATAGTAAAGGTGGTTCTTAAAACCCACTGGAGGATTGCTGGCATGGTTAACACAGTAAAGAAAAATCTGCAAGGCACAAACTAGACCAAAAGTAATTTGCTTTAATAAAATACAGCAGTACAGGAACAAATGAATAAACAGTCAGCAAAAGTCGTAAACTGCTCTGGCTAAAAATTGCTATGTAGTTTTAAGAAATTATGATTCTAGGATGAGAATTTTGGTTTATGCTGGTGTGGAGACACACAGAAAGGCAAGGTTTGCGTGTGTATGTCCATGGATCCTGCTTATGCAAGAAGTTTTCCAGTCTCCAATGCAGTAGTATTTGTACACCTACAGGAAGAACATATGGATGGAGAAGCACAGTAATAGAATTCTTAAATACAAGAAAATTGCACAAGTCTCAAAACTACTCCCTTAGAAGTATTTTTCTAGAAGTCTAGCTATTAAACTTCTACATGCGAACTGTGAGCACAAAGTCCAGAAGAAAAATATTACACACAAATATGTCTAAAACACTTAGGCAGACCACTAAGTTTTCCTATATACACTATTCTATTTCCTCTCTAGCTACTGCCCTTAAAAATATTCTTACTCTCACTATGTAAAGGGTATTAAGGTTTTTTCTTCTTTCTGACATGAATTCTTTTTTTCAGAACCTTCTTTCGTATAGAAAACATCACCAATGGTTCTTAATACAATTTAACATTTTTATAATGACTACATTGTAGTGTCTGTACTGCCCTAAAATTCTTCTAAAAAAAGAGATGACTGTAAAATGTGCTCTTTAGACAGTTGTAAAGAAATTAAGCAGGGTGTACAAAACCCACTTTGAAACGTCATCTCATCAGGTTATCTCTCAGAGAACAGTGCGAAAAAAGTAGCAATGGCCTAATTTATGGGTGCTTCTCTTAGAAGCCATCTGCCTCAAGCAAAACAGCTGCCAGTGATGCAAGCTGGGAAAATAGCCAATCTGGCTCACATGCAACTATATACCCAAGAGAGCAATTAATAAGTCACAAAACAGTACCCAATTATGCAAGCATTTTTGAATCTTGGGGCTCAGAGCAGGGGTGAGAGAGTACGAGACTGCCTGAAGGAACTCTTAGCATTCAACTACAGTGTATGGATGCTGCAGCACCACCTGATCTTTCCTCCTTACCAGCTTTTATACAAGATAAACTGGGAAATGAAATTTCAGCTAAAAGCTAGCAAGCTTTTTTAAAAACATGAAGCCAAATGACAATATTTAAATTGCAGAAAGATATCTTAAATAATTGTTTAAGTCCCAACACTTATGCAATGCTACCTTTCATTCAAAAAGCACGGGGTACTTATTCAAGAGCCAATAATTATTTACACAAGTGACAAAATGTTACCCTATTTAACATAAAAAAAACATTATTTCCATTGTTTTCTTTCAAATATTACCATCTGAGTGTCATATACTTTTTTCTTTTTTAAAAAATAATGATTTAGAAACATAATAAAGAAATTTTCTCCAGTCATAAACTGAAAAGCAGCCAGGGTTATTTTTTTGGCAGGTAGCAAGCAAGATTCAAGCTCAGCACATCTCAGTAAGTTTTGACAGTTGCATCATATCAAATTAATTTTTCAATGCTCTTTTGTTCACAGCAATTTTTCACTAATTTTAAACATATATGAAAATTAAGATCTGCACATATTTCAGCCTCCGTGTGTGTGTGTGCGTGTGTATGTGCTTCTCTTCACCAGGAAGAAGTCAGACTATGTCAGAGCTAAAAACATTAGTCCACACTTTGTATTTTAACAGATTAACTGGAGGAACTGTGTATTATGAGACTAGTTCCAGGTTTATAAAGAGAAAACACGCTAATCCACACACATAATAGAAAAATCAAAACAAAAGCATTATTAAACATGTAAATATGCCTAATTTCATGGTGTTTTTCTGTTTTCCTACCATAGCAGGAATAAGTTTGCCAAAATATTATTACAGTATCACTGCTTGGCAGCTGCCACTACAGTAAAAGATATTTTAAAATGAAGAATACAACTCCACCTCTGCTACAAGCCCTATCCCAACATTACTTCTGCAACTAAGTGTATGAAAGTTATAGTTTGGTTTCAAAACTAGAAAAACCGAGGTAACATCTAAATCTGTCATCTCTTTACCTTCTTACTTTCTCCCTTCCTCCCAATATAGATAACATTATTCATAAAGCCTTGTAATTTGTTTGCACTTGTAGCAAAAATTATGTTTAATAAAGTAGTGCATTAGAAATAAGATCAAAATTAATTTGGTAAAGTTTAATTCCAGCAACATAAACAACTTCAAAGAGGTACACAACAGTCATACACATACTCAAACAAGGTACTTGGTTCATTAAAACAATTAGACTAGACATGGAGCAGCTGAAGTAAGAGAACCATAAAGAACTCCACATCTTTAGAAACCTCATGATAGCAAGGCAGAAGGGAAACTCCTGCTTGATTACCTGGTACCTGCAATGTAGTTAAATATTTACAGAAAGGAACTCTTTTCCTCATAATTTTAGCAAATCTTTTGGAAAGGGCTCACTATTGAAACGAGAATGTTAAAAACCAGAAATTCAATATGAATGCCTCAAAATTCATTTAATGAAATACTGTAAGGTAGAAAAGCAAGAGGGAACAGTAAAAAAAATACACCAAAAATGTAAATTGAAACTGAAATCACCATGGTCTTAAAATGCTTGTGAGGTCTTTTTCCCACAGGTGATCTCTATCAAGTAGAGAAGCTCACACAGAAGCTTAAAGTGAAATCCTTAATATCTACAATCCCAAAACTTATAGGAACTAGATTATCAGTAAAATAACTACTCCTCTATCAATTTTTTTTAAATGATGCAACAGGTTCAAAAGGTAGCAGGCAAGAGGGGACAGATGTACAGGCAAACACAGACAGTACAAACACTCCCCTGCATCTTCCTGCCTGCAAGGCAGGATCATATAAGGATTCACTTCCTTTGGAAACTGAGCTAAAATACATATTATACCTCCAATACTATTTACTGAATACACATACTTCTTCCTCTACAGGAATTGTTCTCAGATTCAGATAAGGACCATATTTATCCCAGACCTCAGCCATAGTACAGTTTTGTTACTTGTACTCCTAAATCTAGCTTTTTAAACCTTAATACCTTCTGATACAAGGTGCACTGTGAACACTTACAAATGCATTTTCCACCCTTAAATAATGAAACAAAAGCAATCAAAACCTTTAAAAAATATTTACATAGATAATGACTCTACAAACTTTTATGACACAAGGTTTACCAAACTAACTTTAGAAAAAGACTCTAGAAAGACCTCCTATAAGCATACTATTACTTCATTATTTATACAGATAGTATAAACGCTTGCCAGGAATGGCAAGTGAACCTTACAGGACAGAAATGTGTATGTTGAGGCCTGCCATTTACGTAACAAAGTAAAAGCAGCAATAGTATCACGAAGTATAAGCTGAAGAGTAACCATTTCAGACCATCTGACAAACAAGCAGCCATTTGTCAGACACCAGCATACTAAAAGTGCTTGAAGTACCATATGAACATTTTTAGTCAGCCATACCAGGGCACAGCTATGAAATTTTCCATTCCACTTGAGAGTACTTCCGATTTTATGGGTAGTTTAAACTCATAAATAAGCATTTTTTTAAAAACCTGAAGAAAAGAAATGCATTTTTATGCAATGTATAATCTGTAGAAAGAGTAAGATTTCAGGTTTTGTAATTAAGTCCATTTGAGCAAGATTCAAGTTTAACTTGACAATTGAAAAGGAAGTTATATGGTTCACACATAACAATACAACTTAAGTGTATAAAATTACTAGAGAATTATTTTCCACTTTTTTTATGCATAATAATGCCAAGCTGTTGTTTTTTTTTTTTTAAAAAAAAAAAAAGCATCCCTTCAGCCCCCACCAGATGAACACTCGTGCATTTAAAGACATTAGAAAAATGACAGATATTTGCAGGAAAAAGAGACAGCTACAAATTGAGCAAAGTCAAAAGTATTACATCAGAAATGAACTTAATTCTACAGTGAGACATTTTGAGCCTATCACATTTCAGTAGAAACCAGCTGAATTAATTTTATCAGTTATTTTTCAATGTAATAGCCAATATATTTTTTAAAAGTGCTTTTTGTGCTGCACAATTTTCCTAAAAAAGAGAACAACAATAAAAAATTACTAATTCTTAAAATTAAGATTAAAAATATTTAGTAATTCTACTAGTTTTTCTAGCCATGTTATGTTTGATCTTCATAAGAGAAAGCAAACATAATAAAATCTTCAGTCTATTACAGAAAAATCAAGACTAGCTTTCCTATAATCATCTTTCCCAGACAAAAAGCTATTTTCAATTCAGGTCATTACTCGTTTTATGGACATGGTCCTGGGCAACTGGCACTAGGCGGCTCTGCTTGTGCAGGGGAGTCAGAGCAGACAACCTCCAGAGGTCCCATCCAACCTCAACCATTGTGTGACTCCACAAACTGCACAACTCAGATTGGAGCACAACAGGTTGGCAGTCCCAGCTGAGATCAACAGATTTTTAAAACTTTGAGCAAGTCCCAGTATTTTTTTCCTTTCTTCATATCAAATTGTTGAAAAGTTATAATAATATCCTTGTATGCCTGTAACTGAACACATTGAATAGCTTTAGAATTAGGATAGAAATTAACTTCGTTATGATATTTTGGGGAGATGGTGACACACCACTTAAGAGGTCACACCATTGATACATACTAGCTTTGCTTGAGCTTCTTGCCTTCTTTGCTTTTCTACACCAGGCATTATATTTTGAAATACAAAAGAGGATATAAGTACTCACTATTAAAACACAAAACTAATGCAACCAATAGATTTTCCAGTGGTATAGAAATATACAGAAAAAGCCAATTTCTCCATCATCAGTTTCTTCATTCTAATAAAAAAATCCAATACATCCTTCCACTATTCGTTGGATTGATCCAAAATATTTCTTTGAAGAATTATTTGATGGCTTCTAGCTATCAGAGCCACACGGTTTACACTATGGCTTTCTCATCACTGAATGAATCTTTTTGGAAGCAGGCTAATAACGCCCTTCCCAAAGAAGTTCCTAAAAAGCTTTCCTACTTCAAAATGGTCACAGCCTCTGATATCACTGAGGCTAGCACCGTGCTTTAACACCCATGCTGGTCACAATCTTACACACAACTACTGAACACTAAATTCAAACCGCATTAAAATTTGAAACTTCTAAAGGTCTAAGGATATATCCCATTTCCAAGCAGCCATTCTAACAAACTATCTGAGATATCAGGAAGCAAGTAACTCAAGTAGCTTAATGCTGTTGCTACTCATCAGTCGCATGGGAAGGCTACTGCGCTGGGCAGATGATGCCCAAAGGAAACTAATGTTGCTCCTGCCTTCATTCAGCCCAGATAACAGCAGATTAAGAACCATTCCTCACCACAGCAGAAAAAACTAAACACGTTCAAAACCTTTTACCACAACTCTCATTTCAGACATATAAATTACCTAATGGCCACGGTGATACAAGTACTTCAAGTTTCCCAAATCTATATGGCACCACAGTTTTATGCTGAACTGTAACGTAAGAACCCCTGAAGTTGGAAAGTGGCAAGTCCCATATCCAACAGTAATTCAAACCTGTGGGAATGTTTCAGGGGGCATGAGGATGCAATGCTTGGTTTATTTTTCACTCGTCAAGCATATCAAGAGAGGAATCACTATGGTATTATTTGAGACTGATTATGTATAACGACTGTCAAATATAAAATATTTATTCAGTGAAGCTACAAGATTGGTCAGTAATTATAGAAAAAGTTTATGTACCCCATCAGTTTGACACGTTGGATATGGAAGGAAAATAACTGCTATGTACCTTTAAAAAATTGAGATTATTTTGGCTGGAAAATACTTTCTAGAAAGTACCCACCACCATGTCCATTGGCTATGGTGTTCTTTGCGGCCATAACTTGCTGTCTTGAGTTCCTAAATTTTAAGACAACTTGTGCCCTCTTCCCCTAAAGAGCTTACATTCCCAAGACAGCTTCCTTAAAATCCAGTTTTAAACTGAGAAACTGCAAAAAGAATCACATAAGCACTACCCTTTTTGGAATTTGCAGACATGCTTTTTTTCCCCTCTCTCCACTCTGAGGCAGTTTGTGAGTCGCATTTTATAATATTATCATAACAGAAACTACTTAAGTGGATAGACTGACAGATAAGAGAAAACAAAAATATTTTTTTCTTTGAGAAGACACTAGTCTGCACTTGGACAATAGCAAAAGCCACTGCCAAGCAGAAACAAGTTTAGAGGTCAAAAACAAGTGCCAGTAGTGCTATCTTGAACAATAATCGCTGTATCCAAAGCATGCTTCTGCTGATGCATTAATATTTCCTCTGTGATGAGGGAAAAATGCAGACTGAACCACATAGGCCTGCCAGATGTCCTGTATAATTAAGATGTTATGTTCTAGTGGTCAAATCCAATGCCTTATGAAAAGCATATAGGGTATGGCTTTTTCCTGTATTTCTGTGGTAACAGTTGTTTTCCCAAACATGCACAAATCAAAGCTACAGGGCATCCAGAAAGCGATTATGCAGATAAATTGTACTTTCCATGCACAGTTAATCTATGTATGTGCAATTTAGTTCTCTGCCATTGTCCCAGATTTTAGCATCTAAACTCTGGCAACTCTAAAACACTGCCAAAGTTCTACAGACAAAGAAAGTTTGTTTCAGCTCCAGATGTGATTGTGACTAAGGAGCTACTTCTGACCTCCCTCCTCTCTCCCACTGACCTTGGCAAAATACTTGTAAAATGGGACTATTTATATTCATGAGTTGCCCTCTCATAACTGGTTCATTACAGCCTCATCAGTCTGTATGGAAAATGATTACTGGTGGTAAAAGATGCTAATTTGACTTTTTTTATACTATTAACATGCAAATGTTTGAACTAAATTGCTACAGGCTGGTGGGAAAGGAGAAGCAGCTAAACTACTGAGGAATCTGCATGTTACATAGTGGGCAGATAAAATCCGTCATTCTGAACAGCACCAATATAGGCAGTGAAAGGCTAGGAGACTGTTTTTCACTCACAATTTAGAAAAACTTGGATGCCACTGGATTAAGTGACAGAAATTGCCTGCCAAAGCGGTGGAGACAGCTCTCCAACTAGATATTCCAAAGGAAAAAGAAAAACAGCTCAAAAGATATTTATTATCAGTTTAAAATCGTCATTCAGCATCTGAAACTATTGGGTCAAATGAAGGGGATAGAAATTGTGTTAACTGAACCTGTGCTCAAACCAAAGACAAATGTTGAGATTCCTAATATTAATGTAATAAATTAAATCAACCCATTTAACATTCTTATATGTGCTGTGCAAGCAGTAGGCCAAATTTCTTTGTAGTATTCTAAAGAAAGTGCAAAGTAAACTCTTGGAAGTTATTAATATAGTAACAAAAGCACAAACATTATAATAATCTCTTGAAGCAACCTGATAAATCCAAAGCTCTCTCTCTATATGTCTCTTAACTCCAGGAAATGGGAATTACCTGCTTTCTCAGCTGGTAGAAATAGGTTGGTAATGCATGACTCAAGACAGGAAAAGCGCTGCAGTTTCACGTAGAATTGAATCTACCCAGGGAAGTGGGACATTTTTCTAACCATTAGGCCCTCTCGGACCCATCCATTAGGCAATTAGTGTGGTGCAAGCTGCTACTTTTCAGCTGCTCCATCTGAATAAAGCCTCTTACTGTTTTTTAAAAATAAAATACTTCAAGTTATCACCCCTCAGAGAAAATATACTGGGAATGTATTACTACACTGGAAATAAAAGCAAATTCATGTGCAATTACTGCAGAACAGCTGATGTATGATAAACTAGCCAAGCCATAGCAATATACCCACCTACATGTCTAAATGATTATGGAGTACAAGGTTAACTTAGACCATTTTAAGTAAGGAAACAAATCAGTATTTATTTCTATTTCACACATTTAGTGTGACCTCACTTCCAAACTTCCAAAATGTGAATAGAATACTAATTAATTTTCTAATGAGATTTCTATAATGTTATTTTAAAAAAAAAAACAACCACCTTCTCCATCTCTGCCAAGACAGATGAAAGCATTATGATAAATATTTTAAAGACAGACCAAGAGAGAATGGCAACTGAAATAGACTGGTTATCAGCATAACAACACTATCAAAGATTCTTCGTCATTCAGCTATTACAACCACAAAATGATCTTTTCTTGTCATACTTTCAACCCTGAAACAAAATAAGACATAGCTCTTAAAAAGCCTTATCGACTATAGAATTTATTGTATATTTCTAATTATCGAAGATTCTTTTCTCTGAACACATCCAGCCTATACCTTACAAAAAGATAAATGATTGCTGAAAAAGGAAAGGCTTTATCAGAATCACGTACAACAGAAGTGAATTAGGCTATTAGTATAACATTTCAAGCAAAACTGCAAAGCATAATTGCAAATTTCTTAAAAGCATCACATGCTTTACTGTACATAAAACTCCAATATTTGAGCAGAAATATATAAAAATCTGCAGTAATGTATAGTTTAATATACATATACACACATGCATGCATATTAGTTGCATAAGCAGCACTCACGGTGTTTTAGACATCAAAAATATTGTTGTTAATGTTTTAGGATCACAGTACCACTGCCACGTGCTCAGGTATTGTAAACAAAGATTTCATTCATAACTGACAGAATTTGTTCTATTGCAGCAGAACGATTAATCAGCTGTCATACGCCTTTTTGGTGATGCGTGTAAGTAGTTCATCACTTATTCAGGTGAACAGAAAACATTTTTCAAAATTCAATGTAGAAAACGTATCTCAGATTCTCAGTCTCATAAGGTAGCCTCAAGTTTGACACAATAATTGTGTTAAGAATATATCATGCTAATAACGTCTGTATAAATAGAAAAAGCAGCAAAGACACTCCTTGTCAATATACTGAGAGGACTTAGTTTTAAGGGATTTACAAATAGGTAAATGAGACAGAAATCTGTCAACAAGGAATATAGCAAGTGTGAGTTGCCACACCTGAAAGACAATGGATCAGGTCCACAGAAAGCACAATACTCTGCTTATTTATTGTCCAGCGTATGGCTCCATACTTGCTGAATGCAGTTGAAAAAACACTTTTTTTTTTTTTTTTTTTTTTTTTTTACTTCCTCTGGCTTTAGTATAGTGCCTGCCATAATAACACCGGAATATTCACAAAAATTCTTACAAAATTAATTAAAAATAATCCTGCTAAATTTGGATGTCAGTTTCTTTCATCACTTACATAGATTTTAGGCATTCAAAGTACCTTGTTGATACGTCTTTCAAAGTACATTGATAGCCTTCGGCTACAGCAAAGAGTGGTTACTATTACTACAAACCAGATCCATGGTCTGAAAACAACTCAACCCCCCCCCAAAAAAAAAACCAACCAAACCCACCAAACCAATACACACACACACACTTACTAACCACTTAGGAAAAGTTAAGACTTTAGTGACTCACCAAGGATCTCACACACACAAAGAAATTTCAATGACCAAGTCAGAATAAAACTTAGTTCCCCAATGTAATATACAACTGCCTCAAGCCTAAGCCCATCACTTCTTTTTTTCTGACCTCTGACTCATTCTTTACATTTATTTGGGAACACACAGAACTGGGAACTACAGTGAGAAAACAAAACAAAACAAAATCTCTCATTATTCACTGTGTTGCACCACAAATTTCAGGATTTGAGTGGCATGGAATTATATAATTTGAACTTTCAAAATCATAAGCACCTTTATTTTCAGAACTATGTAATTTTTCAATTCCAATATTCCAAATAGCTTTTTTATTGCTAATGCCTAATTTTTCTCAAGATGACAAACCAAAACTCCCAAATTCCACCATATGTCACCACACTGATGGAGTGACAAGCCACCAGAAGATCTGCCCCATTGGAAAAAGCAACAGTAGAAGTCAGGTTAGTATTTTTTATTCAGATGAATATTAGAAAGCACTAAGAGCCTTTCTCAAGGTGGTTGCTTGCAACAGAGGGAGATGGTGTCATTCAGGTTCCTGAACTGCAATGTTCCTCAGCAGGCACAAACTTCTGTTTGTTCTCTCAAATACAACATTTACAGCCATGTCCCTTCCATCATTAATCCAGATGCATCCCTTACCTCCTTACTCCAGTTACCTACAACTATGTTTACTTCTCAAGCTTCTCATCACAACCTCTTGGTCTAGCATGTCAGTCTCGTTACTACAGATATAAAATTATCCCATTCTCATTCAAGTTCAAACCACCATTTGCACCTCCACTCCCTCAGTCCCAACTTACTTCCCTCCTGCTTACCAAAATCTTTTAACTTCTTTTCTTCCCCACCACCATATCCAGTTCTTATCCTTACTGCAATCAAATCAGGCAAGACAAAACAAGGGAGGGACAAAGCACAGAAGAAAGCATCCTCCTGTTTAGTTCTCAGGCACAGCTCAAGCTCACAACTGAAACTATAGGCCAAGTCCACTTCAGATAGGATCATACTCATGACGGTGGAATCTTCAGGTACGGTGCTATAAAGATGAAAGAAGTTTTATTGAGCATATACAAAATACAATTTTTAAAAAGTATAAGCCATCTGAAAGCAGATTTTCACAAAGATAACAATACACACATCCTTGTCATAAAGGCCATTCCTCTTCAGTTTCCAGTCTTGCCGTACAACGAAGGAGTTTCAGACAACATTGGTCTTAATCAAAAGAAAGAAAGAATACGGTAAGTTTAGTCTATGTGCCAAGTTAGCAGTTCTTATTTGGGAAAATGGAGGCAAAGACAAGTTAGATTATAATAGAAATCAATTTACCAATCAGTTTTGGCTAGACAGGCTTAACAAAATTTGACTTCACTTCAGAACCCTTTATCTAACCTAACAAATGTTCTCCTCCTATGTGCAGAGCTAAAAAAATAAATCATACAAATCTCTACTCAAATATGTCTATATGCAGCCCAGGTTTTACATTTTTATGACCTACAGCATTATATAAAAATGAGTTTTAGGTACTTGTAATTTGAGTTCCTCAAGAGGGACTCCATGGAATCATGCTAACAAAATCCACCAAATAAAAGCAACTCCTGTATCAATACTTACTGTCAGACACATCAGCTGCCCCTGCCTTTGGCATTCCAATCAAATCAGATTCTTAGAGTTCCTCAAACTCCTAATAACTGGTAATTAAAGTGACAAAGTGGAAGGTACACAAACAGTATAAATATTCAGTCTGGCTGGGACGGAGTGAACTTTCCCCACAGCTGCCCTCATAGTGCCTTGTATGAAAGGGTTTCCAATAGCTTGGATTAGCCCTGTTACCTCTTTCTCTTCCATTTTCCAATCTTGCCTTTTAGAAATCCAAGCACACTGTGTCAGGTGGATCCTTATTATCAACAAACTTGCCGGTTCCTTAAAAAAATTCTCATGTTTGACACAAGACCTGCTAAAGTCAAGTTGAGTTGTGTTGACTCTTCCCCAAAATATCATCTTTCTCCAAAATGAGTAATGCTAATGTTTGTAATGATTTCTACCAATTTGTCTGCTATGAAAGCCATGATTATCAGCCAACAGTTCTTTAGAGCTCTTCTGGGAACTTTCATGAAGTGACATGACATCGGCCAACTTGCAGTCAAGCTGGGACCTAATCAATTTTAAGTAAAAAGCCTATTACATTCAGCAGTTTAGTTGTTTCACCCTCAAGGTTCTCAAGAGCCTTGGGTATGCATTATCTGGTCCTGGCATTTTCCTGGTCTTCCTTTAACAAATTTCTTTTATGATACTTAAATTTGCCTTAAACCCTCTGAAACATTGCCTGTAAACTTCAGCATACGATTTTTCTCCAGGTTCTACCACAGCAAGCATTATCAAAAATAATCTTCTCTTTTCCTGCTGTGGCCTCATCTTATATGCTCCTTCCATTTCTTAGAACCTGCTACTCCTACAGGCATTCTGGGAGGCTTCAAGCTTCTAATGTATTTGTATAAATATAATTAATTTTTTATATATTCTACAAGCTGCTCTTCATATTATTTTTTATCTGCCTTGGACTATTACATTTAACCTGTGTGTTCTAAATACAAGCCTAACTTTTTTTCAAGAATGCTTACTTTTTCCTATGAGCCTTTTTCACCATTCTGTTTAATCATGGCTTTTTTTTTTTAATATCTTTATATCTTGTTTTGATAAATGGCACGCATTTGTCTCAAATTTCCAGTATAATATCTTTGAATAGTCTCTATGCCACCTGCAGGGATTCTATTTTATTTACTTTCCCCCCTTTTTTAAACATTTTTTCTGAGCACAAGTGTAATGGATTTTTGGTTTCCATTGCTCCAATATGAATTCTGAATGACCGCTGACATTGCAATCGTCATTACAAAGATGCTCTCTGCTATTTTGAAACAGATCCTAAATATTCCTCAGAAAGAAGTTAACAGTTGGATTACCTTTTCTGGTTTCTCTGAATGGCTGCTTCAATAAACAATCATTGGTGGTATCAAAAGATTTAGTCTGAGCACCCCACCTTCATGCAAAAATCTAAACAATCTACATAATGATATGTTTTTACATTAATATAGTTTTAAAATTCTTAAGGTGCTTCAAAATGCAAGATCTCTGAAGAGAGAAAAAATCTTGTTGAAACATTTTTAAAAATTCTTAGCTATTTATCTGATTTCTTAGCTGCCAGCCCAGGAACCGACAAGTGCCTGCAAGCATTTCCGTAATTATTCATAGGTATACCCAGCTGAAGACGTATTCACATTATCTACACAAAATATTTATTGTTTTAACTCACATGCACTATCTAAATTAATATTTAGTAGTAATTCTCAATAGTACTAACATTGCACAGTACAGCTTTATGAAGAGATACTCATTCTAGCTTCCAAGATATTTTTTTCCTGTCATGACATATAACTTATTCTTTATCTAGCAGTTTAAATTAATACCAATATTAACTCCAACTCACTCAATAGCCACCAATTTACAATTATCTGGATTCTTTAGACTTCCAAGATTTTTCATTAATCTTAAACACATAGATAACAATTTTTAAAAAACAGAAATATTGTTCTTCTTTTTCTTTAGACTGGTTTGCAAGATAGTTTTTGCAAACTCTTCTACTGTGTTATTTCTACCCATAATACCACTATTAATTTCTAGCTTTCTTGATAAATCTGGGCATAAAGGACTACCCAATTTTTAAAGTCCTATTAACATAAATCCAGTAAACTGCTGATGCGATGAGGAATTCTTGTAGACCTTAGGAGCATATTTTTCTGTTACAGTATGTTTGGTAATGATTTCTTAGTTATCCAGTTCATCGAACAGCTGCTTCAAGCTTTATAATAGTTAATGAAGACAAGCTTCACAAATCAGTCTCAAAAGAGAGTGTAGCACCTCCACCTAATGGAGGAGAGTGACATCCAGCAGGGCCTTACCAGATTCTAACCTGATCAAGCACTGAAATTTCAGCTTGCTGTGTGATCCAGCACCTTTCCTACATCAGGGTTCCTCTGTTGCACATTTATTCACTCACAAAAACCCCAATATTCACTAATTAATTGAGTTAAGATGCATCAAATATTTCTTCAGGAACAGGTCTACAGAAGGATTTCAAAATTATTTCTGTAGCTCAAGTACCAGCAGTTAAACTAAAGATCAGTAGGTTCAAAATCGACCTGTAACCTGTTTATGAAAGACAAAAAAGTTTGATATGTTTCACAAACTGAGAATTTTAAAATGGATTTTGCACTTACAGAGTAAAACAGTTCAAAAATTCTAATGTGAATCATGTAAGTAGTTTACTCGTTATATATTGCATACTTTGCAGATGTAATCTAATGAAGGACAAGAATCGTATGGTATCACTTCTTTCCCCAGTTTAAAAGATGCAAATTTCTGATAATTCTTCCATAACAGAACACAATTCTTTAAAGGAAGATACAGACTCAATGCTTTTAAGTAAAATAGACTTCAAAGTTCATTCTGTAGTTAATTACTTCAGCAGCATTAAACGGCAGCATTCAAAATCAGCAAAGGTTTCATACCAGTGTGGGGACAAGAGAACTAAATTGAAAACACCAAGAGGTTTTAATTTTTGAGGAGTTTTGTCACTGACATTAAAGGCAACTAATGCTGCAGTCAGACAGCATTGCAAAATATCGTTAACACATATGAACATTTTCCTCCAAACCTCACAAGACTTAACCAAAATGCTAAGTTAAACATCAGTGCAACTTAAGATTTACATCACATTAGCAGAATTTTTCAGATTTTAATGATACTTGAGGACATAATATGATTTGAACACAGATGCTATTACTGCTGTGCTACACAGTGAGAACATACTACAGGTATGCAAAACACGTTTCAGAACACTAAACATTTAGTCTGGTCCCACCACTTTTTGAAACATAGAATTAATACATACTGTTGGCTTATATTTACACAGTAAGCTAACGGACTGTTTGAGGTACTGGTTAAAAGAATTAGTATCTCTAGTTTTTTGCAAGTTTAAATCCCAAGAAAAGAAAGGTGGGACATACAAAGCTGTATGGACTATTTCTACAATGACAGAAGAGTTATGAGCGGTAGCCAAAGATACTAAGATTCTTTCAGTTCATTTATAAAAGCTAGCAAAGAGTATGTTAGAAAATTCCTAGAGAACTACAAGGTAAAAACTGAGGTAGTACTAGCTCAGTAGCCACAGTGGCTGGAGTTCGACACTGACTCAGAACCTTCTTTCCTAAGATTCACATCCTCAGAAGAATTATATGCTATGGCAGACATGCCCTCAGCAGTACCTGAACTGGTTACCTATGTCTACACAAAATTTCACACCAACAGGTACATAGTCTTCTAGGATAACTCTGTTTGAAAGGAACCTCAAGAGGTCACAGAGTTATGTCAATAGTAGAGGTTTTCTATGAAAGAATAAATGTTATCCTGTATCCCCATCTTCCCTTTATACCAAAAGGAGTAGTTGCCAGCTTTATTTCCCTTGTTGTGATAATTTCCATTTCAAGCCTCATTTCTGCTAGGGTTATTACTCCAAATACTAACAAGCAGTTAAGTTTTTACCTCAGGGATGGAAGTCCCCTTGCAACTTCTGTAACCCAAAGTGGGGTAGTAACCATTAGCCATCCCAAGTAGTCTGTGGATCACTGCTGTACAGCATGTAAGAGAACCAATTATTTGGCCAAAAAGAATGGTCAGTTTCTGGAATATAGCAATGAGGCAAAGCTACTAAGAGCAGAAAGCGAATAGGTAATATTTCACAAAATATGCTATGAATTGTTTCTAGAAACACCACATTAAAGCGGTTGCCTCCAAAAAAGAACTCAAAAGGAAATCACAGAACAAAGCCTCCAAAGACTACATTAGGCATCACCATATTTGAGTTGAAACTGATTCTTTCAGATATCATGCCTAGTTTAGCTACAAACCTTTCCTTTTTTTGGCAGCCCTATGTGAACCTCATGGAAGTGTTTATTCTGGGCTATAGAGACTGAAAGCATCTTCACCACTTATGTACAAATATATTTGATTTGCAACTTTATAAATGCACCTTATCAGCCAACTTTCCTATTAATTGCTGTATAACACATGCTAACCAAAATTAAGCTGTACCTGTTGAAGTCTCCTAGCCTTTCAGGACATTTTTACAGGATCAAAGTTACATAAAATTTGTATTTTCATAACTTTTGTATAAACAATGAGCAAAACAACAAGATCTGTTAGCCATTTATCAGTGAAAGATTATTCCATTTCCAGCATTTCATACTAACATCACACATCTTCCCAATTTAGTATTTCCTCATTAAAACCATTTTCCTATGCAAATGAGCCAAAGTGTTCTGAAAAGTTCTGTTGACTGTACACTGTATTTCAGAATTTTAAAATTGTGGTTGCTAGTTTAAGATGTATTGAAAAAGTATGAAAAAAACCTTAGATGATGAAATAATGCAGCTTTAATATATTACGATGCTGCACTGAAAATGTTACTTTTTGAAAAGTAACCACTGGACTACTAATAATAATCCAGCAAATAACTTACCAAAAGTTATAAAAAGCACCACGGGTATTTCTTGCAAGTCTAGAGAGAAATGCTTCTCAATATGTCTATTACAAATTTACAGAGAGAAGCTTTTGGATCAGAGCCCAGTTACAGTTTCACAAACTAATTGAACATCAGGAAGGTAACTAAGAAACCTGAGACAAGAATGGTTGCTATAGGTTGTACTGCAGTTAGGAAATGTAATAAAAGCCTGTTGCTTTGTCTCAATTTAAGATAATTATGGTTAAATCACAGGTGTTCTTGAAAATTTCATTTAAATTTTTTATACCTCTAATTCAAGAAAAGATTATAGCAACTGTTTAGCAAATTAAACAGGATCATTAAAAAAAATCATTATAGAAATTCAATATATTTTCTAATAGTATCCCAGATCAGCAGCTTTTAGAATTTGAAATCGGATTGTTATAGGATCATCAGTCATAAACAATGAGTTACCTTTGTAAAAAATATTGAATTATTATTCGTTTTACTGTTAACACATAACCAAACAAGGAAAGAGTGATCTTTTCTGTGTCTATAAAACTGTATTTTGGGATCTCGGTTGTGGCTGACTTTTGAAGTCAGCGACACTGAAAGGATATTTTTTTGAATAATCCGTTTATTACAAAAACATACGTTTGCTCTCTGAACAAGAGCAGAACCCACAGAACAAAAACTTGTAAAAACCCAAACTGTACGTCCAAAATGCTGCCATTTCTTTGTAAGTATGCAAAGACAGTTACAGTAATTACAACTGATCTCACGCAACACAGAATCAACAACTCTCCCCTGCAAAAGGAAATTAATAGCATGGTATCATTTCACAGTGAGCAGATTTTTCTGCTGTTCTCCATGCGTTTTGCACAAGAGCATTTGCTATCGGTGGGCAGAACTCTGAGTGGCATTATCCTGCAACAAAAAATCCTAATGGCAGACAGTTACCAGCTGCCAGAAAACAGCAAAACTATGTATTACTGCATTATATTCAATCTAAGAATATACAAAGTCATGAACTCTGACATATCAAGCTGGTCTCTCAAATCACCTTAAAATAATTTTTAAACCAATTAGTTATTCTCACTGCTAGACTTCATGTATATTGCTACACTGAACTCATGATTGTTGCATATTCTGCCTAAGGAACTGGTCATAAGAAAGTTAAACTCAACCGACCACAAGCACCAGAAGCCATTAGGAAGAGCTAGGACAAGTCAGGTCCAAAACAAAAAGAGACAGTTTTTCACTAGCAGGTAGTAAGTGACCTGCTCTATCAAAGGAAGTTGTGGATGGAAGAAGCTTAAATAAGTTCAAGGGAAAACTAGGCAAAGGAGGAAGGGCCCATAAATTGAAGAGGAGACTGAACAGGCACTTGTAACTAAATAGCTGAAGTACATTAGGAAGCCCTCTGAGCTGAAAACAGGTGGAAGTTGGGAGAGTGTAGGAAGGTGGTACAAGTGGGTGGGGCAGGAAGAGCATCATGTTATCGTATTTTTATCCTTCCATCAGCCTCTGATTACGACTACTTTCTTTTCCCCCATGATCTTTAATGCATTTAATTGCACATTAGCCCTTGTAATGGATGGGAAGATAATAAGCAGCAACTTATGATTACTGTTTTTATTGATTTTTGCCTTGGTGTGCTTCTTCTGGAGACACTGCAATAACAGGCAGACACATAGGATAAAGTTCTAACCCATCTTTCAGTCCCAAAAATCTGTTTAATAGTTCAACTCAAGGATGTTAAAGATATTTAACTGGTAAGAACAGATGTTAAACTTGATCTTAGACAAAGATCAGAGATTAAAAACAGAATACTAAGCTAAATGAACTCTTAATCTGAGGCATTTTTATGCTTTTTTACTAATGAAACTCACAAGTAACTTCACCATTTGTTTAAGAACAGGACCTAGACAAACTAGAAGAATGAGTGAACAGGAGTCTTACAAAATTCAACAGCAACATACACAAAGCCCTGAACCTGGCAAGGAGGAAGCCATAGAGGCTGACAGCTGTTCTGAAAAGAATGAAGGGCTGAACATGAGCCTGCAGTGTGCCCTGGCAGCAAAGGCGGCCAAATGTATGCTGGCCTATATTCACAGCAGCACAGCCATTAGACTAAAGGAAATGACTGCCCCCTCTGCTCGGGTCTTGTGAGACCATATCCAGACCGGTACATCCAGTCTGGGGGTCCCCAGTACTAGACACACGTTGATAACATGGAACAAGTTCAGCAGAGGACCACCATGATTACTACAGGACTGGAGAACCTACCCTGTGAGGAGAGGCTGGGGGAGCTGGGCTTGTCCAGTCTGGAGAAGCAATGGCTTTTGGGGGGGGGGCACCTAACAGCAGCCTGCCGGTGTCTAAGAGGAGACCATCATAGCAACAAAGCCAGGCTGTATCCAGTGGTGTGTAATAGAAAGACAAGAGGCAATGTTGAAATGAAAAGTTCAGACTAGACATAAGGAAAAAAATTCCTCACTATGACGACACACAAGCAGTGGGACAAGGTAAAGCAGAATGCCCAGAGAGGCTGTGCAGCTTTCATCTTTGAAGATTTTCAAGGCCAGACTGGACAGCACAATATAACAAACGGTACATGAAAGGTAAAAAGATTGAGGTGAACTTCAAAACCATCAAGACCATCACCACAGCCACATTCAAAGTGGACCTTATTTAGCTTGACATTTTCTTTAATTTTACTGTGATTTAAGTTAATTTGGAGCAATTGTTACCTGCTTTTATTCAGTTCTGGAAGTTGCTGATTCTATTGTTCAACATGAAGAAGAGATTCTGTGCTTGTCATTTTTCTTCCTGCCTTATTAAACCATCCAGTACGACTACTTCCTATAAACTTCTTAGTTTTGTTCTTTGGCCTACCATGAGTGCAGTCCCATTGCTATTTCCTTTCTTTTTCATAAAAGGATTTTCTACAAAGAGTTTTTACTACAGGTAAGTTTTATTCATTGTGGGTGTGCTGCAAGTATAATCGAAAGACAAAAAAATATCACAAAGGTCATTAAACCAGCTCTACTCTAACTCTATTTGACACAAAGGCATGCAGTAAACTATTCCAAGAGTATAATTCCAGTTTTTCCAAATGTATAGACTCTGGCCAAAAATCTTTAAGTAAATATGTTTCACTGGAACGGGAAATTGTATGCCTGATTTCATTTCTAATAGCCCTATTATGTGAAAGCTTTATGCCACAACACACACTCCTTTTAAATTCTCATTCTAACTATGCTATAGAAAAGAAGGAAAAAAGGCTACCCCTTTAAAGCAATAGCAAAGAGAATATATAGTCCTCCTTATCTCCTGCAAACTAGTTACTGTGACATATGCAACAGAAGATACAACTGTTAATCAAAATAAAATACAGAAAAAATAAAGAATGACACTGCAAACGGTACGTATCCTTATTTAAAGCAGCAATCTCTTTGGCCTAATCTAGTTACATACTTTCGTCTTTTCTAAGAGTCTGCCCGCAGCAGATAAACACACAAACCTTCTTGTGCTGCACCAACTGACGTCAGCAGTCGCCTAGGAACAGCATTTGGTGCAAAAGTGGTAGTACCGAAACTATGTTTACAATTGAGAAAGAATGACAGTATGCAGGGCTCACCATAGTTTCAGGAAAGAAACACAAATTTATAAATAGAACTACAAAAGATCTTTTCCAAAACTTCATGCATTTTTCAAAGAACTTTTATCTGCTTAAATATTTTGCAGTGAATACCAAGAGTAATAGATTTACTTTTCTATATTCTAAATGTTACAATTTCCACTTCCCACCACCCTACACACACCCCCAGAAAAAAAAAAAAAAAAAAAAAAGTCATCAGTTTTGGAATGCAAGCTTTGAGCTTCTTTCACTTCTGTTTAATCTGTAAACAAAAATTCAAATCCAGTAACAACTTCATTGGCTAACTGTTTACAGGGACAAAGCCCTGTTGTTCCCACAGCAGGAAAACAAAAGATCTCACAAAACAACCTGCACCAGTAGAAATAATCATCCCATCACTATTTTCTAAATCATCAAATGTTTAGAAAGTGTATCATTTAAGGAACTTAGAAGTGCTCTGCCTTAAATAACTCAATACAAAAATTATTCTGAAGACCCTGAAGAATAAACAACATAAAACTATACAGCTACGAAGCAGTTTGTGACAGTTTCCCAAATAAACTTAATTTTACAGTTAAGAGAATTTTAATTTAGAAAGAATGTAAGTGAAAACTGTATGTACAGGTTTAATTTACTGGTCCAGAGTAACTTACAAGTAAAGCTCAAATTTTGAGTAGCCCAATACTTCCCATTCTGTAACAACATATTATAAAGCTTCTAACCACTTGTTACACTTTTGGAAATCTATTGAAGAAGGGAAAAAGTGCATAGCTTGCACAAGTTCAAAAAAATGTTATTTAAAGTTAAGCACTAAATTTATGGATTACACCTCTAGTAGGCATCCTCCAGCTTCAGGCTGTGAAAATTAAGCAGTTTTCTCATCAGAGCTGGGCCTAATAGGAATGCACTGCAATGTTAGAGAGACTGTACCTTGTGTGCTCATGTTCCACTTGCTAGTTCTGAGAAAACATGAAGGAAGAGGCTAAAACTAGAATGCCAAAAAGAGGACACTGCAGAGAAGAAACCTGAATAATATGAGTCAATACTACAAAAAACCAGAACGCTTATTTTCATATTATTTTGACGTATTTCCAATACGAAACCTCATGTTCAACAGTCACTCTCAACCCCTGAACTATAATTAGTTACTCAGATACAAGAAGCTGTGTATGCATTTATCACAGTTTTTTGCTGTCCACATCTCCAATAAAAAAAACTGCATTGAAAGAGAACACAATCTACCTCTTCCTTTAAGCTAACATCAGAATTACTACAAATTTGAGAAGGGTAACTGGAACATATGCTATATCAAATGGAAGTGATCAAAATCAGGAACATTCCCCCTTCATCCCACCATCCATATGCAAAGTGGAAAAACTAAATAAAAGACTGTAAACAGGGCTAACTCTCTTTTTTAAAATATTAACTTCCTGACATGCAAGTGCTTTTACACAATTCATCCCCAAATTCTCTAAAACCAAGGAAAAGGAGCAAGTAACATCAATTTGATCTGAAGCAGCTAATGCATGGTTCCATTCATCTCAGCATTTTTTGGTCTGCTACCAGGAGTGGGAGAAAGCTGTTTCTGTGATTTCAGTGCACCCCTAAAGAATATTGTCTCTGGACAATGTCCAGAAGTAATCTGGGCCAAGAATAGCCATTTGATCCCAAACTGAAACATTCTGACACCAGCCAAAGGTCTAAGTAGTTTATCTGGAAGTCAAGCAGAGAGATCTGAAGAAAAAAATTGGCTCTACTAAATTCAGCAAAGCCTTCCTCATTGATTCTGTTACAGTTCAGAAAATGCTTCAGCTTGCTTTCTGATTTATATACCCGTACATGGACTCTAAGTCAACTTTTCCAGGATTCTGAATTCACTTCGCATCACACCTCCCAGCATGACAGCTGAGAACTGAGTTGCCAGTTTTCTAGTACCTTTGGGAAACAAAGCATCATTTTTCTGCTGCTGTATCTGGAAACAATCACGGTGACGAAGGAAAAAACTAGCTGTTCAAACTGCTATACTTTAAGAATTTTTGAGGAGCTAGAGCACAGTTCAACTGTGCTTCAATGGACAGCACCAGCAGGAGACTGTTATCCAAGGCTCACTGCTGGTAAACCTCCCATGCAGAGACATTCAGAAGCTTCCTGGATAATCTTTTAATATAACTTGTGATAGGAAGCGAAGACCCAGAAGCAAATGTCCAGTCATTATGAAAAATGCAGTCTATGCACTAAGTGCACAGTTGCAGAATTCTGCTTAGAATTATGCTCCCACAATGCCAGCTTTGTATCCCATAAAGAGGTAAGACTTACTGGGAGATCAATTTTGTTGTTGTTCTAATAACTGGCCTTGGATAAGGGCCAAGTTTTAAATAAGTGTCTTTTTTCCTTCTTCACCCTCTCCTTCATAAACCTTAACTAGTAAATAATTTTTTTTAAAAAAATCACCTCACTTCTGAAATAGACAACACTCAGATATAAACAATTAAGAATAAACATACAAACCATCTTATCCGCCAACAAAATGTGGACTTGAAGATTCAATGAGAAAGATACTTCACTCACACATAAGTTACTTTTCTTACAGGGGGAAAAAAACCCACCTTGGAGTATCAGAAAACACTGAGGAAAATGAGTGGGAATTGATGTTAATAGAACTTTAGGCTTTCTGATCATTCTGAGAAAAGAAATTCTATGAAAGTTCATCTTTTCCCTGAAAAGCAAGCTTCTTTACTACATCCTTTTATCTGCTGTCCATTTTACTATTCAGGGCTCCAAAAGAATGGACTGTGACCTATTCTTCTACTTCTGAATAGGTACAACACGAAATAAAATACCAGTGAGAACTTGCTTTCACATCCCAGCAACAGCAGTGAAGCATGCCTCATGCTAAGTCAAAACCTGTTTGAGCGCCTCCATCAAACAATGGCCATTGCCATTCCCGTTTAGCAATCTGCTACAAACAAGAAAAAAAAGTTATAGTCTACTGCTAGAAAGGCTCAGAGCATAAATAAATCAGCCAATAAATGAGACAGCATTTCATTTACCTTGGAGCTGTCACCGCTAGACAGCTTATTTCTGTAACTGGTAAAGACTGAAGAGCAGTAAATTAAATCCTGTAACGTGACAGGAAATACGCTGTCATGCTTCACTACATAGACCATCTTCCCAAAACTCAAACAAAATATCTCAACAAGCCATATCAGAACAGTAAACACACTTTTTCAGAAAAAGAGGTAAGTAATTCTGTGAGGAGCACAAGTGACAAAATCCTCGAAACTTTTGGCTCGTGATTCGACTACCTGGCAGGAACTTTTGTCTTATGCCTAGATTACCTGGCAACTTGGAATCGCAAGCTCCAAATGCCTCGTTTTCCTGTGTTTAGAGTACTCATTCCATCTGTCTTTTGTGGCTTCTTCAGTCTTTTTCATAATGAGGGTGCTAGTAGGCTCTCTTCTTTTGCTGGCTACAGATTTTCATGAAACTTACAGGAAATGTATTATTCAGGATGATTAACCTCTGTCATATTTAACTGAAACAAGCCAATGAATTCAAAGATACTAGGGATGGATGATCACATGACAAAAAGGTACTTGAATTAAACACATACAATGTACATGCACATTTGTAAATTTTTATACATTTATAAAATCCTACAGACATAATTTAATAAAGGGTTATATTGCCAATAAGTTAACCTACTGAGGTGCACCCAAAAAGATGATCAGAATAGCCACTTTAGGGGTGACCTGGAAAACAGGCATCTGTGGCAAGGAAACAAAAACTCCTCACCAAATGCAGGTATCTGACAGCATGGGACAGTATTTTGTTAGTATTTAACAGGAAGATAAAATAGGAGAAAGGAAATTATTTCTTAAACACTTTTTGTCTTGTAACGTAAACTATAGCGATACATTTACATAACTAAAAGATGCTTTAGCTTTGTGTAAGGACTATGATTTCAAGTAGTGCAAATTCAGGATTAAAGCTATAACAATGAAAGATGTTTAGAGGAAGCTCAACTTGGAGTTCACAAAAATTAATTGGCTAAGACTAGAAAAGGCTACTTATAAAAGAAATGCCGATTCATTTGCAGAATGGAACAGTTCAATTGATTTACTCTTCAATAACAAAAAAATATTGGCGCTTAAAAAAAAGTGATGTGGAAAATTGTTATTGCAAACACTGTAAGACTGACTCTATTATGTTTGAACAATGTTAACACTCACTATCACACTTAAACAGTTTTAATTAATTGCCTCAGGACACAGAAAGGGAGCTACTACTTTGCAAACCAGAAAATGCGGTTTCTCAGTGTGTACAAATGATTACTAAAAATGATTACAAGCTGCTTAAACAAAAGCATGCTGTACAGGTCATATAGGTTATAAAACTAGTCAGAATACTAAATATGTTTTAAATGTCAATATGCAAAAGCTGCAATTTAATTTCAAAGTTTTTTATTATATTTTTGACATTGATATTTTTGCTAATATAAAAAAAGTTGTGTGGCTTCTTTGAAGTTATGAGATTCAGTGCAAACATACAGGGCATTTTACAATATTTAGACACATCCTAACAAGTCAGTCATTAAATACACCGATCTGAAAACAGGGTAGGAAAAACACGTTTTGTGAACATCAGGCATTCTATTTCTTCCTTTTTATAAGACTTTTGAAATTAAGTGTATGGGGATTTGCTTTTTCTTAATTATTTTTTTTTAACATTGAAGTAAGTGTTCTAACAATCATTACTAAAGTACTAACACAGAGGAATACACCGATCTTTCAATCAAATAAAAAAATAAAGCTACGCAAAGCACTCCAAGAAGTTATGGAATGAACAAAACAAAAAATCCGTATCATTTCACTAAGCAGTATTCATGATAATCTCAATGTTCCTAGTTTTTATATTGAAAATTTAAAACATTTTGAATATTTTGTTGAAATTCTCTGACAAATTATATCTTCCAAAACTGCTACCTTTAGAGCACCTTTGCAAAATAGGAATCCCTTGCTTTGTAAGCGTGCCAAGAAAAGAGAGAATAAAAGTCTATTTTATATAATGAAATGTAATAAATACAAATGCTTTTTTAGCATTTTGACATAGCAACAAAACTTTAATCTTATTGTGGATTAAGCTATATTAAATGCCAATACAATCAAACACTTAGGAGATCCTGAAATCGCTTCTGTTTGATACATCTTTCTGTCCAATAGATAAAAGGGTAACCTTTAATTCTCCTCAACCCATACAGGACTGTAACAAAATTAATTAATTAAATCAGCACACAGTACATGTGCATTGAGAACACAGCCTTTAGCATATAAGAAAGATCAGGTTTTGACTGGAGGCCCCCAGATAGTGCAGCATAGAAAATAAGGCAGGGAAAGACAGGGAAAACTGATTAGAATTGTCCAGTCTGGCCTTGGGTTATATCCCTGTCAGCATTGACCATTTATAAAAAACTTTAGCTAAAATTCACAGAACATTCAATTTTTGACAGTTCATCAGCCACAACAAGGAGTTTTGGCAATATATTTAAGCTTTATGGGTTACTTGTCCAAATGTTCAATTAATCAGAAAGATTAATGGCAGAATGGAATTCAACACAAACTATCCACCCATGGGCACCCAAATTCCTGATAGGTTTCAGAGTATGCTGTGAATTGTCTCAGTTACACCATTAGCAGCATGGGATACAGCTGTTTTAAAGCCAACACAAACAGTTGTTTCTGTACTCCTTTTCTTGAGATGTTGTAGGGTCATTATACCTTTTTGCAGTCATGACAATGGATGACTGCTAAGGGCCACTCTTACACTCTTCAGGAGCGCTTGTCGAACTGTCTCAGCCAATGAATAATTCCCCTCAACTATTTCTTGCAATATATTCTGAATAATGTTTTCAGTTGAAAAGGCTTTTATACTATTTTAACTTTTCAATATATTTCTACCAGCTAGCCATACTTATTAAAGATCTTACAGACCATGTTCTAGGAATTCCAGTGACAGAGGACCCTGCACATCCCTCCATACTTCATACAGCACTGTCGAAAACAGATGAACTTATACAATCACTAGCAAATAGATAAAGCCCTAAGAATTGCTAAATTATTTTGACATAAGTGTTCTAACTCCATCTTCTGGCTAGGAATAATTGGTATGGAAGATCAAAAAAAATTACCAAGCAAATTCAGCCTGACATCAGGCTTTATTTACAAACTTTATCCTTCTATAGTCTTGTTTCTTCTTTATGTGATTAAAGTCTCCCCAGTTCATCATTCCTTTCACTTCCCTCTCACTTCTTCTGTGTTATTTAATCTTTGTCAAGCAACTATTCAATCAACATTTTTGTTAATGTTTTGGTTCAAAAAATATGAACTTAATAAAGGGCAAATTTCTGCTTTATCTTCCTGAACATTATCTAAAAAAAAAAATTAATTAGGTGATGATAAACGGTCCTTATATTAGGAAAGCATTATTAGTTGCACAATGCAAGATCTAATATTTCAGATTTCATAACAGTGTAGAGCTAACAACTCCAAGCAGCAGGGCTGCAGGCATTTTCATAAGATTTTCTCTTTGATCAGAAACCTCCAACATGCAGCAGAAGAAAAATCAAAAACTTCAGAGCAGAAGCAAGTACCTGAAGTCATTTGTGTGTGCACCTCAATAGACAAATTTATTCAAAAGCTGAAACAAGACATGTGGTGTGCCTGCTTCCATTTCTCCACTGCCAACTCCTTCTGCAAAAAAATATAATTGTAGCTAATGCCTTTTACATTGGTGATTCTACTGGGATGATGGACAGAACATATAAGCAAACACCTCTATAAAATGAGCATATCACAGACTCAGACTTACTATGTGAGGAATGAGTGATACATGATTGGATTGCATAATTCCATATTATAGAAAATGGTAAATGAGATAGAACTCAAGCTGGCAGGAACAAAGCCATAGGACCTATTTGTCCCAAGAATTTCAGTCTGGGCTTGAACTTTTAATAAGAAACTGTAATTTTGATGACATTCTTTTTTCTTGCTGTCACATATGTGACTTTTTTGGCAATGTGAAAATTAAGAGCCAAGGAGGGTTACTGCAAAAAGCTGGGTTGAAGCTTTCTTACTGTAGCAACTTACTTTATCAGAAACCAGGTACCCACAAAAGTAGGCAGAGAAATCATCAAAATACCTAGAAGCATCAGAAAGGGACAGACCTACTTCTTGACTCAGCATGAGTCAACATCCACTTCTATATTCTAAGGCAATAGTTTCTCTCCGCTACCGTATTACATAGTCAGGTAGACAGAAGCATGATGGATTGATGTGAGTCCAAGACTTGTAAAGTGACTCACAAAAGTGTTGTTACAGTTGTATAATGTTTTCCTTTTACTTCACTCTGAAAATAATGAAGAATTTTCACATAAACACAACAGTATGAAAGCCCTGTTTTAAATGAGTGCCACATACTCAGGTATTAGGAAGAATCTGAGTCACATGTGTCCTTTATCCGTTCATTCTGTTCTCACATATGAATGTGGTATGATTCTGTCACCACAAATTGTTTTTCACAAGAACCCTCTGCCCCATTTACTGTACAAATCTAACTTAGATATCTAAATTTTCTGATTTTTCCTTTCCTGTCAAGGTCTTTGTGAAAACTTTGTGTATAATGTTGGATGTTGCAAGCATGGTACCACACCTGACTGCAATTGCTTAATACCTTACATTTTAAGTACCCATTTGCTCTATTTCAGCTACCCAATGTTGAAGCATTCTGTTCTTTTTATTTCAAGTGGACAAATGCAAAATACACAGTTCACATAAGACATGAAAAAATACAGAGGCTTTTGGGTGTGAGGGGATGCTTTTTTGACTTATTTACTGGGAAGTTCCAACACATCCATTCTTTATGCTGCAGTGCCATTAGTTCCCTCAAATCAGTACAACTTGGCATTGCCACAAGAAAGGAGCAGTCCTGCCCTCCCTCAGCTGCTCATTCCCATCCCTGTGCCACTCCCTTCCCTTCTACAGCAAAAACATTCATGTAGACAACGTGGCAAGGAACTACAAAAAGAACTGGTTACTTTTAACAGGGATTAGTTCCCCAATTTAGTTCGCTGTGTAGTCTCGTGCATGCTTGTGTCAGCACAAAGGGGGATGGTGCCAGGGAAGGAATGAACTGACAGTGCTGAGAAGGACCACTCCTTTCAAGTGGAAGCACCACAAAGCATTCAGGGAATTGGAACGTTTGACTAGAGGTGTTCATATTAGAAATGATGCATCTGAAGGTCAAAATAAAATAAAAAAAAATTCCTTTTTTGTGACTACATAAAAATTAATCTAAATTGAACATAATTCTTAGCATCTGAAAATTATCAAGCTCTGACCTCAGAACTCAAAATTTTAATCAAGACTTGCACTGTAACTGTAGCTCTCAGCTGACTATCATGCATTTTAGTGAGTTCTGCTGCTGATATTACCAGCAAAAAAACCCTCAAACCACAAAATACCAAAATGTAAAGGAACAATGAGGAAGGAGGGGTGAGGGAGAAGAGTTCAGCATTCCCAAATGCAAAAAAAAAAAAAAAAAAAAAAAGAAAAAAGGAAGTATAGAAAAGTTACTGATATCACTATGTCACTTGACCTTCAAAGCCACTGAAGTCAGGTTCCAATGGGCATCTTAGTAAAAACGTTTCTTCTGAATAGCTACAATACACAGAGGACACAACATTTTAGTCAGAAATGTTTATAAAATTAGTATCCCAGAAGAAAACCATTGTGGCATATGAAGACTGAGAAAGCCATCTGCAACTGTAATCTAAGGCAATGAAAAGGAAAAACAAGCTCTCTATTGCACAAGATTTTAGGTCATTATTGCATTCTATTGATTAATTAAGGACTCAAATTCTATGTGGATACCTAACACATCGAGAGAAAGCCTGACACTCAAGAAACTGGAAACAAGTTACCTGCTTGGATACAGGCAATAAATGAAATGATGAAAATCACAGAGAGTAAAGGAAAACTTGTGACATGCCAGGAAAATTTAGAGATGGCTAAGGCACACCTCTCTGTAATTCCCCCTAGTTTTTATCCTCTGAAAATCCTAAACAAAGAAGCCAATGACAGGTGTACTGCACACACTGAACTTGTGATGTCCTAGGGTCGAGCTGTGAAGAAACTTCCAGAGGAAAAGAGGAAAGAGGTAGATTTTCATACCAGGAGAAAGGGGCTGCTGAACAGAAGTCTACATAATTTCCTCTATCGAGCCTAATGATTACATGCAAACAAAAAAAAACCCAAAAACACATTACTGGCAAAGATGGTTTGAAACTGAAAAGACATGGAAGGAAGTTATTCAAATTAGACAATGGGAGTAACTAAGTTTTAAAAAAACCTGCCCATCTTAGGTGATTCTAATGATCATTTAGGAACATAACCATATGAGAAAATGAATCAAAGTAAAAAAACACCTTTGTGTTGCTCAGAAAAGCATTTAAATACTCCTGATGCACAAACCTATCCATACAAGGTGATCTGACTGCTGGCCATTTTAGCTATATACAAAAACAAACGATGGACTGTCAGTCATTTGATGCTTTAATTGGAATTTTCTACAAAGTAACTCACAGCATAAGATTTGCAAAGAACATTTTACTGATTTGTTTTCCTCAGTAAAAATCACAATCAGGAAAAGATGGAAGAGACCTTAATCCCTCTTCTCTTTCATAACACCCACCTATCTGACTGGTTTTAAAAGTTACAGAACACACTATATTAGACAAGCAGACTTATAAAGTCAGGATACTACAACAGATATAAACCAAATGTTTGCTCAGGAATCACACAAAACTTCACAGAATGACTGAAAGATGAAACAGCCAAGTAGTGTCCTACTATGCTGCAGCTCCACCTGTTATTACAGACTTATCTTTTGAAACACGCATATATACCAGTCTGGCTAAGAATAGGACATTCAGAAAACAATCAAATGTTGTCAGCTCACAAAAGCACTTTGAAATAGCTAACAAGTGCCAGAATGAAGATTAAATTCACATATCTAAGCAATATTAAAAGTTATATAGAAAAATAAGTATGTGAACTTTTAATTCCCATCTCCTTAATTGAAGGAAGACTAACAAGGCTTACAGGGCTGAAGATCTAAATGAGGATAAAACAAAATATTATATATGTTTGATGTATTGTGTAATTTGCAGGCATTGCCCTAAAGAAATGGCAAAGTTACTGGACATACACTCATAGAGCCCAACAGTGACCTGATGACACCATAACCTCCATTTTACTGTGTAGAATTGAAGGGATAAAGAAGAAGGACAAAATTTACAATTCAAAATCTGCAGTTTCCAGATCTTGCTTTGTCGACACCTACATTAGCTCTTTAATAATCACACAGATTTAAATTTCAGTACTCATCGAATTCAATGGTAAGACTTCATAACTTGGCAATTGAGCTAATACAAATGCATACCAGATAAAGCACACACCAAGCAGTGGCTACACACAACAATGTGTTAGCAATGTCAGTAACACTATTTTGAACCAGCAGCAAAAACAGTTGCTTTTCCTTTATAGAGGCATCCCAGTGTTTTAGCCACTGCCACCCATACACAATGTATATTTCTTTTTACAATAAAATAAAATTGAAGAGGATCCTGTATGAAGATCTGAGACCACGTAGACAGTGATCACCATTTGAAATGCAACCCCAGTGACCAACTAACCATAGATGACACTGACTGAGTGTGGAAAAATGTCTTAAAAATAGGGACTGCCAGTATTTTACAGCTAAGTTAATTATCATAAATGTGCAGGAACAAATGGGGGGGGGGGGGGGGGGGGGAGTTGTTGCATTGTTTGTTTGTTTTTTGGGGGGGTGGGGGTAGAGTCAGGGAGGTTTGGTGATTGGGTTGCTTGACTTTTCCCCACCAGGAGCTTTGTGTATACCTTTCAGATACTAACACAGCTCTAACTGATGAACTGTCAAAGTTATTCTTTTCAAAATGAAGAAAATGCAGGGGTATTATTATATGGAAGAATTATTCCAAAGTAACTTGAAAACCCTAGTATTTAAACATTTAAAATATGTTAGCTTTTTAATGTTCACAAAAACACAGGAACACAAGCGTATTCTATATTAACTTTGGCATTTTAGCAAGTTTAGCCTTTAGCCACCATTTAAAATCTAAGTTTATTTATGTGTTTGCCTGTGTAACAACACAACAACAAACCCCACACACTCTTCTTGGTTTAACCTGTTGGTGACTACATGGTTTTTTTCTGTAAAAAAATAACCAGCCATAACTAGCCATAAGGCAATACTCATACTAACAACATACATCAATATTAAAGCAGTTACTGTGAATTTGTTTACACTGTAAGTGAAATGCAGAAGACATGATGATTTTCTGAGATAAAACACATACTGCTTTCAACACTAACTGGTTTATATTAGTGGCTAGGTAACCACTGGAAGTTACTGAATTTTAATCAACGGAGGAAAAAAGTATTTAGGAAAAGAATCCCTTGCTTTAGAGGTTAAATTTTCATACAGATCACAAAAATTTGATTGCACATCTTTCAGAATCAAGCACAACTACAGGGTTCTTTGGAGAAGTAAGCTGGAGAGTTTAAATAATTTTACAATGTATCCAAAGTAACACTTTGCAAATTTGCATGAGCACCACAGCAGCAGTCACTACCAAACAGTCTGAGATGAAGCCAGTCTTCTCCTTTCTAACAGTCGAGTCCAGCTTGCAACACTATCAAAAATAAAAGAACTGTAAGCTAATTGCTGGCAAGTATGACGCAAGCGGTTTCCTCGGTAACAGCCCAAGTTGCTGAAGTGCCTGATCCAGCATTTCCTCATCTGTTTGCACTCACACCAGCAGTCTGACAATGTAGTCACTGCATCCTGTTTCACTCGGCAGCCAGCGAAAAATACTGAGCTTAACCCTTGACTAACATCTTCACAGTTAACCAAGCCTATCTATAAATTAACTTTTACAATAGCGTTTTCTGCATGCCTTTTTAATTTTCTCACCTTTACAGTAGCTGTCTACATTGCATTTTTTTTAACTGAGAAGGAAAAACATGAGAAAGAAAACATCATCTAAAATTAAAAAAAGTGTAACATATCTTTCAATTTGCATTTGCACTACTGAAAGTTTCTGCCACATATTAAGTTTAAGAAAATTAGTCACCTGCAGATCTTACATAAAACACCAAACTACCCGTATCTCTGATTTTCATTGAATGGTTTTAGCTTTATAGTTCCAGAATTTTCCTCATTTTGTACTATACCCAAAGTAAATTGGATACAAACATCAAGAGGATGCATCTAACTACCACTCATTCACTTCAAAAATATGTGTATTCATATATAACTAGGAAGCATGTTTTAAAAATTTGTCACAGAACAGTTACTGTATACAGCCAGGAAAACAAAAATCACATTTTGAGCTTAACAAAAAAAATATGTAGAGCATGGATCTCATCTGTGAGCTATCTTGCAGGGAAACTGCAGATTCTGGTGGGAAAAAAATGTTAAAAAAATGCAAATGCTGGCCTTTCTGACAATATATTGCACATGCAAAAAAGACAGTTTTAAGTTTTATTTTTAAATGTGAATTTGAACTTGGTCATTTCGGGGCATGAATAAAGACGAAACAAGCACAAAGCCTTTATTTGCTGACATTGTTGCTTATCTGGTGTAAACCGTAACTGGTTTTCTGTACTATGAAATAGTTGCAGGGCACAAAAAAAGCAAGAAGGCAACACAGAAGTAGTATATTTTGTTTAAAAATTTTAGGCAATGCTTCACCAAGGCAAAATACACGAGACATACTGCTGAAAAAAAAGTCTCCCACCTTCACTGACCTACCAGTGTAATTTTAAGTGGAAATCCCCTAAAGCATTCTGAAATAGACAGCCCACAGCCAGCCAGAACAACCTGTCACAGCAGCTTCCTGGCCACTAAAGAGAACTAGGTATCGAAAATGTGAAGGTGCAGGGAGGAGGCAACATTAGGGACTCTTAACTATTTCTTTCACAAAAGCTTACTCACTCATGAGGCCAGGTTCATATCAAATTAGAACCACTCTAAAAGGAGATCTAAAGCAGCCCTGACTTTCCAGTAAGTGGAAGTCTCATTCTTTCAAATACATCATGGATCCTCCAGTTTCTTGGGAAGCCTTCTTAAAATCTAGTATCATAACTTACCCAAATTCCAAAACATAAAATATGAAGTTTTAATCCAAAAAGTCCAGGGGTACAGACAAATGAGTGACCTGTAATAAAACTCCGAAGAACAGTATGCAGTTATGCACTGGCCACTATAGTTTTGTAGGAAATAAGAAACATAAAAGGGCTACCACGTTTCACAATATGATTGATGCTCTGGCTTAGTTGGTAATTAACTAGTTGTTAGCATCTCAGCAATGATGTTCTCTAAATGCAGATGTTTCCATCAGCAGGCTTTTCTATGCTATTAGTATAGTTTTCTTCTGTTATCACTTCTTAGCTTCTTGCCGTACACCTGCATTACTCTTCATTCTGATGTTGCAGTACCCACACAATAGGTAGGAGGGCAGAAGAAAAAAAGAAATGTTTCCTTTACCAATAGCCTGTGTTCCTCAATGGAATGGAAAGCCAGCTCAGAAAAAAAAATACATTATCTGGTATGTAATCATGGACATTCCAGAAAGAGATCAAGTAGTTTCAGGGATGAAGAGGCATTGATAGGCAGAAAACCTGTGATTACACAAGGCATGTTGAGGAACCCAAATATCCCTGTAGGGGAGGGAAGCAAACCAACACAGGCTAGTGAGACTATTGTTGCAGGTTTATGCTGAGATACAAAAGATTCCCACCCCAACTCTACTCATCAGCTGATCAGGAATCCCTGAGAAAAATCATGAGCCACATGATGTCTTTAGGTTATGGGATTCAAGGCTGAGACAGGTTCTCCAAAACTAAAACATAAAATGGTTGCTGAGGACATCCTCAATAAAATGAGGTTTTAGATGTCTGGATTAGAACCAAGTGGAGGAACATCCACATACAAGTTCTGTCAGAAGGCACTATCTAAACATAAACACAGGCATCAAATGATTTAACCATTTCAGTTATGCAGCTGATACATAACAAGACCATTTTGCATAGAAGGCTAGCCTCTGTAAAGCTTGGAAGTCTACCCAATTACTAACAATTTAGTACTTTTTCAATACTCAGAATTGTTATCCACCTTATACAAGTCCAGCAACTATGGAACCCACCATCACAATATACATTTTTTCTCCAGCTATACCCTGACTGGGGCATGAGAAGAAAAATACAGCTCTCTCCACCAAGCTAGATAACCTCCCAAATGACACTCATGACAAGACAGATGCAGGGAAGTCACTGCTTTTTTTTCTTGGCTTACCCCTCTTCCTGTAATTGGCAGGGGTACCACTGCAGAATGTCTCAAAAAATGAAGCAGAGTTGATGGGAAGAAAAAGACAGACCTGGGACACAGCTGGGAATCTAACAGACACATTGAGACAAAGTACTACTCAAAAATTGGAACTAAAGTTCAAAATTTCCTTCAAAAAAGAAAATTCTACAAAAGTCCAGTTAAATTTGCTTGCCTTGTGGAGGCAAATAAAGCTCAAGACATCAGGACAGAAAATATTCCTCTGCTCCTACTCGCCCTGTTGCAACCATAGCTGTAATCAGAATGAAATACTTCAATTAAATTTGTATATGAATGTCAGTATTATAAAGATCAGGGAAAGCTTTCTTAAAGCTCTCAAAGATTGCAGGAAGGTACATCAACAAATACAAATCCTGTAATTCCTTCCTTCCATTTTGAATGGAGAAATGAAGGGAGTAAGATACTCAGTATTTATTTTTTAAGGCACAATTCATTCCCTATTATCATTAGTCAGCCATCTACTCTTGCTACAGCTGCAGCACTTGAGCTAACACTACTCCTATTTCTCCTTCCTCACTTGTTTACAATAGGAAAGAGGCAAAACATAAACGAGATGGCTAAAGGCTTAGTCTTCTCAAAAAGAAAACCCAACAACCTAAAACCCCCAAAACACACACAAACAAACAAAAGAAAACCCAAAAACCTAGACAACCTTTGTCCCCTCTATCCAGGAAATAAACAAGAGGGTTGTTTTCAGCTTTGAAACCACACAGACATACAGATCCTCTTTGGGCAGCAAAGAGTAAGTTCCTAACTGCAAAAGCTTACATATTAAGAGCTCAGATCTTACAAATAAATTTGCAGTTATGCTTATAGAGAATGAAGCAGGCGAGTAAGCACCTTGCATCTAACTTGCAGGACTAAAATAATAAAATGAAAAAACAAAGACCTTTACAATATTGTATAGTATCAAGGTAAAGGATAAGGTCTGTACGAGTATGTCAAAATAAATGCACACACCTTTTCAAATGTAGTCTACTTATGTATCGTTCTTCAATAATGGACATTTACATGGTACTGAAGAGATTCTAGAAACATTTTTATGCCGTAAATGCAAGGAAATATTTAATCTGTTTTATAAATTGTATGTTACCAAATGTTCTACATAAGTGTGGGGTTTTTTAAACAATAATTTCATTACTAGGTTTCTAAAGAAGTAAAGTGCTTTCAGCCAGAACATTTTTATGTCTTTGCTGAAAGATACGTGTAATTTTGGACCAAGATATGTTACTGATCTTGTAACATGTTGAAGGAGAAAGAACACACTGGTAGGAAGAGAAGCTAAAATAATTATAAAATTAAAAACAGGTAAGGACAAGGAAAGAGAAAGGTAAATGATGGTTCAAAAAAGACAAGCAAGGAAGCAATTTACTACTGAACACTGATGTCCTGAGAAATTATTTTTCTTGTACTTTCAAGGCCCATTTTCTAAAAGCACACCAATCCTGTCCATCATCAGTCAGGTGAAAGGAACATAGCTTTAAGAATGTATTAATTTGTGATTGTTAACACTTGCTACTAGAGGGCTAAAGCTATAAATTAAATTAAACCCTGTGAATTTTTAAACAAGTAGGAACTACAATCTCAATCCTTAAGCACATGTTCTTTTCCACTTGAAAGCATAAAGAGTTCTGCTGACTCTAGGGAGCTTCCTACTAGAATAACCTTTAAGACAAGTATAGAAGACTTACAGATCTTTAGCAATGAAATTTTAGTCTCACAGGAAAAATTACGTAAGACTAACTATATACCTTTATAGGTTCATTATTAAAGCTGCATTCTCTTTTGCAGTTAATGTCTAAATGGCATCTCTTTTTTTATATGAGACACAGTTTGAGTCGTTTCTAAAGTTGTAAGATGCTTTCCTGAACAGGATATTGATTTCATATTTACAGATACAACACCAGTTTCTAGATTAGTTTGTCCTGAAATTTTATCTTTAATGATCTTATTAAATGGATTACACAAATTTCATATGTAAGCACAGAGTTTTACTCAGTTTTAACAAGACTGTTTGAAGCTTAAAGACTTTTAATTAGTTTTGATTTTTAGTCTTCATAAAAAATTGTTATCCTTCACACTGACTGAAGCACTATATTTTCTTCTTCACAACATTCTGCAGATGTCTCTGATATGACAGTCATTGTCTCATCTCTTATTTGAAAACAGGCCACACTTAAAAGCAATAGTCAGCACCTGTCTCTCCTCATCTACTCCCATTTTCTAACTTTCATCTTGACATCATGGAAAATCACTTGCAAACCTATTATATTCAAGCTCCTTTAAAAATTCTTTGGCATCTAATGAACTGTCTGCCAGTTATAAAAAATAAATTAATTAAAAGCAATGATGACAAAGACAGGTCATTAACACAAAAGCTGTTCTAAACGATTCTTTCTTAATTAAACTTGTTCAATGAGAAGCTCCAAATAGAAGGAAAAATCAGATTTTCAATATTACCATGGCATGGAAACTTTCTTGCTACTTTTTATTCACCATGGCAGTATCTCTTATAGAGAGTCTAATTAACACTTTTCTACAACTACATAAAAATAAATTAACAGATACTTGTAATCAAAATACTTCCAACTACGCTTTGCCATAACAGCACAAAGCTGTTATTTACATCACGGTAACCACTTACTTTGACTTCAGATAAACATACTACATTTAATCAATCCTTGGAAAAATCTTAAGTAACATTCCTCAGCTTCTTACTACTTCACAATAATAAAAAGAGACTAAAAGACACCTAGTTAAACATGTATGTTTGTAATCAACTGAAATTCTCTCCTTGGAAGTTTCATTTGAAATTTGCTTTGTAAGCGTGGTTCAGTGATCCCCACATGGATACTATACTGCCCTGAAAATGCAGTTAGTTGAAACAAGGAGAGACAAAGGGCACAAACAAGCCTGTTTGTATTTTCTAAGATATGAAATGTGCTGCTCTATCCTATACCAACATGTTAGGAAGAACCAAGCCCCTCTCATCACTACTGTTTGTGTTTGTTTACCCCATTCTATAAGCAGCAATACACAGCAGGTATGTCTGCATTTCAATGCACTTTTGTATGCACAATCTCAATGGAAATAGTATAACCCAGATCAACATTCATCTTTCCCTGAGCAAAATAGAGCCTGCTTCTCACAGATCTGACTGTTCAAGAGTAAAATTGTTCTAGTGTGCCTTTACGTCTTCCCGTTTGAGCCAATTCCTTCAGGGCAGTGCCAGAGCAGATGGCATTTCACAGGCACAGCAGGATCTAAACTTTTTCAGCCTGCTAATCACACCTTCAGGTTTCAACACAAATTTCCCTCCCCTACTATCCACATCTAAGACGATAACACTTGTAGCTACAAAAATGCAGTTTAAATTAACTGAAATTTAATTTCATACTATGTAATGAGGATAATCCTATTCCAAGGGAGTAAGAGTGTGCAGCATACTACGGAACTGCAAGAGCTTGTGAGTGCATTTACACATTACACTGTCTAGGTGGCAAACCAAATGAAATGAAGGCTAGTGCGGATGTTAATCAAAACAATAATCACTTAAGACTTCTCTTAAAAAAATTCCTTTCTTTTTGAAGTTTGAATTGTTAAACTATATGCATGACAGTGAATTTTACTAACTACTAATGATGTCCTATAAATACAGAGATCACTCCCTGCCTCCGAGAAAGCTCACAAAAAGGCAGTTCACTTCCAAAGTTACAAGCCCAGCTAAGAAGCCGTTCACTTTTGTAAAGCACACACACTGCCAGGTTCCCTGGCCACCATACAGCTCTCACACAGAAGACAATGAGATAGCTGAGGTTTAGTGTTTATCAGTCATCACGTTGAAAAACATCAGCAATTTGTGTGAAAGGATAGAAACTGTTCTGGAAAGCAAAAAAGTACTAGAAAAACTCACTGATACCTGTTCTTAAAAAAATTACTTCTTATCCTGTATTAGTAACTTAAAAGTACCCAGAAATTTAGAAATCCTTTAAGAGAATCCACTAGGCAGAAGGCACAAAATTATACTCCTGAAGTAGCAAACAGGTATCACGCAACAACGCTTAGAAGAAAAATAACTACAGAATAAACCCCAGAAAATACATTATGATTGAATTTGTAATGTTAAACTGACTAAGAAAAATAAAAAGATCCTAAATGTAAACACAGGCCTTTAATTTTAGGTTACATTGGAACAAAAACTATGCTAAAGACATGGACAGCAAGCCTAATATAATAAAGCCTTTTTTAGCCTTTTCTTTAGCTCCTATCCTGTTAAAAGGGTTTAATCTAATCAAAGAGAAAATGTAACATGATCAATAACGAAGGCTAAAAGAGACACTCTGATACCACAGTGCCTACACAGGGAGTCATAGTTAAGCTGTTATTGCAATAAAACTGATAAAACTTCCCTCTGCAAACCTTAAGCTTCACACACTTTCAGAAGAGTTTATTCTACATTGTGAATTCTGCAGATAAAACTGTACTGAAAATAGGTATAAACAGGCAGGTGTGACACAGGCTTGCTGTATCACTACCTAACAGTGGTACAGTTCTGCTGGGGCAGGGGAGCAGCACCGGCCATAATGGGTATACTGAAAGTACTCACCCCAAATTAAAACTGCATGTATATTTCTCAATTACTATTACCAGCACAGATATAGCTAAACCAATGTACCTGTATTGCTAATTCAGGCAAAAAAAACCCTAGAACATTCCTCATAAAAAAGGGAAGCTCTCTTAAAACCAAATCCAAAGCACCCAAATACAGCTTCTCACGGACATTTTCTATTCAATTTCTTGAATAGCTTAAAAATAGTAAATCATATAGGAAAAAGATAATTTTAACTTTCCATAAAACAAACATTTATCAAATGAATAACAAATGGACCATTTGCTGCAAATATGCCTTTAATGTTCCTTTATGCAAACCTGAATACCTTCACTAAGTTAAGGTTGGCAACTCAGTAATGGGTAGCAAAACTTGTCAGGATTGGCATTCAATCAGTCATTTAATTGGTAGTATGTCGGCTTTTTCCACACCTCCTGTACAAAGTGAGGTTAGCAATGGTAGCCATGAATGTATTGCATAGCAGCACCAGTTTGAACAATCAAACAAACAGAGGGATGTAAAAAAATCACTCAGATATCTGTGCCCTGTTTTGTCCCTCTTCCAGTAAATTTGCACTTGTTTCAAAGGAACATGCTACATATAAAAGCTATGAAAAAGTAGGGATGGCCCAACACATCAAAACTTACTCCTGGTCACCAGTAGCCTGAATTTATGTCCTTTCCCAAAGCTGTATGATCCATTTTCAAATATAAAACCACTCTGGGAACTATAATTTTATGTCAGCAGTCATTCATTGTTATGTTGTCTCTAGTTCCCTAAAACACTTCATTTTTTCACATTTGCCAATAAGGCCATTCACTTAACTGGTCTTCCTTAAGGACAGATCTCTCCGATCTGTTTCTGTTACACTTCCCCTTCCCAAATACCATCATCTGTCAGTTTACTTGTTACCCTGTGAACTCTAATTTATTAGCATCCATGGTTCCTGTCTGTTTGGAAGGTTCTAGTATGCTTTTACTTCCACTGGATCCCTAAAGTTATTGATCCTTTTTATGTTTCATTAATGTTCACTCATATATTACACAGTCTGCCCTTACCAATGCAAGCCCTCACTTTTACCTTAAATGTTCATTCCTGCTATTTGAGTTGCAGAAAAGTTGAATTATTATTTTTTCCCCGCCAAAATTTACTCTGCTGTGTCATACTATCTCACTAAGCATTGTTTTCACCCACTAAAAAAGGCATGTTGAAATTCAATATTTCCTTTCACTCTTCTTTATTCTCATCTTAAACTATTCTTTCAGCTCTCTCTCCACATAGTTTTATCCTGAAAAAAATGGGTGAGATCCCAGCAAAATATTCAATGGCTTGCACCTCCTGTGATCTGCTCTCCCTTCTTATTTGGCAGGCAGTAGTTTTTCTCATCTGTTTTCCTCCACAAATTTTTGCATCAATGACAGAACAGACTACATCTCCCAGTTTCCCTGTCTGCAATCCTTATCTTTGCACAAAAGTACAAGATTTACCCTTTCCCATCTTCAGCAACTAGTTTCTGAACACCAGACCTGAGTTGGCTTTGTTCATTTGTTCAAATGAATGACGGTAAGACTGCATGAAGTTTCCATTTTTAGGTATCAGAAAACTAAAACCAGCGGAAAAAAGCTTTTTTTAAAAATACAACTTTCCTATCAAGTGTCAAATAAGGCCCCATGCTTTAACAGAATTCCCACCCCCCAGTTCTGGTATTCACTCATGAAATACATTTACTTATGTAAAGTTCAGCTCACACTGCAGACTTGCTCCATGTTGGGGCATATTCCATAGGGTCTCTTCACTTGCCACTCATTTTTTTTCATAAAACTTGCTGGAATTTGGTATCTTTGAAAGTTCTAAGGCCATAGTATTCAGTCAGTTCAGTTGGTCAAGTTTAGGATGGTACTGTCAGGTATATACATGCACACACATACACTGTGTCAAAAGATGAGTCTCCTCCTCAGGAAAATGAGCCTGACTCCTTGTAATTCTCTTCCCTTTCATATTTAACCTCACAAAATACACTGTTCATGAACTGCATCATGGAGGCTGTCCTCTTTACCATTCTAGAGACTCCCCTAGGAACCTTTTGTTCCTCATCCCTACAGTTTTCTTTCGTAAGTTTAAAATACCTTCCTAGTCAAAGCTGAAAATTAGTACTTTATCCAATTTATCCTGTTAGTTTTCTTTGACACAGTCGATCATAAAGTTCTTAGAACCTTCTCTCCCAGCTTCCTCCATTACTTTCCTACTGGCGCTCTGGTCACTCCTGTATCATGCCACCTTCACCTTCCTCCAAATTTCTCCAATATTTCCACAGCAGTTGTCTTTGATCTCCTTCTTTTCTCCTTTTACCTTTTCTTGCCAAGAAACCACACCTGCAGAAACAGCCAACACCCTTCGCTCCACTGACAATTTAAAGACATGTTTATTTCCCTGCTTTTAGTGTACTTTTCTGTCCAGAACATGAGCTGTCACCAAGCCTTAGATATCTAAAAACTGGCTTAAGGTAAACTTAGCTAACAGAGTTCTTAACTGCACTCAGTCTCCCTGAGGGCATTCTTTGTCATTCTCTGTGAACCAGAGTATGGTCCTGGCAGTGACTTTGCCAGAGGATACCATCTTAAACTCTGACCTATCTACAGGTCTCTATGGGCAGACCATGCTCAAGTAATCCTTTCTTTGTGGTATAATACTACAAGAATATAACTTCAGGATGAAAAAAAAAAAAAAGAAGGTGTATATGTGTGTGTAGAAAAAGTATGCAACTCTTCCCAAGAGTCTTCTTATTTCACATTTCAACTACTGCAAAACATTTTGTCAGGGTCAGAGAAAACCAGACAGAAACAATATAATCCTACATATCTTAAATACGGTTGGAAAAACAGTCTTCCAAGACTGTTGCTTTCACCATGTAGTCCTTTCTCTTTGTGTATTCCCTGCATTCAGTCACATCCCATTGAAATTGACTACATTCACAGCTCAACACACACATTTTTACTTTTATTTTCCCCACAAGACAAACAATAAAAACCCAATACGAAGATTCTGTTAACAACGGAAACAAATCCTGACATGCAGGTACACTTGTGGTAACAGACATTGTAATCATTAGGGGATAACTTAAAATCTCAAAAGAGCTATTTTGTTAAATACAGAGCAAGATGACTTACATTTTATGTTATTAGCTGCAATCAACAGGTAAAGGCTCACATGTTACTAGGCTGCAAGCAGTATCTGAGTGTAACAATTTTAAGACACTGTAGAATACATATTAACAGACAGTATCTGCACTAGAAAATTTATCCCCCAAGTACTTAAGGACAAAGTATAATCTATTTCACAAATAGGTGACACTGATCTAAATTGTCTAAGCAAATAAGGAACTGCATTAATTTCAAGTTATGTATTTTAGACTTTTCAAATCAAGTCCTGATCTTCCTAAGCTAATGCACCAAGGTACAAGATAGCTTGGAACACAAACTGGGGAAGGTGGCAGTCAATTCAACAACCAACCTAACCACAGGACAACTGTTCTGTGCAACATGAAAGGAGTCTATCCATGAAATATCCCAGCCTTCCTATGTGTTTGAACCTAGTCAGGTAACTAAGAAAAGTATTAGCTCTGTTTGCAGACTGTTTTGGACACACATCCTACATATTTAATTAGGAAGGCCTATTCTCTACTCAAGGAAGAATATAAATTTTAGAAACCACATACTCTTTCTGGATCTGAGAAGTTCCTATGCATGAGTTCCTACACACGGTTATTTGCTTTCAAATACATATTCATCATCATGTTAAAGAATGAATAGCTTTTACTACAATACTTTTCAGACATAGAGTGTTTAGAAAATCTGCAACACTGAAAAGCACCTTTTAGATTCCCAATTCATATACAGCTTTCATGTGGGGGGAAAAAGAATTAAGAAAAATAACTAAGTGCTAAATAGACAACAATCAATGAATATAAATCCTTTGATACCAGTAGTGGTAGGTACAGCTATGAGATTAGTATCCAATTAATACATATAATCTAAACATAATCTACACAAAATTTATAATACCAATTAATACTGCAGCCATACTGCTAATAAGCAATTCCTCTCTAGGTCCAGGGCAAATACTGAAGTAAGAATATAAAAAGCCTGTTTACTGCTAAAATCATATGCATATCTGTGAGCAGGATAAGTGTTAATGTAGTAGTTCAGAAAAGACACTGTATTTGCATAATTTTTAACTCTTGATTTTAGTCACATTGCTTCCTTCTATGTGTATGTTTAATTTTTTATAATAGCTTTTAAGTATACTCACATAAAAATTTAAAGATATAATCTATTCAAAACCCTTTCCCACCACCTCAAACTACATTGGTAGCCACATGTACTACAGAAAAGCCATACACAGCGTGAATTTGTAGACTTTGGTGGCTAAACTAAGCATGAACACTCATATAAAAGGTAAGAAAAAGGTAATTAATTTTATCAACCTTCCAGCTTTATAGCTGCCGTACCTGTTCAAGTACAGAAAGCAATAATCTAAATCTTTGTCATAAGGATTGCTCAAATTAGTAAGCATTTACAGGACTGTGCTCACAGGGCCTCTTTCCACTTCTACCCCAGAAAAGAGCAATAGCTCCATCCAGTTCCAGTGTGCACACACTACTGGTTGCACATACCTTTGTGTATTGTCCCCACTCTCACCCTCCATGCATACAAACCCCTTACAATTTCTGGCTTGATCTTATTTATGAAAAAGAACAGTCAAGTGAGTATAATAATTTTCTCATGTGTTTAACTAGACAGAGAGCCCGACAATTTCAAACGACAAGCATCTGGAAACTTAAGGTCAATACTAGTATTCCCTTTTTTCCTCAAAGAGCAACTAAAAATCTACTCAAGAGGAAAGATTTTCACAGTGAGAACAATCAGCCACTGGAATAACCTTCCCAAGGAAGTGGTGGATTCCCCAATACCAGACACTTTTAAGATTCAGCTGGACAAGGTGCTGGGCCACTTTTCCTAGGCTGTGCTTTCACCAGGAAAGGTTGGACCAGATGATCCTTGAGGTCCCTTCCAACCTCGTATTCTATAATTTGATACATCTGCCTTTTTTGTTCTTAAGCGCCCCTGCTTGCAGAGGTTCATATAAACCTCTGCATACAAGAGGTTCCTAACAATCATACAAAATACTTTGAATAGAATCACAATAGCAACTTAGCTCTCATTCATCAAAGTATTCCTGTCACAGTGAACCTGCAGCACATTCCTTGTACTCCACTGACCCTCCTAACAATGCTCATTGAACTTACTCTTATAACATTAATACTGCAAAAAAAATACTGAAATATTTTAAAATTATCTGCAAAATGTGCATTTAGTCCTTAAAGAAAACACGTATAACAAATGCTCTCTGGAAAGCATTCAGTGCATACACGTTCCTTCTGTTTCAAGAAAGCAATAAAAAAAAAACTTGTAGTGTTTATTCAAATAAAGTCACACATTATGGACTTAGTTCTTCCCCCCACCCAAACAATTGACATTTTATCAGCTCTGCAATGTCTGATCTCTCTCCAAGTCAGACAGGAGATCAGAGGATTTAACCTGTTTTATGCTTATAAAATCACATACAAAATGCTACGCAAAACGCGTATCTCTGAATACCACTTAAACTTTGCTTCATAAAGCACAAATATTTATTGTAAAGTATAATAGACTATTAGGAAAGCAAAGAACTTCAGATCTCTTTGTTGTTTCTGTTCACTTCTAGTGATAACAAAGATATCAAATTCTGGAAGTCTACCAAACAGTTACATTTTATCATGAACACGTATGATTTAAGTACTGCCAATAAATTCTATGTATTTAGTTATGGTTGACATTTATGATGTTACTTAAAGAATAATAAATGCCTTAACTTGAAATATGCGCATACCTTTAGGAAGTGAGCCAAATATCAAAGGGAGCATTTAGTACGTTGCATAAGAACAAGTATCTTCTATCATCTAGAAAGGTTAATGAAACCACATTTTCTGAAGTTTTTGTACTGCAGACAAATGTGGCAGAAAGAGAGCATTTACTATCCAGAAGGGAACAGAGAAAGTAAATTACTACACAATATTCCCTACATACCTTAAACACTAGTACAGTAATTTAATGTTTGTGTCATAGTATGCATTAGATAGCTCATTCAGTAAGTGTCAAATTATTTCTGAAGGCTGTTACAGCATACTTGCATTTAACCTTTTATCCAAAAACAATTACCACTGTATTATTCTGTTGTGCAAATGCAGGGAAATACATGCTTGAAAACCACTCACCATTTCAGATTCACCTCGTATTTTCTCAGACCTGTTTCACTGACAATCACAAGAAGTGCATTAAGGAATACACGTCAAAGCAAAATTAGAAAATTTAATTTAGTATCCATGGATTTCAGCCACAACCTTAAGTAGACAGGGGCCTCTGCAGCAACAATCCCTTCTCAGAAACTGTTCCTTTGCACGTTTATTACATACACTCCCCTTATTCTCTCTCCTGTAACGGTCTGATAATCCACTTGCAGCAGCCTCAGGCCAGTTTCACCGGCGACACAACTCGATGTACTTGCAGTTCACGTGCAAGTTCCCCACATAAAAACAAACTCCACACACACAGATGGAGGGTTACGCTACAAAAAAACAGACTCATTGAAAAGTTTTCCGGGAGGTAGAAACCAACAGAGTTCCATTCAAGAAAAGTGAGCGTTTTGGGAATCCCTCCAGACTCTGCTGAACAGCTCTCTCTTCAGTAAAAAGGAGTTTCTTAAATCTTATCAACCCAAACCTAACGCTAATTTACGTGGAACGAGGAAAAGAGGGCGAGAAGGACAGAGAGAAACAAGATACAGTAATCTGCAAGGCAGAGGGACAGCTGCCACTCAAACAACGCCAACATTTGATAAATAATACCCCTCAAAAACTGGTACTTCTTTAGCACTCAACAATCATTTTGTCGATAGAAAAATGGGAAGAACCAGAAGCGGCAAGCAGCTAGAAAGCTGTGGTTTCTTTCTCTCATAAAGTCTGCCAGAAGCGGAGGAGGTGTTGGGCTTCAGAAAAGAAACAAAACAGCAAGGTATCTGATAGCTGAACATGTTTGGTTTGGTGGTTTGTTCTAATCAATAGGAACTATTTTTTAATATTTAAGATCATATGAAAACCGAGCAAACCTTCGGTCCTATAGCAAATACATTATTATGATATAGCTTCTATACAGACAGAAAGGATTATACCGATTCTGCAGAACAGAGTCGAGAAACTCACAGACTAACACTTGCCTCCGTTCCTCTAACAGGAGTTTGCCAGTTAGCAGGCATCCAGCAGAGACATACACAGCAGTTAGGAAAAGCAAGTGGCGCTCATTTCTCAGGAAGTTTCTCCTTCCAGTTTCGAAGACACCTACCTGCTCTCTGGAAATGCAAGGCAACGAGGGTCTCCTAAACATTTTGCAGCTGCCATAGTAGCTGGCCGAAGTCTCGCCTAAGGATACGCAGCTAGACCTCCTCCTAGGTCTGATCACAGGCACTTTTTCCTCCACGCTGGGGAGCCGTGGGTGGTGATGATGCTGGTGGTGCGCTCCGCGGCTCTGAGCCGAGAAGATGCCGTGCTCTCCGCCACAGAGTGCTAGGAGGCAGCCTGCCACCCCGACCGAGCTGGCCAGCAGCGGTCTGAGGGCTGGGGGGAGCGAGTGAAGGGTGGTGAGCGACAGCAGCCACACCAGGCTGGAGAAGACCAAGACGAGGAGGCTCCGGCGCAGCTTCAGGGAGCTCTGCAGCAGGGTCAGCGCTGCCACCGAGCCCAGCACCGCCAGGAGCCTGCCTAGGACCACCTGAGGCTCGCCGAGGGTCTGGGGTTCCTCTTCATGCCCCTCGGCGGGCAGCAGCCACTGCAGCGCCACGAAGTCCCCCGAGTAGCAGCACACGGGAAGCGCCAGCAGCCACCAGCGGGTCGTGCCGCCGCCGTGCTCCCCGCGCCTGCCGCCGGCGAGGTAGCAGGTGAGGAAGAAGAAGGCACAGGCGATGCTGAAGAGGGGGCTGAGGCAGCGGGACAGGCACAGCAAGGCGTGCAGCGGCCGGGGGCTCCGCCAGCTGCTCCCGCCCTGCTGGCCCCCGGCGCTACCCCGGCCGTGAAAGGCCAAGAGCGAGAGGACGGCGGCGGCCAGGGCGCCCAGGCTGAGCAGAGCCCAGGAGGAGGAGGACGAGGCGGCGGTAGGGAACAGCAGCAGGGAGAGGAAGCTCTTCGGGGGGTCCTGCCTCAGGGGGGTCGCACAGCTCTTCACGTAGCCGTTCCGCAGGCTTTCCGGGCTGCTGCCGCTGCCGCCGGGGAGCGCCAGGGGGGCGGCCGCCCCGCCGCCGTCCGGCTGCGGGCAGTGCTGCGGGGGCTTGCTGGGTCCGTGGGGGCAGGCGGCCGCGGCTTCTCTCTCTTCCCTCATGGTGGTCGGGGACGCGGGAGGGGGCAGTACGGGGGAGAGGCGCGGGTCGCGCTGGCTCCGGCCCGGCCGCGCCTCCCTCATCTCCTCAGGAGAAGGGCGCCGGGCTGAGCCGCCGCCTCCCCTTCGGCGGGCAGCGGCGTCCGCCGCATGGTGGGCGAGGACGGGAAAAGAGAGAAAAGGTAAAAGTCTCGCTCGCCCGCTCGCTTTCCCCAAGCGGATCCCGCGACGGGGACTCGCTGCCGCCTCCCAGCGCTCGCCGGCAGCAGCGGCCGCTGGCGGAGCGGCCCCGGCGGGGGCGGGAGCGCGTCGGGGAACGGCCCCGGGCCGCCGGCCCGCCTCCCCTCGCGCCTGCCCTCGCGCCGCTGCACACGGCGCGCGCGGAAGCCCCGGCGGCGGCACGCGCCCCGGCAGCGGCCGCGCGCTAACTGCCACGCGCTAACGGCCGCGGGGGCTGGGCGGGCGGGGGAGAAGCGGGAGGCGCGCGCGGGCACGCGCTCCGGCCCCGGCGCGAGCCTCCCGCCCGAGGCGAGCCCAGGGGTGCCGGCGGGGCCGCGGGCCCGGCTCCCCGCAACGGCGGAGGGACCCCGAGGGGCTCGTCCCGGGCGTGCGCGCTCCCGGCGGGGGGGGGCGGACGCCCCCCCAGGTGCCGCTGCCCCGGCCCCTCGCATCTCGCCTTGCCGCCCCTGGTCCGGCTCCAGCGCGCACCGAGTGCCGCAGCGGCTTCCCTTTAAGGACCGTCCCTCTTTTTTTTTTTTTTTTTCCTTTTTTTTTAGACACCTGAAAAGTAAGTATGGGCGAGAGTCATTTTCTACACTTTTTTTCCGTCTTTGTTAGCTAAGTTCCAGATTGGGCCAGGTTTCGTTATTTGCACAGCTAATCCCTTCGGAACGGATCAAAATAAATCACTTTGCAGCAAACTGTTGCAAGCGTTCGGCCCGCCGTCGGTGCAGACCGGCCCCCGACGGGCTCTGCGCGGCGGCTTTGCTCCTTCCTCCCGGCTGTTTGCTTCTGGAAGAGCTGGGGCTTAGCACTTGCGAAACTGCAACTGTGCATCTTTACCTCGTTGCTTAAAATACTTGTTCTCTGCGCCACGTTTCCCCGTCGTGCTGCACTGCCTTACTAAAGCTGCTTTAGAAACCGGGTCTGTCGGCGGCTGCAGTTTTTGCTCGCGCACTGGAAGCGGGGGTTCCGGCCCTGCCGCCGTGCTGGGCCCGCGGCTGCCACAAACCGCCCGGGGGACCGGCGGGAAACGCGGCGTGCGGCGGCAGGGCCGCTTCTGCACGGAAGCAGGCTGGGGTAGGCAGTGATGTGTTGCTCAAAACGAAGCGATGGGTTTGCACGCTGTTGTGCACCACCTCCTGTTAGCGATACGGCCACGCTCCTTCCCCACCCCCCAAAAAAAAAAGAAAAATTCTGTCCTGACTGGGTACAAGACCCGTGTTAAAAAGTCCTCAAAAGAGAAAACACAAAGTTCCTTTGCGGGTTATATTCTTACATTTACTTACATTTGTATGTTAATGGTCTCGGTTGGACACATTCAGTGTGTGTGTAAATATTTTCAAGGCTGAGACATACCTTGCTGCTATGCACATCCTTTATTTCTCAATTCCCTTGAATTCAGCTATAAATAAATGCATTACAGAAATAGTTAGATAGCGTCATCTTCATTATAACATCATATCTGAGCATATGTGTCAGTGGACAGTAGAAAGTGCCTAAGGAAGGACATCATATGATCCCTTAATACCTGAATGCAACCGTCTGTGGCTTCAGCACTCTCAGAATCAGAAGCAGTGCCTTACTTTTAATGATTCTCAGTATATTTTTATTCCACAAATTTGCCCAGTCGTTGGGGTTTTTTTTCTAAGTCAATGTAGGCTTTTGGCAAGGGCAGAGTACTACAGGAAGAGGTCCTTGCTCAATGCAACCTGACTGCGTTGTGTGAAATGTGAGTTTGGGTTTTTTAAAGTTTCCTGTCTGGCTTAAGATGATATTCTTGCCATTTTGGTAGAGGCAATGAACAGCTGCTCTCTGGTTACCTTCTCCCTTCAACTCATGATTTTGTATCTTGCCTCAGTCTTGTATTTTCCAGGTTGCAGAGTTTTAGTCCATTTGATTTTTTCACGTTACTATTAATGTCTTTTTTTAATTATTTTTTTTTCCTGAGCACTGCTATATGGTTTTGGAGATGAGGAGACCAGGAGTTACACACAGTGTTGAAGACATAAAAGCAGTCAATATAATGGTTTTCATGTCATTATCCAGTTTTTTCCTTATAATTGCTGTCATTTCTTTTTCTTGCTCTGTTAGGGAAGGGAGAAAGCAGATAAACTGAGCATTGTAGTAAGTTGCTCTGTTGAGCACTGAACAAATATTGAACGTTGTTTTCATGGCATTAACTATATAGATCCCAGGATCTATTTTCTGACAGTTAACATTTACGTCCGCTAGATAGTTTTATAGGCAAGGATAGGATTTTTTTTCCCCCTGTGTTTACAGTATAGTTCTCTACACTAAATTTCACCTGCCTATGCACTCAGGATTGGGAGGCTGTGTGCTGATTCCCTCAGCCACCTCTGTTCTACTACTCTCAGTAGATTAGTACCAAGAGCATACTTCACCGCCTCACTATTTATTTGTGTTCAGATCATTTATCGTTAATTAATTAGCTTTTATTTCTGTGGCATGTCTGTGCAAAAACACCCTGAAGAAAAGTATACACAATTCACTCCAAAATGTAATGGGGGTATAGCTGTTCTCTAGTAGCGCCACTGTGCCTAACAGTGCACTTCCTAGCATATTCCAGGCCCCTGTCCTGAGAGTTTAGCAATCTAATCATGAATAATTGCAGTAAAAAGAAAACGTGGTTTCAGTAGTTTAGCATCTATCATAAATTAGAAGAACATTAACTAAATTTCTCCTTGCAACAGAATAATTTGTAGAATAAAGAAATACCTTTTCTTTTACTATTAAACAAATGCAGAAAAACATAACATGTTTCATTTAAATTGGAATGAAGACATTAATTTCAGGGTAATGTAATTTTCTTGACATCTTCCAGTTTCACTAGCAAAAGAAGAGAGGTAGCTCAGTGATTTTGGTTAGTTCTTAAGGTACCATAAGGTTCTATGGCCTCGACATACAAGGAAATGTCTTCAGTTGCTATTGGATATGCTTATAAATGAAAATTGGGCTATAATATTTCAAATTAATGAGTTATTGTTTTTATTGTCTATTCTTTGTTCCAAATCAGAATAACTAGAAAGAACAGAGAGTACAACCATGACTCTCTTCGCTCAAGGCCATAATTTTGGCATCTTCTTTGGCCTGTTTCTCCTTTGACCCACACATCCAGAACATGCTAAATCTTACCACATCCACTTGAATATTTCTAAGTTTTAATCATTCCATTCTGTTTGCACCGCTCAATTTTTATTTTTCTTTTTTTTTGGTCAATGCCCTGGCTGCTTGTGCCCTGTAATCTTAGTATGCACAGGGATCAGCCCTGTTCAAAATCGCTGTGGTTGTCACTTCAAAGTACAACCAAGTTGTGGTCTTCTGTTCTTAAGACACGTCAAATACAAACATTTGATTATTCCTTCCTAATTTAGTCCTGTGATTCTGATCAGTTTCTCACTGTGGGGACTGTTTAAAACAGTTTAAAAAAAACTGTTTTGCATCTGTTTAATAACTTTGGACGTAGTTGCCCAGCTCTTCAGAAAAACATTTTGTGCTTTCTCTTGTACCAGCACAGAAGGGTTAATCAAATTCTAGAGAGTCTTCTTTAAAGTTTCTCTTCAACCCTTCCATGCTGTATTCATCAATGTAATAATAATAGGATCTAAATACTATTGTTTGTAATTGTGCCCAGATGGTAATCCTTGCCCTTTTTCCATGGGGAAAGAGATTAACAATATGGTGCCTAATTTGGAAACTTTCACAGGGTAATATTTCAGGAAATTGAGACATATCAGTGTTTTCTAGATTCTCCTTTTAGTGTATCTCTGTGACAAAATTGTCTCAGATACGGTTGACAGCTTCTCAGGGACTGAACTTTATCTCGGCCAATATGCATCTGTTCTATTTGAGATTCATTTTTAATAACGGCCTTAGATGTAATCAAGTTCTTTAAACAAAGTGTCCTTTGAAATTGGAAACAAAAGAAATTTAAACCAGCTATGTGGTTTAAATAACTTGGCTTTCTAATCATAAGCTGGGATCATTTGCGTAGAAATTCTTGTGTATGACTGAAGAATGGGTAAATTGATGCCTTGTTCAGGGAACAATATCCTACTACCTGAAGCTGGGGTAGTGCAGAGGGCATGTTTTTAAAAAAAAAAAGGTGGGAACAGAGGACATGTGTTGGAACTCTGAGTTAATAAGTTACTGCATGTGCTGCTTTTCTTTCATTCATATCCCTGAGGAAGTTGATGTCTGAATACCATGGTTTTAATTATTTTTTCTTTGAATATTACAGTTTGAGAAGTTAATTTTTCAATTCATATAAAGACAGTTAAGATGATGCAGGCAGTAACTGTGTCAACTTTGTTATCTGTTTTACATCAGATGCTTGAATGAATAAAGAAATGGCATTGTTACAGCCCTAATCAGTTAGCAAAAAAGAAACAACAAACAAAGTAAGTATTAGACTTCCAGAAAACCTATACAAGTCTGGTTCACTTGGGGAAATCAAAAGTCTTGACCAAACTTGAATGAAGGTTTGGAGAAACCCCAGCATTACGTATCATCTTTCTGAGTTCGTGTTCTAGCAAACACTGTGGCTGCTCTGTTTGGTCAACTGTAGAAACGTGCTGCAGTGAGGAACTAGAGCAGTTTGGGTGTTTTTGTATTTATCTGTGTCCTTTGAAAGCAGGCTGTGATACCAATGGCTAAGATGTTCGTATGTGCTCAGCACTAAAGGCCTACAAGAGATCTGCAGTGGTTCACAGGCAACCAGGCGTAATGGAAACAAGTGGCTGAAGGGTACTGAGATGCAGTTACTAAGGGGATTAAAACCAAAAAACAACAGGTAAAAGAGGCTTCTTGCGCAAGTGTATTTACCATGCATGATGTCAGTATACTTGCAGTAAGATGGTGTTAATGTATTTGTCATGTCTAAGGGTGGGAAAGAGATTCCAGCTGTATTCCACATGAAGCAGAGCACTCACTTTCAAAGGTAAGTTACATTTTGATCTTCATCATGTGGCAGCAAAGACCAAGTTACTACAGATTACATCTTTTAGTTTAATTTGTCAAAAACAGGCACGTGGCAAAGAAAACTGGAAAGGAGTAGCAGAGAAAGTGGTTCCTTCTGTGACAAGACATCTTGAGTAGATATAGCACCTTTCTGCTTAAAAGGTGTGTGTGGTAGTGCTACAAGGATGGAGCCACTATGATATGCCATTGTTAGATGAGATTTCCCATTTCTGGCGAAGGAAAACTTTGGTCCAATGATCCAAGCTGTAGCTTGGCAGCAACAAACTTTAAGGAAGAATCAGTGAGTAACAGAAATACCGCATTGGCCTAATTTAACACTTCAGAAACTAGGACACAAATCTTGGTCTGGTCTCTCATTTTTTTTCTGGTGCCCGTATTTTTGTTTTTATGAAGAGAAGCGGCAGCATGCTGGCTTCTGGTGCTGTATGCAGATGCTTCTGCTGCTGTATTGTAAATCTACGCAGTCACCCTCCTCATCTGAACAAACCTGGGACTCTTCTGAAATGGACCAACAAATGCATCTCCAGATAAGCATGTAATGATGTGCAATTCTACAGCTGGAATGTATTTTGGTCATACCTTACCTCTCACTTTAAAGGTGAAATTGTCAATAGACAATGATTTTTAATGTTTTACAAGCAGAATCTCTTGATGCTGATGTGATTTCAATATTCAGGCCACGTATGTATTCCTTCAAATAACATTAATAGTCTTAACACTTCATATTAGCTTTATAGAAAGTTTTAAAGGAATTGCATAACTTTGTAAAACATCTTTTTTATGCAATATATAATGTATACATTTTAAAAAAAGAGTATTTGAGAAGTCATTCAGAAATAGGCATTTAAATAAAGGAGGAGGTCTTTAGCTGGTTCTTTGCCCAAGCTACCATGAATTTGGATGCTTATTTCTTAATAAAACTAATGGAATATCAAGTTTAAAAAATAGCTGCCGAAATTCTGGCTTTAAGATATTAGAGAACTGGGTAATTATATAAGGTACTGATTTTTTTACATGAGCTTATTTGGGGAATAGCAAGATAGTTTAATTTTTTTATAATAAAAATGCAGGAATTTGTCAAAAGTGAAATTTTTGCCAGGTTTCATTTTTTCAAAGCTAATATTCAAGTACAATTTGTCATTCTATGGTATAAGCAAAACTGAAGAGTAATAATAAAACAGAAAATAGGTGATGCTACATATGTAGCATCTCTCTGTAAGAAGTTTACGTTATGCTGAATCATGTTCTATTACAAAATCTACAACTTCAGTTAAATTGCATTAAACTTAAAAATACATACTAATATTTCAATGGCAATTTGGTCCTTAACTTGCTAATAGATGTTTCTGTCTTGAATTGAAATAGAGGCATTTTATGCACTCTGCTCATTAATAATACTAAAGATTCAGTCTAACTAGGGAGCTGGTTTGTTTTTTCACAGAAGTCTGACTTACCACATGAGCATCAGATGCATAAATATATTCTGAAAAAGATCAAAAATCAGTCCAAGTCAGGTCATTTATTGGGAGGGAGAGAGGAGAAAAGAGTAAGCTGAAGCACTCAGTCAGCTTCTCTCATTTCCACATCTTTCCAATACCCATTTTATTGACCCTAAATCATTAAGACAGGTCCTTGTTAATTAACATTCATTTAAATTCTGTTAAATTGCTAAAATTGCATTATATTGGCAGCAGACATAAAACAACCTAGTAGAGAAATTGTGCTGAGTTATACCTCTTCAGGGTCTGGCCTGTGTTTCAGCACATGCTTGAGTATAATCTCAACTGTTTTGTCTGGCTGTATTATTTCATTCAGTTATGTGTATGAAATCCTTATAGGCCTTAATGTATTCAGAAATGCATCATACTCAATGCTTTCTTACAGTAAATACTGTAAAAGCTTGGACCTAGAAAGAACTAGTACTAACATATTCACTATTTCTTTTGTTCTTAATTAAATAAAACTGAAGCTTTGACTCAAAGTATCAGGCTGCAGATGCCTGAATAATAGTGCTTTGACAGAAAATATGTGGAAATATATGCAATACCTTACCTCTTGAATAAAAACTAAGATTATTGTCTGCAATATTAAGCATTCAAAGGTTATCATAAAGTATTATATACCATTATCTTGATTTCTGACATTGTTGGAGATCAATTTGGGTTTACCATTCAAAGTAATGATGGTCTAATAAGACATCTGGGTAAGCAAATGTCCAGAAGACGACATGTAAATGTAACTCTCCCCCACCCCCTGCCCCAAAAAGGAGGAGAAATGTATCAGAATTCTGTAATTGTGACTTAGTAACTATTTCTTCTGGAAATGCAACATGAGATTAATAAGAAATAGCAAAATTATGCAATTAAGCTAATTAGCTCATTAGTGTGGAAGTATTCTGTCATTCTAAGCACAGAAGGAATTCATCTGAATAAAAAAGCAGACAGCAATAAATTGTGGTAGGAGACAGAAATCGTCTCATTTTAAAATGATAAATTTACATGTTTCATGTCTGTCCTCTAAACCTAAGCACAGCACCAGTATTTCTTAGGCTAATTTTATTTCTATTAATTGTTAAGATCAAGTTTTTCATCATCCTTCTGTAACCTCAGCCTTCTATATTGCCGAGGAAGTCATGTAGTAAAAGTGTTCCAGTTTCGAACAACTTGCCTCAGAAATCTTTTCTATTTAAATCTATTTATGTAGCTCCAAGTTACTTTTCTTCCCCTTACAATGCAATAAGCCCGTTTAGCATTCCTAATCAATACTGCATGCAGCTGCAGTAATTGATGAGCCTGCTCTTTTAGCATCTTAGCTGAAGCCCCCCTTCTCTCTCACTGCTGGCAGGTTATTGAAAGCAGCACCCACTGCATGCCTGTAGTTTAAGAAAACTCAGAGCCGTATCATAAACTGCACACCAACTAAAGGCGTGAAATGGTTTTGAACTCTGATGGGTTTGCTACTTTTCCCTCCTCTGTATGGCACAATGATGTATCATGATTCTTTACAGGCATTGAGGGATTGTATTTAGCTGTCAATGGCAAACAGGTAAAGCAGACAGCAGTTTTACAAGATCAAGTAACAGGTAAGTGGCTTGATCATTTAACTCAACTATTTTTGTGCTCAAAACTAGTGCTTATTACCTGTAGGCATGCTGTTGCACTAAGAGGAAGAACGGTTGCATGTGAAAATGTATTTAAATGTTTCCAAGATGTTCCTTTTTGTTATGACTAAGAATAAATAGGTTCTTTTACAAAATATTGCTCATCTCTGTGGGGCTTACCCAAGCAGCAAAGACCAGTCCATCATAAAAAACCTCTCTTCCCCTATTGTTAACGTGTCTGAATTGGCTAAGTAACCAAAAATGAGGGTATGCTATGGAAATCTTATTCTGAACCTAGTTAATATACAAGTGTTTAAACTTCACTTGATTAAATTTTATGTGCTTATCTGTAGCTCAAATGTGTCCAGCATTCTGGGGTACAAAGTAATCCTGTAGGAACAATCGGCCCTGTGCACTTTTTGATTCTTTCTTGTAACAGAGGAATAATAATTGACCTGCAATAACAAAAGCAATACATTTAGAAGGGTTCTTTTATTGCTTTGGAATTTTTCCTGCTTGAATTAACAGTCTGAAAGGACCTTGGAAGAGTGAACTGGACACAGCAATAGGTTTTACTGGAGCTAATTAATCAAACCCAGAAGTTTACATTATGATACCTTTGCACTTATGCTCAATTAGTAATAACTAGGTAGTAACAACTGATGCATAATATAACAAACTCAAACACTGTATCAGTGCAGAGCTACGTTTAAGTTTATATCATGAACTGATTTCTTATTTATCATGTACTTACACTATCATGTATACCATTCCATAATGATTCCTGTTGTGTAAGACTTTATCGAAGCATGGAATAAAATCTTTAGGGTTTTTAGAGACCTGAAAATCTGTCTAGTTCAACCTTGGTGGAATTTTAATTACATTTGGAAAAAATGTTACATCAGTTGGAAGTTACATGAAACACATGCATCTCATTTTATTACAGCTATTAGCATAACACGGACCATGAACTGAGTTACAGAGGTTTTTACTTACTTAGCATTTAGGTTTTTTTCAAGATTAATAGATATTGCATAATGGATTTCACTGCTTCAGTATTCACAAGTGCTGATCTACAACAAACTACAGTGCTATGTTTACTTGATTACTCTTATTGCTATACTCAAATGTCTTCTTTACTAGAATTAGAATGTTTATTAGATGTGAATATTATGCTAATATATTGCAAGGGAAAAAAGCATAGCAAACAAGCAGTACAATTAGTAAATTAAGTGAACATGTACCTGTATTACCCTTTATTATTGTTTACTTACTTGCTGATTTGTAAAATTTGCTGATTTAGAATCTGTTTCTCTGTGACTGCTACTAATTATAAAGACTCTAATATTCATAATAATTACTGCTTAGTACAAATGTGTGCTTGATAATGGTTTGAAAGTTTGTGATGCCTGGCCACATCAGTTTTTAGTACTTAATTATTGTAAGGCTTATTGCAATGTAGTAGTTTCCTAAATGTAAGTCTCCTAGATGCATGCAACCTTTGGGATTTTAAACACTACACACTGCTTTCATTATCTGATATATAGGAATTACAAAAAAAAAATCTATGTACCAGGGGGTTAGCCAAATACCAAAGAAGCTGAGTGACGTACTTTAACTGTACTTGCTTACATCACATATTCAAATTGCTGCTGTTAATTCTGAGGCACTTCTATGTTAAGATAAAACATCAGATGCCAGGTAGTTTTGGTAAAGGTTGGATTTAAACAATATTTTATATTCCTCAGTTTTGGCCTTGATTACTTACTGTGAAGTTACTTACACAGCCCTGTTTGTTTAAAATATTAGATACTTGGCATTTTTGCTTTTTTTAAGGCTTAAATGAGGACTCTATCTGTTATACACAAACTTAATTTTGCTTTCATTTATTAACATGTCCCCTTGTCACGATTTGATGCATTTTTCATGCAAGTTCTGAGAGGGGTTGAAGGAAGAAGGAAAACAGCATTCCACTTTTAAGGAAACATTTAGTTAAACTTTCAATGCCTTCTGATACTTAGGGAAAAAAAGATACTCGTTTTCCAGACTCAATTTATATACTGTGTAGTTTAGGAATTGTTAAAATGTACACAGAGCAGTTACCTATCCTATCTAGTTACATCCCCAGCCAAGTCTCCTACACAAATAGGTCTGTACCAAATCTAACGGTGCAAGTAACATATTTCTGAATAGAAAAACGTTGAATTGCTGTAAAATATATTAGTCTGGCATGTAAATTAAAATGACTAAGGAACATCCAGGTTTTGAGTTGAGAGGCCTGATTCTGTACACTGCCCAGCAAAATAAAAGAACCTTAGATAGGCAGGAATGCTGCCTTAGTATGTATTTTTTATACTGAGGCTTTAGGCAATTATGATCTATAAACAGGATCATGCTTCTGAGAGGTCTAGCTAAAAGCCTTTGTTTTTATAGCAGATACAGAAATATATTGGCTTGGGGCATAAATGAAATGAGTATATAATGGTTTATTTTGCTATACGTAAGGTAACAAGATTCCAGTTGCCAGAGCAAGTACATTTGTTTTCTGTTTGTGTTAATCTGAAACACATATAAACTATTTTTATAAATGAACATGACCTTTTATAAGATGTTTGTGAAGTCAGGCCATGCTTTCCCAGCTACTCAGAAAGTCAGTCTTAAATGGCAAAATGTCTTACAGAAATTTAACTTACATGAGCCTTAACCAGTAGAATCAGGTACTTTCCATGTAATTCCGTGTTAATTACTTAATCAGTGAACATAGTTCACAAATGCAAATGTAACTTTTTTAGATGTAGAATATAAACAATGTGTTCCAAGAGTCAAAAGCCATTTCTTCTGATAAGAAATCTGTCATCTCCCCCGCCTTTCCCCCCTACCCCTTTCCCCCCTCTTTTTTTCCATATAGGTAGGCTATGGGGCTCTCTAAGGGCTAGCTTTCTTTAAAAGCTTCCTTGATGATTAATAGTACACTTATACTTTGTTTGCATATAGGCAAGGATTCAGTGTTCTTTTTATCAGCTGTTCTGTGTTTGAGTTCACACTGAGAGCTTATCTGTCAGATAATCTCATTGATAGCAGCAGGAGCATGCACAAGTGTCAACCAGCTGCATAATGGCAGTGTGACAATAAGCACAATACTCTCTTGCTCAGTTGCTCTGAAACATCTACTGATTCAAAATGGTCCTTCATTTCATGTAGTACCTGTGGTGTGTGGAAAGCTGACTCCCAGCTTTGAAACTTTTCCCCTTTTTTTTTACAGCTAAGAGAGTTTTAGCTACTGCTGGTATTTTTATTCTACTCTGTTTAGGTTCTGCACTGGGGTTTTGAGAGGTGCGTTGATCTTGGCAATTGTTTTTTAATCTCAGATAACCATTCCCTTTGCTTTGATAGCCCGTGTTCCTGGGAAGCTTTGCTTTTTGTCCACTGAGGTCATTAACACCAGCTTCAGGAGTATTTGTTAATTAGGTTTGTGGGTTCTTCAGGACCAAGTAGCATTAAAATAGCTTATTATCCTGTTAACACAACTGAAGAATTACTTGTGAACACCCTGTTTCAGTCAGGATGGGAAAGAGCTGTACTCTAGGCAAAGATGAAACCCCATACTTGGGACATTCCTGAGCAAGGCCTTAGCAGTGGGTCAGCTCCATGACCAGTGCGGCAATTGAAGAAGCTCGTCAGACCTACAGCTTCATGCTACCGGTCTTCCAGAGAGCTCTAACACAGCGTATTGCCATATTATCACATTCTTAAGGAAATGATCTCCCTGTGGTCTAGACCTCCACCTCCTCTCCGTGCTTCCTAAGTATGTTCCAAGGCTACTTTTCTGAGAACTCCTGGGTTACTTGTGCTCCATAAAAGATTGGGCTTCTCAGCCTCGCTTCAGTTCCACATTTGGAACTACCTTGTGTGCTTCTCAAACTGCATCCACAAGATTTTTCACCATCTGGTGACCTTTATCAGATTACTGCCCAAAGATTTTTGCCAGAAGTTTGACACTCCAATTATTGAGGGTCATATGTCATCTAGAACAATCCTGCAAGCCTCACTTGACGCAGCAGGGACGGCAGTCTGTGCTTTCACCTCCTTATTTCTTAGGCAATTTTCTTGGCTTCTGTGTTTCCAGGGAGAATAAAACAATTATAAAGAAAAAGGTTCTTTAACATCCATTCTAAAGGAGCAATATGGACCACAAAGGGGTGTAAACTGGAACACTGTACCGTAAGCAAGCAGAAGTAGTAGGAAATAGCTTACTTTTCTACTGGTTGTTTAGTGAAGTTTTGACCTTTTTTTGAATTATGGCCTTTTTGTCGTTGAGTCTGAGCAATATTATTCTTAGAATGTTCTTCTGATTACCCATTCTTCCAGGTCTTTGTAACAGATGCTTGCTTGCTTAGCTAGAAGTTGTCCTTGGGTGACTTGAGACCAGAAGGATGCACACTGTCCTCCCCAGAAGTATAGTGTATCAGCTAGCAATCTGCCAGGTTCTTGAATGAGCCGGAAAACAGATTAGGTCTCTTCAGGCATTCATATCACAAGCAGGAAGTCCATGACAAAGTTCTGGAGACTTCTACAAGAATGTGGTTAACCAAGACCTATTCCTCCCATGGACACCAATAGGAAATGCCATGCTTTTTACTCAAGTGTCTTCCAGTCCCTTTTGTAATCACTTGTTAGAGACAGATGCATTGTCAACCACACATGTGTTTTTTAATCTTCAGAGTTATTTTGAAAGATAAAATAGGACAGCGATGATCATTCTGATTGCTAAGGATGAACATAAGGCAGATTGGACATGATTTCAACTTTTCTGTTCAACTTCTCCGTTCAACTTCATTATTGAAATACTTCTTCTTTCTTTTAAATGCCTGTAAATGCTTTTGGGTTTTTTTTCCCTTCAGAGAAATACCCTAATTAATAGAAGAACAAATAAAAGGCAAATTGAATTGGCAAAGTAGACTCAATTTGCCATGTGATACACAGAAAAGCTAATTTTCCTTTCCTTGGCCTCATCGTCTGGAATTCTGCTCTATTTCCTGGATGGCGCTGGGTCCCTCTATCAGCTCAATCTATCTGACAGCTGTTTCAGCACTGTGCTTCCAGGCTGGTGGCTTCTTGTTTTTTGTTGATACTATAGTATCTTGAAGGGTTTGTTAATATTTTTTTCCTCCTTTATGTATTAGTTTTCAAGTAGGATATGAATGTTATAGTTGTTTCCTCTGTTTCTGAACACTTTTTGAGTGGCCAGAAGTGGTACTTGAGCTTTGAAGTGTTTGTGAATGTTCATCACAGGTCCATCATAACTTACACTAATCTTGGAAAGAGGCATGCATTGAGAAAGGAAAAGATGGAAGAAGAACAACACATGCAAAGCTAGAGATATGTATATTAAAACTGTTACCAACTGTTTAAAGAAAAGACCTTAAAATGGTGATCATGTGTATGTGTGTAAGTGCAACTTAAGAAATGGCATTTCCTGAGCCGAGAAACGTTCTATGAAATTCACATTCACTTCACTTTGTAATGAGTTCATCCATGGCTAGAAACCAGAGAAAGTTGGTCAATTTGATACCAAAGCTCAAAAGTCTATTAAAGGAGAGGTAAACCACTCCTAAGCAATGAAGTATTGCTGTCATTGCACTTGTGTGCTACAGTTGCACAACACTGTATGATTAAAACCTTTTGCAAAAATACAAATGTGCATAATACATTTGTCATTCTGTCAAGTCCTGTAGTGTTTTTTAAATTTCTTTCCTTCTTTGTGGCTAATCAGATTTGAGCCAAAACCCAGAAGACCATTCACAAATATGTTGCTGCAGGCAACGTTAATCTAGATTAATTCTTTAAATTCACAAAGCAAATGCTATGATATGAAAATTTGAGTTATACATACATACCCAACAGTTTTCAATAAAAGCAGAAATAAACTGTATATACATTCTGGATTTGATTTAAATGTGGCAGTACTGACTTCCATGGTCAACATGTCATCTAAGTAAAACTGTGGCTATACTGAAGTCAGTGAAAAAAATTATAATGATATAAACATTGTAACTCAGTGAATTTTAAAACTGAGGTTGAATATATTCTGAAGAAATGATTGATGAGTTTAATTTGCATTAGAAATATATATTGATATCACTTCAGTAGAAAGCTGCATTATGAAAGGGCAAGCCATATATCTGGGTGAAAACTGGTAATTATTGATAAGGAAGCAGTATCAGAGCATACTTCAAATTACATTGTGTAAGTGGGTTTTGGATAAGATCCTAAACAAATTAACTTAATGTTTAGCTTTAGTGGTGAGAAGACTATTTTTGTCTGAAACTAATTAAATAATGTGTCTTTAGTACTGTGTAAAGGCAATAGTGAGAATACAGAATCTGATAAAAGGAGCATTCTGTTTGAGAGTAACTTATTTGTAACTTTCACCTATGTGATTTTGCACAATATTAAGAAGAAATACAAATCCATTCATATTCGCTGCTCACTGTGAAACAAGGAGGTACCCAGGGCTTTCTGCTAATTGTATTGTCTTAACGCATTTCAGAGTTGCATTACAAAAAATTGATAGCCTCCATCACTGGACACTTTTCAAAATCCTAAGGTACATATTCAATTTCCAACCTGGAAAATAATCTTTTTGGGTTTATTAATTATTTTAACACTGTTGAAAGGGTCTACACAAATGCAAAGATAGTCTTCTGATTTCATGCTCTGTGGTTTGGGTTTTTTTATTTCCCTCTTCAAGTATGAAATCTTCCATTTGGTAATACCTTTTGTCTGAAGAATTATTTCTATTCATTTAATGATGTGATAAACACAGCTTAAAACTTTTTTGGTGCCACAAAATCTGTTGTGAACGAGGCATCTGTAGTCACAAATCTATTTGATATATACTTCTTGAAATCCAAAACAGATGTGCAGATGTGTTGAGTATATAGTGTTATGCTAATAACTACTGCAGAGAATTTTAGATACTCACTAGCTAGTTTCAAGACAGGGTTGTATCGATGTGGTCTGGAATTAATTTGGAGCCCTTCAGGCCCATCACTGAATCCTTCCATGGACCAGGCTTAGAAGCCAAGAGTTGTGCCAAATACTCTGCATTTAGAATTATCCTTACATCAATGGAATTTGTTCATAATTTAAGCACGTATGATGCACTGTCTGAGCTCAGTGATCTGTCAGAACGATTGCAGACAATGGACGTTACGCTGCCAGAAGCTCTCTCATTTGTCTGGACAGGCTTAGATTTCTGCTTGCATTGTTGTTAGTTTAAGAATATGTGCAATAAAGATGGCAGTGCCAAATAAAATTTGTACTATGGAAACAGGGATATGCATGACAGCAAGGCTGTTAAAATCCATGTAGCAAAACAAGGAACTTGGCAAACAGTAAAAAATCCTGGCTGACGATAGCAAGGGTTTTAAGACTAAAGCTTACTCAAACATCTGTATTTTTCTGCATATTAATTCTATATTGTAGTCATTCCTAATCAAAAACTGAATCCATGCTAAGAACAGGCTGAGTCACTTTTTGAAAAGTGTGGTCCACAAATACCAGAATTGTTGCTTAAATAGTAACTGACTATTACAGTAAGTTTAACTCTCCCATAGAACCTGAAAATGCCTGTAAGGAGAAGTGTCGCAGGAATCCTTAATGTCTTGCCAGGAATAGTAAGTCATTCCTAGGGTCTTTTCTCTCTCTCTTTTTTTTTCTTTTATTTTTTTTTAAAGTTAGTTTAATAGCCTCTGGCAAACTTATTTCTGTATGTGAATGTATTTCCATTTTCAAGCAGAAAGTTTTGGCAGTAATAGATGTGCCATAAACATTGTGAATGTTTTATTGTGTGATCTACATATAAGTACTTATTATAAAATATTTATGAAATATAAATGCATAAATAAGAAGGTAATACTTTGTCTAGCCATTAATTTAATATGACAATAATGTCCATCATAAGGAAATGGAATCCATTAGTGGTCACGTGAATTACAAAGGCTTTATTTCTGTATCACTCTGTTATTTCCAATCTGAAAGAACTGTACTTAATCTTTTCATAGGTAGAAATTTTGAAAAATTTCATCACTAATATAACTGATACAGTGTTTGTTCATGAACTTGTGCATCAGTCATAGATGTCTGTCTCAAAATGTTATATATCCCCTCTTGAATGTTTGATGACACTTTGGTTTTGATTCAGGTATGCTCAGTCAAAAATAATTCCAACAATATGAATCAACAGTAGCAAATAATATATATTTGAAAGTTTTTATGCAGCTCTGTGCACACTGAAATTATCTTTTGTCCTCAGCAACATAAAACAATAACTGCCATTCTTTTTCATTGAAATAAAAAGCTTAACAAAATTTCATAACACTCCAATAATGTATTTCATAATAATCCCATAAATTATGATAACAGTTCTTCAGTTAACTTTTGGTGACTCAGACAATACTATGTAAACTGTTTAAATCGCAGCTTCTAGGCTAGCAAGCAATTTACAGCTCAAAATGTATTCTTATTATACAGAAATCCATCCTCACTGAGAAAGAAGAAATAGATGTCATGCCCAAGAAATACCTAGCAATAATATCCATGTGAATTTCTCTCTAAATATATTTGTTTTATTCAAACAAGAATTTACAAATAAAAACTATTTCTGTGACCAGGATATGCTGCAACAGCTCTTGTTTGTCCCAGGACCGGACATAAAGAGCTAGACTCTTTTCTGGAGTTCTCTTTCCACAAGGATTATTTCAGCCGCTTTCAGCACTGCCTGGTCTTTCCCAGCCAGCTTTGATGATCAGACACAGTTAGTTGCCCTGAAGGCCTGTCCTGAAAAGGATAAATTATGTCAGTTCACAAAAGCTATGGATTTTAAAAAATTAGGAATAGATTTGAAAAAAAATTGTGTAGTTAACATTTTTCATGACAAAATATTCCAGTATTTTATATTAGTCAGTAGTTTAAAAAAATGTTAATTTGTGGCAACACAAATACAAGACTGTCATAGAGAAAGAAATGTCTGCACCTCTACTGCAATTTGCAAAAGAGTAAGAAAGGAACTTGGTGTCGTTTATAGAGACAAGTTACATTTTCCCTATTTACAGTACTAAATACAAAACTATTTTTTTTCTTTGCGAGCATTTTTGAGATAATCTTCAAATTATTATAAAGACATGGACCTACTTTTAGAGCAGCTGTCAAATTTTTGCCCTCAGCCTTGACCTGATGAAAACATCATCAAATACGACCAATGTCGTACAAGAATGCTTACAATTAAGTAGTCTTTTTACCTTATAAAATATCTGTTAATGAAGGAAATTTATTACCTGCATTAAATCAAATACAGACTGTTCACACTGTCGAGAGAGTAAGATGGTTCTCAAAAACCTTAAGTCAAAACATTAAGTACTGGAAGTATTATGACAATATACAATTTAATCTTAAGATTGATGAAACCAACCTTTGTACATGAAGCTGAAATGTTTGTATGTTTGTCAATGTGGGATAAGGGTGTTGGGGCCATTATTTAAACCCAGTTTTATTTTAGAGATTAAGATCCAGGTTTGTGGCATTAAAATCAAAAGACACAAATTAATGACTTGAGAAGTGTAAGAGACTCTTAATTTGATTATCAACATGGTGACTTCAGACTAAATTAGATGTAAATGTAGTCCAACCACATACAGCATATCAAAATGAAGTTCATTCTCTTGATGATCATTTTTAAGACAGTCTTGTACTCTGTTCCAGAAGAAGGTACCTACCCCCTCTCATGTTGGCCTAGATGACTGATCATCAAATTGACATTCACCACAATACAAAAAAGGGAGCAAACTGTACAAATTAAGTTCTTCCCATGTCAGGATTTTGCTGTGCTTGTTTTCTCACATGTGATTTAAATAGGGATAGCATTGCTATAAAACCTTTGAGAGTTACTTGCCTAATGCAGCTCGCTCTGCGTTGCCACATGTTCTTGCCTATGCCACCTATTCCAGGAGCAGCCTGACTTTTCCTTGGCGGCTGAGCTTTACTTCGTCCTTCCTCTTAATGCAGATTGACGGTGAGTGGTATTCCAAAAGGGGGCTTGGTGGAATGTGGCCTTTTCAGCAGAAGAGGAGGCATAATGGTTTTGCCTTTTAGTTCCTGTATATTAATCTCCGCAGAGCAATGCCTGTCACCTCTCAGATGTCAGATGCTGCTTGTAACTATGCTGGAAACATGACACAGAACAAAATGGTATACATTTCTCTTGAGACTGTATATGTGTGGTTTAGGTTAGCTATTTTTTCACTGCTGCGCTTAGTTTAAACATTGTATCAGCACTATTGCAAGGTGGCTTGAAAAGTTGTTTTGTCCATGAATTTGTCCAGTTGCTCAGAGGCCACAGTGTGTTCAGGTGCAAAGGTTTTCACAGCACAGGTATGACACGTCCCAGGAATTACCGCCTTGTCTTTGCTTGAACCTGCTGCTTTAATGACACCAGCGCTGGAGGGAAGAGAGAAGCATCGTACCTATTCAGCATCTCTGTGCCAGTTGTGATTTGACGAGTGTACATCACCTTTCCTCCCTTATCTGTTACCTAGCCTGAAGACTTCTAGTCTTTACTGTGATTCTTTATATGAAACTATTCCATAATTTGAATTATTCTTTCTGCCTTTCCCAGTGTCTTCAGTACTGCCGCATTGTTTTAAGGTGGGAAATGAGAGTCATAGCGGGTATTCAAATCTGAATGGTGTCAGGGGCAGTATGGTTTTACACAGTGACACAGCAATGCTTTACATTTTGTTCTCCCTCCTAATAATTTCTAACATTTAATTGGGTCCTTCCTGAGCTTTGGACATCTTTTTGTAAAGCTACCGATTGTGTCTTCATTTCTCTGAAGTGATCCTGATTATCAGGTTGCCAATTGCGCTTTAAAACTGAGAAAATACTATTTTTCCCAACAGAGATGTTTTAGAAGTAATTATTTAAATATGAGGATAGTTTTAGTTGTACTTTTCAGTCCTGTAGTCTCTTAGACAGTGATTTCTTGTACTATGTTGATTGCCGCTTGTCATTCACTTTGTTTCTCCACAATTAATTTGTATTTCTCTAATCCTTTTCCTATGAATTCAAAGCTTCTGTAGAACTATGCAAGCACATCTTAATACTGGTGTTAGGACTGTTACCAAAGAAAACATTTGATGCATTTTCCTATAGATTTTAGTATTATAAAATGAATACTTATGCCACGGATAATTGGGATAGTTTTGTAGATATTTATTAATGGGTCAGATACAGCGGTGGCAAAATGAACGTGCAGTTGGCCCCCGCATTGCCTCATCAATGTGTCTTAGGGCCTGGAGAAAACATCAGTTTAACCAGCTTCATCACTCACTATTGTTTTTTCTGCTGTGTCTATCAGCTGCGTCTGTGTTACCGTAGCCTTTTGTCATGTGGATTTTTATCTCCCATGAAGCTGTCTAAAACTGTCAGATCATTTCATGCAGGCCACTGTACCACCATTAAATACAGCAAGGGTGACGTTTTCTGAAGTGCAGAGGTCAACATAATGCTTACGTGTCACTTAAATTTTACTGAAACTCTCGGTTAAGGCCTTCATTCAAATTTTCTAACAACTTTGAATACCTGACAAACCACTAATTTCAGTAACTGCCATATTTGGGTGAAATATATAAAAAATGCATCCTTTCTGCTTTGATGCCTTTATTATCCGAAGAGATCTTTAATTTTGCCTTGCTCATTCCTTTATCTCATTTTGTATTTAAATATTGTACTCTCTGTTCAAATACATCAGCGGGAAATAGGTTGGATGCTTTTTCACACCAGTGCACTGAGATGTAATCAGAAAGAGATTACAAACCCACTGGCTTTAGCCCTGCCTATGGAGGGCTCATACTGAGCCTAAAGGGCAAGCAGGAGCATTCAGAAGGAAGTGAATGACTTCCTTCCGCCATAAGCACTTCCCCTTTCTAGAGATTATTTCTGCGTCTGACATCCTCTTGTGCTGCTGCCTTGGGAATATGGTAACAGTTGTGCTGCCTGAAGCAGCGGAGCGCAGCTGGAGTGCCATTCCATGCCACCCTTCCTGCGGTCACGTGACCCGAAGCCATTTGCTTTGGAATAAATTTTTAATAGCTGGACATCTGGTTAGTTTGGTTTTTAATGTATTTTTCTATCAGTTTAATAAAGGAAAAAATATTACTCGGGAAAGCAGTTATTTAATAAACCTCTACAATAGTTCATATAGCTTCCAGAAGTTCTTAATTTATACAGCTTTTACCACTTTTCTGTGGGAAGTTTTACAAATCCTGTCTTTTTATCACTAAAAGCGTGGTTCCCAACGTTATTGTTGTACACATACGGAACAACAGAGAGTCTTGGCATAGGCTAGCGTTCTATCAAAACTAAGGCGCTTTTGCCAAAAGAGAGGAAGTATCTGTCTATTGTTCTGTTGCTGTAGGTGGAGTAAACGGACCTTTGGGGAGTCCCTTATTGCTGTGGGAAGTTATTACAGAATGGCATTCTAGCAGAGACTATGGGAATATTTACAGAAAGTTCAGCGAGAGACTTCAAAGCTGTTCAGCTCACTTAATAAAATGTTTATATGTCCTGTTTCGGGGCACACCAAACAATGTTGAGGAAAGGAAGTTATTTCAGATCAAATGAATTTTTGTTAATCAGAAAGCTTAAAAATAACAAAACAAGTTAAATAATTTACATCAGTCTGTTTTAGATTTTTTGTTTCCTAGACAACACTGTGGCCCTGTCCAGGGGAAAAGAGAAAATTCTCCAGTGGTAAAAGAAACGTGTCATTGGTCCTGCAGTAATCACAAGCTGCTAGAACACTAGTTTGACTTTAAGGACTGTGACCTCAGCAGCTGGATACTTGTTTTTTAAAAAAAAGAAAACATATGAATACAGTATTGATTCTCTTTTGTCTTCATGGTTGAGTCACACAATCCTATAGAGGAGTTATCATAGTAATATTTAATTCATTTTTCATTTACAACTATATAAAAATATTTCATATGGTCCAAAATAAGAGCTCCAGTAAGCAACTAATCTTTGTTAAGCACTTGTAGTTTTTTTATCTTTGAGAGCAAAAAGACCCATTTAGAAATTTAATCACATCTTGGCTCTAATTAAGAAAGACATAGTAATATTGTTCTAATATTATTCATAATAGTGCTTCTCATGTAGCTTTATATAATTTCAGAGACTTCCTGTACCCTTTTTTTTTCCGAAACAGAAATGTAAGAGGATTTCCAGTCTGCTACATCTGATTAAGAGTGGCTGTTGTTTTACTCCTACCCAACTGCCTTTATTTGGTTTGGTAGGGTTGGTTTTTTTTTTTTGGTTGTATTTGGTTTTGGGGTTTTTTTTGTTGTTTTTTTTTTTACCCTAATCTGCTTAGGCTCATAAGTTTTGTTAGCCTGGACACCGCATGAAAACTTCACTGCAGTTTTGGGAAGCACACTTCATAAACCACATGCTTGTGATAAAAGGAGAATGACTGAAATACAGCTTTGAAACCTTGTAGTGGTTTTAGAATAGGTAGGATTGGACTCTGTAGCCTGCTAACCAAGATGGGTGCGACATATGCACGCTGCACAGAGATACCCTTGTGGCGACAGTGATGGATTTTGGCTCTGAGTGGAAAAAATAAGTGAGGGGGCAAATGGTACAAACCTAATATTGGTGGTTCTGTAGTACCCTTCTGAGGTTGGTGTGCATCTGTGCACAGATTTGGTGAACAAATTCTCATAGCTGTTTCAGAGGTAGCTTTTGTGAAGCTGGCAGTGGTGGGGGTTTGATTTTTTTAGTCAGTTTTTAAAGAGTAACTGGTGATTGATTTTATCCATATGTACTCCTATCTGTACCTAAGGGTTTCATAAAACCTAGAGCATATTCCTAACAACGACCATACCACGGTGTTTTTTCCCATGCCCTCTTCATATCCTGTGACTATGAAGAACAAAGGTGGAGTTTTCTCAAAGTATAAAGAGAAGGCAATTAATAGCACATGGATCCTATTTTACATCTGTGCCTTTATCTTCAGCAGTCTTTAAAAACCAGCGAAAAGGCTAACATCGAGTTTCAGTAAGAAAAAGAAGTTATTTCCAAATTCCACAATACATGTTTTCCTCAAGTAACAGACTTTTTGTATTGCATGCAGGAATCTTTAAGAGCCGTTCTGCACCGTTTTGACTAGGAGAAACACTGAACAGCAAGCAAACCGCGGTCAGGGCCGGCTTAAGGAAGCCGTTCGGGGGCTGCAGCAAAGAGCAGCTGCCAGGCGTTTGTCAGCTGAGGGCTGCGGACGCCAGGAAACGTGCCGCGACCAGAGCGGCGCCTCAGGGAAGCAGGGAAGGGCCGGCCCCCGTCTCTATTCAGCGGGGCGGCAGGGGAGAGCCGCCCCGCTTCCCGCCTCAGGGCTCCCCGCCTCAGGGCAGCAGGGGAGAGCCCGGCCCTCTTCCTCCCCTCACGGCTCCCTTCAGGGCGGCAGAGGGAGAGCCGCCCTCCAGCCTCACGGCCCCCCCCCCGCCTCACGGGCGGCAGGAGAGAGAGCCAGCCCCCACCACCTCACAGCCCCCCTCAGGGCAGCGAGCCGCCCACGCCCCGCGCTCCTTCCCAGACCGCGCATGCGCTAGCGGGGCCGCCCCGCGCTACATCGTTCGCCCGAGGGGCGGGGCCAGTCGCCGTGCGCTCGGTCGATGATTCGAGGTGCGACTAGCGCTGCCTAGCCGCTTTCAGACCAGAGCGGTTGCTGCCGGAGCGGTCCCCCCTCGCTGCCCCGGAGCCCGCGCCGCTGTCGGGGGAAGGAGGATGGTGAGGGGCGGCCACGGCGGGCCAGCCGGGGCAGCGCGCTCCGTGCCCCGTGCCTGGGTTGCCGAGCGGGCCCGGGGGGAAGGGGGAGGCGAGAAGGAGGGAACGGGGCCGTGAGTAAGCGGTTTCCGGGCTGTGCGGGGTCTGGCTAGCCGCGGGCCGGGCCGGGTCTGGGCCTCGCTGCCGGGGCCGCCCGGAGCCGGGGGCGGCCGCGCTAGGGCAGGCGGGGCCCCGGGGGGTGGGGGGGCGAGCAGTGGCGGCAGAGCGCGACCCCTTCGGCCCGGCTGGGCCTGGCGTGACGCTGCAGAGAAGCCGGCCGTGACTGCTGGGCTGCCGGCGGGGCGGGCCGCGGGCCGGGCGACGCCGGGGCTCGCAGCGGCCTTCCCCGGCGCGGGCACCGGCTCCTCGCCCTCCGGCTTCCCCGCGCCGGGGCTGCGGGTCGCTGCTCTGCCCCCTATGCCTGTGCTCTTGCCCCGGCGTGGAAAGAAACGCGGCGGGGGTGGCCCCCGTGGCAGGCCGGGGAGCTACAGCTGCACCTGCAAGGCCCTGGAAAGAAAACGACCCCAGCTGCACTCGGGAATGCTCTCCCTGCCTGCGTATTAGTTACACTAATGGATATTTTTTTTTTTATTCCTTCTAGTTTCGTAACCAGTATGACAACGATGTCACAGTTTGGAGCCCACAGGTAAAAACTTTATGAGCATGCTGACTGGCTGTTTGCTTGCTTTTTGGTTTTCCTTCACTCTCACAGCAGTGGTATCACGGTAATGCAGACTGCGTTCAGGTGCCTAAAGCTTACTGTCGTCTGTGCCCTTTTTTTGTGGGCTGTAGGTGTCTAGAAGGCCGTTAACGCCTCTGAGCTGCTGCTGTGTGGGCCCTGTTACCTCAAAGTACTTAGGGTGGTTGCTTTCCAAATGTACTTATGAGGTACAAAATAGATGCTGTCATCACTGAGGGTTGGACTTGGTCTTTAAAGGTCCCTTCCAAAGCCAACCGTTCTGTGACCAATTTACAGACCTATATTAAAAAGTTGGTATTAAAAAGCATGAAACCAAGCTTCTATTTTGCCAGTGTTAGACGACTGCTACTTCATTCTCTCTTTTATTCCCTAGCTAATATTGGAAAGGCACCATTCGGTTTGCAATTGGGAAGAACTTCTTTGGTTGGGGTATTTCTGTATTAAGAGCTTTACTGCTTGCAAATTGTTCAAAACAAAATAAAATTACTAAAAGTTAGTATTTAGTGCTTAAGTGAGTATATGCTGGCTTTTTCAAGTGTGGTGTAACAGCACCTGCTTCTCCTTTTTGTGTGCACACAACTCTCTGCCGTGTAAGCCTGTACTGGAATGACTATTCCCATATGGTAATCTGAAGCATGGCATCTGAGATGCTGATTTTTGTAGTATAAATGCGCAGAAGTTAATTTTCTAGATTGAAATGGTCACAAACATCCCTGTCAAATAAATTCCATATATAAAGCTTATAATTATAACATTGAGAGCTAGAACATTAAGTGGTTAAACACCATATCCTCTTGTAGTGCAGTTTGCGTCATGATTCAGTGAAATCTGTGCAGCGGTGTGTCCCTAGTTTCCTGTGTTGTAGAATGTTACAGAGGCTTCATGCTATCTGTACTTCAGATTATATTGAGATTTGCACTTGAGTTTTAAATATTATTACCTCTAAATCAGTTTCACACTGTGTATTGTTATTAGAAAGATACATTGTGCCTTCTAAAACTTACATAGGCTATATTGACTTCAAAACAGATACTCCAGAATTTTAAATGCAAGTGTCAATTCATGTTGCCTCTTCTCTCCATATGGACATTGTAAGATAGGATATATATGGAAAATCAAGAGTCTTGAAAATTGACTCATTTCTAGATTTAGCAAAACTAAAGATTTATTCTAAATGCAAATAGCAAATCGTATTAATCTAAAGTTAATGTGTCGTTAGGTTGTGAGTTTGTATTACTATGGAAAACCTTCATGGTGTAGTGGTACTGCTTAAAAGATACAGCTTCAACACACATTGTAACAGAGCATGTTTTATACTTCCCAACCTATATGAAGACAACCTTGAATAATTGGGTGGGTTTTAGTCAATACAATGATAGTTGTAGGTGGCTTTGAACTATTTTCATCCTTCTTAATGACTGTGTTTCTCTGGCAGATTCTGTATCAGGAACTGTAATTTTAAATCTTTTGATCTGTCTGTTACTTGAAAAATTACTTTAAAAACTATAATATTCTCTTGAGACCTTTAGTAGATATTGTGAAGTCATTAACAACACTAATTTCAAATTTTTTTCCATAAATTGCCTTGAAAATGTGAAGTGTTGTTGTCTTTTATAAAAGACATTTAAAATTACCAAGTGCTGCCATTACTCCTCCATGTATTCTGGTAGGTGAGGCAGTGATATGATACCATAATAGTTCTTGGTATTGTTAATAAAGGAGCGAAGAATAATGATATTGTCTTGGGGGATGTTTTCAGATGTTATTGTAAAGAAAAGGAAATACGAGATTAAAGGGGTTTCACACTTTTACAGCCTTGCAAGTCATTCATGAAAGTTGATAAATACATGTTGGACAGGTCACAGCGATTCCACACTGCTCTCGGGCAGGAAATAGCTGATGTTACTGAAATTCCATTTATAACTTTGTGAATTAAATGGAACGTTAGGGTATTTTAAGCATCTGCTGCACTTTGTATTCCTCTATGTAAACCAGATCAAAACCCAAAAAAACTCCCCACCAACCTTGTAGAAGGTGGTTTCCTGTAGATTATCCTCAGTACATTTTATTATAACAGCTACTGTGTTCCACTCCATTACAACTGGTAGGATGCAACTGTGTGCTGTGGTTAGTAATTCTGTACTTGCACAGTAGCAGTGAACATGCTGGCTATTTGACATAGGCTCATCAACTCAAATGCAAGAAATTAGCTACTTTGCTCTCAGTGGTTGCATTAAAAGGACATTGTCTTATTTTCCTGCAAAGCTCCTGGCTGCCTTTGCAGAACTTAATAGTGGGACTTAATAGTCTATGAGACCTCTACTCCTCTTTCAGACTTTACTGCAGTTGACTAATAACTTGTGCAGAAGTTATTAGGGAATGATGGTGAGACACAGCAATTGCATAAGACTAATTTCTTGAGGAAACTCGATTAAAAGTTACATGTCCGACTTCAGCTGAAAGTTTTATCTTTGAATCACATTGGGTCAAATACCGATTCCTTTAAAGACAGTGACAGAAGTCTTGTGATTATAATCTCAAGATTATTCGCTCTTTAGCTTTTCCAGTTTCTTTGTATGCAGTAGTGAGTGGCTCAGAAACGGCCAGATTTTTGTGGGTTGATGGTGAGGCGTTTGCAGAAGATAATTGAGGGAGTCTCATGGTTGTAGGTTTAAACTGTAATGCAGTTAGTGTACCTGTTGGGGTGGGGGGATCAAAGGCCTGAAAATCAAAAACCATTGAAACTTGATTTAGAGGATGAACTTCAGAATTATTACCTTTGGTTTTACTCTGTAGGGCCGAATCCATCAAATAGAATATGCCATGGAAGCTGTGAAACAAGGCTCAGCTACGGTGGGGCTGAAATCGAAAACACATGCTGTTCTGGTTGCTCTCAAGGTAACCTCAAAACTGTGTTCTCAGGACACTAATGTTAGGAGAAAAGTTTTGGTTTGGCAAATCTGTTTTGGGCAGTCTGAGCTTTTATGTGTAATGTAAATGCAATGCCAGTTTCCTTTTGCTTGAGTACCAGTATAGAGCTATAAATACTTTCAGTACCTGTGCAAAGTACTTTTTCACAAAATTAAGGAAATGTATGAAAAATTATTCCCCACCCCCTTTAAAAAATGTATCCCTTATTACTATTTTTTATCCATTGGTTACTAATAGTAAAACTATTTCTTTTCCCAAAGCTTGAGTGTGTGTCTGTCCTTTCTTTAGTTCTCACAGTTCCCTACTGAACTGGCATCAGATTTTTCTTGTCTTCTGTTGCAAGTTTATACATTTTTTTTATTATTGTTTCATGTCATATTCAGTTCTTGCTATAAATGTTAGCAGATTTCTCCACAGTGCTTGGCAAACCGTTCAGTCTGCTACATAGCTTTCTTCTTTTATGCGTAGAGAGCACAGTCTGAGCTGGCAGCTCATCAGAAAAAAATCCTGTATGTTGACAACCATATTGGTATCTCAATTGCTGGACTTACTGCTGATGCAAGGCTCTTGTGGTGAGTATCTTAGTTGTTGACATACACAACATACACAGTTCTGCAATAATGAGTGGAAAGTTCATTTGTAGACTATTGCGAGTGAAATTTTCTGGTCAGCTAAGGATTAGTCTTAAGTTACTGCTCTGTTGTACTATGCCAAAGACCTCGGCATGAAATTCTGGCAGATCTTTAAGTAGTTGGCAGAAATCTCATTTGTTTGGCCCACAGTTTTGCTCTTTGGTTTTGTTACTAGTAAGACTGTCTTGTCTGGTTTCCTCCGTGTGATGGGGTTTCCAAGCAGTCTGGGAAAGTGCATCACTTACTTCCCTCTAGCAGCTGCTTCTGTGTACACGCATTTAAGCAAGTTATTAAAAACATACACTGCTGTATGCTTGGGCTTTAGAGTGGCTTGCTTTTTACCTGCTGGCCACATGGTTTCATCAGATGAGGTAAATGTACATGGAAGAAGGCATTTTCCTCAGTTTGATAGGAAAGGGCAAAAACAAAGGCATAGGAGGAATTTCTGAAATAAATCTTAATTTCTGTGATATCACAAACAAATGTTAGAATTTAACTGTGGCTTTTTTCCAGATGATCCATCTGTTGCTTGTGTGACTACTTTCTTTGCATTTGTATGGCTGAAATATTATAATACTCTTTCAAACCTGTGGTCAACTTTCTAAATAACAATTATAGGTCATGATGAAATAAAATTATTTATTGCCTTTGACCCTTTTTCTCAACAAGCAGAGCTGAAACAAAAATGCTTACCTTAACAACAAGTATTGAGACACAAACTCATTGTGACTTTGATCTGTGCATTGGTTTGTTTTTTATTCTTTATTCTTACTTTTCTGTTTGTTTTTTTTTTTTTCTAGCAATTTCATGCGTCAGGAGTGTCTGGATTCTAGGTTTGTGTTTGATAGACCTCTTCCAGTGTCTCGCCTAGTGTCACTAATTGGAAGCAGTATCCTTTTTCTTTTTTTTTTTTTTTACACTTGTAACACTTCTGTAGCTTTTTACTCCTTCGTGCATGTTCATAAAATTATTTTCATGTATCACACCTTAAAAGGCATATTAAATTTAAAAAACCTGAAAGTTAATTTTTCTTTATTCGCATTGCTTGGGTGTTCTTTCAGAGAATATCCCATAACATACACTGAACTGGTAGAGAAGCGATAAAGTGCTGTACAACATTTAACACCGTGCTGTTTTTCTGTCACACAGCCCCATGCCTTTGGAGGTGGGGGGCAAAAGGTGACTGCACGATTCAAAATGTGATTGTTGCATTGTAGCTGCTTTGTCAGATTATTTCTTTTTTTCCGTGGTAATTTCTATCTTTGCATAGAACACAGCAGAGGCCTTGTGTTCTGTTATCAGGTGCCTAGAAAGAGTTCAAAGGGTTAAGAAATTAAACTAAGCTGTGCAGCATTAGGTGAACTGTTTGTATTACTTTGTTGAATGCACCACTTTATTTCAGGAAAGATAATTGCTAAATTTTCTTTTGGTGAAGAAGTTGGTATTGCAAGTAAGTTGCAAGATCTTTTTCTCTTGAATGTGGTCTTCCCTCCTGCGGAAAGGTTTGCAAGGACTATATAATGATTTTGGTACATCTCCGCTTGGCTGAGGTAAATGTTTTGGGTAATTAACATGTTATTTTGAGATTGTTTCCTTAGCTTATTTAAGAAACCCAGATACCAACGCAGCGTTATGGCAGAAGACCGTATGGCGTAGGACTGCTCATTGCAGGTTATGATGTAAGCAAGCTGTGCTAGTTACTATTGATCTAGAAGAAAATGTGCTTAATGCAATCTTATACACCAAATGGGGAAAGATGGAAGGGATGGACTCATCAATATTCTTTGAATAAGGAAATAATTTTCTGTAACTTACCCTAAAACATAACATTTTGAAATGTTGCTTAATAGCTAATCCTACTTATGACGTGTACATTTGCAAAAATGAAAAGCTAATTAAGGTGCAAAAAATTAGATTTCTTTATGTTTTAAGAGATCAAAATGTTGATCCCACAATGGCAGTAATTATTTTACTATCGATTATGGAGCTTTACAAACTATTATTTTAAATAAGTTTTATAAAAAATGGATGTGGAAATCATTACTGGCCTCTCTCTTACTTGTTTAGCAGCAAGTTTGCTTAATGCAGCACACGCAATGTCTGACCTCAAGAATTTTTGATCTGAGCAGGGTTGAAGGAAATTGTCGTCTTGCCTAAAATCTTGCATGGCATGGTTGAGTCTGCTGCAGGTTTTTACTTTTTTGTAGATAATACAAAAGATAATATGAAGTGTAAAGTGTCTATTGCAAGCCATGAAGTAGGAAGCATACATATACACAGCACAGTTTATGGAACAGAAAAAGAAACATTTTTGATGCCAGCTATCCTGTCCACGTAAAAACGGCAATTTAATGAACAAGGTGTAAAGAACTTTTTTTTTTTTAGATTTTACTTTCTTTAACAGTAATTTTGAAGGAATTGTATAACAGTGACATGATAAGCAATATAAAATGTATTTATGTGCATATATATATGTAAGCTATGCAATGTACCATGAAGCAAAACTGTTTTAAAAAATGTATTCCAGGAGCAGACTTGGTATAAGTTTATACATTTGTTTTATCTTCTGTGTGGGTTTTCCCTCTCTTTGTAGGATATGGGTCCTCACATCTTCCAGACTTGTCCCTCTGCAAACTATTTTGACTGCAAAGCAATGTCTATTGGTGCTCGTTCACAGTCAGCGCGAACTTACTTGGAGAGACACATGACTGAATTTACTGACTGTGAGTAATGAAACCCTGTCTTATCTAATGTTATTCATCAGTTGTGCACTTTTTCTGCTACTGCTCTGTTCTTTTGCGTTTAGTAAGACAGGAAGATAAATTTTTGGGAGCAGAGTTTGGCATAAGTGTAAATCTGCAAAATTTTGGATAAAATGTTACAAATTTTCATACCTTAACATCTGGATGCCTATTACATGTAATTCAAAGAGAAGTTGTGCTCAGAAAAGCAGAGAAAACAGTAACAGGGCCTCTGTCCTGTTTAACTGAGGGAAAGTACAATTTTTCTGTATCGGAGCAGTGATAGTATGTCAGGGCCAGTATTTAGGTGGTGCATTTCAAATGGTGAATTTATTTTTGTATGAAATGGTGATGAAGAGGCTATCGAATAGCTGCTTGGTGGAGGGGAAAAAAGCTTTGATTATCACTTGTACTGGAGGCAAGGCAGGTGCCAAACGCAGATGCGTTCAACCTCACATGTAAGGAAGGGCTGGTTTTTCAAGGTGTGCTTTTTATAGCCAGCTCTGTGTTTGGTACCAAAAAGAAGAAAAGCTCTGGAAGTCAAGTTAGCCAGGCTGATTTTCTAGTTGTCTACTAGGAATAGGAATAAGAGGAAGTGAGTGTCTAGAGATAATACCGTACAGTTTGTAAATGTCTTTCTGATTTCATTTTAAGGTAATCTAAATGAGTTAGTTAAACATGGACTGCGTGCCCTGAGAGAGACTCTTCCTGCTGAGCAGGATCTGACCACCAAGGTAAATACTAGGTTTTCTTAACAAGAGTATTTTAGTGCCACTGTTACTAGAAATTACTGTGACAAAATTTATATAAAGTATGTCTGGCACTGAAATTTGGAAGCTGAATGCTGGTAGATAATATCTTCTTAATTTTATGTCACCAGTGTACCTACAGTTTCCTTAATTATCTTGGATTTAAAAATTTTTGACAAAAATTGTACTTTCTCTAAATGAGACATTCTTTCCTTGGTTGCTTCCTCCCATTTTAAACTTTGATCGCCGTTAAAGTTGCATTATATAGAACTGGAATCACAATTTGCATTGTCAGCAGAGTCAGTGATTCACCTGGGATGTGAGGGAAGGTAATGCACAAGTAGTTGATTAAGTATCCAGCGTCAAAAAGTAGCAGAAACTTCTGACAGTGAATTGAAGAGGTGTTGAACAAGAAAACTGTAAGGATGGCTGTTAGTTGGTGTTCTGCTTGTGGCTGATCTGCCCTTTTCCATTTTTAATTTTTTTTTATACTTAGCCCTTTACTCTTTGTTTTTTAGAACTCTTAAAACAATGAAAATGCAAATTAAGATTAAAATAAGTAGTTTTGAAAAATTGTGTAGGTTTATTAAAACCAAAACAAATGTTGAAAGAAAGTGAAACCCTTGAAAAGTAGTTTTACTTGCAAGATTTTGAAACCTGATAGCTTTTGTAAGGTATAAATCTGCCTCCCTTTCCGTTCCTAGTACGGTCTGCCAAAGGAGTTGTGTCTCAAAACGTCCTTTTTTCCTTAAGTGGACACAAACAGCACAATGAGTCTCTTTATCACTGGAGGAAACTTTGATCTGTTTCACAAGTGAAAGCTGTAAAGTGAGAGTTATTTGCAGAAAAATGCTTCTCACTTCTTTCAAAACTTTGCTTAACAGAATGTTTCCATTGGAATTGTTGGCAAAGACATGGAGTTTACCATCTATGATGATGATGACGTAGCACCATTCCTAGAAGGTCTTGAGGAGAGACCACAGAGAAAGGTGTGTGGTTCAGATACAAATAAATAGGCTTTGTTGAAAGACACCATTTTGTGATATATGACCTAGCATAGTTGTTTACTATGTTTAACTCTCTACTACCCTAGTAGAGTTTTAGGAATGTGATTTAAAAAAAAAAAAAAAATTGAAGTTACTGTATGAAGACCATATAATATTAGCTGGAGACTGGGATGCTTATTAAGTCAAGTTACACTGAATTGGTGCCAGGCTGTTCCCATGCCATCTCTCTTCAATCAAGTATGTCTTTCTTCGACCAAATACAAGTTTTCACTGTTTTTGCAACAGTGGCTACATATGTTTCTCACACCTGTGGCAAGATGCATCCTTAGTCTCCTAATGACCAGCTCTGTCCTGCTCCACGCTAATTTGGGTAACGCTACTTCGTAAGCTGTTTGGTGATGTGAGCTGCATTTACCACTCATGGTGCTGAGGCCAGGATAAAGCTGATTTGCCAGGTGTTGTCTTCTGCCTTCCTAAAATATTTATTTTTCCTCTCTTTAAGCCTGCTCCGCCTGCTGATGAACCTGCAGAAAAGGCAGAGGAGCCAATGGAGCACTAGTTGGTGGATGAGTTCCTTCGTGTTAATGTATGTCTAAGTATACAGGAACGTTTATCCATTTGCTGGTAACTTTATCCTCACCTATATGCGTTTTCTGCTGATACGTTCTGAGGATTACTCTTAAAAAGAAAGAAACCAACCCACCTATCCTTAAAAGGTAGACAGGACATCATAATTGGATGTATTTTCTTTGACGAGAAAGGTGTAATCATTTTCTAAATAGTACATGATACTGTTTTTTAAGAAAAAGCATACTGTCTTTAACTTGTAAGGACAAGTGGAAATAAATGACTTTCTTGGAGTCTGCTGTGGGTTTGTGTTTTTTTTGATCTGAACAACTATTCAAATCCTTCTGTCATATGAAGGTGTCATCGTGTATTTGACCATTTGTCAGAGTGAGCATTTACTTGCTGTGTATAAACAGGGTGCCCTAGGAAACTATGGAACTGAGAGAACTTTAAAAGGCCTACAAACGTACAAAATCGTTGTGGAGCCAGTAGGATACAGCGTGTTTCCCCACGTTGTCTTGTCATTGTCTGGAACTCCACTTGCAAAGACATTTCTGGTGACGAGTGGTTAGCAGAAGCGTTACAGGCTGGAGAAGTGTGAAGCTGCCAACCAGCTTGTGTGTTGTTTTTTTGAGTTCCCTGCTTTAGTAAGCCCCAGCTCGTTTGGAACCGAATTTTATCGCTTGCTTGCTTTAGAGCTGCCAGCCAGCCATGAGGCAGCAAAGGGCTTTTAGCTCACCGATGGCCTACGGTGAAGTTACAAGGGTGTAAAATGGCTGCCTGTATTTTAAGCAAAATGAGTTCAGCGTAATTTTTTTTTTTTTTCCATGTTGGATCATTCTATTACAATTCTCACTAATGAATACGTTGAAAAGGATAAGAAATTTTTGGCGTGGACTCGGGGGGGTTTGATATCCTGCTCAATGTACTTTTTTTTTTTTTTTTTTTTAAAGGCAGAAACCTTGCATTTGGTATTTATTAATTAATAAAGCGTGGCGCTGTTTGGAACAGGCTTTAAAATACTGTGTTGGATCCATGTAAAAATAACAAAATATACAAAATACATAAATAGATACAAATATAACAAATATACATAGATAATATAATAATATAAATATATATAGTAAAATATTAAAAAATAGATAATGATACATTAAAAAAAAAAAAAAAATCCAAAAAAAGCCAGGGCTGTGTATCTGGTTTTTAAGCACTAGACAAATCTGCTTATAATTATTAAATTTTTTTAATTATTATTTTCCCTTTCTCTTTCTCGATTTACTTTCACTTATTTATCCACCCATTTATTTTTGGTTGTTTGTTGGTTGTTTGGTTTTTTTGCCCTGTGAGCTGGTTTGTTTTGTTTTATTTTTATTGGATTTTAATTTTTTTTCCCCTCTGGCAATGTTTACGGAAGGTGTCCCGGGGGGTCCGAGCCCGCCTTCCTGCCTGCGCGGAAAACTCCACCCCGCCGCAGCGCGGACGTATCTCCCACGTCTTCGTGACGTCAGAGGCGCAAGCCCCGGCTCCCGCCTTCGTGGCACTCCGGCGCGCACGCCCGCCCGCACGGTAACGCGAAAGAGGCGGGGCTGCCCGGGGGCCCCGCCCCTTTCGCGTTTCCATGCGGGCGTGAGGCGTGTCCCGCTGGGGCCGCCGTACTATCGATGTGGCCTGAGGAAGGAGCGGCTCCACGTCAGCCATCGCCGGAGCGGGAGCGCCGCGGGCAGAGCTCCGCACCCGGGGCCGACTCCACCGCACCGGGCCGCCACGCCACCGAGTACGGAACCTTGCGGCCTCCCAGGGGTAGAGGGGGGGAGGCTGGAACCTCGGAGCGGTTGGGGCCGGGGTGATGCCGTGGCTCCGGTGGGGCCCGCAGGCCCGAGGCCTCAAGGCCCCGCTGATACCTTCCAGGGGGGTCCCTCAGGGGAGGCCCAGCGCTGCTTGACCGGGGCCTGCGGGGGCTTGGGCCCTTTGTGGCGGGGCTTCCCGGAGAGGGGCTGGTGCGCGGCTGTAGGGCTCCGGGTTTCTTCAGGGTAGTGGCAGGCAGGCAGGCAGGGGCAGCTACATCTTTGCAGTTTTAACTTAGCGCTAAAAGCACCTGGAAAATTAAGGCATAGGTCTCCCTCAACAGGCTATACATTAGGATTTTTTTAGTAAGTGTCTTTACGTTATATATTGTAGGTCACACACTAATAAAGCAATGCTTTCACAGGGTTTTGGTTCATCAGGTAACCCCCGGTTTGTACAGCTCCCCAGGTTGGTGAGCAAGTGTGGATTTTTGTCCCCCTGTGTTGTATAAACTGTAGCTTTCAATTTTCTTCTGTAGATACTCCGTATGTGGTGATCATCTGTAAGATGAAACTGTCATTTCAAGGCTTGGTGCCTTGCGGGGAGGAAGACTTGGTGGCCATTCTCTCTGCCAAGTTTTCCAGCTCTCATTTTAGGAGGGTTGGTTTTCATTGCTGCTTTTCAGAGCCTAAAATGCACTCCACATTTTCATGTTTCAGAGACCAGTTTGGCTGGGATTTTTGGGATAATTTCTGCGGTTGAGACTTTTGTATAAGTAAAGATACCTGGTCTACTTTTCACAAAGATCCACTTTGTGGTCTGAGTTGTTACTAGAGGTGAAGGTGTTAGCTGTAGGGCTTTGAGACAGGAGTTTTGAGCAACAGTATGGAAAAAGTGTGCAAAAAGAGGCAAGAAAACAGCCGGATTTCTAAAAATGAGCACGAGTTGTTTATGTAGATATTTGTAAACATTGAGCTTGAAGAATCTTATCCTTAAAAATCTACAATTCATAACAGAAAGAGGTGTTTTTAAAAAAAGTATGTATTGCAGTTATATTTTTGGGTAGTAGTTGTGGTACAGTTCTAGTTGCGTTGCCTTGTGTAGAAAGAGGTGGCAGCCCAAGTCAGCACAACTTACCTGCTCACTGTTCAGCCAGAAGTTCTCTAGGTGCCCATTCGATGAGAAAAGGGACTTTGAACCCAATACCAGCTTGTGTAGTGTCTCAAGTGCTCGTTCAAGCACTGCCGCTCCACGTCCCACCTTCCCTCTCGTCAGAGCTACTTGTGGGGTGCTGTGTTTAACAGGCTGGGGATGGGTGTTTGCTGGTCTGTCAGTTTATTTTTCTTACTGTTTCAAAAATAAGGTGGCAGTGGAGAGTTTACAGGGTTTACATCTCAAAAGTTGTCTGCAGAGATAAAAGAGGTGATGTGGGGATAGGATCTGGTGTCCCCAGATGGTAACTTAAACGGGCATGTTGTTGAAAGTTTGTGTCACAGATATATGTCCGTGTGCGGGATCATTCAATTTTGAGAAAAAGTGATCTGCAGTGAAAGCATAGATTGAGTTGGAGAGTTTAGTGTTTTCATCTTTATGTAAATTACAACCTTTGATGGGAATCAGTTTGTTCAGTTCTCTATTATTAATAATAATAGTTGGCTCTATTATTAGTTATTAAGTATATAAAAATGTGCTTTTACACATTGACTGAGGTACATATTGTAATTGAAAGTAAAAAGGCATCTTCCTTATTTAAATGACTTCTTAAACTCAGTGTAAGACTTCCAGAAAATCAATAGCAATAAAGGCATGAAGTAATTTTTCTATAATTTTTTTGACACATTTTCTGTAGAAAATACAAAATTGCTCATGTAATCAGCAGTTTTCTTTATTGTGCATGTAAGTAGGGTATTATGGCATTAACTGAGCAAGCACAAACCTGAGCATTTTTCATTATTTAAGAAATGAAATAAGTTTTAGTTGATCCTAGATGTCTATTATATAAGGAAGAAACAACCATGAGAATGAGGATGGAGCTTAATTGCTGATTTTGTTACCTGAACTGTCAGCCATACAGCAGCTTTGCTAGATCTGTAACCTTGTCGTGCTTTTTCACCATAAAAAATACTTCCCTCTAATGCCTAGCAGAGCAGTTAGACAGTAGAGTTGAGCTGGTCTGATGATCCTTGGCCGGTAAAAGTACAGTCTTGCTTCCCTCTCCACATGTTGCCTTTTCACTTGGTTTCTGCTTCAGTTGGATCTTGTCCTTATCTTCAAAGTTTCCTTCATAGGCTAATTCAGCTTGTTAAACAAGTCAAAAACTCTTCTGCTTTTTTATTCTTTTTTTTATTATTATTCCTGTGATTTTTCAGCTGATTTTGCAGCTTGGGCCATTTCACCTGGAGGGGCACAGGACTGCAGGGAAGGCAGTGGGAATATATAACTGGGAGCAGGGGGTGAGTAGGTGATGGAAAAGCTGCTGCATCTGTTTAGCTGCCATCAGGTGTCTGTACACTTCTGTTACCTCTGACCATGCCTTAAGTATTGGAAATATTTCTTTCATTTTTATTTTTATTTTTCTTTGGGAAATTTCATGCTCTTCGTTTTTCGGTGCTAACAGGAATATTTTAGCATAACAGAAAGTTGAGAAGGCTTTTGAATGTGGCTTCTCAAGAAACCCAGCAATCCCTTCAAATCATTGAGTGAGTTGTAAAAACATTTTTGTGTTGGTTAATAAATTCTCTTCACTGTAGGATGGCTTTGTGTGCTTGTGTTCTAGGTTGCCTGATACTTGTGTCAAAATAATTCTTCCATTGAGAAAACTTCTGTAACCAAGAACCATGACTGCTGCAGAGAACGTGTGTTACACGTTAATCAATGTTCCAATGGATTCAGAACCACCTTCTGAAATCAGCTTAAAAAATGACCTAGGCAAGTAATGGAGAATGATTTGAAGGATACTGCATCTTACCTGAATTATTCTTGCATTCTCTCATTGTACCTTTCCTAGAATATTGTGTATGCTTTATAAACTCAAAACAGGTCAATTTGATGTTTATTTCCTTCTGTTGATTTTCAAAATGTGTACATTCCTCTGTTTGCTGTGTTTTAAGAAGCTTTGTGATATTTATCTTACATGTTTTAGTTTTGTTGGGTTTTTCCCCCCTTGGTCTGTGTGAAAATTTGAAATCTTTTACTGGTTTTCTGTTTGAAATAGTACCTGTTTGGGCTAAGGTAGATTTAAGTAATGTAATGATAAGCAACAAGTTGTCTTATCACTGTTCAATGCGCTGCTGTAACTTGCTGGCATTAATGGCAGTGTTTTTATTTAGTATACATATGACATCAAAGCACATTGTAGTATCCTGGTATAAAAGGCTGTTTAAATTTAAGCATTGAAACTGCCATGAAATTTGAACTCTGTTAATTCCAATATGTTGATCCTAGATTTAAGTCTGAACTCCATACTTTTTAAATCTTTCTTGCTTCCTCTTTGTCCTTTTAGTAGAAGTAAGGGTGTGAATTTTATTGATATGCTATATTGCATGCTTTCAGAGTGGGTTTGGATCTTCTGACACTGAAGTTCATGTTCCTGTTTAAAGTAACTGTGACATGTTAGCCTTCCTGATTTAATTTCCTCCTCCTCTAGAAAAAGGAGATGTCAAGTTGAAGACAGAGGCCTTGAAGAAAGTAATCATTATGATTCTGAATGGTGAAAAATTACCCGGGCTTCTGATGACCATCATACGTTTTGTACTGCCTCTCCAAGATCATACCATCAAAAAACTGCTGCTTGTCTTTTGGGAGATAGTGCCAAAGACCACACCAGATGGCAGGCTTTTGCAGGAAATGATCCTTGTGTGTGATGCATACAGAAAGGTAGCCCATTGTTTCTTTCATTGCTTATGTTTCTATACCAGATCTTTATAGAAAGTATCTCATTTTTTGTTACTTAATAAATATAAAAATGGTTTATGCTCCGCATTTTCTTCCTAACCGTTAGGTTTTAGTGCTTCAGAGCTGGATAATTATAGATAACCAGCAGACCTACCACCAAGGATTTTTTATGTGTTCTTTTACTATTGCGACTTAACAAAAATTTATTGTCTTAGTTTCCAAGCCAGTGAACCTCAAAGATGAGGAATAATCTAGTTACCGTCCTCATAGTGTCTAGGGACAAACCGTGGGTCATAAAAGGACACTAATTTTGGAATAATTTCATCGTTGTATATTTGGGAGACACTCTTTCACAAAGATAATAAAGTCCCTCAGCTTCTTTGGGAATGGGTCAGAAGCAGGTGAACTAATATACACTAGAGGTTCGTGTCCAGTGTGCAGGAATGGCTGTGGGATAAGCTTTCATAGCCTTAGCAATTGGAGAAAACACATACAATGCAGGAAAAAAATCCACAGGCTTTGTAAGTTTCACTACACAGAAATACACATTTTTAAATATTGTGGGGCAGCAGCATTTTAAGAAGGTGTTTCCTGAGGAGACGGTGGGGTGTCATTGTGGATGTTGGGAAGCTGTGCCACTGGAAGCTGAGTGTGGGAGGAGGCTGGCAAGTGTGTTCATCTGAGCTTAACAATGAGGCTGAAAAGTCTGGCATTTCAAATATGTTTCTTGTTGATTTTAGGATCTTCAGCACCCAAATGAATTTATCCGAGGCTCTACTCTCCGTTTTCTTTGTAAGCTAAAAGAAGCAGAACTGCTGGAGCCTTTGATGCCAGCCATTCGTGCATGTCTAGAACATCGTCACAGCTATGTGCGCAGAAATGCAGTTCTTGCAATTTACACCATTTATAGGTAAATGCCAGGAAGTGTTTGCAGTCATGGATACAGAGGACCAATGCTGGCTTTAGTGATCTGGATAGCTTTTGAGATCTCATAAACGTTTATCATGTGGTGTTTGGGGTTGTGGGTTTTTTTGCTTGTTTGCTTTTTCTCATCTGTATAATGGACTTGTTTGGAAAAACTAAAGGTACTGCTGCTGCTTCCTCAAGCATGACTGAGGTCCTTATATTGCAAGTTAATTCTAATGGGCAAATGCCTTTCTTAATGATCTAAACGTTATTAATCTTAGCCATTGTCCACAACCATAGATCTAGAAGAATCCTTGCAGAAATATGCATATATAGATTTATTTGAAGTGAAATTTTCTTCTTGTACTGCAGCTATATACTAAACGTCATTGCAGTTGTTACCTGAACAGTGTAGCTGAATGTTACTGTTAACAGAAATCATTGATGGGGTAGCTGCCATGATAAAAATTTTTTTAAAGCTCCTTGAGTCTCTCCGTAGTTTCAAATAGCTACACAAGGCTATGTATTGCCATTTTATGCTTTTTGCATTTTTGTAAACACTTGTATTTAGGATATACACTTAAGCCTTAGTTTCTGCTCCTTACCAGTAGATCTTTTATTTATGTTGTTGTTTTTTTAAAAAAAAAAGAAATTTTGAACATCTTATACCTGATGCTCCTGAACTGATCCATGATTTTTTGGTGAACGAGAAAGATGCAAGCTGCAAAAGAAACGCATTTATGATGCTAATTCATGCAGATCAGGTAAGGGTACTCATCCTCAAACTCATTCAGTTTACAACTTGAAAATGTGCTAGGTAACTAGACAGTACTTTGTTGGTAGTATTGACTATTTATATTGATAAAAGAAACATATATGATAGCATTAACCCATTTGTGGAATATTGGGTAACTGGAAAAGTTAAAGTAGGTCTTTAGTGCTGTTTTCATTTTAAAGGAGAATTACTGTATTTGGTGAAGGCATATGTTGGTGCTGAAAACTGTAATTAGTTTTGCCAAGTGAGCGTAACCAGACTGAGAAGTGCTCCATTACCTGCTGTTTTATACCTTTGTAGTCAAGAGAAAGAAATAGCTATTTCTGTCTAGTGTTTTGGATTCTTTGCACTACAGGCAGTTGCCTTTTGTGCCTGATTACCATTAGTTTTGTTTCTCGTTTTGCAGTTTTATAGACAGAATGGATTAATTTGCTCTTCAGGTTTGCAGTGTTTTTGAAAACTATTTTACATTTAAAGTTGAAGGTTGAATATATGCTGGTTTGTATTTTGATTTTTAAAATGTATTTTGATTTAAAATATAGCTGGGTGGGCAAACTCAGAATACTTTAGAATAATGTATTTTTTATTTGTATAGGATCGAGCTTTGGATTATTTGAGCACCTGTATTGACCAAGTCCAGACATTTGGTGACATTCTGCAGTTGGTTATTGTTGAACTAATCTATAAGGTAAAAGGGAAATGGCTGTGGCATGTTTAAAATAAATGTACATGGTAGATGGTATTAGACTCCTTTTTAAAAGAGAGAGAGTGTTGCTGGAAAAGACATTATAGCTAGCATTTAGTCCATGTCAGGAAAATGTCATTGTTTAGTAGAGCTGAATAATATTTGTCTCTTGAAACAATAAACTGCTCAAGTGTGCCCACTACAGAGCAATACGTCTTGCCTGATTTGCCATGATGTGGACTGTGTATTATCAGACTGTTTTTCATGGACATGAGCAGGGCATCTGTCACAAAAGCTAGTAGAGGCTATGCCCTTCCTTTTGGTCTGAGATTTTAAGACCTTGTAGCATTGAATGGAATTATCAATAATAGCTTTTTAATAGCTTTTTGTAATTAGAGTTTTACAACTGTGAGTGACACTTCCTATCCCCAGAAAAGGTCATCGCCTTTTGCTTTATTTTCTCCTTGTAAGATAATGGAGCAATTAAGCTATGCGATTGCTATTTTCTTTTTTTTCTTTATCTGTCAATTATGCATTGTTCTTGTCTAGGTCTGTCACGCAAATCCATCAGAGAGAGCTCGGTTTATTCGCTGCATCTACAACTTACTGCAGTCATCGAGTCCTGCAGTGAAGTATGAAGCTGCAGGTACTCTAGTTACACTCTCCAGTGCACCAACAGCAATCAAGGTATAAAAGTGATGTTCAGTAGCTCTTAGTGCACTGCAATGAATACTGTATGCTGTACACTGGTACTTTGAAAGAGTGAAGGCGTTAGTAATATGGGGTGTTTAAATTTCATATGTGAAACTGTCTTAAAATATCTCTTAAAACTGATCACAAAGGAAGGATGAGACGGTATTTTGCAGACCTGCAGCTAGTGAACTTCATGCTGCTTTGGTAGGGGACAAGCTTGAATACTGTGCAAACTGTTGTACAGTAGTTGGTGCCAACCTGCAAACTTCTTGGAATACTGACATGTGTACTAATACATACAAAGCAGGCTAAAGCTGAAGATCTGCAGAGGCTGCATGACTGACTTTGCTCATAAATATTACTCTTCTCAGACCAGGGTGGAAGCATAAAGCAGTGAAAATTTACACTGATTACTGATTGACCTTGGGTTCCTAGATTTATGTTTGTACAGCTGATTATTTGAGATCACACAGAAATTTTGAACTTGTATGGAAATTTTAAAAATAGAATATGCAAGCCTAGATTTAAAGGAAAAACATTTTTAATAGTAGTCTGAAAAGATCAGGAGTAGTATTAATTCCAGCGTTCTTGCTTTCATGTAGTAGTTTTTATTGAGCAGGAATATTATATGTAGAAGCTGTCGTTAAAATCATACCTAGATACGCTAACACTGGCAACTGTTTTAAATCTGTTTTCATGCCCTGTTGTGTACTTAAGTGGTGACTCAAAGCATGCCAGAACATTGATCTCTTCATGACTTTCTTTGAATTTGAAATCAAGTCTGTGTTTGTAAGCTGATGCCATTGTGAACTTTCCTGTGCAGTTTTTGTAAAATGGTGGTGGAATTGATGCTTACAGTGGACCAGGAAGTTTTAAAGTCTGTTCTCAGGTTCATTTCTGTGCCAGCTCTTTGAGTAGTTGCTTTAATAGTAATGTGGAAGGTGTCTTTTCCCGAATTGCTCTCAGAAATTTGCCAGTTTATTCTCTTCATTACTTAAAAAATATTTTTGATCCTTTTAATTTTAGGCAGCTGCCCAATGCTACATAGATTTGATTATTAAAGAAAGTGATAATAATGTGAAACTGATTGTTTTGGATCGGTTGATTGAATTAAAGGAGCACCCCTCCCATGAACGAGTGTTACAGGTGTGTTATCTGTCCCTTTTCCTGCAAGCTTATTGAAGGCTTTTCTTTCCTAAACAAAACTCCTGGGTGTTGTGATGTATGGAAAAATGTACTTCTGAAGTTTGAATCTTCTGTTGATATATTTTTGGTAAAAGCATATGGGATGGACTTTTATATCTATGACTTGCTGCTTTTATTGTCTGCGTAAGAATTAACGGCAAATACTGTCTTGATTGTAAGGCTTAATGTAGCTTGAGTGGTAGTCTTTTATGTAAATGTGGAATGTATTAAATGAACACTCTGAAGTTCCTAATGCCCAGAAAATCTTGTTTGTTACTAGGTTATATACTGTGTGTCCAGAAAAGTCTTTGAAAACCACTGAGAACTAAAAATTAGACTTCTATGAAAAGGAAGTCATTTAAAGCAATGAAGTAGTTACCGTTTTGTTATTGTTTCAGGATCTAGTTATGGACATCCTGAGAGTGTTGAGTACCCCAGATCTAGAAGTGCGCAAAAAAACCCTTCAACTGGCCCTGGATCTTGTCTCTTCAAGAAACGTAGAGGAGGTGAAATACATGTTACTTTTGTTTAATTACACTATTTTTTATTCTTTGGAAAAATACATGAATTTCATCAATTTGATTTGATCTTTTCTGCAGCTTGTGATTGTTCTGAAGAAGGAAGTGATTAAAACTAATAATGTGACAGAGCATGAAGATACAGACAAGTATAGACAGCTGCTTGTTCGTACATTGCATTCCTGTAGTGTTCGGTTTCCAGATATGGCTGCGAATGTTATTCCAGTGGTATGCAAATGTTTAATTATGTTGTCATAAAATATGTTCTAGCTATACCCAAAACCTAGAGAATAAGTGAAGCTGGGATGTTTCTAACAGTGGCCTCACATGAAGCAAGACTATTTTTAATCCCTAAAGAAACAGAGGACTTTTGATGTAGTTGTTTGCCTTTTGAGACTTTATTTTTAAAATGTTTGAAGAACATGAGCTGAAAAGTACCTTTACTTAAAAGTGCAATAATTTGTATCATTAGACAAACAATTTTGGGATTATGATAATTGGTGATTGCTTGGAATGTACTTAAGGTTGTTTATTTTCAGCTTTGTTTAATGGGAGATCTAAATGCAGTTTTATTTTTCTGAATGTAGAAGGAAAATACTATTATACAAACTTAGCCATGCTGCTGTTTGTGCTCATGTTCACTCTTTCGTGCCAGTTGATGGAGTTCCTTAGTGATAATAATGAAGCGGCAGCTGCTGATGTCTTGGAGTTTGTGCGGGAAGCGATCCAGCGATTTGATAACCTCAGACCTCTCATTGTTGAGAAGATGCTTGAAGTCTTTCACGCTATTAAATCTGTCAAGTGAGTCCAAAATATGGTATCAAACAGACATTGGAGCACCTTGTGGCTCACTTGCATTGAATATATATTGTCATTAAAAAGGTATGAAAATCCTTGCAATCCATACACAAAGAATAACTGAAGCTGGGATATTTTGGGCATAGATCACTTCTAGGTACAGCTTCCTTCTTGCCTACTTGTACACAAGATGCATTGAGTGCTTGTTGCATTGAATGAAGAAAATGTATTCAAATTTCATTTTTATGGTGCCATTGATAGTTATATTTCCACTTGCTAGAAGATACCGTTGTTGATGAAGGCTGTCTCTGAATGCTATGTTTGATAAAACAGAGTTACTAAGGGATGACTGCAGCAGGAATTGGCACTTGAAGGCAACTGGAAATACTTAACTGTACATCTACTAGAAAACCCAATCTAACACAGACTGGGCTTTTCAATCTGCAAAGCTTCTTTAGTACTTTTCAGCGCTCTAAAAACTTGTTTTTCTGATGGATCTGCAAAGGTGAAGTCATGTGAGAACTTCTCTGTGTCAGGACACTGCTCTGCCATTCTTCCAATACGCAGACAGTCTGAATCCTATCTCCATCATCATCTCATGAAGTGGGAAAAAAACCCTCTGAAGCTTTGCTGGTTTTTTTTTCCGGATCTTAATTTGTGTTCTTGTTTTTCATTTTCTCCTATATGAAGGAAAAATTTGTCTTGGTTACCTGGAGAAACTTCAACTGACGTAATTCACATATAGTAGAGTTATTTCATTATGATCATAAAGAAATTTAATTTTGTGAATATCAGGATTGACACAGATGGAGATAAAGTTGTAGCAGAGGATATATCTCATTTGATATACTTGTTCGTTAATTTACTAAGGCTGAAAGGGTGACTGCTTTTGATCGAACTTGCTTTCTGTCAGTCACATCCTTCTGTATTTGTTGAGACTGGCTTTTACCACCTGACCAAAAAAGATGCTGGTTTGAGTATATCATGAAAGCATGACTTAAGTTACTGTTCTTGTCTTAGGATTTATCGAGGAGCTTTGTGGATCCTTGGAGAATATTGCAGCACAAAGGAAGATATACAAAGTGTAATGACAGAAGTTCGCAGATCACTTGGAGAGGTGTGTTTACTTTGATAGGTTAGCTCTTTGTGGTTTTACTTACTGTTATGCAGTATGTTTTCTAAGAAAAAAAATATTTTTACAAGATCCTGTAAGTTGCAACAGGGTGTGAGCTCTTGTATTATGTAGTGGCATATGCACAAGAAATCTAAAGTAAAAAAAAATTATGGCAGCTTTAAGATATGGTTTAGTTCTACCTACTAAAAGAGTGCTTTAAAGTCTGGGTTGTTCTGAGAGGGTTCTAAGACAATCTGTACAATCTGAGCTTTATTGCATAGGTAGGAGGCTTCTGTATATGTTTCAGCGTCTGCCTGTTTCAAATTCTGTCAAAACTGTGGCAATGTAACTGACCTTTTACTTATAAAAACCTAACAATGTGGATAATTTTTGTTAAAAACTTCTGCAGAACAAAACGATCTTTTTTTTTAATTAATTGTAATGATTGTTTCCTGTTCATTTCTAGATCCCAATAGTAGAATCTGAAATCAAAAAAGAAGCTGGTGAGCTAAAACCTGAAGAAGAGGTGTCTGTGGGTCCAGCCCAGAAACTGGTGACAGAGATGGGCACTTACGCAACACAGAGTGCTCTTAGTAGTTCCCGACCGGCCAAAAAGGAAGAAGACAGGTATTTAGGATGTCTTACTAGGCCTGGAGTGACTTGGTTAATTACTTTTTTTAGTTTAAGTGGTATTCTCTCTCATACTGAGTTTAGTGGTTGAGGTAACTTCCTGTTGTATTATTAGATATCATCATCTTGGTGCAGGAAGATGCCTAATTGCTTAGAATTTGTAATCAAAGCTTACTGTGTATCAAAAAAGACATTATTAATTATGGTATTCTAAATTCTAGTTGATTCTTTATAATTTATACATAAAGTTCCCTCACAATTTTAATTGGATACAGAGATGTTGCCTTTAGATTAATTTTTTTTTTCTTAATATGACCTTGCTGTAGTTTAGTTTATTGGTAGCTAGAACAATTGCTGTATTTCCTTAATTACTGCAAATGGGCTACTTCATCTTGACTAGTCATTATCATCTCCGAGCTACAATGAAATTATTATACATTACACTTTTTACTTCACTCCATATTCTGTGTGGAAATGGTTACGTGACTTGTGAGTATCTCTGTATGTGGAAAATTTCTTCTAGAGTAAATAAAAAACAACTTCTGAAACCTTTCAAGCTTGTTTTGTTTGTACAGTACGGATGTTATGGTATGAAGATAAGTAGGCTAAAGAGCATTGTCCAAAGCTAGTTTTCTGATTATCATTTGTCTTTGCAGACCTCCATTACGGGGATTCCTGCTTGATGGCGATTTCTTTGTTGCAGCTTCCCTTGCTACAACTTTAACTAAGATTGCTTTACGATACGTGTCACTAGTTCAGGAAAAGAAGAAGCAAAATGTAAGTCATCTATTGTTTTACGGTACTTGTGAAAATGAGCTTCTTGTTGCCTCTCTTCTTTTAAACAGATGCAAAATGGGTTAAGTCCAAAGTGAAGTGCTAGTTAGTGATTGGTTAATAATGATAACTTGAGTCACAGGACCTACTGCTTTCCAGCCTCTCTACATAGACAGTCTCTAAGTCATGATGTTTGGTTTCTGGATAACAAGTACAAAAAAATAATCTGTTCAGAGATTTTATGATTTATGTGCACCTTTTTGTAAATTGTAAGGCTGTATAAAATGCAATAACCTCCTTCCATTCTCTTTCCTTTGTCCTCCTCCGTAGTCCTTTATTGCTGAAGCTATGCTGCTGATGGCCACTATTCTCCATTTGGGAAAGTCGTCTCTTCCCAAGAAGCCAATTACAGATGATGATGTGGATCGTATTTCCTTGTGTTTGAAAGTTTTGTCAGAATGTTCTCCCCTCATGAACGATATTTTCAACAAAGAATGCAGGCAGTCTCTCTCTCATATGCTGTCAGCTAAGCTAGAAGAGGAGAAGCTTTCCCAGAAGGTGAGCTATTATAAACGTGTAACACTTGGAGTTTGTTACAGCTGTTCACATCCAAGCTGGTCCCAGAAATGTCACCATTTGACTCTGTGTAAGCCAACCATTATTTGACTGTGTTTCTGTGCTAAAGGAATGGAATTCACTGGGAATTCTTGAATATTTCTCTTCCTGCAGAAAGAATCTGAGAAGAGGAATGTGATGGTTCAGCCGGATGATCCCATTTCCTTCATGCAACTTACTGCTAAAAATGAAATGAGCTCAAAAGAAGACCAGTTTCAGCTCAGCCTTCTGGCAGCAATGGGGAACACACAGAGAAAAGAGGCTGCCGATCCTCTTGCATCCAAACTTAATAAGGTAACGTGAAAGTCAGTGGTTTGGTTATATACACGTTGTGCTGCTTGTGCACAGGATCAGCTTTGGGAATCGCGGGCTGCAGCTAATGATGATTGGAAAGACCCAGGTATTTTTTGGTTAGGATCAGCAGAAAGAGAAAAGCCCTTGTGCTTAAAGTTGTTACCTTCTTCACGTGGGAGGGGAAGAATAAGGAGGAGAATTGGAGAGTGTTGAGCTGGTGGCATGGGGAGAAGAAATTAAGATTGTTTGCTGGTCTGAAGAGCCCCCAGTACGGTTCACAGGGAAAGGAGCAGGGATGTCACAAGCAATTAAGAATCCCTTTCTTTCCTTGGCTGCCATAGCCTGTTGCCAAGTGCAGTGCGTTATGGTTTCACTCTTTATACCTTTTTTTTGCTGGTGATTACCAGGACCTGCAGAGAAGGTCCAAAGAGAAGAAATATCTTGATCCATTCATTAATTAAGAGTTAAAACCCCAGAATTTTATTCTTTAAAAGTCTCAGATGATGAATTCTTTTTACTGTTTAAAGTTATGTTTTCATTTTAAGTCAGCATTTCTTTGTCCTGCTTATCTTTTTAAGAATAAATGGTGTTACAGTCTGTATTTTAGGAACTTTGGTGTTCTTAATACTTTTAATCCAGAAAGGTTTTATAATTATTATGTGTATGGAAAAGAATATGTGAAGGAGGGATGCAATTAAAATTTGTGTGAATAATATGGACAGTCACGGTGTATTTAGCTATAAATCAATGAAATCTCTTTATTTTGGAAGACCTAGGCATGAGCTTTACATTTCCTAAACATCACAACTTCTTTAAATACTATTTTGTAGGCAAAACTTGGGATGATTTTTTTTTCCAGTGTCTTTATATTGTTCCTTCTTTCTTACTAGTAAGTTAGTTCTGTGAAATTAAAAGCTCTTTGCACACCTGCTTGATTTGGAGGCTCATGTTAAAGAGTAATGGGCTTAGTTTTACTTTATTCTTTTTTTTTTTTTTGTCAGTTTGACATAATTCCATGTTTTAAACTGGTTTATGAGAAGAAAAATACCTTAAACTCTTTTCTTCCACAGGTTACTCAACTGACAGGTTTCTCAGACCCTGTCTATGCAGAAGCCTATGTCCATGTCAATCAGTATGACATTGTGCTGGATGTACTTGTGGTCAACCAGACCAGTGATACTCTGCAGAACTGCACGCTGGAACTAGCCACGCTAGGTAAGGAGTGCTGGTGGAAACCAAGCAACCGCTGAGCAGCAGTGAGGTGCTGGCCATTGGCAACCAGTTTTAAGGAGTTTCTGAAACACTTCTAAATACTTACAGATTTATGCCAGCTAGTTGCCATTTCAAAAGGATGTTTTTGAATGCCTTTAAAAACACATTTTTCTTCCAAAAGGTGCAAGACTTATCTCCACTGGCACTGACAATACTGTCTGATGATACAAACTGTAGTAAGATTTTGAATTTTTTCATGCTTTTTTCACTAGAAAAATAGCATTCCATTTCCCCTTCTCCCTTTTTCCTGAAATTATGGACAGGATTTTTGATACACTTGTTCCCCATTACTCTGTTACCGTGGAACAAGAGGACAAAATGCAAACTGGTGTGGAGCGAATGTCAGGCAAGAGAAAGTCATCTGCCCTAGGTGGTTCTTGCACTCAGCTTGAAGTACTTAAATATCCTGCATTTGCTCAGCTGAAACCATTCCCTCTACCAACAGCTGTACCAGAGGCTTGCTGGAGCAATAGTGAGGTTTCATTAACTTCTAGGGGAGGAACTGGATCAGATAATCCAAGAAAAATTTCCTATTGTCTTCTGTTTTGGCAGTCAGGAGTTGAAATAAGTTTACAACACTAGGGGGACGCATGTTACATGCTTGTAATTGATGTAAATATGGCTGGAGGGGCATAACCTTCCTCCTAATCTTTTGTACATCATTTGATCAGATTAGTGGTGAAGTAAATAAAACAAATGTGTTACTTAATAGGTTGTATTTTTCTATTTATTAGCTCAGTAAAGTGAAATTCTGTATTTCCCAGTTGATCTCTTCAGATATATTGCAAAAACTGACTTGATGCATCAGTCCTGTGCATAGAGCTGATGCTGTTCATGCTGTATTCTCAAATTGCAGTCTGATAGAACTAAAGACTTTTGCTTGCCAGAGGATTAGGAAAAATACAACTCTTCCTGTGTCCTGGGAACAATTATATTCAAATCAAGGTGATACTTTGATCTGTTTATAAATAGCTTAGTGCGTGTAATACTGGACGTTGAACTTTGGTTTTGAGACGCTTGACTGTAGGATTAGGTGTTACGATGTTGTCAGTGGTTAAAACATAAGATAAAACTAAGCATTTCCTGATTGTTAAAAATGTAATGCTAGATTCAATCTGAAGCCTGTTTAAGTCAGTATTTGCATTTGTTTTCAGTGGGGTTTGTTTTTTTTAATTTTAACTGAAATTTTTAATGTAACAAATTATTTTGTCTTTCAGGTAGCAAACTATAACAAAACAAACAAACAAAAAACCCAATACCTTTGTGGTGGTATTTAGTGCAACTCTGTAGACGTTAGAATTGAATGACAAGAAAATAAACTGTTGTCCAGAAGCTAAATTCATTGGGAGACAGGGATCAGGGAGCTTTAACAGTATACAATTTCTTTACACAGGTGACTTGAAACTTGTGGAAAAACCATCTCCTCTGACACTTGCTCCACATGATTTTGCAAACATTAAAGCTAATGTCAAAGTTGCTTCAACAGAAAATGGAATAATTTTTGGTAATGTTGGTAAGTAACCAATTCAGTGTGCAAGATTAACATTAATGTGTAGCATTTCTGAACTGTTTAATAAGCTCAAAAATAATTGAAAACTTCATACTGGGAGAGGAAATTGAATGATCTACAATGTGTGACTATTTTGTGATGATTTTTGAAAAATGTATATTGCTTTTAATTATGGTAGGACATGCTACCTTTAGAATGTTTGTCAACATCATACTTGAACCCAGGTCTGGATTTGAAATGAGCTAGGCAGCCTCACCTGAAAGACAATACATGTAACTCAGAAATTCTGTGCTAATTGGGTAAAGTCCTTGAGGACAGAGGACAGCAATGAGGCTGACCAAGCATTGGGGCTGCTGTTAACTGGCAAGTGGTAACTGAGCATTCTTATTTAGTGCAGATTCACTTTTTTAAACATTAAGGTGGTTTGTGTTTTATATTGCAGTATATGATGTCTCTGGAGCAGCCAGCGACAGAAACTGCGTGGTTCTCAGTGATATTCACATTGACATCATGGATTATATCCAGCCTGCTTCTTGTACAGATGCGGAGTTCAGACAGATGTGGGCAGAATTTGAGTGGGAAAACAAAGTTAGTTTTATTTTTTGCATGCTGTTTGTGTTTTTTGTTGATGTATAATTCTGTTTCTTGTTTTATATTCTGTCATTACATGAACATTATCTCTTGTGATATAAACCTCATTCTACATTCACATTGGATGCTGGCCTCGGGTAACTTCTTTTATTGCTATCTTATCTGTTTTACAAGCTTAGTGATGCAGTAACTAAGGGTTTTTTTCTTAGAAAAGAGGTATGTGCCTTGAGCCTTATCTGCTGTCCAAATTGATTGGTGACTGCTATGTATTTTGACTCAAAGGTGAGACGGCAACAAGCATGTTTATGCTGAGACTGCAGAATTATTCATACTGCTTAGTCTCTCCAGTTCTGAATAATGTTGCCATTTAAAAAAAAAAGAAATAAAAAAAATCATAGAATTTGGGTTGTAGGGGACCTTTTGAAGGTCATCTAGTCCAGCTGTGGGCAGGGGTATCTTTCACTTGATTGCTTTGCAATGCAGCTGTAGCATGCAGTTGTGGATGCTGTGTTAAGACTGACAAAATGGTGGGTACGCTTAATATTAGAGGGTGCCCAAGCTGTTACAGACCTGTGAAAAAGGGGTTCAAAGGAGATAATCTTATACAAAAGAGCAACAAAATTCAATAGAATAGCAACATTAAAACAGTGGGAGGTTTTACATAAACTGTAGCCTTGCTTGCTATGTGTATTTACATGTATTCACTTGAGACTAGATTTAAGAGTCTCAGAACTTGTGAACAAGAGATCTTAATACATGGTATGTGAAGCCTTAGCAATTTGTAAACTACTCCTAAGAGATACATTAAAAAACAATTTAAACAAGATTCACATTATTCAATATGAGGAAGCCAAGGCAGCCCAGAGAGCGTTGTTGCTGGAAAGGAAACATGAAAGTAATATTTTTTTTCATTGGTTAAATTGGACTAGATACTACTTTTTCTTGTTCTGGCAATGTGTAAACTGTTTTCAGACAAGAAGTCCACTATTTGCTGTAGAGAGTACATGTTCAGCAGAGTATCATACTCACCTAATATATTTTATAAACCATGGTAATAACATGAAATGTTCAGTCTTTAACAAGTGGATGGCTGGTGGTGAAGACTTCATACAATGCCACCACATAACGGGAAGTGCCGCTAGCTTGTTGCATGTGGCATTCCTCAAGGAGAAATGTAATGGTAGTCGCCTTTATTAGAACCCTGACGAAGAAGTGGTTTCAGTAATGCCTGAGGTGCTAATTAATATAATTGCCTTTTTTTCCCTTCTTGAAGGTTACAGTCAATACAAATATCGTCGATCTAAATGAATACTTACAGCACATACTGAAGTCAACCAATATGAAATGCTTGACTCCAGAGAAGGTGAGCTATTTGCTTGGAGACTTTTAGATACTTTTTTTAGCTTGTGTGCTTTGTTGTTTAAATTATTTAGCATTTGCTATGACTACTATTAGAAGTGCTTGCTTACAGTATGAAATACTACATATGCTTCATATTTTTTATGAGTGGTCTAAAATGAGTAAAAGCAAATTAGTGATATCAAAATTACTTGTTGCTTAATCCCCTTAGCTACTTCTTGCCCAGTTTAGAAAATCAGAATGTTCTAATTCATAATAGCTAAGCTGCAGTATAGATTTGATGGGACCATCTGTTTTTATAAAGATTTTTCCCAATAGCTCCAAGTTCCTTTCTTCTCTGTCAAAATTAATGTTTCTTTTGCCAGTTTAGCCTTTTTGTTGTGAAGCAAACTAAATATATCCAATGGCTATTTGCTATTAAGATGTAATATGTGTAATACCTACTAGCTAATATACGTATAGTAGCCAAAATAAGAATAGTAGCTATTGCTACTATTTGGCTTCTTTACCATTTTGCTGTTCATTAAATCAGACTGTAGAATGCCGTCCTACCTTGTCTTGATGGATACTGTAGATTGCATATCTTCCAATATTAATTTTAGGAAAAGGCCACCGCTGTTTCCCATTGCATGGTTCTCACATGTGAACAAAGAAGTTTAAACATTATATACTGATGCGTGCCTAGCTAACCTAAGATGAATTAAAATGTGTGTAAAGGATTTTGGCCTTTCTGAAGAGTTCATATGTGCTTTCTGTAGGCACTCTCTGGTTATTGTGGCTTTATGGCGGCCAATCTTTACGCACGTTCCATATTTGGAGAAGATGCACTTGCAAATGTCAGCATTGAAAAGCCAATTCATCTTGGACCAGAGGCGCCTGTCACTGGTCACATACGAATCCGTGCAAAGAGCCAGGTAATATGACATATTTAGAGCACTGGTTTTCCTTGTCATTTTTAAGAAAATGTGCCAAGTACTCTAAAAACATGCAGATTTTTTGATGTACATTGGTTTACAGTAGCAGGTAAATGGGAAAAAAAATTGGGAAGATTAATATAGAAACATTAACCATAGTTTTGAAACTATCTTATGCAGATTTTGTGAGGAAAGAATGTCTTTCTAATTAGGTGTAATCATACCCTAAAAACATGTTCAAGATCTTTTCTTCCAGTGCATTATCATAAAATAGGCTCTTGGGCCAAAATGTCCTTATTTTATCTGCAGCACCGCAAATAAGATGTTATGTTTTATTTGCTTTTAAATAAAGAGCAAATGCTCCCTAAGGTTCCATGATCTGTTTCCTACTAAATTACACATTTCTATTTCACACAAAGAAATTTTATGCATGAAATAGCTGTTCACTAGTTCTTTCTCAAACCAGCAAAACAAAACCTAGTGTCTTTCAGTAGGATTATTTTCTGTTAGTACATCTATGAGTCTGCTTAGGATTTTAGAACTGCTACCTCCCAACTAAAAATAAGTACAAGATCTCGAACTGTTTAATAAATTTTAAAAAAGTGTATCGATAAAAGTTTTTTAAACGGCACCAATAAAGGGCTACCTGACATTTCACATTCAAGGAAACCATATGGTTTATATGATGTCACTGTAAAGATTTTGGAGTGGTTGAAATTAACGTTTCTGATATATAAAAATGCCACTGTAAATATAAGACTGCATTTAATTACATGTCCCAGCATTGTTGCATCTTGACATCATTCTGATATTGATTACATGGATTTATTCATGCAGTTTCTTTTGAGATTTCTTCAGTTCTATGTAATATTAATACAGTTCTGTGATTAAATGATTTTCTATAGCTTTAGTGCATTGAGTGCTAGTATTGGTATTGAGACTTTCAACAGGTGAATTTCAGTAACTGGACTGACAAATGTATTTTCTCCAGTGGCAGCAGACTTTCAATTGGTGGGAGGCCAAAAGACTTTTTTTTTTTTTGATTCTCTTGCCTTTTGTATTGATAACAGATTTAGCAGTTGTTAGTTTATTTAAGTTTCATTGTTTCAATAATATATGTAGATGTAGCCTTAACCTGGTGTTAAAGAAGTGTGCGCTATAATTATTTCTAATTGTTCATTTATTTGTATACTTTAATTTCCATGCCACTAACTTCATAGATTTCTATATATGGAACTTCCATTTTAATATAGATAAGATAAAGTTATTTTGAAGTATCTGAATTGTGAATTTCTTCTTTCCTTTCCTTACAGGGAATGGCCCTGAGTCTTGGAGATAAGATCAATCTGTCTCAGAAGAAAACAAGTTTATAGATTTTACCTAGTGTCTTTTCAAGTCTTTTACAATTTAACCTTAGGTATGTGGCTTTTGGGGTCCAGAACATCTTATATTCTTCAGTGTTCTGTAATTGTAGAAGCCAAGCTTTTGAGCTGAAAGCATTCCAGCAGATAATTTATAGGTTCTCCATGATTGATACTGAGCAAAACTTTAAATCTCCAGGGTTGTTCTTTTTTTTTTGTCCTGGAAGTCGTGTTTTCTTTGTCTCTAATATATACTGATGCTCACAATACAATAAACAAATTATGCCATTACTGTTTTGTCTGTAAATTATAATCTCTGTATTATTTGATCAGTATTGAATATCGGGCCAGGTATTTTGATACTCTAAGAAAGTGGGAGTGTGTAATAGCCTAAGTGTTTACAATAATGACTAGGCCTGAATTGTGTGCATGTGTGATCATGGCTCTTAAAATACTCTGGTATAGCTAGGAGAATATATAATTGACAGCTAAATCAAAGGCTGTATGTTCTAGATGGTTGGGTTAGTAACGTAATCACTTGGCACAGAAGAGCTTGTAATATTAGAAAAGAGCTTGTCAAAATTCAGTGCTTTCCAGCAAGTAGTAGAACGTTAAACTTTGTTTCTGAAATGTTTTCCTAACAGTGTTACCATGAGTAATATAACATTGCTGGTGGTGTTCTTATTTTTTAGTTAATACAGAAAAGAGAGCCAAGTGCAATATTAAAGCTGTACCGGCATGAGCAGTGTTTTCAGTGAATGCAGCCATTAGCCACATGTGTACGCTCAGGAAGGAAGGATTCGGACTGATGATTATCTTGCAGTGAATTGAACCAAGTTGAGGAATTGCTGAAAAGGAAGAATTGTGAGTGAAGGTCAGGTCAGGATGTGGAAGTGAGTTAACATCATTTGGCTACTAAGTGTTATGCAAATTAGCAGTAGATTAAAATGGATAGCCATTAGATTGAAAATACCTTTCACTTAAATCTGTCAAGCATTAATTCTGAATTTGTGAAATTGTTGCAAGAAATTAATTCTACAGAAGAACCTCCAGAGGCAGCAGTACTCTTCTAGTTGGCAAACTCCTGCTCCTGAAGTGGAACAGCTCAGTCCTGCTCCAGTAGGACAGAAGAAAACTGAGTTAATATCCTAGGTAGCTGATTCCCAAAACATGTAAGGCCTCAATGGTGAAAATACCTATTTTCCACTCTGAATAAGCTCGGAAAGCAGCACACATGTAAATTCTGAACTGGAAGAGTCTGGGCTGCTGTATTTTACCTGGCTAAAGGATAGCCCTAGAAATACAATGCAAAAACTGAGCTAAGAAGTGGCATTCATTTAAATATTTCATTACCTGTTCCTCCCAATACTACTTTTTGACAGCTAGCTTTGGTCTGTTCTTATAAGCATTAGGTTTAGTTTTCATTCCAATCCTGTTCTTAAGCTTAGGTGCTAGAGGAAAATAGTTTGCCCATAGTAAAAAAAGGGGCAGATCTGTTAACAGGTAAAACTTTGCACTGATGCAGCTGTGCAATTCTGAATTTTTAGTACACAAAAATCCATAAAATCAATAGGTGTCTTCTGGCAGTATTTATTTTTTAAGCCGTTAGCCATCAAAGCCATGCTGTGTCTGACAGTACTGACGTCTGCATTACTGTACTCCAGTGTGCACGCCTCTATTACAGACGAGCCTGTATACCTGCTAAGGCTGTGTCTCTTGTTAAATCTTACAGATTTGAAATACATGACTTCCAAAGCTATGGTGCGTTTATTTTACTATTTCCTCTTAGGCACACACCTCACACTTAATATGTACAATAAGAAAAAAGAAGGGAACTTAGACATGCAAGGCTGTTGCCATGTGTTTGTCTGAGCAGAGAAAAAAACTTGGAAGGCTTATATGATGAGGCCATATAGCTTCTGAAGACCCTGATTACCTTGTGCACTTCTGTGAGCATCAAATATGGTCATGAAATGTACAGGACACAGTAATGTATGTTTCAGGTATACATGGTAGATATTGTTGACACTAAGTATCATGGTGATACGATTTTTAAAACCTTTACCTGTCATAGTGGGGGATATCCAGCTTTTGCACCCCGGCAGATGTTAGAGACAGTGAATCAGTAAGATAGTGCAACATGGGTTTGCAGAGTGGCCTGTTTGTTTTGCATGTTTTAAAATCCCTTTTTGGTTCTGCCATTGTTTTGCTTTCTAATGAAAGCTCCAACTCGAGCGTCACACAATACCACCGGCAGCTGAAGCTCTGGATATGCGCATTTGCCTTGATAATGAAGTTATGTCTCTGCATCATCTCACAGCAGTTACATTGCCTTCTGTGAAGCTATGCCAGATTCACAAGGATATAGTAGAGATAATGAGATTGTGATCTTAATTGCTTAGTATTTCATAATTTGGGAGGGGATGATAGGAGAAAAGCATTGGAGTATGTTGTATGTGCTGTCCTGTGAAATTCCATGGATATCAGTATGCTGCTTGAGGGTGTGTGGCAGGATTTTATTCTTCAATCACTTTAAGCCAAACTATAAGAGAAGAAAATCCTAAGATTCCGGTGAAAGGACTCATCTCTTCACAAAGGCATTGTAATTAGTAGGACACTAACAGAGATTGAGTCGTAGCTGCGTATGTACTGAATGGTGTGAATGAGACGGATTTGCAGCCAAGGAAAGGATGTTTTTGGAGAAGGAGAATGTCTTCCAGTATCTGTTATCCAAGGCCTGTTTCAGTCACAATCTGCTGTCCTCACTGGAGAACAGAAACCATCCTGGCATGTGCAGATAGCCATATTTTATGTGACTCTTAGTCAGCTGGAAGGGGCATATAATTTAATTTGGTTTAGGTTATCTTTTGCTATTAGAACTTTATTCAAGGACGTAAGAACACCTGTTTAGCAGAAGCTGCCATGACTTTAGGATTGATTTTCCACCTGTCATGCTTTTCAAAGCTCTCCTGCAGAATTGGCCTTGTACAGACTTTCTCATTGATGGTATGCACTTTTTCAGTAGCCTGAACACTAAAAAATGTTAGATGTGTGTTTCATGTCTATACTTCAGAGATGAAATTATATCCTTTTATATATATCCTATTGTGTTTTGGCTATGCTTTTCCTCGGTAGTTCAGACAATAGACTGATTTTTGTTCCGAAGACCTCTTTCTAAATTTAGCTTTTGTGCGCTAAAGAGAGGCTGAGTGAGGGAGATTTTCTGTGTCTGCCTGTGTACACAGACAGGATTCTCAAGTGTCATTTGAGAGTGGTGTTCCACTGGTCTTTAACCGCTCCCGGGCAGGCCTGTCACTGCTTAAAAAATCCGTATTTGTGACAACTACCACAATCACTTAGAAGGAAAGAAAATAGGAGGAAAGCTGATGTATGATCATTGTGGGTTCCATGAAGATTAGCAATTCTGAGCAAATAGGAAAGCTGAGAACCTTAGATGCACCACTGAGCACTTAAAAATTGTTCTTCTAAGGAGAACGGGAACTCTTCAGTTATTGCTGTGGAAGTTCAGATACACATTAATGGGGTGCGAAACATTTCTTATACTACAGAATTGTTCTGCATATACAAAGGAATATCTTAGACCATTCTACTTTAGGATGCACTTACAGCTCTTTTGTTGGAACAAAATTTAGTAAAAGTGAGTATATAGCTGTGGCTATGCTTTGTTGTTCAAAACTTCGTACAAGGAAATTATAAACCTAAATTTTTTGTAGCAATAAGTACGTATTGCGTACACTGTGCTTGGGTAAGGTAGTGTTATTCCACAACTGATTTCAGAAACTTGGATAAGAACAGGAATTAATTCCCATTAGGAGTAAGTGGAGCAAGAAAACTTGCTGCTTTTCTATTAGAAGTTTTAGAAAGTCATTGCCTAACGCAGTGCTGGCATAGCAGGAAGCTAGCTTCTCTTATGCCCCTGCTTCTGATGTAGAGCTGCTGAGTCGGAGCCGGATTTCTTTATTCAGGGCCCAATGAGGATTTATATTTTTGTCCTATTTAGTTGATAACATGAGAAATAGGAAAGTTTATCTGATGACAGGCATGATCTAGGTAATTCTCGGTTATCTAGACAAGGAAGGGGTCATCCCAAGAAAACCTGAAGGTAGGTAATATAAAACAAAAATAAATCAGTCCATGAGGGGACGTAGTTTGTATATTGACCTTTAAAAAGATTTCTAAGTGGTCTCTGTGGAGACAGCTTTTTACAACTCTCAGAAATGTGAAACCTCATGCAAGGGGTGTTTGCTCTGTATCATGTGCTCTTTGGCGCGGAGCTACAACTGGGTGTTGAGGGAAGACCCAGTCAGTTAATCCACATCTCAGGTAATCTGCATAGTAGTACCTATCTGGTCACAAATTAAGGTAGTTTATAAAGTTTTCATGTGTTGCTACGGCAGAGGGTGCTGTCTCACAAGTGATAGGAAATTTTGGTAGAGATTTGGGTGTTTAAAAGTGTTAAGAGGAAGAAGGCAAAGGATGTGTTGCAGGTTTCATCATAAAAGTGATACAGGATAATTTTGGCCCACTCTTGGGGTCACTTTAATTTGGCTTTATGTGTATTTTCAAGATGCCTAGCTATGTATAGCCTGTGCATAGTGATGCTGATAGCTCAGATTACTAGTATAGTACATCTGTTTGAACATTGCCTTTTCTCTAGAGATTTTACTTTTTTCTAAAGTGTAATGAGATAGATTTGGCTGTATACAGCTGGCCTAGGGGGAATCTTCTCTTTGAAAGACATGATAATGCGTTCATTAAGAGAAGCATATAGGTGAAATACAGGAAATTCTAACTGTGACTTTGCCTCTGCATTAGTAATGCTAATCTAGGCACATTTTTATTTGAGCAAAGCCATAAATATCCATCTTATTTCACTAGATATTTCTCCTAATTTTTTTTGTGCATTAGTAGATGTAATTTTAACCTTTTCCAAACTGTGTATCATTTTCTGATTGCATCAGTGCAGTATATTTCATCAGTATGATCCACAATTGCCAAGAATAGAACGTTGCTAGCAAAAATGTGATTTGTTTTGTTTTGAAAGATCAGCATAATTCTTGTAGCTATAGACTGTAGACATTTTATAATTTGAGTTTTATGAAACTGGATGTTGCCAAAAACAGTTATTTTACATAGGTATAGAATCTGCACTTCTGTGGCTTGCAAGTTCCCTATTTTGCTCTTTCTTTCACTGGGATTTCATTTAGGAGAAGCAGAACAAATAACAATAATCCTATTGTTATCCTGGCCCCAACACAAGAGCAGAGTTAGTGGGTCTCACTCTTCCTACGTCTTATTCACAGTGTTTTTCAGGTTTGATGTTTCATGTCTTCCCTGTAAGATCTGATCAAAGGTCTAGTCTTTTACAACAGGTGGTCACACCAGCATCTTTTCATTAAAAGTGCAGTCTCTTCTGAGGTCTTATAATACCATAAAGAGCTGTGAGAATTTTATCATGCTCTAATTCTAATTACTTCCAAAGTCTGGGAATGACATCCAACTTCCGTATTTAGAAAGGTCAGGAAACCATTTTCTTTTACAGAAATTATCATTTGAATTTCAAAATGCAGCAATGAGTTTTTAATCTGATCTTTTAGAGTAACTGCTGTCACTCATATTCAGATGCAAGAATAAAGAATTATTTCCACTGAACTGTCCTTAAACTATGTTATATGAGAATACATATCAATAAAATATTTATGTATAAACTTCACTAGATGAGGTTCCCCATGACCTTTACTTCCTTCCTTCCTTGATTTTAAATATTTATGTTACTGACAACTGTAGATCTCCTGTACTGTCCAAAACTAACATGATGTGTTGCATAGGCATCCTTGCTTTAGTGTTTTTCAAATGAAATTCTATTGTTCTTTCCAGTATCCATTGAATTTAGTGGTGCTAGTGGGCTAATTTCCTGTTTGAGCCATGCCTACTGAAACACATCAAAGGGTTGTTCATATGCAGAAGCATATTTGAAGCCAGGAATAGTGAATGAACGGTGCTGGCATGCATAAGTGCCTTCAGCTCTGTAGCATTGTCCCTTCAGAGGTGTCCCAGCTTGTTCCAGTGTAATCTTGGGTTTTGTTTGTTTTGGGTTTGGGGTTTTTTTAACCTGTAAAACAAAAGGGTATGGGACCTCTGGGCACAGTGAAAAAACCCTGGATTCATCTGTTTTAATAATGTAGTGTACGGTTTTAGGTATGGACCTGCTTTGCATCTGTAGTGGTAGTGTTGTGGTATGCAGTGGAACTTAGAGCAGTTTTCCTCCTGGTGGGACCTGGGCTGAAGCTGTGAACCAGAACACTCTCTCCGTGCCTCACTTACCATGTGGCTGCGAGGACCTGCAGCAGTTAGGTCTATGCCTGTGTCGTGTGCACCTGGGACCAGCACTTGGTGCCAGCTTCATTCCTAGTTAAGACTGAGCATGGACATGCGGTACCAGAATGGCAACAGGTCAGACCAAATCAGAGCTGATCTCCAAGTTGGTGTCTGAGTTTCACTTCAACCATTAACTTCCCTGTCATTCCTACCTGTTTCAGTGGCTGCTGGCAGAGGAGAGGCTGCCTCCTCTAGGCATTATCCCATGCTCTAAGGTCTTTCAGGCTGTTCCTGTGTCTGTCAGTAGGAGGCCACTCTACGTGATGAGACATCTGGTTATAAAGACCAAATGTGCAGTTTGTGCCAGATGGGAGTTATGCTCCAGGCTTCCATCTATTCAGTCTTAAGCAACTTCACCGTTTATTTACAGTATTCTAATACCTGAAAACTACAACTTGAATAATCCACTTAACATTGTGTGGTATGCACAGATCTGATGCCAGCCTGAAAGGCAAGTGTCCCAGTTGATTTGGTTAGTACAGCTGATGTGGTCACCATGTACAAAGTGATTGCATTCACTGGCTCCTTACAATTAGATGTATATTGACACGTATTATTTTTCTAAGGAGAAAGAGTGAATTCTTATTCTACTGTAGCTCTGGTTCTTTGAAATACTGTCATCCTCAACGATGCTGTAGCTCACCCTTCATCCATACTTGAGCTTGGTGGAGCAGGAGAAAAGGGCACTTGGCATCTGTAACCGGTGGCACATGCAGCAAAGCACATTATTACTGGCTGATTCAGCCTGTCTGCAGGGTCCTACATGTCTGCCTAGGGAGAGTCCTGCTGACTGCACCTGCTCCTAAAACCCCCATTTCTATAAATCCAGTCTTCACCAATTTACTAGGTTGCATTCAGACAGGTTTTTACCTACTGGGATAGCACCTACCTGCCAGTGAAAACCCGGCTGTAGGAGCATTCTGCTTCTCTGGTTCATCCAACCTTGTCTGAGAAGAGTGATTTCACCCAAAGTGTGGCAGCTGGCTCTGTGCATACTGTACTGTCCCGTGATACAAGTGGCTGTGTCTCTCCTAACTTTCTGCCATACAGAGACTAAGAAGGTGATTGACAAAGCCAAAATTTTGTTTCTTATATTTCAGCTGTATAAATGTTTCCATCATGGAAAACAGATCCACCTTTTACTCAGATCAGCAGGAATTGCCTTGGATTCCTATATGAGATTGTTTTTTCTTAATGCCACATCAAACTTTCTTTCATAAAGGTGCAAGAAAATAAGCTATCAAAACCTTAAGGTGCTTGACCTGTCAATACTTTAGTGCTTGTGTTTTAAAGCATGTAATGCTATGTTAATGCATCTTTAACAAGAGATATAATTATTCCAGGGTTTGTATGCCTACTCCATAAGTAAGAACAGGTGCTTTTTTCCTACGCCTGTTCTCACTTACACTTCAGGCACACAAGTTCAACAGTGATACTATATCCAGCCTTAATAAATGTGAACGTTGCCGTAGAAACACTGTCATTTTGAGAGAGGTATGGAATGCCAAAGAAACCTGTTCTTGCAGCATGCAGATGCTAAAAGCAGATGAAGACATTTATCAGTTAATCAGTTAAGCTTATTATTTATGGAAAATACAGGTCATGTGAGACTATGGAATGCATTTGTTACACAATTCCTGATTTTTCACTTAATTATGTGTTCCAGCTAATTTCTCATGTGTTGCTGTAGAGCATGAAGATACAAGCCCTAACAAATATATACTTACATTTTTGGAAGTGTAAAGTAGTCCCTAACTTCTCAAGTTATGTATGTTAAAGCACATGAATAATGAAGCTGCAAATCTTGTTTAACCTTTGCTTTTTTGTTACCAATGTGATTTTGCATTACCAGTTTTCTTGCAAATTACTGGGGTTTGTACTTGGGACAACCGTGTTTTCTAAAGCTTGAAACTGATTTTCATAGCAGTATTTAAGGGATGCTACATGGGACTAGGTCTTGAGAATGAAATGGGTTTCTGCAATTTTTCTCATGTGCCCAGGAAATCACCTTAGGGCCTCAGCTTCATAGCTGTGAAGTGCAGATATGCTGCCATATCTGAAGTGTCCTGAGAGCTGTTGGTGAAAAGTTCCTTATAAAAGCTTAAGTTGCTGTTCTGCTTCTGAAAATCTCACCAACAGTCCCCACTTTCTTCCCTCTGCATCCACATGGACCATGGGGTGATGGTGTGGAGCCCGTGGAGGTGACTCTGCCCGCAGATCAAGGACGGATGCAGGTGGGTCCCCCTCCAGCACAGCTCCCCGGGCACTGCTGCGCCGTGCCAGGGCTCCCCTCCGTGATGCCGCAGGAGCGCCCGGCCCAGCCGCTGCAGCTGCCGTGAGCTGGGAGGCCCAGCCTGGCCTCCTGCGAGCTCACCCCTTCCATCTCCCACCATCAGCCATCACGGTGTTCATTGCCACGGTGGGGTGAGCCCTTCCTTCTCATCCCCTCCCCTATTTAAAAAAAACCCAAACCACCAGTAAACCAAGAAAACAGCAGTAAAAATGCTTTCCCCTGCTCCTGTTTAGTACTTTGGTGACTGCATCTGGCCTGCCCTGTCCCCTCCCAGTCTCCCCAGCCCAGGAAGGACCCTGATGCCTTGGAGGTGGCGAGGGGCCAGGGCACCCAGCACACGAGGGCAGGCTGCAGGACCTGCCTCCCTCCGCTCCTTGGGGTGGCGAGGCACTGGCACGGGCTGCCCCTTGAAAGGTTTAGCTGATCCTTCTTGATTAGATTATGGTAAGCTTTGGAGGGAGTTAATTTTTTCAGCTTTGTGTGATATTATCCCGTAACTACTTCTGTAAAAAATGTTGGTAACCCTGAACTGCTTGGGAATCCTTCAGTGGCACAGTCCTCCACTACTGAAGCCCCCAAATCTTACCAAAGGAAGGGAACACGTACTTTGCTAGCCTGGAGTATGTTGCGTCTGATCACTGCAGTTATTTGGATTCCAGGTGTGGCTTTTTAACTTCATGTTTTGCAATATACAATACATTTTAAAGCAACCTGAAACTGCATTTAATTAATTGGGAGCTTGGAAATGCAACGATCTCTAAAGAAATGATGCTGTGTACTGAACTCTGGTAGTGCTCATTCACAAAGGTTTCTGCCCTAGAACACTGCTTCATGGAGTGTGAATGACAGTGATAACAGTTGTGGAGTGGGTCTGTACCATGTGATAAAAGTTTTCCTGGGTGATGTAAGTGATGCAGGTATTACAATTGCTTGTCTCTTCATGTTTTTTGATGACAGTCTTAAATGTGATATAGCTCTAACATTATAGATTACCATATAAAATTCAGTCATCTGAAAAGTATGTTGAATTGGTGCCATTCACATAGACGAGCTCCATGCGACCATTTCAAAATCCCGCTGAATCATGTGGATTGCCCAATGGCAATCCAATGCATTATTGTTTGAATGCTTGTATATATCTTATGTTCCTGTGGCTGCAATTAATTCTGGTGCTGATGACTGGGCAAAAGATACTCATCTCTTTGAAGTTCCACTAAACCTCAGCTTTCCTAACTAAATCAGCTATTTAGATAAATGGGTCTTGTGGTAGTTCTTTCCATGCAAAATTTGAGTTATGGGATGAAAACAAGATCCTGAGTTTGAGAACAACTGACTGATGATCATCTCTGCCCTGCAGTTTGGATCCAGGGATATAACCTCACGCACAGCTAGACTGCAGTGTCAGTTGTGCAGTAACTGTGTGTTAATTTGAGTTTCTTCGGTGCTAGATTTGGGACTAGTACATCAGATCATGGATAAAGCAGACAACGAAGATTGTAATTTGCTAGAGGCTGGTCCTGAGGTCGCAAGGAAGCTTGCTGGTGTCTCAGTTGGAGCCAGCTTAGAGCTACTTAAAAACATAAGCAAGATGGAATCTTGAAACCCGGAGCACAAGAGGCTCAGGGCTGGCTGGGCCTGGGCTGCTGCTCCCCACAAGAGAAGGGCGAGGAGGAATGGATCTGAGAGCAGTGGGAGGGTCGTAAATGGTTTTCCCTCTAATGCATTCATTGTAACACCTACAAGCCAGGTACTACCCATGGTGGTAATAGCAGTTATTACTCGCTGTATTGATGCCAGGGTGTTAGCCGATATCCTTAGAACCAACCTTTGGTACCATTTGCAAATTTGCTAAAGAGTGTTAATGCAGAGCTGAATTTTAAATGAATACCTTTGGTCTGTTTCAGGAGGGTATAGTCATTGATTCAGTCTGGAAAGCCTGTTTCTAGATAAAAGCATTGCAGTTCTCATCCAAAGGGGATGAGGCGTTTCTCCAAGGACTGTGTTGTATTTTGAAACTCAGGTACTGTATGTTTACTTCCACAAATGTTCACAACTGTACGTGATGTAGCAATATATAACTGAGAGAAGAGTGGTCCTTGATTCTCCTACATCAGTAAAACCCACAGGGAGGTGCACTTCCCCGTGCACACACAGGCCCATGTACTCTCAGAGCATCTGAAGCTTTTTAAAAGGATCTATTATTCTAAATTCCTTGAAAGCTTCCTGAAAATAAAAAATCAATCCATTTTCTTGATCTCTGTCAAGCCAATCATCTTATGGAAGTACTTTTTGTGCCCAAAGTGAAGGACTCTGACAGAAGACAAATGCAGTCATTTACACTGGCAGACTCATTCTCTGCCTGACCTCACCCCAATGGCATTTTGAAAGTGTGGGTGCGTGATTTTGTTCAGGTGAATCATTCAAAATTGCCATTTGTCTGAAAGAGTTTATCAAAAACTAATGGGATTTTACAAAATAAATGGCTTCACAATTCTTCATCTAGCAGATTGCTGAGAGATGAAATGAGTCTCTGAGATATTTATTAACTTCTGTTGGTAGCTCTGAATAGGCATGTGCTTGAAACTTTTCTAAAGAAAGCCTTACCCTCTTTAGTTATCAATGAGGTTTTAATGTCCAGTGAAAATGCTAATCTTACAGTTGTTTGCTGCTTATAATACTGTTCATAATGTCAGATTATTTTGAATAAAGAATTCAAATTTTCTAAGAATTATTTTCTAAAAATAAGAATCTTTAGAAAATTCTTTAGGATACTATTTTCTGAGTAATTGGTCTTTTCTAGCAGCTCAGAGCGCTGGTGGATACCTAATTCCTGAGGCTAAGGAGAAAGGTTTCTCATGTAGCTGCTTGGTGATGGACTTGGAAGAAAATAGCAGCAATGATGCTCATCCTTCTCTTAAGTTTTTCAAGCAGTTATAGTACACCATCAAATTTTGATACCAGATGTAATTATTCACTAGAAGCAAGTGTATATTTAATCCTGTAAGGTAGGAGTGTTAAGTAGGCAGGATAGAGTTCACACATATGGAATATTGCATTCTTTAATGATGCTGGAGCAGGCTAAAGTTTGTTTCTGCTTTTGTATCTGCATGTCACAGCGTGAACACAGAAGAAAACCATTGTTGGTACAGATCAGTCGCAGGTGCAAATGTGCAACTGCAATTTAATTAATGCAAACTGTGTCAGCAAAGGGGAACTTGCCTTTCCCAGAAGGTACCCCTCAAATTGTGCTTTAGCCAGAACACCGTGTTAACTAAATGAGCTCTTCCCATCATAAAATTTTGTTTTGAATCTTATCTTGATTGTCAGATAAGCTTTACAGAGACAGGCACAGTATGTATGTAATATGTGCTAGACATGTTTGGACCATGATATGCTGTGCCATCAGTTATGACTGGGTTATCTGAGTGGTAACATAATACAAGCTTCAAATTAATTTTGCCTTCTCTTTATCTACTGTTATGTATATTCTCATTCTTCAAGGAACAAAGGATTGTAAGAAAGAAGCAAGAGAAGATTGTGTGTAGGAAGGGAAATTCCTTCTAACTTTCTGTAATTCTGTGATTTTCCATAGTCACCTGTGTTAGTGTTTTCTTATACTTTTTTTTTTTTTTTTATAAATGCTTAACAGACCCAGAATAATAGCGGATGAAAAAAGGAGAGCACAGTATCGCTGAGAGATTGTTTTAATTTTGATGGTCAACGGAAAGATTGTTCAGTAGTGCAAGGGAAAAACAGATGGGAGCAGCAATTCTAAAATCAGATGAGGTTAAGATTAGTTTTTAGCAGAATGTTTTATCTGTAATAGCTAATAACATATCTTTACATCATATTTTAAAGGCAGACTGTTGTAAAATAGTTTTTTTGACAAGCATGCTGTAGATGGGGAGAGTTTGGGGATTTTTTCAGAAGATGATTGTCTCTAATGAAGTGTTTTATGGCTTAAGACCATGGCTGGAATAAAACTGCTGGCTACTTCTGCCTGCAGCTTTTATATCAAAATGCTATATATATTCATTAACTCTAGCTTCCTTGTTTCTTACTGATCTTATTCATTAATGAATACTGTGGGTTACTTTATTGCATCTTCTTCATCCTGGATCATTACAGGGTCACTAAATGTAATTCTTCCCTGTGGGCATATACTAGCTGTTCCTGCTCATTTCACAACATTGTAATTATGGAGAAACCAGAGGTTGCAAATTACGAAAACAATTTAGTTTAATTTAGGTTCAGTGTCAGCTGTAGGGGAAAATCCATTTATGCATCCGCACTGTTGGCTTTATTTTTTGCTTTGGTTTTAATAGAAAGGGACCTGGGTTTACTTATTCAATGCTTTATACAAGGTAGGAGTCCTGTGGCAGTGTTCCTTCTTTATAGCCAGTTGGATTTGAGATGTTAGTACCTTTTAAATTAAATTATTCTTATTTCACCAGGCAAATGCACCTGAGGTCCTGAGTAGTGGCAGCTCTGGAGTCAGTAAACGTGGTGGCTGGTTCCCTTGAGGACTGTGCTGCACACGATGGTACTCTCTGTGCTTATGAAAGAAACAGAGAGCACTGCTGCTCGAGGCGTCTAGCTCTGGGTTTGTTTTCCTCTCCTGTGCTTTGAGCTGAGCCAGGTCATGGTGTAGGGCTGGCTGCTGCCAAAATGAATTGTGTTTCTCTCTTTTGCTGTGTGCGCTGTCAGTAGAAACAGCAGCTTCAAAAAGATGACAACTAACTTCTCTAATTTTTGGAACAGCTACTTCTTTTCCAATTGTGCTGGCATTGAATCAGTTTCCCAGCAATGACAGCTAAGAGTGGGATGCCCACGTTTTCCCTTTTTAATTTTGGAAAGTCAGGGGCAGCACACCTTACTTTACATACACACTGTCCATTGCAGCACATGTCCTCATGCTGCTTATATTCCTCTGGATATCCCCAGGAAGGTATAGTTGTGCTCTATGGTTACCAGCAGATGCAGACACTTTATCTGATTCTGAGCGAGACAAGGAGAAGGGGAAATACATGTCTTTCACTGGTCAGTGGCAGAAATGATCCTCTCTACGTTTAGCACTACAGCAATCTCACTAGTGTAGTTGGTGTTTAAACCCAAAGGTGACAGTTACTTTACAGTACTTTTGACAACAGAGAAAGCAGGTACTGAGTGCAGATTTCCACACAGCACTGCTGTTGAGCTTCAGTTTGTTCTACCTACAGCACATCCATTATTCCAGTTCTTAGACTCTCATCATTAGGAAATGGCTACTGTGCGAGTGCTGCAGCAAGAACAAATCCCTGAAGTGTCTGAGAACTGTAAGCCCATTTCGCCTCTACCCATGCATCAAATATGAACTCATGTCTCTGGTGACTTAACTTTCTGCACCACCGGTCTCCAGCCCTCTCTGTAATGCTCTTATTTCTGCATGGTTCACAGGGGAGCCTCTCAGGCTTTTAATCTGTAGCTTATTGTTTAAAGATTCATTTGTTTTGTGAGACCACTGCCAACACTGATCACAGGCCAGCATCCATGGAAGGAAGCTGGACAACTGGAAGAGTGTCTACTGCTTCTCCAACTGAGTGCCTTATCTGTGATGAGACCGCTTTGAAGGATTCAGGTCATTTGCAAATGTCGTCTTAAAACTGCAGATCCTAAATTTTTCTTGTTTACAGGGGAAACGCATGAGAGAAAATGAGGTGTAACTGGCAAGTCCCTTGATGTTGCAGAAATGCCTTTTTCTTTTTTGTAGAAGTGCCTGGTTTCTATGGCTACATTTTGTTAAGATTCCTGCTGTTGGGATCAGCTTCAATTCTGGGGAGTACCAGAGGATGCCCAGCAGTGGGATGGTTTGGTCTCAGGCAGGAGGTGGGGGCAGGATATTCCCCTGCACAAACCAGCAGCGCTTGTTTTCTGGGCTCTGCTAATCCCCTCTCCTCCTCCCTCGTTTTAAAGAAGTCAATCTCACTTTTTTTTTTTTCTCTGTCTTCTTCTCCCTCCAGCAGATTTCCCCCACTTCAGGGACACACTGCCGTAACAGGCAAATTAATTAAGCCCAGAAACCATAAAGAAAATGCTGATCTTTCTCCCTGCTGCCAAATCAAGATGGTATAGTCAAGGGAACACTGGAGTTCTTGCCCCAAACCCTCTGCTTGCCTAGTGATCAGCCTGCTAAAAAAAAAAACCCAAACAAACAAAAACACCCAAACACAAAACAAAACAACCACTGTCTCTTGGAACTGCTGTTAATTTCAAATTGAGATATTAATGTTAAATATTTCTGTATCAGTTTTTTTTCATTATGTTTTCCTTTCCAGCTTCTCCCTCCTGCGTGCAGGCAGCAACAAGTTGATGGAAGGAAGTGTTAATTTTTGATCGTTATTGTAGCTATACTTGGATGTGACAATCTCAGGAGTGTTGGGTTGTGGATGAAGCAGTAGTTTTCTACTTAATCCACAAATACACCTGTAACAACAGGAAAAAGTTTCTGAAAGCCTAATGGTGATTTGATAACATTGGTAACTTCCAAAAGTTTGCTTGGGTGTTTCTGTGAGTTTTTAAGTGTGTCACATATGGATCATTTATTTCCCCTCTCTCATCTGTGTTGAAATTGCATGTGCTTGTCAATGATGTGTGGCCAGAGACTTCAAACCCATTCATGGGTATTTCTAATTTCCCATTATCTTTCTCCCTTTGGAACTGATTGAATATATCTGGGGCTTTCTCTCTCGTCACAAAAAGGAGCAATGCTGCTTGCAGCCTTTTCTCCTACTTATCTATTTCTGTAGCCATGAGGTACAAGAGAAATCTCAGCTTCTATTTTCTTCAATTTTCCGCTAAATTTCCTTTGAAGGTTATCTTTCCTGGAGGCTTCAACTGATCCATTTTCTTTTCATTTCCTTCTCTCTTTTTTTGGCACTGCATAATGTGTTTATGTAAAGAAGAAGAAAGGAGAGGAGAAGAAAGTGTACCTTTCTGTTGACATAAAAACTCTTTTGGTTCTTACTCTGCTTCTGGGCTTTCTTCTTGGATATCCTAAATACAGCCACATGTCTCTTCTGTGCTATAAAAGGGATTGCTGCTGTGAAGAATGCTATTTGAAATGGCTTTCCTTATGGACTTTGAATTAGGCCCTTTTGTAGCAGATCTGTTGTCCATATATATTCTTGTAATCATAGCTCTTTGCTTTACTGATCTAAAGTCAGTTTTTATTATTCCTTATTTTTCTAATTTGTAGAATCACAGAATCATAGACTGGTTTGGGTTGGAAGGGACCTTGAAGGTCATCTAGTTCCAATCCCTGCCATGGGCAGGGCCCCCTCCCACCAGCCCAGGTTGCTCAGAGCCCTGTCCAGCCTGGCCTGGGGCACTGCCAGGGATGGGGCATCCACAGCTGCTCTGGGCAGCCTGGGCCGGTGCTCGCCACCCTCACAGCAAAGAATTTCTTCCTTGTATCTAATCTAAATCTGCCCTTTTTCTGTTTGAGTCCACCACCCCCTGCCCTATTGCTGCAAGCCCTTGTAAAATGTCCCTCTCCAGCTTTCTTGAAGGCCCCTTTAGGTGCTGGAAGGTGGCTGTAAGCTCTCCCTGGAGCCTTCTCCAGGCTGAGCAACCCCAGCTCTCTCAGCCTGTCCTCACAAGAGAGGTGCTCCAGCCCTCTGGTCACCTTCACAGCCCTCCTCTGGACTCACTCCAACAGGTCCATGTCTTTCTTATGCTGGGGGCCCAAGGCTGGATGCAGTACTCCAGGCGGGCTCTCATGAGAGCAGAGCAGAAGGGGAAGAATCACCTCCCTTGACATGCTGGTCACACTTCTTTCGACGCAGCCCGGGATAGGGCTGGCTTTCTGGGTTGCCAGCGCTCCTTGCTGGGTCACATCGAGCTTCTCATCCACCAGCAGCTCCAAGTCCTTCTCACGGCTGCTCTCAAGCCATTCTCTGCCCAGCCTGTGGAGCCAATGCAGCTAAACCACATTTATCGATTTTGGGGAGGGTATGAGGTTAGGAGGGTTGTTTCTGCTCCATAACGATGCCCTTGGCTGCTCATTCACTCTAGGGTGGGGATTCTAACGTTCCTGCGAAGGATCTCTGCCAGGACCAAGTGGTCAGGTGAGGAGCAGAGCCGTTCTGGTGGTGAAAGTCACACCATGTGCACATAGCTGCATCAGGGGTGCCCTTATCCCTGCTGCCTGGCACAGATGGAGTGTGCCTGTGTGCCTGTAGTCTCCCAGACCTGAGATATTTGAATGACTACCTCTTTCCCTATATCCCTGCAAGGCAGTAAAGGTTGGTTCTGTTTGTTCTGTTCTCTGTCCTGATGAGGCTCATCTGGAAAAGGTCAGAAGCCTTTCTTGTTTAGAGAATTAGTTGATGGAATCTTTTCCTGAGGATGCTGTGCCCTCAGCTTTTACTTATGCCTTCAAGGCTTCATGCAGAGCTTTCTTTTCAAGCAAATTCAGCCTTTCACAATTCGATCCCACTTTCCCAGCAACTCCTCTGGACTTTTTTAGTATTTTTTGGCTGTTTCTGAGGGTGTCTGTGAGCTGTCTTGGAGTTTGGTTAGTACTTAAAAAGTGTTTACACATTTCACATTTGCAGAATTTAAATAAACCAAATCGATGTTGGGTAAGTCCCAGTCCATACCTCAGAACTAATGGAGGGAGATTATTGCATCTCTCCAATTCAGAACCTCTTTTGTCCAAAAAATCAACCTTAGCCATACCTAAAGTTGTTTGTTTTAAAGGACCAGATGTGATGAATTTCAGATCAGACCTGCTCCTGTCCCATTGTACCTTCCTCCTCTGAGGGGGCTGTGGGATGGCTGGCACCAAAAAGTCTCCTTGGACACTGACTGCTCTGTGCTAGGATCTCTGTCTCATTTAAAACTGCACCTTATATTGCCACCAAATTTCCTTAGCAGTATGAAGGTTTTGGCCTGCTGGTTTCTCAGTTGAAAAGCATAACCATAAAATCCTTGAGAAAAGCAAGTTTTTTGTTCACAGCAGAGCTGATGTAGCTTTCCTACGTGTTTGTCTTCTGTATCTCCATCACCTGCTCATATCCACACGAGTTTTCCTTCTGCTTTTATAAGACTTCCTAATTCCCTTCCTGTATTTCTCCTGGTAAGCAGCAGCATTTTGGCTGATTTAAAGTCATGGATGGGCTGACTGGCAGGTCAGTATTGATGTGCTTGTTAGTCAGCTGGCTGCTTCTTCACTGCATCTATTTTTCCTCTCTGTGTGGCTCCTTGCTTGGGTTTCTATCCTCATCCAGCTGATTTGCATGAAGAAAAAAAAAAAATAGTCTCATGTGGTATGTCAAATTTGGCTGAAATTGATATTAACAGGAGTATCAGTTTGCTTCTTATGCTGAAAAACTTCAGTGTGCTCCCATCTGACCCCAAGTCATCTTACATTTTGTTGAAATATTTGCCCACTAGCCTTAAAAGATACCAATAATTGAGCTTTCATTCTCATTTTTTTCTATGTTATTTTATTTATTCATGGGGGAGCAATCTGATAGCTTATATAGCGGTTAGACCATGGGTTATATGAGTTTAGTGGAATGTCATTGTGCAGAAGATTAATAAAGTTATTTGACTGTGTTGCATTTCCTCTTTATTCATTGTACGAGCCGCGTTGACGTGTGCAGTACACTGATACAGATTGTACTGTTTCATCCAAGTACACACAGTCCTATTCTCCCTATTTTTTGTCTTTAAAGTGAAGCACTTGTAGTTGTGAATGATGTGATTTATTTTATTAATGGTATCTTTGCTGCAGGCTGTAGCATTGAGTCTCTCTGTCCTGATGAAGTCTTTTTTATGACAATGATAATATATGACTTAGTGTTTGTTTCAGCAAGAAGGAGACAAGTGTATTTCGCTTACACTTGTTTTTTCAGTGTTGAATTCTTTGTCCATTCCCAAAATAGCCAAAATAGGTTGAAGCATATGCAAAGATCCTAATTTCAAGCTTAGTATTAGCTATGGGCACATTATTTTTAACCAGAGACAACAGCTCAAGGAAACTAGCATATTCCTTAAGCATATCCTTAGGCTGTATTGAAATCAATCTGAGATTTTAGACCAAGTTTTACAGTCTTAGCTTGTTAAATTTGTGAAGTTAATCAGGACTGTGGATTGCCATGGTTCTGGGCTGCATTAGGTCAGCACATAAAGAGAGCCCAGGGATCTGCGAGGGGTTTGCCAGCAGGGAGAATCCGTCTTGTCTCCAGCTGCAGCTGTGGCAAGGGGTTAGGATGCAGTTGCATAGGCTGCACTTTGTCCAGGGTATCAGGAGACCCTATTCAGAGAGAAAGTGGCATCAGCAGGGCTGCCCCTTACAGCCCTGTCTGTAAGAAGTGGCGACGCTGACAGAGTAACTCCTTCCAAACCTCATCCTGCGGTTCTAGCTCAGTGCTGGGCCGAGCCCAGTTCTCATCAGCATTGCTTCCTGCCCACGTAGGTGCCACTTGGAGATATTCCACTGCAAATATTGATCCAGCTAACACTGCTTAGCTTACGAGATGAAAGTATTTGGCCTTCTGGCTGCAGGCTATTACAAATTATTACAATGTGAATCAGATCTGCCGCCTACCTGCAAGGTACTGAGTTTGGGATTCCTTTCTGTCCCCTGCCTACGCAGTTTTTCGCCCAAAGACTGCTACCTGTGTAGGGAAACATGCCACTGGAGGGATCCAGCCGACACACTGCCTTCTGATTTGTGTTTCTGTCTCAAACACATCATCTTTTTCTGTTCATTATACACTTATGGTAAGGCATTGGGTAGAGTGGAAACGTCTGGAGATCTTTTGGCTCCAACTGTGTCACTGCTTGTTCAGCTCAGTGTCATGATTCACAGCTCTGCATTCTTTGCACTGAATCAGATGTTAGGGATGCAAAGATTCTGTTAGGTCACCTAGCACACCCTTTGGTGACTCTTCCTTTCAGGATGTAAATCTAATTTTTGCTCTGCTAGGAGAAAAAAGGAAACAGAATTGCACAGTGTCTCAGCAGGTCTGGATGGCTGCATGAACCCGTGGCTCTTTGGTCCTTTGTGCTCATGGAGAGCTTTTGGTGTTTCTAGATTCAGAAAATCAGTATTGTTTCTTTTTGACTGGCCACGTGTGAGTTGATGCAGCAAAGGCAGAATAAAAGTCACAGCGCAGATAATCAAGGGCGAAATACTTCTTAAATAGTGGGGTTCTGGGATTTGTGCCACCTGCTTTTTGCCATTACCCAGGGGCAAACAACACGTGTCTTTCCTGGCTTCTTTGACCTGACATATTTTTTCTCCTGCTACACTAAAATGCATTGTTAATATTGATACATCTTTGATGTACATATCAAGCCAAAAAATCAGAATCTTGTTGATTGTTGAGAGATTGGTGAGAGAGGTACTGCTAGGAACAGGTCTTGTTTATTTGAGAAGCCAGTTGTCCTTCCTTGAGTACAGGAGAGCCATGGGAGTGGAGACTTCCTCCACGCGCTTACAGCCAACACCCTCCTTCGCTCACCGAGGTGTTTTTGGCGATTACGCTGCCATGCTTGTTCAGGGTGAGCTTCCTTCTCCCTTTGCTCTGTGCCCCTCTTTTGCATTACGTATATGTGCATGAGTGCCCGGGGTCTTGCCACCCTTCCCAAGGCAGTTCTTCAACAAATGCCTTCTCCCACACTCCGGTTTCCAGCTAGGCTTGCATTTCTGCTTGGGTTTGTGTGCTGTATTTTGGAATCTATTCTTTCAAGTATCAGCTCTCAAAGAGGAATTTACTGAGTTCTTGAAGCCATCTTAAATGAAAAGCAGTGTTTATATCCCATTGTTTTAGTGAGATATATCTCCAGCTACAATCAAACTAGTTGATTACTTGTATTTCAGCAAGACCTGGATGGAAGTTTTTTTGCTGGGCTCTGTACATAGACAATGGGAGACAACCCCCGTGCTGAGGAATTCACTGTTTCAGGAGAAGTTATTAAAAAGGCTAAACAAAACAGAAACAGTGAATGCAGCAGCTTGAAAACAGGAAGAAAATCAAGCTGAGAGCTTGATTTAGAAACCCATCTTTCTCAGGTGCTGCCTAAGGCCTAATGTACTCCATGCCAGTACTTCCCAGGTACTCTGTTGTGTAATTTAAAAAACATTAAAATCAGTGAAAAGGCTGACGGCTTTAAGTCTGTAATGCAGGATTCTCATTTCAGTTCATATCATACTGAGGAGAACTTATTAAATGAAAGGTGAAGTTATCAAACCTAACACAGGAGCTTCTCTTTTCAGTGGAAAAGAGCATTGCTGACAGCTTGTTTGGATACCAGCAGTTAGCTAAGCCTGTGTCCCAGGGTGTGCTTTAACCCTCAGCTACTCCAAGTTCTCCAGCTGGTCGGCAGTGCAGGTTTGCAAGACCTCCACCTCTGACCCTCGCATCAGCCATAGTGTGGGGGCAGCCTAGACTTCCTCAGCAAGAAGGACATCAAAGAATCAGGTGCAAATTGTAAGCTACAGATTAGGGTTAATTTGTATTTCATTTGCTAGATAGGAAGACAAAAAGGAAAATGGTGAGGACCCTTCTTTATTTTCCTAAACGGGTTTTATAAATCCTCTTAAAGTGTCCAACATAGGGAAAAATCATAGGGGAAAACACTGAATCTCGCTGCTCAGGAGAGGCAACTATAATTTCAGTCTCTGTCCTTTTCTAAACCCAAAAATAGCTTATTGATGCTCTGATGCAGTCTCGCAGCCCCAGTTGGTCTGAGCTGGAGGCGCTCTCTGCAGCGCTCTAGCGGGATGTGGGTTTGAAGACAGGACAGTGGGCAATGGGATATGGTTGCCAGCATGGAGGATAACAAAACAATGGCTTCTGTCCCCTTCCTGTTGTAGCTCTGCACCTCCTTTCCCTTACTGTGAGAACACTTTAACTCCACCCTATTTCTCCGAGTAAGTGATGTGTAAAACATGAGGGAGGGGTTGGTTTTGGTTTTAGTCAACAGCAAAGGGGGTTTTATGTTTGAAGGAGTAAAAATTCATGCCCAGCTGGTCAGGAAGGGAGATCTTGCCAAAGTCATTCCAGTCATGCCTCAAGACTACTTGGGAATTCAGGTTTTGAAATCCATGTTAAAACCTGAAGATGTGTATCTGAGAAATGTATTTTGTGGGTTTTGTAAGTCGATGAGCTTGTCTTAATGTTTTAGGTTTTGGTTAAAACAAGCAATATTTTAAAAACTGCAATCCTTCCCCAGATACTGATGACTGGAGTTAGTAGTTATGGGACCCAACAGTCACTGGAAGAGGGAACACGTTCCAGAGAGGGGAATGCCCAGCTGTAGTGGTGACACTTCTAAAGGCTGCACTTGATCTGCTGTAGGATCTGTTCAAATGAGACTGTGGTATGTTTTCCAGCTCAGCATGTTCTTTTTTGTTTTGTTTTGTTTGTGTTTTCCTTACTGGTGCCTGTAAAGCCGTCCTTAGGGGGCTGTGAGAAGTTATAAATGTTCCTTACTTCTCAGAGGCTAAAGAGGTGCCATCCCGGGATACACCCTACCTGGCTTATTTAAGCGTATCTTTCACAGAAAGTGCAGGGTACTCAGCAGCTCAACCCCCCATGTTTTTAGTGCCTCCACTTGATTATATCTAAAATAAGTAAAATAAGATGAACCTAAAAAAAGATAAAATAATTTTTATCTCAAAAATATTTGGCTTGGAGTTCTTAGTCTGTTCATTGTAGTCTGTCTCAGAAAGGGCAGATGAATCTTGCGTTTCCAAGAAGACTATAAATACAGAGCAGTGCAGTCTCATTTGCTAATATTATGAAGTTAATTTAGCTTTGAATTCAATCTTATATCTATCTAAACCATCAAGAAAAAAAGTCAACATGCTGGGAGACTGAGTTCCCAGCAAGCATCTAAGCAGGAGCACAAGTCTCCACTCTTCTCTTCCTGTCAAATCACAAATATGGTGTCCTCTTGCAGCTTTGAAATTAGAAAATCTTTGTAGATTCAGGACCTACTTTTGTCTGAAGGTGCTTTCGTACGTTTCATTTTAATTTCTCTATGGCTTGTGATCTCTACATATTTAATGATTACTGAAATTTCTTGCAGTTAAAAGTAGTGTGTCCTTAGTTATTGATTTTATATATATATATATCTCTGTAAAAAGAGCATTTGATAATCTGCCTGGTACTTTTCTAATAAGTGAGCAATAATATACTATTCTAGATATCTCAAGCAATTCATTAAGCCTTTCAGCACTGAACAGGCCACTAATGGATGCAGAATATTCCTTAAGTCCCTACTAAAATACAATAATCTTTACTGGAAATCGTAAGCCTTTGACAGCATGCTGTAGTGTAGGGTGGCAGAGATTTACCTGAGGTGGAATTTGGTGGGACACACAATTTATTGTCACTCGCTTACAAAATGTTCCAGGAATTTCTTCCGATTCTCTGAGCTTTGCCTCACGTCACCTGGCTTTGACTCAGAGCCCAGACTGCAAAATGTAGTTTGGTTTATGAGATAAGGTTTTCAATTTCAACCTTAAGAGAATTAAGTATTGACTTGACATTTATACAGATTCTGACTCGTGGGATGAGTTGACTGATTAAAATGAGGACAAGCAATCTATCAGAGTATGAAAAAATGTTGAATAATTAAGAAGCAATGGTTGATAGTAATTAGGGAAGATTATATGATGTCTGTAGATCTATAGGACCTCATACTGAATGGACTGCAAAAGGTAGGTAGAAGACCCTGCAATAAAAAAAGCAGAAAATTCCAGTGAACTTCTTAAATGCGGTTGACTTGAGAGTTAATTTGGTGCAGGTCTTAATACATCAGGTGAGTATTTATCAGCAGAGTACAATATGAGTTTCCATCTTTCTCCTCCAGTGGAGAGGTAAGGGCAAGGCTTGCTTGCAAGTCTCTTTAAAATTTGAACTCTATCATGCTTTTTTCATAACCTTTAATATTACTTTCAATTATCTAACTCAAGTGACTCCCCCTGAATAAGACCAAACAGAAATAATGAAAAGACCCTACGGCAAACTGTACTGCAGGGACCATTATTACAGCTTTTAAAAGGTGGAGGGTGAGCAAATAAGGAGCTGTGTCCTCAAAGTCCTGGTTTATTGTTAGATTTAATATACTTTATCATTGCATGTTTTCTGGCCTACCTCTGTCACTCTTTTCTGTTTTGGTGTCTCCACTGTTTCAGAATTGACTCCTGGACTGTGAGCTTCTGTGATGAAACTGTCTGAGCTGGGCAGACATTTGGCTAGCATTTTTGTGTTCTCTTATTTAGATGTGATGAAATTTGTGTTATTTATCTCCATGTTGTGTTCAGAAACAGTCTTCTAATTTCTGTCTGATATTCCTAGGCAGTACCTTCATTAAAACAGTAATCTGGCAGTCATATGGAACCTGCCAGCAGATGACCTGAAAGTTAACTTTCTAGAACCAGATCTGTCATCTTTTTTTCCTCTCTGAAAAATTTATCGTCCTCTATCCACAGCCCCAGACTACACCAAGTTCTTCACTGGAACCATGGGGAGGCAGCATGAGGGAATACTGTAAAATCTCTCCAAGAACAGCAGATGGGGGAGAAAACCTGCTGTGCTCCCAAAGGCAAAATATCTTGGCACAGAGACAAGTATCGTTTATAGCAAGAGCTGATAATATTTTAATTAAAAAAAAAACCAACAAAAAACCACTAGCCAGCTTCCCTCTGGAAAATGCTACTTGCTTGTAATCATCTATGTTAGTGAAACTGGGAAAATTGTGAAATTGTTCAATATTGAAACGGACAGTTCATTTAGACTTCCTTGGCTCCTTTACACTCTTCCATTTCTTTTGCTCCAATGACTATTGTATATGATAAGAATTATCATATCTTATATATTGGAATATTTTGATGTGAAGAGTTCATTTTTTACATTTCAACTCTATTTTTATTCACATTCACTAGCTTCCCACTCTCTGTTGCTTGATGTTTTTTTTTTTTACTTAAAATTACTTTAACCTGTGACACTACTTCCTACCTTCCAGTCCATTCCTCCATTGCTCTCCTTCTTGATTTGGCCCTGAACCATGCTCTTAGTGACATCCCAAACTTTTAAATCTTGTTGTCTCTCTCTCTGGTTGACAATGCCTAAGGAAAGACCTTGGAGTACAGAGTATGCATGAATAACAGTGTACAAGGAGAAGCCCCAGGACACTTTCCTACTTTTCTGATACATAATACCTTTTTCTTCACTTTGCTTAGGGAAAATGAATTCTACAAGCCTCAGATGATGTTCCCACCACGCCTACTAGCTATTCACCTTAACTTATGGGATAATGGGTTTCCGTGTCCTCTTAATGGTGATAAACATCAGGAGAGGTCAGAGCAAAATCTCACTGAGGGGCAGGCAGAGTCTAACCTTGATTACTGTCATCTTTTTTATCCCTAGCATGTGCTACAGCTCTTACCTCTTTCTTTAGTGTTATTGCTATTTCTGGGTTTACAGATGTATCAAACACAGCTTGAGGACACAATTTAATAGACATTATATTAGACTGATACATGATCTCTGCTCTCAGACATTTGTGATCTAAAAAAACTTGCATAAACTGTAGTTCTGTCTCCAAAGTGCTTGAACAAAATCTTGTCTTTAGCATGTTGCAGCTGAAGAAGGAAGATGATGGCAAAGATGCAGGGTTTCAACCAGAGGAGATGCTTAGGAAAGCTTTAAGGAAAGAAAGGGAGAAATGGCAGTGATGATGCAAGTGAGCTTGTGTCACTCACTCAGGCTGGGAAACGTGAACACAAAGGCAAGGAGGCCAGCAAACAAATTCTTTGAAAGAAGTGGACTCCAAGACATGTGAAGGGGAAGGTGACTTGCTATTAGAGCTCTACTGTGACCAGCCTAGGGCGAAGTAAGGAGGAGCTCTGAGGGGTTTGGGAGGCCATGGAGGGGAGGTCAGCAATAATCCTATTGAGTTAGTGATTGAGCTTTTGCAGTGAGGAGTGTCTCTGGTGAGACTGTAACTGAAGAAATGAATGCTGGTGAAGCGATGCATCAGATGCTCTGCCTTGACTGTGGAGAGAATAATGAGTGGCAAGGAAGACAGGAATAATTACTAGAGATTTGTGACAGGACATGCATGAGCTGCTTTTTATTGAATAAATTACTGTCGCTGCAAATACTGAGCAAGTGAATCCATTCTTTATCCCTAACATGTATATTAGCTAAGTCATAGCTGCCTGTTCCACGGTTCCAAGTGGAGGTGAAGGGCTATTGCAAACCAGACTGCAGCTCTGCTTTCACATTTGTTTAGCATTGTTAAACGTGCTGTGGGTTTATTCTTTGCTTTTCCTCATTCTGCTGATTTCTGTTTCAGCTGCTGCTGGGGATGAGAGGAGGGTTATTATTTGTGGTGGTGTTTGTTAAATGCATTATTTAAGGAAAGGCCAAGTCCAAGTTCACTAGTAACTACGGCAAGCTACCTTCTGGGCAGGTGCTGTCTGGAGTTGAAAGACTCAGAAGGCTTTGCCCTGTAAGGATGCATGGATTGAAGCACATTCAATGACGAGTCCTTGTGCTTCACTTCTCCTAGGCTTTGCCTTTAAAAATGTTAAATAAATATAGATATTGGTTGCTGGACCACAGAATACCTCCTGTCTCAGGTACCTACATTTATCAGTATTATTTTATTAGTAGTAGTGAAATAATCCAAACATTTCATTGCGGTGGTGAAGTGTAAATATCACTTCTAGAAGCTGAAACCCAACCTCTACAGCAATGTCAAAGGAAGGTCCTGGATAGTTTCTAACAGTGCAGGTTCCATTTTTGATTACTAAGATAAGGTGAGTGACACTGTGTTGCCTTGAAGAAATCTTCTTGTGCGTGTGACCCATGGCTTGCCCTACTGAAGTGCAGCAGAAGGCTATCTCAATGTAAAGGTGAAAGGAAATTGCTTCTGTTTATCAGTTATGTAGAACTAATGCACTTTATGTGAATTTACAGATTACTTTCAGATACACAGTAGGACACTTAAAAAGTAAATTTATTTCCTATTTCTTCATATGCCCTCCATAGCGACTGCAGGAGCCCTTTTCTCTGTCATAATCTATAGCTCGCAATTCTTATTAACTGTAAAGTAAAATCCTCACCAATTTCAACTAACATTACATTAATCCCTTAACAAGGGATAGATAAAACAGCGCTCTTGGGATGAATTGCTGAGTACTTTGCTTACTTTGCTGTGGTTTCCAACTTGCTTGTTCTTTGTGCTTGCTGTGGATACCCTGAGCTCAGGAACTCAGTATTGAGATCAAATCAAATTCATCTTAATATCAATGCAGTGTATCAGTAAGTGGTACAAATACATGTTTATTGTTCAGTAGGGAAAAATCTGGGAAACTGTAGCCCATTAGTCTGATATGTTTCCAAACTGACTTTGTATTGCCATGCATTTTTCTTTTAATATGGTAATTGCATGGTTAGAAAACCAGATAGCTTGTCAGTAGTTACACGTGTGCACTCCTGTATTTCCCTAAAAAACATTTCAGTGCCTTGGATGTGTATCCAGTGTTTTAAGCAGGTAATTGTTTAACTGGGAATTCGTTGTCTTTATTTTTACTGTTGAGAAAGCCAGACCGATGTAGAAAAGGTAAGTACATGCTGAATACATTGAGACTTTACAAAGCTTATGAACTTAATATGAACTTATTTTAAAATACTACATCCCTAAATGCGAGTAAGGTGTGTGGCAGGCATACAAGGGCTTCCTCTTAATGCTGTGTGTGGATGTTCTCCTGAGACTCCTGGGGCATAAGAACATCTATAAGTGTGTTCTTATGGCTCATCATTAGAAAGGGAGAAGGTAGAAGTCTGTCTGTTTCCAGTATTGGAGTCACCCTGTTTCCCCTGGGCTTTCTCCCTCAAAATCCAGCCTTCTCAGCAGTCTTGCTAGCAGGCTCCTCTTCTTGCCACAGAGCACTGCTGTCCTATGTGGAGCACGTGCCGAAGGACGTGGAAGGGCATGGCTGTGAGTGGCGATGTGCAGGGCTTGGCTTCGCTGCCCAGGGACTGTGCAGTCTGCTGTGCTTCCCACAGCACCAGGATCTCGTTAGTCATTCAGTGAAGGTAAACCGCATTTAATGAAGTTCACCCTGGTATTTCAAGGATGAGAGCTGAAGTCAAACTCATGCTTACAGAAAAAATAAATGATCTGTTGAAACAATTACACTAAGAAATGCCACGTCGTGCTATTTTGGCAGTGATCTGAATCATGACACACCTTCCCCCATTTGTGTGGGAGAGATCTTAAGTGGAATGCAAGATTAATTATTCGGTGACGGTTGGGTTTTTTTCCACCGGAGATTACCTCTTTGCATAGCTATGAGCTGCAGTTGGTAGTTCCTGTCCATATCCCTAACAAAAGCGTGACCCTTTATCACAGAACCAAGTCAGAGGCAACAGAGACAGCTTCGTCTGCTGCAGTAAACAGGGCTTGTTTCTATATATGCTGCAGTTTAAGCTGCAGATCCAAATTGTTCTTATTTAGTAGTTCCCACAAGAACTACTGTGTTTGCTCAGAGACCAGGCTGATTTCAGGAAGGCTCTGTGTAGTCACTGCAGCCTGTCTTGATGTTATCAGCTGAAAGATGAGAGCCATAGATTTTAATTCTTAGTGTTAAGGAGTGTCACAAATACACAACAGGAGTCCATATGTCGTGTGTACATTACTCAGACCTGCCTGTTATCCCTAGGGCAGCTTTTTTTATATATATTGAAACAGAAATAATACAATCGTGCTGCTTGTGGATGTAATGACTATAACCATGTCAAATCCATTCCCAAATGCTGAGAAAAGATGGTCTTTGCACTATGCCTCTTGATATTAAATCCAGACGGATATGAAGGAAAGAAGTGGTGAGGATGGATCCCTGCTCAGATATACACTGCATTAGAAGGTCAACAAAGAACAAAACTGAAGTTTTGTCTACGTTAGACATTGCTCCATTTCTTTCTGGAAAAAAGCCTATCCCTCGCTTCCTGCCCCGGAAAGCATTAACACTTTATTGCCCAACTATCTAGAACGATTCTCCAATAGTAAGATGTGTCAAAAGAAATGAGTCTAAAAAGCCTGTAGGGCATGGATGAGTGACAGGTTTGTTTTTATGACTTACAATGAAATGAGAAATGACTATACTTTTCTGACAGTGGGAATTATAAAGAAGTTTGGTCAAACATGTAGTGTGAAATCTTGCTTTCAACAAACCGAGAAGCATTTTCAGCAAATGTGAAGGCATGGCTTAAAGAACGTGTTTGGAAACCAAAGTCTCTTTATCACTTTGGGTCTAAGTGTGAAAAGATTAATTGCCAGTAGTAATGCCAATCTCTGCCATTTCATTAATATCAGGTAAATCCAAACAAAAAGAACAGACCACACCTTTTGGCTGCATCATCTAATAACTTCTCTTGATATGATTCTCATGTCCCTCCTGAGGAGCAAGCTGGGCTTGCGTCCTCCTGCCTCTGGTGCAGTGCTGCCGTAGAGGAGGCTCCTTGGCCACAGCTGGCCAGTGATCCTCACTGCTGCGGGCTGTGGCTGAAGGCAGTCTTGCCTGCTCCCAGTGCCTCTGGGGATGGCTAATACTCCTGGCAATACTTCATTTGACTGTGCTTGTGATCTGATCTGGTGCCAAGCTGTAATCAGGAGTCTGCTTATTCTGTCTAATCTCAGGGCTATATCACTGTCTTGTCCTTGGTTTGTAATTTCCTTACAGCAGCAGCTACATTTGTGATTGTGCAATGCCGTCCACCAGCTGCATATATAGATAGATAGATAAATAGATTTGTATATATATATATATTTCTATATATTTTTATTTTTATATGTATATATATATCTGCAGTTTGGCTTAGAGTGCTGGTGTGGCTCTGGAGCAGATGCCCCCAGTTGTCCCCACATGCTGCCTGTTGGTTTGGACCACAAAGCAGCTTTGGTGCATGCAGACTATGTTCTTTCTAGACGAAACCAAACCACTTTCAGGTGGTTACTTACTGTGTGCCCACTTCTAAAGTGTTCAAAGCAGCAACTGGGCCACACCATCACAAAATCTTCCAGCATGTTCCAGACTGAAGTTCCCTGGGAGATCCTGTGACACTCTGAGGTGCTTTTCAGGATGTACAAAAGTCCAAAACGTGTCAGGCCCCTCATATTTCCTGCTGTTAGCCTTCTAACCTTTGAAACTCACTTCTTCATCTTCCCTAGGAATTCCTCTGATTAATCTTTTCCCTGCTTTGCTTGCTGTACCTTCTACTGCTGTTTCCCCTTGCTAAAGCACCTGTTTCTTTTATATCTTTTTTTTTTTTTTTTTCCTTTTTTTGGGAGGGTGCTTTGTTTTTGTTTGGTAACATCAATCCTTTTCTTCTTCCACGAAAGCCAGCACAGGGCAACCTACAGCTGAAGGAAATGGCATTGTAATGCTATTAAGAGGTTGCCAGCTAGTAATGACAACAGGTACAAGGTGGCTGTGCCCTTGAAGACATGAGGAACCATGCAGGGTGGTGATATGGCAGCTGTTACCCATGTTATGATGTGGTACAGACAGCTTGAACACATCTTCCAGTGAGAATGCACCACTAAATCAGACACTCCTTTGCATATCCATGCTCTGGACAGACCATGCAGCAGAGTCGCAAGGAGAGGGTATCCTTTGGATCCTGTTTCTTGACCCCACAGAGTCCACCAGAGAAGATAAATCCAGGAAACCTCTTCAGCCCACTCCTAGCCTCAGCCTGCATCAGCGATCCCCTGTGTCAGTACTTCTCGTTTCAGCCTGAATAAGTGGGCTGCCTTTCTAGGAATGTCTTCCTTTGAGTAGTTATTGGAGGGCATGGGTTGTAGCTTCTACCAGGGGAGTTTCTGGCTTCCTCTAGAGCCAGATTTATGCTCCCAAGAAGTACAAGGTAGATCAGTTACTGAAGCATGAAGAAGAGTAATGTCTGTTCTGTCCCCCTCTTTTCAGAGAAAGACCTCCTTAGGTGTAGGCTGAAAGGACACAGAATGGCAGCAGGCTCCATACCACATGGTGACCATTTGGGCATCTCTTCTCTGCAAAATAGAGAGCCTTAATAACATCTAGGGTGCAGATGGCCTTTTGTGAGATTCAGAAGGCAGGGCCACTCCTTGAATAGAGTGGTTATCCAAAAGCCTAGGAAGTGGGGAAATAGCCAGTTTCTACAGAGATAAAAAGGGGGAGAACAGGACAGGACAGAAGATCTTGTGTTACTGTGGACAGGGGGAAAGGTTTCCTTGGTGAAAGTGTGTGGTTTTTTTCCTGCAGGATCCAGTCAGGTGGTTCCACCCCTTGCCTTTCTAGCCCTTACCAGGTCTTATGCCCCCATCCACATGAGCTACCTTGCTCCCTCTGCCACTGTCTCCACTGCCTCCCAAGAAGCAGACAGCAAGAAAATCTCTCTTCACCCTCTCCCCCTTCCTGAACTGCATAGCACTTGTCAGCCACAATTTTCTCCAGCAAAACATGTAGCCCTCAGCCTGTGATGTTTCCTGAGGGCTGTGGAGGCAGCAGTCACAGCCACATCCCAGAATGCTTGAAAGGTCAAAAAAGACATAGAAGGCCAGGACAGAAACAGTCAGAGCAACCATGCTTGCCTCGAAGTATGGGTTGAGGTCCCACAGAGAGTGAGTGGGTAAAGCAGGCAAACCTAAACCTCTCCTCTAGGAAACAGAATGAGAGAGAAAAGTCACGTAGAGTTAGTTGTACTCCACCCAGACCTGCTCAGTTCACCCTGTTAATGAAGGCATGGTCAGGCGCCGGGGATCAGTCTGGCTCCGCCAGCTGCTCCAGCCTTCCAGGCTGCAGAAGATGGGCATAAAAGCTGAAAAACTAGTTCTTGTTCTCCTGGTCCAGATGGAAAGGCTCAGCCAGTTCCTTGCAGAAGCTGTGTAGGACACAGCAGTCATCAGGGCCGCGCTGATCTGTGCAGCTTGTGCAGTTTGCACATTTGTGTCTAGTCTGTCAATCAGGACCTGCCATATTGTAGTCAAAGAAAAAAGCACATTCCACTTATTCATGGCATTTCATAGCATGTGGTTAAACTAGCCCTGTTCTCCACTGCTGTGTGGGTACAGCTTCATCACCCACCGGCATGGAGGGGGTTCAGCTTCTTCTGCTTTGTGCTGTGAATGATCCTGCTTGGAAAGAAGGTTTCAGCATCCCCTTTGAACCTAACGCTGGAGGAGTGGAAAACACAGATGTCACATGATGCCTTCTAGTGAAGCCTGCCAGGATGTCTGCAAATCTGTAGAAGCAGAGTGGGGGAGTGGGTCTTGTCAGATAAGGAACCTGTGGAGACCAGTGGCCTGGTGCTTCAGTGATACCTCTGCCTCGTGCAGCCCAAACTGAGAAGAAGGTTTGGATGACGGCCTCAGGATCCTTAATCACAGCTTTGCTTGTGCTGGATTTGTCCACCACAGTCTGCTTCACTGCGGGCTGGTGGGACTTGGAGGCCACAAGGCTGAGAGGCAGCCACCGCGCAGTCAGTGCTGGTACTGACAGGTTTCATTTTGAAGTTCTGCATCTTGCTGCTGTTGACCCACTGGTCCAAGCTCATCTCCCTGGCCCAGAGTCTTCAGCTGACAAGGGACAAAGCAATTATAGAGGCAAAGACTTTTAGAAACTCAATGCCTTTATCTTCTTCCCCAAGCAAAGGGCTGTGTGGGAGGAGCCAGCTCACTCTGGGTGTCCTCCTAAGAGGAGCTGCCGTGACCGCAGCCTGAAGCCTCCCATTCTGCCTCCATCTGTGACCAAAGTGCTGGGAGAAGGCCTGGACAGCAAGCCAACAGTGTCACCTGGAACAGGGCAAGGAATGAGCGAGGCAGGAATACGATCAGAAGCAAAAAGCTTGTGCATGGGAGACCTTGTAGCCAGGAGGATGGCTTGGGTGAGATGTGCCAGGTGAAAGACAACTTGCAGGAAGGCAGAGCTTTGAACCTCATGCATCTTGTCCAAAATGGTAGAGCAGGGCAGTTGTAGGGACCTCAGCGTGGCTGAATTTAATCTCCTGATCACTCCTGTTTCACTGTGTTCCTTGTTACCAGGCAGTGCTCAAGCAAGAACCGAAACATTTTCATTTGCAGGGAGCCAAGCGAGCAAATATTTGCTTGCGTCTCATAAGCTGTTTTGAAGAAGTGCAAATCTGATGCACTAGACGTGATGCCAGAACCCAGGAAAACTGCAGGTCACTTTCTGCACTTCCCTGCACGGCTCCCTGCCGATGTGATAATGTGGGAAAAAGTTGCTGGTTTCCTGTGCAGGCTCTGCCACGGCTGGGGAAGGCGTGCTGACCCCAGGGTCAGATACCTTACATGTGCCCTCACCACCGCTGAATGGCTTATTTGGCCTTGTCTCTGCTGATTTTCATCTTCACCGCTTTCCTTTTTGTCCTTTGCTTTTTAAAACATCACTGGTTAAAATCAGGCCCTAGCCTTGCCAATGCTTTTGGAAAATGTCCACACGCAAGTTCTGTCTGGGAAACCAAGAAATTATCTAGTTGAGTAAGAGTTTGCTGAAGTAGTACTGATTAGCATTCATTTACTACAAGGTAGTGAAGGAAAGTGCCATTTTAAGCACAGGAGTCAGTTCAGTGAGTGGTGAATGGCCACATTTCAGTGGGCTCAGAGTGTAAGCTCCTCAACGTGACTTTATTCTACATAAATAACAGATAAATTTAGATTTAATGGTGGCTTTAATGATTATTATAATTTGTTCTCTTATTATTTTGTGTGATTACCACTTTTTTTTAAAATATTTTTTTCCTTTAATAGAAGATTTGCTAGTGAGCCAAAGCATCTTAAGAATTTTGCTTTATTGTGTTATGGACTTTTAAAAACGGGAGTCGGAGTTGCTAGTAGCAGAAAATCCTAGAGACGTGTTTGTTCAATTTTTCTGAAGGAAATTATTTAGCAAGTAGAACATTAGTCTTGCACGATGCTTATCAGAGAAGACAGAATTTTAAAAAATTACACATTGAAAAAATAACATCTGATTACATACAACGTGTTCTGCCAGATATTCTGAGACAGCACCAGAAGGCACCACATTTCAAGTGGCAACAGCATGTCACAGAAATATCTGGAAAGTCTCCTTTTCAGTAAAATGTCTGTTTATCATGCACTTGTTATCAAGCTGGCCTGTTTGTTTTTACCTTAATTTCCCCATTCCTCAATCAGTAGGTACATTTTCACTTTTTGGATCGACTCTGATTTTCAGTGATTAAAGAGCATAAACAAGCATAATAGAATTTGTTTAAATTAATTCATTCCTACAGCAGATATATTGATCTCATTGATTCATATTGATTTCAGTCCCTTGTTCTCATGTACATAAAAAACCATCTATTTCCACCCCTTCTTCACCTGCAGTGCTGCTGCTGGTGAGTTAACAGGCTGATTTAAAAGGAGATACAGAGTGTCTGGGGAAGGAGTAAGTAAAGGGCTTGTGTTGTTTATTCTCCTGTATGGCTGGCTTGACTGATGTAGGCTTTCTGTGTATCCTCAGGCATATTCCGTAGCGTGTTCGTGCTTGAATGCCCTGTCTACAAATGGGATAATAATATTTCTTCTGTCTATTTGGACGGTAATTTCCATGTGACAGAAACTGGGTCTTACGACATGTTAGTACAGAATCCACTGGTGTGATCCACTAATTAATGGTTCTTTAAATGGGTGGCAAAAAACAACCTGTAAAAATATGAAAAATTAAATGTTAATTCCTCAGCTGAAATCACAGTACAAACAAATTTCACATATTTGAACAAATGCTTTTCTTCTCCTTGGCAATAGGCCTCACTGGTCAAAATATGACAGATTTGGCAAAGTCTGTTTAACATCACCTTTGAAAGGAAAGCTTGAGCGCCTCTGGAGCCAAACAGAAGCTATTCTGCATGTAGGCTATTCTGCTACGCATATAGCATTTCCTTGAGGTACGTAGATGGAGGCAGGAGGAACAGGAGAGGAAGAGGAATTGCTGAAACTCTGAAACAGCCTACTTTCTCACCTCCAGCAATTCTTCTTCCACCCCTGTTTCCCCATACCTAAATTGGGGCAAGCCAGAAGACAACAGTTTCACTTGGGTAGTGTATGTCTGTTGAGTTTTGAAAAAACACCTTTCCAGATCTTTAAGCTGGTGTTCAGCTGTACCTCAGAATACCCTGTATCCTGAGAAGGGGCTTCTTGAGCTGTTGATGATGGGAAGAAGGTGGAAAGGGAGTTGACTTCATTGTCCATTGTGTGTTCAGCTGTACGGATGCGATGAGACCGCTAGGCTGCAGGACTTGGTGGAGGAATCTGAGAACAAGACCTGCAGATGAAATCAGTAGAGATGGAGTTGGCAAACAAGGAGTTGCCTGCAGAATGGAAAGGGAAAATGGGAAGAATTGCAGACAGGAGAAAAAGACACATTTTACAGGATTTTTACACTGGCATCTCAGTTCTCTCATCCAAAGAAAATGAACTGCTGAACTTTCTCCTGTTCACCCGCAACTAACCCTTACATGATGAAATGACAGTGCTGAGGCAAATTATTGTAGGCTGAGAAAACAGTTTCACTAAGCAATAGCAGTGATTTCAGCAAGCTGTGACATTTGAAAACACAGGCTAACCTGTCCTTTACTTACTGGCAGTAGGGATGCCCTGTTATATTTAATAGGTAACATGTTCAGTAGCTGAGAGTGACCAAAATAGTAAGGGAAGCTTCAACTATTGGGGCATCTTTGAAGTTTGAAAAAGTGTGGGACTTGGGTGATAGGATGCATGAAAAAGAGAGCGGAGACAAGAAAAAATATCCCCTTAAAAGAAATTCATGTCCCCAGGCAGCTTTTAGCCAGCAACCGAATAATGTTTATGTATCTGTGAAACTCTCTACAAGACAGGACCTTGCTGTACAAACCCCATTGCTAACAACAGTACTGTTTTAAGACACCACCTAGGTGAAGAATCCTTACTGCCCTATTTTTAGTACTGGAAATTCAAAAGATGATGTGAGTGTTTTGAAGGACAGCTCTTCTGGCTAGATGCCGATCCCACATTATATGGATTTTTGGTCATTTCAGTCACCGCCAAGAGATCAGAGCGTGACATCTTGAAGAACCAAACACTCGGCAGCCAACAACAGAGGGTTTGTCACCACCAGACCAGTTCTGATGGTTCAAAAAAGAACCCCACATTTTGCATCAATGAAGAGCAAATTTTTCACTGGCCTTGGGATGTACCTGCATTGCACAGGTAAGTGCACACTGTAGAGGCAGAGTAGGCAAACTAGTCTGGGCACCAAAATCGTGGATCTATGTATAAATGCGCTTGTTTAAATATATTTCCAGTATTTCTATCCTGTGCTGCTATCTCAGTTGTTTAAGCCACTCTGAAGTACTGAATCTTTTAAATCTCATCATTTCACAGTCGCAGACATCTGGTAAACTCCATCTTTACTATGGAACTATGCTATTTTGAGGTCATGTGTTTCAGTAAAGGATTCCTAGTGCATTTTGCTCTTTGCTTCTGTGTGGATTTAGAGTTCTCAGAGTTAACCAGACAGCTCTCTGCATCTGGCTGAGGCACAGAAACAGTGGGGCAATGAATTCTAGAAAAATTAATCCATGGGAATGGATCATGAAGGGTAAAGGGAAGTAGAAATGAGGCTGCAAGTGAGTGGCCTTACAAAAAGGGAGTTTATAGGAAACAGTGGAATTGGCAGTTTCCTAAAGAAATGCTGTGAAGCACAAGCACACACCACTGTAGTGCAAAAGGAGGACAGGAATTTTAGTAAGACCAGAGTGCCTCAATCATTAGCTCTCCTTTGATCTCAGCATAAGAAGGAAACATGCAGAAAACGAAATATAGGTCATGATACTAAGGAGTTATACTAAAACGGTAATACAAGCCTTTATGATGGAAATTACACTGTAAGTTAGCAAGAGAAATGAAATGCAATGAGGGATATTTCTGGAAGTATAAAAGTAAAAAGAAGGAGTTCAGGCTCAGGTGGTATACAATACCAAGAAGTGACAGGAAGCACCAGTGAAGGAGAAAGTAATATTTTTTCATTCTCTTTTAATATACCTAACTGCAATCAAATAACTAACAAATTGTTGTCTACATAAGGAAAAATGCCTGTCTTGTGTATGAATTACATTCTCCCTTTTTAGAACTTTTTTAGACTCTTGTGGTCATTCAGAAGTCTTGTTTCTTCCCCCAGCATGCAGTTTCTGAAGATGTAGGATGTGCTTTTGTGTTTCATCATCTAGGTTATTACTGAAATATTTAATAATACTACATTGGGTCAGGTCTTCTGGATAGGTGTGTGGCACTATCCTTGGTTTTGTCAATAAACTACTGAAAATCACAAGTTCAGTGTTCCCACCTGGACGGCCCTGCTCCTGCTTTAGCACTGCCCTCTAACATAACAAGATGAACTAGCCCGTTTACAAGTGCATCACGAAAGACAGTATCAGATGCTTTACAAAAATCGAGATATGGAATGCATACTGCTTCCTCCTACTCAAATGCCTGTTAATGGATCATAGGAGGAAAATATTTTGATTTGACACAATTTGTTCTTGGAGAAGAACATATTGGTTGTCAGTTACCTCCTTGTTTTCTTCCAGGTATTTACAAAGAGTTTAATTATTTAATACTTTTTCCAGAAAATGAGATTGGAGTGACTGATCTTTTACAATTCTCTACTCTTCCTTTTTTCCTTTTTAACATATTTATCCTCTTCAGTCTCCTGGACTTCTCACCTGTGAAGTGCTGACAGTAACCACCGATGCCTCTGAGGCTGCTCGCCATGTGCTTTACAACAAATGTTGTCAGGCCCAGCTGATTTAGTCCAACCTAACCAAGTAATTTCTCACCTTTTCTTTCTCTATTCAAACCTGACTATCACAAATAAGTGGATCTGGAAGAGCAGTACTGGTGTGGGAGCTTTGTGTGGGTAGTGGAAATGCAGCTTTGACATCCTAGCTGTATTGGCTGCACCCTCTTTCCGACTTCGGGAAAGCAATCTATGCCCACAGAGGTGTGCCCACAAACCCTCGGGGTTTTTACAGCGTGAGTGGCAGAGGTTTCTTAGGGCCAGTGGTGAAAGCTAACTGCCTCTCTCCGTTTCGGGGCAGCGGGATCATGCATGACCAAAAGGTGTGTGAAAACCTGGCTGTTGCCAAGCTTGAGATTCAGAAGCTGATTTGGATAGCCAGGCATTTCCTACACAGGGACTATCTTTTTGTTATCCTGCCTGTCTCTCATCACTCTGTGGAAACATCATAAATGTAAGAAAGCAAATAGGCTTATGAGCATTAGGGGAAAATAAAAAGCTTCTTATATCCTGTACGAGGGGAAAGGAAACCAGTAGTGTTTAGCATTTTGGTGGTGAAGAAAAAAACCCGTTTCTGTGTCTTGTGCGTGTACTGTGGTACACAAAGTGGCTTTGTGCATCAATTAAGGTAGCATGTTTTCTGGCCAAGGAAATCCAGCTGTGGTTTGTGGGACTGCCTTTCACAGCACTGCTGGTTCATTCCCACCTGAAGCCCCCAAATTGATGAGGTGGTGGGCGCAGTGAATTCGGCTGCCGAACACCATCGGGCTGGAGGGGGCTCTCCCGCAGCGCCATGTGAGACGGGTGGCTCGCGGGGTGCGAATGTGAGCTGGCAGGTTGTGAATCCCCCAAACTGCCTTCATGCAGGTGGCACACACTGCCAGTGCACTGAGATAAGCACAGGGACGGAATGCTGCAGATGTTCCCTCGGCTCTCAACCCTCAACTGGCCACCCACGGGCTGACTGCGGCTGGGCAGGCGCTGCAGGGCTGTGCAGCAGCCCTGTCCCTGAGGGCACGTCTGGCAGCTGCCTGCCCTCAGGGACAGCGCTCAGCATGCCCCCTGCATCGGGAAATCCTGGATGCACTTAGCCAGCAAGACACTGGCACCATCCCACAAGCTCCTCTGGGATGCTGGGGGCCCCTAGCCAGCAAGGTCTGGCCTTGCCTTACCCCTCTGGTCCAGGGACAGGTCCCAGAAGATGCCATGAAGACCCCTGTGATGGTCTCAGGCAGCTCTCCGCAAGGGGCACGTGACTGAGGTCGTATACACGTGGGGCTTGCCAGTCTCCAGGGAATGCTCTGGTGTGGACCCATACTGCACGGAAGATGGGTGAGTGGTGACCACAGCAGATGGAAAGAGGTTTGTGGTGTCAGGGACTGAAGGCACCACACTTCACGGTGCTGCACAGACACGGCCACTCTGTTCTGGAGGGCCCTTGCACTCAACAGCAAGGAATTGCCATCTGCCCCAAGCTTGATTCTGCCGCCTGTCACAACGCATGGGCGTTCCCCTAGCTACTCACTTCACCTGGAAAGAGACGGAAAAAGTACACTCTCTTTTCCAATAGAGTAAGGGTCTTCTTGCAGGTAGTGATTTAGAGGTGATTTCTGGAGAAATTTGCTCTTGGGGTTGCCTTCACATTTTCTATAGTCTATGGGGAACGTCTAGGACTAGTTTGGGGTTTTTTCCTGCTTCTTTTTTATCCTAGCAAAATCACAAAATAAATATATAAATAAATACAGATGTAAAAATATACAAATACATAGCATCTAAAATTGCTTGCTTTGTTAGAGGATTGCCTGAATGCCTGGGTGTGCAAAACCTGACCTGCTCTACTAAAGGACTGATGTTGTGCAAAACCTGACCTGCTCACTAAAGGAATGATGCTGTGCATTTTATAAGAAAAAAAAAAAAAATTGCCACATGTTGATTGTTCAGTGCAGTTATATAAGTGTTAGGGAAAACATATACCATCACAAACTTAAACAATCTTGTCTAAAAATTGTATTCCTACACAGTTTGTTTTGCTCTTTTCTCCTGGGATGTTACTGTTTTGTAATTACTACTGGGTATAAACACATCTGAATTGCTAAAGCAATCATAATAATTAACAAAAATTGACAAGCCTATCTTAGAAATTAGAGCAAAAAAACAGGGTGGACATAGTATTTTTCCTTTGTGGATCAATTTCAAGCCTCAGAGCAAATGATGCATTTTTAAGTGTTTACTACAGACTGCTTTACTGGAATAGGTAGATACAAAAATAGATGAACATTTAAAAAAGCTATAGCTACTTGGCTGAAAATAGTTTTACTTCTTACTCAGATAGAAACTAGTAAGTGTGTCTGAGGAGAAATGGCTTATCTTTTCTTCTAGTTTCTGGGTGCTCATTAGAAGTATAATAACTAGTTCACTTTTTTTTTAGACACAGGAAAAATTCTTGCCTGTTTTATTCTGAATTAGGTCTTTCTTACATTCCTATCCCATAGAAAATCAAATTGTTTTTAAGTTTTCTCCTGAGTTTCTTGCTTTAAGGCTTTGAGAAAGCCAGTTTCCTCCCATCTTATGGTCAGCAGTGGAGTTCTTGGTGGGAACTGCAGCACATCCATCTCCTTAGGTCACAGTATCCGCACGGTACGAAGGGTGATATTCAAGGCCTGTTTGAGCAAGGTAAATAAGTGCCACCATTAGGTACACATATAATCCTAAATTAGTGAAATAACTCAGTGTTAAAGTTACCTACCATGCTGACTCATGTCCCAAAGATTTTTGTACCTTTTTTCCTGTGAGAAGTCTGTGAACAAGTTTTCTTTTAATTAAGCTATTACGTTCTTACAGAGCACTTTTTAACTTTCAATATGTCACTTACTGCATACACGTCTTCTAACCTTCCAAACCCACATCTTTGCCAGGCTGCCAATGTAAAATAAGGTTCTGGATCTTTCCCCAAAGCACTTCCTGAAATCTTTTTTTTCCTGTCATTATATAAAGCACTATGGTGCTCTTTCTTTTAAGCTTGCCATCTGGATGTCATTCTTGATTTTGTCTCTTTTTAAATATGCATATTCAGGCTAGACCTGAAATGACGCAGCTTCTTTCTATGTAACGGTTCTAAAAGCTGTACTTTTTTTTTCCAGCTGCTTCATCAGAACTTTGGTCATGTCTTCATCATCTCAAGTCTCAGTATTTCAAGTTTTTCCCCTCTGTTATGAAACCCTGCATTTTCTACCTCCCTAGGGATATGCAAACTGGTGCTGCAAAATTTATTTCCCTTGCTGCGTGGACCTCACAAAACCCCTTTTGAGTCACCTCAACCTGCCACCTCCTATCAGTCACAAGTTTCTCGTCTTCACCTTTTAGGCACTTCACCACTCAGTCTTTCCCAGGTTAGGTGATCTTGAAACCTGGAATGTGTTGTATCCTCATCTCCCTGTCTTTATTCACACGTATGCCCCTTGCTCCTGAAACCAAGGCTCATAGCAAGTGCTGCTCCTGCGGGAAGACAAGGTGCTGAGTCTCTGCCAGAGTACAGGGTGCAGGGAGTAGATACTGGCACTGCCAGGGCTGGTGCTGCCCTGGCTGCCCTGGTGCCCTCCTCTGGAGGTTCCAGCTTCTGCCTCTTGACAGCACGGGGAGTACGAGACCATCATTTCCATGTATAAAGTTACTATTACACATAGATGCTTGAGCACCCAAGGTTTTAGACTATAACACCTCTGTACTTGAGAACTTCTCTCTCTTCTTATGTTTATACAACAGAAAGAAAACAACTCTTACTGGGATCTTTGGGTGAAGTCATAAAACTACAAAAAAACCCCACAACTATTTATTAATTGCCATCCGTCTCTTGTTTTTTCTGTGATCACTACCTTGTGCTTTGCAAGAGTATCACTCTATTTATGAAACTGAATTTAATTGCCAAAAGTATCAAATGCAAAGAATTTCACAGTAATAGGTTCTTGCAATAGTCTTTTTTAATGTAATGGGTGATTGTGTTAGTTGTTTTAATCCTTTAACATTATCAGTGCTGTTTAAAAAAACAAGATTTTCTTGTAGAATTCACAGATTGGATAACCATGCCAGTGAGAATAGCTATTTAAAAGGAAGCATAATGATACTGAAACCTAAAAAAATGTTAAGGGAAAATAAAGATGTTTGGTTTTCTGTGTATCTTTAAACCAAAAAATCAGATATCCTGTTGCAATAGTTTGTATAGATTAGTTCTTAAAACTCACTTGAAATCTGCTTTCCATGTCACTGGCATCCCTGACAGTGGAGTTTACTCGTCTCTATACTAATAGCCAACTATGAGATCATAACTGTATTTTTATTTAAAAACACCTAATACTTTATAAACTAGCAGAAATTTCACTTCATCATAGTCTGTACTTTTACTTTTTCTTAAGCTAGAGGACATAATTAAGGATTAGGAGAAGACTTGTCCTGCTGGCTGAATGCTCCCACAGGTTCCTGCTCCTGACAGTGCCCAGTAAGTGATTCACAGGTGAGAGCACCAGAACCAGGACACGTGGCAAGTGACCCGTTTCTCACAGCCAACCTGCCTTCAGGCTCCCAGAGTTTTAGAAACTTCCCAAATCAAAACAGTGTCCCTGACCACGGTGCTTAGTAGCTGCTTTATGCTCTCTGACTTTGTCAAACCTTTTGTTGCTTGGGTGCAGTTTTCTTTTCCACAGCCCCGTGTGGCAGTGACTTCCACAGCTCCATGTCTGTGTCTGCGGAAAACAGCATGGCTTTTTGTTCATTTGAACTTGTATCTTCAGACTATCACTGGGCGTCCCTCAGTTCTCCTATTTTGAGACTTTCTCTGCTCAACTCCTCTGTGCAGCATAGAGCGTTACAGACCTCCCACTCACTTATCTCCTTTGCGAACTGGAAAGGCATCGGTTTGTTTCCTGTGTGCCGAACGCTCTTCCCTCCAGTGAGACAGAATGGGTGTTGAAAGGTGTTATTCATTATGTTGATTTGGGGTTTATAGTTTTGCTTTTTTAAATTTCATTGTAAAGTTTTTGCAAGAATTACAAAGTTCAGCATGACAAATTAGGAAATGGTGGAATGAAGATTATGGGTACATGGCTGATTTATCCCCGTGTGTATACATGGTATCACATTAGTTCTTAATTAGCTCCACAATAGGTTGTCGCACTGTGGACCCCTGTTAGCCGCAGTGCTGCCCAGCCGGGTCTGCGGCAGGGCGGTGGGTCCTGTGTGGGGACCCTCACCTGGCCCAGCGCCAAGCCGGAATGCATGCTGCTTGTGGGAACTCTGTGTTTCTTGGGCAAATAAGCAGCAGGCTGCCCAGATCGCTGTCCCTGCCTCCCCACATGGCTCCAGGGCTGTGCTGGGCAGGTCCCTTCAACAAAGCTTGCATACTGCTGCTGGTTTTGTTATTTTCTAGGTAGGAGGAATGTCTCTACGTTACAGACTTGTCGTGTGACTCTGCCATTCAGGAACGTGGTAGCAACCAGTGGTCATTCCATGCTGGCAAAAGGCTGTGTGTGTGTCTGCATACACGTATGTAGAATTATTCCTACGTGATTCTGTGGTTATGCATCTTTTCAACAAGGGAGAGGGAGGGAAGAAGGAATTACCTGAAAGTAGCTCTACAAGCAGAAAATTCTGCTTGTCATAGGTGCAGTGGCCATCTGTCTCACACTTCGGGTGCCCAGAAGCGCAGCAGGCAGCAGGTGATTAGGGTCAGCCCTGCGAGCAGCCAGCCCACGGCCGGGCAGCAGCGGTTTGAAGGACCAAGGGGGGTTCAGACGCGTGGGGCCGTTGCACCCAGCACCGGGGGACACTCGGGGCACGGTGGCCTTGCTCTGCATGGCCTGAAGGAGCGGGGAGCCCCTCCGCAAGCATAGCCCCGGGAGGGCCCATGAAGAGCAGGGAAGGGCTGAAGCCTTCGGCACTGTTTTCCCCCGTTCCCGCCGGGCAAACCCATGCCCGGCAGAGCGATGCTTTGGCTTTAAACCCGCTGTGCCTCGGTGCACCCTCCCGTGGGTGTGCAGGGGGCTGATGAACGCTGGCGGGCACTCGGGCGGCGGAGGGCCCGGGACAGCCCCCGCACCGTTCGTCATCACTTCGGTAGCGCCGTTTGGCGGGAGAGCACAGGGGAAAGGGCCGGCCCAGGGGCTGCCCCAACCCGCCCGTTACAAACAAAGGGCTGTGGTGCCGAGGAGCGGGACCCCGCTGCCCGCCGCCGCCTCCCGCCCGGCGCCCTGCCCGCTGCCCCCAGAACGGCCGGGCCGGGCCGCGCTGCCCTCTGAAGTGGCGGGGCGGGGTGGACAGGCTCCGCCCTAACATTAGCATACGGCCGGCCCGGCCCCGCCCCTGGCGGCCATTTGTAGCCGCGGCGCCCTGGCTGCGGGGGCGGGCGCTCCCTCCCTCCTGCACCGCGCGGCGGGGCGCTGCCGGCGGCGCTACTCGGCGGAGCGTAGGGGCGGCGGGGCCTGCGGCTGCTCACCCAGAGGGAGCGGGCGGAGAGGGGCGGCGGCAGAGATCGAGGACCCGGACCCGTTCCTGGACACGGCGGCGCTGCCGCGATCGGCTCTGCTCGGCTCGGCTCCCCCATGGCCGCGGGCTGCAGGGACGGCCCGGGGCAGGAGAAGTACCGGCTGGTGGTGGTGGGCGGCGGCGGCGTGGGCAAGTCGGCGCTCACCATCCAGTTCATCCAGGTGAGGGGCCGCGGCGCCCGAGGGGGGGGTGGGGGGGCAGCCGCTCCGCCCGGCCGGGGCCTGGGCGCTGCCCGGCGCGCAGCGCGGGGGGGGTCGGGGCAGGCGCGGCGGGCGGCAGCTCCCGGAGGCGGCGGGGCTCGCCGGGCAGGGGAGCGGGGCAGCGGCGTGACCTTGAGGGGCCCGGGGCGGCGGTCGGGGCGCGGCGCGAGCCCCCCGGGAAGGTTCTGGAGGGCGGGAAGCGGCGGCCGCCGCCCCCGGGCCCCTCAGCCGGGGCCCTGCGCCGCGCGGCTCTGGCGGCCGGCGCCGCCGGGGCGGGGTTGCGGAGCGCCGGGGCCGCGAGCGGGCGGCCGGGGGCGCCGAGGCGCTGGGACCGGCGGCCTCCCGGTTCCGCGGGCGGGTCCGGCCCCGCGCTCCGCCCGGGAAGCGGCAGTGCCGGCGGGCGGCCCCGTAATAGCCGCCCCGGGGCCGAGCCGGCGGCGCAGCGCGGGGCCGGGGCTGCCGCGGTTCTGAGGGGAGAGGGGCAGGCGGCTGGCTGGGCCCGCCGCCCCCTCGGCTCCGGCTGTCGGTGCTCCAGCTCCGAGGCCGTGGAAGTTCTTCCCTGCTGGCTTTCCGCAAAGCCCGTGTCGGGGCAGGCACATGTGGGCGCACACGTACGCGCAGGCAGCGCGCAGCGGCCCGTCAGGCGCCCCCCGCGCCGCCCGGCCGGGCCCCTCCGGTGACTTTCCCCTCCCGCCCTGTTGCTTCGAGCGTTCCTGCCGGCGCTGTGGGAGCCTTGGCCATCCACCGCCTGTCCGTGGTAGAAGGAGGAGACAACTCGTGGCCTTCGGCTTGCTGGTGCTGCCGACTCCAAATCGGGAGAGAGCGGCTGGTTTGCTGGGGCTCCGGTTCTGCCGGGAAGAGGCCAGGGTGAGAGCTCAGCCTGACCTGCCCCCGCCGTGCTGGCGGCGATGATGCTCTCGGGCTGTTAGAACAGGTGATCTGATAGCAAATGGGCTGTTTCCTCACTTCAGGTGTTCTTCGCTAACACTCACATCCATGTGTTCCTTAGCTGCAGTATTCTGTTGAGAATTTAAGCTCTGCAGCATGGAGTGAGTAACAACATAGAAGATGACGCTTTCAGATTCTGGCTAAGGACTGGATAACAGAGTGCTTGGAAGATCCACTATCGTACAGGACATTGTGACACTCGAGAATTAGTTCTTTATAAATTAGCTTGAGCAGGGCATTTGAGACGGGACAGAAATACATGTGGTACAGGTGCCTTGTTTGTGGGGCGTGTAGGTGGCTGGCCAGATGCGAACAAGATCCTGACTCACTGGCCTGTTTGAAGGTGATTGGGGCTAGAATAACTGCAGTCCTCTCAGTCTGTCGATTGAATTCCTCATTGCTTGTATACAGAAATAATTGCTGTGGTTGGCTGAAGCTGGCTTACAGTGTCATTCACTCAAACACAGTACTGTTGCTTTAGATGGCATTGCCCGTGTCTTTTTGTGGGCATCTAAACTGGTTGTGACACTGGCATGTGCATCTGGACACAGCTTCGGTTCTGAGATGCTTCTGTCTTGGGAGATGTTGCTGAATGGATTATTGGAGTCCCTGGTGATGTTATAGGCTTTTGGATAATTTTAACATCACAAGAAAAACCCCAACAGAGCTGTAATTTTTATTAAAGATACGAGGAAGGGAAAACAAAAAAGTGAAGTTCATGCTTGATGACTTGGTACATCCATTTATTTTAATAGCAGTAAGGTTCTGCCAAGTACTGGATAACCTCAGTATTTGAGTGCTGGTAGAAATTAGTTCTTTAAACTAAAAGCTTGAGTTACACCCCTATAGAAGTAAAAGTTTTGGCTCAAGTGCTGTGACTAATGCCTGTATTCCAGCAGATACCCGCAAAAGAGGAACCTGTGTCTGCTTTGTCACGTATAAGGATCTCTTCCAATTACTAGCAGAAAAAGAAATAGTTCATTGTGAAAGAGTGTTGAGGGAACAGCACTGTCGTGTTAAGCTGACATGTTGAGGGTGAATTTTTCAAAACAGCTTATTGTCACTTTGCATTAAGTTATCTACAGCTTTTTGCCCTTTCAGCTGCTTTATCTTGAGGTGAAATCTTGCTATCACAAAGTGATGTTTAGCAGAAAATTCAACCTAAAAAAAAAAAATAGCTGGGAAATAAAGACCTTCTGAGAAGAACCTTGGGTACTGTAGAAAAGAGGTAATTTTTTTATTCCTTTCCATGCTTGCTGTGCAGTTACAGACAATAGGAGAGGAGGCTTGGTCTGTTATTTATATATCACAGTATCTTCCTGAGCTTTTAAAGCTGTGATGTTATCAAGTGTGTGTGATGCCATGCAACCATTTGTGTAGTTTCTGTACAGCAAGTGTATTGCTAAATACGTTGTATTTATCTTAAGACTGCATAGGAACTGCTCCAGATTGTTTTAAAATTGATTACAAGCAAGTCACATGCTTCATTTTTGGAATTTCTTAGGATTAAGTGACAAGCTTGTAGTTGCTTCCACTAAAACATGGATCAGTACTAACTCTTGCCACATGACAAATATTGATGTCAGTGAAGGATTTCCGTTCTCTTTTTGCTTCTTTATTGCTTGTGATTAAAATGTGGCTGTTGCCAACTCAGTTTTGAAGCTTGGAAAGGAAAGTTTATTCTTACTGATACTTGCAAACATTTGCACACTTGGTCTTGCTTTCCTTTAATCCTCTCTTTAGTTTTCAGTGAATCAGTACTCAAGTACAGTTATTCTTGCTTTTCCTTCAGTGCTGCTGATTATTTTCCAGTAAACAAGACTGTTGTGATAGGATAATATGGGGAAGCATGTGCTGTGATTTCTGTTCTGTCTTTGAAAGATGAAGAGGGATTCATATTTGAAAATGGGAAGACTCTTCCTTCATTTCAGATGAAATAAATGCAAACATGAGGAACTGAGGATGTAAGAAGAACCAGTTTGTCTTCTTTCTTTTGCCAGCTTTCTGGGATTTGCGCACAGCGCATCCTTTCCAGCCTTGTTTAGGTGTTGGTGGGGAAACGGAGAGCATTCATTCTTACAAGAGTAGTCATGGATGAGATTGGACTTGTTATGGTAGTGATCAGCACGTAAAGCGCTCCTGTGCGTGCTGTACCATGTGCCGGAGTATCAGTTCCTGAAGATTGTTGTGCCACAATATGAGCTGAAACAACAACGTTTTTGTAAGGAAGCTGAGTGAGCAAACTTCTGTCATACAATGAAAGCTCTTTCACAGACTGGATCCAGCATCGTTGTGCTAAATTAGCGCAGTGCAGTAGGAATGGTACATGAGATGTAACTGGTCACTTGTGTAAGATTGCTTGTGATCTTGGGTTCACCTTTTAGAAGTTCACCTAACAACTTGGAGAAACTTCAGAGTACGAATTAGCAGATCAAAGCTTTCAGTGGTTAGATGATTGGTGTACTCCTCAAAATTCTTCCTCTGGGGAGATAAACACAGCTCAATACTGCTTTTGGTGGACCAGGATTTCATCCTGGAAATAAAATTTCCTTTAAATCAGGATATGATAAATGAACTTACTGCTGTTGAGAGGGTGCACTGTTAAGACAGGAAGTGAAGACATTCTGATTGCGGAGGGGAGTTGATGAGATCCGTTGCAGCTAGAAACTTTAGGAAAGCAGCCGTGAATGGTAGTTCAGCATTACACCACGGTATTTTGTAAAACTCTAAGTGACAGAACTGAGCGTGCCTGCTCTTATTTAAGACATACACGAATAATCCATCATGCTCGCATCCCAAGAGGCAGAAAACTTCTAAAATGCATTGCAGCCAGTTAACTGGCCTCTTAGCAGGCTGAGGTATTTGGGAGTATGAGCTGTGCAGAGCACACAGCTGTTGCCACAATAGCTTTTCTCCAGCTGTCATGCAGAGGTCTGTCACAAAATACCCCACATTCCCTTCTAACTCAGCCCTTTGTAATATTCAGGTTTCCTTGCTCAAAGGGAGTACAGCCTAGCAAATACCTAATCACCCTCTGCAGTTTTTTGTACCCTGCAGTTGCCGTTTACTTCATGCTTTTTTTTTTTTTTAGTTAAACTGAACAACGTATAGCTAGTTTTAGCAGTATACAGCAAGAAAGCAACTAAAGTTTTATTTTTTCAAATCTGCACTGCAAAATAGTGGATGTGTTTGATCAGAATTGTTAAAATTTGTCATACTGTTTTTCCTTTTCATAAAGCTATAGTGCTGCTTTTGTGACAATGACAGGTGTATTTTTGCATACTGAGTAGACTTTGGTGACTTACAAGAATGTTTCAGTTAATAAATGTCACTAGAACCTGAGATGGTATTGACTGGATGTAACTCAGTGTGGCTGAGTCGAGCTTAGTTTGTCAATCAGCTTCATGTTAACTATGGTAATGCATGTGCATGTCTGAAACTGATAAAACAATCTAATATAAAATGTGTCTAGGGGTTTAGTGTTTGGCGTTTTTTTCCTAGTTTACTGATTTCGTGCTGTGTTTACAAGCTTAATTCTTACTGCCAAATTTGTAAGATAAAATATTTTCCCTACTGCTTTTAAAATCTCAGTAACAATTTCTGATTGGAGCTGAGCTTACTGTTCTGCTAACTAGTAAATAAAATTAGTTGGATGTAGATTTGTTGACTTGTTGATGCTTTAATGTTAATATCAGACACTAGTCTGAAAGCAAGCATATATAGCTTGAAGATGGGTGGTGAGCAGCTGTTCAGACTTTTTTTTGCCCTTTTTCTTTTCCAAGCTGCTACTTTCACGAGACTGTTAGTTCTCATTAACTAGAAATAAAGCTAAAGGTGGGTTATCTCAAAGTACCTTTTATCTCTGATATAGCTGTTGGGCAAGAAAATAGCTTGTTTGGAATTTTATGGTAAAGCCCTAAAACAGTAGTGAAGCAGATTGAAAAGCAACAACTGAAAAGGCAGCTGGTGTTTGAGCTGGCATGCTGGATGTTTGACAGACCCTGATGTCTTAAGTGTACCACTTTTGTATGCTAGACTTGTGGAGTGTGCAAATCCCTCTGCAGTTCCTAGGTATTCTGACTAACCGTTGCTGACCGTCGGAAAAATGTTCTTCAAGTAGGCGCATAAGAAAAATCAAAGGAATAAAATGCCATGAATTCCAGGCTGCAGATTCATGCAGGGCTACGCTGGGACTGGTATGCTTACATTTTGATAAAGCGTGGGGCCTTCTTACGGTAAGCAGTACAGCGTAACGCAAGGTGACAAAAAACTGTTCAAGAGAGTGAGCAACTGATGGTTGGCATCTGTTGAGGTTAAAGGTGGGAAATAAAAATCCTAATCAGAGCAAAACAGTTGTGATACAGTCACCTGGAATAGTAAGTGCTGCTTGTTGCACTTCTTGTAAAACTTGAACTGCTCGGTTCCTTGCTTCCTAGGGCACTGCTACCAAACAAAAGGTTTGTCTTGCTCTGTTACTTTTAATTCTACAGCCTGGGAAATGTAGCAGATGACTTCAGGCTTAACTTGCAGGCAAGAAGGAAGCATTGGTTTGCATGTCGGTGTTGTGGTATACCTGGTGATGGTGTACTGCAGTGTACCTTAGCCAGCAGGGATGCTGTATATTACTGTGTATATACAGGGTAGATAGAACTGAGCTGGGTTCAAAAACCAGCATAGATTTGGACTGGTGCTTAAATTGTGAGATACTCCTCATTCCGGTTTTGAAGAATGTACAGTCCCTTCCCAAAGTGAGATTTCTTTGGGATAATTTTAAACCATACTGCAGTCGGAAAGCACCTTTCTGTGTGTTAACTTGTAGCAGCAGTTGCTTATATAGCAAGTAAATATTGACGTACCTTTTGGTTATCAGGTTAACTTCTACTGCCACTTGCACAAGGAGTACTGGCACAGCTTCCCGGATTACTGGCCGGCGTGCCCTATGCACTCTTGGGGATGAATAGGAGCCGCTGGCCCGTAGCCCTGTTCCTCCTTCCCATGCTAGAGGGAAGGGCTTCTGCTTCTGGTTTCGGCTGAAGCTCTGAATTCCAGTATTCAGTAGTGGTGGTAGAGCGTGGCTCTTATAAGTAGAGCCCTTGTGTTCAGAGAATTTTGAAGAACATGAATGGCTCATGTTTGTATACATTATGCAACCTGTCTGCATTTGCCGAAAGCATTACCGGCACTGAAAATGTTGTGACTGAGCTCCTTGATGTACCTGAAGATAAATATCAGCTTCATGAAGTGAAATTTAGCAGTCTTCTGGCTAGCTGGTAGGAGGCTGGGTTTTTTGCAGACCTTCCTAAATTGGTCGCTCTTTAGGTCTAGGCTGGTATGACACAAGCAGAAGACTTGTCCGTTGGTTCTGATGATTCAGGTGGCTTACCTGCCCTGGTTTGCTAGTCTTGTTTTCAGCTGTGGCCATAAACACTGTTAAAGGAAAAAGTAACATCCAGGTAAAGGCAGCACTTATATACTGTAATTATAAATGTGTTTTATTTCAGGAAGTTAAATCAGAATTAAAACTGAAATCAAGCCTGTAATTGCCTTTTTTTTAAACTCTTCCCTGTTGCTTTGCATATAACATGTCCAAAGATGTCTGGATAGAACTTTGATCAACCAAGACAAACTTTTATCAGAAGGCATAGAGTGAATGGTATTTTTTGAATTGAAAAGCTATATTGTAAATAATACTGGTAGGCGATGTTTGCATGGCGAATGGTTTGCCTTGCAAAGTTGCTGGAGGTTTGTTTTGAAATGTTGACAGATAGTAGTGGTAGCCTGTTACTACAGAGTTGAGTTGGATCCTAGGTGAACTATTTCAGAGTAGTGAGTGAAACCCTTCCTATTTGTCTTGAACTGTATCTCTCTTAGTAAAGAATGAGATGCCCTGTGATTGTGAACAACCTTTTTTTTTTTCTTGGCTCTTTTGCCTTTTGCTATTTGCCATTGTTATGTTCTGTCTTGTGGCTTAAGTGTGGCTGCAGCTTGGGTCTAGGATAGCCTGTAATGTGCTCGTGGGAACAGGTAACACAAAAGAAAATACTTCTTTCCAGTCTTTCTTTCCTTTCTTTATAACTTAATTACTTGAAGTAGGTGGCAGACAAAAAGGATATTTACTTAATCTGTTTGCCTTTTTTACTTAATCTCTGATGATGACACACAATGCATATACTTAAGCTGGTCACATCCCAATGTGTAAACTGCCTGATAAGCAGCACTGCCTCTAGGTGGAACTTCCATGAGGTTAAAATTACTTCCTTTTTTTAAAAAAAATATATAGATTGATTGCTTTTTATTAGGCTCCTTTTATGAGGGCTGGCTGGAATGCTGGGCATGGGTTCTTCATGGTTAAGTTGAACAAAGTCATGTATTGAAGTGCTTGATCTTGCGACTTAAAAGGGCATTATTTGCAAGGCTGCCTGTCCTCAAAGTGAGGTCAGGGATCCTTATCTGCTGCTGGAAAGGGAAAGGTTGGAGAACTTGCTCTTTAGCTGTCCTAAGGTATATGCTGAACCTCCAGCCTGAGCGGGATGGGGTTAGGGAGGAAGACTGTAGTGCACATCTCTGGTTGTGTGGGGAACTGCTGAAAGCTTTACTTACAGGTGGAGATCCTGTTGGATGGGTAAGTTCTGTGGTGAATTTTTGTGGAGTACAGATGTGCTCACACAAAAGCTCACAACAGACTGTAGAGGAGAAGGCGTCTCTGGAAAACTTCCCAAAACCAGGATGGAAAGTGAGGGCTCTGTCCGTGGCTGAGGACTGTGCTGAAGCTGTCGCAGGTTGGAGCAGCATGCTAGTGCTGCTGGAGAAACAGAAGAGCCTTGAATGTGAAGGCTGGTTGTTGGTTTGTTTCCTTTTCAGAAGGGACAACCGGTGAGGAGGCACAAGGCTAGGAAAAGGTTTTGATTCTTTTAAGCCTGAAGAAACAGGGCTTTGCTGTAATGGAAGGTTTAATTTGATAAGCTAGTACTACCAGTAAGGAAAAATGCTCAGCAGTCCCCAAGCTGCCACAGCAGTTTACTGCTGTGGCTGTTTACTCCATCTAGTTCACTGAAACTCCACAAGTGATCAGAGTTAAAAATAACCAGAGAATGTTTTTACCCGGGATCGGTTACTCTGTCTGGTTCGCCGTGCAGCTCTGCAAACAGCTTCATCTGGCAGTCGTGCTTGTTTAACCAGACCTGCACCAGCTTCTCAGCTGCATCCAGAAAGTGAACTGTAGTTTCTGGTGAATCTAGATAGCAGTGAGTTCAGATGGTAGGAATGTATGCAGAAGGGCACTATTAAAGATAGCATGAAGTACTAGCTGCTGGGACCAGTGTGCATTAATAATTAACTAGATGTTGGCACTGACACATAAAAATGCTACAGTTCAAGCAAAAAAACCCAAAAAGTAACACTAATAACCAAAGTATTTCACAAATATCTTTATGCAGAAGACCTATGAGAAGCTTTATTTCTCGGCAGATTAACCATAGGTACACATATTCATAACTATCGTGTGTGTCAATTCCCTTGGGTCTTTTAAGCCAGAAAATAAACTTGAGCTTCTGTACAACTTAAAATCAAATCATTTGTTTGTTCTGAGTATTCCATAACTCTAGTGATATAATGTTAAGTCATTAGTTACATTTGCTAGAAAAAGGAGAAATTCTAAAATGACTGCAGTTACCGTTTTGAGTTTTTCTGACAAAGCTAACTTGCTCAGCTCATATCACAGAGCATCTTCAGCATTCCTCACTTAAGCAGATATAAATCTATAAACCTGCAAGCACATCTGAATATTTTGCTGCTTATGTGGCAAATAGACCATGAAATGGTATGATGCCAGTGGTAAATCTGCATGGAAAATCCGGCATCCTTGGGTAGGAAAGAGATCTGCTAAATTTCTTCTGTTATTAGACTTAACTCTGTGTAAGGAAAGTAAGTGGGATTGCAGTAATATGTACTGCTTGAGGTAGACTGTTGCTAAACTGTGTACTCCTAATAGTTTTCCTGTGTTCCTCTCTTTTTATGAAGGTCCTTTATAATCATGTGTAAAAAGTGGTTGTTGATAATATACTTGTGTATGTGCTACTAACTCTACTACTTGAGAGAAAGACCCTGTTAAAAAACGTTTACGTTTTCTTCTACTAGCTCACACTAAGAGGTTTTCATTAGCAAAACCTAATAAAGTAAGTAATAGTGATGTATTTAAAGGGATTGTGGCTTTGTACTACCCAGCATTATAATGAACTTAAGTATGAGTGTATTTTAACTGTCTTGCAATTCCGGTTGCTGCTTAGGATTTTTTCTTAGGAGTTTGTCTTTGAAGTCCTCCAGAAACATGCTATCCTTGCCCTTGCATCTTATTCTCCTGCCTCGCCCCAGACAATGTTAATCTGAATCTTGACTAGATGTCCTGACTGAGATTTCAAAGATGCAAATATGCATGCTGTATCATATTGATTTCCCATCTTTGAGTTTCCTTTAACTGGTGTTCCTCCTTCCTGTGAACGGGGTTCTCGCCCTGCTGAGAGTCCTCAACTTGAGATCCAGCTTTGGGGTCTCCAAGTATCATGGGTGGAGCAGATATCCTCCTGAACTCGGCAGCTCTCCCACAGTGCTGCAGGCAATTCTGAAAACTTTGTTGGTAGATTGTGTGCCATGATAAACAATTTCCAGACCCTCAAGTTTCAAAATAAACATGTGAGGCCAAAATTGTTCTTAGCATCTGAGCAAGGTAAAAAACTCTTTGAGTTAAACCAAATGTGTCTTGCCTTACTGTCTGAGGGTATTTAAATGAGAAGTTTTAAACTGGAGATGTCTTTCTTCTGTCTCTGTAGAGGTAAGGTGTGTGATGGGGTGTGTTGATCTGGGTGCTATTTTTTGTTTCTAGAAGTGTTCTGCCTGTGGCATCTAGTGGATGGACCACTTTGAATATCCTGCCTTGCTGCTTTTAATGCTGGCTCTGAACAGGCTGTCACCAACCGACAGTGCTGTTGACAGCTTAGCTTTGGGTCAGATGCTTGTGCTTCTAGCTCTTTCACAGCCAGAAGCCTCTTCCCATAAACAAAGGGGAAAGTGTGTGCTAAACTGCTGTACAATCCTTGTGTTGTTTAACTGCTTCTCATGCTTTTGGTAGGATATTATTTTATGTTGTACAGGTAATACTAGCAAGCGCTGAGGTACAGAAAAACCTTAAAGCTCTCATCTTGTTTGATTGCTGCAATAACTGAATGTTTAAGCTGTGTGCCGTACCTGGATAACGGGAGGATTAATCATCTGGAGGCACTGCAGAATCATCCAAGGAAACATCAGAAGGGAATTGGGTTGCTCACTGTAACTTCCCGAGCATGATTTTAGCTCTAAATGTTACATGAAAACAGGTCTTCAGCAGTAAAGGTAATTTAAGATGCTTCTGCTTCTAGCAGTTACGCTGCTCATAACTTGCTCAGTTAAATCGCTTCAGCCATAGGGGATGATGCTGTAAAAAGGATCACAAAGCCCCAAGTAAAAATCTCTGTAGCTGATGTGGACCAACACAGTGATGCTGAGAGCTGTGTGCAGGCAGAGGGAGGGGAGGAGGGGTGGTATGGGCAGCAGCTTCTGCAGCAGGTTAACCACTGAAGATGACATGTGTACAGCTGTGCAAAGCCTGGAGCAGCAGGGGGGAAGCTGACCTGTTCCAGCTCTGCTCAAGGTGGAGAATGAGACTTCAGAGTGGTTGCTTTTACCATGTAGAGCAAACACAAGAAGAGTTGCAAAATGCCTCCTGTGTGTAATAGTGATGAGCAAGTCCAGTTGAACACCCTCTTACCAGACAGCAGAATTCTCTCTGACTTCAGACTGTGTCAGACCAGCTAACGGAGCAAGAGGTTTGATTTCTTTCAGGTTCAGCTGGAAATGTCAAGGCAGCTCTGAGACTTCAAGTTATTGTGGTCTTCTGACTGGTCTAGCTACAGTAGGTGTTGTGCATCTCTGAGACCGCTGAGGCTGAAAGTTAGTTTGCTGCCTGTCAGTGGGTTAGCTCTTTGATCATCTTAGGTAGCTACTAGTTCTGAGAGCATCGCTTTGTGTGAGGAAACATTCTTAAACTTTTAACAAGGGTATTTAAAATCTGAAAAACTTCTGAATACCTGTGTCTGTGGCATGAATCTAACTATAGAAAACTTATTGTCTCCTACAGAGTTTGTGCTTTGTTTCTGTCTTGCTGGAAAGGTACGCTCAAATGTATTGATGCATACTTCTCAACTTCTTTGAATTTAAAAAAAGTCACTTCAAAGCTCAGCTTTTGAAGTGAAGACACTTTTTTTCCTTTTGCTATCTAGAAGTTTTTGCACCCATGCAAATAGATAGAGCATGTATCAGGTAACCAAAGGGTTTGATATTTTTTTATCTGTGCAACTGATTTTTAGTTTTGTATAGTCTACAAAGGATGAAATTCACTAATATTTGTAAATTTGAAAATACCCAGTATCTGTGTTGGTGGGACTGTTTGGGAAAATAGCCTTAGATCGGAAGTAGAAGGCTTCCTTGTCCTAATATTATCTGCCTTCTTCCAAGTACGTTACATTCCACACATTTTTAATAGTGGCTTCCCCTCCTCCATGGCTGCTTTGACTTGCTTTGTGGGAGGACTTGAATATTTCGACTGACACACCAGAAATCTTCTCCCCCCAAAAATAAACCGATAATAGAATTGTTCTCTTTGAGCGAATTTGAAAATAATCTGATCGATGCTGACTGGGTATCTGTTCGGTGGAACTCTGGCTGGGGCTTTTAAAATCCCACAGAGTTAGGGATTTTGCTCCAGGTCTAAGAGTTTGGGATTTTTCTAGTTTAAGAGCTAAAATTGCACCTTGAAATTCTGTATTCTGTGCATTTCTTCAATTTACAAATATTCTGAAGAAAATAAACAAAAGCCCTGCATCTCTTGATGTGATCTCCTGAAAAAGGCGCTGGCTGCCTCCCTGCGTGAGGGAAGGTGGTGATCTGGAAGAATTTGTTTCAGTGTGGTTGCAGAAGATGAATAATTTAAGCTGGAGCTGCTTGCTTCAGACTAGATAATTGAGGCTGAGTTTTTCTAGCAGCTGAACAGTTTGTTAAACTTAAGTTTCCTGCAGTACATGTAGTTCAGCTAGCTGTTTTGTATGTGAGTGCTTCCATGTCAGTTGAGTAGCCTGAGATTTTTTTTAATTTTTAAGTGTCTCAGCTTTTCCCCAGTGCTGGTAGCTGTTACGAGATGCTGCTGTGATTGCCTAATGCTATTCAGCTAGGTATTTATCTTTTTCCAGCTTCTTCCTCAAATGGATTATGATACCTCTGGTCTCTCCTAAATCTGGAAAAATACATGAAGCGTAGTTGGTAGAAGGGACCTGCATTACTTGATTCTCCTGGGTAAAACCCTGCGTGTGCTAGTTCTGTTAGTGCTGACTGAACACCTCTGAGTTGGAGCACAGGCTTGTCGTCAGCTTCCACACTAGTGCTCTGGAGTGTGCGCTGTTGCAAACCAGCGGCTGCTTGCTCTTCTAGCAGCGATTCATAGGAAGATATCCCTAGACTTGGTTTTATGTCTTACCTTCAGGGTCTGGCAATCATTTCCTAAACTTGAAGCATGTAGGCTGTTGGTGCCAAAGCATTTTTGAAGAATGCTTTGTTGTAACTCTGCTTGCTTTCTTATTAAAAAAAAAAAAAAGAAAAAAAAAAAAAAGAAAACACCAAAACAAACCCCCAAACCAAAAAATCAAAACCAACAATGTGCTAGTGTGGTCTTGATTCTGTTCAACAAGTTTGTAATACATAGGGCCCATCTGATCGGTTCTGAGTGCCGGTCATTATGAAAGGTTGCTTTCAACACATGCACAGGAAATGAGTCTGGAGGACTTACCATTTAAATTAAACCACTTTCTAATGCTGGAAGAAAGCTCAAAAGAGAAACAACTTTAATTGGTAGTATCCAGCCTGTGTTTGTAAATAATACTAGCTTTGCTGCGTGTTAAAAGCTGGCTGAGCTGTGTGGTGGTAACGCTGTGTTCAGGGGTACATTCACACTTCGCTAGGTACGAATTAACCAGCGAGAAGATACGGTGATTTGAGCTGTCTGGAGGCTTCACCTATGATTACTGGAAAACTGAGTAACACTGAATAGTCCATTATTCTAAGTATGATGAAGTTGAAGAACCTGTTTCTAATCTATAAAAACGAGAGAAACTAATGTGCTTTCCTGTGGTTTCGGTGCAGAACGCTGGCTGCCTGTGCATTCCACACTCTGTTTTCTCTTCACTGAATGCCTTTACCACAAGATCACTACTCGCTAGAATATGGGAGCGGAAATAGCAGTAGGTTGTGTTTTTTTTTAAAAAAAAAAAAACCAACAAAAAACCCCTCTGATCAAACACCGTGCACTCTGAAACCTTCTTCTGAAAGCAAACAAATTGAAGGTCTCTGCACACTGCTCACACGTTTTGAGATGGCATTTGCTGCACTGCTACCTCTATATCTTTAAACAAAACGTTTGCATAAGTTCTTTGCTCAAGAAAGCAATGAAATAATCATGTTCTCTACTTATAATCATAGTTTAGTGTGTGTGCCTGTCAGACCAGGGAAGAATACTGCACATTAGAGTTTGAATTTAGGGATTGCTATATAGGTGATTTTCTTGATGAAAATGAGTGCTTTTAGGTGACAGAGTTCTTTCCTTTAGGACGAGATGTTTTAAGCTGTCTTCCCTACTAGATGTATGATAAAGCCACTTTTTCAAGTGCTGCTAACCTTGTTACAGTACTAGAAGGCTGTGGCATGCAATGGATTTGCACTGCTGTACATGTTGTGAGTTGAGCTCAGGTAACTTACGCAGCTGCTCAGACTTCTATCAATGTGAACTTGTTTGGAGAGAGAACTTGAATTTTTTTTTTTTCTGGTGTTTGTGTGTGGGGATTTCATAAGTGTTCTATCTCATGCTGCAGAAACTCCTAGGTTGCCTTCTTGCACCTTGCGTGGGATAGCTAATTCTTCTGGGGCTCTACCTTCTGCACAATAGCGTTAGCTGCTGCTTGGATTATGGCCTCAAGAAATGAGGTGAGGAACGGATGGATTGCTCGGGAGTGGTCCAAAAGGTAACTAAGAGCAGCAAGGTTACATCTCAGGAGTAATGGCTTTCCCTTCTGGAAAATCTTATGGGACCCGTCAAGTTGAAAGACTGTAAACTACCATAGTGTAGCTGATTGTGTAAGTTTTTGGCATTTTTATAGCATTTGATAGTGTAAGTTTTTTAATTTGTGTTGTTAAGATGATAAACAAAAAATCTTCCTTGTAAGTCTCTGCTAGCCTGTGTAGGTTTGTACTAGTATCCTCTTTTGAGCTTGCTAACTGCTCTAAGAATATTGGTGTAAGTACCTTTTTCTTGAATGGCAAAATACCTTAATAATGAAAATACTACAGAGTCGTTTTGTGGCAGTGGCTGTTCATAGAATCTGTCCTAAGGAAGGTAACCCATGTTATTAAAGATTTGTTACAAATTAGTAAACATAAAATCAGAGAGAGTGAGCAGCAGTTAATGGAACCAAGTTGTCTTAAGTGGAGAAATACGACTAGCATGGTAGTTATTTTTCATCAGCCCTTGCCCTTCTTCACTTTGATCATACTTGTATGTGGTTTAGATAATAATGTTTACCGATGCTTTTCATGACCTATATTCATCACAGGATGTGCACCTGTGTTTTCCAGCTAGTGGTGCTTTTTCTCCTCAACTGATGTCTGTAAAGGAATACTACATAGAGAAGTCTGCACGTATCCTCTAATGCAAATGAAGTAAATCATGTGATCTGGCTGCTCTGTGCAGGCTGATGGTGGCTCGTAAGTTTAGAAAACAAGTTTATTTGAGAATTTATGTAAATTCTTTGTAAGAATGAGAGCACACAGGGGACAGAAGGGAAATCACCTTGCTGGAAACCCCCCCAAGCAGATCTTGACTATATGCTGTTACTAAACTGAAGTATCTGAATTTGAACCCTTAGTTTTTAAGGTCACATCTTCAACGAGCCTAAAAATCCAAAAGCCTGCCAATCTTGAGCATGGGATGATGAACTGGTCAACAGAGTACAATGTAGGAGAAACAAATGCTTTACATTTTTATTTTCCCTTAAAACTTGGAATTTTGTTAAAATACAAGATCCTGTTTTATTCAGAACAGGAGTAGCAGGAGAAGGAGAGAGTAATTGAATCTATTCAAGTGAAATGTGGTGGAGAGGTGTCCTTGAAGATTTGTGGGGACTTATGTGGGTGGCTCTGAAGATTTAGCTGTGCTCCCCTTGAAAAGCAGTGCCAACAGAAAACTGGGCTGAAATGTGTTTAAGCATAGAAAGTTACAAATTTGCAAAAGGGTGAGGGAAATATTTTGCTTAACTGAATTGAGCTATGTTGTATGTGAGCTGGTGGTGCTTCAACCCTCTTCTAGTTGGTATGGGACATTTCCCTAAAGTGAAGCATGTGGAAGAGTAAGATGCAGTTAACAGAAAGGAAAGACCTTTGGGTGGGGAGAGTCTAAGCTTTGGGACACCAGCAAAGACAATACTAGAGGTACCCTCTTGAAGGGTTTGTGTCAGCAGTGCAGGTGGTCCCCCTGGGGTTTTTAATGAGGGTTAGGTAAGGAGCAAGGGAAGAATGCAAAAAGGAGGATGAGCATTTCTAGATCTGATGGGGGTTTGTGTGCTCTCAATGGCCTTGAGTTCTGGAGATTCATTTAATAGTCTCCAGAGAGTTGGCTGCTCTACTGGAGGAAGAGCATTTTGATGTTGAAGCCCTATTTGCAGTATTAACTTGCCAGCTGATTACTTAAGCAAAGCTGTGTTTGCAAGCCTTAGATGACAGAACTAAGAGTGGAGAATGGCTGCCTCGGTGCTGTGCTATCACAGCATACGTGGCTGGGTTAATATTTGGAGCACTTGTGCTTCAAACAATGAATTGCAACATCCATCATTTCAGGAGAAAAGCTCTTTGCTGGAGAGCTCAGGTTTTGCCTGAGCATCCAGCTCTTCAAAGAAACAAAGTACTGTTTTCTTTTAGCTGTTTGTGTGCTTCTGAATGAAACTGTCTATACAGCGTTTGCTCTCAGTTTGATCTTTAAGCTCTCCTTCCCCTTGGAGGAACGTTGCTCACAAACTTTGGGTAGAGAACTATTCTGGAACCTGCTCTAACATACCGCTAAACAGGATGTTGGGGAAGAAAATACTAGACCTTGCTTTTCAGTGATCCTAAGGCCTATGTGACTCAAGCAAATGCTTCTGGCTTGAACTGTGAATTCCCTGAACAAGGAGGGATTACCTGTGGATGTACTGTTTAGTGCAAATCATGGGGTTTTTATCTGTTACTTAGAATCTGCTCCAGCATGGGAAGTGATGCTGCTTTGTGTAAAACTGCTCCAGTCTTTCATTTGCCTTCTTTACAGCTACCATAAATGGCCATGATGTAAAAACATGTGTTGACTGTGTGTGGTGGTTGATTATGTAGCACCTCAGCTGAATGTTTGCTTGCAGTTTCTTGATGTGGTTCATAATAGATGTGGCTTTTCATAATGTGAAAGTAAGTATTTGCACATAAAACCGGAGTTTGTGGTGTTGGATGGTGTGAAGCAGATCTTAATATAAGTCTGCTAAGGCTCGTCTTTAGCATACTGTGTCGCTGGGGTTAATTTAATGCGGACAGTGCCTTACAGGAGGTGGATATGTATAATTTCTTTTTGCCTTGGTTATAACAGCACTTGGTCTGGGGGTAATTATATTCTTGCTGAGATAAAACAGGCCTTGCTATTAAAATAATATATTCTCTTAAAAGTGTGAAGGCTGGGATTAGCGCTTAACTGCTTAGGTCCTCTAACTCAAAGGTCATGCCAAATACTCATCTAACACTGTTAATGCTATAGATGTTAAGTATTATGTTGGTTATCTCTATCTTTTTGTATTCCACACTGTCTATGATGATTCCAACCAAAAAGTGAGCTCTCTTGAGTTTCCTGCTTGTTTCCCTGCCCTGTGATTTGGGGTGATGCTGACTAAGAGTAGTACTACACCTGCAGGTGCAGAGACGAAGGGGAAGAAATACTGTGGTAGGTTTTAGTACAAGCAAATGTTTTGCTGGTAAATTTTTTTTTAGATGGAAATTGATGCTTGCTTAAATACGTAGACTGAATACTGAAGGCAAAAGCATTTTAAATAAAATTTGAAAACATAAGCATGCTTCCATTTGACTGTTACTCTTTTGCCTTTAAAGTTGCTGAGGCTGAAAATTATGGAACTACTGAAGAGCACTTGAGTTGTGCTTATTGGGGCTTTAGGATCTCTACGTTGTCCCTGTACATCAGCCACCAATCTAACTTTAGCAAGACAGCACTTGTAGCCAGTACTGTACTATGAAATCCTGCTCGCATGTCAGGATTAGCAACTATAAAACCACTCAGTTTCTGGTTCCTGGAATTGGAGTCTTTCCCCATAGGTAAGTTGTGACAATTATCAGTCATATTGTGCTTTTAAAGCCTTCCTTAACTGGGAGGATAACGCCACCCAGGAACTTGCTTCTGTCAGCCTCCCTAGTAAATGTTCCTGTTGCAAATGATTCGGGTCCACGACCGCAGCGCTGGTGGGGTGTGCCTGTGTGCAGCTGCTCGCTTGGTGGAACAAAGGAGTGGGCCCTCTGTGCACCCTGTGCCAGGAAGGCATCTCCCCTTTGCTTGTTGTGTGATTCTGATGCTGAAGTGACTTTGGGCGCACTGCGAAAACAATTCGGGTAAATAGGTGCTGCCCAGTTTGATGCTCCTGAACCAAGCACAAGCAAGGATAGATTGCAAGTCGGGTGCACAGAAAGTGTTAGGCTGGACGTAAACTTCAGGTGTTAGTCTGCAAATTTGCTGGTTTAAAAGTGAATTCAGTGATTCTGATCAACTTTGAGCCACTGAGGTGTGGATGTAAGTGTAACACAGGCATTGGAACAGACCTCAAAAAGAAATAAAACATAGAGGCTTGGAGCTACTGCAGGACAGTATGTTTGGGTTGACTTGATGAGACAGTGACACAAAACATGAAACAGTAATTTGTAAGAGTGGTAGTTTGGGTTGTTGTTTTTATTTCTATTTAGGATAAAACTTTCTGTGTTACCTCCTGTATTTCTTATAGGAATTTCAGCTCTCTGTCTCCCCATGTAAAAGTCCCGGTATATGTGGCTTTGCTTCTGAAGGGTCAGAAACAAAATGTTGCATTTCCTATTGTAAACAGTCTTCACGCACTGTAGTGCAACTTAGCGCTTGATGAGAAAACCAGTCTGAATTACAGTGTTGTCAGACATGAAGGAGGAATAACCTTTGATCTTGAAATCTGCTGCTGGTGGTAGTAAGAGAGACTATGAAGATACTCTTCAAGGACATGTCTTAAACTTCTCTGCAAGCACTGATTAGGCTGGAAAGAAAAGCATTGTACTCTGCTGGTATCCGTGGTAGAAAATACTCGGTATTGCCTCTTTCAAAGTGGTTTGTCCAGCTGAAGCTTCGTTTCAGTTGCACAAGTCCATGCTGCAGGTTCCTTGAACTCTGTATGTTGGATTTCTAATCTCTTGTTCTTACAGAAACCTGGAGTTTTTGAAAATAGTGGTATTAAGTTGAACCACTACTTATGAAGCAGCGGTGTCTGCATTTGTGAGACTAGCCTCTATTTAAAATATTTGTGTTTTTCAATGAGCATCATGCCTCATCACTCATGATTTCAGGTCAGCCTGCATCACTGAAATCTGCATCGGTATCTCTCTGCTGCGATGGGGTAGGATTTCTCTGTCTTGCTTCAAGGGCAGTGTAACTTAGCACATTGCTGTGCTGTTTGGTTGACAATGACAAAGTCCAGTCTTTTTCTTTTTTTTTTTTTTTCCTCTTCCGCTCTGTCAGAATCTGATCTGTCGAATGCTGTGCGTGATCAAAGAAAACAAAGGGACTGCTTGTGTGCCAGGAAGATCTGAACACACTGAAAAGGCTTACACAGCCTGCCCTACCTTGGAAGAGATCCCCTTCCCTCCTTCTCACTCTCACAATTAGGTGGATTAACCTGATGCCTTAGGTTAGAGACAAGTCAAAAAAGCTTTCTGTTTTTTGGCTCTAAATCCCAAACTTAAGGTTATGAGTATTTCTCCTTTGATGTATCAGAGTTAAAAATCTGATGCTGAAATGTCAATCTCTTGAAAAATTTCTTTGCAGAGGGGACGTTAAGGTTATGGAGCTTATTGCTGGATTCAAGAGTGACTGGCACGTAGGTGCTCTGTTCTCCTTGGTCCTGTGGGAGCTTGTGTGCTAGCCCTGCCTGGAGCTACCAAATCTGAAAGTACAGATCGCATGGAAAAAACACTCGCTGACCAGTACAGTTGTGTTGTGCTGCAGCTTCATATGTTGACACTCCTGAATGATTCACACACTTTCAGGTAGTCCTTTAGTTTGTAGGTAGGTAACAAATGCTTTCATTAGCATTTAAAATTTTCATGTCTCAAACTGTATATTTGTATATTTTACTTGGGCAAAGATTTTGGAGGAAGACTGGTAGTAATTAACCTCGCTAAGGAAAATAGATGGCTAAATAACACGGCTGTCATTTCAGTATTCTTGGCACTTCTGGTTATGGCACTTTCAAAACTTAAAAGATTATAGTAATTGTTTGTAGTCTGCAAAATGAGTCTAGACAGTCTAGTCTCAGGCCAAAAGGTTGGAGTTGAATAAATACATAATTTGCGTAAATAAAGCTATTGGAACTGTGCTTATCTTCTGACACAATAGTTCTTATTAGATACAAGTGCTATTTTATAGCTTTTTCCTAAATAATTAGCTTCTAATGATCAGTCAATAAATCTTTGAAAAATAGTGCTCCAGACTTGGCTAATGAAGCTGAATGTTTTCATGCTGGATATTGTCCAAGCTGGTGTTCAAAAATTCCATGGGATTAACTGTGGTAATAGGAAAAAATTACAGGACAGGAACTAGTGTATTGCTATCTATAACAACAATGATCTCACAGTATAAATGAGTTGTGTTACTGGCTCTGAAAGAGTAATCTCAGCTTGTAATTACCTATGTCCTAATGATTCTGTGTCTCTTTCTTTTCTAACAGAACAAGTGGTATGATAAAAACTTCAAGAAGCTTTCACTGTCTTGGTTCAGTCCTGGTTTAGCACTTATATAAATAAGCAAGCTTAAAATATGTATATATATATAATTAGAGCTGGGGGAAGAGACATGGCTTAGTGACATGCTGTGAGCTTTCCTGAAGTGTCTGGACATTTAAAGGTGGTTTGCAGTTGGTTAGTATTTAACATGGGGTTTTTAAAAATTTGTAGCTGGCAGTTTGAACTGTCTGGTCTACTGATTGTGGTGTAGGCAACAGGGGAACCATGGTTGAAGGTCAGGAGTAGCGATGACAAAACCTCCTTCTTCCACTAGCAGGAAATTGCAAATGTAGTTCAGTTATATTGTGAAATACTACCCTGCAAATATTTAGTCCTAACTTGAATCATCCTAGAAAACTGTAGGCTCTGGATTTAATGGACTAGTTAACCTGGCTGTATCTCATGTTGAACACACTTTAAGAGGAAGAATGCAGAGAACTTGCCGTTCTCAGGCTTCCTGCCTGGCTCTTTTTGAGTAACTGTGGTCCAAGCCCACGTTTGCTTCCAAGGTATTGCAAAGCTGCACAACTGACATTAGCCCCTGGCTTTGTGGAGAGCCGAGATGTAATGAGTGAAGGCAGGAAAAGGCTCTTACTACCTAAGATGGATCTTACCCTTCTTACTCTGAAAGTAGGAAGTATTAACTTCAGAGATTGCTTGCCTTGGCTTGCTGTGCAGGCCCAGGGCTCGAATGTTTTCAGGTACTTAAAATGGGACGCAGGAGTTAACATTACTAAAATGCACTACAGTTGCTGAAGTGAAGCCTTTACTGGTTTATCTGGGCTAGAAATACTTTTTACTGCGTTAATGTAACTGTATAGGTCCAAGTGTCTGTAACCTAGGCAAGGCAGTCTGAAAAGTCCAATCAACAAGTAATTTGTTTACAACTTGAGCCTAGTTTAAAGGTTCTGATTTGATGTGAATACCTACACTCTCATCAAGAGGTTTTCTGCCATGGAATTAACTTTTCCAATATGCATTTCAGTTCATCCAGTACATTCCTCAAGGAGTTGGGAAGTGGCTTCTTTCTTAGTAGACTGTGAATGCCCTGAACATGGGTCTCTTCCTAGCCTCTAACCTGAAGTCTGTTGCTGACTGTTTTAGATAGCTCTTCACTTCAGTAACTTAAACCTATTTAAATTGATTGTAAGTCTTACTCCGTTACTGTACTTACATGTGTAAATCCAAAGCTCTTGTCACACAGTTTATCTTGAGGTGTTGTAGTGATTTAATGTGTATGCAAACTTATTCCAGTAACTTCTGCCCCACCAGAGATTTGAGTAACCTTGCTTTCTTTTCACTTACAGTTGTGTTGCCTATTACCTGATTATACACATCCTAAAATGAGATGGGTACTTTCTAAAAGCTGTCATGGGCTTTTTGAGAAAATAAAACCTGAGTTCGTCCTGAAGAGCTTGTGCGAGCTGCTGTGTTGAAAACTGCCTGAACCTGATAAATTGTTATGGATGAAAAGATAGTATGCAGAAAATATTTTAAAACATTCCTTGAATTGCAAGTGGCCAAGATCAGGAAGATTAAGTACTTGTTGTGTTCATAGTTCTTGCATATATTTACTGTGAAGCAAAACCAAAATTAAATGAAATAAAGACTCGCTCTGCTTGCAGTATAGAGTACACTTTACAGTCAGACATGTTTCAACTTGAGAAATTGCACAGCCACCTTCAAAGAATTTAGTAGGTGCTTACTGGCATTAAAAGGCATTAATTCAAGGCATTACAAAGAAGTCTTAACAGACAGTGAAAGTGTACGTTCTCTGATCTTGAATAATGAAAACTGCATCACCAGGAATTACTCAAGAGGCCAAAGTTTAATGCATATATTGCTTAAAACAGGTCTCTCTGAGTGTACTTGGTGTCTGGTGTGGTTTGATTTTTGAGACATTTGAGAATTATAAATTAGAGGTGAATGTTCCCAGGCTGGTGAGCTGCTAATACTGAGTTGATGTACAGTGTGGAGAGCTGCAAAGCCAGTAACTGAAAGGGGATGTAAGCACAGTGCAGATCCAGTTTGAGTTTAAAAGGTGAAAGCTGTTTTAAAAGTATCAACTTTTTTTTTTTTCTTAAGGAACATAGTTACATAGTATTTAAAAAGATGTTCATATGCATTTAAAAAAACCCACTCTCATCAGTATTCATGTTACGTGCATGTAACCAGTACCCACTCTGTCCATAATTAGAATTGTAGAATCCTTTGGGTTGGAAAAAGACCTTTAAGATCATCAAGTCCAAGTGTTGAGGCTGCATTGATGAGTTACCCGAACAGTATGTTTAAGCGGGGCAGGGTGTTGGCAAAAAGGCATGTAATTTTATAATCAAGTAGTTGTAACTGTTATTCTTTAAACCTCTGATTTGAACATGCACTGAGGGGCTGCCTTAGTTACCTTTTGAAGACTCTTCTTTCCCCCATGCAAGTCTGCTGTCTGTAGGTGGATGCCTATGTGGTTGTTCTGGGTTTTCTTCTGCAGAATCTTGTAATTATCTGTTTAGCAGTTAAAACCTCTCCAGATGTCTACCTGTAAGCCCAAGCTGTTTTGCAAGTCGTGCCTTGCACGCCAGATTTGAGGGAGAAAAGGGAGATTCTTTCCTGTGTTGCTGCAGTGCAGTTAGGTTTGGAGAAGGTAAAGCTGCTTTATTATAAGCAGGAGGTAGTGGAGGGCCAAAAACTAGCAGGCTGGTTTTTAGGAGTGTTGAAAGGTGCAAAGAGCTGACGGATGTTTCCTTTCAGAGCATAAAAGTCAGTTTGATTTCAGGCTTTCATCTTCCCGAGCCTTAGTCCACTGGGTGACCTGCACCATAGGTTGATGCTGCAGAACTAACGTGGCTCTGAAATCCCTAACAGGAGTCACTCCTGCTGAACTATGGATGAGATCTGTGGAATTGCCTAGCATATGGCTATCTAGAGAAGCATCAGTGGAAACAAGTGGTTTATAGATATGAAGTTCAACTGTTCATTTAGGAAATAAGAAAACTAAAAGCATGTAGACAGAATTAAGATCTGTGGATTAGTTTTCAGATTGAAGGTGCTTTGTTCTCTATATCCTTTTTCCCCTCACTCCCCGCATCCTAACTCATGTTTCCCAATGGGAGGGAAGCAAAGTTAGTTTTGTTTTTAGATACTTTGGGTAGTGACTGCAACAAAGCCTGTAAAGAAAAGAGCCATGTTATGTTTGGCTATGTGCAATAAATAGTGCCCATACACTGAACACAGATTTCTTAATAGTTTTTCTGATGTGCTCGTTCAGTTATCAGTGTATATGGAAGGGCAGGGAATGGAGAGAGAAGAGTATGTGGCTGTATAATAAGACTGACTCATGCTTTGCTTAGTGTTTCCAGACAAAGCACAAGGTCTTGACAGTCCTTGCATTGCATAAACAAGTTAAGGGGAAGACTTACCTGTACTTAACCAAGTCAGATGTTTATTTTTGTATCCTACTATATCTTATTCAGAATTTAAGATTTGTATCTCTTGTTTTCAAATCATGTGTTGGGAGGTAATCTTATGAATGTACTCTGAGGCTACCATCAGTTATTCAAGAACTTTGCAATCTTTGTTATGATTTTCTTCTTTAACAGAAACATTAAGTATGTACTTAACCATAAATATCAGTATTATGTAATACATGTAATGCTAGTTCTTCAGGAATAAATGATAGCATCACAGAATCATTTAGCTTGAAAAGACCTTTGAGATCATAAAGTCCAACCGTTAACCCAGGGCTGCCACGTCCATCACTAAACCATGTCCCCAAGCACCACAGCTACGTGTTTTTTAAACACCTCCAGGGACAGTGATTCCGCCACCTCCCTGGGCAGCCTGTTCCAATGCCTGACTGCCCTTTCGGTGAGGAAATTTTTCCTAATATCCAATCTAAACCTCCCCGGCATAGCTTGAGGCTGTTCCCTCTTGTCCTGTTGCTTCTTATCTGGGAGAAGAGACCGACCCCCACCTGCCTGCACCCTCCTGTCAGGGAGTTGTAGGGAGCAATGGAGTCCCCCCTGAAATGAGCTTTTTCAACTTGTGTGTTTCCAAAAGGTTTCACTTGTATATGGCTTACATCATCTTTCCTTTACTATAGCTTTCTTCAGTTTAATCCTCTTCTCTCTTTGTGTGTCAGTTTTCACTGTTCATAAAATTATCAAGTGTTTCTCATCATTGGATAATTGCAGTAATTGTGGTTGCAAATGACATCTCTTTCCCTGGATAGCCATAACAGTGCTGGCAGTATACATTAGTACAGCGGGAAGTAGTGTAAATCAAGGGAAGTATCATGGATTACTTACAAGCACTGACTTACCTTTTAATTTATAGTTTTTGGAAGAAAGGAACAGACGCTCTTACTGTTTGAGTAATTAAAAGAAAGTAGCTCTTAAAGATCTGTATGAATATGGGATAACTGGAGGAGGATACACCTGGCCTTCTGTAGCATGGTCCAGTGTTTTGTTATCTCTGCAGTCTAGTGTTTATTAGCATAATTCTAGACCTTTGGGCCCCTGCTATCCCTGGTGTTCAACACCAAATTCCTTCTTCTACAAAGTGTGCCTCTTTACGTCAGCAAAGCATGCCCAGTGCTATCTCAAGCACTGCTATTGACAGTGGTGGTGGGTTTGCTGTGGGTAGCCCCTGCAGCCTTGCTGGTGCTGTTCCGTGGGGTGCCTGAGCCCTTTGCAGAGGTGGCACACCCTCTTGGCAACCCCATCAGCATCCATCTCCTGTTCTCCCCGTTAGACCTGCCTGGAAAAGCCAGGTCCTACTGAGCCACCTGTGCTTGGGGAGGTATATGGTAAGTAGCAAGCTTGTCAAAGACTCTGAGATCAGTGGTGTGAGCTTTTTTTTGTCTGTCTGTCTTTTCTGTGACCTGAGTGCGTGAGGCTCTGCAAAATACTAAATTTGTATGTTTTGCTGTGTCTGTTCCTTTATCCTGGAATGCAGCCTGGGTTTACGTTTGCTTCCAGAAGTCAGTTCGGGTTTTTTCCTGCAAGTTTTCCTTGTTTTCCAGCCAGCCAGCTCAAATATTTCCAAAGTGATTTGAGGAGCCTCCTTTATCTTGTGAAAGGAGGTTCTTCAGGTAACCTTTTTGGGTGCTGAGGTTCTAGCAGCTGCTTTGCTAGCTTACCAGTTCTGCTCGGTGAGTTAGCTCTGGACCAGAGCCAGCCGTAGTGCTTGAGTCAGGTGGCAGGTTACTGCCACCCATCCTCCAGGAACATGTCTTGGTGACATCGAGCCTGTTTGTGCTCCCCTAGGGACAGGGATGGGAATGTAGATGAAAACTCCTTGAAGGGATCTCTGCCCTCCTGCAGCCTGGAGGGGAGGGCATGGTGTGACCCTGCGGTCACCTTACTATGGACTTGACTGCTGTGTCGCTCTTGCACAAGAGCTGAAGGCAGAGGCTGTAAGATTTCCATGGGTGGTGAGACAGTGAAAGTTAAGAACAGATTTCTGCAGTCAGCCGTTTAGATCTGAATTCCTGGTCTGAGAAAGCTTTTACAGTGTAGCCAAATACCTCAAACAGAAAGGTGTCCACTTGTAGTCCTACTAACTGGCCAGGGCACTACAGTCTTGGTCTTACAACACTGCACTGACTTTGTGACTTGGAACAAATGCCAGAAACATGAAGAAAGCTGTTTGCAAGAGAGAACTTGGTCAGGTTTCCATCTTTTTCTGGGTTAAGTGTTTCTGATCTGTTCACTGCGGTGCATGATGGGGCTGTAGCAGGTACTGTTGTTCGTTCTATACCCATGATGAAGACGTGCCACCACAGATCGTGAATTGGACTTTACATCTGCTGAGTGGGACAGGAACAGACAGATGTTCTTGAAGTGGAGATGAAATGAGGAAAAGAAATGATGGTGTTAGAGGTAGTCTAAGGAGAAACTGCCAAAAGAAATACTCTGTTAAGTAGTGCTTAAAGCCTAGGAGAGGTGTCTTGGGATCATGTATTTCAGGTATTTGGGAATGTACTCAAGTCTAAAGCTGAAGCTTTGGTGTGTAGCATCTACCAACATGTTTGTTTTAAGTTCTAACTTACAAATTTGAGCTAGAAAGGATTTTTGGGCTATTTGCAATGCTGAAATTGTAGATGGTATTTAAATCTGGAGCTGGTCTGTAACTCCAGCTGGAGGGTGGAAACCCTTCTATTTCCTTCCCTTCACCGGGTTGAAACTGAAAATTTAAACGTGGAAAAAATTTAAATAGGCAACTAGTGGCTCTTTGAAACATTAAGTGTATTTAGTAAATACAAATGGAGATTATAGACAAAGAGAGAATGAATATGTATTTTGGCATGTACCACTCCTTTAACTTACTCGTAGTGGTGCGCTTTCGCTGTGCTGGGCTGCGTTTTGTTGCATGTCCTTCAAACTTTGTGTAAAGATAAAAGGAAGCATGTTTTGCAACCAGCCTCTGGGCTGCAGCGTGTAGCAGCTCCCTGTTGATAGTTTCGGACTTTTCTCTCACATTAAAAGTTAAATGTTGATGCAAAAGAAAGCAATCCAGTGGCTTTCCAGCTTGCAGATGTTGGTGACCTTCCAAAGAGTAAATAAGAAAAACTGCATGAGAGCTGTGAAACTGCACTGGGGTTCTCAGTTTTTCAGTGTAAGATCTCTATTTCCATAGTTATTTTTATTAATATATGGAGCGGGATGAGCTTGTAAGCAAGCCCAGCTAATGAAGGAATTCCCTTATGTATATTAAAGGCAGCATAACAGAGGGGGAAGATGATAAACTGAAAGGAGGTTTTCACATGTTCCCCTTGCCAGAAGACTTGAGTGATTGAAACAATGATTTAGGGATTACTATTACCTTAAATAGTAGGTAATATTTAAGGCTGCTAGAGCAGTACTTGGTATAGTTGTGTCATTGTTCCCGAGCACTGCAAGTAGACACTCCTGTGAAGGTCAGGAGGCTGTGTTTGAAATAAGTTTCCAGATTACAAGCGTGCCTATAGGAAGGGATTTTGGTGGTGGGTTGCCCAGCTGCCAGTGATATAGATAGTGGGGATGAGGTGGGTTTTTTTGTTTGTTTTTTGTTTTCCTCTGCAAAACAGCTTGTGTCCTTGGCAGGCTTTCCCATCTCTGGACTTGATTGCCTCAGCACTCTTAGAAAGAGGAAACCTAGAAAACTTGTTGCATAATATTAAATTGGATGGTTGATGAGACTACTGGGCTCGGCTTCTTGTTTCCCTTCTAGGAGGTGGGTGGAAAGCCTTGATTTTTGCTAGTGATTAAGGGAATGTTGTAACAGAAGGACGTGTTCAAGTTACTGTCTTAAGAGATGAAATTTAGTTTCTTCTAACTATTTCCTGGAGGCAGAGGCCAGCTGTGGTGGAGCCAGCTGAATGAGGCTTGGCTCCTCCCGATCTGCCATAGAAACTCCTGGAAGAGCACATGTGACAACCTGGTTGTAATGGGTCACCCTAGAGAGTGCTCCAGTGTGGTGTGTGCCAGCTGGCACCCGAGATACCTGCTGTAGCTTTCTGGTGGTGTCGTTCAGCAGGGCAACTGCCTTCCAGTGTTGGGACTTGCACGTACAGTTTCCGTAAAGGAGACAGCAGCGGGCAAGACCTGGGTATTTGAACACTGGGGGGAGGGTGTGCTCCTCTGGCTTGTCTGGACTCGGTGTCAGTTTAAACCCACTAGGCTGGCAGGGCTTTGCATCTGCTGGGATTGCACTCCTGTTGATCTTTGAAGCAATTATTCCTTGGCTTCTACGAAGTTATTGGGGTCAGGGTATGGTCTTGGGCTTGCTGGGTGTGCAGGCACCTGCCCACTGTGGCAGGTTGGCATTTAGAAGTAAAGGTACAGCCTCACGGGGTGCTTCAGGATATTCTCTGCCATCCCTTAATTCTTCAAACACTGTGCAGCAGCAGCAAGGTCTGTTTCTGCTCACGTTGTGTAGCAGACTGGGTCTGCTACATCTAATTTTTGTAAATGAACCCTGACTGAATGAGGCCTGCAAGCAGCGGCTGACATGCTCCCTGTGGCAAACAGTCCTGGTGCAATTTGGGAAGGCTCCTTCAAAACAGCAGCTATTTCAGGCACATGAGTTTGTCCAGTGCCTGGAGGTAAACCACAATGCTAATTGCCTTGCAAACCTCTCCTGTGGTGGCTGTGACAGCAGATTTGGCAGCACAGCTCTATGGGAGGGAAGAAACTGCTCGTAAGAGACTTGTAAAATGGGGGAGCTCTGGCATCATTCTGAATCTGAGATGCAGCCGATGCTGGATCAGGCCAACTTAGTCCTGTTCCCTTTTTTGCAGGAGGAACAGTGTTCCATCTCTGTACCTAGTATGGCACACTCGCTTTGTGTGTAGTTTCCTTTTTAGAAAAAAACCGACAACACAAAACCAAAGGAAAAACAAACCAGAAAGGGTGGAGGGAATCACAGTAATGACCTGGAGGTGACAGAACACGCTGCAGTTCTTGGCCCTTGGGCAGACAATGAGGAAAATAATGAAGAATTCCTCTGAGGTTATTATGGTTTTCTTTTTCTGACCTTTGTCAGTGAAAAATACTGCTCTTGTTAAAGATAAACCTGCTGCTTTAGGTGATCTTCTAATACTGACTCATGAGAGAGAAATAAATTGATTCCAAATTATCCCTTTTATTTAAAACTTGGCTGACTTTACTGCTTTGTCAATGTAAAGGGTCAGACTAACTGAATTCTTGGGATGGAGGAATGGGAGTTGAAGCTGGAGACAGATAGGGAGTAACTTCAGACAAACTGTGTGCTTTACCTTCTAGTCAGAGTCCTGAATTTCTAGATACACTGGTAGTGACACCATGTTTTAGTCACCTCATGGTTCTTTATAAATACCACTTTGTTTCCTTAATGAAACATAGGACCTAAATTCTATTCCTTGTGATTGTCCCCTCTAAAGTCAGATTCTGTAAATGGCTTTATTTACGGTCTTGTATGTTGATCTAAGTGAATTTCTTTTCCATCTTTCAAAGTCTGTTAAAAACCACAGAAGAATTGGGACCCAGTTCATAGTTTATTAATTCATGCCTCAAAGTCTGTTCTTAAGCTTCTGGATAGCACTTCTTGAGTCATGGATACAAGTAAAAGAAAAAAACAAGGACAGTTTTGGAGCCAGTGTTTTTTTCCTTCTAAATCTTCAGAGAAGCAAGGTAAAGGGACAACTTGTAGTTGGAATAGCATCATCTTGGGGCTGGCTCTGTGGCAAGATGTTCTGCTGCCTGCAAATAGGCACTCTTCTGCTGGAAAACTTGGAAGTTTGATGCTGTGTTTAGGATCCCGTGCCGGTTGGTTTGTTTGAATTTGGGGGGGAGTGGGTTGGTTTGGGTTCCTGTCCTGTGTGGGTGGGGTTTTGGAAAGGGTTGGAGGGGGCTGGTTGCTTAGTGTGCATGAATGTTCTGAACGAGGGAGGAGACCATTTCTTAACCAGGAATGTCCGACTTGACTTACATTCTGAAACACTGTGAGAAAGGAGTGAATTACAGCAGCTCACGTGCCGCAGTAATCTCTGGTGGGAGAGATAGCTAGGGTTCTGTCCTTCTCACAGAGGAACATGGTTGTTTAGTTACTGCTACCTTTAGACAGCTGGTTACACAGTGGTGCTGTTGATGCAGAATGACTGAGACTACTGTGTAGGTGTATCCTGAGCGGACAGTTTACTGATGTCTACTTAAAATGCAAAGGAGATAGGCAGAGCTGATCAGTGTCTCCGATCTAGGGGTCAGCAGTTTTTCAGTATGGTGCCAGCTCGAAATTAATAGATCAACAGCAACCTGCACATGCTCTTCCTGCAGCCAGTTGCATGATGGTGAGGTTATGGTATATGAGCATAGGCTATATATAGTATACACAGCTGGTAAAGTGTGTTAAACTGGCGATGTGTTCCTCCCAGCAAGGCAGCTGCAGCCTGGTCGAGGAGCTCTGCTGGGGAGTCCATGTCCATGCTGTTAACCCAGAAACCTGGTGCAGGCAGGACAAAGGACTGAGCCAGCTCTCCTGGGCAGCTCTGTCTTGAAACTGGCCGTGAACAAACACAGCCATATTAATATGGCTGTACCTGCAAGAGCAGAGTTAACTGCATTCTGCACCAACAGTGATGTGTCTGGAGAATTCTAGTGGGCTAGTGTTCATGGTTTTTTTTTCGTTTGTTTTCCCCACCATGCCATCTGTTAACTTGACTTTGGTAAGCTTGCAGGAACAGATTGGTGTCTCTTGGTATTTTTGAATTTCTGTGATCAGAAAGATGCTTCAGTGACAGCTATTAATTTTGACATGAATAAGGAGATGCGCCCTATTTTTGGTGATACCTTGTTAATGCAAGAACAGCACCCCTCCCTTTTTTTTTTTATTTTTTTTGATTCCTAGGAGCCAGTATTTAGTTTTAAAGCACTCCTGTTTCTCTGCTGGCTTACAGAACTGACTCACGTACGCGGGTGGTACTCCTTCCGTTACTGTGGCATTCATCTGGGTGTGTACATGCCCCGTGTGCTTGGTTTCTGAACAGTCAAGGTAGTACACATCCCCAGTGCCTGCTCCGTTGAGCACGGAGGGGGAGGAATGTGATAGGAGTTCACATTTGTTGTGCCAGTGTGCTTTAGCTTTGAGTGGAGATAACTTTGCTGTGACTGTGTGCAAGCTACAAATCCACTGTTGGAAACCCGAACTTGTTGCCTGCAGGCAGTAGTGCTAGCCTAGAGTTCGATACCAGGTCACAGAGTCTCTAGAAAGATGTACCAGGATGCGCTTTGCTTTGCAGTTTGGGTTGTGGCAGACTGGCAGGATCTGGTGGAGCCTTGTGCTTATTAAGCAGTGGGTGACACCAGGCGTTTGGTGGCTTGTACTACTTTCAGGTAGCTGTCTTTCTGGTGTGTGTGCTTAAAGTCATTAAAACCAGGAGAGAAATCCTGGGAACAAGGATGATCATTTGAAAGTTGAATAGAACTTTAGTGGAAGTGCCACTTGTGCTGTGTGGAGTCGTAGCTAGAAACTGTTATAAAGCTGCTAGAGAATTCTAGCAACAGCTGGGAAAATCCTGGCACTTCCTAAAATTACTGGCTCTGGGAGTGGGGGAGGAAATCCTGGAAACTTCTGACCCCTACCCGAAATTCAGAGAAACGGAAAGTTACTGGAGACCTTAAAAATCAGTGAACCCAAAAGTTTTCTAGGGATTCCTTCTGGGAAATCGTAGGAGTTACCAGAAATCTCTAGAAAATGCTAGAAATTCTGGGGGAATTACAGTAAACTCAGTGACTCAGCTAGTAATTTCTACAATTTACAAGCATTTACTAGGAACAGGAAAGCAGTTACCTGCTTTTTGGATTAAGTAGCACGTGGTTGTACACGGGTAGAACCTGCTCATCTTCCCTAAGCTGTCAGGTGTACGGTTCTAGCGTCTTGCTCGATGAGTGTCCTGCATCGTGCTTGCCTTACACAAACTTGTTTTATTTTCCACAGTCCTATTTTGTTACGGATTATGATCCAACGATTGAAGACTCCTACACCAAGCAATGTGTGATAGATGAAAGAGCTGCGCGCTTGGACAGTGAGTAGCCTGGCTGAAGCAGGGTGCTGGCAGCCCGTAGCTGTTCGTGTCTGTTTGTATCTGTGTGCACAAAACGTGACGCGGGTAAGCAACGGTGCAGCATGTGGCTTTTATGGAAGTGTGCAACTGATGAAAGCTACCTACCTTTGTCTTTTTAATGAGATACCCAGCATTTGAACTGCTTATGCTTTATGTATGTGTGTGTTGTTCTGAATTGCATGTTTTTTTAAGAATTATTCTGGAAGCCTAAGTTGCCTACAGAACTGGGAGAATCTAGATAACTCCTGGCAGCTACCTGGGTGACAAGGTGGAATGAAAAACACATCACTTGGCTGTTGTGTGCTGCCTCTCCCAAGTGCAATATAAATGCTTTGCTTTAAAAGTTTCAGTTCTCTCTTGTCAGTGACTTCTTCAAGAACAAACCAGCGGCCCTCCCAACCCCCATCCCTATGTCTCCCTAAGCATTTTCCAGCTGTTTCAGCTGGTTGTGAAGTAGCAGAAGTCCACCAAACTTTATTGTTCAGTTTGTTTGGTAGGTCTTGAGTTCTTCAGTCTAAGAACTCGTTGGGAATCTTAGCAAAAATCCAGTAGTATCTGTGAAAAGTGACTTCTGCTTAGTTACCATGTACAGGTGGGGCTCTTGCAATATCCTGTTAGGAAGGGTTCTCTTTTTTTCTCAGTCTGTACTCCTAAGAACATGAACTGTACTTAATCAATGTTTTGCTTATGTTCAGTTCTGGATACAGCAGGACAAGAAGAATTTGGAGCCATGCGTGAACAGTACATGAGGACAGGGGAGGGTTTTCTGCTTGTTTTCTCAGTCACTGATAGAGGAAGGTAAGTGATGGAAAGTTACTGAAACAAGTTGTAATTAATCTGTTGTAATTAATCTTAAATTGCTGTTTATCCTTTACTGAAGTAGTCTCAAACAAGAACGTTAAGTGTGCAATCACTCTTAGATTCTGTGGTTTGACGCTCTTTCAGTGCTAATGAAAACCCTTGTTAAACCACTTACTGAAAGCGCCTGTCTCTTGCAGTGGATGGCTTGAAAGCGTACACCAAAAAATGACAACTCTATTCAAGCACTTCATTACAGTCCAGAATACTAGCTCCCTGGAAGCGACAAAAACTTAAACTAAGGGCAACATGCTGTGATGTCTGATCGGTTCTTAGAAATACCCCCTTGCCGTGTGCTAGTCGGTGTCGAGCAGCTGGCTCTGGATTTTTGGACGGGTGTATCCAGTTCAGGGTATGTCTCTATACTTTTTTGCAGGCAGTGCTCGCTGCTTACACCCTGAATTGACTGGAACCTGCATAACTGATCAACCGCAGAGTTGAGATGAAACAATCTGTTTAGAAGCTCACAAGCTTGGTCAGGTAGCTCATGATCATTGTAAGAGTAGGAAACTACCATGTATACAGACAATCAGTTAATATTTTGGCTGTGGTCTTGCTCCATGGAGCTTCTCAGATATGTAGTAGTAAAGAAGTGCTCAGGGATATGTTCTTCCACTTGTTTCGACTTGGAACAGAAGAGCAATAAAATGGTAAAAAAACCAAACAACCCTGTCTGTTTCCCCCCCGCCTTAAAGATTCGGTCTAGGCTCTAATTAAAATAACTTCTGATCTTATTAACTGCTCTATAATGAGCATTAAGACCAATATTCTATGGAGCCTGAGTGTGTTTCCATTGGATTTGTACCGTAACACTTAAGATGCTGCTAAATGTATGCATTCATCTGTCCAGAAGAGACTCTTGCACTTCTGTCAGAGATCTGTGTCTGGATCTAAGGCATACTGAGAATTTGTGTTAACGTAAATATTTTTGCTATAGGTGACTGTAGGTTGTTTGAAGTATTCATGTGAACTCCTTGATTTGTCCGGGGGGGGGGGGGGGACCAACCTAAATTTTTGTTAGCCCCTCTGGCTAAGGGTCTGCCTTGATTTGAAGCAGGTCTTGACACATTAAAACTGCATATTGCTCTCCTCTCTGAAATCCTTCAAAGACTTCTGAAGAGCAGAGTTTTCATTTTTGTTCTGATAGCCATTTGATTCAAGACTTGACTTGCCTGTCAATGAAGTGTCTGTCCTGCTTCTGTGGAGGAAATTAATTCTGAAACAAGAAGAAACCTAGATGCCTTCATTGGTAACTTCCAACTCTCTTCCTCTAGTTGGTACAGGCCTCTGAGCAGAGTATTAAAACGGGGTATCTCAGTGGAGGTCCAGCTGTACGTCATGGCTTACCTTCCTTCCAATTCACCTTTCTTCTTGTGATTGCTTTACACAGATGAAGTGGATTGGCATTGTAATGTCTAACTACATCTTTTTTTTTTTCTTGTTTTTTTTCAAAATGCAGCTTTTACTGATGGTCATCTTGCTTTTAAACTTTGGTTTGCAGATCTAGGTGTAAATGGCTTCAGACTATATGCCTGGAATTAAATATAGTGCTTGGGAAGTCTGTGCTTCAAAGGATATATGATTGTCTGCAAGCATCTGAAGCTCCTTGTATAGTGATTTGTGTAGCTTTAACAGTGTTTACTTGAAAGGAGTGATTTTATTTTTTTTCCTCCAAAAGACTTTGTTTAGGCGAGAATTAACTGTTTAATTGTGTTGTGGTTTAACCCTGGCTGGTAACTATATACCACACAGCCCCTTGCTCACTCCCCTCTCACCCAGAGGGATGGGGAGGAGAATGGGAAAGGAATGTAAAACTTAAGGGTTGAGATAAGAACAATTAAATAGGTAAAGCAAACGCTGCACACACAAGCAAAGCAAGGAATTAATTTCCTACTAGCCACAGCAGGCAGGTGTTCAGCCATCCCAGGGAAGCAGGGCTGCTCACACAGGGGTTACTTGGGAGGACAAATGCCATAATGCCAGATGTCTCCCCCTTCCTCCTCCTTCCCCCCCCAGTTTATATGCTCAGCATGCTGTCATATGGTATGGAATACCTCTTTGGCTAGCTTGGGTCACCTGTCCTGGCTGTGTCCCCTCCCAACTTCCCATGCCCCTCCAGCCCTCTGGCTGGCAGGGCCTGAGAAACCAAAAAGTCCTTGACTGAGTATAAACATCACCCAGCAACAACTGAAAACATTGAGTGTGCTACTAGCATTGTTCTTACACCAAATCCAAAACACAGCACTGCACTAGCTACTGAGAAGAAAATTAACTCAATCCCAGCTGAAACCAGGACAAATAGGTGGCCCTTGGAGCTTTCTGCTTTGCTTGCCTTCACTGGAGCACAGCTGCCGTATTCCTTACTGCTTGAGCAGTGTCAGTACCTGGTTTAACTTAGTTGGTGACTGGAAAGAATTCTGATCACTTAGCCCCTACCATTTTTCTGTTTTTCAAGAAGTAAAATATTCCAGCTTTACAGCTTCCCCCAAAATTCCTAGAAGTAGCCATGGTGGTTGCCAGCTGAAATATTGATCACTAGGGTCTCCAGGCTGTAGTTTAAATGTTCTAGCTAGAGCTGAACTCCAAAGTTAGTGTTTGTAGGATGGACTCTGGTCGCTTGATTCTCCGCAACACATTGGCAGCCAGGTTCCTCTAGGTTGAGACACGGTAAGTGTTCTGCTCGCCCTGCAGCCCCCCTGAAGTCCTGCTCATAGCTCATGCTGTGACTTGAGGATTTTTTTAGTTTGTGTTGAATGATTCTCTAACTGGTCATACTGTGCTAGTGGAGCCTGGTGGGGTGCCCGCAGCTGTCTGTGCTTGTGTGGCAGGGCAAGCCCAAATAGGTGACTCGTTGTTTCTGAACTTCTGCAGAACCTGGGAATCTATGAATTAGTACACTGATGCTCTACTGTTACTCTTTTACAGTTTTGAAGAAATCTATAAGTTTCAACGACAGATTCTAAGAGTGAAAGATCGCGATGAGTTTCCTATGATTCTAGTTGGTAATAAAGCAGATCTGGACCACCAAAGACAGGTAATTCACTTGCTGTTAGTTACTACTCACTTTCTTCTAGAAACTTAATGGTTTTCTTCCCAAAAATAGACTGGGAACAAGAAACAAATGAAAAGAATAACATACCATACTAAGTAATTCCAATGCAAGAAACAGGACTACACTAAGTTTCTGTCCTTGAAGAATCTTAGAAGCATGATGGCATTCCACATATGGCACATCTTCTGTCTGACTCAGTGGGGTTACGTTGAGACCAAATCTATTCGCATACAGAGCTGAGAGCTTTCTGTCATGACTTGATTACTCAGGCATGAACGTGTCCAGTTCCTCTGTTCTGTTCCTCACCACAGCACGCTGTGCCAAGCACAGTGCATTCCAGCACTAGCTCTAACGATCCTGAGACTTCAGTGCTCTTGCTTTTACCGTTCCCTGCTGCTATGTATAAATGAGTAGCCATTTGATGTCTATTTGACCACTAGTCTTCTGCATAACTGACTTAAAACTTTAAAAGTTGGAAGTACAGCAGCACAGTTATTGTTGTATTTATAGATGTTAAAATAAAAGTTTTGAAACTAGTAGATTTCAACCTCTGCTCTAGTTCTAAGAAAGCTTTAAAACACTTGGTTTAGAATGATTTAAGGAGGGGTCTTAAATGTTTTCCCTATTCACTCTTGATTTTTCATGAATCAAACTGATTTGAGCTGAAATGAAAATTATCTTACTATAGCAGCAGGAAAGGAACAGGCATCAAACTTGTATTTTTCTTCAGCAACTGATTTTGGAAGCTTAGTATTTTCTCCTGAGACAGTAAGATGCCTCTTAAAGCTTGGTAGCAAATATGATTGGGGTTTTTTTTTGTCTGACAGTAAACTAAATATTACTAAAATTTCTGTAATTATTTTAAGAGTTTCACAAGCAAAACACAGCTTTAAACAATAAGCTATTCTCAGATTTGTGTACCAGGACGTGACTTAACTTCTGTCTGCAAGTGCTTACATAGGTTTTGTGCTTTGCTAAATAAAGTCTTCCCTCTGTCAAAAACCAATGGCTAGAACAAGAAAAAACTAGACTGAAAACACATAATGTTACAGACTTCAGTAGGTTAGTACGTTGTTGAATTTCTTGAATACTACGTAAAACCTTGAGTATTAAAAAAAAAAAGTTCCCGGTGAGTATGCTCCCATGATTGTCACAACATCTTTACCCCAGAACCTGTGTAGAAAGATTATGACAAAATTAGAACCTGTGCTGAAAGATGCTGTCTTGAAAGAAGTTTTCACAGAATTGGCTCACAAACTCATCAGAGGTAACTTCATGTACTCACACATGCACAGAGCTGTCAGCCTGTCCCCGAGACAGAAGCGAAACACTTCCACTCTTCACTTACCATTGTGCTTTCATTATTACCATTCCCGAATTTAGCCCTGCAGGTCCTGGAACATAATGTACTTCATCTCATACACAAATGTTGGCATGGAAACCATGTAGGTGAAACTGAACTGTTCTGCAGACGGTAATTGCTGAAGGACAAACAGCCAGATGCTTTGGGAGGGAAATAACGCAATTGCTGTCAGCCCCAGGTCTCGGAGGATACCTGCAAATGTCATTGGTAATCCTGAAGATGCATTTCTAGGAACAGTTAAGAACTTTGTTCTTGGTCTTCCACCTCCTAGTGTTATTCTACCGCATCTTTCTCCCTTAAAGGAAGAAAGAGGTGCTAGTCACCTGTTCTCCTGCTGGTCCCTCCCTACCTGATTCCTAGCTGCTTTTTCAGGTGATAACAGGCTCAGACACATTCAAGCTCAAAGTAGCTGTTTTCAAATTGCTTAACTTCACAGTTTTGCTGCTTATATTTGAACACAAGAAAGCATATGTCCCCAAAAACTCCTGTAGCTTTTTATGGCTATCTTAATTACTATAATTGATTAGATGCTGACAGGCATGACTTTTGGTACTATCCCTCACACAATTTACATGCAAACTGATGGATTTGTATGACTTCCATCATAAGCTGGGGCTTAGACATCTGTAGCTGAAAAAGCACTTTGGGTTTGCTGGAACAGCTACTTATGTATTTTTAACTCTTCCCTGCCCCATTCCTTTCACATGGTGTGTTTCAGTTGGCCTTATGTCAGGCTGAAGGAATGGTTTGGGGATGCTGAGCTGATGTAATTGGTCCCCAGAAGGGAGAGGCTCCGCTCCCTCTTGACTTCACATTCCTGCTTTTTCCTTTGCTGGCCCTAGCTCTCGCTTGAAGCTCTTTGTGAGTTGAATCATCTCTCTAGACGGGGAGGAAAACAGACAAGCTGGAATAACTTTCTGGGACCTGTGTGAGTTAAATCAGCTTGCAGAAAGATTCAAGTGCCAGAGCCCGAAGCATGGGAAGGGGTGGGACTGTGGCTCTGAGCAGAGCAGGGAGGAGTTGGGGTGGGGGGAAGAAAGTGAGACCTCGCCTTTTGGCAGCAGCAAGCAGTTAGATGTTATCAGCTGCATGTTAAACACAGCCCCAGTCTCCACTGCATAGGTGGGGTTGTTTCTGCTCTGTCATGTGAACTTTCGATGCAGGCATCCAGTCAGTGAGGTGGACCAGCTTGCTGATCTGGCTCAGAATTAATCCTGCCACCATGTCTCCCAAGTATGGGAAAACTTCAGCCTGAGAAGCAGGGTCACCCTGCTCTGGCTACAGGCTTGCTGCGCAGGCAGCTGCAATGGCAAAGGCAGGAGTGCTCCCTCACCTTGGTTAGGCGTGCTGGGGTGGGAAGGAGCTGTGGGGTGTCCCCAGGCTCTAATTCTGGGGCAAAAATGTGAGAAATGCCATTTTTGCGTTTTTGGTCTGCTGGTGTGTCAGGCCCTACTTGTTAACACCAAAAAACCTGGTCAGCCAAGCTAGAGTCACACTGCAGTCCTCTCACTTTAGCTGGCAGTTTGACAAGAAGTTGTCTTAGCTGTCTCGTTTGAAAAACATACATTTGTGATTAGCTTCAGAATTTAAGTAGCATTTTTAGAAGTTCATGTAGCTGGGCATGAGTTTTTTTTAGAACAAAACCTACTTATACTAGGTATCTTCTTTCCTTTCCTGAATGGCAGGAGGCAGACCAGTGAAATAATAGAGAGCACACACTACCTCTGGGAGGCTAACATGAAGTTAATTTAGTGCGCTTTGATCAGCAAACGATACTAATAGAATGAACACACAAATCTCGCTGGGTCCAGAAAGAGTTAATTAAATGTGTAGGAAAGTGTTGGGTGTCTCAAGGGTCTGGCCACACCTTTACACAAGTAACTGTTTTGTAGTTGAACACAGTACCGAGTACTATCTTGATACTGTGAAGTTGGAAGCGAATGATGTGTAACTAATGATCCCTGTGTGGTGGTGACTGTTTCTCAGTAAATACATGAACTGAGTTGTACAGCAGAGGCGCACAAACAATAGCGTGGTCCTGATGAGGTGTTGGGGCGCACCAAAGGTGTAGTCTAGAATAGTGGTGGCCGTAATGTGCTATAGGTCAACTCACAGGTGTTTTTGGAAGGAGAGAGGTGAAAGGAGGTTTGAGGTAGCGATTTGCTAGGGTAGTAACTGTGTAGACAAATGGAGTTAAGCAGGCGGCTTGTAATTTTGTCCCCTTTGTTGTATGGGAGGCAAAGTCCTCAATATCCACAGGTGAGGCTGACAAAGAGAAATGAGTTATTAGAGGATGAGCAAGCATTGATCTTTAGAACATCCTTGCATGGGAAGGAATAAAGTTACCAGTGTTTCCAGATTCCCTAAGCAGTCACAGACTGGTGACTGTGAAGCCAAAATTGAAACACCATGTCTCATTGCTCTTTCATTAAAGTAAATGCAGCGTAGCGATCTTTCTTAGGTGAGTTAATTCCGTACAACTCAACACTGGGTGTTTCTACAGTAAGACGGTTCAGTAGAGCACCAGATGTTTTGGTAATAACCACTAGTGATGGAGGAGTAGACTTGTCAGTGCAGGATATGTATGACTTTTTGTAGGTAACTACGAACTTAAACTGGGTCAAGTCTGATCATTCCCCAGATGGCAGGGTTTCAAGGAAAATCCAGGTTGCAATGGGAAAGGGCTTGGCTTTCATGAAACTTTGGTTTTGCTTTTGCATCTGAGAGGCCAAGCGCTAAGATCATCCGTGCCTTTAAAGCAAGGTTTTCAAGATTGCTCCGTGCAACTCCAGTTTACGCATGGGCAGATGATGGGCGAAGCTGATGATGCCAGGCCAACAGCCTTGCGCTTTGACCGGGATTGGCATCAGCCCAGGTGCTGGCAGGCAGGCAGGCAGTTCATGTGATGGTTTTGCAGAGTCACTGTTTCACAGCTAGCTTGGGCTGAGGTCGCTTATTCCAGGGGGTGGGTGGGTACAGGGACCTGGGTGGTGGCCTGCCCAAGTAGATTTAACGCTTTGTTTTGCCCTTTTTCTTAACTATTGTGATAGTTAAGATTCATGCAAGTGCGATAATTTCTCGAGGTGGTAGATTTCATGGCCATATGCAGTGGCGCCAGTGTTATCACAGGTGGGCCGTACCTTCGGGTCTTCCCGTGGCTTGTCTGATTTTGAGCTTTATAGAGAACTAGCAACCAGGCACCTATCTGATGCAGCATTTGAATACAGCAAGTCGGTCCATCTGAGTACGTGTCAGTGCTTCATCACCACGGTTTGTGTGTACCAAAGTGGCTTCTTATATGAGAACGCAGACAAAATAGAATTAGTGGGTAGTGAGCTGCCCTTACGGGAAAGCATTACGGTGGCCGCTGTAAATGTGAACGAGCAACACTCGTGAGTGGGCTGGTGAGGCAGAAAATCAGGATGACAGACAGATGAGCTCTTTAGGAGTGGTGGAGCCCTTGGCAGACGTGGGCAATGTTTCTGTGCAGGGAGCACTGCAGGGTGACCACAAGGAAGAAGAAAGGGGTTCCTGGCAAATTTGAGGAAGCGCTTAACCATTACCTGCTGACACAAGTAGTCTTGCCTAAGTGTCCAGGCAAAATAAAGATGTGGTGTTACGTTAGGCAGCCTTGTAAGCTGCTTTAGGTGGAGAAAAGAGTAGAAACTTCAGAAATTAATGTATTTCTGACAGTTGTCAGATAGGATAGCGAAGGGTGTGTGTGTGTGACGTGTTCGCAGGATGCTTGCGCAGGAACTCAAGTGGAAACTGTTTGAGTGAGAAGATTGTTAAGTTGGGGAGTGGGGGCATAAGCTTTCCTGTGTTTGACTTGCTCACATCATCTATAATTGGAGAAACTTTTACCAAATGTCTGAACAGTGTGAACGAATGATATCCAAAATCAAATGGTAAAATACCCTGTAAGAAAGGATAAGCACCGTAAGTGATTCCCATTCGTATTCAGCCTTGAACTTACCAAAACTAAGATATTTTTCACTGCAGAACCAACACACACGTATCTACGTGCACATTTACTACCAGAAAATCTGTGGTTGTCTTTACATCTGTCAAAATATAATACAGTGTTCTTTGAAGAAAAAGGATTTAGTTTTAATTTGCTGGTGATGTTTAATAAGCTCTCCCATCATGCTTACTGAAAAACCTGTCAGATACAGGGTTGTCATACTTGAAAAGGAAGAATAAAAAAACAAATGTTCATATTTTCGTTTTCAAGCACTTCTATGTTTGTACTTGGTACAATTCCCTCAGTTTTGAAAATGGGACTGGTATGTTCTGGCCTCTAATTTACGGCTTGGGCACTGCAAATGCTTATGTAGTATGCCCCAAACTAAAGATACTTTTTTAAACTGACTTCGTTGAGGTCACTAAAATTGACCACAAGCTACTTGTCAATCCTACAAGTATATTGTCAAAAAGATTATTTTGGAATTAAACAATTCCAGATGGTCTACTAAATGGAGTAAGGACTTCACTGTTGCATCTATAACATTTTAAATGCAGAATATTGTGGAAATGCAGTCTGACTTTATTACAGTGTTAGTTTTGTTTTATACCTCTAATGTGCTTTAGATAAAATAATGAAGAAAGTAGTAACCACATGTGTTTAGAGACCGGATTCAGTTTCTCCTCAGGACTGTACATTCCTTCCCAATTATTTATTTTTATTAGGCTTTAGCCTCTCACTTTCTGGGGCTACAGTAGACTGTGCAGGGATGAAGAAAAGTGGTTTTGCAGAACCTGCCGTATCTGTGCTTTAACGTACTTTAGTTTAAGTGAGGCAGAGATGCATAGAAGGTTCTGGAAGCCCTGATACAAACTTTGGGGGATTCTGCAATGTCGTTGATGTGCCAGAAAACAGCTGTGAATGTTTCTCACAGAGCAGCCTTCATAAGCATTGGAATAAGGATGTTTCAATGTACGGGGCTAGAGAGGAAGGTGTAACTGGATTTGTTGTAACTAGCGGAGCAAAAACTTTTGAATAACAGTCGGATTTCAGACAGCAGTGGAGGATTTGAAGGGTCCCAGTCATTCTCACTTTGTGCCCTGCAGTTAAAAATACAGCTCTAGTAGTTGATCTTGAGGTTGGATTGGTTTTGAGGGTGTGTTTTTGCTTCAGCTGGTGGTAAAAACACTGAAATACAGCATTTCTGTGAGTGAGATCAGCAGATGCATCCTGAGATAGTCCAGCTAATGGCACAAGGTGCTGGGGGCCCCTTGTAGAGCTTCATGAGGGTTTAGGGAGAGCAGCCCTCAATTCAGCAGTAAGTGTATGAAGGTAATACCAGCAGGGGTGCTAAGGACAGAGGAATCAAATGTTGAGGTGCTGTGTGTGAAGGCTCTCAAACTGTGTGTGCAGCTGCTGTGTCTTGTACTGTGGTGAACTCTGCCGATGCTGCTTCTCTATTCCCATCTATTTCCATTTCTGTAGAGCTTCTTAATGTAAATGAATATCTGAGTGCCTTTTCAAAACTGAATTTGAAATAAATCCTTTTTCTCTTTGTCCTCATCATCAGTCCTCTACATGGTGGTTTAACTTCTCTCTGTGAAAGCAGTGTAATCTTTGACACTTCTTCCACAAGCCATTGTCTTGGCAAGAGCTGGTGTACTGCCTCTTATCGCTGAAAGCTGCCCTTTCCTCCCCGGCCCTGTGGGTGACCTTTCTGTTGAAGCCTCACATGCCTGACGCAGCTCAGGGTGGCCTTCTGTTGTCTGACCTCGCTGCCTTCTACTTCATCCAAAAATACGCAGTGATCTCCTTTTGGGTTTGCCCTGTGACTGACTTATTCCTCCTTCCTATAATGGTCCGCTAGCTTCCTGCCTTCTGCTTCATCACTTAAACTTTATAGCAACTTCTTCTGACACTCATTATTTCCTCTTCATCTCCCTTTCCTCTGTCCCAAGGAGTCAAGAGGTAGACAGGGTTTCTTCAGTATCTCTGTATAGTCTGAAGGTCTCATGGATTTTGTAGATCTTTTGTAATTAAGCTATATTTATAACTGGCTGTATCAATATTGTGCTGTGTCATAAGCAGGTTTTTTTAACGACTCCTCTAAAGATTCAGAAGTTCTTGTTTTAAAAGTAGTCATCTGATTATTTTTTTTTCTTTAGACTTAGCTGGGAGAGAGAGAAGGTGAACTTAGCAATAGTATTCGCAGGTTTGTTAGTAGTCCAGCAGGTGTTAGCTGAAGCCCTTGCTTTGAGGAGTGAGGGACTCTTGTCTGCCTGTGAAGGAAAACTTGGTGGCGTTACGTGGAGCTGAAGCAAAGACAAGGCAGCTGCAGTGAGGGAAATTCCTCAGAGGGCCAGTCTCTGTCAATTGCAGAAACTTTAAGTCTTCGCTTGCACTTGAAAACATTCATTGCATGGGTTTGTTCCTCAGTTGCATTACGTGGACAGTGTGGAAACTATTTTGTGGCCAGATAAGCATTATTGTTTGAAGGGAAATACATCCTTAACGTGTATGTGCAGCGTCTGCTGATAGGAGTATGCCTGCAGAAGCCTTGAACTTAATGACTGATGTGTGTTACAGGTGACGCAAGAGGAAGGTCAGCAGCTAGCGCGGCAACTAAAAGTAACGTACATGGAAGCCTCAGCAAAAATCAGATTGAATGTAGACCAAGCTTTTCATGAACTTGTCAGAGTTATAAGGTATGATCATTTGAGACCAGATAATTAGTGCCCCTAATTTAATGGATAGCTACAGCAAACATACAAAATGTAGTGGGAAATCACTGAGAAAATTCTTCCTGCTGTTACCTGTAAAGTTTGATCAGTACTCTCCATTATAGAATACTCCTGTGTTAGGAAGAATGTTGATGTGAATGTAATATATATTTGAAAGATAATTTTTTCACCTAAATCTCAGATTTTATTGATCACCTGGTAAGCAAACCTGTGAAACTAAATCTGGGATCTGCCTTCTGCAAAAAAATTAGTTTTTGTTTCTTAAGAAACACAACCAAAATCACAACAGAAATACCAACCCAAAAAACCATCACTAAGTTAGTAGTTTGAGTGTTAAAAGTAAGTCCCTCCTCTATAAGAGTGTAAACCAGTAACTTTTAAATACAGTATTTATTTTTACTGAACTGAAAATGATTCTATGAATTGAATTTGAAATATCTGTTTCCAGGAAATTTCAAGAACAAGAGTGCCCTCCTTCACCAGAGCCAACACGGAAAGAAAAAGACAAGAAAGGCTGCCATTGTGTTATTTTCTGAGAATCCCAAGAACCAAGCTATCAACTGCCAGATTTTTTTTTCTTTCCATCATTTTACATCACTTCTGGTATTGGTCTAGCCTTATATGTGCATGTCCTAAAAGTGGTCACCAGAATAGCCTTAGTCCGAGAAGCTGGCAGAATAGTTCTTGAAGAAGACTCGGTCATCCTGGGGCAGACTTCAAAACAAAACACTAAGGCTGCTTCTTTTAATACCACAGTTCCTTCCTTCTCTCCCTTAAGAGCTTGCACCTTGTGGAGTTTTATTCGCAAAGGAGATGAAACAAACCCGTGTAGGACAAGGTGTTGAAGTCATGCATAAGTTGTCTCTTGTGAATTAATTTATTTTTACTTTTGACATTTCATTAGCTATTACAAAGACCTATATTGAAGTATAGAGGATACTCCTTAAAAAAAAGGAGTGGATTGGCTTTTTTTGCCCTCAGTTAAATTAGACTTGAGTATTCAGCTAGCCTTAAGAAAAACCTACACTGAATTTCATTGTCAGCAAAAATTTTCATCTCTCATTTATGCTGCAGTTTTATTTCAGTGGCCAAAATAGTCTACTGTATTTATTTTATGAATCCAGAACAGCTACAGGATGATTACTACTACTATTAGGATATGGCCAAATACCTGAGCTCATTCTGGATTGAGGCGTTTCAGCTTATTAAGAAATTTCACATCATTTGTTTGGAAACAAATTGTGTCTTCCTTTGTATTTCTGGGTAAGGGATTAAGGAAAACTAAAATTGTAGCTGTTTTTGTTTCATGTGATATAAAAATGAATTTGATCTTTCCATTGTCAGAGATGATTAAATGTTTTTGCTATATACTTTTATACATTATTTTCTTATCAAACTAGTTAACAAGTATTTTTATATGTTTGTAAGCAAATATGCTTTCACAGCATAAACTTGTGTATATGTAAAGATGAGTATTTAATTCTCACAGTTCACTTTTAACTGACAAAATGTGGGATTTGCCAAACTGTGGTGAACTTCTCCTTACTCTTCCGGTTATATCCAAGAACGGCCGATTATGTGCCTGCCCAACGCACCCATAGAGGAAAATCTAGTGTTGTGTTTTAATGAGCTTCACTATCCCTTACTAAAGACTGACCATTATGTGAATTATTAAACTGTAAGACTTTTAACTGATTGTTTAGTTAAACTGTGGATGGTTGTTAATTTTGAGTTCTGTGGATTGTGTTTAAACAATTCAAGAGTATGGTCCCTGATATTGAAATACTGAGTGGTATTGCACAGTTGTCACCTTACTGAATGTGTCCAACAGTTCTTTGAAACTTGATTATTAAGCAAACCCTTGTATAACTTCAGGTGCTAGAATTAAAGATGATCTAACCATTATCGGGGGTAAGCACACGGCCTCTTTCTGACTGTCTTCCAAAACCTGAAATGTATTTTTTTGGGGGTGGGGAGAAGGGAGTGATGGGACCCGGTTATAGAAGAAAGGCTGTGCAGACACGCATATCTTTCTTCGAGCCTGGAAGTAAAGCAAAGCCCTTCCAATTTAAATCATGATAGATGATAGAAGCTGATGTTTGTTTTGACTTGAAGTATGTAGTCGGTGGTCCAGTTGACAGTTCTTTCTGTTTCCAGGCTGTGCTCGCTGTAGAGTGCTCTGCCATAAATCTGTAGATGTCTGCTGAGAAAACAGTGCTTGAACAAGCTCCCCTTGCCTTTGCACCAGCAAAGCATTAAACCTAAAAGTGCCGCTAGTACTGTGCATAGCAGAGGAATTTAAATTTTTAGTGTCCTTTAGATTAGCTTGTATGATACTGTTCTGAGAGAGTGGGTAGCTCCCCCCTTAAGTAAAGTTACTGGTTGATGAAGGGATGCTTATGGATAATGTGTAGAAGGTTCCACAAAAAGTTACAGTGGAGGTATATTTGGGAGATGGATTGCGCTTTTCAAGTCAAATGCAAGAAATTACTGCCAGTGGCAAATGTTTTCTTAAATATGTAAAGCTCTCCAGAGTCAAGTCACTAAATGACTTGGGAATGAAAAGAGACAAATTACAGCGTGTGTGTTGAGACTGAATCTCTGAGATGCAAAAATCTTTAGGTTTCATCATTTTTCCTTTTTTCAACTTTACACTCATGATAGATTGATCTGAAAATGAAGATGGTTATATAAATAGGTCTTCTAATACGTAACTCTGTAATGCACAGGGAAGGTGGAGAGCACCACACCTTTGCTTTTCCTCATGGGAAGCAGAATAGCTTTGAGGTGGTTGATGCTGAGCAACCTACTCCTGTCTGCTAAGCCACATTGTAAACATGGTGTAAACAAGTTAAGCAGAAGGAGGACCACCAGCTACTGCTATAGAACCTGCTCTAAGTTTGATAACTAAGTATATTCTGCAGTGTATGTGTTTTTAAGGCATCTACTGGAAAGAATGCACAGGGAAATCTTCACTTGGTGTTTGTATATGGCATATTAAGGAGCTGTTAAATGTAGGCATTTCAATCCTACTTTTTGGACTTGAAGTAAGTATTTAGAAAAATACTTCGGGGGGGGGGGGGGGCGGGGCAATAATGGTGGTCTTGGTGGTTGTGAATTTGAAACAGCTTGAAGTATTTCAGTAATTTGCTTTTCTAGTTGTTGTACCTGAAGGTAACGGTGGAAAGTGGGACTTGTGTCCTTACTGCAGAGCTTGCAAAGTGCAATAGGGACCTTGTCAGTCTTCTCAAATCTTCTCAAAAGAAGTAGCCCCCTTCTATATACCTCGGATGATTTGTGTATTTACAACATTGCCACCTTGCTGCAGGAGAGCAGCTTAGCTGACAAACTGAGAGAGTTGATCACAACTCTACATGACAGAATAAATGCTTAAAGATGTGTTGCTTATGTTTGTGGTTACTTCAGTCCACAAATCATTTAAACTCACAGTTCAGAAATTTGGGGTGCTTAAAATGTATCCACAAATGACCTCCTGCTCCTTCTAGAGCACAGAGGAGGGTCTGGTTCATTATTTCAAAGCACAAACCAACTCACCTCTCTGTGGAGTACTGCACCACTGAGCCTGCTGCTCCACTGAATGACAAGGATTGACCTGCTTATAGGCAAATGCCTTTTTCTGCAGTTGGTGAAGTTTTATGGGTGGTCCAGAATCGGAAAGAATTGCTTCAATGGAAGTACGCTGTAGTTCCTTGTGCCTGCTGTGGTTAATGTATTTTCTTTCTCTGACCTAGCAACTCTTCTGCGTCAGTGCTCACAAGCGAACTAATGGATACAGGTGAAGAGGAGAATTTCCAGAAGTATTACATCACCTCTAAAAGCTACTCTGTTTTTGTGACATGGCCTGTTCAAGGGCAGCAGGGCCAGTGGCACAGATGATAATTATAAATTGACCTTGATTGTGCAGAGGAGAGAAGTAAGAAGTAGGACCAGTTGTTTAGTCTGTTTCCAGCCTGTTGTACTGGGCAGCTGCCTCAACTGTGCATCTGCAACTGGGCAGGTTAAAACTAACCTTGTGTGGTCAAGCTGCAGAGCCCATGGAGGCACACGAGGTGGATGAGCTTCCTATAAAAGTTGGTTTTGTTACGTTGTTAGAAAAATGAAAATTCATGGTGTCTTGCAGGGTGCAGGACGTGCTGTGCAACGCACCCTGGCAGCACCTGCTGTCTTCTGCAGGAAAAGGCAGGCTTCTCCACACCCTCCCTTGGAACAACGACTAGTGTGGGTGGCCCTGCAGAAGTGCTGGGTGTTCAGGCTGTCAGGCTAGAGGTGACGGGATGAATGCCCGAGGCGAGCCTGGCTAGCCCAGTGCGGGAGCTGTGATGAGATGAGCTGTTGTGAAAGGTTTAATAAAGCAAAATATGTTTGAAAGGAGTTAGTGCCCACTAATGCCAAGGAAAACTGACTTTATGCATGGCCTTGTGGTTAGTCGTCATGGATAAAGTTCAAGTCTGGATTCAAACAAATCTTAGGTAACACCCTTCTGACACCAGTTCGTGTGACAAGGCTTCAGCTGTGGCACAGCCGTCACCATCGCTGACTGGCCTTGCCACATAATCTTGTTATTACAAAGCTTTAATGAGCTGATTCCAAACAGAAGATTTCTTGCAGTCAAGTCACCATGAGACAAGCACTGCCGAAAGTTAGTTGTGCTTTAAATTAGAAGTTTGTTGTCTGGAAAAACTCGGGAGTCTGCTAAACAGGGAATTCATTTGTTCACTTGATGTAGCCTATGTTCTGGAAGTTGATGACCCTCATGCACCTAAACAGTGATAAACACTCAAACTGAATTTAGGAAGACAGTCAAGCTGGAGCCGTGGGGGTATGGTAGTGCAGAGCAGCAGTCTTTGCCAAGATTTGAAGGCTTAAAATTGTTAAAACGGGCTGTTGCTCACGGCATCCCAAATGGCAAATGCAGCGCTTACAGCTTTGTGAATAGGGCTTTGCCGTCCGCTCGCCTGTGTCTGTTGGGAAGCGAAGCTGGAACTGCAGCCTTGGAGCAGGTTCCGGGTTTTACGCGGGAGCAAGTAGAAGTATGTTCAAGGTGTTCATCCCTCTGGTGTGTGGTGTGTGTTGTAAGGCCAGAAAACTTTGTGAATGTTCTCGATGTTCGGATAGTCTCGTAGAGCTCTGACCACGGAAATGCTTGTGTGCAGCAGATGGGGTGCGGGAATGAGGAGGGGTAGGACTGTCTTAGTAGCCTTCAGCTGGTAAGGTGAAGAGCTTTAAATGAGAAGCAGCAGATGCGGAGAAGACAGTGGATTGAACTGCATGGAGGGCATAATACCCAGAAACAACACTGTAATGTGCTGTGCTTGCTTTATGCTTGCTATACTAGACTTCTAAGGCTGCAGTTATTTTGGAGAGTCTGAGAGACTTTTGTGGATTGAATATGAAGGGCAGATGATGTCCCACACAAAAGCTAAATTGCATTAATGCATGTAGTGTAGTTAGTAGTGTTCCTGAGCCAGCCAGCAAGTGGTGTGCAGAACAAAGTGCATAGTCTTGCTGCTGGAAAGCAAATACTGGTGTGTTCAGCTACTTTTTAAACTGAGTCTTGTGAACAGTATTAAGGTGCAAGGTGTTTGTTACTAACTTGTAGTAACAGCACTTCGTAAATTAAAAATGCTTCTGACCTGGAAGTATTGTAGAGAGGAAGAAGTTAGTACAGTGAAGTACAGGCACCAAAAATGCAAGCAGAGGCAATGGTAAAACCTTTTAGTGCCTTGTCTCTGAGGCATGAATTAACTCATATTAGAGGCAGTTTTCATTTCACTTGCACCGGACTGCTGAAGAGCAATAGTTCGGTACAGATACTCCTCTGAATGCATCTCACGTTTCTTATGGCAAATATAGAAAATGAACTTACTCTGGTAATATGAATAGCTTACGCTTTCGAAAGAAAACAGGGCGCTGCAGCAGCACGGCGGGGTGCGGTGGGGGGCTCTCCTGCGCTGCCCACCAGGCCTCCCCGGGGCGCCTGGGGCTGCCCTGCGCCCCCTCCAAATGCAAAACGCACAGGAAAGGGGTTTATTGGCAGCCAGGAGATGTCACTATTGGTAGGCGAACGTGTGGCGTTCGGGGTGCTTAAGAGCTGCTTTTACCAAGATCCTTGTACAGTTAAAAGTTGTTTTTACAAGCAGGGGAGGAACGAAGGACAAGACCCACCACAAAGCCACCGATGTGCAGTGGAAGGGGGCCGTGTGTCAGTGCTGTTCCGGAGTGTGCCGCTCTGTGGATTCAGGAAAATCCGTGTGGTCAGCAGCTGGGGAAAACCCAGTGACTTACAAATAGTGGTCCTGAATAAATTGGTGTGAAAAGCAGGAAGGATGCTTGCAATCTAAACCATTAGGTTAATTAGAATATTATACAAATTCTTGATTTCTTTGTAGTTTGCCAAACTAGATGAAACAAAACAAGTTATATTTGAGTATCATTAGTAACGTGTGCAGTTTGCAGTCAGAAAGTGATGTATAAACACTTAATGGTCAGCTAAGTAATACATCTAAGTGGGGATTGCTGCCAGCATGAGAGAAATGCAGTTCCTCTTGTCCAGGTACCCGCCCTGGCTCTCCACTGAGGAGTGGGGAAATCTCTCGAATGTGGTGCTGACCTTTGAAAGTGAAAACAACGTTCTGATGCTTTTCTTAGTCCTGCTGTAACTTTCAGGCAACACCTGCTGTGACTTCAACAGTAGAAGTTCACGTGTGCTCTGTGCTCTACGATTTCTGCAAGCTGTAAAATCTGCCTGTCCTTCACTGCCCCTTGGAAGAATGCAGTGTTCTTGAACTGCTGTTCTTGTCTCACCGTAAGAGGCATTCTGTCCTCTTTGTGAGACTAAGCTCTTCTGTGTCTTAAGCTGAGTTTTATTATTCACAGATAAATCAAGTGCCTTAGTTGCAAGTATAAAGTACCGTGCTGACAATGTGAACCGATGCTTCTACTTTACACGGTGATCCTGCTCATTTGAAAAGCTGACTTTTGGGCGTTCTGAGGGCTACATTGCCAAGATTTTGTAGAGTACTGCATTTCTGTTCCTCCCTATTACTGTTTTTAAAATATCCATTCAGCCTTTTGTATTTCTGGGAAACTAGAGGGAGAATAACTTGTGAATTCTGTGTGTTTTGGCACTTTTTTTTTGTCTTGTGGATTCCTGACGTGCAAGGTGCACAGTGAAGTTGCTCACCTAGCTACTCCAGCTGCCTCTCTGAACCAGCTGTCTTAACTTCTTGATCATTTTTGTAATTAAAAGGTAGCGAGACCTCTCCTGTTTATCTGCCTCTTGGAACAACCAACTTAGATCATTCAAATCCTCGTTGCGATAACCAGCTTTGTGATGCTGCCAACATCTGGCAGGGTCTAATAGCACGGTTGGGTTTGTAAGGTGCCCGGGAAGGCAGCTGTCACTGCCAAGTCCTGAGGTCTGGGCTGCATCGTTGCTTCCATGAGGTGCTCTGTTGTGACTTCTTCCTGCTAGTGTTACTTCCAGCATCTTTGCAGGGCTCTGGATGTGCAAGTAGAGAACACGTAGCTCTTTCCCGCTTTTAGCACCAGAGCGGTCCCCTTAGCCACTGCTATCTGACGTTTGCATTTTACTAGGACTGAATCTGGCTTATTCCTCCAGACCGTTTCTTAAATAACATGTTGCAGACAGTTTCCCCTCAGTTTATCTGTCCAGAGTTAGGTGTGACTTGCTGAACAAGGCACATGGAGACCTGTTGCTGAGCAATTAGTGACAGTAGACACAGTACCCAGTGCCTTCGTTGCCTTGGTCTTGACCAACAGGGTTTTCCAGGCAGTGAAAAGGTACAGTGAGGAGAAGAGCCAGCAGCAGTGGATGAGGATCGAAGTGGGAGTTACTTTGGAGAACTCAACCCATACAAATTCACAGGACCTGATGGGCTCCATCCAAGATGTGAGAGAACCAGCTGATGTCCTCGCAAGCCTCCTTGGTGACCATCTTTGATGGAGATGAGGGACATTCCTGGTGACTGAAGGAAAGCAGGTGTTGCACCCCTCTTCATGTAAGGCCTGGGGAGCAAGGTAGGAGCCTGCACGGCGTCAGCCTCACTTCTGCCCCTGGAAAGCCACACAGCAAGTCCTCCAGGAACACATAAAAGTGAAGTGGTTGGGAACAGCTGCATGGATGTGTGAATTTACGAGGGTCAGCCATACCTGACCAGCATGATTGCCTTCTATGATAAACCAACTGAATGAGGGGAGAGCAGTGCATGGTTTTTACCTCAACAAGGCTTTCACCGTGTGCTCCCACCATATTTTTGTGTCAAAGTTAGGACCTTGTGGCCTGGGTGGATGGACAACCAGATGGGCAAAAAGCTGCCTGGTGTGTGGGGCTCAGGGTCATGGTTGGCCTCGGCGGGTAACGGGCTGGTCTGCAGGCACAGTGACACGAGGGTGTGCTGCTTGTGCAGTAGCAAGGTGCTACGGGTGTCTGGCTTGGCACCTGTCACGATAAACGTTTCGTCAGGGGCCTGAAGGAGGCAACCGAGGGCGCCCTCGTCGTACTTGGAGGTGACACCAAGTTGGGGAGAACCAGTTGGTAAACCTGGGAGTGGAGCTGGCATCCAGAAGGACCCTGACGGGCTGGAGGAATGCGTCAACAGGAGACAACGGAATTTAATAAGGACAAATGCAAAGTCCCATTTAAAACCAGAGTTTTTGGTTAAAGCAGCTTATGGCTTCAGCTGAGCGGTGTGCCCATGCCAGACCTGGCACTGGGTTTGCACCTGTGCTCACTGGGGTGGCTGCAGTGGCGGTGGCTGCCGAGGGTGTGCCGGGCGTGCATCGCTCTTTTATCAGAGATCCAGCAGGAGGAAACTGGTAACTATGGGCAGTGGGTTGTGCAATCAATGTGTTTTAGGGGGATAATCAGGTACCCGTGTTATATTTTTGAATTTGTTAAATGCTGCTTCCCACAACAGCGAAGCTGGGTGCTCATTGGCAAGAAGTAGCTTGTTGAGCGGGATGATGAGGAGATGAACAGCAGTGCTTTGCAGCTCGGGTTCAGATTTTTTCAAGTGAGCCATGTAACAGGTATTGTACCTTGTGTGTGGAAGGACAGGGTGCTTTGGTCTTTAATTGTGAGCTGCTGCTTATTCATAAGAAATCAATACGTTGTGAGGTTTGCAGTTCGGTTACCAACTGATCACCTGCCAAAAGTTTCTGCTACTTTAATACCCAGATATGAGCCCTCTGAAATCAACGCTCTGCACAAGAGCAGATCTCTACAGTGGTTTTATGGTCTAGTGAAGGATTTTGCAATTCAAAGCTCTTCTCAGCCAGAGAAGGATCAAGTGACTTTTTTCCATATCTGGAAATTATATTATTAATTTCAGAACAACAGTAAAAAGCTGGAAAGTGTAACTGGGGTGTATGTGTGTTCCAGCATGAAATCTCTCATTGTTTCACATAAAAACCCCTGAGATGAGGTAGGGCTGATAGCTGCGTGGAGCTTTGTTGGTGCCTTGTCAGCTCTCCTGAAGATGGCATTTGTTTGAGGTGTGGTGGCAACCTCATGTTTGGCTTGTGTCGCTGTGCTGAGGTGACAAAGCTCCCACTTCCCAGCAGAGGGGACAGCCTGAATTGTGTAGGGGTGTGTCTGTCTGGATTTTGTTGTAAAATGTCAAATTAACTTTTTGATATTTTTTATGTACTGCATGTTCTACTGTCCTAAAGTAATCTCAATTTCCCATGAAATGTAAATACTAACTGATTTTGTAAGCTTTAAAAAATAATTTTTAAAATAATAAATTGGCTACTTCACTTTATGCCCCCCCCCCCCCCCCAAAAAAAAAAAAAAAATATATCTGATCAAAAAAGCCTGAGGAGCCCTGTTTTAACGCTCCTGGTACTGGGTTTTTTCTCTAGCAAGACATACGGTTGCTTAACAATCCCTGTATTACAAGCCAGTTTCAGCGACGGTCCTCACTACTGCACTGCTTTAAGGACGGGTCTGCTCGGCTAGCTGATTTATCCGCTCTCTGTAGTAGTTACAAAAATCTGCAGGAGCATCATCAGTTGTGTTTGAGGACACAACCAAAGGAGGCCTGATGACCAGAGCGTGGGTGTCATCCTGTGCCGGTGTGGGACCTGGGGGCAATGCAGTGCGCGGGGTGCTGGAGCAGGACTCGTGAGGCTGCAGGCAGCACTGGTGTCCACCGTGGTTGCTTGGATGCTGTTGGGAAAGCAGCCTTTCTGTAAGATGTAAATAGCGATGCTGGCCTCTTTGCAAAAAGTGCTTGGAGGCTGACAAATGAAGTTGTTTAATTTTACTCTGCTCCCACTATAATATAATGACTCTTCGAGGGAATTTTTAGAAGCTGCATTATCCTTTGAAAGGAAGATGAAATACAGAAATATGCCAGATGCTCTTAAGGATGTAAATACCCTCTTTTTCTGGCAAAATTGTTAAGCCCAACAACTGTCATGAGCTTTACTTTCACAGGGTGATATGAGGCCGTGTGGAAAAACAAGCAGCAGCATTCCTCCTTCCCTAGTTCCCCAGTATAAAACATTATATTATTCAAGGCACTGGCTTATTAGTTCCCCAGCACAGATGTTAGTTGGCTTGGAGTCTCCACGGCTCGTCCCACTGGTATGTGTTTCTCCTCGTTACTTTAGCCACTCTCCAACAGCACAGATGCTTTTGGGTTGTTTTCTTCTGCTGTGGTAGGACATAATGTACCTTGCAGCCTGTCTGCTTTTTCTTCCCCTTTTTTTTTCTATCCCCTCTGTTTTTGGGGTTTTTTTTGGTAAAATTATTTAGTGGTTTTTCACAAGCATCTCATGCTTCTTTTAAGGCAGCAAAGCCCTGTGTGAGGAAAGGACACATGTAGCATCTTCCATTGCGACTGCCCAAGTACCTTCAGCTGCAGGAGTGGCAAGTGGTGCTGACAAATGACTGAGGCTCTTAATTCCTACCTCTGTCTGGAGCAGGTGTGAGTGGCTTTGAGGTTCTGCTGACCTGCTGTGTGGACCTTGCTCAGGGGCACACTTAAACCCTGGGGGGTTGTTGTGTTAGGGCTTAGCTATAAACCCAAGTCTCTTTCTAAGCGAGGCCCAGGTATTTATTCTGCAGGAGGATGCAAGGATGTCTGCCCAGATGTCAGAGGGTTTATAACTGATTTTTCTTGAGGTTTTGCTGTTGCTGTCCTAAAATCTGACTGGTTATTGAAGGAGAATATGTATGGTTTGTTCAAGTCAGCCTGACTCTCTCTGGAGCTGACACACACACTGGATTACAATAGTCTCCTGCTGGTATCTCATAAGTGTCACCCTTGCAGCCTCCCCCAGCAGCGTGCCAGAGGCAATGGGTGGCTCAAAGCATGCTGCAGCAATTTTCTGAAAAAGCCCCTGTTTACAGCAGTGCTTGGGAGACTGGGTCTCCTCTGCCTGTGGCTTGGAGTCCTCTGTCCTCACCCTCTGCTCTCCTCACCACCTGGACAGTGGCCAGCCACAGGGCTGAACAGGAGCAGCCCCTGAGGAGGAGGAGGAGGGGAGGATTTTTTTTGGTTGGAACAGTAGGGAAGGGGCAGTTAGTGCCCCGCTGCCCCCAGCACAGGTCCCTGCATCGTCCCTTCCAGGCAGCAGCCCCGAGGGCTTGGGGAAATCCTCGATTGCATAAGTAGGCACTAATTAGCACTGCTGAAAGACTTGTAATCTCACTGAGATTTTCATTTTCATGGCCTTGTCTAGAAAATGACCTGAGTGGTGCTGGCAGGTGCTGCTTTGAGCCTGTCCAATGCAAGGGGACGTCCTGACGATTCATTCACTGAGCCTGCCCACGCTGGTGCTGGGGGTTTGGAGCAGGCAAGCAAACACCATCATCTGCTCTGGCTAGTGCCTTTTTGGCTGGACAGATGCAGAGATTTGTCTGTCTTCTTCCAGATCTCACCGCTGGACTTAGCCTGAACTGTTACAAAAGGGGCAGATTCTGTGACCACTGACACCTAGTGATGGGACAGATGACTGGCCGTGAACATGAAGTTTTGCTGGAAAAATTACTGTCTGTAATATATACTTAAACCTCAGAGTATTTCCAGAATACCTAATCTGGAGTTGTTCTGTGTTGGATTTGGCTTTCCACTGTTAAACCTGTTAGGCACCATCCAGTGACTCAGCAGGTATTGTGTCACTTGCTTGCAGCAAGGTATGTGCTGTCATGAAAATGCAGGAACAACCTTTTTGCTTCAGCGCTGCTGCCAGTTTAGTTTCTGTGGAGTTCCAACAGCTCAAGCCAATATTCCAGGTTGTGTTTATTTGGGTGGTAAGGTCGTTTGTCATATACTAAAAACCTGAAAAGATGGAAGGTTTTGTGTTTTCTCTGCTCAGTTCCAACGTTCCCTGCAGCTGGCACTGGGTGGTCACTGTGGTGCAGCTCCTCAACACTTCTAACAAAGAACTGAAATTTTATTATTGCTCCAGCATTAACGTGTTATAATCTGGAAGCCTAGCCCCTCTGCTCTCCTTGAATTAAACACAGTGCTTTGAGATGCCTCTGTATCTGCAATGGTCAGAGACAATCCCTGGAAACAGGGAGCAGATGTGACTCATGTCAGTTGTGTGTAGATGTGCCCATGCACAAACACATGGTGTCACATGCCTTGCGGCACTGGTAGCAGAGCAAATGGCGAGAAAAACATTTCTCTTTCTGACTGAATTCCAGCATGGATCCGATTCGTGTCTCTTCACCTTGCACAAGCTTATGAGTGCCCCAGCTTCCCTGTCAAACATTTCTTGAAAATACCCAGTCTGAAAAAGTGGCCACCAGTGCAAGTTGTGCGGTCAGATGGCAGAAGTGGAGCTGGGAGACTTAAAGGAGAAAGCCACAGCCCAGCACAGCTAATCACAGGCAAAGGCTTCACTGCCAAAGCCATTAGTGTTTCTTTTGAATTAGTGACACAGGAGCTGAGAAACTCCTGAGAGGAAGAGTTGGGAGGGTTTTGCATTTGGGGATTTTACCATCCACACACAGGAAGCAGGGAGACACTTGTGTCCTGGGAGGCTAAATCTGCCACCCAGAGTAATTTTTCTAAGGACACTCAAATTATTGTTCACCTGCAGCAGAGCAGTGGAGATTGCATTTGCTTTTACTCTGGAGCATGCCTTGCCCGAGGATGTATGCAGAGGGAGTGGTCTCCCGAAGCAGGCACAGGCAACTGCTCAAAGCACTGGTCTGCTGAAATGATGCTCTGTTTGTATACGGAGCTTGGAAGTGGGTTTTTGGTTTTGGAGTGTTACCCATGCAGAGAGGCTGTATTTGCCATAAAGTTTGACTGGGTCAACCTGAAATCCTCACAACCCACCTGCCTCAGCATGCCAGGACAGTTTTCAGTATAAGGAAATGAGGCAGCTGGAACAAGACAACTCTGGGTGTATGGCTGTGTTTCCCCATCTGGGTAGGAACCACCATGGTTGATGTTCTCCCGCTCAATACCCTGGTCCAGGATGAATGAGAAGGAGCCCAAGGTTCCAGTGAGCTGTGCTTCAGGTGAGGCACATGGAGACAAGAGCCCATGCTCCAGCAGCTAACCTGTGCTCCTTGCTTTTGCTGATGTGTCTTGAAGTGTTTGTTTCTGATGGAGGCTTCCCTGGGATGCAGGGGGTTGTCAGGGTGATTTTCAGCTGCTCCAGTGTGGAAAACATTGGCCTGAGTAATCCAAGAACCAAGTTACATGATCAGGTTTTGGTTTGCCTATCTATAATTTTGTTAGTATGAGCACAGCAGTGAGCAGATGCAGGTAGGTGGAGGACATGGGCTGTGACTAACTCTCTGCTTTCCAGATGGTTTGTTTTGTCCAGGTCACTCAATGTGGGTTATAAATGTGATAAATGGGAACATGCTGTTTACACATAACACCAACAGCAGTATCTGTAACAGGAATTAGGATGATAAACTCACAGGTTATACACAGTTACAAAGAATGAGGCTCAGGCCTGGGCATCTTAATTGCCATGCCAAGGAAACCTGGATGATGTTTTCCCTATTTGAAAGACGTGTGGCCAAACGTCACAACATTCAGAAAAGTTTTGATCAAATCAAATTTGGTACATGGAAAAAGCTTTTGGGCTGGTTCTGCCTATCCTGATGCGAAGAGATTAAGGGTTTGGATCATTCACCCTCCCAAAACAAAGACTAGAAATGAAAAGATTGGTGACAGGTATTCAAGAGGATTTCTGAGGTTTGATTCTGAGAAAGACCAAGTGGGTATCTCTGAATACCTTTGAGCTAGAAGCAGGAGGGTCTCTGTCTTCAGGGTGGAGCTCTAGGAGCTCTTCACTACCAGCCTCTCCAGCCTGGAACCACTCATCAGACAGTGTTGCTTGTAAGATGGGGGACTGGTCCTGATTAACCTAAGTTCCTTCCAGTCCTTACTTATGTATGTTTGGGAGTTTTGGTAACTTCTCCTGGGAGATCTTACCCTTAGGAGCTGGGAGAGCGTCATACAGCTTAAGAGCAGGGTCTGGCACCTGGTTGGCCTTGCAGAGAGGGAAGGGGCCAGGAGATGCTAACACGGGCCAAAGAGCTGAGGCTGTCTGGGAAAGGTTTGGAAGCAGGCCTCCCACTCCCTATGCATGTACGTAGGCATCCTGGGTCACCCTGGGGCTGACTGTGCTGACCTAGCACTGTTTCTGGTAGCATCTCTCTTGGGCAAGGTATGGCCAACTCCTCAGTGCAGCCCCCTGTGCCTGCCCTGGTGTTACGGGCTGTTGGGAAGCTCTGTCCCCTTAAATCAGGAGTGGATGGTAGGGCAGAGCGTGGGGCCCTGGGGCCATGCAATGCCCTGAGCATAGCTGTGCACCGGGAGCTCGGGGCAGCTCTGAACACGCTTCTGGAGAGATAAACCTGTGCCTGTCTGCTCCTGACCCTGCGGATGTCCTCGTCCTGGGAGTGTCTACTGAGCATCATCAGTAAGGCTTGCTTTGAGATCTGTGCCGCCAGCCAAACGCTGGTAGGAGCGATGAAGGGCACCCGCCCAGAGGGTCACGATCCAGCTGTGTCTGTGTGCCTGTCGATGTACAGCTGTGCGCCTCGCCAGCCAAACCTCACAAATGTGTGGCACTGGGAAGCTGCTGGCAAGGAAATATTTTAAGAGCAAATGCAAGAAACCACTGCACGGTTTGAAGGTGTAATGAAGACCTGTAATAAAGCATCTTAAAAAAGCAGAGATGCTGCACAGGTTCTGGTGAACTTTCTTTTTTCTTTTCTGAAAGGAAAACCATAAGGGAATTTGAAGGAATGTTTTTGGTAGGTTTAGGGGTTTTGTGTGTGTGTGTAAAGTGGTTCAGTTTGAACTACTGTCACACAGTCCCCTTGTGTTGAGGGTCTCAGAACTGATCAGAAAACACTCAGTGAGCAAGCAAGGTCTGTCACTCACCAGTGGGCAGGCATTGGCACTGGGGAGCAGAGCAGCCCCGGTGCTGCCTGCAGCTGGCAGGGGTGAGAAATGCCTTTGTGGGAGACCCCCAGGTCCTCAGCACAGGCCCCAACACTGAACATCGCTGGTCCCCGCGGGGGAAATGTGGGCAGGAGCCATGAAGCGTGGCTTGGTGCTCAGTCCTGCGCCCAAGACCTGCACTCGGAGAGAGTCATGTTGAGGCTGAATGGGCATCATGCTGATGCCCTGGCTCTGGGGCAAACTGGGGCTGTGCACTGTGCAAAACTAGTGACTAAGTGGGGGATGTGAAGCATTTTTGCTGTACTCTTAGTGACCCCTGAAGTCTGTGCACTGGCCGGTCAGGTGCAGGGGCTGCAGCAGGAGGTGCAGTGGGGCCGTGTCCCCGGCGGGGAGGTGATCCTGCGGAGCTGCCTAGCCATGGCTGGCTCCTAACGCTGCCCCTGCACGCGGGGGATGTGATCGCTGTCTGCCTGGAAGATCATGTTGGCAACACTCAGGGACCCGCAGCTGGGTAGGAGATGGCTGATGTCAGAGCGATGGACCCGTATCTGTGGCAACCAGAATAAATAAATAAATAAAGCAAGCGTGTGTGCTTGGAGCAGGAGGCGTACAAGCCGCTTCTCCTGAGCGCAGCTTCGCTGAGTATCTCTTAAGCAGCTTAGCACCCTTGCTCCAGTTTATTAGCTGAGTGCCTTTGTGTCTGCCGGGTGGCTGAGAGCATCCTGCTGCCGGTCCCCTTGGCAGGGACCCCGGGAGCCTCCCCAACCCTTCATCCCTCCCCCCCCCCCCCCCCCCCCCCCCCCCCGCGGCGAGGGCAGTGGTTTGCTCCGTGCATCCAGAGCTCGATGTGAAGCCACTGCTCGGTGGTGAATTTTGGCCCCGCCGCCGTGCAAGGCCGGAGGCGTCTGCCCGCATCCCGGTGGTGGGCCTGTCTTCAGGCAGGAGCCTGATTTCCAAGAGTGGCAGCCAGCGCCTGCAGGAGGCGAGCAATGTTGGAAGTGTCGTAGCGGAGACGGAGATGGATGGTGTTGGCAGCAACAGGACCATGTCTTACAGTAGATGGAGTTACAACAGGTATCGTCTATCTTGTTTTGGTTTGTTGTTTCTTTTTTTTTTTTTTCCTTTTCCTTTCTAATACTGCAAAACTGGCAAGCTGTTTATATAAACTGAGACGGAGAGCCCTCTTCAGGAAAGCATAAACCTATACTTATGCCGCTTTTACCGTCGGAAAGACACCTGAGGCACCCGGGTCTCGGCGACTCGAGCAGTGGTGTTTGCTGTTTTTTAGTAGGCGTTTGTCTGGAAACCAGGGTGGTAGTTTTGCCCTGCTGTGGCAAGACCAGGGGCTGCTGCCGGCCCCGAGCAGTACAGCACAAAGGTTCCCCGGCGCTCTCCTCCGAGCAGGGCAACTGAGATGCAGTGATTGCCTGAGCAGTCACCTAGACTTCTGAAAGGGGATCTCTAGTAACTGCCATTCAAAGCCCTCGCCTAGATGTTTCCTACAAATACAAACTAATGCTTAGGAAAGGAAGGGGCCAGGGAGCCAGGATGTGCCTGAAGAGTGGTATTTTCAAGCAAGAGCTGTAAGGAATGCTGTGTGCAACCCAAGTACCACAGAGCTAAGAGGGCTGAATTAGGTGTCTCACTGAGACAGCTGAAATATTCACACCATTTCATATCAAGATGCAACTATGTATGTGTGTCTTTTCTCTTCCAGGGAATGGAAAATTATTGTAGCGTTAGCCTTGCTTTTATGTGATTCATGGTTGTGACTGACAGGTTCTCAGGTTCTTTGAGCCTAGATTAAAAATAAAAACAACCTTCATACTATTTTTTTTTTCCTTTCACTTTTTGTCTGTATAAATGTTACGCCTGAAATCCTGAAATGGGGCTAGATGCTAAGCAGTGTTAGCATCTCACTGAATCACTACTGCAAGCCACCTCAATATTCTGAAGAAATAACCTTTGGAAGTGGTTTTCAGTGCTTAAACACATATTCAGTGTCGCCCACGCTTCCCAGGTGCATGGCTTTATATGGTTTATATGTACGTCTAGTGAGTTTAACTCATTTTCAGTACATTCATATTTCCTCAGCAGAAAATGTATACAGATACATACAGAGGTGGCAATGGGAACGGTGTCATCTTTGAAAAACATGTGTATATGTTTATGTATATGCAAAGCTGAGTTATACAACAAGCTGTGGTTTTATGCATATACTCTCCCACACAGAGGATGCTTTCTGTCTGATGCTACATCTTCAGCAACTGCAGCATTGAGACCCTGTAGTGCTCGGGTCTGTCCCATGCAGTCCAAGTTTGCAGTAGTTTTGATATCCTAACCCTGCAGTAAACAATCTGGATATTTCATAAAACCTCCTCTTGGATGCTTTCTCCCAGTGCTATCGCATTCTGATTTAACCTTATGTATTGCTTGCCATGTATTTCTCCAGTTTTCAGTCTTCCTTACCGTGACAGAGAAGTTGCTGATTGCTGTTTATTAGCCTTACACCCAGGAGATGTACTGCACTCGTGTCTGCCCTGCTTGGCTTTCATGCTGCACCTGAGGGGGGGGGGGGGGGGGGGGGGGAGGGGAGAGAAATGCAATATTTCAGTGCCCAGGGTGGTTTCGTGGTGACCAGTTTCCAGATTTTTATATTTTCCCCATTAAATCCAAGCTCCATGAACCGATACCTGCATACTATATATTTTTCAGTGCTGAGAGGCTAAGTAGTGAATGGCTGCTTTTACTTATAGTCTTCCCTTTCTAAAAAATGGTGTGGAGTTGTTCTTGCACACTGAGCCTGTCCTCCCACACCCCTCTGGTGCCCAGGCCCACGACAGAAGGAGCTACCTCTTTTGTATCCCAGGCCCTGGTGGCTGCCTTGCCGTTTGCATTTGAAGCGCGTTCACAGCCCCATCTTCGGTCTCAGTGAGCAATGACAGGGAAAGGATTTGGATGAACTTTCTGCCGGGGGGGAACTCTTTTTGAGGATCTTTGAGCATCTGCGGTGTGTGCCGAAGCCCAGGGACGTGGGCTTTCCCTGCTGGGCCCTGCTCCAGCAGGGGGTGGGATGCCTTTCTGACCTGCAGGCTCAGGCAAAGCCCCACAGGCTGAGACCCTCCCCCGGCTGCTTACTTGACTGTTGGGGCTTGCATGGGAACATGCAGTTCTTGCAAGATTTCATGAGAGTTGCGCCTCAGTGTAGTGGGTTGTAGGAGCTTTGCTAGTCAAGTTAAACAATGTAATTTGCTCCTTCCTCAAGGGACACTTGTAACCTTGGGCAAGAAATGCTGCTGCTTGCAAAGGAGAGGTAAAGACTCTTCCGTCATTTACAAAAGTCCTGTGAAACCACGTGATGATGCTTGGCTTATTCCTCCTCACCAGTGTGCACGAAACATCATAGCTGGGGTTTAGGGCTGGGGTTATTCCAACATCAGCTGGCAGCAAAGAGAGCATAACTGATTTTTTTTTGGGGGGGTAAAACCCCATAATATTTCCAGTTCTTAACTCTGTTACTCATTACAGTGTGACCTGCAAAAGTCACTGTGCTTTTTTGCTTGTTCCCTCCTCTATTTCCTTGAAGTTAGGAGGGGTCTAGAAAGATACCTGTCTGCACAGACATGTGGGGCAGCACCATGAACAGCTGAGCGCCGTGCAAAAGCTAGTGACTGCTCCTGCTGATGCACACCCAGGTTTCTCCTCTTGATGTTGGCCCCCATGAATCAGCATTGCAGTTATAGAGGGACAGGGCCGATGGAGCAGGTGCTGCCTTTATAAATCCAATTGCATCTATAATTCAAAAAAATGCTCAATGTCAGTTGAATCAGATGAAGTGCATTAAACAGAGGTTGTGGCCTCTGGACTCTGTAAGACGCGTGATGGTAGAAACCCATGGAAAGGCGGGGAGTTGCTGTGTCCCTTTTAAATGGCCAAGCATGTGCCTTGCAGATTAAAGCACTGATGTGCAGTATGCAGATGTTTTTCTAGTGGGGCTTGTCTGGCATTTGTTGTGTATCTCAGCATTTGGCCCTGTGATTGTGATCCTTCCTTAGACTGGATGCACAGAACTTCTCTACAGGAAACCCACCACTCATTCCTGCAGGCAGTTTGTGCAATGAAGAACAAGTCCAAACACTGGCTATGAAACTTGAGGTGAGGGAGCCCCATGCAATGAGAAGAGACTGTTCAACAAAGTTCACTTCAGCTGCTCTCCTAACCAAAGGAAAGCTTCCCCCCTCCCCCAACTACACCAGTGCGTATGTGAAAAGGAAACAGGTACAATATAAAAGGCCTGTTAAAGATCACATGTGGCGTTTCCATGTCTGACTTGTTGGCCTTCCTAAAAAGCCAGTCTTGTCTTGGGCATATCTTTCCCTTCCTCCCGTTTCAGTGCTGTGATAATTTCCTTGTGACTCTGAACGTTGCCAGCCGAAAGCAGGGGATAGGCAGCAATTTAAACAAATACTAGGTATATTATGAAGGTCCTAAAAACACTCAGGACTTCTGCAGTCAACCAGCTAGTTCCTAGAGAAGGATAATGCTGCTCTTTCACTCTCTGCTCTCAGTGATACCCTGTTTTCTGGACAACTACTACCCATTTCTATTCTGTTTCTTTTCCTCCTGAGCAATGTGTTACCTGCTCACCGTACCTATGGCCCCCAGGAGTGCAGAAATGCTTGTCTTCCAGAGAAGACACAAACTTGCCCTTTCTCATGTTCTTGGTTTTCAGTGCTGGCACGGGTTTTGGCAGCTGGGCTGCTGCCCATCAGCACTCTTGCCACTCCACAGCTTTGTCTGGGGGCTGTGCAGCACCTCACTCTTGCGGATGCCACGCAGGGACTAGTAGAGCATTTCCCCATCAAGCTCTTCAGGAAGTGTTCACCCATCCCAGTTCACTGATTTTAAATATTGCCCACGTGGGCTTAAGAGCCACCAGGTAGTACTTTCTTTGGGACTGATGCATTCCTGTAGGAGTTCATGGTCTGTATTCAGGGACTCTCACTTTTAAGGGGCTCTGCTGTGTGCTGTGGCAGTTGCTGGTGGTGCCTGCAGGTAGGACTTGAATGCCGTGTGAAGTTGACTTCCTCTAGGCAACTTGCAGCCAAACAGTTACTGAAAACATCCAATGTCAGGAGTGAAATGAGCAGCAGAAGATGGGGCGTTCAAAAGCCTCCTTGTGCTGGCACTCTCTGAAAATGGAGGTGGCAAGTGGAGGTTTTAAACAGTGCTTCCTGTTGTACCCTGGTGGAAATGGAAGCTCAGAGAGGAGAGTCATTAATATGATAGGAAGGTGAAAATGGAGAACAGGTTTTGGCTGGTATAAGACTGCAGAGACATTCTCGTGAACTGAGCCACCTGAGTCCTTCATAGCAGTTCCAGCAGCTAGAGACCAGGCGGACTGAACACTAACTCTCAACAGCACCACTCAGATTTGACTGCTGAAGTTCAAAATGGTGCTTGTGAAGGTCTGAGGGAGCTCTGATATCATGGACGTAGTTAAATCCAAGCTCTGGGGAGGCACAATTTAGGAAAGTGTGCAGAATTCAGTCAGCTCATGGACACAGGAGGCAAGTTTGAAATCAAATATAGGGGCAAATACTGTAGACTGGGAATCTCCAGGACGCATTTGGGAAGACTGTGCAAGGCAGCAGTGGACTGTATGATTTTTCAAGGTTTTTCAGGTGTCAGTGGCCTATGCATAGCTCTTACGATGAGGGTCACAACTGAATGGCTAGTCCAGAAGGATTTTCTGTAGTAGCAGTAGAAAGTTTTGTGGCAGCAGGAATGGGTAGCCTGCAGATTATACCTATATGTGAACAGAGAGGCTAGTGTTGCTTTTTTTTTTTTTAAATAACCCGAGAAACCACAAGAAAATGCAAGCTGTGGAGACGGTAAAAGCCGCAGTTTCTTCCTTCCTTGTTCAGAATTCTTCCTGAGACCAATGCATTCACCATTTTTCTCCTCTATTCTCTTCGCTTGTTTTCCATGCTTATTTTCTGTATTTTCCTGGAGAGTTTTAGTTCAGCCGTACCGGGCTCACAAATTACCATGCTACGATTAATGTAGGCTTTACTGTTAGCATTTGGAAGTATATTTTGGGGAACTTACTCCCAGGATGTTTCAACTGTTGGAGATAGCTGAAAAGTTTTTTCTATTAATCTGTATCTTTGCTATGTTCTGGATATCAGCATTGTTCATGGCTTCCTTTTGAAGCTGCGATTTCTGTTTTACCTTTTTTTTATACTGTGTTGAAAGCTATGACTGTGCATGTGGGTCAGGGTGTTTGAGGGTTTCAATCTTAAATCTTGTGTGAAGGTTTTTAAACTTCTCTACCTTTATCTTTTTTGGAACATGCTGTCATCAATGAGTAAATGGGGGTTGTCCTCCAAACTTCATCCCAAAAGGGCTTTCTTAAGGAAACTGTAATTTCTTTTTCCTTCTCTTCTTTGAAATAGCGGCTGTGAAATCCTGAAGCATGCAGGTACACTTCTTACCTTCCTAGGCTTGCTGCAGTGAGTGCATTTTGACTACGCTGAAGAGCAGCTCCTCTCTCCATTCGCAGCAGCACCATCTCAAGCACTGCATGCTGATCTGCTGTCAGGAGATGGGTGGCACATGATGCCCTGAACCTCTGTTGGTAGCTACTGCTAAGTCTGCTCTTAAGGGGAGGTAGCATGTTGAGGAAGATGGTTGAGGAGGGAGTCCCTTGGCCACTACCACCCTTCTCTCCTCTGCCATCTTGCGTCTTTAGGTGGTTTCCTCCTGGAGTAAATACCTTTATAGCTGTAGTCATTGGACAAAGCACCTGGATGGCCAAGAAGTGGAAATTGTTCTATGGGGCAAAAGGAGAGGTAGAATCAGTCAGCTCTCAAGTGAAAGCAGAATAAAACATCCGTGTAACAGACAAATTTATGAGGATTTAAATGTTGCACATTTAGTTTGCTGGAAATCTGCTCTTTATTTTTCTTTCATAATAAAGTATCATAATATCAGTTACATAGGAGAACCTAGAGTTTGGGAATGATGTTTCCTTTCTTGAGTCAAGACGCGTGGAATGATCTGCAGGTATGTTCATGTGCATCCTCCCATGCTAAGGATGAATGTTTTGCGTTGGTTGGCAGCATATCCTTGGGGTGTATGAATTCTCCAGAGACTGCGTGGTGGCTTGTGACAGCCTGGCAGAGAGGTGTAGGAGAGAAAACTTCAGCTCCCACTTTGCTGAAGAAGAAATTTTAAAGCTTCTTAAACAGAAGAAGCCTGAGAAAAAATTTTAAACCTACTTGGCTCATGTACAGTGTTGCAAACCTAATGAACATAAGAATTATGTTTGGAGCAGTAAATATTACAGCCAGCAGCTCAGCAATGAGAGCAAAGGGTAAGTTTTTAAGTGGAAGCCGCTGTTACAGCTGATCTTTCATTTATCCATAGTATGTAACACATTAGTTAAGAATTTACAGTAAGAGACAATCACTAAAGAGACGACTCTGCCTGGAAGGTGTTACTTGTATGTTGTCAGTCATTTCATTATTCATTTTTTACGTAGAAGTGCACAAGCTGGGCCATAGCAATCAACAGACATCGCTGGTGTGTAAAACTTGACACCCCATCTCAAGTTTTCAGTGGGCAAGTTCCCAGGGATGGTAGCGCAAGACTGTGCGCTCTATCGAGAATTGGACTGTGGTCCCTGACCTCCACATCAACAAACATCAAAAACACAATTCCTTTGTTTAGTGGCTGCCTCCTCATCAATCTTAGTTTTCCTTTATGTCTCGCTGCAATTTAGCTTTGAGTATTTCTGGGTTTGGCTGAGCACCAGTGATACCACTTCTCTCAAATACCAGTGAAAGTAAGTGGGGAGCTTCAGTGCTTGAAGGTATTGTCACACAATATAGACCTGCTTCTGCAGATCTTCTATAGATCTGCTCTGGGGGTTGAAGTGGGATGTGGAATGCCATCTACTGTTACCCCCACATGTTTAGCTATAATTCTACTATCATGACAGAAATGTATTTCTGCTTTGGGGTTTGGGTTTTTTTTTGGTTGTTTTTTTTTTCTGGGTTGTTTTTTGTTGTGGGTTTTGTTTGTTTGTTTGTTTGTTTGGGGGGGGGGGGGGGGCGGGGGGGAGGAGGGGCAGGGTGCCTAGCAGGAATTCTTAGGTTTAAACTAGTTTTAAAAGACATGCTATTAAAACTGTAAATTTTTTCTTTGTGAAGATATGAGGTGAGCAGTATAGTCTCTAAATATGAAGAATGAAAGGCAATATAGCAAATCATCTCAGCATTGTGTTGATGGTCCTTTCTTCATGGTCACAAAGCTCATTAACAAATCTTGCGACAAGATTTCTTTTAGAAGGAGCTGGAGAGAAAAATAGAAACAAATATATATATCTTTTGTCAGTGCATTTGTAGACCTCTGTAAAAGTTCCATGACCTCTGTAAAGCTTTATGCTTAAAACCTGTGTTCCAGGTTTCTCTTGAACCATAAAGCCAACTCAAGCATCTCTTCAGGGTAGAAGGGGCAATAGGAAACCAGCATAAATGGCCATAAAGAGAAGGGCGTGTGGTATGTCATAAGAAATGCTGCTCTAGTATTTCTTATTAGCATGTTTCTCTTTCCTTTTCTTTGGTCTTATTGCACGCTCTTTGTGAATGCCTTTTGTTATCACATCTGAAATACATGCTAAGTGCCTCATCTTCGGTGCTGGGGCACAAAATTGACAGTGTCTTCTGTGCCTGAATATGTGCGTCGTACCAGGAAGACTGAACATCGCAGCTCTGAACTATCAGATACTCTTTGTGTTCTTACTGCAGTTTTCAGCATTATATCATATCCTAAAGAAAAATCAACCATGTCTCTTATGATCTGCATTCTCATAAAAACTTTTCTCTCTCTGATACAGAATTTATGTAAATGTCACTACTAATGGAAGCCTGAGAAATAAAGTTTGTGACTGAAAACCAGCAGAGAGGGTTTTCCCCCTTCAGAAATTAATCAGGACAGAAGAGCAATCCTGACTGTCAACACAGTAGCACGTGGCAAGTGCTGCACATGCAGCCAGCTGGCAAGCAGTGGTGCACACAGCTTTGGCAGGCTGATGAGATTTGGGGAAGCTTGCTCATCACTGGTTTTAGGGGGTGTTTCTGCAAGAACAGAAAAATTTATTATTCAGTTCATTCTGTTCTTTGCAAAGGCCAAAGCTAATTTTTTTTTTTTTAATGCTGTACCCAAGTAGGTAGGGTCTGTGAGTCCATTTCAAATGTCATGCCACTGGGCTAAAACCATAGCCTCGTGCAGTCATGTTCATCAAGTTAATAAGCACCTCTGTGTTTCAATACATCCTTAACTTTCTAGAGAAGGTTGAAAGAGGGGTGGCAGCTGGTTTATCTTTCCAGCACCCTGAAAGCCCATTGCCTTTGGCTTTGTGCTCCCGGCTAGTAGCAAGTGCAGCACTTCCAGCAGATGTGGGGCACATCCCAGCAAGTGGAACCTGCAAGGAGAAGGGCTCAGTGCTCACATGGAAGAGGGTCACTGGTGCCCTGGCTAACACCAAGTGCCCCAGGCCAGCAAATAATATCCATTTATACCTGCTGAGTTTTGTTTGTCTGTGGAAAATAAGTATATCATGAGCCCTTAAGACGACCAGACTGAGTTCTGCCAGCAGTCACCTGTATTTGTAGAAGAGAGGGATGTTAGTGAACACTTAAATATATCTGAAATTCTTGAATGCCAAGGTCAAGAACAGGGGAAGACTTCAACAGTTGGTACAAAACCAAAGATGCTTCCAGAGGAGAGCAGGTCTTTGAACTGTAAAATGACAACAAATCAGCTCAAAACCAATTTCAAAAGTGTTTTATAAATTGTAATTTTTCTCCAGGAGTCTACTACATGGATGATCATCCAGGTAAGTTACCTCACTGGAAAAAAAAATTTAATTTCTTGTTTTTATAAGCTTGCAGCGATGCGTGTTTGTTTCCTTTTATCCTGCTGGTACTATGTTATGTTATGGTCATATTACTCTGACAAACTGCCACACTGTGTCATATATCCATTGCTGTTCAGGTAAATGTGTCAGTTCAAATTCCTGCACCAGTTTGTGGGTCCTTAGAGAAACAAGATGTGTGGCAATAGTCTTCCAGTCATACTTAGATGCTGTTATTCCAGAGATAGTGCTCTTCTGTTTCAGAAAATCTGGTTTATTTTGAAATCTCACATGCACCACCACCAGCATCCTCCTTCATGCTGTGCATTTTTGCTGTCTGTGAACACAGCCAGCTATATTTTGCAGGATGGAATAGTTCCTTATTGCCCCTACAGGCATTGATAAAGTAGATATCAGTGTTAACTATTGATCTGTTCCTGTTTAACAGTGCAAGTTTACCTAGATTCACTCCTGTCCTTACAGACTTTGCTGGCAATCTTTTAAAACATACTTCCTTAAGTTAAACTTTTCCAACTTTAAAATCCTACTAAAAAATCCAGGTTAAACATCTTCTGCTAGGACTCCTGAAGTACTAAGCATTAATGTGGCTTTTCTGTGTATGTTCTTGCAGATTATTTTGCAGAGCTGTAACCTAAAATCCTACCAAAACACAGGGAATTTGTCTGGCTGCTTAAAGGTGCTTCCACGGAGCTCTGCTTCTCTGCAAGTCTGCGGCTGCGTAGGAAAGCTGTCCAGAGGGACTTAGCAGGGGATATTTAATCAAGTAGTAATTCAGGAGAGGCCATCTCCACACAGACTGTTTTGCCTATCTGCAAGATGCTTGTTTTTCTAATAGTAGAACTGCATTTGTACTTTATTTTCTCCTGTTGTTGGTTTTTTTTTTTTTTTTTTTCCCAAGTAGGACTATTGAAGTTCAAAGGGTGGGCTTTCCCAAGCTGAAGTTGCTGCTTCAAGTTAACTTATCGTTCTGTCGTATTTTTTAACATCTTAGGTAGAACAAAAAAAGTGCTCTGCTTTTTAATATACCTTGGCTAGCTTTAGGAAGAAGTAATGAAACCTAGGCTTCATAACCAGTTTTCAGAATGAAGTTATCATCTGTATTGTGAAACAGTACATTCAGACCCAAACAGACTTTTTGGTAGGAAGGTGCAGATAAATTTGAAGAAGGAAATAAAGAGGGGGGCCGGTAGGGAAACTGGTAGCTGTTCATTATTAAAAGCTGCTGTGTCTCACTGCAGAGCAGGTGAGTTGATTTTTATGTGCAGGTGAATCGCTGCTGGCTACCAAGAATGATGTGTGTGGCCAGTGGATTTAGTTGATTTTAATTAGATGGGTCTAAATGAATCTCAGAAGAGCTGACTTGCACAATGCAGATTTCTGAAAATATAACTTTCTAAATAATGGATAGTCTATAGTCTTATTAGTGATGAGTGAGTAATGGGTAAATACTGCAAGGGAACTGGGAAGCAATGGGGCTGGGGCTGGGCACCAACAAACAGTGTGAACAGAAGCTTTTAAGGTATTCGCGTAACTCCTTGCATGACATACTGTGCTTCAAACAGGCTTAAAATCCAGACACTGATGGAAAGTGTCACTTTCTCCTGGAAGCTGTGGTTTTGCCCTGTATGCTGAAGGTGGCTGTGGTTTGCTTCCCGGGTGTGTTCTCTGGTGTGCACAGACATGCTGCCATGGTTTTCCAGTAAATGCATCACCCACACCACCAAAAAAATGTCACTTCTTTCACCCTGACTGCACACTGTATAAACTCCTTTTTTTCTCAGGCATGCTTTATTTTTCTTCTCACCTTCCTAGAAATGCACTGATTGTATTTAGTCAGTGGGGATTTTGAAATTCAGTTTGGGCCACTCACGCAAGAAGCATAGGAGCCATCCTGGGCTATGAACCCAGGCTGACGCCAAAGCCCATTTAAGTCCCTCCTTACAACCTTTCTGTTCTGCTAATCACAGTAAGAGGATTAGCTTGGGGAGCACAGGATGTTGAATACTACAGTCAAAGATGTTCATATCAGACTCTAGGCTATTTTCATTCATCCTTTTGCAAATGTAAAATGATTCCTGAAGCAATGGGTAAACTGAGATCCAAGGTAGTTTACTCATGCTTGGAATATATGTGTATATATAGCAAGAAAAGGAAATTTGGGCTAAAAAGTAGGAACTGGCCTTAAATCAGAGCTGATATTTAATGTTCCAGACTTGTTAAAAGCCAGAGCTTTTGCTCCCACTGTCCACTTGTATTCGGAAGGAGCTGTATCACGCAGATATTATTTGCTTTCTTTTATGAAAAATGAGCAACCATGCAGTACTGCACTGCTTTTGTTAGTGTCTGAATTGTGCTTTCTGCAAAGGTGCACTCCTCCCATCAGTTCCTGGTGCAGGTGGGCTGCTTTTTGCAAGGGAGCTGAGGCTAAGCCACAGCTATTTCTGTTCATAATTTTTGGAGTTCCTAGGGTTGAGCTACAGTCTGACTATAGGGATTATTAAATACATCATCGTAAATATGGTATCATTAATTGCAAATACACTACCTTTTGTTTGGGAGGCTGGGAGGGAAGGCAGTGATTTTCCTGATACTTACTGTCTCCCATGGGCCATCAGCTCTTGGCTGCCTATGAGGCGAAGGGGAATACTGGCCTTGCCACGTGCAGCACTCTAGTGCTCCTGAGTAAGTGAAACCAAAATTTATCCAACAGGCACCCTCCTGGGCAGGCTGGGACTGTAAGCATCCCAAAGAAACATGTCTGTGCCTAGGCAGGCAATTGAACATCAAATACGGTAACCAAAATCTGGTTTTTTTCACTGTAGTGTCTTTACCATATGTTATGTACATTTGATTCATTCACTGGAAAAACTTCATGGACTAATAGGTTGGTTTAAAATGTAATTAGGACAGAATGCCTGCAAAAGCAGAATCATTTGTTTTTCTTATCCATTGCAGCAAGGCTTTTCTGTTTTCTTGATTGTGCTATAGATTTGCTAATGTAATCCAATGAGATACTGAATTAAGAGTCAAACGTAAGGATGCTGTATGTGTGGGAGACAAGTTGAATCTATTCCCATCTTAGCACACAAAAATCCAGTTATTTAGGTAAAATCTCATCGTTGATTAACAAGTATAGGTGCTCGGCTGTGTTTTTTCTGCTTGTTTCATGTGAAGTGTTCCTTCCCAGCCTGGGGGAGCTGTGCTGTGGGAACAGCCCTGAATAGGGGATGCAGGGTGATGCTGAGTGCTGTTCCTGCTGTGATAAACCTGCTTGTTTGGGGAAGCTATGCATTTATCTTTGACTCAGCTTGGTTTTTTGGTATTGACAATTATCTTTCTGCTAAAATATCTGTCTCTGCTTTTACCTTGCCCCCATTAAACTTGGGATTGTCTGCATGATTTGAAATACGTGCCTCAGTCCCTTTTCTGTGGATCTTATGAATCTTGCCAAGAACAACATTGCAGAGATCATTAGTCTGCATCTTATCAGTTACCTTCCTGGCTTGTTTGGTCCAGACTCTGTCACAAAGAGCAGCTGCTAGTATTTTTTATGCATTTGTTATTCTTATGTACTGAGCAGCATAAAAGTGCTGGTGCCTCTAGTAGTGCTATGATGCACCAGTAGTGGGATGAGGCTCTGAGTGTGTTTGCAGGTCTCCGGCTACTTTACCATATGATTGCCCTTTTTCTACAGCTGTAGTACCTGAGTTTACCTTTTTGATGTCATCTCAGTCATGGTGAAGCTGAACACAAATTCTGAATTCTCTGTATGGTAAATGAAATAATGTATGCCAATGTTGAAAATATGGAGAATCAATTTCTTTACTAAGGTTCTCCTCACCCCTCTTGTGTAGGTAGTTGGGAAGCCAGGGTTGTTGACTTTGATAAGAATAGGCAAGGAGAGAGGGAGTGATAAAACAGATTATTTAGCAGAGAATAACACTAGAGCCCTTTAATGAGCCTTTTTTGAAGTATCTAAGATGCAGGCTTTTAATATGGTGCAAAAATTATGCAAAAAGTTTTCTAATGTTACTTGGATTCTGTCCACATGTACTGTCAGTTTTTTCCATGCATAACTTACAGAAAGTCTGTAAGTCATAACTTATGCACTGTCAAATTTTTCTGTGCATAAGTTCCAGCAGGTCTATAAGTTGCAACTTGTTTTTTTGTTTGAGACAAATGAAAACCCCATCCCTATGCAACGGACTATGAAAATATGAAACAGATCCCACTGACTGTGGTATGGTGAGACTGTTCTTGAATGTTTGTTAGACTAACTTAAAATTCACTTTCACCTGAATATTATGCACAAGGGCAGCCTTTTCTCCCCCAGCTTTGCCAGAAGTGAGAAGAGCAAAGGTACCAGGGGAACAATTTGCTGTAGCTGTACTGATTTGTTTGAATTTGAGTTCAGCTTTGTTTTAGTTACAGCCTTGTGGGCTGACATTCAACTGCAGCTTTGTGCTCTCCATCTGGGCCCCAGATGGGCTTATGACTATTCTGATTTGTAGATTTTGTAAGAAAAATAATCTCATAATAGAAGAAACAATGTTTTTGAGGAGGCAAGCGGTGTTAACTGGTATGGTGTTAGGGAATTTGGTTGCCGAATTCAACCAGCCACATTCAGTCTTTTGCTCGCCCAGGAGTAGGAAAGGTTTTTCTTACCAGGTGTTAGAAGATAAGTCTCTAGAATTAGATGTTCACAGTGAAGTTCACTCTCTGGTACTCCCTGAGAGCTGCTGGCATGCTCCGTGCTAGCTCTGCCATCTTGCCTGTCCTGTAACTGTGAACGTCACTCAGTGCTGTTCAGATACCCTCTGGGTATCATAGGAGACTTTTACAGCCACTAGATAAGCCTTTTTATAGCCAAAGCCATATTCTCATCCCTCAGTCTGGAAAGATATTGGTGCAGGAAACACACCTTTAAAAATAATTAGGAAGCACGGTTTGTTTTCTCCCATCTCTTTCAAGTCCTCTCCTTTGTATTTCTTTTTTATGCTACTTTACTGTCTTATCTTTTTCTTTCCAGTTTTACTGCAGTTACATCCCTGGTGATGGACTATCAATAAAAAAATCAGGTATTATTTTTGCTGCGCCTTAGCAGTGGACAAGGCTAGAGAAAGTGAGGGTGGATCTTTACAGCTGTTCACTTGGTTTAGCTGCTGCCTGAAGCTGTTGCGTGGAGGATTCAATTGCCTTCTGAACTAAATCTCTGCTGTCTTACTAGCGTATTATCTGACAGTTGGCCAGAGCAATATGAGCTGTTATTTTGAGATATTAATCATGCTCTGAAAAAGTATTACCTTATGGTGGTTGTGTAGCGAGCACATCTTTGCAATGCTGAAAGCCTTGCATATGTAACAGTAGGGCTGCAGCCAGGCATCTCTGTACTAGGGGAGATTTACATCATGATTGACCTTTTTTGGTTTTTTGTTGGTTCTTTTTTAATTAGAAATACTTTTTAATTAGTTAGGAACAAAATGTAATCCTTTTTGATTACAAATACGATAAAATATCAAGTAAGATTCTTTTATTTAAATGGGCAAATCCAATTCATTACAGAAACAAGCCTTATTTCATAAGGCTAGAGATGTCATGGTTTGTACAGCCACGCTGCCTTGCTTGCCTTGGCCTGGGTAAGATGAGGAGGAGTGCTCTCTGTGCTCAGGGACACCAGGGGCTGGTCCAGGTGAGCACCGTGAAGTACCTACCCAGCATAAGACACTGTATAGCAGAGTGCACGGGAGGGAGGATCCCTTGATGCCTCTCCAAAACACACAGGACTGGGCACTGTTGGAAATCTCAGGCTGGCATGCCTTATTTTTTAAGTTTATTCTGAAATAATACAATTTCTTAGTGGTAACTGACCACATGATGCTGATGGCATGTGATGGTGCTGATGCCTTGCACAGACCATTTTGGGCATGCCTGCTTTTGGTGGAAATGCCTCTTGGGTCTTGGCTCCAGTCTCTCCTGCCTTCTTATGCTGCATGTACTGTTGCCCCAGGAGAAGTCTGTTTTTGAATGAACTCTTTTGCAGGAAAGAGAGGACACTATGTACACTGGGACTTTTTCTTTGCAATACCATTCTTTGAATAGTTTCTCTACTCCAAGGGTACAGAGTCTCTGCCAATACACAAGGGTTTAGCCTCAGACTAAAGAAGTATCAGCTATAAGGTGAGCAGAAGATGAGTTTGTCTGTTTTTTTGTTGTTGTTTTTGTTTGTTTCTTTCTTTTAACCACACCACCTAAACTAGAGCATGAGCAGGAAAAGGCACCATCAAATAGTGACTGCCATATGAAGGCAAGTTAACGGTGTAGATGCTGCCAGCAAAGCTGTCTCCCACAGACCTCGCTCCAGAAACTGGAACAAGTTCAGCTCGTTCCAAATTTCCTCTTGTCCTTACACACATTGCTGCAAACCACTCTCTGCTTTTGAGCGCTCTCCTTCACTGTGAAATCTGTCTGGATGGGAGTGCTGACTGTATCCTGAGCATTTCTTTCAATGGAAATACAAAGGAAAGGCAAGTTCCTCATTTAGGAAATCAGGTGGGGAGAGGCACTGGTGGCATTTGCCTGCTTTTCCTCTCCCCCACTCTCAAAATACCCATTACCAAAAGGTACAGGGAACAGGAGACCCTTCTTCCAAACATGTAACCAAATCCTACTTGTGTATTCAGCTGTGACAAGGTCAGGTAGCTCCCCTGTCTCAAACTCTGCATGTTTATTCTCTTTTTTCCCCTCTACCTGCCAATATATACCATATTCATCTGCCTTGCTAGGTGTTGCAAGGCATAATTCCTTCACATTTTTTGATTAAATCCATTTCAAAGTTCTACTTATTTGCATAAATACACTTTATTCCTATTTGCTGACTTAAGACACTCATCAGAAACATTACTCTCATCTGGAAATTAGATCTCATCCCCTGGAGTCTGCATCATCAAAAATAAGGTCTGTGTCTTCAGCGGCCCCATGGGCCAGCTGACAGGCAGCCCAGCTTTTTCAGCACGTCATGGTCATCGCTGAAACTGCTCAGCACTCTTTGTAGCAGAGTTACCTGGAATGTTAGGAAATAAGTCTATAGAAAATGGACTATCCTCTACTCTGTAGTTATTGTCAAGCTTTGGAGAAGACAGTCCTGGGCACATTTTCCTGCACATTTCCCCCTGTTTTGGGCCTGGTTTATGAGCAAGACCCCGAGCGGCTGTTTGGTTGCCAAGAATAAGTGTTACCAAGAAGTGTTACTCCAGAGTGCTCAGTCATACAGCACTGAGTGCCTGTTGCAAAAAATAGCTTTATGTAGATTGTGTGAGGTGCTGAGAGGAAGCTGAATTCCCTAAGGCTCTTGGCTGGGGGGGAGGCTTTTTTGTCCAACTATGTCATACGCACGCAGACATGCCAAAGCATGACAGTGTGCTGCTCCTGCATTTCAGAGGCCTGTAGATTGTTTTTCTCTGAGAACAAGATATCTGAAAGATATAGTGATTAATGATAAAACAGGCTTTCCCTGCTCCCTGCAGGTCAAGCCTTCATGAGTAAGAAGGCTACTACCATAGGGCTGGAATTTCTTCCTGAGACCTGTCACATCCAGAAACTCTATTTTTCTTTTCTCGCTCTGTGCATTTTTTCTGGTAATGGAAACTGTCATCTGTAATTGAGACTATCACATTGAAATGTGAGAATAGTACAGAAGTATAAGTAATTTAACTAATTTTGAAGCTGCTCATCACCCTTCCTAAAACAGACAACATTTTTAGCAACCCTATGTAGTCCTTTCCAGCCAGCACTGCTTTGATATAAAACCAAGGCAAACCTCCATCTTTTAAACCGCAAGGCAGAAGAAGGGTGGTGGAGACTGGGTTGCTTCCTTCAGCTTGGGCTATATCTGTTGTCCTTATTGGTAATGGAGGTTTGCCCTCTTGTAAGCATGCGAGACCAGTGCCGGCACAGGTGGCTGATACCCCACCTTCATGTGGCACAGTGGTCCCAGCACAAACTTTGTGAATTGTAAAATGCTGTGGCATAGCATGGGGTTTGCATTCAGTGAGTTGGACACAGGATTTGGATAAGCGGTTTAATACATCTCTTGCTGTAGGTAACTGGATCTGATTTGCCTAACTTTGATGTTGGTAAAACGCCACGCATTTCCTACATCATGTACAAAAAGAACAGGAGCCAACAATTTTTCATGACTTATTACCACTCCAATATTTATGAGCCAGCAGATTGGGGGTGGGTGGGGGGTGGTTATAAGCCCTCACAGGGTGCAGATTTTACAAAGTACCATTTCCTTGGTCAAGGTTTCAGTATATTTTAGATTTCAAAGAAGCAGTCTTCTAACTCCAGTACTGCGCTGGCCTCATAAAAGTAATTTGTTACTAAGTCATCAGAAAAAGGTTGAAAATAACTTACATTTATCTTGAAATACCCTGTAATTTTGTAAATGCAAAAGGCAGAAATCTTGGGGCAAACAGAAGGAACATAGCTTTGTCTTCAAGGCTTGATGTTGTTGAAAAAAATTTGCTCATTTTAGCTGTCACAAAATGAGATACTTCTAAAATATTTTTTCAGCTTTTACTCTCCCATATGTTGAATGTGAAATAGCTCCTGTTATTAGCAATTATATTTTGTCATAAATATGTCTCTCAACACACTAAGACCTGTTTGCCAGATATACATGATAATGCTGTTTCAACAGCAAACTGATAAGATGCTCGTTACTTTACGGTCACTAATTAAGTAATTACTTCACCTGGGATATATATTGCTTATTTTCTCTGACTTGATTTTTCAAATGGCTTGCATTTAAACCCAGGTCATGCCAGGTCACTTGAATTTACTTTTTTAAGCTGTGGTTGAGTCAAGAGGTTTACAAATATTGGCTCCTGTTTACATAACAAATTTCCAATCTTGTTCTGATTGAGCTGCAATTTAAGCAGAGCATCAGTCTGCTAAACAAATCAGGTATGTTTTTCAAGCCTGGCATATTGTGAGTGAGCTTAGTTGATCAGTCTTCAGAATCCTTGACACAAAAAGCCCATTTAGATAAAAAAGGTGTGTGTGTGTAGGAAATACAGTATTTTAGAAGAAAGGGAATTCATAACATTTTGGCTGAATGCTGAGAAAGTGCCAATATGTTTAGAGAAGTGCTGAAATTCCTTGGCCTCTTTAAAATACTGCGTGCAGCTTTTCATTCCTATGTCATTCGAGATCCTCTAATCAAGAAAACATAAGCCTGATATTTGCACACACAGTCTAGGAAGGAGAAATATAAAGGTAGCCACAGGCCCTTGTGGAGAACTGAAAGCATAATGGTTTTTCTCACCTGTGGCATGCAGGAGGAGGGACATGGCTGATGGTGCACTTGGTTGCCTGTGGCTCCTGAGGCTGATCGGTAAGGTATCTTGCTATAGCTGGTTCTTGCATTCTACTGGGCGGCAAAATATTGACTAGAAAATGACTGTATAAGAAATCCCCAATTCCTTGTAAGTAGGCATCTGTTTTTCTGAGATACTTAAGTTGCATGATATTGGGCAGAAATCTTGCTTTTTGAGCACACATCACTGCTTGCAAAGCAGAACACCCCAGTCCCCCAGGTTGTCCCTGGGTGCTGGGAGTGCCTGAGGCACACAGGGAGGAGTACAGTCCCACTCCCAGAAGCAAAGCTGTGGCCACACTGGGCTGGTCTGAGGCTCAGCGGTCCAAAGGGTCTTGGAGGGGTATGGTTTTACTATGACCCATTATTTGTGCAGTGCAGTCGTTTTGCAATATTGGCAAGGGCTGGCAGAGAAAGGGAAGTGCTGAGTGTCCAGCAGTGTGATTAACATTTTCAGAGCTGGGCTTGCCAGATGCCTGGATTTCAAACATTTGGTTTAAATTGGGTCTGGACCATTGGAAGTACAGGGAAGTCTATCCTGTGGCAATTGTAAAATGGTTTATGCACAAGCAGGGGACATTGCTGCACTGCCATGCTCAAAATGTCCCATCTGCTCCCTCTACATACTAACAAGGGGCATCTCTGAAGTATATCTTTCTTACAGAGCTAGCAAGAGCCAGATACTCCCAGAAATGCTGGGTTTTCATACTTTGATACCTATGGAATAAATTAAAGGTAATGGGGCAGTCAGAAATCAGAGCCATATATGCTTTACTGAGATGGCCTTGTTGTAGGCCTACTTGCAGACGTCACCCTGTGCTGAAGAGTGGATGGTTGAGCCCTGACAGCCTGTCTTGTAGTGGACTCTGGAGCAACCAAAAGTGACTGAAATAGGACCCAAATAACGATAAGCGATAAGAAAAATTGTGTCAAATTATGCTAGTCTAAAATGTGACAATATTGCTTAACTCCATAGCAAAATGTGTTGCAAAGCAACCTATTGCTGATATTAAAAATACAGTGTTTAATACCAGAAGTTTCAATGAGTTTGTTCAGTCCCTGATGAAATGAGAACATTTCAATCCAAATTGTCCATTACAGCAGAATAGGATCTATATGAAAGAAAAAATATCTATAGTCTTTTCTTTTGGCTACTTCTAAGCAGAGGAATGGGGGAATTTAACAGAATTGGTCAGAAGTTTGGGGGAGACCAAAATAAAACAAAAGTTTTCAGTCCCAAGCCCTACTCAAACCACACATCCTTAAAATAGTGAAAATACACTTTACAGTGTGGACCCCTGCCCTTAATTCTATTCAGTAAGGTGTCATCTCTTCAATCTTTGCAGCAAACTTGTTGCTGGGGTTAAACAGCCAGGTGCATCTGACAGATAGGACAGTTTTGGGAAAAGGACTATAGGGCTGGGTGAAACAGATACAGAAATAAGGGAACCTGGCATAACCTAGACAGGCACAGCAATGTACCTCTGGAACAAGCCTGAGTAAGACTCCGAAACCAAGCCTGCAGGTGCTGACTGGGAGCAGTTTTGGATCTTGGAGCTGGAAAAGTTTTTTCTGACATATGTTAGTTTGGGGAGAGAAAACCAAACTCTCAGCTCTAATTTTCTACTTCCTTAATCAACTTCTCAGAGAGATATGAGAACATGCGGCATGCAGATCACAGGTGAGGGGCCCAAAAATAAGTACTCAAGAGCTCTGCCAGTATTCTCATTTGTGTTATTGATTTCTTTATTGGTTGAGAGACTTGGTCAAATAGAATATGTGGGTATTGTGATAATTCATGATCGTAGTGTTTGAAATACATTGGGAAATGAGTAACATCTCACAAGACTAGCTAAATTTGGAGAGAAAAAAAGTTCAAATATTTTCAAGAGCCTATAAAGTAGTTTAAATAGTAGATGACTACCTGTTACTGTGATTTCCACCTTCCTGCCCTACCCCCTCCCCCTTACTCCCCCCAGCCCCCAAGTACATTTTGGGTATGTATTCATTTTCTTAAAATGCAAGTATTCTAAAAGAAAAAATGATGGAAGAAATATTTAAAATTGGAAAACAACACAAGTGCCTTGCTGTAGACCAACAAGAAATAGAGGGTAAATTCTCCAACAATACAGTGAACTTCCTCCCATGTTACAGCAGCGATATCCCCAAGAAAGATGGTGATAGTGTAAACAAAGGATGCTGCGTACAAACCATCGAAGGGCTGTACATAGTCATGTTATGTGAATACATTTTATGCTGAGATAGGATTCTTCCCCTATAATCATTATCATTTTAATTATTATAATTATTATTAAAATATTTTCTTTCCTTATGTAGAGTAACTGTACTCAGTTTTTTTGATGTGAACAAGTGCAAAGCATCTGTCTTTGGCTTAGTAAACAGATACCCCAGTGGAAACCTTTACCTTTTTAGCTTGTAATTTTTTTGGGGGCAGCCTCCATGCCTGACAGCTGTCACTGCTGCACAACAGTGCTGTTCAGCACATCCCAGGTATGGCCAGAGGTGGTTGCCCTGACAATCCACTGCTGATGAATCAGACTTGTTGTCTAGGCAACTGCCTTCAGTTCTAGCTGGAAACAGATGAGTTAAGACCTAAGACGGGAGTCTTAAAACTGCGAGGCCTCCGAGGGTGGTCTCACCGCACTTAAGACTCTTCTAAACCTTAACCTTTACAGGCATGTGCTCTGCAGATGTAGTCCAAAGACATAAGGGGGAATATGCATCCACAAGAAATGACAGCTGGTGTGCTGCACTGGTGACCTGCTGCCTCCTCCACCCAGTGCAGGGCTGGGGTGGGGGATGTGACTCCACATCCCCACAGGAGGATGCAGAATGTGGAGTAGCAACCCCTGAGTGCCTTCTCATGCCCTGCAGATGTCTGGCATTTCACTAAATGATGCAAAATGTCAAACTCCTTCCCTACTGTTAAAATTTCTGTGCTGGGCAGAGCAACTTTTTATAAGGTCCAGTACAGACAGTGCTTGGTAAGTTAATGGAGGGACTACTGTTTACAAACAGCGGTGCTAGACTGATGCTGGTGCTGCCAGATGGATGCTGGTGCCAATATGTTTCTCAAAAAGAAAACAAAGAAAATACTGTTTCTAGCTTTTCAATGTAAACGCAGGCAGCACCCTACTTATGTGCAGTGCTTTATGGCAGATTCCAGACCCAGTCTTGGGGCTGTGCTGGTGTAAGGGAAGATGATGGAGGGCACAAATAGATTTCCTTGTTCTTTGATACACACATCTTCAAAAGTTTCGAATAGACTAGCTGCTTCTAACACAGTGGTGGTGGCAAAGTTGCCCGTTCAGAATTACATGCAATCAGCTTTGACATAAGCCTCACAGCACACATTTGAATGTGCAGCTGGGCAGCTGGCTAAGTACCATGAACCAGGAGTGCTGAAGCTGGAAAATTTACAGGGAGGGCATTTTGTGTATATATTGATCTTTAACAATTCTGGTTGGCATTAAGCACGTTAATTCAACGTGCTGAACTGACTAATCATTTCAGGAATTTGTGCAAGTGATGAAAAACATTACTTCCCTCTCCTGAACCTGTGGCTGCGGTGAGGGTGTCTTTTTCTAGACCTGTGCTTTACCTGTGACATTGCAGATGTGAGGACTGCAGATGGTCTGTACTGGGGAGTTTAGGGGATGGTGGTGTAAAACAGGGGTGCTGGGGCAGAGAAGACAGATGAAGCCAACAGGGTAAGGAATGAAATACAAGAAGATGAGTAAGTGAGAGCCACAAAATCATATCCAGCATGCTCTGGTAAAGGTTTTAAAACAGCTTCCTCCCTGAGGGAGCTCTGTGCTTAGCCCATCTCCAGGGACTCAGCTGTTCACTTCTGCCCTTGCGAGTATGGCTGGAAATAAAGGAAGTGCCATTTTTTAACAAGTTGAGCTGACTATTAGGTGGAACTTAGAAGCTTCCATTATGTTTTGTCCTAGTAAGTTAGAAGTACCTGTCTGTATTTATGAGAGCTGCCAAGTGTCTGTCTGCTACATTTGTGTTGAAAACTCTGTGTGGCCAGTCAGACACTGCAGTATGAGCATGAAAAGAGAGTAATAAAAATTTAGAAAAGGTTAGTCTTTGGGATTAGAATATAATCAAAATGGGTTTGGTTTTGTTTTCTAGTAGAGTGAAGACCATTCTTTCTATATTTTTTTCCTTGGAAGTGTGCAAAGTCTGCATATATGAGGGTTGCAGATGTTAATGTAACTATGAAAATTATCTGAATCTTCTTCCTTTACAATGTTGAATTTTACAGGCTGGTGTATATAGTGTAACATCTATCTACAGCTAATCACAGTAACAAATTACATGTGTCAATACAGACGGATGAAGCACATTTTGTATAAACACGTAGAAACAGTCACCTGAGACCTCTGAGACAGAATAGCTTTTTGTTGCAGTGCTTCTACCAGAGACATCAACAATCTTGATAGTTGTAGTTTCCTGCTGAAATTGAAACGTTTCTTGGGAATAGTTAATTACCACCACTAATCCTGACAGAATGCCATCAAAACATCTTGTTTTGATTTATATAGAATAGAACCTGGGTTGAAAATAATCACTGGTGCTTGAATCTTCGGAGTTTTAAATTTAATGTTCTCAATTCTTCATCAAAATGAGTTCTTAGCAAAAAACTTGGACTTTCTGCCATGGAAAATTGTTCCAAATAAATTCCAACTCACAGTTTTCTTTCCTCTTCAGCTTATATTTTAACCGAGTACATCCAAGGCATATAAAATAAAACTTATCCTTGAAATGGTGATTATTGATGTTTGTAAAATCTCTATATGAATGAACTATTGGCTCTAGTTTTAAAGCCTTAAAATATATTGGCTATTTTAATTGATGCTGAGGATCAATATAATATGTTCATCACATTTGGGGGAAAAAAAAACTTGATCCTTTTGTTGATCACAAGTACTGAAATTTTTGGAGGCCCTGCCTAGGAATGTGCTATGCCTGAGATGATGAGAAAGACTTTCATTCTGCTTACCAGATGCAGCAAATTCTAAGCCCACCAGTTTTCTCTAGGAAAAGGTGCTATGATGGACCTTCTTAAATGTGTTGGTGACTACCTTACCAGAAAAATGTAATCTGTTGTGGGAGAGGATCCCAGGAAAGCTGTAGCTCCCTGCTGTATTGCAAGAGGATTCATGGGATCTGAAAGCAAAACAAGTGGCGTCCCCTTTTTTTGTGCAGTGTCATACTTATTTCATAATAAAATGGGTGCAGAGGAGTGGTGCAAGTAATATTGGAAGAGGAGAGTAAGAATGGTAAAATCTAATAATGGACAGGAATGTGTGTGTGACGTGCTATAACACAGCTCAGGACCTACATCCACAGCCACGCTGTGTCTAGGTCTTTTCAGGCAAATACTGGCAGTAAGATGTACAGATGTGTCTGGGCAGCACTGGCTTGCAAATCCAGCTTCTAAAAGTTTGGTTGAAGTGAAATGCTGATGAATGCTGGTTCAGGTTCCCTTTGCTGTTTTAGAAATTTCCTTTCCTGTTGGACTTATGAAAAATACTCCCCTGGCTTGAGTAGCCATGTTCAGTGCCAAATTTCAGTAAAGACCTGGAAGTGTAATACAGGGATCTGTCTGTCAGAATCTCCAATGTTTAACAATAGAAGGTATTTCACATTTTGCAACAGTGCATGTGCTATACAGACATGAACAAATACTGGGTTTTTAAAAAGAGAAAGTGAAAAAGCAAATTGTTTGGTTCATTCAATTGAGCCAAAGTCCATAGAAGAATATTGTTCGTTCCCCTGGGGTGAGGATGAGGTGCTTTGTGATGATTTGCCTTAGACTTCTGAACAAAAACTGCGTAAACACCTGGATATTGCCCCTTTTTTCTTTTTTCTTTTTTTTTTTCTTTTAAATCTACATGGGAAATAAGGATTATTTATGGTAGCATTTAGTTATAACTATAAACAAGATCTATTCAGCAGCTTTACATCCATTTGCCTTTTTTAGAGTTGCTTTATGTGATATCTTTGCATCTGTAAATATCTCAACCTGTTTCTGTGAACTATGAAGCTCACATAGCGCTTCAAGACTTCTCATAAGGGCAGCTAAAGAAACCAAGCCAATTTATTCAAAATATCACTGTGGCTTATACAGGAGATCTGCAAGCATGACAGGGCAGGTGTTTTATCAATGTGTTGCCTGATACTTGGCATGTAGGTGAATGCATCCAAACTCACTTTCCTGCTGGCACTGAATGGATGAGGGCACCTATTTTGGACCACTTTTACAAACACTCTGAAACTCCGCATGTTGTACTAAGGATTAATAGAGCTAGTTGTTGTAATCATAGAAGCTATTATTATTTACATTCATTAATTGATTTTTCCTAGTTTCACTTTGTTGCTTTACAGCTTTATTTACTTTCTACTTTTTTGTGTTGTTTTCCATAGATGTAATGAGCATTGTGGTTTTCTTGGTTAGTGTCCATTCAAATTATTCTAGCAGAAAACTTTGCATGTAAAGAAAAGTTTGGTGTAGAAGCATAATTTGTTGGATGTAGTAGGCTATCAACTAAGTCAAGTTACAAGGTGAGATGTAAGGAATTTGCTGCTGTACATGAAGTGGAAGGAGGAAATATTCTAAAATCCAGTCTATACTTCAGGGCAACTATCGTTTGTGTTTTCTGTTCATACATAATGCAAGACAGCATTTTAGTGACTAATGTAACACAGAGTGTAATCTGCATTCCCTGCAAAATCAAGATGTTAACACCTCTATTAATAGGGAGAAACTGTAGTGCCTATTTTCTGTTTGAGTACTAGAGGTGCCATATTGAAATATAAAAAAAAATAAAAAAATCTGTATTTTGAATCTCCTGATGTTTCCAAGTCTCTCATGGTGCTCCAACTTAAAGCAGAAAAATTAATTTATTTTTCTAATTGAAATAAAAAGCACTTGTCATTATACATTGAATGTGCTCCCAGAAAATTTTTAGCTGGAGCACTCACCGCTCTTTCTAGAAAACTTTGGTTTCATGAAGCTTCAAGAGGTAGTTGAAGGTGCCAGTAAGTAAACAATCAGGCAGCTTAGTGCTTGCAGGTTTATGGCAGACCTATCTGTAAAGCCCATTGAACTGAAACCCACACTTCTGGTGGGGTGGGAGGAGGAAAGAGAGGAAGGAAAAGCTGCTGTGTGGTCTAGAATTAGCATTTTTCTTGTCAGCTGCAATGTATCCATATGCTGGCATTTGGAAGGGGGTATAAGGGCCTACTTGTTTTATTTGGGATTCTGGGTAATTATTCTGAATATAGAAAAACCTGTCTGTGTCTGAGGTTGTTAAAAGCAACATTTTTTTCAAACTGGCTCAAATGATTGAAGGGGGGATTTTCCCCCTCATTCTTTTCCCTTGGTATTTTAAGAAAGCATAATATTTGTATTTAAACACTTGCTCTCAAAGGATTTGGGGAATTAGCCAAGGTCTGTTTTCCTCTCTTATTTGGTAAAAAAAAAAAAAAAAAAAAAAAAGAACCCTACTTATGATGAGCTTTTCTCTTTCCTCCCATTTTTAGTGTGTCCTTAAGCCTCAAACTATTTTCTAGCACAAGAACTAGGAGTCAGCAAATTAAGCTAGTGGGAGATGCAATCAAAACAAGCAAAAGGAAGTTGTTTTTCACACAGCAGGTGACAGACATGTAGCTGCTTGCCAAAGCAAGCTGTGGATGCAAAAGTTTTTTATATGGATTCAGTAGATTTGACTCAGGAAATGCCCTGAACTGAAAATGCTTGAAGGCTGGAAAAAGAAATATCCTATTTTTTATTATTTTTTTTTTTAAAGCATGTACTTGTCTTACTCATTCTTTTCTCTGGTTGTCCACATAGTGCTTCTGCTACAGACACGATACTGAGCTAGGCAGCCCCTTGGTCTGAGCCTGCACAAGTCTTCTGCTGTTCTCACTGGATTTCATACTTTGCACTGTTAGTGTTTCCATGGCCTTTATGGAAACAGAGGAACACCCCAGAGGTAGCTGCATGTCAGTGTTTGCTAATGTAATCCCTTTGAGATGAAAGGAGCTCTGTAAGTAAATATAATGTTCTAACCTAGTACTTTTGATGAGGCAGTGAAATGATTTAGAGACCAATAAATGTGAATAACTGTGTTAGCCATTTTCTTGCACCTATCCGCACTTCAAGCAAACAAGTGTTGTTCTCTATAGCTCATAAAAGTCCCACAGAAATAATAATTGTGAGTGATAAGACTCTTACCTGGAAATCTCTGTGTAGACAATAAAACCTACTCATTCTCCAGACATGAACAAAGAGCCATTGTCAGAGTTGGTGAAGAAACACAAAGAGTATGAACAGAGAGGGATTCTGCGGTGCTAGGTAATACCTCTGCTTTCTAGCTCCTTGCAGGCTTTTAAGTGGCTCCATGTGCTCCTTCACTCCCAGCTGATTCTTCCAGTGCCAGCAAGCAATGATCACGAGGTGGAGGCAGAACTTGCTGTCCCAGACGAGGAAAGATGCCTTTCCTTCTCTGCCCCTTTGGCTTGCAGCCTGGCTTCAGACTAGGAAGGCACTCACTTTGTTGTTCAGGGCAATCCCAGAGGAATTGGATAGCCCTATATTTGGAGGGAAAGAAAGTACAGCACTGCTTATAGCTCAGCAGGGCCAAGTCTGCAAGATTATGCTCCCATCCAGGGTTATTTCCCACTCACCCAAATGGGTGTCAAAGAACTCTTTTTGCCTTAAATCTCTTTGATTATCTGGATGTGCCGTATATAGATAAAATGAGTTAATGATTACATGTATCTTGGCCTTGCTTTCCTGTCTCTTGCATATAAATAGGGATGAATGCAAGCAGATCAAAAAAAAGGAGTTGTCCCATCATCTTGAGGGTACCTTGTGGCCAAAAAGTACCCAGGCTCCCCTTTGACCACCATCTGCTCTTGACTCAAGTACTTAAGAGTTTTTGACTGTTAAAGAGCTAGTAAACTTTCCACATAAATAGCTTTTCCATTAAGCAACATATCTGCTATGTTGCCCCTGCCAGTGGAAGCCACACAAAGCATAACAGAAAAAAATAAGGGAATGCATGATGGTGTGGGTGGGTAGGCAGGAGGGTTGCTTGTTTTTATCAGATGTATCTCTTAAAGGACTGGTTACGGAAGAGGAACAAATGCTGCTCTCTTCAAAGGAGCAGGTGGGATTTATGGCTTGTCACTGTTGCTTCCCTGACGTGGAAGGATGCAGTCTGAGGAGATGCTGGGTTTTCCAGTGTTAATGACTAGCTAAAAGGCTGAATACTGTGCATTAAAATACAAAGCAGAAGAGAGGTATGTTTAAAACAGTGCACAGAAAGAGTATGAATGCTGGAAAAGAAGCAGCTTGAAGAGGAAACAATACTTGGCAACTTTTCTGATGTATGGGGAACATCTCCCTTAGTTCATCACAGGAGAGTTGTAACAACAGGGGGAGGGGTGGGAACCAAGCTCCAAAACAGCAAAAAGGTGAATTGTCTTGCTCTGTGTTTAAATGCCAAGAGGAAATTAGTATGTTTCCCCATCTGTTCTGCTGGGATTGGAGTTCTTCAGAATGGTTCTTTTGCTTAGCGAGCAGGAAAATGCCAGGGAACATCTAATATTTGTATCTATATCAAACTGTTCCTAGCTTAGATGCATTAGTTTTAACAGTGGTCTTATCTATGTTTTTGTTATTTAACACGTTAATTTTTGTAGGGCCAAGAAATCTCAGCTATGGGATCAGATTCTGTTGCCCTCTACACTGTAAGAACAGACACACAAAAAGATTTCTGTAACAGATCCATGCTCTGGAGAGAGGGACAGAAAATAAGAGTTGCAAAATCATATGAGCAAAGACTATGTTTGCATGTTCTGATGGTTTTATGGTTATACAAGAAAAATATCTTCATTTACTTCTTTCATCAGGGTCACGGCACAGCCCTTTTATCAGAGACCAGCAGATTAATGAACTGCTGAATATTGGTCCATGCGTCTTTTGGTTTTTGTCTCTGATACAAGGAGGCAGAGAGCTTGATCCAACAATGTGAATATGCTCTTTGGTGCTTGCTACAGCTGTTGAGGAGAGATTACTTCCTACAGGTGGGCAGTGGTGTGTCGTGTTGTTGCAGAATCTCCGCTAGCAATTAGCTCATATTCCTCTCTAAAGAACAATAAGAAATAAAAAGCTGTGGGGCCAGTAGGATTGCAGGTCAAGACATCCTGACTGCTTTAGTACATGAGGGCATTTTCCTACTTGCTGTTAGGCTGATTAAATGCAAAAGGCTAATTTTTGGAAGGCCACCTAGCCATGTAAATTTGTCTGATTTTTGCTTTTATGTTTCAACACTAATTTTTCTTTGGTAAGGGTTCATTTGCTGTTTTCAAACAGTACCTATACTTCAAATGCATCAGTGATTTCAGTAACTTACTTGAAAAATACCATAGCATTTATCAAATTCATGATATATTAATGTTGCAATTTGGTGCATTCAGTTATGGCTGGGAAGAAATTGAATACCTCCTATGTTATTAGTTGTAATAGCCTAGTCTTTCAGCATTAAAAAAAAAAAAAAAAAGTAATTTCCAAACTGTCTTTGCATGTTTCACCAGCCAGTCCTCTGTTATTGATTCTGTTCCTAGAGACTGGATCATTTTTTTCCTTAAGATTGGGGGAGGGGGATTTGTTATCTGAACTGCTTTTGAAATTAGAACTTTGGACAGACCTCATTACATCAGCAGAGAGGGCTGAGAGTTATTTTAAAGGATACAGCAAAAATTACAATTTTTCTAATTGAGTGATGTAGATATGTTCTCACAGAAGTAATCTTCCACTGTCCTGATGCCATCCAATGAATCTTGATGTAAAATTTAGTCTCATTCTCAGCCACCTTAGACAAAGCTCTGATTCTTGTGTTTTAAATCCTGCCTAGGCCGGGCAATTGAGAGTACTGCACTCCATGAGCAGGCAGGGGAGACTGGGAAGGCTCTTCCATCTGATGGGGAACCAGTGAAGTATGTGGATCCTGACAAAAAGATCTAATATAATGCAATGTTTCCATAACTGCAAAGTGGGGAAGTACCCAGGACCAGTGTGTCCCAAGAACACTTGTGGACATAGACACAGCTGTGAGCAAAGAGGACTGGTTCCTCCCAAGACATCCCTGCTTCTTGTCTGATGGTAGTATGCCATTGCGTCTTGCAGCGTTCAGCTGAGATAACTACCCATATAAGCATGAGGATTTGTACACTTACATCCTCCTATCATCTCTGCAAGCTTAAAGAAACACTTAAACATGTTCAGGGTTAAAGCAATACTCTGCTGTGTTCTGTTAGTGACCGAGCAGTGTTATTTTTTACCCATGGATTCTTGGTTACTGTCTATTATCAGTGATATTTAAACTAATTTTCTCCATACAGCAACATGTGTGCCACTTCATTTGCATTAAACATTGCAGACAACCATGGCAATGATCTTTTTTAATTGAAAAGGAACTATTAGCAAGTGAAGTTCAATAAACCTAAGCTGGCAAAAACATCTGCTCTGATTTGATAGTAATGAGAATTTTTCAAATTCAACAGTAAAGTTATCCCAGTGGTTTGTTTTTTTTTTTCTTTTTTTCCCTTTGGTTATAAACTACATGCACTTAGGCATTTGCCAGTAGAGGGAAGCATGAGGAGCTGAAGCGTATCTGTTCATGTTCAAACTAGAGCATCAAAACAGAGACAACAATTTTTGAAATATAGCTGGTGCCACCAGGCAGGTGATTGAAATAGGCTTCAATGTCCTAGCAAGTAAAGATGTAGGCCTAGCTCACCACAGCAATCAAGTGTGCTTCTGACCTGGTAGAACTTAAAGTATGTGAGTTAAGGTATTCCTAAATTAAGATCAAAAGATATAAAATGCCCAAATGTTACTGATCTTGATTAAGCAAGCAATTAGATTTCCAGTATGTTGCAGCCCTTATTTCAACATTTTCTAGACAAACAGCAATATATAGCAGCTGAGTATCTGTCTCTTCCTATTGTTCTGCAGTAACACAGATGTTTATTGCAGAGCTATTCTGCAACCAAATGCTTTTGGGGCTGACAATGATTAACATGCTCCTTAAATTAACCACAGCTGAACTGGTCAAGGCCAATATTATATCTTGGGAAGCAACTGACTGATTGAGTCTTTCTTTACATGAAGAGGAAGAAGAAAATACAAAACTGCTCTGCAAGTAACTGTTCATTTGAGCTCGAGTTTTGGGATATAACTTCTGTTCTGGTTATGGCTTGAACAGACGCTTTGTATCACTGATGGGATAGGCATGGGTACTTAACAAGTAAAATTTCTGTAGGTGAGGAATGTTTGTGAGAAATTATGGACAGGAAACATTTACAAGAAAATGAAGCTAGGTGACCCTTTTATCCTGTGTCTTGTGAGCGTGTCACAAGAGGGGAATTGGCTGTAGAGATGAATTGCTTGTATAACGAAAGCTTAGAGTTTCAGAACAGCTGGACTGTTTGGCTGTATCCTACTTCAGAAATTGTGTGCAGTCTCTTAGGAACACAAACTCAAGAAATATTGTTCTATATCATACCGTTTAAAAAAATTTTAGAAGCAGAATTTGTTGGAGTAAACAGATGATTTTATCAGAAAAGGTAATTGCTGTACTTAGATGTTCTAGGTTTTCATTGAGTTATTGCTTATGACTCTTAGGGATTTATTTATCTAAAGAAGCTCTCCCTCCTGTATCCTGATTTAATTGCATGATAGAAACTCAGTGAAGAGAAGCTGTTTGCTTTACTGTGAAATAAACTTTCTCAGTTCAGGTCTATATTTTTATCAAAGACTGAGGTTGGTAAACAAATACAGGCAAGCTTCCAAGCATTTTCTATTTCTGATTATCTAACAGGTGTTAATTAACTGAGGTGCAAAAGCACTGCTAAGAGGGAGGTATTCAGGCCATGAAGATATGCCCTTATAACATGGGGTGTTGGCACAGATGTAAAAGATCTGTGTTTGGAGAGCTTATATTGGAGATTTGGTCATTTATGCTGTGTGTGTTTCAGTAATTCCTATTTGTTGAAGCTGTAAAAAGTATAAAAAAAATACTTTAGCTGTTGGTTATTGCAAGTTGATGCTTACGAATCAGCAGTGCTGTGAGCTCACGTGGCAAAAATAATGTTTATAGTGAGGTCTGCAAGAGCTGAATTTGTGCTTAATGGCTCTGGCAACTTGATGGGAAATGTGGGTGAAATTACAAAAGTGCGGTAATGCTGTGTGCAGATGCTTTAGTGTGGAGATCTGGTGTTAGAAGCCAGCATAACAAACAGTACTTTCTTGTTTAATATTGACTAGAAGCACTAGAAAAACAGCCCTTGCCAGGTTGGTGGAAGGATGTGAATACATCCTATAGCATGGTGCTTTGCATCCCTGAGGCAGGAGAAAATTTTCAGGAAAAGCTGGCATGTCTTGATTGCTTGAAAAATATACTTTCTTAAACTTTGTCATTTAGAAAACTCAAATTATGAATATATGCAACACTTCAATGTGGTTTTATAGTTGCTTATCAGAGAAATGCCTGTCTTTTAAGACATTCTCACTTTCTAGCTGTGGAGACTATTAAGTGGCACCTTACAGAGTCTGGAAGTTTGCTTGGAGGCTGTCATTGGCTCTTGCAGGTTTCAACCTTCTGTTACCTGCCCAACAGTGTGACTGCAGGAGGATCAAGAAGAATTCATCCCCATTGCACCGGTGGCGCAGAAAGAAAGACTTGAGGTGGCTGCAGCCTTGTGCAGGTTGCTAGTTGAATAAAGAGAATAGATGCAGGACAGGAAGATGCAGAATACATAGCCAAATGATGAGAAAATGAGAATGGGTATTTAGTATCTGCTTGAGTTTTTCTGGCTTTAGAATTACGGTGGCCTACATAGATGGGTGGAGCAGGAACAGGAGTAAAGAGAAAAGGAAGAGGATGATAAACAGCTGAAGACAGTCAAGAAGGCTGACCTGAGGGAGACTGAAATAGATTTGGGGAGGCTGGAACAAACATAGGGAGGTTCAGTCAAAATACTTTTACATGTATTCTCTGATGTCATTCTGGTTATGTTTGTTTCTGCAGAAACTGAGTTTGCTTTACTCCCTGTCTGGTCAATGGTATCTCATGCTCATATGCACCCCGGGCACAGAGCCTGTCCTGCCTCTTCCCCAGTTAGCAGCATTTGTTTAACTGCCTGTTGGATTGACACCACAGGTTACACTTGCTGGCTGCAAAAAATAACTGGGAATTAGGGTCCCATTTGGGAAAAAAAAAAAAAATCTTTCACTTTAATACATTTAAATGTTACTTAATTTCTCATAGCAAAGTAATCCATTGCAGGAGACATTTAAAACAGCCTTCAGCTCTGTGGTTCTGCAGGCTGATTTTCTAATTTGTTTTGTTTTAATGGTCTGTTTACAGTGAGAACTTGCCCAATCCAGGTAGCTATTCCTTTGGCTGTCTTCTTAAAAATAGACACTTATAAACATGGTAATTTTTGCTAAAGTTTTCTGCTTTCCTCTCTTAATAATCCAAAGTCACTAATTTCCTCAGCTATCAGAGCCAAATTTTGGCATTAGAGGTTGACGGGAGCTTAGCCCAGTATTACTAGTTCAAGAAAGAAGTTATTCTTTTTATCTTTGCCATTCCATTTGTGATAGAAACATAAAATATATTGTCAGGCTTTTTCAGATTGTATAATCTTTGGGTCTGATGAATCAAAAATACACTTTTTAAAATATTGTACCTGTCTCAATGGATTTGAAATTATACTGAGGTCAAATTTCAGTACTTAGTGAAACCTGGATTTTATATTCTGTAAACATCAGTGGTGTTTTTCTTTGAATAGAGCTGCAACTTAAATGTACTTAGAGTAATTTGCCTTCTGGTCCTTTTATGCCAAATAGGGTAATTGAAATTTTCCTTCCTCCTTTAGTCTGAAAGTATTTTCATTAAAACAAATGTCTGCTCTGTTGAGATTTCTTTTTATCACAAACATATTCAGAGGTACTGATTTGATCAGGTTAAGCATCACCAATTACAATGTTAATCTTACAATCTAGTGTTCTTAATAAACGTAAGTAGCGTTATCTGTGTTGCTGTTTAAGAGACCCGATTTCCTCCCTGTGAGAGATTTTTTTTCCAAATTCAGATGTAGTTGGAGTGAGAATGTGAGCATGGAGTTTTGTGAGGCAATACGAGGGTTTTTTGGTACATAGCATCCTTGTCCCTGACTGACTTCCCTTTTCTTTTGGGTCTAGTTGCTTTACACTTTGTGTAACTAAATGCCACTTGGGTTCTGACCTGCTTCTCAGGGTCTTCACAATGGTCTAAGTCATTGCAGCCATGCAAATAAAATCTTACGGTCACAGTAATTTTCTGCATCGAGTTTCTGTGTGAACTACTCGGTCAACAGGAAAGAGAATGCTCTATCAAACACCTGGGAAGTCACTTTATCCACAATACATGTGCCCATGCGCAAAGGAAGCCAAGCATACATGCAGGAGGAAAACAAACTTTATCCCTGGTGGAAACAACAGGTGAAATGTTTTTGTAAGCAAATGGGACTTAGGGTGCCATGTACTTTTTAACTACCTCTGAAGGACCTTGGGAGCTTTAATGCCTGGAAAGAAACTGAAAGGTGTGATACATAAAATGTTAATGATAAAAGGGGAGCAGGTGTTTTTTCTCTCTTGGTAATTCATAATTAATGTTTTCAAGGCTGGGGAAGGTGCGGGGTTTGGTTGTGGGGTCTGGTTTTTTTTCCTCTCTCTCTATAACTTGGGGAATTTTAGAGCATGGTAAACAATGGGTTTTCCATTCCAGTGAACAAGCTGCTCTGGGCTCTGAAGCTGTAGCTATTAGCCCATTAGATTGAATCCTGCTGGAGTGATGGATGCTGCAGCCACCATTCAGTGTCAGCAGTCTGGTGTGTCTCCATGCTTAATTAGTCAGTGAAATCGGCTTGAAAGGCAGCAGTTGTCTTGACAGAAGCACTGAGAGAGGTTAGTTGTCATGTGTTGGGGTTTTTATGCAGTAAATGTTTGGCTCCCAGGGGATGACAGTTGGCTGGAGCCTGAAGCAAAGGAGGTGGAAGAAGGAGTGAGCATTTAGCCAAGAGATGTGAGAAATGCCTCACAATAAAGAGCAATCAGGATTTGGTTCTGTTGGCAGAAGCCTACTAACCATAGGGCAGTGTTTCAAAAGCATATAGAAGTGGGGCAAATTGACCTCTGGCCTTGCTTTCTGGGCAGCTGAGTGCCTGCCTTTCCGCAGCATACAAAGTAGCTATGAGATAGGACTGTAATTACATAAGATGATGACAATTCTAAATACTCTTGGTACAGCTCCTGGGCCAGACACCAACTGGTGCTGGTGATTGGGCTACATGAGGAATGGATTCAAATGACGCATCATTTAAAGTAGGCTGTATCCTATGCCTGCCTACTCCTTGGCTGTTTTCCAGGAAAGACTGGTCTGTCACAGTCTCTTTAAGCAGAGTATCAGCTCTGATGACAAGAAGCTATGGTAACAGTTTGCTTTCATTGCAGATAAGACAGACTGTGTTCTGGGCTGCATTAGAAGGAATATACCCAAGCAAGCCAGGAGAGTTGTTTATTCCCACCTACTCAGCACTGGTGAGACAGCACCCGGAGTGCTGGATCTAATTCTAAAGGAGGTGGGTGATTCCTCATTCCAGCTGCCTCTGGCTGTGACTGCAGACTCTTTGCTTTTACTTGCTTTGCAGCGTATATTGTCTGCACCAGGCTGGAGAAGCATGACTTGGTTCTGCAGGGTATGTAAAGGGCTCCATTTCCTGGATAGCTGTTGTTTTTTGACCTTCATTCCTTACCTGTCCCCATGTCAAGTGTGCTATAGAGACCTCCACATAGCTCCCCAGAGCTCAAGCTCAGAGGTTGCAAGCTGTTGCACCTTTGTTTTGTTTAAAAAGAAATAATAATAATAATAAAAAAGACTCCTGTCCCTGTGTGGAGTGCTTGCTTTTAGATACTATGTAGCAGAAGACACATCTGCAGTATAAGCACAGCACCAGGTACAACAAACACTAATTAAAGTGACTTTTCCCACTCATGTCTTTAAATTGCACTCCCAGGAAACTGACCTTTAATTGTTGTTATACTTCCTCTACAGCATCCCTCAAATAAAGGGCTTTCTTCTGTCTACATTTGTTAAGAATGGTTCTTTTGCAGATTGGCAGACATTAAATTAGAAACAGGGTTTGTTCATGTTCTAATAGAAAGGCACCTATTACTAATAAAGTCCATAAGGTGCCTGGAGTTAATAAGCCCACCAGACAGGGACAAACAGTTGGGAAGCAGCAAATGGGAGAGAAGCCAGTCACAGTTTCCTAAATGAGAAGACTTAAGAGATGCCTACAAGAAGTGGGAGCAGCACTGGGTGATGCAAGGAGACGAGCATTAGAATGTATTCTACGCAGGAGAAATGCTTGTGACTTTTGTCTGAACATAGCACTTTTTCTGACATTGTCCTAGATGTGTGTTCTGCTGAATATGAGAGCGCTTTATCTGATGGGGGGGGTGGGGGGGTGTTGTTGCTGTATTTTGGTTTTTGTTGTCTTGGGTTTTTATTATTATTTTCCCCATGTTTTGGGGTGGTGTTTGGCTGGTTAGTTTTGGGGAGTTTGGGGTTTCTTTTTGGTTGTTTGTTTTTTCGTTTGGTTGGTTGTTGTTTTCTGTTTGTTTGGGTTTTTTAGCTTAATGACATCTAAAGGTGTTTAAACTGGGTTTAGTCTTCATGTAAGTCTGAACTGGTAGCAGTACAAATCAAATCAAGAGTATAAAGCTAAGGAACCAGAAAACTCAGAAGTTATTCTTATTTTGGTAAAGTTGAGGTTGAACTGCAGTGATTCAGGTGATATAATTACCTCCAGTACCGTGACCAGATCCATGGAACATCTTAGTAGTACCGAGTGCCCATAGACTGACTGCTCAGCACTGGGATGATTTCCTTCTCACAAAGTCTTTTGTCTCTTATTTTCAGTCCACTTGTGCTGGTGAGGTGTGGAGTATCCTGTGCTTATTGACGTCACCAGGAGTTTTGGATGTTTAGCAGCTGTTGGACTGGTCTCCAGCTGTGATACAGTATATTCATACACAAGAGCATGACTACTTTGTACAGTAGTTTTGGAGCAGTTGGTATTTACACTGCAGTTAGGCCTGCAAAGCTTTGGAGACAGAAATGTATATGCTTAAGCCTAAGTCTGTCCTCATCCAAGCAAGAAAAGTAGTTGCCTTCAGCTTCTTGTGTAGCTATGAGAGATGTATAGCTCAAGGGCCAATCCAGACCACCTAAGAACTAGCCCCAAACTTGGATCCCCTGAGACACAAAAACATAGGTGAGATGAATCCAGGTTGTAGCTAATAATCCTGAAGCAGCCCTTGATACTTGCCTCATCTAATTTTCTGATTCAGCCTGTTGTGTTTATTGACCTACCGTTTGTATCTTCCTCCTGCTATTATAAAAGTATCAACTGTGTGAAGTAGGTATTACTGCTCTGCCTCTGTTTTGCCCATAGCCCAATACAATGGCAACATCAGCTGTGTGAAGCGTGCCTGTCTGCTGTTGAGAGTGGCTGTGAAGGGACAAGTGGGTTATAACTGAACTGATGAAGCTTCTGTCTTTTGAATTTTTTATCTTGATCCTGCCAAGTATTTTATCAGGTCCTTAAACAAGCTAAGTATTCCTGACTTGGTGCTAGTTCCAAATGTCCTTTTTTTGCTGCATTGCGAGTATACTTCAGCTGCTTGCTTTCTTCAAACAGTCCACAGTCATGTTATTAAGAGCAGCATGCTGAAACCTTAAGCAAAAACCTCTTTAGCTAAGGTAAGCTCCTAAATCTCTTCAGGACTTGAAGGCATTTTTACTAATTTGTACCAGAAACATTCAAGTGAAGGCAGAGACCCTAACCCCTTATACCAGAAAGCATCTGAATACACCATATATATGAAAGCACCTGAAAACCTGGATAATATAGCATATTGTTTTAAAACAAAGCAGATGGCTTGTGGCAATGCTAGACTTGAGCTAAGAAAAGTTGTGAAACTGTCACAGGCCACAAAATACGATCAGGCAATAGACTACCTTGAACGTGTGCCTCGTAAGGGCAACTGGAAATGACAGCTATAAAGTTGTACTGCTCGGTGGCAGCTTGAGTATATTTTGATTGCTTCTAATGCAAAAGATGTCCTTCTCATGGTTGTAAAGGTTAACACAGGCAGTTCACAGTGAATCAACAAGATGACTGCTGACAGAGGAACAGTAAAAATATTCAGAGGAGCAGAGGGACAATTTCTTTAGAGGTTATTTAATAGGGTAAGCCTTTGTATAGGGAACAGGAACAGCTTGCAGACAGACACTGGGTTTACAAACAAACTTTGGGAAACTCCATAATTGTAAGTTTCCAGCACTTAACTTCTAGCTGAATCAGCTCCTGGAGGAAACTAGTCCATATCTCATGTGCCCAAAACTAGCTGTGTAATGTTCGTTGCTTGCCATATGAGCTGCCTGAAAGTAAGCTTGGAACTAAAATTAGCTCTTTTATATCTCTTGCACAAATTTGACCCATAATTTTATGGTTTTTACATGCCTGTTACAGACCACAGCCCGTCAGTGTTGTCACCCTTTGTCAGTGCTAACTTTTAAAGCACAGATAAAAAAACCTCACTGTAAAGAACTCGTCTTTCCTGCAAAACTCTTCAGGCTTCACTTGCCTGTGGCTTGGAGAGGCCCACAGGAACAGTTATTTCCTCCCTCAGATCTAATAATATTCTTTTTTTCTCGGTATCCAATATTTTCTGCAATGCTGGGTGTAACAGAAATGCTAAAAGACTGATTTCCTATAGAGCCAGAAAAAAAGTGCTGCTTTGCTCACTAGTAATGTAGCCAAAAGTCATTGAGGGCTTCATGGTGTTGCAAAGGGCTAAAGGTGATAGAAAAATCTGTTCAAAAGCTGTAGACACATCATGTTATATATTAGAGCATTCATGAATTTGTTTCCCTTTGCTATTATTTAATGAAAATTTAGAAATGAGACAGTATGTTTGACAGGTGTGTTTCTGTGTGTGCTGTGCTCCTAAAGCATGGTAAAAGGCAAAAAATTTCCAACTTTGACCTCTAGCTTTGGCAGAGAGCATTGAAAGAGGAGTGTGTTTTGGTGGGCTTGAAGCCTAATGCTAAATGGAATCACAGAATCCAAGAAAAGTCTTGGACAGCGTGATGGAAGGAGGAAAAGAAGATTTTGGTAAAAGTGTACATTCTGTTCATGTACGCCTTTCAGGGAGGGGGGACAGAAGCCACCAAACATCTTTGATGCACTGTTTGTTTGAAAGCAAATCTGAAATAATCATTGGTAATAGTTTGTGGTTTGAAATGGTCATTTAGTATTCAGAAATATATTCAGTTTGGGGATTTTTTTTTTTGTTTGGGGCTTTTTGTTTAGTTTTTTAATTTGAACAGAATGTTTATTTTGGGCTTTTACACTAGTTACTTTTCCTTATTTAGAAATACATCTGACTTGGGTTTTAGTTTTGTCTGTGAATCATTTTCAGTATGATAAGCGAAGGCCTATGGATGAAATTGCAAAAAAAATAGATTGGCTTTTGGACTTCAGGGTATGAGGAGAAAACAAACATTTCAGAAAGTTCTCAAAACTAGAAATAATATGACTTTCTAGTTGAAATTCACTTTTATGTAAGGTGCAAGTCTTGATAATGGCAGTTAAGAACCTTTATCAGAAGGGTATGCAGAAATTTGGGGGGGGGGGGGGGGGGGGGCAGCTACACCTTAATGTGCTTAAAGATAAATTCCACTTTTGTTGCCTTCAAGAATGAAGGACGACGCTTCAGTAACACCAGCTGGCAGCCCAGCCTCTAAAAAGGGAGAAATAGCGCCATCTTGAGGTGACTGCTCTGTATGGTGACTAAGATAAGGCAGTGAGAGAAGTATTCCGCTACAACTAATTAAAAACAAAGTATCTTAAGTTTTGCTTGAAAGGCTCTAATGGAGCGCAAAAATAAAGTTATCGCAATAGAGGAAATTTGATTTTTCTTTATCTGTACCATTCTAAAGAAAAGAACACTGATGAATAGCATTTGTCAGGCTGTCAGAATCCTATTAAAATAGTAAGTGCTCTGCTGTTAAATAAAAGGAAAAAAGTCCAAGTGATACTTTAAACATATTTCTTAATTTTAAGACAGCCTAACTATTACTTTTGCCTTCATATAAAAATTCTACTTTCATTTTTACAGGTATAACACCACAGCTGATGCAGATTCTTAGTAATTATTAACATGTCATTTTGTGTGTTTTGACTGTACAAGTTGATTCACTTTTAAGAATTGTAACTGTGTGTAAATTCTGCTATGTCAAAAGCCAGACTCAAAACAACTTGTTACAATTCTACTTTTTATCACCCTGACACTCATCTATTACATACATACGGATAGTTTGCTGAAAGCCTAAGCTGAGGGGACGGAGGAATCTAATCTGAAATATATGCCTATTCTTAGGTTATTGAATTAAATGATCCAAGGCCTAGGTAGACAAATTGAAAAACATTTTAGCCCTTAAAATGCTTAAATTTCAGCACAATATATGCGAGGTTGAAGTCCGACAGAATTTCACAATACTTCAAAGGCAAGCTTCTAGTGCTTGTTTCCAGACGACACTGAAGAATCATCTGGCAGCAATTTTATAACTCTTTCTTACATTCTTGACCTGGTCACTGGCTTTCTGATTAACTTTGAACTTTTGCTAAGTGCCTGTGTTCTAGCTTCTTTGCTTGTGAAAGAGATGGCTACCTGAAATGCATAAGTGAGATGAGATCCACAGTTAATGCTGAGTACTCTCACAAAATGGCTTTGCTGTATAGATACTAATAGCAGTAATTAGCAGGACATTCAGAACAGCTGGGGAAGGGCAGGGTGTATTAGTATTGCTCTGTGCTGGTCCTCTGGGAGACTTCATTGCAGGACTGTCTGAATGTTGAGCAAGTGCCAACTGCACACCTCTCAAAACCACCCCTGCTGTGCTAGTGAGTGCTGCTTATTAGGTACATCATGGTATCATCTTACTTTTACAGGAATTCTGTATTTCTGCAGTTACGGTTGGGTGCATACTTTGTCCTATGTTTAGTTTTCTTTTTTATGGGCTAAACTACAAAAGCAGTATCTTGGCTTTGAGACAGTCTATGGGAAAAAATGACGGAAATACAGAAACCGTAGTGGAGTTTACCATGGAACAGCTTTTCTCCTTTCCTCTGCTTTGCATCCCTCAGGCTTGTACATGTTAACTACAGTGATTTTACGTATCTTTAATAGGGAATGGATTTCTTCAATATTCCATTTAATACCTCAATCTGTGGTGGTGGTGTTTGGGTTTTTTTTTTTGTTTATGTTGTTGGTTTTTTTTAATAGGGCAAAGATAGCGCTCAAAATAGAAGCTTCAGGAGTCCTGATTTCTAATGGTTCAGGGTTGTTTCAGGTCAGGGTAGAGGTCTGACCAGTCCACTAATCTTTCTGACAGCAGCTAGTAGATGATGTAAAGGGAACAGTGTGAGAAGCAGCCAAGAATATTTCACCACCCATTTTTTCCACTTAGATTATCAAGTCTTAATATTAAAGAGCAATGCAGATGTATTCATGTATTCATCTATACTCACATACTCAGGGCTTTGTTGCTGGATTAAAGAAATTACTCAGCCATGCCAAGAATCAACCCCCCGGCATGTAATTCAAAGTAAAACAGTTTTTACCGGATGGAGGCATTAGCACAAAAAGCTACTATCAGACGTGCTAGTGAAGGGTAGGTAATATGCATCCTCATTATTGGAACCATTACAAGCCAAGGAGATGAGGTGGTAACCCTTTAAAATGGGATCAAGCCTAACAGGAGAAAGAGGTGAACCATTTATCTGATACCTTTCCTCTGCCATTGTTGGCCGTGTGCTAGCCCTGGCCCCTGGAACATACTGAATGGCAGATGACTGTAAATGTGACTATCCATCTCCCAAAAGAGCAGTGCTGGCTGGGCTGTGGCACTGAGTCCTTCTGGGGACCACTGGAAATCGCCCATGTCTTCTGGTTTACAGGCAGCTAAAAACCACACAGCTGTTTGCTCACTTCCTCCGCAGTGTGGTCAGGGAGAGAATCGGAAACAAAGTAAAGCTTCTGGGTTGAGATAAAGATAGTTTAACAAGACAGAAACCGAAGGGAAAATAATAATAATGATAAAGGAATATACAAAACGAGGCACAATGCAATTCCTACCACCCGCTGACCAATGCCCAGGCAGTCCCCAAGCAGTGGGCTGCCACCCTCTGGCCAAGTCCCCCCAGTTTTATTGTTCAGCATAATGTCAACTGGTATGGAATATCCCTTTGGCCAGCTGGGGTCAGCTGTCCTGGCTGTGTCCCATCCCAGCTTCTTGTGCCCCCTCGCCTGCTCACTGGTGGGGTGGGGTGAGAAGCTGAAAAGTCCCTGACTTGGTGTAAACACTGCTCAGCAACAATGCAAACATCAGTGTGCTACCAATGTTATTCTCATCTTAAATCCAAAACACAGCACTGTACCGGCTACTGGGAAGAAAATTAACTCTGTTCCAGTCAAAACCAGGACACCATGTTCCATGGTGGAGCTCTCATTATTTCAAAGTAGATGCTGTGAGTGCCTGGAAACAGAATGGAACTGCTTCTGAGTGACAACTATGTCTTTTGAGCTTGTCACCCCAGATATAACGAAGTCTCTGTGACTATTTGTCTTAGGAGATACACAGGTAACGTTAGAGCCACACCTGTCCAGACAGGACTCTGTTTCCCCTTCTAGTCCCCCCCTTTTGCTCCTAGAAATCAGTGTGAAGCAGAACTGGCTTGTGGGAATGAAATAACAGAAATCTCTTGTCATTTGTAAGAATATAAACTAAATGGATCTAGCCCTTTAGTTACTCCCTTGTTCTTGCTTTCTTTCCTGTCAGGGGAAATTGTGAGCCCATAACTGTTCTTGGACTGTGCCCTCTGGATGGCAAATATTGTGATTTAGTGCTAAACCGCAGTATTGGCAGGTTTGAGAATTTACACATCAACAGTAAGGATTTTTCAAAAAACTGAGTTAGGAATTAGTTTAGATACTTTATTTTGTTCCAAGACTTTTGAACATTTCAGAGGTCATGGTTTTTAAGCTTTCCTCTATAAACCTGGCAGCAGAATGCCTTTATAGGTAAGCAGAACTTTTTAACCACAAGCCCTTTAAGAAAAAAGATTAAGCATCCTGAGGATCTGGATAAATATGCGTCCATGCTTGTGGCTTTTATGAGCTTCCTTTTTACACTTTAAAGGAAACAACACATACCTCCTCATGTATTGGATCAACTCTGCTCTAGTTAGAACTGACTGCTCTTAGGTGCATTTCCCTGTTCTTGGTTCCCCTGGTCAGTGTGAAGACTGCAGGATCTTAAGGGCCTGCACTGAGGATCAGAGGTTTGGCTTAAGCCTGTGGTCTGCTTCAGACTTCCCTGCTGCCTTGGTCAAGTTATTTAAACACTTTGCCAGTGCTCAGTGGGGAATAACGATGGTGCACTAATGGTGCTCTGAGAAAGACTTCATTAATGGGTAATGATGTTTTTCTATACTATGGTAGCAGAAGGCATTTTGGTACCTCAGCTGCTTGTGCTTGGTCTGAGACTCCTGTTCCTGACTTCAGGTAAACCAGGTAGTGCTAAGCACTGCCTTTGTATTTGGAAAGATTTTTAGTGTGTGAGCATTCTCCTCCTGATGAAAGATAGACGGAAATACAGCTTGTTTACAAAAGTGAGAAACTGGCCTCATGAGAGCACCAGCTGTGCAACAAAGGTAGGAAAGGAGGAAGAGAGCTGAATGTGCAGTGCTATTGATGCTCATTCCAAGCCACTGGTTTTGCTTTTTTTCTTTTTCTTGCTAAATTATAGATCAAAGTACAGACTGAATGTGCACGTTAAGAAAAAGCACTCAGATAACTTCTATTTAATTATGTTACAGCCCGTTATTGCATTAAGACATAATTGTCAATTTCATTAGAGTTAATTGTTGCAATTTTAATGTCACTATCAAAATGAAGTAACCTAGCTGTAAGAAGCAGCACATCATCTTCCATTGTGTAATGGCCCACATGTTACCACATGCCTGAGATCAAGACTTGGCTGTCTTTCTGAAAGATAGATTTGATTTTAACAACAAATGATTGGGTTTGATGCAGCAGTTACTGGGTGATACTCCGAATCTCTTTAGGTAGGAGGTCAGAATGGCACTCCACGGCTAATGTGTCTGATTGTGGCAAAGCTTAGATACCTGTAGTTCTTCTTTTTTACTGCATTTTTTTAAAGAAAAGCTGTTTAGCTGCATTAATGTGGTATCAAGCAGTTAGGCAAGCAGCTCCTAAATCTTTTAATGGATATTGAATTGTCTTGGTTTTGTGTTCCCAGAGGATGCATTGGGCCTGCTTTGCTTTTGGATAGTACCTCGTGAGCAGGAGGTAAACTCCCTGAAGTGTCTTACACCAAAAACTGTCTCTGGTTCTGTATGTGGAATATGTAGTGGCTTGCTTTTTTGGATCAATATGGGGTTTTGAATGGTTAAAAAAAAAAGGTAGAAATGAATGCATGTGTAATTTAGGCAGGTCAGTTGATTTTACTATATAATCTTATTTTCAGCATTGTTGACTCCACAAAACACAGAGTAACCTAGTTGCTATCTTTGTTAAAATATTTCTTTGTTCACTTTCTTTGCTGGGAGGGGAAAAGATGTTAAATGTGATTTAGGAGGTACTTAAAATTGTATAGCAAAGCTGCTCTTAAGGAAAGCTGTGATAAGACAGTCACTTAAGGCTAAAAATAACTGGTTTATCTCAATAAAGGCCAGGATTTGCTCTTCTAATGGCGTTTAGTGTCCATTTCCTCCTCAATTAGAGGCAATGGCGAGCAACTGGAAAATCCTTTTCTGAATTGAAAGAATCAGCAGATGTGACTGGGAAGATGTAACTCGTTTTATGGCTGATACTTTTTTTTTTTTCTTGTCGACTGCTTTGGGCACTTACTGCTAAGGTTTTTGCACTTCAGCGAGGTCCCCACAGGGATGCCAGCGGGCAGGGCTCGTGTGAGGGTGTTAAGATCTCATCGGCTTTAACGGGCACCAAGCCAGTGAGCTCTCCTGCGATGCGATTTGGAATTCTGTAGGAATTTCATATTTTACTTGCAGGCTTTAATAGTGCACCTCTTTAAAGGGCCCGTGGGTGACACGGAGCCGATGCTCGCTGTTGCTATTACGGAGCATCTGCGCTGGCATGTCAGTGAGGCGGCGGCCGCTGAGGCGGGTCCCGGGGCTGTCCCGGCTAGCGGGCTCGGCGGCGGCGCTGGCCGCGGCTCGTACCCCGGGCGGCCGGGAGCCGGTGAGGGCCGCCCGCCCGCCGCGGTGCCGCTGCAGCGCCGCGCCGTTGCCATGGGAACGGGAGCTGAGCGCCCCCGGGCGGCCGGGCCGCGCTGTGCGGGCCCGGGGTCCCGCTGCGGCGCGGGGGCTCCGGCGGGGCTGCCCTCACCGGCTCCCGGCACCCCGCGGGCAGCTCCCTCCGGCGGCTCTGGGGAAAGGCAGCTGCCGAGACGCTCAGCGCGCTCTGGCTTGCCCCCTGCGCCCCGCGTAGCCGGCGGGAGGCGGCGGAGCAGGCTAGGCCCGGGCGAGCTCTGCCGGTGCCCCCCGCCCCGGGTGCCCCAAGCGGGCGGCAGCACGGCGGCGCGGGGCCGGGAGCAGCGACCCTCCGTTCGAACACGTTCCTGGTTCAAAGTGTTTTCAGGAATAACGCAATGCAAGGTCATCCGGCCACCTCTGCTCAGTGCCGGCTCTGCCAGCGAGCCCACACAACAGATGCAGTTCCCTACAGCCTTGGCTAGCGGGTCTGTGTTGTACAAGCCACGCAGTGGCCACCAGCGGGTGCTTAGGGAAGGGTGCGAGAGCCAGGCAGCATCGCTTAACCTGGGCAGCAAAGGCTTGTGTTTCGCGGTCCAGAAACCTTAGGTTACCGGGACTGTTAATGACTGATGGTGCTCTTCTATTATTGCTTACAGCGGTGGGTAACTGGGAGCAAAACCTTGTTATACTAGGCACGGTCTTTCCTTGCAATAACTAGTCTAAAGACAAGAGCTAAAAGTACAGAAAGAAGTAAAATACTGCCAACCAAATGCAGCTTCTGTAGGGTGGGATACCCCTGGCTCACTAGCGAGCCTCGCACGTCCTTCCTGCGGGCCTGGGTGCTTGCTGCATTGCTTGCTTCAAATGAACCAAGCACCAGCCTGAGGGGTTTTTTTTTATGCCATTCCCTTGTCAAAAGGCCAAATTAAGACAGCACGGTTTGGCAGAGGCAGGGCGGTGGTCTTCCAGATGGGAGTCCTGGCTTGGAGCCAGCCAAACTCCTTATGTCATTGTACAGCCCTAGGCTACTGCAAGGCAGAGCAGAGAGAGGTGGTGCCTTGAGCCCCAGCACATTATCTCAGAAGGTCAGCGCAAGTTGCAGGGAGGCAAAGTTGCCTCCTCTTGGGAAGTGCGGAGGTCTGCAAGTGCCTTCCAGATCAGGAAACAGCAGTGGAGTAACAAATCACCTCTGTAACAGGCAGCAATTGTCATCAGCCCAATCAGCCCTGACCTAACAGGTCATGCAGCACCTATTTGCATTCTGCAGTTTCCTTCAGTCAGGGCATCACTTGTTTCCAAGACTGCTTTGCCAGCAGCTACGCAATGCCTGGGAATGCCAGCACAAGAAGGAAAATGACATTTTGAGAAATGTAATTTCTTTTCCAACACTGTAAAACATCCACCCATCTGTCACAAATGCATGTCTTCTTTCCCGGCACTCCAGTATCTCTTTATCAGTCACACACAGAGTACAGCTCAGCACAGAGGAATTCATCAAGCTAATGTTATCAATCATATGCCAGCTTGAATTACTTATGAGTGCCAGAACCACCTTCTTTTCACCCCTTACCATCAGGTTTGGGCTTTTATTTTAAGCTTATCCTAGAAAAAAGAGCTGGAGAAAACACAAGTGGAGAGATAATGCTGAAGAGTTTCTGGAGGACCAAGCTGGCTTGCAGACAAACTGAATGTCTGTATCCTGAAGGAAATCTGCTGTCAGATTGCAGAATCAGAGGTGGAATGCTTAAAGCCACACATAGCCAATTGCTCCCCCCACCCTCACACAACTTTTTCTTTGAAACTCAGCCTGGTTACCTTTTGCTGTATTAGAAGATGCTGAATCCCTTACAGGAGAAGAGGCCATGTGACTTGCCTGAAGAGCTGTCATGGTAATACCAAACCAAACAACCTTCATGCTACTCATTCTGGAAATCATGTTGAGCCCAGTGAAACAGTAGTAGCAGTGTGGCTTAACATCTTGGAGTCTGGTCTGTGTTTTCCAGTGTCACTCTGTGCCATTCAGAAATGGTACTTTGAAAAGCATTCAGTTAACCATTGGCCAAATATGCTCTGTGACTGTAATGAAGTGTCAGTTACACAGTAATTAATGACATGCTACAAAGTTCTTGCTGCATGAAAATACAGTATCAGGTGTGCCTATATTACCAGAAATACTTTCAGCTCAGATTGACTTGAAATTTTGCTTCCCTAAGCTTCAGCAACTCTCAACAACTATATTGAGAAAATATTGATTAGTAGCCTCAGAAACTGCAGGCATGTTTACAAGAAACTCTGATTTGACTCTATGAACAGGAGCTGGCTGTAAATTTTAGTGTGGTTTTTTTTTTTTAATGTTTGTTTACTCATTACTGCCATATTGATCTTCTATAAAACTCTTAAGAAGTCCAAGTCACACTATGGCATCAAGCCGTGTCAGAAAATGAACATTAGAGAATCATTAAACACCTGGGAGTCTGAAACAGAGCAAAGTCCAGAGAAAAGACATTCTAATTTAACATAGAATATTACACATTTTGTGTATAAATTTGTATTTGTGAAGTTACCTGGAGCAATTTCATTGTTATGCTATTTATATCTTTTTAAATAAAGTTATTCTTAAAGAATACGTGGTGCACATACTCTTCCTGTAGAGAAGATCAGACAATTTGCTGGTTTGTTGGTGAATTATTTAATTTGCTGATGTTTCTACCAATATCTTCCATCCAACCTCTTACTGACACTTTCAGAAATATCTCGTTCTTTGAGACAAGAATTTTATTTCCTTTATCAGGCGTTTGTATATGTGTCTTAGGTATCTTTGTGTCACTGCTAAGTCAGAAATCAGCCATAACAATACTGAAGAAAATTAATTCTCCTTGTGTCTCTCTCAGTCACCTTGAATGCCAACCTCTATAAGTGAGAGAGCATTTGTCATTCTGAGAGTGCTGCTATTTTGTCAGCAAGATAAGATGAAAAACGGGATTAGTAAAGCATGCACATGGCTTACCACGCAGTTCAGGGGATGCATTTTAGGTTTGGAGGACTAAGAAAGATGGGACTAAGAAAGTCAGGAACTTTTATGCTTAAGCCTTTGCAAACTTGAAGTTTTTTGAAGCATCTGGACTTTATCTGACTGCTCCCTAAGAAGAGACAAAACTGAAACACCAGCTCTTAATGGAGTAGTGATTGACACAGGGAGCAGTTTTCCAGTCACTGGTGGCAAAAACGTTTTAAACTTTATTTTAAATGAAACTATTTATTTATTTGACTACAGAAGATGGAGGCCCCTGCTGTAGGCTGCTGGCCAGAAGTTGTGCTTGTGGGAAGGAGTGCAGAACACGAAAGGTATAGTAGCAAATACTGAACAGAGATATCAACCTGCATGCATTGCTTTGTGTTCCGGCGACTGTCAAGGGTGTTGTGTGCTTACTAAGGAGGCCTATAAGGTGGCTCCAAAGGCTCTAGGAAATTACTCCCCATCACCCCCTAAAGCAGCTTTTTGTCTCCTGCTCACATGGAAGACCCAGTTCCTGCTACTACAACCCCTGAGACTGAAGGCTCCCTTCCACAGGGCAAGGGAGAGGCAACACTACGCTGAGGGTATGTCCATATGATAAACTGCTGAGACTCCCATGGACCACCAAAAGAGCTAACTTAGATGTGAGCATACAAAATAGTAATACTCACTGCTTTGCTGCCTGGACTCATTTGTCCTGATGAGCAACAGTGTTTAAGTCTGGAGGACCCTGTGGTACAGGACCAATACTGTTGTGGCAACTCAGGTGCCTAAGTACCCTGGAATCCTACTGAGCTTGCCTATGATTTGCGACTAAGGAAATTTTGCAGATGAATCGGGAAAAAACAGACAGGTCTAAATTTTTTTGTTGTTGTTCCCAGTTTGTTGACATGAAAACTTTGAAAAGAGTTCTTTTTGCCTTTCTCTGTAATCAGTATTGCAACTGCCAAGTAATTCTGCAGTTCTCACTCCTGTCCATGGGGGCATCATCATCAGCCCCCGCCACCACCATCTCTCCTGTGACTCTTAGGAGACACAAGGCTTACTTCTGTTTTCCTTTTTTGCAGCCTGCTAGTTCAGCGACCCACGTGTATGACGATGTCTGATTGCTTCTAACGGGAAAGGTTTCTCCAGCTATGGCAAAGCTATAAGCTTTGTTTTTCCTTCAGGGCTCTGCCTTTCTTCTAGTCACCCATTAGGCCTCCAGATTGGAAGAGGGATAAAGAGATTCAGCTGTATTCCTCTGAGAACAGGGCATTTTCCCCATGCCCCACAGATATGAAGAACATGCATACACAAAAGGCAAGAGCTGCTCCTGTAGAATAAATTCTGCTGGATGAAAAAATAATTGCTTTTATCTCTGAAAACCTGTTCCAGCCAGACCAGCAGGGGACACAGAGACTGGCCAGAAAATACAGACTGGATTGCCTAGAGGTTCATTACCAAGATGATGGTCCAGCTGGACTGAAGAGATGGGTAGGCTGGTTTGGGGCTAACCAATATGTGGGATCAGTGGGGGTGTTCTGTGGTTCATGCAGCGCTACCTCCAAATGTGTGGTCAGCTTACGGTGTGATGAGTGTTGAACTGTTTCAACCCATAATAAGCCCAGTCTCTTACACATAGCTGCAGATTTTAAACTAAGGGTGAATTACCAGACTGCACTGTAGCCAGAGAGCAATTATCAGCTGTTTGTAATTCAAAGCCTGTGTCTTGAACTGTCTTCTTGGGGCGGGGGGGGGGGAACCCAACAAAAAAAACCCACAAAAAACCCCCCACAGAAAGCACCCCCCCTAGCAACAACAACAACAACAACAACAAAAAAAACCACCCCAAAACTCCCTGACCATTTTATCTCCAGTATTGTAGCTGGCACAGCTGAGTTACGGCCAGAATGTGAAAACAGCGTACTCTGAATTAGCTGCTACTTTTGTAGTAATAGGTCTGTTAGCAAACTGTCAATCAAATACTATTTGTTTCAAGGAAAAGTGTGATGACAGCTTTTCTGCAATGGAAACTCAATTATCCACCCCTTGAATCTGCTACCTAAACAATGCAACATCCTTCAAATGTCCTGAATCCTTTCATATGTCTTGTCTGGTTTTAGATGCTTTGAAAATGTTTTACTTTTGACTAAATCATTAAAAAAAAATAATTAGTTAACTCTGCTAGCAAAGCATACTTAGTTTTAACTTGGGGAATAGGATGTGGCACTCTCACCATCTGAGGATATCTTTAAAGATACAGCAAATACTTTATGTCAGGTTATTGAGTGTACCTTTTAATGAACTGTCTGAGTAAGAAACAGAAAGTTGATTGTGGGTGTTGATGTTAGGTAAGTAAGAACCTGTCAGGTAGAAGGCTGATGGTTGGGGAGTGGTTAGTTGTCTAGGACTGTTTGGGGAGTGGTTAGTTGTCTAGGACTGTTAAAGGGGTCTGAAGTGGCAATATGTAGAAAATGCTGGCTGTTATAAAAAACAGCAGCAAAGGAGGGAGGAGGCTGGTGCAGGGAAAGGTTGTAATGCCACTGGACTGGTGGCAGTGGCTTTCCTACCCTCTTTTAGGCTAGATGAAGATGGGACTATCGTGGCTGCCGCAGTGATAAGGTCCATGATTATGGTTTTTAACATTTCTATAGCATCCTCAGAAAGGAGCTGGTGTGTGCTGAGAGAGGATATGTGTTAGCAGGCATCCAGGGCCATCCTAAAATGTTATACTAGCAAACTTTTAGTCCTCAAGCCAGAGCCAAACGACAATCCACAGAAGAATGTAGTGGGCTATAGAGTGGTGGGCCTTGACTTCTTGGGAAGGCAAGTGAAGAAGTAAGTCTCTCATCTCATTGTCCTGCACCATGTATCCAAAGGGACCAAGCCATTTTGGTATGCCAAAACCCATGATATAGGGGGAAACGGCCTCCTATTCATAACTCAGGTGCAATTAATGTATAGCTATGGATAAATAGCTGTTACAAATAAACCTGAAGCCTGATGTTTGGTCCCACTTGATAAAATAAGCTTGCAGGTTAGCAAATGTGATGTCCATCGGCGAGAAGGGCAGGAAGGAGGATCCAGGGAACTACAGGCCTGTCAGCCTGACTTTGGTGCTGGGGAAGGTTACGGAGCAGATCATCTCGAGTGCCAACACACAGCACATGCAGGACAACCAGGGGGTCAGGCCCAGCCAGCATGGGTTTAGGAAAGGCAGGTCCTGCCTGACAAACCTCATCTCTTATGACAAGATGACCCATCTAGTGGATGAGGGAAAGGCTCTGGATGTTGTCTACCTGGGCCCTAGTAAAAGCCTTTGACACCATTTCCCACAGCATCTCCTGGAGAAACTGACTGCTCATGGCTTGGATGGATGTACTCTTCACTGGGTTAAAAGCTGGCTGGACGGCCAAACCCAAAGAGTGGTAGCAAATGGAGTTACAACCAGCTGGCAGCCAGGCACAAGTGGTGTTCCCCAGGGTTCAGTGTTGGGTCCAGTCCTGTTTAATATCTTTATTGACGATCTGGATGAGGGGATTGAGTGCACCCACAGTAAGTTTGAGGAGAACACCGAGCTGGAGGGGAGCGTTGATCTGCTGGAGGACAGGAGGCTCTGCAGAGGGATCTGGACTGATGGGGTGAGGTATGTATGAGGTTCAACCAGGAGAAGTGCCGGGTTCTGCACTTGGGTCACAACAACCCCACACAATCCTATAGGCTTAGGGCAGAGCAACTGGAAAGCTGCCTGGCAGAAAAGGACCTGGACGTGCTGGTTGATGGCCAGCTGACCATGAGCCAGCAGTGTGCCCAGGTGGCTGGGAAGTCCAACAGCATCCTGGCTTGTATATGAAACAGTGTGGCCAGCAGGGCTGGGGAAGTGATTGTCCTCCTGCACTCTACATGAGTGAGGTCTCAAATATGGTGTTCAGTTTTTGGGCCCCCACTTCAAGAAGGACATAGAGGTGCTGGAGCATGTCCAGAGATGGGCAACAAGGCTGGGGAAGGGTCTGGAGCACAAGTCTTATGAGGAGTGGCTGAGGGAACTGTTTGTTTGGGGTTTTTTAGCCTGGAGAGGACAACACTCAGGAGGGGCGTTATTGCTCTCTACAGCTACTTGAAAGGAGGTTGTAGGCAGGTGGGGGCAGGTCTCTTCTCCCAGATAACAAGTGACTGGACAAGAGCAAATGGCCTCAAGTGACACCAGGAGAAGTTTAGATTGGATGGGGAAAAAAATCTTCACTGTAAGGGTGGTCAAGCATTGGAACAAGCTGCCCAGGGAGGTGGCAGAATCACTGTCCCTGGAGGTGTTTGAAAACCACGTAGATGTGGTGCTTGGGGACATGGTTTAGTGATGGACTTGGCAGTCCTGGATTAATGGTTGGACCTGATGATTTCAAAGATCTTTTCAACCTAAATGATTCTATGATTTAGATACTTCTGAAGGTTGGTCACACAGTTTTCCTCTGATTTCCCTTTCCAGTTGGTCTGGAAGTAAAATGCTAATCAGCTTTTGGAGAAGCTGTGTGTTTTAGTTCCCTCATGTTGATCTAAAAGCACTTAAATAATGTTTTTGAATATAAATAAGTTTTTAATTTGGATTTTGGAGGAAGGACAGACTTCTTTCGAGATCTTTAATTTACTCCTGTTTAAGCAACTTGCTGGCCACTCCAAGTGCTAAACATACAACTTAATTTAATAATGACATCTTTCAGATAAGTACTGAAAGAATGTTTTAAATGTCCTAATCTGGTTTTCTAATTTCAGAATGAACAATCTATGATTAGGGGTTAAAACAAATTCATATGAAGCTTCAGATGGGGTGGAGCCAGTGAGGATATGTAAAACAGGAAGGTTGTCACAGACAGAAGGATCCCTTTCTGTAAAAGAGGAGGGTGTGAGAGGAGGGTGTGAAAAGGGATTCCGCCAGGCTAGAAAAAGGGAAGGTGTATCATGGGAATAAAGAGCTTATGTGTTCATTCAGAAAGCAGTATGTGAGAAGGAAGGCGGAAGCTCTCTACAGACAGTCTGGAACTGGAAGAACAGTGCCAGGGAGATAAGCAAGTCAGAAGGATAGAGTTGAGCATGGTTAAGAAGTATCAGTGAAGAAGATGATTTGGCTAATGTCAGTTCAAATGTGGTGATTAAAGTTAATGGGAAACATAATATGACCAGGAAAGAGCAAGGAAGAGAATCAGATGAAATTTATAGAGTCCTATTTCTGTTCAAATTGTGTTACTGAATCTGTTACCCATTTTGCATAAACTGGAAAACAGTGGAAATTGATGATTCTCTTGGTTATTTATTTTTGTTATCAATGGCTTGAAAACACTTTAAAAGTGAGAAAATACAGATCAAACTGTTTATTCAATCTTGTTCGGGTTCAAAAGATCTATACCCATCCAGTTTCTGTGCATCTCTCCAAAGCTGTGTCTATCTTTTCAAGCATATTAAAAATTGTTTTCTATAAATACTTTTCATTGGTTTTGGTGAGAGCTTTTAGCATTTTCTCAAACATGACCTTAACTAAGTAATCCCAAAGGAATCTTAACTATAAATACACCAGGTGGGAAAGTTTTTATTAGAGATGAGGTAAATGCATTAGCTTCCTATGAAATACTATACTGTAGGTTCTTCTTTTATATCTTCTATTGGAAATTTCTCATTTAAATTTCTGCTCCTGCTGCCTGTATTTGTGTTTAACCTAGCTATTTGGTATTTACCATAGCAAGCAGTTGTGCTGGTACCAAGGGGATGGTGCTGAGGAGGCAGAATGGGTGGCCCAGGGGTGTGAACATGTGACTGCTTGCATTAAGCCTTGGTGTCCAGCCTCCGCCTCTGCTCCACTCCCTCCACGTGCCATGGGACGTGGTGCTGCCATGCTCCCTGGCCAGCCCACTTCTCAGTACAGTCTCGGGTAGCCAGTGTACATGGCTAGACCTCAGAGGTTCCCTTAGCACCATGCACACTGGCTACCTGAGACTAGGTGGCCAGAGGTGGTGGAGAAGGCAAAGCTCTGGTGGGGTCAGGCTGTCCCCACAGCATCTGAGGTTTTGGATGGCACCAAGGCCACCAGCACTTTCAGTGTGCTGCTAAGGTGTTTTCTCACATCTTACTTAAATTAACTTACCTAATATACCACTCATAGTTCTGTCAGTGCCCATTAACTAATCGCAAATAAACTTGTTTTATCTAAGACAGTGGCAAATTCTCTGTCTGGACACTCCACAGAGTTTTGCCCCAAGGTCAGTTATTACATATGTGAGTAGAAACCAGCTGTAAACACTAGTCTAGGCATAGATGCTACGGTGATGGATAACGTGACAGATGATGAAAATCTAAACATGTTTAAACACTGTAAATAACAGGGCAGCCAATTTGAGTAGGGCCATATTAAGAGTTCCGTTAGTCCATTCTAACAATGAAGAAAATTTGGAGAGATTTTATTGGGCTGAGTTAGAATGCAATGTGGTTAAAAGCAGTTAGTGAAATAGCTGAATTCTTGTATGCCAGGTCATAAACTGTGTAGGCTGCCAGTACTGAAATACTGGGACATTCTAATACAGTGTACCTGAGAAAACCCAAGCTATGTAATTTCTGTAATTCTCTTCATCCAGGAATATAACATAAAATGGTGCTGCATTGCAGGTCAGAAAAAAACAATTGTTTTTTTACTTCATTTATACAACTTTAAGCAACGTCTGATAATGTAGTCTCTAGCTGTATGGAAGGTAGGACAACAATAGGAATTTAGAGTGGAAGTTATTCTTTCTGATTTGATTATTTTCTTCCTATAGATTACAGAAAAAGAAGTATGAAATATATACTAATTGGCTATTCTTAGCTTTTATTTTTGAGTTTCATTCTTGCATATAATTGTTTGAACAGACACATTATAATCCTCCTGCCTAAAACTGTAACTGCAGAGAGTTATAGCACTTAGTTTATCTTAAAGAATATCCAAAATTACAGATCAGTATCAACTGAATTCTAACAAAAGGATGTAGACAACTATTTTCACTGTTGTAAATTGGGAAAATTAGCGTCCTGAAAAAAAATTAATTACTTAACCTGTGGATAAATGTTTAAAAGAAAGTATGTGAGGAAAACCCCAGAAGGTTTCTGATGAGACACAAATCGGAAATAGTCATCGTTACAAACCAGTAATAGCCAGTAGCACTATGTAGGAATGAAAGCAAAAATCACTTACAAAAACCTGTGTCTGGTTTTTCAAGATGCCTCATGTTGTTTTCTTTCTTTTAGCATGCTATTTCTAAAATAAGCTAAGCCTTTGGACTTAAAAGCCATACTTTGATTAATATCCAGGTTTGTCAAAATATTGTATGTTTATGAAAAAAATCAGTACTATCTGTGGCCAGTGACGCTTACTGTAAGATTATCTAGATGAGGATCTTGCCATTTTACACTGAAAGAGCATGAGAACAGCTTGGCAAAGTGATTCCTGATTTATGCATGCATGTCAGCATTTCACAAGTACTAAAATATAGCATTTGCTTGTTTGCATGATGGTGCCTGAGCTGGAAGTTAACAATTCATCTACCACTGGTTTATTGGCTCTTGGATCATGCTTCTAGATATATTTCATAAATGTGAAATAGTTTTATCAGTCTGGTGCTTTTTTTTTTTAATTCACAGACACCAGCATATGGAAACTAATATGATTGTTTTCTTTAGTATATTATTTTGTGCATCAACACTGCCTGAAATACCATATATCTGAATTCTGCAGTTGTCCTTGGCAAACGGAGAACACCACGGCTCATCTTTGTGTCTAAAACTGTGCCCTTAACTAGCTGCCCTGCCGTCCGCAGTCATGACTGCAAAGGCCGCTACTGCCAGCTGTGTAGACACCTTGTTGGAGACCACTCAGAAATGTAGGCTGAGGTTTTGTTGCTTGCTTGCTACAGAACCTCTGAATATTCCTGATAAGGTGGTGCCTTTGCTAGAGAAAGCAGAGCCCTGTGCAGCAGTTGTGTAGCACGGAGATTGGGCTTCTAATGCAAGGGAGTTCCTTTTCGCTGCTTTTCCAGAAGCATCAAGATTTGAAGTACTGTGTTGATTTCATTCAGGCATCAGAAATGCTTTCATCTATTTGGCATTCAGCATGGGGGTTTTTTCTGCTGTGCCACCTGATTGTGCTTCATCAGGCAAAGGGCTGTGCTGAAAGCATGTGAAGGATGTACAATTAAAACATGCCACAGAAGTATTCACTGGGCTTAAACCAAGACAGATTTAAAAAGAAACCTCATCCAGGAGATGGAGTGTTGCAAAAGCTGGTATGCCTTTCCATCTGAGGGAAAGGGGCAGTATCGTGGTCATCAAATTAGTCTGAATTTCAAACTGCAGAGTTCAGTTGAGTGAATCACATGTTTAAAGGCTTTTAAAAATGTATGATAGAACAAACTCTTCTGGGTGTTCCTTATTTAGAGCTAATTAGGCTACCTTGACCTGCAAGGAAATTAGACTAAGTGTTGCTGGGAACAGAGAAAGTATTTTTATTTCAGTTTTTGTCTGGAGGGACAGTTTTTGCATGGCACCCTTCTGTAACATCGATCTTGTCGCATATATTATTTTTATCATGCATGTATCATTTTGATTTACTAATTAGAATACTGTAGCTCTAGAAGGTAATCAGGCCAGTTGATTATTCACTTTTTATAGCTGCAGTAGAGTTTCGAAGGAGGAAACAAAACCTGCAAGTGATCCTTAAATGTTCTGTGCAATGTACTTTTTCTTTTGCTCCTATTCCTCTTCGCAGTCTGGCAGTGATAAATGGGGAGCACAGAAAGTAATGAAACCGGGTATTTTTGAAAGCTTGCTAGTCTCTAAACTACCGATCTGAATTGCTTAGTGTGGTAAAAGTAGAAAATATAAATTAATAAATTAAAATTAGACAAGTTTTAAAAGTGGAATCTTTGTACAGGCAAATGAAAAACATCAAGGTGCATGCAAAGGAGAAATATATGCTGATATATTTCTAAAAAATTATTCAAAGATTAATACACTACGAACAATGCTGAAGACATTATATACAAAATACATTTGTAGTGATTCAGTCCCGTAATTAAGTTGACCCACTTTTGAAATATGAAATCATAACGGGTTTTTTTTGGCTTGGGAGAAAAAGTGGAAGCGTTTGGGTTTTTGTTTTGGGTGGGGTTTGGATTTTTTCTGTCTGTTTGTTACAAATTACAGTGAGGTAGGAGAAATTCTCAACTTCGCTTCACTATGTCTCATTCTGAAAAGTTAAGGGCATGAAACTGCCCTTAAATATATTTAATTCTCACAGTTATCTTTCACTATTTTCCAGGGCAAGTGAAGTCTTAATGATAAATATTAAAGTCTTTTTTTTTTTTCTTAATCAGATTTTCAGAGACTGAGATCAGAAACAAATTCTAGTGCTTTTCAATTAAAACATTTTTCTTTTATTGTGAGGGGGAAACATAATTTGGTGTGGCTTTTTGGAGGGTAAGTGAGCATCGTTGGAGCAATGGAAAAAACCAATCTTTTCTTGCAGCACAGTGAACATGCTGGTTGCTGAGTGTGTATCTGCCTGCTGCTCACAGGGCATGTCCAAGGGGGAAGATTGGATGTGCCTGGGAATGAAATATTGGCTTTGCAAAGTTGGTGAGAGTTTGACTCATGGTCAATAAGATGCTTTGAGGTCCTTCAGGAATTTCAAATTACATCACTTCACCTGAGTGACTAGTGGGAAATGGTCACAAGGAGGCTGTGCAGGCTCTGCCTCGGGATGCACCGAGTCCCTGACTCTGTTACCAGCAGAGCCCACAGCTGATGAGTACGAAACATAAGACTGCGGAAGGCACGTGCTGTACTGCTTACGTACACTGTACTGATCACATATGCTGTAGTGCTCTCCCAGCCTCCAGTGATTTGCCCTTTAGGCACTTCTGAACCAGAAGCAGCAGCTTTGTGGCACACAGTGGATGTTCCTTCCATCTCTCCCACCAGTTTTTTGAACATGTTTAAGCTTTTAGCAGTCATAGTATACCAAGGCAAGCAATGCCACCAGTTAGCAGCTTCTAATGCCAGGGAGAGAAAATACATACTTCCCCACTCATCATCTCCACAGCAATCACAGCTAGTAAACCTTGTTCCTCTTCCAGCTTCAGCTCTCTTTTTTCTATGCTATAGAAGCCAGGGCTTATGGATCTTTTCCTTAGGGAACATTTTATACTTTTCATAGAATCATGGAATGGTTTGCGTTGGAAGGGACATTTAAAGGTCATCTAGTCCAACCTCTCTGCAATATGCAGGGACATCTTCAGCTACGACAGGTTGCTCAGAGCCTCCTCCAACCTGACCTTGAATGTTTCCAGGGATGGGGCATCTACAGCCTTTCTGGGAAACCTGTGCCAGTGTTTCACCACCCTTGGGCACAGGGTCTGCCCTCTGCCTCCCCTTGTGTGCCTTGGCTCCCCTGGACAAGATGGTGGCAGCAGTGTTCTAGAAGGGTCGGGGGTCCTCACTGACAACCCCCACCCCCCCGGCTCCCCAACCTGACTCCCTGCAAGTGGCGCAGCCCCCTGTGACCAGCATGGGGCGAAGCATCCAGACATCTCACTGTCAGGAAAAGGAGGCACAGCCAGCTGCACAAGGTCTCCCAGCACTCCATAAAAGAATTCCTGATTGGGATGGGGTGGGGTTTTTTTGCCTTTCCATATCTTTTCTGTCTTGCTGTCTCATTTTGGAAATGGGAGGACTAGGACTATGCACATAATTTGAAATACGGGTGCAGTACATATTGAATTCTTAAGGTAAAGGTATATTTCAAAACATCTATTGGCCCCCATCTCCATAAAGTTTCTTTGAAATTTCACTAACTTAGAACTGTAGAAGTCTAATTGTTAGTGTAAGTAATGGAGTATTTCTCAAAAATTAATTTCCACTGGGGCTCACATTCATGGCCTGAACAGGCTGTTGTGACACCAGAAAGACTGCTACATCTTATTTTGTGTTCACATGAGAATTTTATTCTATGTCAAATTGATCTAAAAGCATGGCTGTGAACTCATTTATTTCTGAAAATGTTATTTAGTCCATAAAATCTGTGTGCCTATGCTTGATTTAGATGAAGTGACTGTTTTTAAGTAAAAATAATTAAGTGTTTTTCTAATGCTAATGCAAGCAGCAGAAACTTCTAATGAGTTTTTCACAGGAAATTAACAGACCAGGAATAAAATTCTTGGCTCTGTGAAGTAAGCAGTAATATTTCCATTGGTTTCAGGTATGTACTCACTGTAAGCTGCTGAGTAATTTCAAAATACTGAATAGTTTTCAGAACATTGTGACTATCTTCAAATCCAACTTTTGAATAAAGGAATGGGCAATAGTTTGACTAAATACCCAGGTTTATCTTTCTTCTCCATAGCCTATAATGAGCATACTGACAAAACCAAGCAAAGGCCTGGCAACTATGACAGACAACTGTTTGTCTAAGCACAATCAACAGCTTGTCACACTGCTACCTTCCCCTCTGTAAGCTCAGCACCTAAGAAGCCTAATAGCTCAGCATTGTCAGGCTGAGTCAAATTAACTGCAAATGACAGGGTGATACTTATTTAGGGCAGCTCTTGGCATACTGTTAATTTACATGTTCTACTACTTAAGGATTTGCTCTTCAGTGGAAAGCAAACTCATTATAACACTAAGGGAAGATTTTGTATTCTTCCTCGAAACATGTTGAGCATTTTGAACAAAAGCATAATTATAGTTGTTATAGTCAGCAGAACAATGTGAAGCAGTTTTACTTAGAATGATATGCAAGCACTTGTCAGCTTGCCATTCACAGGAACCTTTTAAAATGCCCCAGTAGTTACTTTCTAAATGCATAAATATTAAGTCACTGGAACATAATTAAAACAAAGATATTCAGGGAAAGATATTCTTGCATTTGGATTTTGACCACACAATCCATGGCAGAAAATCTATGTATTTCTAGAAAAGTACTAAAATAATAGTCCATGCAAGTTAGATTTCTTGCTTAAATTAAATTGATATTTAAAAAAATCCACACCAATCGCCCCCTCTAGTCTTGGCATAATATTGTACTGTCCATAGTATTTAACAATAACCTGCTTAAAAATGTAAGGAGAAAAGAAAATTCTTATGGTAATGCATCAATTACAGCCATTACCACTATGTGTAGGAAAAGGTGTATTTTGCTCCAGTGATTTGGCGGTTATCTAGTTGCAGGAGCTTACTACCTTGCAAAGGATCTCTGCACCGTACTGAGTCATTACTGGGAAGCACCAGGGTACTAAGCCATTTTGAATGCAATAGTTACCCCGGTTCTGTAATACTTAAATACCAAAATCACATACCTGCATTGCTGAACTTCATTTTAACAAGTCAGATATTTGTGTATGACACTATTCATCTGCTTGTTGCTGAAAGCATGTACTACGGGAGGCCAAATTTTTAATCTGTGTTACCGCTGTGTAAATCTGGCAAAAATTTATTGATTTCAGTAAGCTTCCTGGTGAAATTTTTTCTTGTATAACAGGGTAGAATTTGGGTTATGTTCTCATTTCCAAGACCAGTGCTCCTGCAGTCTTCTGCACTGCTCTATACTGGCTGCAATAAAGGCCCTGCATAGCTCAGATAACTGCATCCCAAAAGCAGAAGTGCTCCTTGACATTTGAGCTCCAGCTCATGGGGGTTTTGCTGCCTTTCTCCTCTCCAGCTTCTTCAGGCTGACTATGAGCATTCATTAGGCTGCTGCATTATAAAAATAACTAGTTACTAAGGCATCAGTAAGTTAATTTAGAATCAATACATGGATTTCTTTTGGTGGTGATTTTGTGGGACTGGATATATTGCAGGATGAAGACCCCAGGGCTGATTTGGTAGAGTATCAGCTGGGCTTTCAGCTCAGTCCCTTGTGAAGTTGGGTATGTGAGAAACATTGCTGTGCACCTCTTGCTGTGAAACATGCTCGAGGTCTTTTGACTCTTATTGCCAAAACCTACTACCTTGCCAAAACCACCCTGTTCTCAGCTACGTGACATCATACATAGTTTTCACCCCAGTGAAAAAGGAAATAAGTAGTTCAGACATTCAGACACCTTTGAGAAGACTGTCAGCAAAGGTTAAACCAGCTCCATATCCAGAAGGAATACACGCTGAAAATAGCATGCAACTGCACTTCCTTTAGTGGCTAGCACTACTATTCTAGGTAGTACAAGGTTGTTTTTATCTTGAATGGTGGTGCAAACTTACTGGTGTATATTTGTGTAGAGATGTGAGAGTACTTTCTGAGGGACAGTATAGCCCGTGGATCACTGCGTGTAGCTCAGACAGGATTGCCACAGGCATTAGAAGTTATTTCTTAAACACCGATAAATATTGACTGCGGGAATAAGGAAGTTCTTTGTGAAAACATGTTCAAAAATGTAGATTGTCTTCACACTAGAGGACCTACAACAAATTATCTGACACTCAGGCTGTTACTTAAGAGTTTGAAGCAAGGCACTGTGTTTAAAAATACTAGTCATGATATTAGGGACCTTTTCTTTTACACAAAAAGTTCAACAGGCTTTGCTACTAACTGAATAGATGAATGAAAACCATGCTGTTTGAGGTTTATGCTCATGTTTTTTCTCAGAGAGCCACTTTATACATTTTAGTAATGTTCACAAAATTGCCTGAAATCCAGCTTTAATGATTTAAAATTAAACTAAAGCTCGGTTTTAGTTTGTACCTTTCTGGTTTCTGCAGAAGTGGTGGGACTGACAGGAAAGCATATGAGAACTCATTGACCAAAAGAAATAGAAAAATTGGCTGTGCAAGCAGGAAAATAATACATTAAAGAACAAAGCAAGGTCAGCTTATCACAAGGTCAGAAAGGTTCTCTTTGAGGGATTTGTTTGACAATAACATAAAGAAGAAATACATGTAAGGAATACTGAAGACTAAGGGCAGATGATATGTATGACGCAGCAGTTTCTTACATCAAGACTGAAACCTGTGGTGTTTTTTTCTTGGGTGAGGGTTTTTTGGTTCATTTTTTTTTTTTCTTTGGTTCACCGGGACAGTATCTTTCCACATGGCAAAATTTGATTGTGTTACACAAAACAGCAGCTGTGGCAGGGCATTGGGAGTAATCAACTGTACAAAAGCAAGGAAGATCTATACTTTTGAACTGCATTTTATATTATAGCAGGCAGCTATATGAAGGCAACAGTACAGCAAGTGCTACTGGTTCTGAAAGGTACGTGAGAGTCCATAATTATTATTTTTTTTTTAGATAGTGAGTGAAATGGACAGTCCCACAGGTATGGTCTATGACTGCATTTAGGGACAAGAAATGTATCCTCCCATCTGCTGTTCACTCAGTGGTAGATTTATGCAGTGACATACTCCTGATCATAGTAATTGCTTTGAAAAATACATTGTAATTAATGCATTGCTTTCTCTGTCTCAGAGGCCAGAATATAATAAAACTCAAGATTTAAAAATAATACGCTTTAGTATTTAGACCATGGGAAACCCCTTGAGGTCTAGCTTCATCAGAGGCTTTCACTAGCTGGGACATCAGTCAGGGTAGGAATGAACCTTGAGCAGAACATAAGTAAATGTGGAGTATCTGAAAACAGGGTGTAGTTACGAAAACAGTGTTCATGCTGAAGTCTGTGGCATTGTCAAGTCCCTCATCTACCCACCCACCCCAACCCCCCGCTTTTTTGCTATGTCTCCAGTTTGGGACATAGAATTTAAAAAAACCCAGCAATTACAATCTTGACCAAGTGTATAAGTGTTGCACTTGATTTTCTTTATGTTATTATTATGCACGGTAATTCTTTCTTCTCTAGCCTGTGGAAAGTTGTGCTACCCCTATAAACCTGTCTGAAAGTGGATTGTGACAAGTAAATTCATAAGGCCCTGAAGAAAGATGAAGTAGTCTGGTTTTAAACATGACCTTCCACACTGTATCTTTGCCACCAAGCTCTTCTTCCACTTGGTCTGAAGTGATAATACTGTAATTTGGCCAGAATACAGCTATTGAATTGATTACCTGTCCTAGCTGTGCATGCAAAGCACAGCATTGTGAGGGGCTGAGTTGCTGAACTGCAGAAGCAGCTTATGAAGGAAGCACAAATTCTTCCCCCTGAACTTGTATGGGCGTTCCTCTCCATTTGCTATGCACGTAGTATTGTTCCTCCTGCATATTTGCAGCTTGTCTTAATGTGTTACATAAAGGCTAGGTTACATAAAGTGCTGGGCACTGCACTAATACTGTCAGAGACCAACCTGGTCCTGAATGAACAAAATAAGGATTGAAAACTTGCTGAAGGTCAGTGTCAGCCAGTGCCTGAGGCAAAAGAAGAATCCAGGTGTCCTGATGCACAGTATGGTGCCTTTCCACTAAGCTGTGACATCACTGGTGTGCAGTTAATGCAGTAAAAATAATGGAAGGGAAAAAAAGGATGACATGTCATCTGGACTGTGAGCCACCTCCTTTTCAGCTTTAAATGAAGAGCAAAATCCTATAACAATGCAGTGAGACAGTTGCTCCTGATGTGTTTGTGTTATGGCTGGTACTTTTAAAAGACACCAGAAAAGGCCATGCAGAATCATCTTGAAGCTTATGTTAATTTTTAATGTCAACTGCATTTTTTTATCTGTTACAATTCAGTGTGCATTTATTGATCTTGTTTTTCATACTTTCTCAAGGATGTAAGACTTATCTGAATACTTGCTGTTGTTGTACAGCTTTTACCACAATTTTGCAATGGGTTCACACTACCACAACATTCCTGGATGATACTCTAGAATCTGTGTAAGAACGCAGTCTTTCTTCCACATCTTTAAAGAAAACAAAATTAAACAAGAGTCTTTATAGCAGTGGTGACATTTAGCCAAGACCTTCTATGGCTATATTCCCACCAATGCGGCACTCATTGATTTGAGCAGAAATAGGACTTCTGCTTTGCTTTTCATTGAGAGAAGTTGTTTAGGATTAAGCAAGCCAGACAAAGGTGCCTAAAAATGATACTATGGCAGCTGAATCATCATCTGAGGATGTCTCTCTCTTTGATCATGTGTTAGCCACAGAGGCACATGTGAGGCCACATTGTAGGTGTCCCTTATAGCTGTGAAGTTCAAAAACCTGTGTTCTGAAATAGTCTATGACTCACCTGTATCTGCAATGCTTGCCCTTGTGACCACAGGATTTTATTATTTTAATGTCCTTCTAACACAGCTGCCAGCAATTCTTCAGAGCTTCTAGTTTGTTCAAACAGCAGCTGTCTGCTTCCTCGCTGAAGTCAGCAACTGTGCCTGTTTTGCTATTACACTGACAGATTGCCTTTAAGTTGTCCCTTTGTTTTTTGCAGACCTTAAAGATACACTACTTGCCTTTGTTTTTCTCTAAGCCTTGTACTTTTGCGATTTGCATTCTAGCAATGTCAGAACAGCAAAGATCCTAAAGCTGTACTTTAGCATGGAAAACCTGTATATGGTCTTCTGTTGCTTCTAGGAAATTAATTTCCCTTCAACAACGACCTTGGTATATTCTCTCCACTCTCTGCCTTACACTCACTTTTCCATCTTTTGACAGAGGATTGCTGCATAATGTCCTGCTGAATGCACATAAAGTTTAAATGTAAAACCTGTGTTTTGTTCACACCCTAAGCATTTGACAGAGAGGGTTTTAAAAAATGCAGTCATTACATTTCATAACGGCAGTGTAAGCTGGAATAGATCTTAAAGATAAGAGCATGGGGTAACCAGTACTGTTAGTTTAGACGACAGGGCCATGAAAGTTGGCTTTGACTCAAGTTTCTAAGAGGGGGATTCCAAATGTGGTAACAGATGTGGACTTAAGCTTGGGAATTTGGTGAATTCTGGAAGCATTTTGTTATGAGAAAGATTTGAGGTAATTTTAGAACATGTAGCTCTTCAGGAGAAACAAAGTACTTCTGTAGTATTTTAGTTGATTGATTGGGTAACAGGCTGAGGCCTGGTTCAAAAGGAATCCAAAATTTCTTATCAGATATGGCTGGAAAGAATTCTGATTCAATGAATATTTTCCTTGAATGTTCAGTAGGTGAACAGATGACAGGCAGAGGTATAGTAGCCTTTCAAGTTTTTACACCATGTAAGTGAATACCAGAAGTACCCACTGCCTTTCATGCTTCCTTTGTTTCCTGCATTCAGTTCAGTTCCAGCATGCTTTTACTGAAGCTTGGAAGTGCCTCAGGCTCCTTAGCACTTAGGCTGTGTTAGCATGAAAAGCATATGAATGCAGCAAAGCATTTGACTAGTCTTGAATTCTGAGTTTAAAACAGGAAGGCTGAATGACAAATTTGGCAGCGTTTGGGAATTTGGAGGTAAAGCCCTGAAGTGAATTGCCTTTGGGAAGGCTGGCATAATCATATGGGGTCGACTAAAACCTATCAGTCTAATGGCTGCTAGATACCCATGTCCTGCAGAGCAGGAGCCTAGTTCACTTCCAATTAAAATTCTGGCTTTAATCTGAGTGAAGATGGGCCAGAACAATTTTCTTATTTCCTTTCTGCCCTTCCTTAGTGTCTGTGCTTCATTTCTGTTTCATTTACTCTCATGAGGTCTCTTCAGAGGCAGAGCCAGGCAGGTGTCAAGCCTGGGAGCCCAGACATGCATTTTGTTTGTAATTGTTTCCAAGTGAGCAGAATTGTTTCTTGCTTCATAGTTCTACTGCAGGAGCCTTTCCACTCAATTTTCTTTCTAGGAAGAGGAGGAACAAACTGCTTGATGCACCTTGAAAGATACTTTCTTTGGTTGCAAAACCATACTTATCAAGAGGACCAGAGTAGGTTGAGAGACTGATCATACTTTGAACATGTTACCTATTTCTTAGAGCTGTGAGTAACCTCCTGAGAGGTGACATATTTACAAAAGTAGCTCTCCAACTTTTTGCCACAAGCACTGACTTGCTGAAAATAGGATCCTCAGAAAGGAAAAGTGAGAGACAGTGATTGCAACTGCTCAGAGCCACCTCATGCCATACATGGAAAGTATAAAACTGAAACATATACGCAGCTGCTGGTACCAGCTGTTACATTCATTATAGTAATTGCTACCATTAGTGTGCTATTAATATTTCTTTTACAAATTTGTAAGAGAAATAAAATGAAAATGCAAAGTCTGCTCCATCTGTAACCATTTAGGTTCTTTGTAGGTCAAGTCACACTAGCAACAATTTCTAGCAATGCTGCTGTCCTCTAAGGAAACAGTTTGTGGGAGAAGCTTCGTTTCTCTGAGTTACTTGTGAAATTTCCATTTTGTGCTGGAGGAGAAAGACAGCATGTAAATTTGGGAAGGCATAGGTATAGCTGCTACAGGATCTGCTTGCCTATTGCAGCAAAAGCCTAAAACCTTGCAACAAGTGGCAGGAAGCTTTCAGGGCTGTTTAGTCTTTGGTGTAGCTTTGTACATCTTGGAGACGCTGGAGATGACAGCAAAGGCAGCCTTTTACCAAATGGGCTGCATGTGACTAGGTCTGAATAGGTGGCTTAGCCTTCGTATTGGAGGCAGAATGCTAAACCACCCTCAGATGCTGGCATTGGTGTGAATCTGAAGTAATGTCATTCTTAGAATTGCAAGGTGTTCCTGTATCAGCTCTTCATCACCAACATTTTCCTAGAAAAGCTTTATTGTGGGCCAGGATTTGGCCTTATGATGTGCAGTTTTTTTCTTCCCTATCCCCTATTTTTCTCCATTTCTTTGGGGAAATTCTCATCTATAAAAGTGCTGTTGAGTCAGCATCTTTCAGCTCAAGAGTGCCATGTTTTTAATTTCAATTTTCTTTTTCACATAAACTATTAGAATGGAGAATGTTACTGATACAAATGACAATTATTCACCCAAATGATGAATACTTCAGCTGAGAAAAGACTAGTTAATTTATCTAGTTCATCTCATAAGAAAATGCAAAGTACTGGAAAAAGTTGTTGTATTGATGGTTTGTGGTCTGATGCACTTTCAATTGTCATGGAAAAAATGATTAATGAAAAGTATATTTGTGGTAAAAGTTAATCATTTAGTGATCAGTAAATGACTCAAGACCATATTAGTACTGTTGTCTGCAACAGAATTAATATGCTAATGCTGCATACACATGGCTATATCGTGTACTATTTCATAGTGACATTTGCACAGTCACTGCTGCATACTGAACTCTTTCACTGAAATCGGCTGAACTTCTTACATGTCTGCTTAACATTACTGCTTGCTTTTGCAGCACACTGAGACTCTCGTGAGGTGCAGCCTAAAGTCTCAGTGCTTGTGATCTCTTAAGCCTGTGCATTTACAGGGAAAATACTTCCAGCACTCCCTGTTGTAGAGAAAATGTGAAAACCATAATCCTAAAGCTAAAAGCCAAGAGGCAGTTCAAAATAGCCTCAATTTATTTGGGAAGCGTATGATTTTTTTAAAGCCAGTGCTGCAGCATGGGAAAAGCGTGGCGTGATTTCTGGATGCAAGGGATCCTCAGTGCAGGTGCCATTTTCACAGGGCCTCCCAAGCTTCTCTGAAAAAGGTAACCACTTCTGCATGATAGTACACTGAGCCACCTGCAGGCTCAATGTCTTGAACAGGCTGTGGCTAAGCAATGCAGTGAGATGGGATGGGCTGCTTCTTCAAGAGGCTGGAGGGCAGCCTAAATATTCTCTTGCTTCCCTCACATGCCTTTATATAAGCACATGGAAAGCTGCAGGTCTGCCCCAAAGGACAGTTTCACCACACACCCTCCAAATACCTTGTCTGACTTCATGGAGAGCAGTGGGAGAATGAGAGACATCTGCTGTGTTGGGAGGGATATGCTGCAGTTCTGCTGCAAAGCATTAAGAAGCACTTAGTGCATTATTTTCTTTTTTTACTTCCTATGATGACTGGTGCCTGCTTAAACAGCATCTCCTTGCAAAAGCAGGTGCTGTGTTTCTTCCTGCACTGATAGGTGTCCATCCTTTATTTAGCAGTACTGTGGGCAGAGCTGCAGTTTGCTGAAGTGCGTGAAAGCACCTTTCTTGTGCTGTCTGTACACCCTTCTCCCTGCCTGGAGGGTGAAGGGTAAGAAAGCTGGTTCTGGGAGTTTCCTCCTTCATTATTCTGGATTTCCCCTTCATCCTTATCCAGTGTCAGCTTGTTCACCCTCCAGGCTCAGTGAAAGAGAACTTGTTTGCCCATCAGATTAGCTGACTCTCACACAAATTCCATGCATCCTCAGAAGCAGAAGGCGGCTGTACTCTGAAAGTGAACTCCAGCCCAGGACCAGCAAAGACATGACTATAAAGTTCATCCCAGCCAAAAATCCATCACTTCAAGGAGAGGCAAAATATAAAATTTGATGGATTTGGAATGAAAAAGCAGTTTATTCCAGAAGTGTCATATATAGCCCTGATTGAAGCAGCAAAGTTTGAGGGAGACCCTGGTTAAGTTTTAGCAGCTCATCATTAATACTGCATCTGTCATGTTTTATGGTGATTTACATAGTATTACAGAAATAATGGACCAAGTGCTCAGCTGATGTAAATCTTCATTGCTCACTCCAAGTCAGTGAAGCTCTGCTAGTCCCTTTGGAAATTCAGAGTTTGATTTGCAGTTTTTATCGTTACATACAGTATTTTCCCTACTTCCACAGGGTTTGTAGTATATATTTCAAATAACATAGACAATGTTGATAAATCCATCTGAATGCAGATCTTTCTCTGCAGATTAATAACATGAAGTTGATCTCACAAAAGAACAAGTCCCTGACCTCACATTGCCAACGCAATTAAAAACCCTGAAGAGATCTTGCTATGGTATTAGCTCTTAGGATTGCAGTTCTCCCAGCAAAAAATGTAATTTGATGTTTATGCTGCCACAGCAAATTCAATTCTATTAATTCCCAAGTTGCATCCCTTGCATGTGAGAATACCCATCAATTTGTCTTTATGAGTTCTGCTTCCAACTAATATCTATGTGCACTGCCTTAATATGTTGAACCAATCTGTTCATTTAAAAAATACTTGATATGACCTCAGTTTCACTTCTGTCATTATCTTTTCATCCAATTTCTTCCTACAGTTCATAGATCTGAGCTAGGAATGTGGAACCTGATTTTCAGGGCACTCTGCTTCTGAAATGTAAAGGGACAGAGATGCAGTCAGAGAGCCACCACTCAGTGTCCCTACAGGGCAGGATCTTGCCTTGGCAGACAGCCAGAACAGCACACTACCTTCTTGGAGAGCTGTGGGCTGCTATGCTGGCTGGGCTGTGGAAACTGAAGTTTAGGATATAATTTTGACTGGGAGTAAAAGGAGGAAAATTCAGTAACATTCACAAATTTGGCCTAACAGAGAGACCTGAACAGTGTGACCTGCCAGCCATTCTTTCAAACAGATCACGCAGGTCTTAAATCCAAAGCCTATGTGTCGGCAATCTTAGACAAAGAAATTTAAAAGCCTTGGGCTTGAAATCTGATTTAAATTTAAATCATAATTGATTTTTTTTCTCATTTTGATTTTTATGAACAGATGGACTATAGCTAGCAGTTGCCCTTGAGGAGTCTTTAAAAATTTAGTTCTGTGAACTGTTTCCCTGAAGACTGATACAGCTGCTATTTCTTCAGCTATCTCTGAATCATCCTCAATTACTGTATGTCTTTATAAAATAATTACAGGTTTTATCCAGGAACTGAGCCTGGCTCTGTATTTTTCATAAAACACTTCACAAGAGTTGGTTAGCAAAAGAACTGATTTTACCCAACCAAGTTTTCAATTGTTTAGCTTTGAACTTTTATTCTCTTATTAAATGTTTTGCTACCATGCAGCAGCTATATTCCTTTGGAACTGAAATGGAAAAGATTTTGCCTGCTATATCCATCTCTTTGCACTTACCAATTTGTCTGCCAGAGTAAATCACACACGGAACGAACTTAGGAGAGTTATTAGTTCAGATGAAGCTATTCAGACTTAAACCAATAAATAAATTATGATCTTGCCCTGGAACATCTCTGCCTGTGCAAAAGTCAGTCTGCTCTTTCTCTTTCCCTTTGAATGTATAATGGGGAAATACTTAGTTGAAAAATATCAGTTTTAAATGCAAGATGAGAATGGACTGCACAAAAGTACGTGGCATTAGCTCTGGATGCAGCGTGATGGAGGTTGAGTAGTAGCCACATGGAATTATCATCTGATTATGCAAATACAATTTGTGAGAGTTCACCTAGCCCTTGCCCCTCTGTATCTCCAGATACATCTTTGCCAATGTTTCAGCCAATGACAGATATGTTGCAATAAGGAGGGAAGTAGGTGAAACCACTAAGATAGCCAACTGTCCAGGCAGTACAGCTCCTCACGCATTAGTTAGGGCTGGCAGGTCTCTTCCTTCAGGTACCCTAAGACATTTGGGGTAGGAAACATTTTGTAAAGGAAAGGTTTTGTTCCCTCTGTACTTTCCACTTTTACTGCCATTAAGGACAGCTTTTACTCATGGCAGAGATCAGGCTAAAGTACCAATCTTTCTTCTGGATAAATGTGAGGAATTGGGGAGCCATATAGCTTCCATGTGCCTTTATATAATGGCACAAGAGGGGATTATTATTCTTTTAAGATGAGTTAGTGAAGTTATAGATTATCAGAAGTGTTGTCAGTAAAATAGATTTTCAAATCTGTAGAAATTATATCTCCATCTTTGTTTTCTCTATTCTTTTGAGCACATAACCTGTAATTTATATACACTGCTATGGAGGATTGCATGCATTAATCTTTCACCAGCATATATGTTGCTGAAATGAAGTTTGGAAGGAGCCTAAACCCTAGCTTGTCTTCAGCCCAACGTGCTCAGCAGCTGCTGCTGGAATTTTGCAAGGCTTTTTAATAGATTTGCCACTTCCAACTGGATATGTTCTGGAATAACCTCTGAACTCTGGTGTTTCCAGTGCTGGTAAACTATGTAACAATCAGCAGCCTGGCTGTTGTTGGGGAATATGATTAAAATCACTGTATGCCCTTTGGTTTAACAAAGTAAGTTTCATTCTTCCAACTCAGAGTGTGCAGTCTGTTGTAAATTGATTCAACTGACTCTCATTTAGGGCATAAAACTTTGGATTAGATCTCTGTGCTCTATTTTCTTAAACTTCTCTGCTGAAGGTGCTTATTATGAGGCAGTGAGAGAAATTCCTCATGCCCATGAGGACTGCCTGGTTAAGTAAGAAATGTTCCTGTGATGGGGAACAGTATGTTTAGTACCTCAAGACTGAGCACTCATAGGCACGTAAGTGACCTGGCCTTCTTAAAAATCTTAGATTTTAAATTACTTAAATTATGAGGCTTACAAGTTCAGCTTAGTGTAAACTGATTTAGATTTTTTTTTTCCATGTTTGCTTTCTATTTTTTTGGCAGAGCTCCTCATCCAGATAATGGCACTGCTAGAGCAGACAAATACATCTGGGGCCTGTCCTGCATCACACTGACTGCCTTGCATGTTTACACTGTAAACATCGCACGAGGAAAGAGAGACCTAAGGGTGAAGTGACTTGTTCAAGATCAGGTAATCAGGCCCTGGACTGAGAATCTCATTCAGTTGAAATTTAATTTCACGTGCTCTTGTTAAATTGCAGTTTTCTAGTTTGCTGCCTCTTTTGATCCTTTGCTTTGATGCCCAGAGTGCTCTTGTTCTTCAGGGGCTACAGGTGTTCATAACACTAACTCTGTTCATGAAATATTTTTTTTTAATAAAGGCATGATAGATTGCTTCAGGGATGCAGCTGATCACAAGATAGGAAACGTAACTTGAGGATCTTGAAATAAACTTATGATGCTGGAAACCTGACATTTTTCAAGATAAATATATTTAATCAATTCTTCCCTTGAGATTGCAATTGGGACAGAGGCACAACTCCCTTTGTACCTGCTTAGAATTCATTTCATGTCAGTGGGGAAATGAAAATAATTTATACGCAGTGACACAAATCATTGGTGGGTAGGTGTTCAAAGAGCCCAGAGTCCCATTTTATGTTTGGTAAATGTGTGCCTGTGTCATGTAAGCAGGCAGGCCTACTCATACTACTTAATATTTTTTACAACTGCTATATTAAAGGAGGAAAGTAGACTTACCTCTGGGTAGGGGCAACATGCACAGAGGCACCCTTGTGTTTTACTGCCACCCTATAGTCTCTCCAGTGCACAGTGAAGGATGCCAGTAAGAAAACCTAAAAAGTTTTCAGTATTCTTTTCTGATTTATGGTTAAGTCAAAGGTTTCATTTTAAAGGAAATTATATTCATTGATTCTTCCAAATATTTCAATTAATGAACAATTTTCTCTAAATATCCAGAGTTAGATTTAATTGCACATAATTAAAAATTGTATTGAGGAAAGCTGGCACTTATTGACATTAGGAGAGCTTGATAGAATACATCTTGAGGCTGACTGGTATAATTGTGTTTTCTTCCTCTCAGAATCCCTACTTTGATGATATTAGGCTGACTATAGAATAAATGTGCATAAATATTTCCGCCAATTCCAGTGGACTTCTGGAGATGTTTATTTATTGCCAGTTATTTCCTTCCAGAACATAATTTGCATCTGAGCCACGGACTGCCCTACAATATCTTATCTCAATGTAATAATACATTTAGGTCTTTTAAAGTGTCTGCATACAAAGTGAGTAGTAAAGGATAAAACAAGAACTCTTCAACTAGTATTTGACACCTAGGGCAAACAGCAAGGAAACACACAATCTCCAAGAACAGTGCTCTGTAAGGCTGGGTACTTTCAGCAGAAGTTAGCACCACAACACAGTTTTCTACAGATTTGAAGTCAGATCTGCCATTCTGAAAAACATGCGTCATGTTTCCTTTCAAGTGTTGCTCTTATATGGTATGGCTGGCATATTTTGTGCAACAAAATTCATTGCCATCGAGTGGTAAGAAGTTGGTAAATAGGAGAAAACTATCACTACCCACCATCTGCTTCTGTACCACTTCAGGTGCTGCATACCTTTGTGTATGTCATCTGTTGACTCATTTCTAATTGACTGACTTACTCCTGTATCCTATTACAATATTTGGTATTTCTGGAGGATTTTCACTGTTGTAGGGTGATGTTTTTTTCCCCAGCCTGCTGATATATGGGCCTTTTGTGTGTAGCTTCTCTGACTGTAGACTATTAACTCCAGCTGTGTCTTCTAGACCTGAGACTCCTATTGTCTGGGTTTATTTGATATATATTTTTTCCCCTCTGTCTTGTTCTCTCCATTTCCACATCAGTTTGCCTATTAGCCCTTAGTGATCTTTTCCAGTGTTTTCTGCATTGGCTCTGTTTTTTCTGTTTCTCCTTGACTTAATTTCCTTCACTGAATCTTGGTTTTGCTTTGACATTTCTGTATAAAGGCAGGGTCTTATTGTTAACTGAGTGTGCTTGAGAGTTAAATTGGAAAATATGCCAAGAGGCACACAAGGGAATTTCTCTAGGTCTTTGAGTCAGTGTGTCTCAACACATCTCCCTCATACTACAGTACAATTCAGCACTGGTTGTAAACAAGCTGTTCCATTACCACCTCCCTAATGTAAGGAAAGACAGTGTAGGCAAAGATCAATACACAGTAAATGTCAGAATTAGGAAACTTTTCTGAAGTTCCTGAGGAAGAGGCAGTGCTTTTTGTAAAGTGGATTCTCAAGGGCGTTGTTATGGTTAGGACTCTGAGAGGGAGCAGAGTCACAAAGCAGGTATAGCAGAAACAACTCAGTGCCAAATGTCCAGTATGCACAATTGCTTCATTATGGCTGCTAGAGGTACAAAGTATATGTATATTATATGAATATAGAACGTATCTAAACATACTAGTATTCTCTGGGAAAAAGGCCATCAGTAGTTTTGGAACAGACTTTTAGTAAATGCAGAAAATCTGGTGGGTTTTTTGTGTTTTTTTTTTAATCTCCACTCCCATTTTGTAATACCCTTTCCCCTAGCTCTTCCCTGTCTCAGGTTTCCTTCTTGCTTATCTTCTAGTCAAAGTGTGCTGACCCTCAGAGATTAACTCTGCTGTCCAGGGACAGGTGGGGCAATACTGTAGAGAGAATAAAAATCCCTTCTTGAAGACCTGAACCTCAATCTTGCCTGAAGAATCTTAATAGATTATTTAAATTCAAGAACAGGAGACATAGCGATGAAAAGAAGAAAGGTAAACTGAGACACTGGCACATCATTTATGCAGGAATGGGAATGATGGGTGGCACCAGCAGCAAGGCAGTAACAGACTGACATCCTGAGTCGTCTCATGCCCTTTACATTTTCTCTCTCGCCAAATCCAGGCCTGTGACTAAGCTTCCACAAAAATATTTACTTAAGTGAATGTATCATATCTTTTACCAATTCAGATCACCTGCCTAGTTTCACATTCTCCATAGCATCCACTGTGTGTGTGTGTATATATATATTTAACACTCACTGAAGGAATGTTGTGTTGATCTCACAGTCTCCTTTTGATTTAGTCATAAGTAATACATTTTGCATGAATCTGGAATTATCCCTGCTGTCAGTCAGTTTGTCTTTATAACTTGCTGCTCCTGAAGGGGGGGGTGTGGGGGGGGTGTGTTGGTGGATGTGGTTACAATTCTATTACCAATGTTAATATGATCCAGACCTGAATAACTGTCTTTGGCACTTGAATGCAACTGGAAGGATAGAGAGGAAAATGTGGTATCAATGCAAGGAAGGTGCAACAGGATTTGGCTTAGAAAAGAAGCATGGAACTGTCATTGATAGGGAAGTGTGAAGAAATCCCAAGAAGTAAAAGTAGCAATTCCTGAGTGGGGTATTAGAGAGAAGAACATCCAGATATATCTACCAACAGTAATTTAGGAGAAAGTAGATGTTGTCTGTAAAGGGTCTGAGAGGCCAAAAAAGAAGATTAGTTTATGCAAAGTAAAATGAAGAAAAAGAAGATAGATTTCATACAGTCATCTTCCTGTGTGAAAATAGGTTCAGAAAATTTTGTATTCATGTAATTTTTATACAATATTTACTTATAGAGATGTAAACTATTTGATTTCTTTTCCTTTGTTTTTAATTCTTATCCCCAAATTACATAAGAAAGGTTGCTTTACCTTATCTTCTGCCATGCAAGAAATGTCTCTTTGAATAATTTAATTTTTTTAAGTGGAAGTCTTATTTTAATGCATCCTTTGTGCTTTCCTTACAGTGCTCTTTGAAAGGATATGATTTGCTTAGTAATTAGTTGGTGCTTAAATACTTATCATTTTTTGTCTAGAAGGGAAATTTTAAAAGCTTATCTTCCTATCTGCCAGGAAATATATTTTGCAAACAATAGTTCCTCCAGCTTTTTGTACAGAAAAAATAATAAGCAAAACTGCTTTATTTGTACTTTCTGGTGAGGGGACTCTGCTCAAACCACAAGATGAGGGAAATGTGCTCATGGCCTGCCAGATGCAGCTGATGGAGTTCTCACAGAAGAACTGTTAATAATTCAGCATTGGGTTCTCTCCTCTGAATGAAGTGTTGCACTGCGGGCTACAGCCCAGCAGGATCTGGCCTGCTGCCAGTGCCCTCCCCTCTGAGGTGGTGGGACCTCACCTGCTTCACGCCAGACCATTCAGGTGTTGCCTTTCTGAGGGGCTAGCAAACGTGCAGTGAGATAGGAGCATCTGGAGTGCCTGGGGGGCCTCTGTAGCCCCGGCAAGGCTAGGTGTGAAGCACTGGTGGGAAGACTTGCTGGAGATGGGCGCTAGGTTGCACAGGGGCTGCACAATAAGCCCACGGAGATCCCCAGGCTGTAGGCAGGGAGTGCCCAGGTGTCCACATGGGGAGCTACCTCTTCACCAGTCAAAAAGAAACTGCCCTGGCATTCTCCCGTGGAAGCTGTGAGGTGACCTGCAAGTATTTGTTAAACGCTGAAAGCCAAACCACTGAGAACCTGGTAAACAGTGAACTAAGACATTTTATAAGAACGTGCTAAAACACAAAAAAAAAAAAAAAGAAAAAAGAAAAAAAGTCTTTTTAGGCTGGACCACATTATTGAACCCAGTGTCTCACATCTACCTTATGTCGAACTGTTTGGCCACAGCCTTAGTCATCTACTGAGGGAAAGTGAAAAAATGGTGTAGTGAAATCAGTAACATTAATAGGTCTTGCAAACAGAAATTCTCAGCCAGCTGTTTAAGCTGATTTAGTGTATCTGTATATTTTAAAATATTACCAGTTGCATTAGATTGTAATTCAGGGAAATACTGAGTAAGCAATGCACTCTCATCCTGTCCTTGTACTGGCAAATACAGAGAACTCGGAAACCATTTGGCACATGGTACCCAAAATATAATTTGTGTGTGCTGCAGATGGATGTTTCAGTGAAGATCAACTGATCAATTCCTAGCTCATATAGAGACTTTCTATATAGCTGTAGGCAAACTAAATAATCTAGCTCTTGCCTGAGTTTATCATCTCTAATGTGAATGTGGCATTTTATTGCATTACAAAGATGATGTAAAGCAGTCATATTAAGAATAGCGTCATATTGGGCAGAAGTGCAGATGATTGCAGTAAGTCAGGCTAATAAGTTCCATAAATTCTGAAGGAAAATCAGGTGTTTCCATTGCAAGCTCAAATATATTTAACCCATTCTATTGGAAAGAGAGCAGAAAAACAATAATTTAAACAATTATTACTGCTTCTTTTGAAGTTAGACCATTTTAAAGCAAGCAAATGAAAATAACTTGATACTATTTAATCTTAAATATAATCTGAAGACTTGGAAAACTGTACAATGTTTTCTAGTTATAAAAATGCTCAGCTGTTCTAAAACTAGTTTCCTATTTTTCTAGGTGCTTTAAGTCCAAACAAAAACATTCAAATCTTTTTTCCATGTACAGTGAACTCAACCTCATTTAAATTTGATTGCAACTCTATGCTAAAGTGTAATGGAACATTAATTCTTTCAAAGCTTTTTTTTTTTTTTAAATAAACGGACTTCTTTGAATAATCATCTTTGATGGAAGAAGAAATCTAGAGGGTATAAAATGAGAAGGCCATTATCATGGTGTTCCAAATGAACACCTATGGCAAAGCATTTCTAGTTCTACTTACAAGTTCTGCTGGGAGCATTTCAATTTTCTGGCTCATCGTCAGGTGAAGTTAATGGCTTTTAAGGGCAGATAAGTCATGTCTGAATCTGAAACATTCGTGACTTGGAAACATCTCTGAGATTAGACAGGATTTTGTTGGGTTTTTGTTTAGCTCCCCAATAGCTAGGCATGACCTTTACAATTATATCCTCAGCTGGGGTAGACAGTTTTACATTTATAATTTCAATGGAATTTTTTTTTTGTTTTACGTTAACTGGAAGTAATGCCTATGCATGCTTTTACAGAACAGCTATGAAGGATGTACTTTGCTTCAGATGAATCCTGAGGTTTTGCAGTATTAGGAACAGTTGCCTATTCACCATGCTGCAAAGGAAAGACTATTTAATATGAAGAAACAGTTTGGGGTTTATCCTTTCAGCAGGCTAAGACATGCTTCCATTTGCTAACAGCTTACGAGAATTTCAGCATGGCTCTCCCAGTCTGAGTTGGAAGAGCCTGCTTTTTTCCTGAAAGGACACCTCAGGGTCCTCAGGTCCTTTTGACTGTAAGGCTGGTCAAACAACAGCACAGGTTGTCCAGAGAAGTTGCAGAGTCTCCATTCTTGGAGGTAATCAAAACTTACCTGAACACAGCTCTGAGAAACCTGCTGTAGTTGGTGTGGTTCTCTAGGCAGAGGGGTTGGACAATATGATCTCTAGGCATGCCTTCCATTGCCATCCACCCTGTGATTCCATGGGGAAAATAAAAAATATAAAATAAAAAAATAATTAAAAAAGTAGTCAGAACTGAAAACTATCCTTGTTTGAAGTGAAAAACAAAAAGTGACATAATTTTCATGGGCAGTAAACTGGCATTCAGTTTGCTGTGAATTTAGACCTCTCTTACAGGAGAGAGACATGTACTTTGGGCAGGGGAACCTTTCTGAAAAGATGTCTTTTTAAATTTGGTATTCTAACTGCCTTGAGTGACATGTAAATAGTGTGCATGGTTCAGAAAAGTTAAAAAAGCATCAGTGCAGGAATAATAAACTTCAAAGGGAAAATAAACCTTTAAAAGCAAAACCTATGTGAAATAGTATGCTGAAATGTGGTAGGATTATACAATTTTGTATTTAAGCACTATCATAGGAAAATCCATCCTTCATGAACAATTGTTTTAGGTATCAGGATGCAGGAACAATGTTAGAGGGCAGTAAAAAGGCAAGTCTGAAGGGTATATACAGCAGAATCCATTACTAGCAGTCCCACTGGATTTAGATAAATGTTCAATGGGATAGCAATTCCAAAGATGACAGAGGCTTTAATTACGATTATACAAGTTTCTTACTCAAGTTTCAGTGACGTTATGTTCAGCAGTCACGTAACTTACTGTGTCTCTGTGCAAGAGACTTTGTTTTCACCTTAGTTAACAGGGTTTATTACCCACAGTGGGAAATCAGAGCATTGGATATATCCAGTGCAAGATTTTGAGAGACATGCTAAGTGTTGTTACGGGATCAGCTGTCAGATTGACTACAAACTTATTTAGCAGGTGTTGAAAGCAGGCCACCAATGGCAAACAACAGGACAGTGCTGTACCAGATTTGGTTTTTAGTGCTGGCAAAGTGAGCTTAACAATCTTCACTTCTCAACTGTTAACATTTTCTCATACTTATTTTATAGGAATATCTAGATGTAGGTGTCAGCTTGATATTAATTGTAAAAGACCTAATATTAGACACAATCTCAGTGGAACTAGGCAAGTTCAAACTGAAGTGACTAAAGTGAAAAATCACTCAGGGTGGCAAGGGAACTCTATTCTGTTATTGCAGAATAGATTTTATTTTATTTCAGTGTGTTACTGATTGGTATTTATGCTTCACAGCCTCACAATAAAGAAACAGAAATGTACTTATTGAAATGAGAATAGATGAAATACAGTAAGGAAAAGTGAGTTTTCATGGAAAGATGGAGAGGATGAGCTATGTAAAGGCTGCAATACACCTTTCACATACCAGTTTGTGCCCTTGCTAGAGTTACATCTCTAAATTGTTCACCTTTACCACAAAATTTTCTTGTTATGGTTGAAATGGGGCTATCAAAAATAATGCCTTTTTTTTTTTCTTGCTAGGGAAACAAGATTTAACCTGGGCTTCTTTCTGCTTAAAACACGAGGACAGTCAACTTGGTATAAGCCTCATCCAAAGCCCACAAAACCGAGCAGAATATCTGTATGACTTTGGTGTTACTGAAATTTATGCCTAAAATTACCATTCAGGGCTTTGATTTTATTTGCTTTTTGTGAGCATTTTCTTCTTTTTGATTTGTGAAAGTTTTAATGCCCTTACTATCATCCCTGGATTGAATTTTGAATTTGTTTCAACACGTTCCAGGACTCACTGCTTAGGAAGAAATCCACTGAATGTGCTGAATTTCAGCTCATTATACAAAACCTCAGCTTTTGCATCTGGTCCTCTTTAGTTGCACTGTTTGATTTTTCAAACAAACAAACAAACAAACAAAATATCCTAGATGCCTTCACAACTGATCTAAGCTTTATACAGAAAAGTTCGTGCACCTTGTTAGGAACTTTAGGTTTGTAATAAATGCAGATAAGTTTTATTTGGCATGGTTTTACTTCAAATACGATAGCTTGATTTTAGAAATATTGGAATGGAAAAATCTAAACACAACTACTTCTGTAGTTATGCCAGCACAAACACATCCCTATTCCTTGTCTTTTGGAGTTTAAAATTAGAAATATCCAAGCCAATAAAAGAAAAGCCAGAATCCTTACACATTTATGCCAGATCTGTCCTGTTTGTGCTATTATAAAATTTAAAAGGCCAGATAGGAGTGTTCTCTGCACTATGCTTGAGCTGATCCAGAGACAACAAACAAGCTTCTGCTGTTTTAAAAGACCTAAAATGCAAAGATCGAGTTAGTCTCTCAGATGTCCTATGAATGGGTTAGGAACTGTGAGTTACGATGTGTATTACACCACAGCATAAAACCAGGATGGGTGCACAAATAAGAAAATGTATGGTGTTATTATACTTCTCTTTTTTCTAAAATTTATCTTCTTTCAGGTCAGCTAAAAAGGCAAATGAGACAGGAATTTAGTTCAATACATATCCCAAGCCTACCATAGCAGCTATGAAATGCAGGAAACCTTCTAAGCCACACAACATACAGACCTTTCTATCTGTAGCACACAAGCTCTGAATGTGTTTACTACTGCAGAAGCAACAGTGGCTCTAGAAAGAGGAACAACAGAATATAGATAGATAAAGCCCTCTCTGTAAAACATACTCTGTGCACTTCTTCAAATCAGTATATACATTTACTACTTGATTTTTTTTTCATGGGCTAAATTATAAGTAATTAATTCCCCCATCACAGGAAAATTAAACTTTTAAAAGTTAATAATCTGTACATTTAGGAAACAGCTTACATCAGTTTCTTATTTTACTGCTTGCTTAGGTTCTCCCAACTCCCTTTCAGCAGAGCCCTGCTTTGATGTCTTGCTCTCTGCCCAGATTGCCAGAAGGCTTTCAGTTGCAAATGCAGATGTTTTCAACTGTTAGATATAGTTGTGTTGTATTATTCATCATCTCAATCAAAAAATGTATTAGTAGGACACTTATTTTACACAGAGGACACAAAAGGAATAATGGGAAAGGTAGCACACTATATGAGGAACATGGTACTCAGCGAGGCATGTTTGGCAGTGGAGGAGCTAGGTTTGCATCTAGGTTGCTGCTTTCCATCTGTTTCATATATCCTTTGCTGAACCTTTAAAGCACTGTTTTTCTAACAGACTACCTTGTCCATCAGTCAGGCTGGTATCTGAAACTAATTAGGCATGGCTTTTGAGAAATACAATTCTCTTTACAGATAGTACCTAGAAATCATCATTGCATGTAAGGGTTATTTGTTGCATGTGGTATTTTTTCCTAGTTTTTGTTGTAGTAGTACCTGGGGAAACTGGCACCTGCAAAAGCCATGTCTTTCCTGAACTGCAGAAAATAATTAGAAATGTCCATGAACAGATCTGAACCTCAAGGGCAGCCTTGAGGCTTGTTAAACAGCAAATTGAACACCTTAGTCATCCACCTGGCAAGGATTTCTCTTCAACTCTTGCCCTGTCATTCAGTTAGCTCAATGTGCCATCTAGACAAAGCAGAGTGCCATCCACAGGAGACTACTGATTTGGGACCTTGCTCAGAGTTAGAGATATGCAGTAACCCCGCTCTTAATGCTGCCAGCTGCAGAGGGCTGGAATTAACTCTCTGATCAGCTCACCTGCTCAGAAATGGGGGCAGCACATTGCCAGTGAGAAAGAACCAAAGCTGGAGAGTGAGGCAGTATAAAAGCAAGTGACCCAAGATGGTGAAGGGATGAGGGAGAATCAGGGTGGGGGAGGATGAGAAAGAAGGCTGGGGGTGTAAGTAAACCTTATAAAAGCAGATAAAATATCAGAGAATTGTTTTTCCTTTCTCCCCATACAATTTTCCTGATCTTTCTTCTCGTGTCAGCTCTCCCTAGACAGAGACTATGCTCTGTGCAACCCCATCTTCCAGGACACCCTGACAGCCTCCCATTTGAACATCCAGTAACCCTGGTATGCTTTGTATTTGTTAACACAAACGTGGTCTTGGGCTGTTTAAATGACGGTATAGCACTTCCATATTTCATATCACTCAAAGGTTCAGAGGGATCTTTTTGATGTGTGTGCATTAGCTCATTTATCAGACTTTACACTTACAGTGTTTTGAAAATAGATATTCTAATCGTTAGCCTTGAGAGCTTTTGACTCTGAAGATGCGAAACACTTCCAGTTTTTGTCTGTCTTCTTTTCTAAAGAAGTCTCTGTTAATGGGCGTATTTAAAAAAACATTCAGCTTAGTACCAGGAGATAGGTTCTCTCTCCTGCAGCTGCTTCCTTGCTAGGTAGTGGTGACCATTGTTCCTGTCTGGAAGGGAGGTCAAGTCTAGTGCCTGATGCTGGTAAAGAAAGCAGTAAGTTAACTTATCCATACGGATGTGACAGAATTCTTCCGTAAAGGCAGACCTCATTTCAACTTCTGGAAAATGTTTAAATTCTGGTTTCTGGCTTTAAAACAAAATAGCTTCCCAAGAGTTTATGACAGTGAAGAATATGGAAATATTTCTGCTGTCAAGTGTGCCATCTTCTGTTGACTCTTTCTGGCTTCCTGGCCCCAGCCAAGCTCTTAGGTAATGAACTCTACCAATCTATGTTGTATGAAAAAGTATCTCCTTCAGTCTGTTTTTATTTGCAAAATTATGCCGCCTTGGTTTTTTTTATGCTATAAAATCAAAACAAAAGGGGTTTTTTTCTGCTGTTCTGCTCTGCTATTTCTGGACACTTACTTTTAAACTCCCTGTCTCTATTTTCTTAGGTGAACATTTTTTATACTCTCCACTCAGATGCGCACCTTTCCGAAACCTAAATCATTCATCCTTCCTTCTAATTCTGCAATACCTTGCAATGAGATAACTTGTACTGTACCCTTCTTCCACATGAGTTCACACCATCAAGCACAAGACCAACACTGCAATTTGGGGATGGCTTAGTAGGTCAGAGCTTCATGCCTTTGTCACTTAGGTGCCCCCCTCCGTCTTAGCCTTTCCAGGGTACACTGGGTGCCACATATAACTTCCATTTCACAGCACCTGTTCTGTGCAAAAAGATGACTTCAGCTAACTCACAACTCTTTCCTTTAAGTGTCTCCTCCATACAAAGCACAAACGTTACCTAAACAAAACTTCTGAGATCCTAGGGATCAGACATTATTCAAAGCAAACAGATTTTTCATTAATCCTTGTCTTTCACTAGTTCCTTCTTTCTTCAGATCCTATTTTTTCCACAAAGTCAGGAACTGTTTCTGTAGGCATATAGTCTGACACAAGGCCAGGGGGAAGCAGGAGGGATTTACGTGGTCAATGGTTTAAATGGGTTTTACTTCTGCTGTGGCTGTAGAGCTGGAGCAGAGCTGGTCTTGCTGGGAGGAGCAGATGGTGGCCTGTAAGACACATGTAGCAAAAGGTGGGCTCCTCAGGTAGCCATGGCTGCACTCTGCTCCCAGCCAGCCTTAGCCTTCTGCAATGGTTTCCCCAGGTGAGCGGCTGGTGCTCATGGCTGTGCCAGGGCCAGCAGAGGTGGGCTGCAGCCACCATGCCCCAGTGGCTCTGCATCACCATGAGGCACCAGTCTGGCATTGGCGAATCGAAAACTTGAATTTTCCCTTAAGGGATGCATTAAGCTTTTACAAATGGACCCCAAACCATGGCTCCTCAGCCATTTTCGGTTGAGTTGCTGAATTACATAGATTTTGCTCGAAGGGCTGGACTTAAAAGTGCATAAGCATGGCCTGAGCTCTCCTCACACCTCTCCCCTGCCTCAGTCAGCTGTGAGGGCTGCCCGGCCTTTTCCCGCTTTGGGGCCGGGCTGCTGCCTGCCTCAGGGCTTGGTCTTTTCCCACCTCAGGGAACAATCTTTTCCCGCCCTGGGGCCCGGCTGCTGCCCGCCTCAGGGCATCGCCTTTTCCCGCCTCGGGGCTCGGCCTTTTCCCGCCTCGGGGCTCGGCCTTTTCCCGCCTCGGGGCCCGGCCTTTTCCCGCCTCGGGGCCCGGCCGTCGCCCTTCTCAGGGATCGATCTTTTCCCGTCTCGGGGCCCGGCCGCTGCCGAGCCCAGCCTGGCCCTCGCCGGCTGCGGCGCCCCGCACATGCCCAGTGCTGGGGCGGGCGCCGGCCTTGAGTCAGTGGCGGCGCGGCTGACGGGGCAGGGGCGGGCCCGGCGCGGAGGGCGGCTCAGCCCGGCGCGGCCCGCCTCGCCCGGGCGATGCCTGAGCACGGCGGCGGCGGCATCAGCAGCGGGGGGGGCGGGCGGGTAGCGGCAGCGGGGACGCGGCACTGCTGCCCTGCCTTTCCCTGCCCGCTGCTGGCCCTTCCTCCGCCCCCTCCCGCGTCCCCCTCCCCCGCTCCGGTGCCCGACAGCCGCCGCTCCGGGCAGGGAGGAAGGGCTGGGAGCCGCCTCCCTTTGCCCCCGGCCGCCCCCCTCCACATGCAGCCCGGCCCGCCGCTGGGAGCCCTCCCCGGGGGGATGTTTCTGCGGCCGCTGCCGGGATAACCGCGCGCTGACGGAGGATGCTGCCCGCGCCGTGGCGGGCTCCGATTCGGGCAGCAGCGGCCGCGTCCCCCGCCTCGGCTCCGGGCAGCGTCGCCGGGGAGAGATGACTTCAAGGCACCAGGCGGACTGGATCCCTTACAGGTGCGGGGGGGACCCTGCGGCGGGTGGGAGGGGGGCTGCTCCCGGGCTGGAACCGCCACCCCTTGGCGGGTCGGCGCCCGTGCCTCGGCGGCGAGGCTGGGACGCGGCGGGGAGGCGGTGGGTCCCGCCTGCGGGAGCGGGTCGCGGGCTGCGCCTGCCGGGAGCTCTCGGAGCGGGGCCCTCGGTCCCGCCTCCCAACTTCGGGCCGGTCCCGCTCCGCGAAGTTCAGGGGCCGGTCACTGGGGAGAGCTGTCAGGCCCGCGGGAGCGCCGCTGGGAGAGCCGCACTCCGCTCCGGAGCGGGAGAGCTTTCCTCCCTGCCTCCGCCACAGGGCCCCCCCCCGGTGGGCCGGGCGGCAGCGGGCGGAGCGCCGCGCCGGCGGCCGTCGCGCCTCGGCCGCGGGGACCCGGCGGCGGGCGCTCGCCGCCCCTTCCGCCCGCTAGGCGCCACACCGGGAGCGGGGCGGCGGGCGCGGCCGCCACTGCCTGACGGCGCGGAGCGGTGGCGACCGGCGGTGCCGCCATGGCGGGGAGCGGGATCGCCATAGCAGCACCCGGCGAGCGGCTCCCATTGGCTCCACCGTTGCCATAAGCTACGGGAGCCGCCGTGCGGCGGCCGCTGCCCGAGAGCCCCGTGCGTCAGCGGGCACAGCGGGGGCTCCGCGCCGCGGGAGCGGCCCCGGCCCCGGGGTGCGGAGAGCCCCGCTCGCCCTGCCCAGGGGCCCCGCTACCCGCCCGCGCTTTGCGGAGCTGGGGCCAGCTCGGCCGTGCCCTGCCCCTCCCTACCACGGGCGCCCGGCTCTGGAGCGGGAGCGTTTGCGGCTTGAAGAAGAGAACAGTTTGTTCCTGCCTTGCCGGTGCGAGGAGGAAGCGAGCCGAAGAAGATGTAGCTCCGGGCGGGATGGGCTGTGCTGTGCTGCGGAGCAATAATGACAGCATTTCTGAGTGTGCTGTTCGGAGCGACGTTAGCGTTATGGGGTTCTTTAGTTTTCATTGAAGAATCTTTCAAACTGAATGGTTGCAGAATCAAAGCGTGATTAAAAAGGTGTTCTGGCTAAGGCAGCAAAGCGGGTTGGTTTAATTGGTCTGGTTGTTAACAGATGGTTTAGCTTAGGATATCTACCTAATCTTTTTTTTTTCCTTTTTTTTTTTTTCCACTCCTTAATACAGAGAAAAATATAAGCGGTAGATGCACAAGTGGAAGCCTGCTGTTCTAATCTGTGCACGTGATAGTTCCAATCAATATAAGAATCAGAATTAAAGAAATCTGATTACAATGGACCCAAGAATATCACCATTCTCTCTCCGATAGCTCTTTCAGACCATGTGTTTTGAAAAGACATAAGGAATTGGCAATAAGTCTTAAAAAATGGCTAGCGGATGCATTCTGATGCAATTTGAAGCCTTGTAATGAAGGCAAAAATACCAGAACAGCTGTTCATAGCTCTTCCCAGCAGCAGAGGAACTGTTTCTCCGTTCTCTCACTGTACACAAGGCTCTGCAGAGGCCAATGCCAAAGTTTGCTGTGGGGTTTTGTAGCAGTGGCCTCAAAGAAGGAAATAAAACATCTCTATTGTTTCTGCTCAGTGCTGTTCAGAAAAGCAAAGGGAGACAAAACAGCAGATCTTCAGAGAAACACAGATCTGATGATACTCATGTCTTTTCTAATATAATACTATTTTTGAATGTTAACCATGTTTATGGTCAGAAACTGCTGAGGACTGCTCCAAACCAAAAGGCAAACAAACTGCGCTTCTGCTCTGAAGTGTTTGTTTAGGCTTCTAACCTAGTCTTCTCTCAAGAAGTTGAGTTATTTTTCAGTCTTCAGAGCTAATTCCTGGTTTAGAGGTATATCATTGCAAATCTCATTGAACCTGCTCGTTTAAAGCATCCTGCAGAATCCCGTAAACATACTTACCAGGGAACAAGCGTTTCTGAATGCATATGTGACTGAGCTTCCCCATGAAAGCACTGTATTAGTAAACTAGGTCAAAGTACCATTTTGTAGGAGTGAAATCCAGGAGGAGAGGGAAAGGCCTGATGTGCGCCCCCCTGTGCATCTCCCTGTGAGCGAAGTGCCCCACACTTACCTGCTCTGTTGCTTCAGACCTTTGTTTACTGTAGTGAATTCAATGGATGCTGACTCTCAAAGCCTGGGGGCCTGTTCCCCACCTTCTTTATGGCCTGGGTAGTATGTAACGGCCAACAGTGCCACTGCTGCTAGCGTGGGGAACAGAGCACAGAGCGTGCTGAAGTCTGTAAAGATATATGTGACATAGCCTGAGCCTTGCTGATCTACAGTGCGCTAGAAAATGCTGCAAGCCCTTGTCAGAGCTTGGCAAAGCTGTTTCAACTTTGGCACGGGCTTTAAAATGGTAGCATGACCCCTAAGCTTATGTCATTCGTCCTGGCAATCAAACGTGCGTGCAGCTATATACCTGAATTAATTCAAGCAGAGAAGTGGTTTTCTTCTTTAATAAAATGTCATGTTATTCCTTACAAGTGAAATGAGCCAGGGGGAATCAGTTGTGTGTGTTGTGCACAACTCATTAAGCAATCCACATGTACGTCCAAAACTTGCAAAGCATATTATGCTTCCACTTTTAAGACACTGAGAAAATTTTGGGTGGATTAACAAAAAATAGTAGGCTCAGTGCTAGCTTTTTCATGCTGTGGTGAATAAGAGTTTCATATTATTTGTGAGTTTGTGATTTCAGCATTTTGCCCTTAATGTCTTTTCTTCTTCTCTTACATGTTCTACTTTTGAAATAGTAATAGTTATAGGATGAGGGGATTTGAGTTCACTAGTGTTATGAAATACAATTGAGAAATTGTTTTTAAAAGGAAATATATTGCATTTATGTTCATGAAACAGTTTCAGATAGTTCAAGCATATGATTAAGCACTTGTATGAAGCTTCACACCAGGTACAATGAACTAGGAATTCTTTAAACAGAAACATTTTTAATGATGTTTCTGTCCTTTATTATAAAGAATCAAAATAGTTTAGATGGAAGTGAAAAATCAGCTGCAGTTCATGTAGCTGCTCCCAGCCCCAAAGGTGGTTCCTGATGCAGTTGAGAGTAAGGTGTAGCTTCTTGAGGAATTCTGTTCTCAGGCACAGTAGTGTTTTCCTTTGGTATCCTTCAGCAGTTTCCAGTAGAAAATACAAAGCAGAAGTATCTGGGAGTCATTATAGATTCACAGGAGTTCAGCTTTTTTGTTCAAAAATATTATACGTTTTGGTTTCGTATCTTTTTCCTGAACTTGTTTTTAATTTATAGAATTTCTGAAATTAACATATTGCTTTTTATTTTATGCTGGTGTGTCCTGAGTAAGCGAACACATTCCTCGCACTACATGACTATGGTTAAACGAAACTGTTGCTAGCGAAGATAAAAGTATTAATAAACTCAGTCACAGTAAGGTCCCAGTCCCTGTCATTATTATTTGTTCTTACATTTTCACTGGCTTCTTTAACAATAAATCTTAATGCTATAACTTAATAAGCAGCAATTACGAAACTATCTAAACTGTATAATGAGAAATATATAAACACTGTCAGCTGAAAAGTGCAGTCCACATAGGAATAAATTTGCCGCAAGTCCCCAGAATTCTCTGTATAGTGTCTGTGTAATTCTACTGAGACTTGGTTTGTGCGGATAAACCTGCCATAGCCCAAAGGGAACCCATGAACTGTGCGACAGGGGTCTGGTGCTGTATAAAGCAGATTATACAGCATGTATTTTGAGTGGCATAATATGTCTTGAAATGTATGTGATGATGGTAATAATATACATGATTTTACTTGTGACTTTTGTGTTATGCTCAATTTTTTGTAGCTTTTATGAGTTCTGAAGTTTTAAGGCTGTGCTTAGATATTGCAGCTATAGACGGTCACTAGTTATTTATCTGCAGAGTGAGGGATTACAGTTGGATGAAAATTGTGGAGCACAGCTGTGTTGTAAATTCATGAATCATGACAATTAGAACAGATAAGATTTCTCTAAGTGTGATGTGTAAACAATTCCTGGAACAATAATGGTCTTGAAGACCAAGATTGTCCCACACTTGTTTCTATGCATTTATTTGAGGTATTGGGATGTTATCTACCCTTAAGCCTCGACAGTCTAAAGGCAGCAGTGCAGGTAGCGGGCTCACCCCGCTGCAAGGTGCAGTTTGTGACTGAATGCATCACAATGCAGGCAAGCTTGTTCTCAGCTGCCTGCTGTGGGAAATGGCATTGATAATTTATGAGAGCTGCTTTTTCTAAGGAAAAGAGTACAAAGAGCATGTGCTTCCTCTCAGTTAGGCTGTCTCTTGTCTCAGGTTATTGCGATGTATAAAATTAGCCTACTTGTGTGCTTTTAAATTGTTATAAGTTAGAGTTCTCTCTTCATGGGGGTCTGTGTTCTTATATAGGGTGTTACTGCTGTAGTGCATGGAGACTCCAGCTAGGATCAAGGTCCTGTATTGCCCAACATCGGTGTTAGGGAGCTGTACAAACACATGTCGGAGGCAATTTCTACCCTGAAGCTGATAGCCTAAATCAACCAGGCAGAAAAGAGGTGACGAAAATAAAGTATCACTTCAGGTTTACCGGCAAGGGAAATAGAGACCTGTGGAAGTTGCGGGGAAGTGGCTTAAATAGAAATGGGACAAGGCTCAAGGGAGATCAGCTGCAGAGCGGGGAGTGAAACCTAGTCATCCCATGCTTTGCAGTGTGCCAAAGGTGGATTTAAGTAAGGGGCTTTGCCACCTCTTGCAGGGTGCGCTTTGGGCCTTATGACAGAGAAGCAGCCACACCAACTAGGTGTGTTTTCCTAGGGTATTGTCACACCCCCATCCCCCCCTCCTTGCCCCCCTTCCCACCTTTGCAATATTGACATCCAGATTGAGACTGAAACTCATTTCATAATAGGCCAATGGGTTTCTGGTAGCAACAATCATTTGCAGGTTTCTGGCAGTGACAATCATCTACAAGCCATCTGTGCCAGATTTGGATCACAGCCGGAAAGTGAATATGAAATGCTGTCTCCTTTAGCAGTTCCCCGAGTCAGACAGTTTTGACTCTTATGCCAAAGGGTTTTTGGACTTTCCCTAAAGCAGCATCTATTTAGGCATGCAAGCAGCTTTTCTGGAAGGTGGTACTTTTTATTAGTAACTAAAAATTGCCATTCTAGAGAGCTGGATTTTTTTCACACTTCTTCCTCGTGCCTCTTCCCCTCGTGCTGACTTACCTCATTTTCTAATTCATGCTTTTCTGTTCTTTCTCTTTATGAACAGGTACCTTTTTGCTTTTTGTCCCTATCTTGCTCCCCTTGCTGTCTTTTTTGTTTTCTTCTCTTTTCCACTCTGAGCTTATTTATGAAAATAGAATTCTGTCCTGCCAGCTACATGGTCCCTGCAGAAGATACCCTTCTCGGTAAATTTTTGCTATTTAATTTGTTTTTTACTGTGTGGGTTTGAATAAATCCATCCCAACTTCCTACTGTCTTACTTACGTAGTTAGTACTGTTTGCAATTTTTAAAGCTGAATTTATTTATTTTGAAGATTATTGTGAATTTCAGATTATTCAAAGATTATTGCTTTAAGCATGGATGTTAAAAACGGTATTTATTTTATATCTCACTTATTGCTAAAGCTTTTGTTCCTGTAGTATATGAAGGCCGGTAACTGGGATTAGGAGATGCCCTTCTCGTTCATAACCTGCGTCTCGCCGATAGAGGGCGGTGTGGAGCAGAACGCGTCTCAGAGTTCTGGAACCTCTTTCGTTATGACGTAATAGCAGAATGTAATGGTAACGGTATGGAGCCATACAGCACGACAGTCGGCAGTCTGGAGTATTTTCAGAAGATGAAATCAAAAGAACAGCGTAAAATACGAGTGAAAAGGTCAGGACAGTTGTTGGTATACTTATTTTTTGCACTCAAGTTTGTTACATAGAATCATCAGCTTCTTTTGACTGTCCTGTTCTTAAGAAAATGGGAAGTAAGGGGATAGTGACTTAAATAGGTAAGAAAATGTGCTCCCAGAAAAGGGTGGATAGGGGGTGCAAAGGTAACTATGGGAGAAGGTAGAAAGACTGGAGTAATTATTTTGGAACAGGATGAGTACGTGTGATAAAAGATGAAACCTTTTTTTATTTTTGCTGACACAGTTGTCTTACACCAGCTTGTTTTGTCTAATACTTAATGGTAATGTAGCTTTTTTTGTTTTACACATGTTCAGTAACTGGATGTATTGCAGGTCATCTACTGAATAATTTTAGGTTATGTTTACGTTGTGTAGCTTTGACACTTGGGAAGTTCTTTAAATGCTGGGTTTGCTCTGTAATTAAATTATTTAGTAGATGTATTTGTATTTTTTTCTTTTACATTATTAAGAAGCTAAAATATATCTTTACTTTCCCTTTTGGTGATTCCAGCAGAAGTAGCTTTCATATTTTTGGATTGCTAATAAGTTGAGAGATTACATATTAATCTATTATTTATCCTTAAAGGGAAGATGTGACCCAATTTAAAACACTTCCTTTGGGGAGATGCAGTAGAACCTTATACAGCAGAGGATAGTAACTGCTTCTGCCAGTACAAGAACCCTGCAGATCTTGGATGCTGATTCTGTGCAGTCAGACAACTACCCTTATACCTGGGGTAGGGATGCTGTAGAGTCTAACACCGCCCTCTGCCTTACATGTAGTGGTGTGGTTGCCTGGAAGAAGCAGTCAGAAAGAGGTGCCACAACAGCCTTTCTCTTGACTTAAAAAAGGGAACTGGTTTGGTTCCATGACCTTCTCTGAGCTTATGTATTAGCTGAGCAAATAATGGCAAGCCGTATATAATACATTAATATGAACGTGTGAGTGCACTTTGTGAGTGACATACTTAACCTTGCTCTCTGACAACACAAGTACCTGAGTCATTCTTTCGTGAAGTTGAGTTTTAGCTTAAGTTCTGAGATGTTTACCAGAATTAAGTCTTGAATTGCAGATTTCAGTGGAAACCTCATAGTTCCTGTTGAGATGCATGTTAACATAAGGTTGTGAGTATCATAATTCATAATTAATATAGCTCATTTGACACAGGTAATGAAACCACAGCGTGAAGTTTTTAATGGTAATTTTAATTGTAATCACAGTTCTAACTACCTGCAGGTGAGAAATTACAAGATGAAGAAATTCCTTGATTAAATTCAGATGATGACTAAGTTGGAAATTGTGTCTGCAAGTGAAATACAGATACGTCAGTATTTGATCAGTGTTTAGGCAAGGGATGTAAACAGGCCTGTCTTTCAAATTTGGTATCAGTTTGAAAGCAAAATGTATAAAGCTAAAGGCTAGTTATTTCCATTAACGGTACCCATAGCAAGAAGCATAGGGAAAAATTGGTTTCTGTTTTTTCCAAAGCAGTTTGTTGCTGCCCAGCACTACTACAGCAGCATTTTCACTTTTCTGCAGTAACAAAAAAAAATAATACAATTAAAAATACGTCTGAAAGTTTGAGGAAATTATTTGCTGTATTGTAGAAGTTAAAGAATAGATAACTTGGCAGGACAATGACACTTAGACTAACTGTTCAGATCAGATTGAGTGGCAACTGAAAGACTAAGACGTTTACTGTACTTTGGAATACATCCCAGTATTTTTGACAGATACAAATCCCAAAACTCAAGCTAGGAGCATGCATTTCTATTAAACAGTCTTTTGGAGACCCAGGGATTGCATGAACTCTTACACGTCTATCCAGAACTTTAGGTTAGTTATACAGGTAAATAATGCATCTACTGGGACACTGTGTCTGTAGGGCAACATTAAATGACATTAACAATGTTTTACACACCAATGAATCAGATCTTGATAATTGGTTCTTCCAGGTTACTGAATTTTAAATCACTTCACTGGCTGTTGCTGCAGATTTAAAAAGTGAAGTATAAGGTTTTAGAGAAAGTTTTTGTGCTTGCCCTAGAATAGCACTAGCATTGTTTTATTGCCTCTCCTTAAGGCAGAGATCAAGTGCCTCTACATATTGCCTATCGTTAAATCTATGCAGCTGTAGAATTGTTTAGGTTGGAAAAGACCCTTAAAGTCATGAAGTCCAACCGTTAGCCTAATGCTGCCAAGTCTACCACTAAACCATGTCCCTAAGCGCCACATCTACGCATTCCTCCAGGGTTGGTGACTCGATCACCTCCCTGGGCAGCCTGCTTCAGTGCTTGACCACCCCTTCAGTGAAGAAATTTTTCCTAATAGCCTTCAGCCAGGTGGAGAGGGGGCAGGGAGCCCTCTGTGCCATGCATCCTGCTTGCCTGCCCAGCCTGTCCCAGGGAACTAGGGTGCCATTCTGGTAGTCTTACCTCTCTCTCACTCTCCCTGATACTCCTCAGCCTACTCACCTCCCTGGAGCTCTGTCACTATATGGAGGAGTTCCCCTGCCTGGGCATGCTCCCTCAGCCGTGCTCACCGCAGCTGCTCACCTCAACAGCTGATGGAGACACGGAGAGCCCTGCAGCTTTGCTTGGTGTCAAATTGGCTAAATCCTTTCCTTCTGTATTTGATCTCCGTGGTAGGTCCGTGCAGCATACTGCAGTGCAGCAGCAAGGCACTTGGGCGAGCTGCACATGAGCTAAGGCAGCCGTACGACCACATGGGAAACGCGAAGTGCTTTCCTCCTTTGAGGAGCAATGCAGTGCAGTCTGTGAGCAGCGAGGGACTATCAGACTTAAATTGTTTCCAGTGTACGTGTTAGCTTGTTTACAGCGAGCTGGGTTATCTATCATAGCACAGTTCACAATGTCGATGTAACTTCAAATTAAAAGTTATCTGGTCTAAAATAAGAATGTTAATTTTTGGCTGTTAGGAGCACTGGCCATCTATAAGTAGCCTAACCTAGGCTCTGGCTTTTCAGAACACTAGGATAATTCTTCTTGGATATGCCAGATATATTAATTATGGAATACTATATTAATACCCTGAGAAACTGGCCCATCATATCAGTGCAAAAAGATCATGACATTGCTAGATTTTGAGGCATCCTGGAAGATGCCTTTTAAATGCTAGCTATTTCAAATAATGATATAGTGTAGTATTCTGGCAGTATTGATGCACCTTGCAAAATTGTTAATTACTTCCTTGAGGCTTGAATATCACTTACAGATTTTAAAGATCAAGAAAAAACAGCACATGAGAAATATAAATTAAATTAAAGTTCTCCCTTCCTTCCTTCCCTTTTTCCTTTTTTCCTTCCTTCCCTTTTTCCTTCCTGTTTTGATTCTCAGGCACTTTCTGTTATTTATTCATTTAGTGCTATATGCTTGAGGCTTTGGAAGGTAGATGATGTTCTGAGTAGTACTGGAAGGAAAAAATCCAATCCTGTGCACCCTGTATCAGAATGACGTCCAGGTTATTCTGTTGGAAAAAATGTGGAATTACGTTTGCATAGCCTGGAAAGTGGGATATCCAAATTCAAGTGTTCAGATCTCTGCCCTGTGTGTTTGATTCCTTAGGAAGATATTTCTAATACTTCAGATAAGTGCCTGGACTTTCAGGTTATTTTGGCATGGGCTGGGCCTGTCCCCCCCATCCCCCAGATTTTCTCCTGAAACTCTGGAGGTCATTATGTTTACAAGATTTGAATTTGATAAATTGGGATTCTCTTTCAAAGATTTCTGGCAAAAGAATCCAGTAAACTTTAGACTTGAGAGGAAAGATTTTAGGGCTTAGAAAATTAGTTTTACTCACAATAAATTATGATTTCTGAAAGCTGTCATTTCATTGAAGTGGTACCAAATAATATAAGCCATAACAAAAATTGCAGGAGATAGTAAAGCAACTAGGAGCTCATTGGAAATGACTGTCCAGTTGCTGGGCTTCCAGTTTATCGATTGTTGTACTCCATTAAAATACAAAGATTTTGAAACAGAGGATTTAAGAACACGTGCAGGATAGCTGTATTTTAGCATTAGGCTGGTATAGGCCTTTCAGAGGATGGAACGTAATAGTAGACAGGGAGCCTTGAGAAGTCAATGACTAGATTTTCAAGAGTGCTCAGGGTCACTCTTGATTCTCTGCTCATGTTATTTCCTAATTTTAAACCTCTTTGAAAGTTGGAAATTTCTGTTGAAAATACTTAATGCGATGGAGAGAGAAGGGAGGACGATGACTATTGTGCTGCCTAGTCAAAATGACAAACAGCATATAACAGGTTGCAGGTTTTAAGTGTTCTTTGGCAAGAACAACTCATTCTCATCTGAAAAACCTTATTCTGAAGAAAAACATTAAGAAACATTAGAGGCATAGAAGTTTTCACTGCACTGCACGATGAATTGTAAATGTGCTCAATTGACATTGCAAAGGGTCTGCAATGTTACTCTCTGTGTGTTGCGATGAAAATTCAGCCAGCTCTGCAGTATTGATTTTACTATGGACTTGGGTTAACAGAGCCAAACATGGCTGCATATTGCAATAAATAGTAAATAGAAAGATGGTGTTCTGTATGGTTTTGCTTTTCACTTTGCACGTGATGACTTCTGTTGCTAATTTTTCATCAAAATGGCTATGATATTGTTTCTGTATTTTTCATTTTCAGTCCTTTAAAGTCTATAACTAAACAATGATTGAGTCACTTAATAATTCCCTAAAATAGTTACTTTGTGAAATGACTGACATTTGTTTTCTTTTCGCATCACAAAATGCCTGCCTCTGTAGTCTAACGATACTCAATACTTAAGGAAGCTTACTCGGCTTGTTTCTGTCGTTCTTTCCCTTTTTGTGTGAGTCGTCTGTATCTGGAAATTTGATCAGTGGTGCTCTGTCCAGTGTGCTGTCAAATGACCGATGTTGGTTTGGGAAGAATAGTGTTATGTGCTGCTGGGAGAGTGACTGGACATAATACGGGTGAAGTTTGTCAGTAAGTCAACAACAGTATTTCCTTAAAATTGTCCAGCTCTTCTTAAATCTTTTATTAATTGTAAAGCTGATAAATATTTGAGCAGGATTTCAGGTCTGTGCTCCCATCCAGGAACTCTCATCAAAAGTCTTTCTGAAGATTTCAGATTCAAGCAGAGGCCCTTCTGTCAGCACATGGCAGCAGGGGAGAATAGGTTCCCTGGGGAACAGAAAGCTTTGCAAGCACACATAGCTTCAGCAGTGTGGGTGAGCAGTCTCTGATCACCGCTGCAGGCACTGTTGTGAGGCTGGCAGTCCAGAGAAGCACACTGCGTGCTCCAGGTTTGCTGCACAGAGAGGTAAGAGCATGTAGCTGGTAGCAGTGCAACACTACCCCGCTTTTGAAGGGTCACGCAGAGGAAGCTGTTGCTATCTCACATGTTTCTAGCTTGCTTCTGCCAGCCAGCTTTCCTTCCATAATTCTTGGGCTGAACTCCTCATCCTGTTCCAGTTTTGGCTAGGTCCTGACAGAGTGAGAAAATGGAGCCTTCTGAATCTGAGAGAATTAAGCTGAATGACATTCAGTGGATGATCCTGCAGGCTGAAATGGTTCACCTTGTAACCTTGTGTCCTACAATAAACACAAACTCACAGGTTGTGCAGTGAAATATTAGAGCTATGAAAACTGCAAATAACAGTGGGCAATTAGTGTTGCAGAAAGAAACCAGAAGATACCTAGTCATATGTATTTATCTGGGAGGTGTAGAAAAACATCTGCTGGTATATGAGTATTGATTAGACCCAAAGGGGGACCTTATTTTCACACTTTTTTTAATGGTCCAGTAGCTAAACTGATACTTTTTGCCTTATTCAAATACATTTAGAAATGCACTTCCACAGTGCCAGAAGTGGTTTAATTACATCTGATGTGATTAAACAGGGTCTCCAGCTCTGTCTGATACAGCTTCCTCTATCTGAGACTATATGTGCTTGCTTATTATTCCTACTGTTGTCTCCCTTTTCTGGTGTGCACCTGGTGATTTATGGTGTGGCCATGGCTCGAGAGCTCAGTGTCCCTCAGTGGTCTGGATGCAGCTCGGCGTGTGCTGTTCTGCACTGCCTGTTTTGTGTCTCACCTGCACATGCTACGCTTTGTGTAGAGCTCTGGGAGATGTTGCAAAGGCAGAGGGTATTACCCCAGTGTTACTGATGGGGACACTGCACATACAGCAGAGGTGTGGCTTTTCCAGGAAAAAAACTCAGTAGTGAGATCAGGGAAGGAATTAGATTTGCTTTGTCTTCCACTTTCACCCTTCTTGCCTCTAAAACAGATTATCTTTTTTTCTTTCTTTTGTATTACTGATTTTCTTATAAGAAATCCAAATTAAGATAATGAGAACTCTGCGTATGTGGACAAGAAAAAAATCAACCTAGTAAACTTTCTTTACAGTTTGTTGGGGTTGGAAGGGATCTTCTGCATATACCTGTAAGAAGTGGTCCTAGGATTGATACAGCTTTTGAAGCCAGAATTCCTATAGCTGTTGTTCATAATGTTTCCCTGTGTGGATTCTCATTAATGTTACTGAGCTGAGCCCAAAATCTTCCTCTCTCCAGAGAGACTATTTAAGGTATCTCTCTCTACCCAGCCACCACCTTCATCATGAAATCTGTTGGACTTAGAAAGATTTACCCCTCTTTAATTTTGGTTGAAATTAGTCAACCAAAGAAAAAAATTACAGACATTATGAATGCATAAATCTTTCTTCCTTAAGAAAACAGGCAACCCTCCCATATTATACAGATACTGAATTGCTAGTGAAGGAATTTGAAGTTTGAGTGCTGTAGTCAAATTTTATTACAGAACCCCTGTGGAAATGAGAATCCTTCCTGAAACTTCCAGAGATACATTTGTTCACTGCTTTTTGTCTTGTAGTCTTATGCAAAATACAGTATTAACATACATGTTTCATGTCAGACAGGGAACTTAAATACTTCTCTGACAAAGACCTAAATGTTTTGAATTTAATTTTACCTGCTTTGCTTTTTACATGATTTGCTTCCTGTTCTAGAAAATCAGCAACCAATCTGATTATCACATATTTCTATTTGCATTTTACCACCCACATTTTGAAAATGTTTCATAGGTGGGAACTAGCAGGCTTAGAAGTGTGTCTACTGACAAGGCTGTAGTGGCGCTTCAGTCCCCAGTGGAGACTGCTTTTGCTGTAATTGTTGCTAACAGGCATTCTAGCAGGTGAAGGGGAATAATTAAAATGACAGCTTCAGCCACATATTAAAAAATATGAAAAGGATGGTGGAAAGCCCTTTCCTGTAATAGTTTGTAACTGATGTCATAGCACCTGAACAGCAATTTGTTCAATAAAAACATATTATTCTCCCAGGCTTTGCTTAGAACAAATTAAACCTAAGCTTAAGACAGCCTCCTGGCAAATAAATTTGAACGTTTTAATGTGCCTTTTGTCTCCACAAAAAGTGCTGCTAAACTTTTCTGTGCTTTGTCAACACCATCTTTCTTCAGCAGTTAATCTGATCTACTTCAGCTGTGATCTGTTTAGTTAACACATGACCAAAGATGGTTTATCTCTAAATTTTTTAAATGAAATGCTGGAGCAAATTAGATTATGCTGGCTTTCTTGGTCAAAAAATGGAAAGCATAAAATTCAAGACGTGTAGTATCTTGAATTGCCTCAGTTCCTGCTTCTGTCATGCTCAAATTAATCTGCTACAGAGTGTGGCTCTGATCAGTGGGATATCTCTAAACCTGCACTAGTTTGGAAATTAGAAATGGAAGTGGTTTTATACAGAATTTTTGATTTTATTATTAAAATGTTTGGGATGGCGAAAGATTTGCACTTTTTCTGGATACGTGGAAAGTGACATTAATCTAGATTCTGGTTGTTCTTTCTGTCTTGAAGGTATTTTTGTCAAGTTGTAAACACATAGGAAGCAGTCCTTCTCACAATGTAATTGGAGTATTGAACTTCTCACAATGTAATTGAGTATTGTATATTCATTTAAGCTCCACAGGTTGAACCCAGAGGTTGAAGGTCAGTGTAGGACTTCATTCACCTTTCCTTTAAAAAATAAAGAAAGGAATAAAAAACCCCAAACCCCTAAACCCAGGGATACCCAATGTTCTGTACATCTGACATGTTTCTAAAAGGAGAGTTTGTCTATTCTGTGCACTAAGTAAAGAGTCAGTAGATTTTTCCTGTGTTACTTCTGGCCAATAAACTTATTTCTGTCTTTCTGTGAGTTCATAATATGCATGAAACTTAGAGAAAAGAGAACAAAAAGACAAGGGAAACAATTTTTGTCTTAATCGGTAAATGAATGGCCGTGTTCTCTGTATCTGTATTTAGCATGAAAACAGCCATTAGAATTGCAGATTTTGCTGTCCATTTTGTTTCTAGGAACTGACATATGTACAATTTGCGATCCTATATAATTATTATCTGATTCTAGAAAACTGTAATTTCAACCAATATCTAGAAATACATCATTTGAGCATAAATTTTCAGTACTCTCTGTGCAGGGATTAATGGCGCAACCTTAGTGAGAATTATACTGCTTAGTTCCTTGGATGTCATGCTGGTATTGTATCCTTTATTGGAGAGGTCAAATGATACTGAAAATCTGTAGTAGTACATGACTGGCAAAGAATGCTTGTGGTTTTGTATGATAGCTCTTCTTGGTTTTATAAAACAGGTACCCTATTTGCTTAGCAGTTGTCACACAGTGAAAGGGAAAAATAATGTTTAACTCAGGTAAGATCAGTTTAAAAAGTAGTAGATTGGATAAATGCTGAAATCTTTTTTTGATCTCACGCCTTTGGATATTTTATTACAGTTACAGGTGACAGCTTCTTGCCAATTTAAGAAAAAAAGAAACCCTAAAGTTGACACACCTTTTAAAACCTAATTATCTTATGCATACTTTATTTTTTAAAAAAAGGTTACTCTTTTTTTAGGGTAAAATGTTTGTGCAAATCCAGGGAAAATGTTTGTGCAAATCCTAGGAATTTTCAGAACAATTGAAAAAGCATCCTGGTTACTCTGATGGAACTGGTGCGTATTTGACAAGCAGTTTAGAAAGCAAAGATAAAAATTCGTGATTTGTTATCAGCCTTTTCTTTTGCTGTTCACCATTTCACATGCCATAAGCTTTTATTTTGCAAATACTTAGCCATTTGAGTGGGCTTAGTGGGCAATATTTATGTCCAGCAATAACAAGTTTTATTTGTCTGTTCAGGACTGGAACCCTAAAAATTAGATGGTGTGCATGTATTGGACTCTATTTTCAGTCTTCTTCAAATATAATGAAAATGGTGTTCCAGAGTCTGAAATGTCTTGCGTGGGGGACCGATGGAGGCTGTCAAACAGTACCACGCAGGCTGTTCATGTGAAGATGTTTTCAAGCCTAGAACAGTGATTTGGAAAAGATAGTTGCAGTTAGAAATACGAATTGGTTGGGTCACGATAACTGGCTCTTATTTTCCCAGTAATCTGATAACTGTGTTAACAATAGGCTGTATACTGCAGAGGAGATTTTCACCTGGAGTTCCAAAGCTTTTTAGGGACACCAGTTCCCACTTCTCTGAAACTGTGAGTCTGCATGCTGCCACATGTCTTTCCCACAATTCTCACTTCTTGCTGGCAGCACACATTCTTGTCTGTCTCATAGATGAGCAGAATCTTATGTCTTGAAAGAAAGGATAGCTATATCAATGAACTGCCCAATGCTGAAGAACATTTGAGTCATACCAGTTAATGAAGATAGTTTTCTAAACTGTATTAAAAAAAGTAGTCATTTTGCAGATTTTCTCTCACATTTTTTTTAAATATACATATATCTATGTATATGTAGTTAAATATGAGGGAATAATGTCTTGTCTGATTATCTGTTGAGAGGTCAAACTGGGAAGAGCAGAGAATGTATTACTTTTATCAAGTCATCAAATTTCTTAGTAATTAATTGCTTTTTTATATTTTTCCAATTATATATTACTACAGTAAGGCATTTCACATAGTACTTTGTACCGCCACACAATATGTTATGAAGTGTTGAGAAAAAAATCCGAAGTAATTATTAGACTAAGTGATAACTTCATTGGAGGTATTTGAGAGAACCAGATGAAGTTTGGTTCTATAGTATCCTATAATTTTCAATTTGCAACGTGCACTTGCTTTCTGGTACTGCCCTTGTGAACTAAGCGTTTCTCAAGCATGCTAAATTTGCCATGAGATTCTGACTGAAGATTTGACTGAAGACTTCCTGGTTTATAATGTATTAGCTTCATAGTTCATTTGAACCTAAAACTTTACACACCAGGTGGATTCACGTGCACTTACGATTTGTATCAGGAGAGATAATTCTAGCTGCTGGAATCTTTCTTAGATCAAGACAGACTGCCACAACCCTGGAAACTAAACCTTTGTGTGAAGAGGTATCAGAAATGAATTCAAAAGATTGCAGGGTCGGTTTCCATTAACTGTTGGAGTTTTCTGAGTAGCCAGGTATTGTTTTGGATTGCGGTTTTGTAAACAGAATTTTGATGATATAAATAGGAGACTTCAATAGCTGAAATCTTCCTGCTTGAGGCACAAGAAAAGCCCAGGCTTGTCTGTACTTCCTAATATCATTTCCTTCAGTACACTTACTTAGCTAAAAGGTGCCTCATGATTGTCAGATGTAACAAAGGTGGTCACAGGGCAGTCAAGCGGAAGTACGATTGGGACTTTGATGATTAATAGCGAAGATGGAAAGAAAAAGTTCCAATAATAAGTATTTGATCTGTTTTAAATTTGACTAATTTATTTGAAATACTTTAAGGTGATATGCTAAACTAGGTATATAAATTCAAATTGGTAAGCACAGTTAATATTGATGAAAATCAGAGATGCAAGGTTTAAAATTTATGCATACCTTTGTATGCAACAAAAAGAGGCATGTTGTGTAGCAATGTTAAGACTGTTGCTCAATGTGATATTTCTAATTGTAAATGTGAATGCATTTTATTAAGAGGACTATTTTTTTTCTCAATTTGAAACACAAAAATGCATGCTAGCATATTTGAGGTTAAATAAAATATGGTCAGAATACAGAAATATGGGTTTAATGGGATGAGTTAGTTTTTTTCCTAAAATGTGTCAAAACCCAGTATATTTGTTCCTTTTCCTAATATGTCATATGACATGAGATTCTATATAACATTATTCCTTGTTATGCTTTTTCCTCCTCCCTTTTATTTTCTCTCTGCAATTATTTTTAGTAGAGAAAGTTGGAAACTGACACAGGCTGAAATTTGCCATGGTAGTTCGGCTTCATGGACTGGGAATTACACACAGATGTGGAGAAAATCACCTAATGTAACAAAAAAGAAAAAAAGGCTGATACGCCTTATAATAAGGCATACTTTTCTCCTCCACCCATTGAGAAAAATTTATAACAGAGATAATTTTACAAACTCTGTGCTAGAGTGACTGATCTTTGCCTGATAGTAGTCTGACTTCTCTTTCCTCCTTTCCAATGCTGCCTTCTTCCAACACAGTGCCTGGACTTAGTAGTATCTTTGAAAGGAGGTTAACTGCCATGGAGAAACATGAAAGGTGTAACATAGAATAGTTTGGGTTGGAAGTGACCTGTAAAGGTCATCTAGTCCAACCCCTCTGCAATAATCAGGGACATCTTCAGCTAGAGCAGGTTGCTCAGAGCCCACTCCAGCCTGACCTTGAATATTTCCAGGGATGCGGCATCTACAGCCTCTCTGGGCAACCTGTTCCAGTCTTTCACCACCCTCATTGTAAAACATTCTTCCTTATATCTAGTCTGAATCTACCCTCTTTCAGTTTAAAATCATTACTCCCCTGTCCTATTGCTACAGGCCTTATTAAAAAGTCTGTCCCCATCTTTCTTAGAAGGACTCAAGTATTGAAAGGCCACAATAAGGTCTCCTTGGAGCCTTCTCTTCTCCAGGCTGAACAGCCCCAACTCTCTCAGCCTGTCCTTGTAGGTGTTCTGTGATCATTTTCATGGCCCTTCTCTGGACCTGCTCCAACAGGTCCATGTCCTTGTACTGAGGACCCCAGAGCTGGATGCAGTATTCCAGGTGGGGTCTCAGGAGAGCAGAGGGGCAGAATCACCTCTCTCAACCTGATGGCCGTGCTTTTGATGCAGCCCAGCATACAGTTGGCTTTCTCAGCTGATGGCTAAAGTTGTGGAATACGATTTCTTAAATAACCTTAAACACCTAGGAAATCTAATGAGTGACAGTCTTTGTTGGCTGTACTGTAGTTTCAACAGTTTTCAACAGTTTTCTATGATAATATGTAAAATAATAATAATTATGATGATGTAACAGTATCTGCTATAGTAGATGCTTTATCTGCTTTAGCAGTGGGTTGGACTACATGATCTCCAGCAGTCCCTTCCAACCCTGACTGTTCTGTGATTCTTCATCAACTGGTTATTTTGCATACTAATATGTGTTGGAGAGGGGAGAGCTTTCACCAGAATTTGCTGATTTATTGCCTTAGAATTATTCAGGGAGAAAGCCTAATCCTGAAAAAGTTTTATTGGGCAAAATTCCTTTGGGATTTTTTTCAGTTGCTTGCCTGCCTACCCCCTCAGCAGCTTCCATGATACATGACCCATCTCTTGTGCTTCTTGGTCAGTACTCTGTAGCTTCTGGGGTCTTCCATGCTGCTTATTTTGGCAGTCAGGCAGGTGGACAGGCATAGGATTAAAGATCTCAGGGTTATCAGGGGCTCAATTCTGTAGGTGTATCTATTCTATAGAAAATTGGTATGCTTTTGGTTTGCTTTCTGTTTTAGAGCAGATGTGAATTTCAGGATGTCAGATTTCAAAATCTGGAGCTGATCAATGTAATGGAATTATTTTCTCTGACCAGTCCTGCCATTGGCACAAGCCTGTTGTGGTGGTCCACTACAGCATTGTGGGCTAGAGCCCCCTCCACTTCTTCAGGGAGCAGAAATCTTGAGTGGAGGCCAAGAACATAGAATGGGCTCACAGGTCTCATTGATGTCTGCATTGGGAAGCCTTCATGCATGAATATCAGTCCTTAAGTGCTTTCCTACATACTGGATAATGTACCCTGAAGGAATCACTGGTGCAGTGCCATCCAGGTGCCACAATGTTTGCCTTTGCCCTAAACCCGCAGAAGAATGACCGACTGAGATAATTAGAGGGACCAGCTTTCAAATGACAGTCAGTAATATTCTTGTTGTGAGTAAAGCTCTCGTGTTGGTTACCTGCTAGGTAACCTGCAGGAGCTCTTTGCTTCACAGCCGCAGAGAACTCTGACCATGTTATAAAGTTTTCCTGCTGCTTCCCAAGTCTTGAGAGTGGATTCCACTTACCCATCTTTGATTGCTCATCAGAGACAAAGGAAAAAGATTGCCTTAGGTCTGAAATGGAGAATAATGTTCTTCTGGTTGTTTGTTCACAAGGTCATCTTTTCAGGGGGAATTCATAAATCAGAAAAGGCAAAATGTGTAAGTTCTTTTGCAATTATCTTTGAATACTATAGACATTACCGTGTTTTAGAAAGGAGTGAATACCTCTGTCTCATAAAAAAAAAAGCGGGGGTGGGGGGGAAGTCACCATCCCAACCTTATTATTACTATGCTTTTCTAAGATTATATTAATAATTGGAAGACTCCATCAGAAAAAGATTGTCTTTTGTGTGGGCACTGTATGTGCACATTGAGAAAACAATTCTCTGTCTCTAGGAGTTTTTGTCATTAAAAATCCCAACTTGAAAGGGTTTGTGCACAGCATCTCATCTTTTTATGCCATGTGAAATTAGTGGAAACATTTTCAGGAGATTGAATTAACATTTTTTGAGATCAGGGCTCAAGTATACAGGTCAGACTGTATGGAATACCTTATCTGCATAGAGTGCTGTTAGAAATACTGACTTACTTTTCCTTATTGGGTTCAAAATCTAGGCCAAATGATGTTTGTTACTTTTGCCAGCCATCAACATTTTACCCATCTTGAAATCCATGTCATGTACTCAGGCACCAGGATATGGCAAACTCATTTTTCCAACAAAAATGTTGTCCAGGATTGTCAGAATTTTCTACTTGTAGAGAAGGTAACTACAGAGAATGAACTCAAACCAAAATGAAAAATCCACTTTCTTCAGTTCCAGCAAAAGAATACTAGATTGGATTTTAAAGATAGTATGCGTAGGGGGGAGAAAGTGACAAAATATTTTGTTTCAGGGTTAGTATTTATCATGAAATGACATGTCTTCCCTCAGAAACTGTACTCCACAGAAACTGTAAAACCACCTGTAAAAAGGAAAAAGGAGCTTGGCTGTTTCCCTTCACTAACATCTCCTATCAGAGTTACAATTCTTACTGTATTTTTCTTCAGTTTTGATTGTTATAGCAGCTAAGGGAGACGAGGTTGTCTCTTTCACCTTCACATTTTTAATAAATTGATAACTTAATTTTACTGTTCCTTTTAAAACCCCAATGAATACCACTGTGTCTTTTTCCTGTCCTGTCCTAAACACATAAGTAGGCAGCGGGATCTTTTAATAAGTCGCTGCATTAGTGAACTGCCTCAGATATCATCTCTTTCAGTGTATTTGTGCCTGTGTTTACATGCCTACTGCAGGGAGAAGCCTCACTGAACACCTGTGGCATTGGCCGTATCGTTGGGATCAGTGTTTTGTTTGTTAAACACTTCACAATTATACTATTATTTTAAAATACAGCACTGTGTTTAGGTTAGTTACTGTACCTGTAATGCTTCATTCTTGCATCACGAAAGTGTTTCTAAGAAGGGTTAAGACTTGTTTGTTAATCTCATTTTACAGGTGTCTTGGAAGGTTACACTGTTTGATATAAAATAGGTCCAGTATGCTGCCAGCTGGGCAAAACCATGTTTCATAAAACAATTATAAGAGAGGGAGGGAAAGGAGCCGGCAGTCTTCTGTAGGTTTTCTCTTGATTGCAGTGGTTGACAGTCTGTTCCGTATAAGAATCGCAGAGGTCTGTTCTAGGTGACATCTTTTACCAGTGTAGCAGTAGTGGAATGGGAGAGCCATCACTGTCCTCTACGGCCCAGGTGGAGAACTCTTATTCTGCAGTAAGTGCAGTCTCCTATCCAGACAATACTTCTCCCTAGTTTCTGCTTGTTTAATTTACTGTTTGTTATGGTTGGATGTTTTGTACATCAGTGGGTTGGATTTGTTTGTGCATAGATTTTAGTGTTTTAATGACTGAGATGGGTCGAATTTTGATACTTAAAGAGAAAGCAAACTGACTATTAGTTAGGACTGGATCTTTCTTCCTGTGGCTGGCAGCGAGGTGTTTTCAATAAACGCTCTTCCTGAAAGTCATGTCATTTGTCATCTGGATCCATCTGCATTGCAGGTAGTGTATCTCCAGGTCAGAGTTGTTGTGTTGGGGTTTTCTTACCTTTCCGATTTATTCCTATTCAGGCACTTCTCATCAATCTACTTTAAATACAATTTTAGCATAGCTTACATAATGCCAAAGGCTATTGTGTGTTTGTGCTCCAGCATTCATGTTTATTAAATTCACCTTTCTCTTTTAAGACATAGCCTTTCTTTCTAAAATTGCATTTAGAGTTTGTGTATTGAGGGAGGGCAAGAAATAGCCCAGCCATCCGCTCTTCCCTTAGGTGTTGTTTTCATTACCTACAATTTACTGTTGTATGCTATCTTATTCACCTCTGTATAATTGCAGAGAATGAATCTGTACAAATATTAGTTCAAACTGATCTTTCCAGGGCAGTAGTGGCAGCCCTGTAGTTCAGGTTATTTAAAACATGCAACGTGCTTTAGGGAATAGATTTGCTTTTCCTCTCATTAGATCTTTTCCTGGCTTCTTAGCATCCTCACTGAAAGCTGTCAGCCAAGACATTTCAGATACTACACTGTCGTTTCTTTTTCCCAGTGACCTCAGTTTTGTTCTTGGAAGGTGAATAGCAGTTTTCTGATTAAACTCAAAGCTGGATCTCACTAATAGAGGGTGCTCAGGGAGGTGGTGGCATCGCCATCCCTGGAGGTTTTTAAAAAAATGCATAGATGCGGTGCTTAGGGATGTAGTTTAGTGGTGGACGTGGCAGTCCTGGGTTAATGATTGGACTTGATGATCTCAAAGGTCTTTTCAGCCTAAATGATTCTGTGATTCTATACAAAGCATATCTACAGTATCTGTAGAGTTTTGTGTTGTTCCCTTGAACACTGAGAGTCTGTCGGACTGTTTGCTCTTAAGTGCTTAGTTCTATATATCCTGTAATACACCCATCTTCCAATGTGTTATCTGACTGGTGATTTATGTTTTTAAACTTATTCTGAGTGAAACATTCAGAAGACTCGATTTCTACAGTTTTTCTTTGTTTCATATACCCTGAAGTTCTAACAATTGGAGATATATTTGGATGAAGTGTGCTAATTAAAACAGAGCAAAAATACAATTGTGTGGTCATGCTCAGGATTTGGCTGGAGTTTAGCTTAACACTTATCAACATGGAATTCAGAGAGAAAAAAAAAAAAAGTATGTGTTCCTGTTGTTTTCTTTCAGTTATTCTGCTTGTATAATCTGCCTTGTAGCTCAGCTGTGACACTGATGTTTTAGTTCTGTGTGGCACCCAAAAGGAGGATGCTATTCACAGAGGCTGGAAGGGACCTGTGGAGTTCTCCAGTCCAATGTCCTGCTCACAGCACAGTCAGCTGTGAGGTCAGGCCAGGTTGATCAGGGCTTTATTCATTTGGGTGTTGAAGATGCCAAGGATGGAGACTGCGCATTTCTGGATTGCCTGGTATTAGAAGGCTGTGATTAGGTCTCTCCAAAGCCATCCCTTTTCCAGGCTGAACAAGACCAGCTTCCTCAACCTCTCCTCACAGGACAAGTGCTCCATCCCAGCTCCCAGACCTCTGCCCTCCTTTGGGATGCTCCAGTTGATCATCTTTCTTGTACCAGGGTGCTCAAAACTGGATGCAATTTTCTGTATGGGTTCTCACAAGTGAAGAGAACAGGAAGGATGTTAATCACTTCCCTTGGTCCAGTGGCCAAGCTCTTATTGGTACAGCCCAGGGTGCTGTTGGCTGCCTTTGCTGCCAGGGCACACTGCTGGCTCATGTCCAGCTTGCTGTCCATTAAGAATCCAGGTCCTATTTGGCCAGATGGTCCCCAGCCTGTGTTGTTGCAGGGGAGTCTTCCTTCCCAGGTGCAGGGCTTTGCGTTTGTCCTTGTTCAATTCCATAAGGCTCCTACTGACCTGTCAGGGTCCCTCTGGACAGCAGCCCTGCCCTGAGTATATTGGCTGGTACCCCCAGCTTGTCATCTCTGCAAATGTGATAAGGGTGCATTCAGTTGTCTCCTCCAGGTCATTGATGAAGATGTTGTTACCTCTTGCCGAGGTGCAAATATTTATCATATGACTGAAGAGGGATGGAAGAGAAAAATATTAACTAATAATGTTCTGGAAAATAGAGTGGTAAAAAGTTTTTTGTTGTTCTGTTTAAATCCCCAAGCCAGAACTGTTGGACGGACATGAGTGTCATAGATTTTAATGTACAGTGGTCATTTAGATAAACCTTACTGAAGCAAATAGGACCAACAATTCAGGAAGGTCTTGTTCATTTACTGATTTTTAAGCTAGTTTGCCAGCCAGGATTTGAAAAGAAAATAAAGCATTTGGTTCTATAATTATTTGTGCAACTGCAAATTCAGTCTCTGCTTTCAGCCATCTGCCCTGCAGGCATTACTTTTAGTGCCATTTAGATCATTGGCATAGTGTATGATCCTCTGCATCTTTTTGTGTTTTGTGGCTGATTTGGTGCTGATAATTCTGAATCAAGTATTTGTGTTCGTATTCCTGCCTTTTTTTCCTTATCCTTTTTCTCTCTCTTTTAGGTTTTCTAAGGGGCAGGGGAAGCAGTGCTGCATTCCTGGACAGACATGCTTTTATTTGCTCTGTGAGATTCACTGTGAAACAATTTTATTTATCTGAAGCTTTACATAAAAAAACGCAGTCTTCATTTCTGCAGCAGTTCCTGGTGTCTGTACTTTCCTGGTCGGTTCAGTGGTAACTGATAGGCGCACTGGTAATGGTAAGCTGTTGCCCTCTCTGCTGTATGAACATGGCGTGGGAGAAATACAGGAGCTGCTGCTGTTTCCAGTAGAAGGGCAAGCTAAGACTGAATGTCCTTGGGCTGCTCTTTAATGAAGAGGACAGCCAGACTTCTGCTTGTTTAGATGGCTTGGGAAAGACGTTACTCATTTTACCATAAAGATAGCTGCAGGTTTTACTCTAAATCAGAAGACTGAGCAACTGCTTTGGGATCAGAAAACCTTGATGATTCCTAGCATTAAGTGGAGCCCTCACAGTCTTTCAGAGTAATTTGTTTCTTTTAGAAGTCTTTGATTAGGGTGTGTGTCTGATATAATAATGTTCTCTCAAGTGGCTTCTAGTGAACTCAACATATGGCATACATGGGGGAACAGACCTTATTTTATGTGGGGGCTTTGCAGGTCGTGGCACTTTATAGAGCTTGCTGGCTTTGCTGGTTAAGAATACATTGAATTTCACTGATTTGAAGAACCTGTGCCATTCCCTCTGGAGCATGGCTTCAGCCTGCAGGTCCCTGACCCTGTTAATGAGCTTTCACAGTAGCATTTCAACAGTGCTGCTGGAAAGCTTGTTCCTAATGGCTTAACAGTAACGTTATCCAGAGCAGTTGGGTTTTATTGGAACTACAGAGACTTTATGGAAGTATAGAGATTTTAGAGGAGTGTAATTGGGTGAATATGACAGATGGTATCCAGTAAGCCAAGTGCTATCTCTTTGCAGGAATTTTATTTCATATGTTTTTAGGGACTTTGTAATGTGCAAATGGGACATTACACCCATTCTTGCCCTTTTGAGTCAGCCATGCTTTGAAAGATCCCATAATCTGTTTCTCTTGACACAGCAACATACCAGCTTTCTTAACAGCAAGAGTGCTTGGAAAAGATCTGAGTGATCTTGAAGATTAGTCTTGTGTGGTCTATTTTTATTTATTTATTTTATTGTTATCTGTCTTGATCATCCATTGTTTCTGAACTGTAGTTGACAATAATGGCAGAAGAAACTCAAGATGAAAATACCTCCTCTACTTTTCCATTGTTTCTCGTTTAGTGTTGTAAATGGGGGTAGTATTATTTTTAAAAGCAAATTCTTCACCTTTTTATAATGTGAACTGTTTGTTTCAGGAATTTTCCCTAACTTAAGTGCATTCATTTTGCTTGTGCAAAGGTCCCTGATTTCACATAGAGTTTTTGGGTGCTACTGTTAGTAATGTATTATCATGAAGCAGCAGAAAGAGAAAATGCAAGGGTGACACTTCTAAACAGCATATGAAAGTTTAGTGGTAGTATGTGTCTGCTTGTTTGCTCAGCAACACTTCTCACTGCAATTAGTGCTGGGCTGCAGAGATGTGATAGATACGATTTTGGACCTCTGTCTTGGTTAAAAAGTTATTAAAATGGAAAATGTTATTTTATGAAGCATTGTCAGGAAGGACAAAAGCATTGCCTCGTTTGTTGGCAGAAACGAAAGAGCTGTTTTACTGTGTTAGACTTTTCCTTTAAAAAAAAACTTAAATCTGTGACTACATGTACCTTGCACATTCTGATTGAAAACATTTCTTCTTAATTTTCCCCCCTACAATGGCTTACTGAAATGTAAGCAGTTTGCATGTTCAAAGAGTAAAGGTGAAGTACTTGCTGTGAAGTGTGTTATTTGAATTAGGCTTTTCCAATTTTACTTAGATCCATGTGGAAATACATTAGAGTTTTGCAAGATGTTGATTTACAGCATCTTCTGCCTTCATCTCAGAAGTAAGTTATGAAGCTCCATGTAATCATGCAGCTTCATCCTTGAAACCTGGTTGGTCTTGGGTTTCTCTTAAAATGATTTTTAAGGAATACGGATTATGAAGTGCTTAGAATACTAAAATTCTTGCTTATATTTTTGTCTTCTTTATCGCATGTAGCAGCATAGAAAGCCTGGCTGTTTTTTTTGTAAATTGAATTTAATGTTGAAAATGTATCTGTAAAATAGATTTGGTGTCTTACAAAGGTGATATGAAAAGTAATACTTCAACAAAAAGGTGATTGTTCATTTAACATATTTCCCTTTAGAAAATAGGAGGTGGGGATATTTGAATCAAATGTTATGTTTAAAACTTTAAAATAATGTTATCAAAATTTAATATTTGAGTCTTTATGGAGCCATGGTGCAGACTGCTAATATGAATCTGTACGCTATATAGCTATAGGCTTGGCTTCTTAAGCCCAACATCCAGTAAGCTCTAATAGGTTGCTTGTGTTGTGTATAGATGGATGGCTCTTCCCCGGATAATTATCTGCAAGGAAATACATACAAGCTCTGATTTGTTAACTGAATTTGGCCTAGACTGTTATTGCAGACCTGAAGCACTGTTTACAATATTATATATAGTGTAAAATTGCTTTTTGTTTTAAATGGCTCAAAGCCATAGCCAAGATGCCAGGTGGATACATTATACTTGATCAAATAGGAGTAAAAATGAACCTTACTGGATCTTCAGGATACTTCAGCATGCTCAGCAGATTGCTAATATGTATGCATTCTCATCAATAATTCAATTTTCATTAATTATGAAGTTACATTTCTCTATTAAGACTGACTGAGTTTCATGCTGCTGCTGGGATTTTCTAGCATCACATCAAACATGTAGGCAGAATTGTTCTAACAGCTTTGCTCTCCATGAGGTTATTTCCTGTGGTGGTACTGCGATGTTGCACCTGTAGTTTCCACTGTACTGGGCCTTTAGTTTCTGACCCTCCCAGTTATTTGGACCACTGAGCAACAAAAGCATGGCCAGTTCTGAAACTGGGCAGGGTAGGCTGGGTCCTTGCCGAATGCACAAGTCTCCCAGAGGGAAGAGGAATTGATTTTTGTTATTTTCAAAGACCAGGAAAGGCAAAGGCAGAGCTTCTGCTCCTAGACTTTCGTGTTTTCTGAAAAGTGTAGGTTCTCTGGATTTCAGCTCTTGGACCCTGAAGCATCTGTCAGAGTGCATGAACTGCCAGATGCTGCAGCAAGATCATCTGCTAAATCTTTCTGCAGGGCTTCACTGAAATTTAAGAAAAAGGGTCAGTGGTGGTTACATACTTAGAGTCCAATGCAGGTGTTTCTCAAGGCAGCAAGAGTGAGGGCCTGATGGAATTGGTAAAGAAACAGAGCTTGTTTTATGTATGTATGCATTTCTTAAAACTTTGGTGTCTCTTAATGGCAAATTTGGGAGTCACCCAGTCTCAGGAGAGTACTTCCATTGAAAATCAGGAAATGTGAAATACTGGCTGCTAATCAGCAACTCTAGGGACCACTGGTCCTGTAGAAAATATTAACAAAGTACAGAGTCTCCAAGTGGAGTGGTCTGCTGTTACAGCAGAAGAATATATAGGCGAAATTGGATCCTCTTTTTATTTGCACTTCCATAACCATTATTTAGGCATCAAGAAAGGACAGAACTGCAGCTTTTCAGTGATACTGGCATCAAGTAACTGATGAAACAGAGTTGGTGGTAATGAGGCCTTTTTTACAGTGGGAAGGATTCAGGAGAGCGGTGCAGCTGGCTGCTGGGAGTAAGGCATTGTTGTACAAGTCCAGTTATCTGGAGAGGGAGGTAATTGTTGAAGTAACTGTGTTCTGCTGAACTTCGGTGTCGGTGAAGAAAGTTGGAGTCAATTTTAGTTGTTGAATGTTATAGCTTAAATAATGCAAGGCTTGTAGTTATTGCATATTTACAACAGGATTGTGGAAAACTACTCAGAACTTTATAAAATATGGAGAGAATGAAGGACCTGGAAGTTCCAGACGAGCTTGTCAGCTGGTTTTCAAGGCATGCTGCTCTTGGTGTCAGCTCTGATTGCATATATTCAGAGGCTTTAAAAGCGACGTCTTGCAGTAGAAGGACAATATGGAGAGGTGTTCTAGCATTACAGCATCCATACTTTTTGGATGGAGTTTCATGTTTTTGGTAGTCCTCTGGTGTGTCTGATAGTTGCTTTGCATTCATGGAGTGGTGAATCAATGCAAATCACACCCTTCCTCTTCCTGGTGTTTGCTGTGGTGTCACTGAAATTGCCACCTTTACTATGGTAGGGTTGGGAATAAAGAGACCTGAGGGAGCTATGCTTTTTTACCTGAACCTGAATTTAGCTTGTTGTGGTTTACCAGGGAGTCACAGTTAAGGTTTGGAACCTGACAGAGAGTGTTTGCCTGCTCCCTTGTTCCATGCAGGGTTTTATGCCAGGATATGGTGTGATGGGAAAGCAGGGTATGTGAGAATCATCCGGTGTGCTTGGACACCTTGGTTGTGAATTATAGCCAGTCTAGCATAATACTGAAAAACATTAAATTCACCTAAAACTAATTACTGAACTTCTGGTTTATGGGAATGTCTGAGAAGTGTGTCTGTAGCTTATTTAATATGTGTGAGGGGAGTAAGCATAGTCTGATTTATAAAGCAGAAGATGAGAGATCAGAGTTTTCTCCTTAGCTCAGCAAATGACTGGTGGATTGGAGTTATATTGGCTCTTGACCTCTGGGTATTAGAGCTGTATATGCATTGCTGCCCCTGCCATTCTTGTGGTCTGTATTAGCATCATTACATGGTTTTGGCTTTTTTCAAGCATTGTCTTAAATGAGGAGGATTTGTTCAGGCCATTAAGCCTGCAACTTTATGTTTAGGCATCTTTTACTCAATCATTTGGCCACAGATATCAGTTAGGGTTGTTTTACTTTATAGCAGGCCAGCTAATATGTAATGCAGTTGTAGTGAAGCTCTCTTAGAAAAAAAACCCTGATATTGTTTACAGAGGAGGAATGTGTCTTCTTTTTATAACTTGTTTCTGTAATTTATCAATTGAAGAATGCTTAGTGTAAAGCAGAATATTTTTTGTTACTGTGAGGGTTTATTTCTTTAATTTTTTTGTGGGCTATGAGTAATGCATTACCTCTACAAGAGATTAATTTTGTATCCAGCGTACTTGTACAGAATAGTTTCCTTCTGTGGAATATCAGCCTTTTGTAACATATAACCTGTGTATAAATTTTAAAAGGGTGATGCCACCAGTAATGCTTAATTATAGGTCTTTGATAATGCTGGCATTGGAAAGGTGGTGTTCTGCATGCCTTTATTAGATGTCATACCTAACTGTATTATAATGTTACTGTCTTCTAAAGAGTATATATTAATACATGGGAAGTCACGTTTTTTATGAAATTTCTATTGCAATACAGTTGGGTTGTATGTAGGTCAGAATCCAGGTTCATTTGTCCTGGTTTCTTTTTTGCTTTTTTTTTTTTTCTTTTGATTGTTAAGAGCGATTATAAAAAAAGGAGAGCTAATCTTTTACAAAAATATGTTGTAAGAGAAAATGAATTCTACTTGTAAGAGGCTGGTTTTTTTGTTCTATAGCACTGTTTTCCTTGTAGATGACATATTACAGTTTAAAAGATTTCATTATCTGTAGTCATTGTTTAACCATAATGTTCTTACAATAGAGACCTTTGTTCTCCAGAAAAAATAGAACGTAGTCAGTAATTTGATAAAGTACTTCACAAAAATAATTTTCTGATTTCAATGCCATTAGTTTTTAACTTCTAATTAATGAAAATGATTGCATGCACAGGAGCTAATCTTTCAGCTAGCAACAATTAACAGAAAGAAATATGGCAGTGAGCAATACTGTTTGTCTTGCCAGTCTCTAAAAGTTGGAGTGCATGGCAATGAGCGTGACTTTTCAGATATTTAGGAATAAATTCTGGTTTTCAGTGTGTGAAAGATTAGACAGTTAATTTTCCTAACGTAATTTTAAATACTGCTGAGTTGCTAAGCAGCTCTTTTACACTCACTTTTTATATGCTTTATATGCAAATTTTCAATCAAACCCCATTGCTGTATATGTTGACATTTTGCATTCGAAGATAGAGAAGAAAACAAGCTGTAGACTGGATTTTGCATTTCTTTGTGAACTGGCTGAATAATACATATATTTTTGTTGACGTTTGCGAGCCACAATTTTTCAGTTTTTCATGCAGTGCATTTAATACTCTTGTGCCAACTTTCGCAGGTTAGGGCAGGCAAACTTCTATGGAACATAGTGGGAGTTCTATATGTATAACTTCTGCAAGAGTTTCTTCCAGTGACTGCTGTTAAGTGGTGTTTTGAGTGATAAATTTGTTCCAATTAATTATTCTTTGTCTTTGCAGTGTTCTGGATGATGAGGGGAGCAGCCTGCGTCAGCAGAAGCTTGACAGGCAGGTAAGATTTTGGAGGGAGCCTTCTTGCTCTCTGAAGTCTAGATCTTGGCATAACAAAATCACTGACATGTATCTGGTAATTGATAGAAAATTGCATCCTTTGATTAGGGAATGCAAAAGAGAGATCTGTGAAGGTTACAGCTTGCTTAGAAGTCTAACTTCCATTAAAATTTTACTTAGTGACTGTGGTTTGAGTGATAACTCACTTGCATTGCCTTGGATTTGTTTTAAGCTGATTTACAAGGTTTTTATTACTCCTTTGATGGACCAGAAAGGACAGGTGGTTCTGCCAGACATGCCAGCCAACAGAGGTTTACCACAGTGTTTTTAGTTGTTTGGGATTTTTTGTTGTTTTGTTGTTGTTGTTCCATCGATTTAGCCCTTGTGGTTGTAAAATACTTGTTACTGTATTCCAACATGGCTTGTACAAGAAAGTGGTTTGGAATGTCTTCCATGAAACCTTAGGGAACGCTGCCACCATGTTCTAATGGGGTTTGAGGTTTCCACTTTTCCTTTGATTTTTCTGTGGTCCCCTTTTCACAAAACTTTGTCATGTTTATAGTTAAACTTCGTGAGTTTAATTTTATGTTTTTCTATAAATTTCTTTTCCCATTGTTTTATCAGCTTGCATGTCTAGCAGCATCTCATTTTCAAATTCAAATACTTTTAATTTATGCTGTAATCCTGTACTAGATTCTGATTGTTTTGAAGTCATGTTGAGGTGTTTCACACAATTTATGGAGATGAGAGTCCACTCTCCATTTTTATTCTTCAGTTTTAGTGCATCTGTTTTCCAGAAGCACAAAATCACTGTACAGGAGCAGGGAAATGGTAAAGTAATGGATAAATAAAATTAACAGTTTAGTTGCTTGAAGTTGTGGAAGAGGGATCAAAGAGAGAGATGCCTATGGTGTTATTGGATGCTGAAGGTTTTGGTTTTCAGCAGGTCTAGCTGAGAAATTCAAGTGTTTAATTAAAGTTCATCTTGTATAGTTGTTAAATTAGGTTAATGTCAAACATTATCGCTTGATTCTATTGTGCAGATTACCTGCTTTTAATTTACAGAAACTTAAATAGGCATCTCTGCCTGATGCCCTTGCTTACCCTCCCATTGCTTCACAGCCAGTACTCACACTGTTTTCCCAACGGTTATTTCCAAGCAAGCTCTGACAGCTGGTAGACTGCTTAGAAAGATCTATTCTAATTATTTGCTGTTTTCAGCAGAAGATGTTTTAGCAGTGAGCTGGTTGTGTTTTTTTGGAAAGATTTCATATAACCTGATATCCCAATATCCCACTTGCCAACTGTTGCCACTGGAAAATTGGAGAAGGTATAAAGATATCCATTGTGTTTCTTCATAGGTTGCTACTGTTTGGAGTCCAGTAATGGATGCTTTTATTTGTATTTTCCTCAGCGAGCACTGCTAGAACAGAAGCAGAAAAAAAAGCGCCAGGACCCATTAATGGTTCAGTCCAATGTGGACAGTCGCCCAAGAACGCGCAGAATGAAACATTCGGAAGAACAAGCACCGTTGGTTGAATCATATCTTAACAGCAACAGCAGCATCATATATCATGGTATACGAATATTATCTCTTGCATATATGTTTACTGCAAGTCATAGTATGATGCTCTTCTTGTTGAATTTATGCTAACGGGAACAAAGGTGGTGTTTTTGGATTTTTTTTTTTAGTAGATAATTAATATCCTTCACTTGTGTTTGGGGATAAAAACATCAGAACTTGCAATGCAAGCCTAACAGGAGGGAGCAAGGTAACTAGCTGCCATCTGCCATTTCACTGCTGTGGGGAAGAGAGAGTGGCTTGTCCCTGTTGCCATGAATATTTAAGTGTCTTCAGTCTTGGTTTCTCCTGAAGTAAAGCTTATGTGTTCCACTCTGTGTATTCCTCTGCACGTAAATTTGCTTAAGCCTACACAGTGTCAGTGATAAATTTGAAACTTGTTAACTAATTTCAGCTAAGTTTGAATATAATAATTTCAAAGATACTGTGTTTCTGCAAGGTTCATTAAAATAGGTGGGTAGGTAGAGAAGAACATTTCAAGCTTGCACAATATAGTCTGTGCTTTCTTATTAAAGATTAGAGAAACCAGAAGGGACAGAGACACTTCAGGTCTCACAGCCATAGGGGAAAAAATTAATGCTGTTTCATTTATTGTTAGACTTCAAAGAATTTAATCATCAGACATAAATCCTAAGGAAACCAGTAGTTACTTAGTTCTGTGCTCACATGGGCCATGCTTGTTGGTCCCTAATGAGGGTAGTGCATACTTTTCCTCAGGATTTCCTAGAGGGAGCTTGGGTAACCCTTGTTCAATGTTTTATCTCTTGTAGATCTCATTTCAGGTTGCTAACACATGCAAGAGTTACAGAGAACAGTATTTTTTAAACTTTCTTGTTCTGCAGATTGTTGGGTTTGAGTCATAAGGGATTCATAAGCCTCAATAGCAAAAGACTTCCTTCCCTCAGTAGTGATGAGTATGTGGAACGAGCTGAAATCTACTGGTACTGGGAATGCAGTTGGCTCTTTTCAGGTTGGGAGTGCTACTAGGTGGCAAAGTACTTAAGGTTTAATGTCTAAAACCCAAAACCTAAGAAGCCTTTGTGAATCTACCTCTGGAAAAAAACACCAAACTAACCAGTATCCTGCTCTTAAACAAACAAATGAAGACTTAATGCATCATTCAGTTCAGAACTCTATCAAGTATACTGCACATGCTATACCATTTCATTTTCAGTTGGTGGTCATGTCTTTCAACAAAGAGATGGCAGGTATTCACTAGACTAACTGATCACACTGCGAGAAGTGCAGGTTTCAGGGTCTCTACCTCTGGTTTGCAACTGGTGAAACTTTTTGGTGTGGTTACACCTACAGGATTTATTTTTAGAAACTGGAAATTGCATTGATTAAATGTTAAGGTTTCATTAATAATGGACCTTTTTTATCTTGCTTCTGCAAGCAGATAGGCTGTCATAAGTGATTTCAAATGGAGAATTATTTTTTCTCTTACTATTATTTTAATTATGTTTTTTGAATAAATATTAAAAGCATTAGTAATATTTCTCTCTCTTTACTGTCTTTTTCTTAGGGCCTGGGAAGAAGATTTTAAAGAGGAAACTAAATTTCTTTCTAGTCTGACCTTAGAATTTAATTTAATGCAGAATTTTTGTTTTGTTTCTTTACTTTTTAATCGGAGAAAACAGAAAATTTCTCTTTCCTCTTTCACTCAGTAGCTTATCAAAGGTACAAGAACTGCTTTAAGAAATAGTGTCTTACGGTACAGAGGTGCCGTCATATGCTAAAGCTTCTGTATTGTCAGTTGAACAAAGTTTTAATTTTCAGAGATCAGAGAAACAGACATTATTGTCCCATAAATGGTAGCAAATTTCATATCTGCACTAATTTTGCAACAGTTTGCACCAGAGTGGACTTTCGGATTTAAGTGAGATTAACTGTGCTCTTAAGGTAAAAGTGACCCTTCCCGTAATATTCAGACCACACCATTTACTGGAATACTTAATAATTTATTTTCCTTAAATCAGTTTGTTCTAAATTTGTCTCTCAAACCCTTGCAATATTTCACAAGGTTTCAGAGAAGCAAAAAAAATATACTAATGTTTCTCATATTCACTCTGGAGTTTGTTAATCCCTGGGGACAGCTGTCCTTGAAATAAAATGTGCAGTTAGCAAAAGCTGATTTAGAAGAATTGAATTACCTAGTAAAGTCTTTGATTGCCTTGTAAAATCCTTTTTTAGGAACAGTGCTTTTGAAAATATTGTAAGAACTCCAGAAGCGTCCTTTTTTGGTGTGGTCTTCTCTGGGAATGTGCTTAGTGTCTTCGGTTACACTGTTTGCATGGTACATAGTTCAGTTTTGATGGCCATTTTCAACTATGGTATTCAGCTTCAGGGTTGGCACTTTTTTCCCCTTCAATGAAAACATTTGTATGTGGCAGCGTCGGATGCATGAGACAGCTGGGCTGTTTCTAAAGAACTATTTTGCGCTTTTCCGTTCATTTGTTTCTGTTATGGGCATGCTGATTTTAAGTTAAGAATGACTCTTTGATGGGAGTTGACGGTCTGCTGAATGAACTACATTGCTTGGATGAGCATGTTTGTGAAATCAATTCCTGTACTGCAAATGCTACAAAAAGAACACTTATTTCCACCTATCCTCTTCTACTCTCTTTTTTTAGCTTGTACTAATTCTGTGTAGCACAAAAGTACTTGTTGATTTCAACAAATAATTGGATGCCTGTGTGGAGATATCTCTATGGTATTTTGGGCAAAGTAGGTCAGAGATAACATCTCAGCAATTCTGAGATACTAGGCTTTCTGCATTGGGAAATTTTCTTTCATATGCTGCCATAGCTTATTCTGATGCAGTTGTATGTGCTGCAGTGGTTCCCTGATGGGCAACTCGTCTCTGGAATAAAAATGCATTTCATTCCTGAATAATTATCAGTGTGGAGTAGAAAGTCAGTCACTTTTGTTCTGATATAGAACATTGGCGTGGTGAGCTATTTGTAGGTAGATACAGTGGGACAGCATATTTTGCTAGTTAAGCTGATCATAAGTTTTTCCATATAAAGGAGCCCTTGGCTGCTTTTGAACCTCTGCAGGGAGTTGCTACTAGCCCTCTGGCTGCACATGTATTTTGCTTCATCTAGTTTGGAGCCAAAGGGAAATGCAAATAAATCTAAGATGTGATAGGATGGAGGGATGTTAATTAAGGGCTGTGACTGAGCTCAGCTGGGGCAGCTCACAAAGGGGATAATATAGATGCGGCTTTTCCTACACTTGAATTGCTTGGGATTGAAGATGCCAGGGCCAGTTCAATTCAGTATGAAACAGAGCAGGTACAGGGCTTTTTGAGTTTCTTTTTTGTTAGTTTAATAAATAACAAGATGGCTCTGCTGAAACAGTGTGTCCACAGAGCAGGGAGGAGTATTGCCAGGATCACTAATTTTTTCTTGGATACCTTCAAAGCAGAGGGATGACACATTGATAAGGTGCAATGGTATCTCTGTTCCCTGCTAACCGTTACTAGCAATTCCTCTTAGGTGTTGTGAGACAAAAAAGATGGGAGATGGGTGCTCTTTCACTGAGCAAGTGGCTCTGCAGAATTTACCAGGGTGCAAGTCTGCACCAGAATATTTCTTCTCAGTTCCTGCCCATATTTTACCTACAGTTTTCAGATCCTGTAGCTTGGGAACAATTTGCACATAGTATAGCTTTTTAAAACCTATTGGGTTTTGGCATAATGCTTAATTAACTAATAACCACAGAAGTATTTGAGTTATCTGTGGGAACTGACATAAATTAATTTGAGCAGTCCAACTTGAGATAAAGTGAACCCTTGGCACTCTGGTCCATGAGTGGTCAGTTTGAGCTGGAGTGTTAGCCAGTGGTAGTGCAGTGCTTGCCTGTCAGCATCTGTACATCAGGTAGGACCAAGCGTGCAGGAAATTGCTTTTGTTACTTGGAAAGGATTATAGAGATCTATTTCATGGGAACAGAACTTCTTGTTTTACAATCTGCACATCTAGGAACATAGGCGCACTAATAGGAGAAACAGTTTCATGGCAGCATTTCTAGACAAGTCCGGGACAAAGCTGAGTATATGGAAGTAACAAAAAATCTTCGTGTAAAATGGATGCACTGTTTTGTTTTGTTTTTTTTTTTTCCTCTTTTTCCTTTCTCTGCTCTGAAATGAAGGTATGAATGTGGTTTGGGATCACATTTCCAGGTTAGAGCCTAAATTATCCAGGCCATTTCAAGCAATAGGTATCCTTCCATTCACTTCCATGATCTTTCGCTCCAGTTGTTATTATTACAAATAATGCCCCTCGCAGTACCAAATACAACTTCATTGCTGTTTCATCATTATAAATAGCAAAATAAGAATAACAATGTTTTGTATTGCTATTAAGTTTACATTGTATATAAAAGACAACAGTCATTTATTCACTGGAATAAATTTAATCCCTCTGTGTAGAAGAGATCGCTTACAAATTTGTCTTCTCTTTCTTGTGCTCTTGCCTATTTTCGATTCAGTGTCCTTCGTAAGGACATACTGCTTCCTGTTTGTTTGAAGTTCTTATTAAATTTCACTTGCCATTCTGTAATGCCTCACAGTCACATCTGCTGGTTTGTTTTCATGTATATCTCTACACCACTTATTTTGTGAAGTTTGTTGAAAACCTGAACAAACATTTTAGCCTGATATGACATTGCAGAATTCTGCTGTGAGTACAGTTCTTTTCAGTCTGGATTGCAAATCCATACTGAGCATTCCTGGAGCCAAGTAGCGTGCAGAGATACTAGTTACTGCAAGAATTTAATTATGTTATTTAATTACATTTAATGCAAATGATAAAAGCTCATTTTTACAGAGAAAAGTAATTGTATTTCTGTGAAAATGGTGGATTTCCATTGGGGAGCGATTTTTATTTTCACAGCACTGAGGAAGGCAGAGATTTGAATGAGTGCCAGATCTGCTTTCATTAATATTACCATACTTTGTTGCAGCTGTGCCTTTTTTTTTTTTTTTAAAGACTTGAAATTAAAAATGTTTTCAATTAGATACTCTCACAGTAATTTTCATGGCAACTTCCAATTTAGAAATTTAGATTAACCATGTGTGAAAAGGCAAAATTACTTTCTTACTTTCCTTCTTTGACATTTGGCAGTGCATCTAGATGCAATGGTTGTGTGGTGTGTTGAACACACTTTTGATGACAAGTCATAGGTCTGGATTGTTAAATTTGATGTGTCGTTCTGCTCCTTTACTGTGAATGATGAGGGAGTTGTCTGATCAGTACCAAGCTGTCAACTTTATAAGGTGACATCAGTTAACCATTCCTTTAAAAACCCATATATTTGCGTATTCATCAAAACAGTGTTTTGCCATTCCTGTTTTCCACTGATCTTGTAATGAGAAGGTATTAGTTTATTTTTTGTAGATAGCAAGGAATTTTCTGTGCTCAAGACTATTAATACTGAGAGATCAGGCAGCACTCCCAAGTACCATGCAGGCAAAACACTTAATTTCCAATAAGCATATATTCTGTGATCTCCCTTTCAGCCGCAGTCTCTTCATCTTCATCCTTTAAAACACCTTTTTGATTTATCCGCAGTCCTTACTGCACTAGTACATTTCCAAAATAAACAAACTCACCCAGCAGCAAGGACCAGAGAGCAGCAGGTAGCAGGTGGTTTACAGGTCTTTTTGTGGTTGTTGGTACTGAAGGACTTGAGAAGGAAGTTTAGAGGCAATTGCTTAAAAATTGCTTGAAAAATTCCCTTCTCTTTGCTTTAAATTTCCACTTGAAGTACGTTTACTTTTAGTTACTACTAGACAACTAGCTGTTATTTTCTGCCTTTGACAATCTCTGTGCCAGGGCGCACCACCCTACAGGCTTTCAGCGTGGTGGGCAGAGCCAGCCGCTGCTAACAGGGTTCTCAGTGGTCCCAGGCACAAGGGATGAACTGGGGCCAGGGCCCTCCAGAGTGGAGAGGAGATGGGGCCAGGAGACAAGGCTGCAGTGTACATATGAGGGGCCCCTGGAGCCGATGAGCTACCTACGGCGTAGCAGGAGAGGCAGCTGGGAAGCGGCACACAGCCCAGCCGGCAGCAGAGCCCAGCTGGGCAGAAAGGGAGCCATATCCCATGGGCAGGGTGCAGGTAGAAGCCCCCAGGGAGGCTCCTTAGGGCAATTAAAGCCTACTGGTGCCCTCAGCGCCCCAACACACAACGTAATTCTGTAGTTTCTTTTTGTCCTTCATCTTCCTGGCAAAGCTTTTTTGTGGACAATTTCAGCTTTCCTTACTAGTTGTCTGCTTTCCCAAAGAGTCCAAAGTTTGCTATTAAGCCTCCATTCCACATGCTTTCTCCTCTTTCCCCCTCTCCAGTGTCAGATATGGGGGGTTTATGAAGAATCTTTTCTTTAATTCCTTTCTTTGTTCTTTCTGAGGAAATCTTACAGCAGTGAGCTTTTAGTAACGTCCTTAGGCAGCACCAGGCTCTCGTGCATGCTTGTTCCTTTTTTCTCAGCTCATTCATGTTCACTTTCACTTACGAGTATTTTAGCCTTTATAAAATCACCCTGGTCAACACATCAGTGTTATACGTAAACTGCAAGGAGCCATAGGGAATTTATAGGCAATGTAAGCTTTTGGGAATCTGGAATCTAAGTTACTAGCTGCAGGGGTAATACCTTTGATTATAACCATTTTAAAGCAGAAATCAAATCTCTGCATGTGATTAAATAGTAACTAACATGCCTAATTCAGGCCCTTGTATTTAACTAATTGTCTATATAAAACTAATGAAAAAATTTCATTGCATTGTAAAATACAGTGGGTTTTCCCATCTTCAGAGTATTTCTGATCGAATCCAGTCTCTTTGAGGTGATTGTAGAAATGCTAGACCAGTTGAGAATCTAAGTTGATGAAATAAAGTAATAATGAACGACAGCCCAAATAAGCAACACGATTCACTAAGGCTGGAACTTTGCAAAGTAAAATAGCAAGCCATTCTTACAGTGAAACACAAGAGCATCTTAGGCAACTGTAGGAAAAGGACAACCAATTTGCATTGGTTTGTTAAGGTATACTCTGACTGAACTGTAGTTTATCTTTCTTTGCGTGATACTGATTCTGGATTTTACTTTCACAGTTGAGAGGACATTGGTAAATATAATGAATATTTGCCTTACACAGTTGAGCCAATTATTTGTCTCGTATCCCTCATCATATGATTCAGCCTCTTTCTACTGAAGGTGTTTTCCAGACAGACTGCACAAATTTTTAATGTATCCATTTAAAATGATAATTTTTTTGTGATTTTTCACTCAGTTCATTCTTCACATAGTGTACTGATCAAAAAACTTTTTTTTTTTTAGCACATGGCACTTTTATGTGATAGAGATTGGTAAGTTATGATAGTTATGATTCATAGATACTTTTTTTCTTTCTTCCTCTAAGTTCATGAGAGTGGGCAAGCACTCATATCCAGAAAATGGTCATGCAAATGGAAAAAAACTCCTGCATTTTCATTGCATGCTACTTTGAAACTAATTTCCTGTGTGAACTTCTCATGAAGGCCAGATGGAAAAACACACTTTTCATTTTCATTCACTCATAGAAATATGTATGGGTAATTATCTTTCACTATTTTTTTCAATTCTGTGTTGTCTGCATCATAGAGTATTCACTTACTTATAAATTGCATCCTTTTGTTTGATTGTGTTGTAGCTTTATCCCTGTGACATGCAGTGTTTTCCCACATAGAACTGGTTCATGGAAGAGACTTCTTTTTCCTGCTTTTAGTAGTCAGCCCACTGGTGATGCAAGGCAAAGCCAGGACACTGCCCTTCTCTGCTTTGGTGCAAGTCCTTCTACACTCACCTCATACTGTGTTAATACCTTTTTTCTTTTCAGCCCAGATCCTGAATTAATATTGCAATCTGTGCTCTTTTCTGTATCCTCCAAAGTATTTTTTTCTAATACTGTATCGAGGTTAGTAGTCAGTGCTTGATTTCATGAACATTGATGAATAACACTAAAATTAAAATCATGTCATTGCTTTGTCTGAGAGCTTGCCATTTATCTCAGAACTACTTCTTACAATTTATGAGTCCAAATGAGAACGAAACATCAGATCTGAGAGTCCAGCATTATTTGCTGTTTGGAATTCTGTCTCAACACAACATATGCTTCTCCATTTTTGTCTTGTCTAAATATGAATTCTAGTACAAACAGATTATTCTAATGGAAAAGGAAAATCTGTAGAGCTTTTTTAAGTGAAGATTTTAATAATTTGGGGTTGGGCATACAAAGTATCAGGCTAGATTTTCAAAGGTGGTTTGTTTAAGGCAGGGATCAGTAGGGATTTTAAAAGTTGCCTAAATCTTCTTTGTACTGAAATTAATGCATTTTTTGAGTGAAAGTCTGTGAAACTCTATCCCTGTATAGCTGCATTTAAGGTTCTTTATTTATTTATCCTGTGGTACTGCCAACCTTTCTTTTAAACTTTTTAATGTCCAACTAAGGACATAATCATATTGTCATATCAGTCAATATTATCTAGGGAGGCCAGTTTATCTCATTTTCCTTATTCAGGCTTTCTTGCAGGGAACTGTGAATTGTTTTATGGGGCTATCTAGAGCCTGTGGAGAATGCAGGTTAGAGTTTGCTTCAAGGTGTTCCTAACCTGCTGAGAAGGGAAATTCTTGTCAGACGGTTCCTTAGTGATCCAAAGATGTAGTAAAGGGCAGAGGAGAAGACATTTAATCCGCTGATAAAGTGGTTGGGGATAAACATTGCTTCTACGAATTGCTTCATCTCCGCAAAGACAGACTAGGAATGCTGGTTCAGTGAGTTCAAAGCTCCACACACTGATGACCAGCTGCCAGGTGAGTGCAGAGAGTATTGGAAATGTTCGCTCTTACAACTCTCCAGGGCAAGAGAAGGCACTGGAAACAGAAAACAGTGTTTTTTACTTAGCTCCACATGTAAATCTGTTGGACCCGCTGAGCAAAGCTGGCAGGCTTCAGAAGGTAGCCCATTGCCCACTCCTCTGCAAGGATCAAAGTATTGACTGGCCCTGGGCAGCACTTACCTGGCGGGTATTTGGTGGGGGTCAGCACTTCTGGGCAGGGCAGACCAGTGCTTACCCTGTGCTTAAATGCAAATATGTAGCCAAGTCCCCTGGATCTCTGTGCTGTCCTGAACTGAATTTGTACAGTCAGTAGCAAAGCTACATAACTTCTTTGATATCTGCAGTCACAAGAGAAAACAGTGGATGAGCTTTAGCTGAGTTCTGCTGTTTGCTGAATAGTTAATAACTAAGATGATTTTGTGGTCGGAGTTGGTATTTTGCGATTAGGTTTGGATTTATTTTAGAGGTAGTGGTTTAAATGTAATGGTAAAACTTGGGCAAGCATCTGTAATTAGAAGCAGGAAATCCTGTGCCAATTCCTTCATGAACCCAGCTGCAGTATCTGCATGCTTCTGGGTTAAATCTTATTTTGCAGCCTCCATTACTTATGTCTGAAAGTCCTGTTTACCATAGACAACAGTGATGGTATATGCTCAAAATGGCTACTGGACTGAAATCTTCTTCTCTGCCTTATAAAGCAATGGAAATATTTCTTTCTCTGTCCTTTAGAGCTCCATCACTGTACTTATAATTAGGTATCTCTTGCTGAAAGTTATGCGACAAAAGTAATTCAAAAAGCTTCAGGCTTTTACATGTTAATTCAAAGGATGGCTGACAAGATAGTGAAGTAAGTCTTCAACTTTTCAATTAACAATGTCGGAATGTTTCATCCTTTGCTGATTAATCATTGCTTTGGACCAAGTAAATGATGCTTCATCTGAGTGAATGAATATAGTCATTTTAAAAATCATTTCAAGAACTGTCTGGTCATTTAATATAGGTCATTTGTAAAGTATTGAATTTAATTATAATGTGGATTATAATCTTCAAAACAATTAAAAGAACATACTCCAGTTTTTAAAGAGAGACCGAGCCACAGATACAGGATAGATTGCTGGGTTGGCAAATCATACCTATTTAGAGACTGTGGAGTTAGGACTGTTTGGTTTTCTGCTTAGTCTGAGGCTGCCATGCCTGTGGAAGTAAGACCCGGTGTACTGTCTTTTATGTGCCATTTTCCCTGGTGCCCTGTGCACTCATACCTTTGGTTACGTCTTACTCATTTCCAGTGCTCCTTTACACTCAGCAAAGGAACTGCAGTCTTGTGATTAGTGATTGATAAAGACAGGAATGAGGGGTCAGGCGGTGACCAGCTGTTTCTTTGGGCTTATAGTCACTCCTCTACTAAATCAATGTATATTCTCTATAAACCTTGAACTGTTCCTCTACGTAATGAGAAAAGGAGCATGTGTTTGAGTTTCTCAGATGCTCATTGTGCTGTGAATGCAATGCTATTCGTAACAGATTGCTGTGCTTGGGAGGGTAACTGTAGGTTTGTAAACTGCAGTCTTCACAGACATGGTTAAACCCGTTTCATCTTACTCCTTTAGAGAATCTCCTTGGTGTTTCTACTCCTATTCATGTGCATGAAGGATTTGGTAAACAAGAAAGTTGCTTCACAGACCAGAAGCCTGGGGAGGACTTCCATCTTCAAAGAGAGATAACTGGCAGTCCACACATCATTGACCATCATTTGGTCTTTGGGGGTTTATGAAGTTTGTCAGGATATTTAAAAATTAATTTTATGGGTGGCCAGTCCTCTCCAGTAAGGTCTCTTAATGGACTCTTTTTATCCTTTTAAAGAAAGCATTTTATTTTGGGGAAAAAGGAAGTGATGGTGGGAGGCCCCAGGTGCCAGGGTGATACTCCTCTGAGGTAAACCACAGTCACCACGTGAAGCCAGTGGGGCTTAGCAATTAACTGTGACCAGCAGCTGGCACCAAAATCCCTCAGTGCCCACCTACAGGTTGTTTTGTTTGGGGTGTGAAGTTTGATGATTGCTTTATGTATTTCACAAAGGTAATTGGTTTTATGCCTTTGTAAGCTCAATATTATTTCACTTCAAGGCTTTGCCTGGCCAGAATAAAGATTGACCTCACAGTGTGTCATGCTTTTAGAAAATGGTAAAGCCCCTTTTTACTTTGAAAACAACTAGCATTGCATGAATTATGCTGACATTCAAAATTTATGCCATGCATATTATGTTGAGACTTCTAAAGAATTAATTTGTGTATGTTACAAAGTAGGAGGAGTTTTTAATTTCTGCTTGTGTACAGTTTCAGCATAAAATGCATGGCCATTCTCCTCATCATACTGTGTTATGTAGAGTTGTGCAAGATGTGTTCTGAAAATAACCTTCCGATGATTCCTTGTTTACAGGGTTAGGATGTGGCTTTAAGCGTAGGCACTACACAAAGTCTAAATAAAATTTTTCTGCCTTCTTGCTGCCACTGCTGATGATCAGTCTGGAAGAACTTTACCATGAGCAAAAGTGCTTCCTAGAATAGCTCACCAACACGTTAATATTCTGGTGTCACTTTTGGCCTGGAAGTTCGGAGCTGATATATTATTGGAAGGAGGCAAAAGTTCAGAAATACATCCCAACTAAACTAATACTTCCAGGTTTTTACTGTAGCTGTGCAAATTCTGTTTTATTTGACTTTCCTCTCTGCATGAATTGTCTGAAATACCAAAAAAACTCTGCTATGTCTGCTTACCCTTTTATGCCTTCACAGTGTTCTCAATTCAATCTCTCCTCTCTCTTTCTGTTTCTCTCTTCTTTCTCTCCGTTTTTGTTTTTGGTGGGGTACCCTGAATCTCTCAAGCAGTGCAGGAGGCCGAACAGGAAGATGTAAAAGTGGTAGTGGATGCCCAAGCTCCGAAACCAACTAAAAAAACCAAGGCAGCAGCTGCGAGTTGTCAGACTGGCAGCACCAGAAAAGAGAAAAAAGGGAAACACAAAGGTTAGCTGCATGCGGCTAAATGCCAGATGTTGAATTGACTGCAAAATACTTCTTTGTTTTTTTGTTTATTTGAATTTCTGAAAATTGCCTAAAAGTAATTTCTTGAAATTTGTATGAGATTGGAAAATGTGAGTGACTTGGTCTTGTCTCGACGTGTACAGCCTGGGGGTGAAGGAGGGCTAAAATTTGTAAACCGAGTCTTTTCCAAAGGAGAGTGTTCGAATTGCAGAGGAGGACAAAGGTACTGATGGAAAGATGCTGGTGTTTTCCTGCAGCGTTACAGAAATGAGACCCATTTTACACCACTGTGGGATTTTAGGCTATCTTCATGTAATGTAATTTGGAGAAACAGCCTTAAATTGCATTCATTTCTGTCCAGACTCTTACTGAGCTTTAAATGATACAAATTGGAGGTTACGTGGGCATTTAGAAAATCATTTCAACAAAACTGAGAGAACATCCTCAAAGGGGTTCTTCAGGTTGTTACTTCAGTGTTACTCTGTCCCACTTGGCTGACACATGGGAAGCGTTTGTATGGAAAAGTTTCTGCAGTGGCTTTGGGTAAGATTAGGTAGACAAAAAAATATACTACTGATAATGACAAAAGGGTAGGTAAAAATGACATTGCCATTATTATATTTACCATTTGAGCTACTTCGACTAGATGGAAGAAGTAACGAGCTACTTTAGAGGTATTAAAATTTTGTATATGTGTGTGTGTATACATGCACACTCACAGAAAGAGAGAGGGTTTGTACAACATACAGTTTCTTTTTAGCTGATATCAGATGACTAATGAAATAAATACCTTTCCAATAATTTGCAGTTCTTGGATAAAACCACTGTAATACTGTCCTGCCTGGACTGTATACTGTATTCTTGTGTGTCCAGCAGTCTCTCCATTATTGCTTAAGTAAGAAAACTGTCTAGCCTTGACGAGTCTATTTAAAGATAGCAGTGACTAATAAGGGTAATTACTGAGGTCAAGAGTATTGGGGCTTATCTGTAAGGATTTTGCAGGCCTTTACACATCCTTTACATATTGCAGCTTAATTCTTGAGATCTGACTCTCCAGCGTCTCTTATGTCTGTGGTCCTTCTGGCTGCAAAGAAAGCCCTAGGTTAGATAGGCTTTAGAGTCTGGCCCCGAGGTAAAGACTTCATTCATGTATTTGGAAAAAAGATGGTGTGTCAATACTTAGCCTTAATAAGTAAAAGTCAAAGCTAAAATTAACTGAATATAAAAATTGTTGGCCAAATGAGTGAAGAGGAAGCTAATGTTTCTCAATTTAATGTAAAAATGATGCCACTCCAGCATAGGAATACAGATGCCAAATTTTATTTTGAATTACCTGTTGCTGAAGAGCAAAAATTTGTTTACTAGTTTAAAAGAAAGCCTGTCTTAGGCATTCTTTTGAATGAGCATGGTGTGGGGGTAGTACTTAAATAATAGTTACTGCATAACCGTGAGGCTCTGTTTCATCTCATGTAGTGCCCCTTTTGCCTTTATGGGCTATCTGTATCTGTACTGTGCTCAGAACTTGAGATACTGTGCTGGTCAATTACAGCACGTTTGATTTGAGAAATTTGCACTGTGTAACAGCAAACATGCGTACACATTCACATGTTTTCTAGGTAGTTTTCTGATGAGCGCCTGGCTGAAATACTCTGTGAACAAAATTCTAGCTGCAGGCTAGTGAGGCACCTAGCAAGAAGCAGTCCTTGTTGGAGTGTGTGATTGCAGGGCTGTTCTGCAGACACTGCTCACGTGCATGCTGGGGGCTGCCCTTGCTGGGTGGCTCTCTGAGAACTTGCTTGCTAGGTGTAGGCAGTGTGTGCTTACTGTGAAGGAATTGCACAGGTTTTTATTATTTCATAGCAGGAAACACCTCGTATTTTTCTCATATGCAATTAATATTTTTATTCATTTTCTGAAAAATTCCCCAGACAGGCAAATGTTGGCATATTTTAATAGAAGCAAGTTGTGTCAGTAAAAGTAATGTCACTTTATGTAGACTGAGAACTTTGGCATGCTGATACTGCTCTATGTGTTGGAAACTAGTATTGTCAGCTGTAGAAACCTCTGCTTCTGCTGCAATTCTTAGTGCTCATCCTGCTATGCTATGTATAGTCTTCCCTGGCCTTCAGCATTTGCCCATCAATTGCATCTTATGTACTTTTCCTTGAAGTGGAGGTGCTGCTCATCACACATTATGAGTGTCTCCTCTCCTGGAGTTTATGCTAATGATTAATAACAAATCAGAAGCAATATCCCTGTCACTTAAAGCATGTTCAGAGCATACACGTAGTCCCTGCTCATCTACATTTTTCCAGATACTGGTATTTAACTGTTCCTTCATGTATAGTTTCACCCTTGGAATCATACCTAGTTTATCTTTGATAATACTGTAAATGTGGAGGGTTTGCAGGGGATTGTAACTGGATTTCCAGTCTTGCATCCTTATTGAAGCTGCAAAATATTTTGTTATTGGATAAAAAAGTAAAACTGAATGCAACTTTAAAATTCCAGAGGGATTTTACTGATCAATCCACTAGAGACATAGCTAAGTTGTGTTACTTAAGAATGAAGAAAATGGAAGTGGTTGCAGAACCCTGAGTGGAACTTATGTCAATTTTTCAGTTACTTCTAAGAGTGAATGTGAGTTTTAAGAAAAGATTTTTATAATAATATTGAATGGTTTTGCTAGTAACTTAAGATCTAACCAATGAAAATGGATGAAGGGTAAATGGTTTTTTACCGTTTTGTGACACAAGAGATTTTGTGTGAGGAAGTTCATTGGTAATTTGACCAAATCTTGGCAGGTTTAGGTTCTGCTTTCAGCTTTACAATTGCTTCAGGTTTTGTCTCCACTCTGACTACTGACTGTAACCTTTGTATGTCCTGTAAACCAGCGGGGTGAATGTACTTTACATGCTAAAATAGCATTTTCAAGGTTTCTGTTAGTATTTAGCTATAGTGAGCATCACCTCTGTAAGCATAGCCAAGCTCTCTGTGCTTTAAGAAAAAAACCTTTAGACTGGATCCTGTGAATAATAAGCTAATTCAGAGAAAAAAATAAATTGAATTATACATGAATTGCTCTTGAAGCTGTAGTATAATGATTGTACTCTGGTCTTAGATGTGTGCTGCTTTTTTAAGTGGCTCCAAGAATGATGAAACTATGATCAGAACAATGTTCTAAAGACAAACACAAGGGAAATACTAGGTTTAATGAGGTTATGCTGACATAAGGCAAGAAAAGGAATGTGGCTAATTGCTCACGTAGCACTGCTTGTGCTTCTCAAGGTAGGGGTCAGCGTATTTTGTAATTCTGTGATGGCTAGTGTGTGGTATTTAGCAATTTTTTTTCAAAATCTGTGATTATTTCTTGCATTACATTCTTAATGGTGGTATCCAGTATATCCTGTGCCTATTTTTAAAAAGAAACATCATTTTGTGAGGCAGTAAGAAAATGCAGTAAACTGATAACATTTTGTATTAGCTTAGCTCATTAAACTGGTATTTTTGAAAGTTCTCCCAGTTTATTGTTTGACATGAGATATTCAATATTGGAAAAAAACCCAAAATGCAACAAATGAATTTTGTTTGTTGAAAAAAGGGTTGTCCTTCCAGGGAAGACAGTGCATCAAATTCTGGTTTGATTTGTGATGCTAGTAAGGTGTGATGAAGGATATTACTGAAATTAGTGTACAGTGTTGCTAGATAGTTCCACAGAAAAATAATGCGAACAAGTGAACATAGTTGCAGCAGGAACCTATGAAAAGTATGCACCCTACATAGTGTTAAAAATACAAAACCAGAGCATCTTTAGATATCAAATACCTTGATGATTCTTTGAAAAAGTATCACAGGCACATAGTGGTGTGGGTTTTTGTGTTTGGTTGGATATCCTCCCCCAGGATTGTGAAGAAATCAATAAATATACTGGATAAAGTGCTTTTTTGGCTATGTGCAATGAATGGGGCAAAGCCAAACAGGAACATAAAACCAGAACCTTTAAAAAAAACCCAGAAGACCATGCAAAGCAAGGAGTTAATTCAAAGTGAAATCTAATATGAGAATTCAGGAATCATTCTGTGAAAAGTTGATGTTGTTGTTTCTTTGTCTATTTTTGAGTGTTTTTCCTAGCAATCTTGCACTTCTGAAGTACATTCTAGGAGAACCCTGCTCTGAACTGCACTGGTTCACTCGCTGCCGTGGGCTATATAAATGAAGATTTTTGTCACTGAAACAAGGAATATGGATGTGTTTAAATGGTCAAATAATACCTTCCCAGCAATTTTTCTTTTATGTTGTACGTTTAAAGTCTATAGCATGTTGAGTATTCCCTGCTGTCCTTATGAGAGTCAGAAAGCAAATGAGCTGCTCTGAGACACAGCACTTTTTCTGCCAGGATGGCTATTTCACGTTTTGATTTGGTTTGCTGCTTCTGTGTTTCTTTTCTCCCTTTCACGCCTGTCTGTCTGTTTTGATTTGTGCATCCTGTCCCATTTTTATATGTAACAAGCAACTGCATTAATGCTGGCTGACTTAAGAAAGCAGCACCATTTGTTGGATAAGAAGCATCATTTCTCACTGTAACACTTCCTTTCTGACAAGGGGAGGGAAGTTCATGTGGAGTAGATTTATCTCAGCTTCTTTGTGCATTAAAGAGAAAGGGTAGGAGGAACAATAAGTGAGTTTCCACCAAGAAAAGTCCTGTTATTTCTAGATCTGAGAACCCTTTCAGGCTGTGCTTTGGCAACACGAGAACTAGATTGTGAAGAATTCATTCTGGCCTCCTCAGGATAGAGATTTATGAAAGTACAGTTCCTGCTACAGTTTTCTAGATTTCGTCAAAGTGAATGTAGAGCTTGGTGCTCAAGCACTTCCTTTTGGTGTCCTGGTCTGGTCTTAGCAGTAGCCCTTGTTTTGATGGAAGTTTGGACTAAATCACCTCCAGCTGTCCTTTCCTAAAAAAAAATTTCTCTTCGCCCCCTTTCCCCATAAACAAATCCCTTTGTGATTTTGCAGTTGCTGGAACCCATATCAGTGGATGTGCAGCCCCTGTGAGAACAGCCATGTACTGGGAAATGGCTTACAAAATACTGACAACTACAATAGTCCTCAAAAATAAACTAAAAAAATGCTTTTCCCTCCTTTAAATATTCTGGTTTTTCAGTGAATTCCTTTTGAGGATAGGTTCATCTGATTGAGAGAGGGAGGGAGAGGGAGTGAAATACTACTTTCTTGTTCCACTGTTCTGGAGGTAAATGTTATTATACTCACTGGTCACACTTCTTGAGGAATGCAGAATTCAAAAAAACATAATCAACTGTTGTTTTGTCTTTCTAGTTTCAAATGTGTATCACTTGAGACAATAGAAGCGGAAGCAGGGTTTGCTTTAAGCCAAGTTCTTTAAAGGACAAAACTCTTATTTGTTCTGGTGTCAGTCTAACAGGAACAGATTTCTCTGAGGACAGACTCCTTGTCTTTGACCTCGGAGGAGGCCAGCTGGCCTTTGAAGGGTCATGCTGCTATCCCGAATTTGGGAGGAAGAGCAGCTCTGCAGTGCTTCTGAAGAACAGTTGCAATTGCAGTGTTGCTGCTGGCCACAGCCTTGGGTGTTACCCATGTGGGTATGAATTCTGTGTTGGACCCGGTGGCTTATCCAACCTGGTATCTTGCCTATGAAGGCACATACAAGAAGATTTTTTTAAAAATATAAAATATCTAGTGTGCCTGCGTTTGCTGTCAGCGTGTTTGTAGAGGAAGGACATACTTGTTGTAGAGCCCTTGTTGATGTAACTGAGCTCAGAAAATGTGGCTTGAAATTTTCTCTTCCAGGGACCTCTTGCCTGACCTCGGTCAACTCTTCAGATCTGGTCTGCAAAGGGCTTAAGCATTCTTAAAACTTAGTCTGTGAGCAATATGCTTGACTTCATGTGTTGAATTTGTGTCTTAAATGCTTATAAAATGACAAGAATCTTTGTGTCCTGCAGTTCCTCATTTGTAAAGTAGGGACAGAAATACTTGTTTTCTATGCTATGTTCCTTTCCTGATATGTAATCTCATTTGCTGTTCAGTCACTGAGCTCAATTAGTTCTCTCTGATGTATGATAACTTCCTTTTTAGTTTCTTTCTTAGTTTGAAGATGTCCTATGAAGAAATTCTTAATTTATTGTAACCATTATTTTCAAATAATTTAGAAATCTGTCTTTTCATGGTGTCTTAGGAGTAGTAAAGACTCTCTGTGAATAATCAGTTAATCATTCTTTCCTGTACTTAAGAGTTCATTTAAAAACTAAGAGGAAATAACATTTGCTGAAAATCTTTTCACAGCAAAATGTTTGCATGTATAAATGCATGCAGAAAAGAACATGATGTGTATAAATACAATTAAATTCTTTTCCTGCAAGATCCAATTACTGGGGATTCATGTAGTATATAGTTAAATACTTAAATAATGTTTTGGAGAGCTGACTCACTATGCTTATGCCTGTAATTTGCTGCTGGGTAGTTTGCCATATATTTAATCTGTAACTGATTTTTTCAAGACTACCGTAGTGCATCATGCACTACTGTCAGATAGCAAAATCTTTCCTCATGTTTGGTCTTGTGCTCATCTAGAAGTAGTGGCCACGTGTATCAGCGGCCTCTCTGAGCTTTCCCTGGTCATACAAAGCTCAGTAGTATGTAGTCTTTTCCTCCCATTTGACCTTCTCCCCTTACCCCATTGTCCCTTAAAAATTTAAATACTCTTTCTTGATTATCTCTGGAGCAATGAAGTAATCAAAATTGCAGTTCTGCCCTATCCTCTTTAATGTTGGTATTCTACTGTAGTATTATAGAGCCATTAGACTGTGATGACTTTGAGAATTTCTCTGATGGGGTGTCTAGAAATGCTTAATTTCTATCCAGTTTTGAGAGGAAGTTCCACTTGGACCTAATCTGTTACAGATTCTGGGTTTAGACAGGACTATTGAACATCTAAGACTTGTGTTCAGCATGACTATACCCTTAGTTTCCCACTTGCAAATAGGGTTAGGAAGTTGTATTTTGTTCCTGAAAAAATAATTTTGGAAGATTGTGAAGCTGAAACAAAAATGCATGGGTATTAAATGGATAGCCAGAACTGCACTTGTCATGCTCTACTAGTGCTGTTGTGGGAGAAGGAAAAACCACCCCAAAAGGACCTCTAGATCTGTAGGACCAAGAAGGAGGGATGTACTTCAGGGTCTGTAGCTGCCATCCCATGCAGTCTGTACTTGTTCATCAGAAAGAAATTTGATAACTACATCTAGTAGAACTGAGATGGCTCATCCATATTCATTTTAGTATCTATCTATAGGACATACCAAATTTGTTGGAAGTGGTTCAGCAGAAAGCTGCTGGGCATGTGGGATAGAGAAATGTATGGCTGGTGACCCTTACATAAAGATATTTCCTTTAATTGCTGGATTGGAACAATAAAATAAGGTCTCAACTTCATATCATTGAAATACATTGTTGTTACTAAACCCAGGGAGACTGAATGGATTTGGGGATGTTGGTCCATCCTTTAGAAGCTGAAGTTTCAAACAGGCATAGTGTGGTATAAAAGGCACAAAAGCTTAGATTTGTTTCTTATGCCTCATAAACACTAAGCAAGATTTGCAACTTTATTCCTTTTCCAAGGCTTTCAGTAGCAGTTCTGTCCTTTATTTTTCCCCATACCTTTTTCTCTGTCACCTCATTCCAGACCTGGATCTTGTGATTTTTTTAATTTTTTTTTTTTTTTTGCGGGGGGTGTAGGTAATTAACATTTTGTGTGGTTAAAGCAGAAGAAAAAAAATCCTATCTAAAAATCTCATACCTGAGATCAAACTTAAGTGCATATCCACCTAATGTATTTTGAATTTCTTAGAATTTAGATTAATTCAGGTTATAAAAACATTCTATGTGCTAGTTTAGATTACCAGCTTGCAAGAGCATGATACTGTATTTATAAATAATGTCTAGAAGATTTTAGGTGCTAACAGAATACAGGCATTGCTAAATAGTAGTTTATAGGATGGAAACACCAATGAATGCCAATTTTCTGTTGCTTTTTTTTCATTATTTCTTTGTTTTCATTTCTGGTACCTCTGGGTTTCATCTGAGACGTGGACATGTCAAAGTTTACCAGAAGGCCTTTACTGAAGGGACTGGTACTCCGGGGGTTGTTTTGATCTCCCTCTTTCCTCCCTGCCCTCCTTCACTGCCTCTCAGAAATTCCCTCTTCTTCTTAGCAGGTGTTCCAGGACATCTCTGTCAGGTTTTTTTCTACCTAATTTTTGGTAAAAGCTGTAGAAAACACTGAGTGTAGCAATAAAGACTTTCTTTTTGGCAGAGCCCACTCAGCTTCTTTGCCTCTTTTGACGCTGTCCTTAAACAGGGAAGCTGGTAACTATAGACATGAATGGTTTGTTTTATTTGTATTATTTGTATTACTTGTGAACCATCCTTCCAGTAAGTGGGTGAAAAGGAGTCAGCTAGGCAAAGAAAGTGAGAACACCCGGAGAGATCCACCTTGAGTATCACAATTACAAAAGCTTGGAAGTGTTTTCAGACATTAGGTAGTTAATAATAAAGCTGCCTTTTGAACTGTGACTTGCAAAGATACAATTATATCTCATGATACAGAAAAAAGAAATGTATGCTTGCATTTAATACCATTTTACACATACATATATAGCTACAAAGATGTACTATACAAATATTAAATAGTGTTGCATTTGCCACGAACCACCTACAGTATTCTAATGCACCAGAGGTTCTTTCCCTGCTCCCCCCCCCCCCCTTCGTCTGGCTATATCTCCCATTCCCTTAAATGGGGTCACTAGTGGAACCATTCGTACTGCTTAATAACACACTCTACCAGTGATGCACTCTTCAGAATACTGAAATTGATTTTTCTTCTCTGAAAGTGTGACCTGCCAGTGTAGCCTTTGTCCTAACGCTTAATAATACGTGATGTTCCTGACAACACGGGATGTGAGCGCAGATGTTCTGCAGGCATCAGAAAAAAGCAGTCTCAGTGCAATGTCTAATGCTGTCAAAGGCGTTTCATTTGCTGCAGATCAGTCTCTGCTTTGAAGAAGAATAATTAAGGTGTTTTGTTCCTTTTGAAACGGGTTGTCAAAATTAGGTTTGTATTGTCCAAAGCTTAATAAGGAACTAGATAGATACACATGAGGTACGAGCATCTTGTTAAACTCATGGATGCTTAACACCTTTGAAATTGTTAAGGCATTAAGAGTATTAAGGTAAGAATCTAACTTTAGGCAGCCACTCTAATGATAATGGTTAATGTGGTTAAAGCTGTTAAAAATACCAGAGTGGATTTGAGCAGCTACCTGTCTGTTCTGGAGCACCATTACTGTAGTGCTTATCCTGAGATAACTTTTAAGAAAAATGCTATTCTGTTTGTTGCTATATTACACCTGCAACATAGGAAATTACACTGTTCATTCTGCATCGCACAGAGCTTCTGCCTGAAATTGCCACCCCACCAAGATGAGAGAAACATTTCCATGGACTTTATTTAGTCCTTCAGGGTTCGGTGGACAGATTGTTTTATTTATTTTTAGTTGTTATTAGTTTTACTTTCAGTAAATCAGAACTTACAGGGTTTGTGCGGAAGTTGCCAGATAAGAGTCTGTGTGATACAGATGAGTCAATAAATCCTTGTGGTCTTGAACTCTGTGAATTTAATACTTCTGCAGTGTTAGACTGCATCTTGTTAGGTAGTTGCACAGCCAGTGCTGTTCCTGATCCTGAGGGTGTGGGCCACTCTTTTCCACTTATGCTTCATATCGCAGTGGCAGTGCAGCAAGTATGGCAAAGTGCAGCTAAGCATGCTAAATGTGTAATCCAGTTGTCTTTAATGCAAGTTGACAGCTGCTGGCAAAGCGGGTTGAAATTGTATTCTTGGAGATCACAGTCTGAAAAAATCCCAGTCACTACAGGATGCATTCAGCTCTGTTTGGTGTGAGAAGCATCGTAGTCTTTTACTGAACTAGCTCTTTGTAACGCTTGCTAATTCTCCACAGTGTTGCTTGCTTAGTAACAAAAATTTCAGAACAGCAACAGTATACAGGCTTACGTATTTAGTGTATCTGTACATGATAATATTACCATTTTTATTGGTACAAAAGTGCATTTTTATATAGCTTATTTAGTAATATATACCAGCACTAAATCTTAACTAAAAGCTGAAGTACATTTGTAATCTGATGATTTAATTTGCTGTCCTGAAGAAAAAAAAAAGTTAGGTTGTGATAAGAACACACATTTTTTCGTTTTTCTGTCTTCAGAGGTGATTTACAGCTGCAAGGAGGTAAACAGGTTCTTTCTGGCTGTCATCAGAAGCCACAGAAACACAGCATGGCTGAGACTGGAAGGCGCCTTCTGGGCACCGTCTAGTCCCACATCCCTGGTCGGAGCAGGTTGCCTGGGACTGTGCCTGGTTGGGATTTGAACATCTCAGAGGATGGAGGTTCCAGGGAATATGTATTATCTACTTTATGGTTCCACTGTGATGTTTTAACTGTATAGCAATTTACTAACTCGGTAGGCATATTTATGCTTGTTAACATGCTGCTCTTCCTGTTGTATATACTACTAGATTGACTTGTGAATTTTCAAGATTTCAAAGCATCAATTCGTAATAGCAGTGTTGTTTATTAGGGGACATGGCATAATCTAGGACTCAGGCTTATGTTTCTGGACTTACGAGAGCTGCATCCGTTTTCTTTGTCAGTCCTCTGTAGTGAAGTTCTTTTCTGTTTAGTTTTTAGTGTTTCTGGTGCATTGGGGGGTGAGGAGGGCAACAGTGAAATCCTGATCACTTCTCGGAGATTCTCTAGTGCAGTATGTGGGAAGTAAGATGTTTGCCTTGGAAGCTAGTTTAGTCTTGTTTAAGTTTAGAAATGTGACCTCTGATTTCTGATTCTTGGAAAAGATGCTTTTTGTGAGCGAGCAACTCAGTAACTTCTTGACACAAAGACAACTAAGGCTTTTGCTATTGTTTGACAGGGATTGATGGCCCAGCAGCTTTTCAAGATAATGTTCAGAAGATAGGAAGTCACGTGCAGATTCTCACTGTTGGACGGTCTAGCCATGATGAAGATGATGGAGAAAAAATGGCTAGTGGCCAACAACAGCAAAGCAAACAAGATCTTAGAACAGCAATGCAGAAAAAAGGTAAGTAGCCAAAGCTGCCTTCGTTGTTATTATTGCTTGATTGATGTACATTGACTCCTTTTTCCTATCCTTACTCTTAGCCCTAGCCTAAGCAGAGACTGCTACTCTGTGTTTCTTCTCCTCAGAGCCTGTTAGACTCTATTCTATTATCTTGGGGGGGAAAAATGTAAAAAATAGTTCTCTTTTGTCCCAAGGAACAAGAGCTCTCTAGGCTCTTAGGGATGCGGCTTTCCCATCTGCAGTGCAGTGCTGCTATTAAGGTACCAGGCAGATGCTAATGCTCATATCCATCTGTTCACATTTTTATATTATACAACCCTGGAAATCACTTACTTGAGGGTTAAAAAGAGAGTACAAAATAGTAACATTCAAACTAGAATATTAATTTTAGTTGTGTTGTCAGTTAAACATTTTTCATGTTTTCATAATGTGTGTTCATGTCTGCAGAGGTGAAAATTATAGCACTGTGTATTCTGCAGCACTTCCCACCATGCATAGTCCTCAAATATTCTGAAATATTTTTTTTTCTCCTAGAGGCATGCATGATTTGGGAGATAGCTTGTGTATGTACACATTCATGCATCTGTCCCTTCCTTCCTGCACTGTTGTTATATCTCATTAGACATTAACTGTAGGAAGGAAAAAAAAAATACCTTAAAATTCTCACAAAGCTTTTTCTGAAGGCATTTGCTTTGGAGTTGTTCTTCTTCAGTGTACAGCTTTTGAAGCAAAGATGGCTCAAGCCAAGAGTGCTCTGATGCTTTAAGAATAAACTCTTTGTGTATAAAGAGCAAAATGTAAGTGCAAACTTGACTCATCTAGAAAAGACTATTCATACCTAAATACCCGCCTCTTGTCTGCAGAGCAGTTCTCACTAAGATTCATTTTTTCTGGGACGTTACTCTGCAGATGTGAGCAACTTCAACTGAAACGGGCAGATTTTCTCCAAGTGCGGTATTTCCTGGGCATTTGAGTCGGAGGGGTGTTGGCATGACTAACAAGTTCTGATCTGTGTGGTGATTGTGTTGCCTTAGACCATGGCTCAGAATATTTAATCATCAGGCACACTACTTACTAAAGCTGATTGATTTAGAACTATCAACAGACTTCTCAAATTAGGTCAGAGCACTGGGATTTTTACTCTGAGGATCATTTCTATATTTGAAGTTTTTTCCAGGTTAAGATATATTTTTATTCTCTCCAAATTTTTGTTCATTTTTTTTAAATAAAAGCAGTGGGTGAGGTTTTTTTGTTTTGATTTGGTTTTGTTTTGCTTTGTTGCTTGATATTCTTAAATATATGGTGTGACCTTTTCTTACCAGGTCTGAGTATACTCCTGATCCAAACAGATTCTGCTAAGAGTAGACCACTAGTATGCTTCAGCTTGGGGCAGGGGGGGAACCTTTTTTTAAATGCGAACGTGGAGGTTTGCTTATTTTTATTAACAGAGCTATGCTCTGTGAGACACAGAGAAGTATTAAGACAAGACAGCAACTATCAGCATCTCCATAAAATATTTTTACTATGTGTGTATGGTTTGCCACTTGATACCAGCAGAAGAGGCTTGTTAGAAAGTTAGGAGTATCCCAATATTCATGGGAAACTTTATGTAGAGCTAGAGCTTTTCGTCTGGATTCCCACTGCCGCTCTGCCACTTCACTGCTTGTGGCATGCCCTTACTGGCATGTCCCCATTGGTCTGAAAAGCATTTAGAATTGCTGTCTCCTGTCAGTCCTCCTCTTGCCTGGAATAGGAGCAAAAGGAGAAGAGCAGAGAGATAAATGTTAGCTGGCCTAATGGGAAAGGCTGAGTCCTGTCAGATTTGCGTAGCCCTGACCTGTGTCCATTCTACTCTTTGACACTAACTTTGTGGAGAGAAGCCGCTCAGCATGTGTCTCTGCTTCCTCAGTGAGTCAAGTTCTGTTACAAGACAAGAGGTTATAGGCCACCTGAGTGTGAAAAGAATATGCCACTTACAAGAAAATGCCAAATGTTTTGATTTCTCCATCTGTTGGAAATTGCCATACTAGGATAATTTTCTTCCTGCGGGAAATATTCGTCATTTTGATTTCCAAAGTCTTAATATGTAGACTTCCTCTCTGGCAAATGAATCACTAGGACAGAGCCAGAATTCCGTAACACCGAAGAACTAACATTTTTTCTGTACATTTATCAGTTTCCAGTATGTATCAGTAAAGACTTGGAATGAGCAATTTAGTCTTAATTCTTCTTTGCCACCTGAAGTCGACAACTGGTTTGAGATTAAGGGAAGGAATAGATTTGATTTCTGGGTTCACAAACAAAACAGGCGCTCTCTGAAGCATTCTTCCCCACAGGTCATAAATGCAGACTTTTCAGAGACTGGCATGGAATTTTCACCACCAAAATATTGGTGGCAAAATAGTGAGCACAGATGTAGAAATAGACTAATTACATCTGTGCATATGAAGTATGGCTTTATTGCACAGCTGCCAGCTGGGGAGATGGACTGTCTGCATTACCCATGCATTGTTGACTTAAAGGTGTTTGTCATTATTAAGAAATAATGCTTGTGATTAATGCGTGATTAATAAGTGAGTTCTACAGGCTTTGAAAATATCTGTTGACCTGTGAACTCAGGCCTCCCTTGCATAACCAGATTTTATTGAACCTTTTTGCTGTCATGCTGTGTGGTGTGTGTCCGGACTAGGGGAACTGAAGAAGTGGTAACACGACCATTCATGGAGCAACTGGGTGGAACACAAGCATTGCGTATGCTTCTGTTTTATATACTCACTGTTACTATGCTGGTGTAGTTTCATTATCCAGTGTGCACCTGGTGTTAAAAGCTGTTTTAAAGGGATATGCATTGAAGTTATTGGAAGCAGCAATAAAATAAGAAGTATTTTAATGCCTTTTTTCTTTTCTCCTTCTGTTGCAAAATTTGAACTGAAGAAAACCATTGCTGCTACTATCTCTGATAGTATCAGCAATTATAGTTTGTATTTCTGTACAGTAGTTTGGTTCAGTCTCTGTTTGTTGCAGACCAAGCTCATATGCCAAAAGCCTAAGCTAAAAGTCTCTCTGTGTATCCCTGGAAGTCCCGGAAGAACAGTTTAGAGAGCCTGAGAAAGATGATGAGGATGCACTAGGCACAGGGATTTAGGTATAATTTAGGCTGCCTGAATTGGAGTCTGAATACCTTTTTTGGTATTACTGAATGAGTATTTGTGTACAGTCTGTGTATGTCACTTTTTTGTGTGTGTTAGAATTCAAATGTAGGCCAGAAACCTCCCATGCAGAGCACCTTGTGCACAGAAGGGTTTGTAGCACAGCCATTTAGTGTGGGTGATGTTTTTTGAAGGTTCCACTCTGTGATCCAGAGCTTTTGGACTTTATTCAAAATATTAAAAGAGAAGGTGACAGCAGGTAGAAGGTGAATTTGATTGTGCAGAAAGATAAAATGTCCATAACTGAGAATTCAGGCAGCAGCATTATGGCGCCGTCCAGTAAGCCTTTAGCCCTCTGCTGAGTCCTGTTGGCCACTTAGGCTCATTCGCTCAGTTAAGGGTTTGCAGAATCAAGCCCATGGATCTTTTCCTTTCCCAGATCCCCATGCAAATACATCCTGGTCCTCTTCCACCTCCCAATCCAGTCTTGTCGCCCTGGATCATGTTCCTGGTAAGTACAGAAGGAAAAAGTTAATTATGCCGATGCTGCTTGGCTCTGGGAATCTTTGCATTTTGTTTATCCTTCTACATTGGACTTACCAATAGTGGAAATTCTGGACCAGGTGTTTTCATTTATTGTGTTTTTTTGTGTGGGTTTTGTTTTGTTTTGTTTAGGAAAAAATTTTGTGTAGTTAGCCTCTAATATGTGGAACTTAAGAGTTTGAACCTGAATACAGGGTGGCTTCATCTGCATGATACTCCTTGAAAAACTAGGCCTGGCAAGTGTCCCACCATTGATGCTTTCTGCTGCTAAGTCCTATTTGATGTTCAAAGTTGTGTTTCCCTTTGAAATGTGTGAGGTTTCAAATTCTTGTAAAGTCAAATTTTTAAGTGTTGTAAAGCAGTTCCTTTGGCCTGGGCTGATACTGTTTTTTACATGAAATAAATATGCATGAGAACATTTCCTTGATGTGAATGTTTCTTCTCAGTCTAAGATCTGCTCTTCATCAGATCACATAGGAACAGTTAAAAGGATGTTGTAGAAGGGCTCGTATTTTAATTGTTAAGGTTTCCAAGTGGCTGTGGTAAGTTGTCCACTGGGCTCCCATTTCAGGTTTTTGTGTTATGCTTGAAGTACTTGATTGGATGAAGAAGATCTGAATTTAATTCCTAACTGAGTTTTGCTCCTGTATCACTGGGGAACTCAATCCTCTCTGTGGAATGGAAACCATACTTCCTTTCTCACTTGCTCTTTTGGCTTCTTGGGACAGGTGCTGTCTCACCCACATATTTGTATGCTGTCTTGCATGGTGAACCCCTTCACACACACCCTCTCTCACCTGTGAGCCTCAGGGTGCAACAGTATACTAAGTGATGTTTTACAGCAAGTATGAACAGCTTTAATATATTAGTATTTCATACAAGTGCGCTGCTTTCTCCTCAGGCATTTCAAGCAGCATGAATTTTGATGAGGAAGAGGATGAGGAAGATGAAGACAGCTCTAGTTCTTCACAGTTAAACAGTAACACCAGGCCTGGTTCTGCCACAAGCAAAAAATCCAACAAGGTAAGGAGTGAGTGCCGAAGAAGGACCCTGCAGGCTGCTAGGTACTGCGTGATTTCAGAGTGCAGTCAGGGTAGGCCTGGCTTCCCTGTTTTGTTTTTAATATGCACTAACGTATCTCCAAGGTGATTTACTGTGATAGCTCTCTGGGTTTATAGGAGCAAGCAATAAAAATAATGACTTGGAGAAAAGAATAGCAAATATTGTCTGAACTTGAATGAAGAGAAAGGTAAACAGTAAATATTTACCTTTCTACCGCTTGCAGGTGCTCCAAAGGATCTTTTGTTTCTGTTGCCCTTTTCTGAGCATTTTTGTGTTCTCGCTGCTACCATCTGAACATAAAATAAGACTTCAGCTTGTTCAGATCTTCTAAATCACAAGCTTTTGCTAAACCAGTTGATGGTGCCCCACTCTTACATACTGCACTGACTTCTCATTGCTGTTACATCTCTTTCTAGCCTAACCTGTCTCTCTGTATCCCATTTCTTCCTTTCATCAAAGGCCATCACTGTCCTTGGGTATGGCCTTTCAGAAAAAAGAAGTGTGGTGAGATGGGAAGGTGTGAGCCAGGGTTTGCATTGTAACAGCAGTCTGCCTGTGCCGCCACCCTGTTCTGCTTTGTCAGTGTGTCTGTACGCTGAGCATCTGCGGCACAGAGGACTGCTCCCTAGGCCTTTGGTAGCCAAGAGCTTGATCAATTGGATGGGGAGAGATCCTTAGCTTGATAAGCTGCCTTCGAGGCTGCTGAGGAATCAGAATGGGGAAGACAGTATGACCATTGGGTTTATTTTTTTAAAGTGCAGCTTCTATGAAATGTGATTCCTTTGTACTTAACAACCTTGCAAATCAGAGTTGAGGAAACCTGAGTTTTGTTTACTGTTTTAGGAAGCGGCCTCAGCCCCCAGTCCTTCCACAAAAGAGCCTCTCATAGATGTTGGTGACCTGGAAGAATTTGCCGTAAGACCTGCTCCACAGGGTGTCACTGTCAAATGCAGAATCACAAGAGACAAGAAGGGAATGGACCGAGGGATGTACCCTACTTATTACCTCCACTTGGAAAGGGAGCACGGTAAAAAGGTCATAAAATAACTTGAATGGCATACCAGTTGCATCTGAATATAAAAATATTACTAAAAATCTGAAGAAATCTTACAAAGCAAATATAATCCTATACTTTGAATGTATTTTCAGTTTCATTGACATCTGCCCTACAGTCTTCTAAAAGCAAACCCGTAGAACAGAGCAATACTATTGCCTTTCTTCATATGACTAATCTTTGGCCTTAAATAATCCATGCATGGCACCTTTATGTGACAGTCAGCAGTTGGGGTTCTCTGCATTCTGTGGCCTAAACCCACCTATTTTCTATTCAATGGGAAGAGCCAGAGCAACTTAAAACATTTTACAAAATAGATTGAGTTGAATTATTTAAACCAAAAATAATGGACTGAGTGGTTGAGAAATCACTTTTCCTTTCCAGATTTTTATCTGGTTTTGCGAAGTCCCAGGAGGCCTTCTGTTACTTAGCTAATGATGCTGGAAGACAGAAAAATCGCCTATGGTTTCTTTATATCAAGGCAGGAGGTGGTGTGTGCTAACCCCTTTGGCATTCTAGAATTATTTTTTTTTTGCACTGCTTAGGTGTTTCTGTTAGCTGGACGGAAACGAAAGAAGAGTAAAACCTCTAATTACCTCATCTCCATAGACCCAACTGACCTGTCTCGGGGTGGAGAGAGTTTTATTGGAAAACTGAGGTAAACACTGATACAGCTAAAAATTTTCTTTATATAAGATAAATAAAGGTCATTTAAAATTAAGAAGCCTGTAAGCCACCATGACTTGTTAATTAGAGGCTTGACTGCATGATGTGATAATGGTCTTAAAGTTCACAGTATCCAAGGCATGTTTTCAAAATGTCTCAAGTTCTTACAAGATCACATTTTATTAAAAGTCAGCAGGACTGAAGCTCTTAAATGCTCAAAGGCCCAATTCTCAAGGGTGTATGAGCACAACTTATCTTAATGAGATTTTCAGAAGTGCATGAGTAGATTGTGTCTAGCACTATTGATATTAAATACTTTGGAATGGAAATTCTTTCTGATACACAATCTTAAAATCTCTTTGGTTTTGCCTGTTTCTTAAGGTCCTAATTAGAGTTGTTTAAAAGTAGTGGAATTCTTTCAGAAGCACATGTTTCTTTTCTGTCTGTCATACATCATACATCAGTCTGTTTGTTGATACCTACGTGGAGCCTCTCAATGTATGTTTAGCTCGTCTGTGCCTGAGGAAAGGGACTGTGCTACTAATTGCCATTTGCCTCTGTGGATCTTGGAATTTCATGCGCTATTTATTGCAGTGCAGGCACAAAATGAGAATAATGTGGGTTTAGCATGTTCTGAGTTGCATTTTGCACTCCTTGGTGTGATTTCCATTTAAATAGGAAAGACTGATCTTATTTACAACTTTATGAAAATCACTGTCTGTATTCTCATAGTCTTAGTAGTCAGGTAAGAAAGCAGATAGTTTTGTAGAGATTAAGTATATCTTTAAAACCAAGCAAACAAACAAAATAACCCCACCCAATTCTTTCCTTGCTGCTTTCTTGAATTTAATAGTTTGCAAGATGTCATGAGAAGTCCATGGCATAATAAGGGATCTTTTGTATACTCTGCTGTACTGTACCTTTACATTTTTGTTACGGCCTTTAATCCAGAAATTGCTATTTAGCTGGGATTAGAATTAACAGCTATTTGTACTCAATATTATCTGTCATTCCTTTGGGGCTACAATGCAGTAAAGGATAGATGTCTCAGGCAGCATTACTGACAAATGGTGATTGGATTTTCCATTTTTTTGATAGATCAAATCTTATGGGAACAAAGTTTACAGTTTATGACAATGGAGTAAATCCAATGAAAACAACATCAAGCCTGGAGGGGAGTACCCTGCGTCAGGAGCTAGCTGCTATTTGTTATGTAAGTACTGCGCTGCTCACAGGCAAAATATGCAAGAAAGGGCAGTTCAGTTTTGGAAATAGCACACTGAATTTCCTTCTCACTTATGATTATGTAAATCAGCATTCATACTTGGATGTAATCAAACAGCTCAGCTGATCTTCATTAGAGAAACCAGGAAATTCAGTGGAAAGCAGAGGTAAAAAACGTGCATAGAACCAGGTTGCTGAGTTCTCACCCTTGGTAAGAAGGTGTAAGACCATCTACGTAACCCTCTGGAAGGGGTAGGATGCTTCGCAGCCTGCAGGCACCATCTGAGGGAGTCTTCTGAACTGGAAAGAGTTGTGCGCATGGAATTACTGCACTGAAGTGTGATCATTTGTAACGGCATTTTGGAGGAGGCCTCTCTGATTCAAGACACAGGTAGCTGGCCAGCTAGGTCTGCAGCAGTGGCTGACAGACTGGGATAAAAAAATCTAAACCTTTTTTTTTTTTACCAGGGAAAAATCCCAACAACCCCCAAACAAAATCCAAAATTCAATTGAATGAGAGAAACCAGCCCCTTGTATAGGACAGTAAATAGCACTTGTCAGGAGTGATGCAGACAATCAAAACTTGAAACACAGGTGCTGTTGTTTCATGATTACTGGATGGACCAACTGTTTTAGTGAGCGTATTCTTTCTGTCCAGAAAGCTCTGGGCCCAGGTAATTCTTCCAGTCAAAACTGGTATGTACACTGTTACAGAAAGTTTTCTGTTTTCACAAATCAACAATTTCTGAAAAAAATATCCAAGAACCACTTTTCTGAAAAGTTCCTGCCCTGCTCTAATCAATGATGCCTGGAAATCTGTCAGATGGAGGTCCATCCATCCCAGCATACACCCTGCGTATGCACAGAATGCATTCCTGGAAAGGTCAGCTTCAGGTTGTGGGGAATGATGCAGCTAGAAGATTTCAGCACATGAAAAGGAGAGGAGAGAGCCTGCTAATGTGTTCTTTTCCTGCTGCTTAGGATGCTGCTTTCCTGTCAATATTGTATACATGGCGTGTTTGTTCATGTGTGCTGTTACTCAGGCATGTGACCTATGGTTGCAGACAGGCAGACACACACACATGTATCCCTCCATTCCTGTTGGATTTGAAACTCTGAGAATTTCAGAAAATCCAGTAACAGGATTTAACAAGAGAGTGCAGGATTTGGTGTCTGTTTAGAGTTTGACTGACGTTCCAGTAGGAACCTAGGAGGGCTTACATGTTTAATAAAGGAAATTTTAATAGTTTATACAGGAGGGCATTCCCTGGAGCCAGGCAACTAATCTTCTGGTGCAAACTGGAAATACAAGGAGAAAACAAAAACCAGTTTAAACAGAAGTTACATATTGAAAAATGTGGGCATTGTTTGTTTAAGTCAGCAGCAACGACATTTGAACCATTAATGTTACCAAATAAAAGCCTCTGTTGCAGTCTGCAGAGGTAATTAGAAGTGTGAGTGCTGGAAAGAACAAAACAGTGGCCACTGTTTGGAGAATGTGGCTAAGATAAACTGCTTTTGTATGTCTGTTTTGAGATCAGCAGTTTCAAACATGAACATTTGTGTAAGAAAATGTCTTCTTCCATTGATACTTTGATCCTCGTGGAGAAAGGCAGCAGGCTTGCAGGTGTGTTGCGGCCAGAGGACAAAAGGAAATCTGAGTGGTGTTTCATTACTAGCAAGGTTTGCGAAAGTGAGATTATTGTTCCTGGCTGCAGCAGAACCCCAGCGAATGCCAGAAAAAGCACTTCCAAAACACCCTTGTCCTAAGGTAGCCTTTTAATTCCTGGCTTGAGATTTTTCCTGCAGCAAAAACTGTAACAAACAATACTTTGAAAGCACCACTACGCCTCTCACTGTATCTCAGCTCATCCGATCAAGTGCCCATCTGGAGAGCAAGCTGTACCGGCTCCCACCAACTTACTGAGCCTGACCTGCTGAATCATCTCCACAGGTCTAGTGTATACAGGCAGGAGCTGGTGATGCTTCTATTGTTAACTATTTGTCTATTTATCTGTCCCCATCTATTGCGGGATAAATGTGTTGAGAACTCTTATTGTGGAGCTCACCTCAGGGCGTGTTTCAAGCAACAGGAATAAAGTTAGTGCAAGGACCGAGTTTTATCAGGTGCTGTTAACCATTTTTTACTTGCTCCGCTGATGGCAGGCTAGTATATTAATAAACCTGCAGCAGCACCTAATGGCTGATTTCAGAATCGCTTGGCAGAATTTATCAAGAAGCAGCAAGGTGTAACTGTACCGTTTGTACCCAGATTTTGTGTGCTGGATTCCTTTGTATTTGTAGTATCTCACAATTCAGTTTGTGTCCCAGTTGGCAGGCAGGGTGTGCGGCTGGTGTTCTGAGGTGTGACTCGGGTCTTGGCAAAGCAATAAACCCCCCCCTCTTTGGGCTTTCTCTGGAATGAGTTTCTACAGAAAATGTTAAGGGCAAGGCATTGTTACATGAATCGAGTCCGGAAAGGGAAGTGGCTGGAAGAAAATTGTGGTAGTTAAATTGTGAATCTCTGGTCAGCTGGAGGGATATGCACCTTGCTGCTTTTATCATGGCAGCTATTGCCACTGTAGTGAAATGCTTACATAATTTTATGGAAGTGTGTAAGATTTTAAAAGCAACCCTGGGAAGAGACTGTTTTCTTTCAGCCCAGTGTATTGTGACACATGCTCGCAGGACAGCTTACTGGTTGTGCTAAGGCAGAGAGTGCAGCTTCTGAGCAATACTGGGCCAGGCCCTTAGCTGATTTAAGTCACTGGCATGCTGGTTGAGTCAGTAGGGCTCTGTCGGCTGACAACCCTTATTTTCTGTTCCTGTGTAAACCAAGCCTGTCAGTGACATTAAAAGGGTGTGAAATCAGAATTTGGCCTATGTTCCCCTAATAATGCCATTTGTAGTCTTGAATTTACACACACAAAATAGTGGAGGAGGGAAACAAAAGAGAAGCAGAGAATGAGACAGGAGATAAGGGGAATTAATTTTATTGGGATGCGGTGATTAGAAAGGTCTGCTTTTAATTAAAGCTCCTTGTTTGTACCTACTGTTTCCGTCATATACTCTGTGTTCGTAGAATTTCAGTTCTGTTCCTTGATTTCAGCAAAAGGATAGCATTTGCCAATAAAATGTTTAACAACATTGGTTATTAATGTGATGTGCAAGTGGAAACCTTTCCCTTATCATTTGGCAGAGGTACTGATTTTAGTGTTTCTGAGTAAATCCAAAGAATATAGTCCTGTTCTTTTCAAAGTGATAATACTGCTTGTTGGGAGCGAAGTGATTCAGTGCTATTATTTAATTTTACCTTGAACAACGTCTTCAACCAGTCAGCATCTAAATTAATTGTATATAGCTTAACTGCAGCTTGACAAGAAGAAAAGCTTGTAAGACATTGCAGAGAAGACAAAATTGTCAGTAGTAAGCGGAAAATAAGCATAAACATGATTTTTTTTTCTTAGAAATTGTCCTTTGCTGTGGTGAGTCTCTCCTAAATATAAGGAGAGAATATAAGGAGAGGAATATAAGAATATTCAGCAAAGTAACTTGGTGGAATTTTTCTTGTATGCATGAAAATCTTTAATAGAGTTGTGTAAAATCTCCAGGTGCTTTGCTGAAACAACCAAAATTATTTCAAAGGTCTGATGGATGATAACACTTCTGCATGAGTAACTTTTAGGCAGGTATTTCCAGGTGTTTCCAGTGAATTGAGATACATGGATTTTTACTTGCAAAAGCACATGTTTGTAAAAGTTTGGTGTTTCTTAAAATCAGAACCCTTTAATTAAATAGATAAAAGCAGAGACATCTGAATATGTCACTTCTAAATGCCCCAGTGGTAGAGCCACACCAGTTGGAGCCTGGGGGTCTCCAGTTCTTGGCATTTTGTGGTACGATGCTGGGAACAGCACCAATGGGAATTTCCTTTCTGAGATTCCTTAGTGTGTGTCCAGAGCCCTTTGCTTGGGAAAGGTAGAGGGGGAAAAATGCATGACTGGGGGTGGGGGCGGGAGGGGGAAATAAAATTGCACAAAACATGAGGAGATGGACTTAGTCACTGCTTCATTTACCAGAGTTAATGTACTGCCCTTTACATTTTTCTTTCTCAAAAGTAGATGATGACTTACTGAAATAATTGGCCCTAGTTGCTTCTGTGGAAAAAAAAAATAAAAGAAAGCCTCAGATAAAAATAAGATTTTAGCCCTATTTAGATTTTAGTGGTTGTGTTTTGAGAGGATAGTGCATTACTGGAGCACTTCTGTGAAATGCTGGTCAGGAAGGCATCAAATCATGTTTAATGGAAGAACTTGTATTTTCCATGGATTTATTTTTGCTGCCCATGTTACTTCTTTACTTTCCCTGCTTTCATAGCTCAAAAATTTGTATTCATGCTAATGTGTGTGTGTTTTTACCATGCTCATCTCTAAGCATAACATATCTGAAGAAAACCACAGCACTGCTAACAGATGCTCTTACTGGCAGCTTCTTCTTGTTTGCTTTTGTACTGGCTCTGGAATAAATGGAGTTGGACCCATATATTTAATTTTGTCTCTCATCAAAATGTGTGACTGCATTTTATGATTTTTAAATTACAGCTACTTTATTTTGGGATCTGGCAGTAGCCAAGAAATCTGGTTAGTTCGTGTCCTTTTTTAACAAAGGGATTATTTATGGGTTTTTTAAATTGTATTAAGGTTGCTGGCAGCCCATGCTAGGAGTGTTTTTGGAAACCTCTATTTCCATTTTTCCTGTTGTTGGAGCTTCTAAGACAAAGCTAGAATGTTTGGCAGTGCCAGTGAAGGCACAAGTTTCAAGATGTTTTTTGAGTTGCCTAACAAATAAGGTCCCTGGGCTGCCACTGTGTCTCTCTCTGTTGAAGAAATTAACTTTAAAAATACAGAACATGATGAACTCTCCTCTAAATATTTTTAGGAAACAAACGTGTTGGGATTTAAAGGACCTCGTAAAATGAGTGTGATCATACCAGGAATGAATATGGACCACGAAAGAGTTTCCATCAGACCACGAAACGTAAGTCATACCATCTTGCAACGATAAAAATTACTTGAATTATTTTTCAGTTAGAGTTGTTTTTTTGCATTTCTGAACGTTTAGAGGTTAAACACAATTGCAGAACAATGGGTATGTGACTAGTTCTGGGACTCACAAAAGCACTACAAATACATTACGTATTTTGATAACAAAAGATACAACTAATGTTCTCCAGGTTGTGGAAAGGACTCAAATGCACATTGGCATTAAGACACTCAGAGTTCTCTGCTTCATTCAATGATGCTGTTCTGAGGGTGGAGGGTGACAGTTTAGCCTTTGGGCCAGGATTTATGAGCTTTTTTTTTTCTGTGAACTTTTTTTGTCTTGCGAGAGTGTTAAACTGAAATGTTTGTGGTGTGTGCAGGAACATGAGACACTTCTTGCAGGATGGCAGAACAAAAATACAGAGAGTGTCATTGAGCTGCATAACAAAACGCCAGTCTGGAATGATGACACCCAGTCCTATGTTTTAAATTTCCATGGTCGAGTCACACAGGCCTCGGTGAAAAACTTCCAGATTATTCATGATAACGATCGTAAGTATCGCGCTTTGTCTGTAATGTGCAGAAACAGTCCTGCATGCACAGCCTGGCAGTGATTCCGCCCTTACTGTTGTTACCTAAGCGAGTTTAACGTAGTTATGTGGGTCCAACTTAATGCTGCTCTGCCTTGCGGCCATGACGTTGATGCAGGTTGGGTTCAAATGCTCATGCTTAAGGTGGGTGATTCTGCTATGTGTGATCTTACTTTTCTCCCTTGGCTTCCTGGCTTGTGAACTGAGCAACCATTTGAATAATTTCTGCTCTCAGGGCTGTGGTACTTCCAGTCAGCAGCACTGTGGGGTAGTATCGCTCCAAGTTCTTGTACCACACAGTCCTTCCTTGGAGTTTTTGTTCATGCTGGTCCCCATACACTGCCCAGCAGGAGATGGCGACAGACTGGTCCCACTGCCCAGCCACTTTGCCGTTACTAGGCTTTGTAGCATTAGCTCTACAGAACTCCCTGAAAATGTCAGGACTGCCTTTCACATCTTCACTAGGACCTTACCAGTGTGCTGCTTTCTGCCAGAAATGTACAGCCCCCTTTTTTCTCAAGCTTAGTTTCTGGAGCAGGGATACAGGCAAGTGCCCACGTGGAATGACAGTGCCCCACTTTATGCTCCCTTCAGGCAGGCAGAATCACTCAGTGCTGAAGCACGCTGGGCCAAACTACTGCCGTGCTTGGACTGCTGGGGAACATTGGAAACTGGTGAAAGTGGCTCTGCCAGCCTTCGAAAGTACTGAATTGGAAACACTGGTGTATGCATTTGCTGCACTTTATAAGGTGAAACGATTACACCTGCATCTGCAATTAGGCATTTCAAACTCTTGAATGAGGCAGAGGTTTCCTTTTGCTGAAAAAGTGAAAAAAAGTCAAAGAATTTCTGAATATAAGGAGACATGATTAGGTCTAGATCGCAATCATGCCTTCTCTTCCTGTGCTGTCCTTGCTTGTCCACTTGCCTGAAGTTAAGTGGGAATAGAATTAATTGGTTCTCAGTACATAAGAAACTGGGCACTTGGTTTATATAAGAGGTTTGAGCGTTCTATACAGAAGCAATTTTCTCTCTGTGCTTGCAAAACCCACTTTATCTGTGTAATTTTTTTGACAGTAACAGGTCTTGCAATCCTTTATCACTCAGCTGTTCCTCACTCAGGCTATCCTTGCTTCTTCCTCTGGTATCAGCACACCCACTTGCATGAATAAGTGTTGCGAAGTTTGATGAGTGAGCATGTTTTGTTTGCATTTTGTTGAACTAGGCCAGAGGGTGATGTTGAATGCGTACTTATTTAGTAAGGGCTGCAAACAAAAATAATGCTTTGTCACTTTTTATGACCTTTCTTGCAGCTGACTATATAGTGATGCAGTTTGGCCGCGTGGCTGAGGATGTGTTCACCATGGACTACAACTACCCCATGTGCGCGCTACAAGCCTTTGCTATTGCCCTTTCAAGTTTTGACAGCAAGCTGGCTTGTGAGTAAAGGGCATGGGTGAGCATCCACTCATCTCGTGTCACTTATGGTCAGGGAAAATGCAGTTGTGAAGGACCAGTCTATTGTTGAAGAGAAAGTAAAAGGAATCTTCTAAAAATTCAGGAAATAAAGTTTTTCCTTTTTTTTTCTGTCATATTTTTCTGGAAGTGACATAAATTTTGTGTAAATAGAAGTTCTGTCTCATGTCTTTGATTATGGTATGGAGATGTGCCATGAGGTACTGTACCGTGGCTCTAGTAGCACCATTATAACGGTGTCTTTTTTAAATCCAGAAAGGGCGTGCACGCTCGAGAAGTTTCTTTTTACATTTAAGAATAATTCTGAGGCTGTAATCATACCTCAAGGTTGCACTCCCACATTGACTAATCAGAGCTTCACATCATCCAACATAAAAGAAAGATCACAAAAAAGATGCACTTTTTTGAACGTGCAAGGATCTCATGTAGTACAAAGCCAAGTCTGAAGGCTGAAAACCTATACTGGACTGAACTTGATGCATTGCTATTGTATATGTCGTAGGGCATGATGAATTTTAATTGCAGTAGGAGGAAACGGAGAAGTAGAAAGCACAAAACAATGTTGCACAAGTCACTTGAATTCTAAGATGTCATTATGTTTTAACATCTACCTGCTTTTTAATTTGTTTCAAATGACAATGTATCTGGAGTACAGAAAAGGAAAAGGAAAATGTCTCGATGCCAAGAAGTCATAACTTATGTTGAATTTGGCATGTCGCGTGTTGGGAATCTATATCCTTGTATTGCTGTGGTAATTCAAACACATATTTTGTATGAAGTGATATAAACAGTTGGATAAAGGCGCTCTGCAGAGAATCTTACTATTTTGAACAGGCTGTGTAAAGCTGAGGAAGGTAAATGGAAATATTTTATTAAATTTGTCTGGCCTTTTGCGATTTTACAATTTGTTGATTGCATTTTTTGAACTTTGAGCAGCAACCACTTTTCATATTTATTTCCCATTGTAAGAACGCTTGAAATCAATTGAAACTGTGTATGTTGCTCTCTGATGTAAACGTGCCAGCTACTGAGCTAAATCCTTCTAGGCAAATCTAGAGTATGCTGCATACAAATGAGACACTGGCAGGGCACAGAATAACTTAAAATAGTGCAGATTTTTTGTTTCTTTTTTTCCTGATTTATCTGAAGTAGCATTTGTTTATATATTTCAAAACACAAGCAAAGAACAAGCCATTCTTTTTTCTGAACCTCTCAAAAGCCAAGAGCTGCAACTGAAAGCACACTTTAAAACACCTTTAGAAATAATGAGCCTTTCTGCCATTGTTCTGTAGACTGTTACCCTAAATGGCACACAAAGTGATAGAATTTGTAAGTAGTTCACCAGAAAGGGTATTGAAATGTGAGAGAAGCAGTTGCGTTTTATACTGTCTGTATTCAGATTCTCCTTTTTACTCTTTATAGACTCTTGCACTGCACAACTGAAGATTATATAATGAGAAAATGAGATCTAATCTGCTTGTCTCATAGCTGTCTGCCCCTTTTGGGCTATAGGGGACAGGCCATAAGGAGAGGTTGTGCCATTTGAACTGTGTAATTTCAACTAATAAAAGAAATGTGCTCTCTTCCTCATATTTGCCTTCAGGTCTCCTTCCCAGTACAGACAAGGAAGTTTCAGATAAGGGATGGAAATAAGTAATTGCCAGCACTTTTTCTAATCTTTATAAAAATCTATGGAAAAAAGTCTGCTGGCTTTGGACAGCGTTCTGTTGATGGACTCAGCCTGTCAAATGTGATCTTTAAATAACAGGAGGCTCTGTCATTTGTTTCAGATCTTTTTGCAAAAAGCCTTTCCACACAGTGGTATAAAATGGAAAGACACCTTTTGTTTGAGAGACTTGAGCAGTCAGTTCTGTCAGCAAATGATCAAAACGATGGGTCATGAGCTGCAGTGTGATTTGGGCTTTGCACATGGATGCTTTGTTTTCCCCTGTAGCTGGTAGCTGCCCACCATTTCACATCCCCACCTGTGATCTCACTTTGGATTTTAACAGAGAAGGCCCTTAGGCCTTTGGTTACCTCAGTCTTTAAAAACTAGCTCCCATGATAACCAGAATTTTCTGGTTAGACTACTGCACAATTGGCCAGGAATTCCCACTGCTGGTATAGATGTATGATGTGGGTTTCAAGAACTCTCCAGCATGGGAACGGTGGAACCTGCACAGCGGTCATTCGGTGGCTCGCCACTCTTATGTTTTCTTTAAAGCCTGTGAAAGTGGCAACTGACAGAGTTTTCTGCCTCTCTGTGCACAGCGCTGTGTCAAAGGAGCTAAGTGTCTCACGGTGCAGATACACAGTCTGCTGGCTGTAGTAGTGGAGGAGGTTTAGAAAGGGTTATTTTTAATGTGGATCATAACAATGGGCTGAAGGGAAGCTCATGTGCAGTGAACTCCTGCACAAGGGTCAGAATGAAGGGCTGGGGAAAGGCAGCGACTTCTTGGGACAGTTGTGCTGCCAGCACATTGTGTAACTTCAATCTCACTGCACGTTCTTCCCAGCCAGGTATTTTTTTAACCTGTAAGAATGCCAGGAGGAAAGTGGCAGCTCAGATTCCCATCCCCTTAACAGAGTCATGCAGGGACATCAGCCAAGGAGCTGCTGAGGAAAAAATTCCCCGCTGTAAGTCGAGGTCACTAGAGGGGGATGTTAACCTGGGACTACGAGGAATGAGGAGCTGGCATTAAATCTGGCTCAGTTACAGCAGGATTTGTGCCTGGGAGCCTTTGCCAAACCCTAATTCCTCGCTGTTGTTCAGCAAGGTACTGGGTTCTTTAGGTTCACTTGTCCATTGCCATCTGCTCCAGGAGCAGCTGCTTTTAATTTAGCATCTATATAATTTCTGATGGAAGTTTTCTGGTGACCGCCACTGCTGCATGTCAGTGCAAGAAGGTGTCGCAAGTTTTCCAGCACATCTCCAAATTTTGTTTTCCTAACTTGATAAAGTCACAGCAGGTTCTGTCCTAACATACAGTCATACCTGCGATTCCACCATCCTCGCGGTTAGATTTTCCTCCACACGAGCAATAAATCTTGGCACCAGTGTGTATTTTCAGAGATGTATGCATACTGAAGTAACCAAGGAGTAGTTAGTTGCACACTCCTATTGGTAGTAGCTACTGCAGGGCCTGCATGTCAGTCTGCAGTGTGGCATAACCTTGTTTATTTAGTGTGACGAAGAATATAATGGCATCGAGCTGTCTATTTCCCTCACATAGTCCTAGTGACTGTTTGGGTACAGTAGATTATATAGTATTTAAAATCCCAATATTGATGATTTTTTGCATCTGCTGTTGATTTTGGCAGAGAGAGGTAAACAAATTCCTTTCCTGAACTGCTTATAGGCAAATACTGCATGCTTTAATGAGAGTTCTTAATCTAACTTGTCACTCTGTTTACATCAAACAGTTTCTTCCTGGCCCTTTTATCTAATTTTCTTCATCTCTGATGTTCTGTTCCTTCTCATTCTTTCACAATCCCTTTATCTTTTCTTCAAGGATGTGTAACTGAGAAGTGTTTATTTTGACAATATTACTCAGTGATCCCTCCACAGCTGAGTAATGCCTTCGGTGCACATCCAGTGGTGCTCCTACAATAGAAACCTTATCAGAGGGATGAATTTGGCCCTTTGGCTTTTCAGTAGAGTAAATTAACACATTAAAAGGCAGCAGATAAAGAAGCTTGCCTAAAACATAATCGGAATTTTCTCAGTAAACATTCAGCAACTGGAGTTTCCAAACCACTGGTTGCAAATCAATGAGCAGAACTGCCCACAAGCCCTGAGGCAGACTGTGAAGATTCTCTTTGTAGTGTTGCCTTATTTTTCCTCTTTCAAAAGGTTGAAAGTGATTTTGTGAGCTGAAGGGTGTTGCTGCACTAAAATAGAGTTTATTTTTCAGAAGGCAGACATCACTCCACTCCTTTTGTAGGATAATACGTGGCACGTAAAATAGTGATGTCGTAGGCCATTGTTACAAATTCCGATGCTAAGAAGTCTGTGAGAATGGTTTTGTAATAATTCCTGGGCAAATCTCCCGCTATTCAAGTTGCCTTACAATAGTGCTGGAGCTCCCAGCTGGCTGTCCTCGTGAGGTGCTAGAACCGAAGGAGCTTTAGTGCAAAGGGCTCTCTAATAAAACTTGGTAGCTGTACAATCAAAAAAGATCGTGGAGTCGGACGGCACCACCGAGTTTTATTGGTCGTGGTGAACCGATGCCATCAATTCAAACTTTCTGGGTTTTGGCTCCCTTTTGATGAACAAAAGGAGGGACTTTGGACAAGCAGAGACATCAGTGAGGTCTCTAGAAGTATTGAGCATTAGACCTACTTTTCTACCTATAAAAATCTGAGGCCCACCTAGTGCTCCCCTTTAAAAAGGGAGAAATCAACCCAGTCCTTAGTATAAAAAATCACTCCCAGTTCTTGTGTCTGAGCTTTTATCAAGTTATTATTAACTTATTAGTGATTTCACATAAGGATGCAACAAGGACTGGATGTCACAAGGCAAACCAGTTCTTGATGACTCTAGACCAGTACCAGAGTATTTTGTCTTTGAATATTTTAGGAGGCTAGGATGGGGGGGGTTGCCTGATGTTTTGGGCAGAAAGAGTTTCTCCTGATGTGTGGCAGGTGTCAGAGGGAAGATTTTGGGTTTGATTCTGTGGCATTCTAACTAGTTCCCCCACTGCACTCCTAAAACATCATTTGCAAGATTTTTTCCTGGTTTTAGAGAATCATGTGTTCACCAGTAAAATTGCTTGGCAAATGAGGGCAGCACCTGTAATAAAGCAGCAGTCACCTTTATTAGAATTATGGGCTGATGACTCGGATTTCTCAAAAGGCCTCATTTTGATTACTAGAAAGTAGTTTTATACACAGAAATCTTGCACTAGAATTAATCAAGCTGTAGATGCAGGCTTCTCATGTATGTGCTACTTAATGAAAACGGGTTTCTGTTGTTCTTCATGTATGAAATGTACCTTCCAGGGTTCTGCTCCGTGTTTGTGGTTAATTGTGTAGGTATTTTTCAGTTCTGTTGCTCACCAAGGAACTAAGAGAAGACTTGCACAACTATCTCGATGTTTTGGTATTTTGCTGTGAACTATATAGCTCAGTAGCTGATACTCACAAATGCTGTATATTGGATGAAAATGCATTAAAACTTATTTTATATGTTGTATTTTATTTAACGGCCTAAAAAATTTAGATTCCTCGTTTTCAGTAAGAGTATGTTTATCCAGGTCTTCACTGAGAAGACTGGAATTAACCGGCTCTCTTGAAGCTGTTTAATGGAACCAGCGCACTGGTTTGCTGAATTGCTGTAGAAAGAGAACACAGTTCAGAAAAATTATGCTTACGTTTTTGAGAGAAAAACCCTTCCTATATACTTTATAATTGGATTGCTCATTAACACCGAAAGCTTATCATGGTTTTATTTAAGTCTACAATGGTAGCTTGAAAATTACTCTGACAAAAGCTTGCGAGCACGTGAACTGGGATGAAGTCCAGCTTAAGAGTCAGAACCTAGCAAGCACCCCTGAATCCTGAGGCATCTATTCTATGCTTAGGTACTGCCTGCGTGCCAGAAATGTCCTGAAGAGTCACAGATCTCTGTTAAAACCAGCCTCGTCTTTAGGCTGCCCAACAGCTGTTAGAACACAGGCCTGGCGATCAGGTCACCTGGGTTTTAATCCCAACTGACCGTGTGACTTTGTGCGAGTCTTGTAACCTCTTTGCACCTCTGTTCCAATGAGTTGGATGCAAATAGGAAGGTTTTGGACCTGCCTACGTCCGTCCCTGTTCTGCTGAGAGGCTTCTCAGGAGTGTATTAAGGCTGGTGGGTGACAGGTGGTGTGTTAAGTACCCTACTGAATTCTTACTGAAGGAACTGCAGTAAAATAGGAAGTTTTCTGCCACCTATGTACAAACTGAATAGCTAACTGATCTCTTAGGCTACAATCTTACCACTGATTTTGGTAAGGCTTGAATTTTTTACCTTGTCTCATTTTTGGTCACTGAATGTGCAGAAACAGCAGTAAGGACAAACCATCTGATACATTTTTTTCCTTCTCCCAGTGATGTGGTGTTGGTTGTGTTGTAGTGTGCATGGTCAGTTGTTTTAAAACTATTATTTCTGAGCACATTGCAGAAGTTCAGTTAATGCAACTGCCTATTTATGCTTTTATGTAGCAAATGGGAGACACTTGGCAGTTGTGCTGCAAATTGCCTTTTTGTACTTCTGGGGTTTTATTTTTTCTTGGATGTGACTCAGCTGTTCAAACCTGTTGTTACTGCAGACTTCGATTCTGTCACGCACATCTGACTTTAAAACAATGAGTCTCATGATTTGTGACTACCTTTATACTCACAGGGGATGTTTACAATGTCACAGTGCAATCTGTTTCTCACATTTGACCCTGTATCTGTGGCTTCTTACTGAGGTTACCCCAGCTGGCACAATGCCCTTAGAAGTATCAGTAATTTGTAACGTGAACTCTCTCAAAGTAACAGAATGGAATTTATAAACATTTTAATAGATTTTAACATTACAATCTCGCTGATTTTATTGCTTACAGATAGGGTGAAATTGCAAGGCAGTTATTCAAAATATTCTTTCCTTAAGCTTGTTTGGAAGTTTGAGCTCTCATTTAAGCAGTAAGCTCCTGATGCTGCAGCTGCAGCCGTGCAAGCACAATACAGTTCGGCCTATGCAGGCTGCCAGACTGGCTGCAGAAATCTGTCAGTGTGATCAGACGCAGTAAGTGATGGGAATTCCAAAGTCCTAGTAAGAGTACACTTCCCAGCTCTCTTAGGCAATCTTGAACATCACCTAAGGAATCATGTCCCTTTCCTATGTTGACTTGCCAAATAACAGCAGGAATATTTTCACTCCCTTTTGAAATTTTTTATTTTTTTTTAAAGGCTATGCTTATTGTCTCAGCAGGTGTGATTTTAGAGGACATTTAGTCTTGATGTCTTGGGAAATTATGTCATGAGATTGCTCATTTTGCCAATCCAGAAAATCTTACAAGTAGACAAAACCTGAGTATGTTTTGTGAGTGGGCTCTGGGCACTGCTATGACATTCACTGTTCAAACACGTTTGTGAGCTCCAGCACCGTGCAACACGAGGTTTTCATTCCAGTCTGGGGACAGCAAAAGATAACCCAGTTACTGCCACCCTCTTCTTTTCCCTAGGGAGAATCTCCCGTCCTCCCTGGCTAGATGCATAACTATTGATCCTGATGTGTCTTTAACCATTATGGTATTTTTGAGCTATTTTAGAAAGGATTTCTAAAGACGTAGTTTCAGCTCAAAGAAAATAAGTCTTTGAAGGAGCTGTAGGTGTACCAAGTTGATTTGGTTGAGGGGCAGCTGCCTTTTCCAGCAATTTTCTTAGTTGAAAGTTATTAAGCAGTGCTTAATAGTCCTACTGGAAAAACGTAACGTAGCTATTAAAATACACTTTCCTTGGGTTTTGCCTTATACTGGTTTGTTGTGCCCCACTACGTTTATTTCTGAAAGTCAGAAACTTCCAGTGCTAAACGCAAGCAGAGCAGTGTTTTCTACTGAAGTCTCTGCCTCCTTTTCTGCTGCCTTGTATGTGGAGATCTGGTATTTGATACTAAAGATTGAAACTTCATCTAAGAAAAAAACCAGGATTTCAAGGCAGAATCATTATATTTCAGTGCTATGTACCTGGATTTAGAGGGCTTTTTTCAGTTAGGACTCTTATTACTGGCAGAGTGTGTGCCGTGAAACATCCTAAATACCCTGTTGCATACTACATCTGTGACATGGTGCGAGGACCTGGGCCAAAGGTCCAGCCCTCTCTCACCAAAAAGGCACCACTTCCCTTTGGGAGGTCTTCCCCTTGATACTTCTATGCTTACTGCAGTATCTCCCGGCCGGGGTTCAATCTGTGATTGGGTTAGTCAGTACTTTAGCAAACACTTCACAGACGCTACACATCAGCCAGTAAAGCCTTACGGCAGCCCGGGGGCAGCAGGTAAGTATTACTGGCCTTTTAAAGGCAGTGCAGGTGTGATTGGCAGCTTATAAAAGCAAACAGACAAACAAAAGAGTTATTTTTAGAGCTGGCACTAGAACTAAGTTCTTAGTCCCTAAACCTGTGCTGTAGCTATTGCCGTGGGTGACCAACTAGTAGACAGAGGGTCCCTCTTTGGAACTTCACTGTGAAGACTAAACTGTTTCACTTTATTTTGGAATACTGGAAAACCAAACCACATTACACAGAGTTCTCATCAGGCAATTGGAATTACGCTGAAATCATGTTTCCAGGCATATTAATTTATGAGGATGGCCCAGAACAAACATGAGGCTGCTGTGCAAGTGTCAGGAACTGAAAAGCTGCACGGCAAGTAACTTAAATCAGGCCCACTGAGTTTCCCGAAGTTGAAAAAAAAATGGGGGGGGGGGGGAAGGGCTGTATTTCATTCCTAACTGTATGTATTTGGAGATTCAGTGTTCTAGAATACCCTGAAGATATAGAAATGCTGTGTACTGTCAATTCTAACTTGTGATTTTATGTAGGGCTACAGCAGCGACGCTTACTCTTACAAGATTTGTAACAATGTCTTAAAAAGGTCTTAAAATATGTCTTAAAAACAATGTCTTAAAATATGGCTCTTTAACTAGGAAGGATTCCCAGGAGTTCCTGAATTCAGTGATGCTACCTCAAGGTTTCTTGTTGTTTTTTTTAAACAACTGTTTTCAAAAGCACTGGTTATTCAGTCTTTTACATAGCACAAGTCCGTGAGGATGCACTCCTATTTGGTATCACTTCAAATACTTTCTTGCAGGTGATTGATAGATGCTTTTTGGCTTCTTAGTAACATGTGTTACTATACTTCCCTTGTTCTAAGCCCTTTGATTTTTAATTTTTTTCCCCATCTACAACTCTCTTGTTTCAAACATGTACAGGTTTTTCCATATGGGGACACTCCAGAAAGCTAAGTCAGTGACACCTATAAAGTTAGCGTCTGTGAATTGGAGTGTGTTAAATCCCTGTGTATATGTTCTCATTTTGAAGTAGGGTGGCCTTTCAGTTCCAGTTGGGTAATCCTCACTGGGGTTATTTGTCACATTGCGCAGTTCAAGGTTATTGGTGAATTCTGAAGTGCTGAATAGGTTACAGACCAAAATACTGGAGAACATATGTAAAGGGCTTCATCCTTCCGTGTTCTCCAGTGTGGCAATTCTGGCTTACAGTACAGCACTTTGAACAGCTGGCTCCTTGAATGGTACTCGCACAGCTCAGCACCTATATGCTAAGGGCTGTGTTCCGAAGTCCTCTTTTTCTGCTGCAGGGGGTTCGCAGCACTCTGACTTACTCCCACCTGTATGAATTTAAGCTCTGTGACCACAGTGTGCTTCCTTCTTTGGATTTTGTGAATGCCAGGGATCTGGGGACTGTATGCTGAAAGCAAGTGCTTCACTAGTATAGCAGAGCTTGACACTTGGAGTGTGGTATAAATGCTGCCAGTATAACTAGGTTTATTTGCCCACCAGATATATGCTTGTTTCTCAGAAAATAATCGTCTTTTCTCTTTTTCTTCTTCATTTATATCTGCCTGGATCTGGAGGATGAGAGCCTCTTTTAGCATTCATGCAAGCAGCCACCATATAGAAAAACACACACAACAGGTTTATTACGGACGGGTTTATCACTAAGAATGCAACCATTTACGTGCTTACTGTCATCCTGCTGTGTACGGTGCGTGTTTTTCACCGTGTGCTGTTTCCCACCCTGTGTGCTTGTCACCAGTCACAGGACATGGCTGCAAAGGCGTGCATGGAAGCTTAGCAAAGAAACTGCACAACCAAAGCCATTAAGATACAGCTCTCCTAATACCGAAGAAAGAGCTCCTCCTGAAGGCAAAAACCAGGACCCATGGCTCTTTTAAGTTATCTGACCTTTCCATGTGTTTGCATTGCATATAAGAAGATAACACTTTTAAAAATTGTACTTGCACTATATTGAGCCCTAAGCCCAGAAAAAGGAATACACAATCCAAGGAGTTCAGTTACAGAGAAGCAAACGAAAGTGCAACGACGCGGAGGAAGTCCAGCATGCAGGCAAGGCAGCAGTATGTGCTGGGGAACGACAGCAGGGTGATTTCTTGCCAGAGAATTGGCACGCTGCTTGGCATCGCTTAGAGTGAGTCATGGATTTCAGTGTTCATTGGCAGACTATGGTGGTCACTGCTTACGTTGCATTACATTGGTAAGAACTCTGCCCACACCGTTTGTTTCTCTCCCAAACAGCTTGATTGACGTGCAGATCTCTTCATGATGACATTTTCACCCATTTATGTCTGTTTCAGGCCTAATCCAAAGCCTGCTGGTGTGACTGAATGTTTCTTTCTAACTTCTGTTTGTCTCCATGACACGCTTGTGCATCCCTACAAGAGTCCTAATGCCGTCTTGCCTGTCTTTGTTTAAATGTGGGCTTATCTGGATCTCAAAAATTGGGCATTACTGTCATGAATGCTTCAGAAAACTGGGTTTGGAAGGAAGGCCAAACTTTGTGCTTACGTACAACCCATGAAGCCGCCTCTTGAATCTTCAGATTCAAAGCGGAATCTAAAATGTCTATGTGTGAAGAAGCTGACCTTTTCTATTAAATGTGCCATCATGTTCTATGATGTCATTACTGTAACTAAACAGGGCATTTAGAAAAACAAAACACTGCTAATAGTTGCCCACGTTTTAAGGGATAAACCTGGATAACTGCCCCTGCCCAAGATTAGCAAATCCCACAGGGTGTTTCCCTAAGAGACAAACCTCTTGCAGTGTTTGACTGTAAAACATGCAGGAAAGATGACAAATCTTGGAGCTTTGTTAATTTAGTTAGTATCTTAAAAATTCCTTTCTTGGGATTGAAACTAACAGTTCATTTCAAATAAAAAATCCTGCACTTGGTGACATGAAAATAAGGTCAACTGGCAGTTATATCGAGCGGACATACACACCCGCCCAGTACGGCAGGATTCTCAGTATTAGGGGTGGGTTTAATTTACAACTTTCTCAACATTTTCCAATGTTAGATCTGCAAACATCTGTGCTGTGCATACACATATACATACATACATACATATATAGTCAAGAAATTTCCTTTGGCGGTATCGGAATTACTCAGTTGTCTTTCCTACTGTTCAAATTGACAGCATAAACCATGATACTGTCTTAGCATTCATTACTGCAAAATATTTCTAAAACTAGTCTTTTATTTGAAACTTCTTTTAAAGTACTTTTGAACAAGTGAAATCCTTCTGTGGAAAAGATTTTTTTTTTTAAAAAAATACCTCTCTAATGGTCTCTGTGTAAGTGTCTGTATCTATTACTGACAGCCCGACCGCTTTTCCTTTCTCTTTTGAGCTGACTTTCCAGTGGGATTGATCCATGCAGTGAGTCAGCCTGTACCCCATCGTTACAAGGCTTTTGGCTTTCCCTTTTTGAATAATTTCTTACACTCAGGAGTAGGGGAACACAGGAAAAATTACCTGTGGAGGATGTTTTGTAATTTGACACACCTTTAGAAGTATCTCAGAAAGGAAATAACGTTGAGGTGGTTTATTTCTGGGAGCTCCTCGTAGATGCTGAACTGTTTCTTATTTCCCAATGCTGTCTTCATCCAACTAATGAGAGTCTGAAAGATCCAGTGCTTGGAAACAGCTGCAGAAATGCCCATTTTGGAATGTGTTGGGACTGAATCTGCCTGTAAAGAGAAATACACCTTTGTTTCTGACTTGTTTATTTAAACTTTGAGAAGTAGAATATGTAAGTGCTACATGAATGTTTCTGTCCCCAGAAGGAATGGGCAGTTTTGTTAGGATTTATTTAATTTTTTTAATTCCCATAGTAAACATCATCTAATTCATCTATTTACATTTCTTAAATAAACCAGTGATACACAGTAGAACTTGAGTATGTAACGGTATAGATTTCTTTACATTATATGGGGTTTAAAGAGTGGGAAATATCAAAACTGACAAAAAAAAGAGTCTTAATTGTGAGAACCAATAATTTAACCAGTCTTTTTTGTTCGGACTTCTATATAGATTTTTAGATAAACCTGCAAGAATGTGCTTTTTACAAAGTAAATTTTTTTAAGAAACTCTTTGGTATTCTGGAGTAAATGTGTTTGTTTATCATTACGTACGACGACTGACTTTTGTGTTTTCATGTAATTTACCTTGCCTATTTCATAGAGGTTCCAGTGTCTGTCAATACAGAACACTAAGCGGGAATATTAAACTTCATTTGTTTGAAACAACGCTGTCTTTCCCTAGCCAAGGTCAGAAACACCTTGATAAAGTACCTACACAGAGTTATGGAGGTTATTTCCTGTTTAAACTGTATTTTTACCTTCAACACCAATATGAATTCAGAACAAAACACAGAACCGTATGCGCTGTGCTATCAGTCCTGACTTTCCCAGGTGCATCATCGTTCTCAGCCTGTAAGTTTGCTCAAACTGTGAGCCCAGAGACTTGAAATTGGTACACACTGTAGAAATACTTCTCTTACCCATCTTCATGAAGAGGACAGTGAGAATCCAAATGGATGCGGCCGCGCAGAGGCCCACTTGCGTGCTGCCTTAGGTCCCCCCTGCCCGACGATTGCATCCTCTTCCTGATACCTCAGTGCTGTTTGCTGTGGGGTAAGCCGACTCCTTCCAGGTGTAGCTGGTTTTAAGGACAGACAACTAATTAAGGACTGAATTTTCGGCCCGCTCATTTCTACCAAAATTAGTCTGGAAAATGGTCAGAAAAACCCAGGATGCAGTTCAGTAAGGACAAGAGCAAAAAACTATGCTTAGGCAGGAATGATCAACTGCACAATTACTAAAACGCCCAAGCTTCAAACATGTAAAAGCTACTGGAAAGCAGAAGAGAAGCATCTGTCCTCCATAGCGCCGACTGACAGAACTAATTCAAAGCACGGTCAGATTAAACATCAGAAAAATTTCTGACTACAAGCTTAGTGAACCTTGGCACAAACCTTTTTATCTGTGGAACTGTCAGTATCGGGAGGCTCACAGTTTCCTCTGTCAGGAGCGACACAGGTTTGGGTAATCTTGCATTTTGACAGGTGATGGATCACAGCAGTAGTTACAGCAGAGTAGAAGCTGTCTCTGGGCACTGCCTAAGCTGTCCTGGGAAGTTAACTGAGAAAAATGAACATAGTGTCAGGTGTCTATTTGCTCTCCAGGAATCTGTGTCCCCCCTGAAAAATGGTGAAGCTCCAAAGATGAGAAAAATCACTTGACTAGACCAGCCTTTCCAGCTGCATTTGTACACAGGAGCTCAGTCTGTCTGAGCTGATATTGCATTCATTTGCTTTGAAATACGTGGTAGGTATATAACCACTGAAAAACAGGGAATTTTGTAACCCTTAACCAGGGCTCTCGTCCAGTATTCATGATACATGAGGTTGGAAACAGCATTTTTACTGGGATGTGCAAGTAAAAATAATTTAAATAGAGGACTAGTGCACTAGATTGTTCTGTGACCTCAAAGTTAATTGTAATTTTCTTAGCTGGAAAAGGAAAGAATCCAACATACAAACATAAATCACTAATGCAGTGAGTTAGGTCATAAACATCATACAGGTTTATGTTTTCCAAATACTGTTTGATAACTAGTCATCTTTACAGTATTTTTGGGACCAGCACTGATCTTATATTTGTTCTTTTTTTCTGATCCCATGGAATACCTGAAATGATCTGTAACTATTAACAAATATCCAGGAAGAATTACGCACTTTTTAAAAAAAATCTAGTTTTATCAAAATATTTAGTTTAAACAACACATGTGCTGTTTTCTTTTAGCTTTAATAAAAAGTGTAGCCATTTAATCTGCTAGGTGGGGAACACTGTAAGTAAAAGGGCGTGTGCTTTTAATAAGCCTGACTGCTTCCACTGGGTGTCCAGCTGAACTTTTACAATTTTTTTCCGAAGTCCTGGGTTTGCTGATGTTCTGACCTGTGATTTTGATTTAGTTATTTAACAGTTTGAGAATCCTGATTTTTTGTCACGTAAGTTCTTCTTCAAATTATGCATGCTCTCTGCTGAAAGCAAACAATGAATAGTTAAGAATGCTGGCCGCACCTATGAGATGATCCTTTTCTAAAATGCTTACCTAAATAGACATCTCTGTTTTGGAGGGGAGAAAGCTGAAGCAAAGAGAGAAGAAGCAGTGCCATATGAACAGGAGGAACATAGTTCGAGAGCTGCTGGTAAGCTGCTGTAGGAGGTGTGGCTGGCTCCGTTTAGAGCGCAGTTACTGGTACCTGGGGTGGGGCTGCCAGGGCAATGGAGACTTCAGGGCTGAGCTGTCGAGCCTCTGACGCTGCACAGCCAGCCTGCATGAGCATCGTTTCCTCCTGCTGGTGCTGCAAAGACATACAAAGCATGTTGTGCCACACGTATTAAAAGCAGCCCTAACAACTGGTCTCAGTGTTAGTAAAGGAAAACTTACTGGTTCTTAATTTTGGTTTGGGTTGGGTTTTTTTCACTAGTGCTGCGATAGAGTGTTTCTTGACTCACGTGCTTGGTGTGCCTGTGGGGACTATGTTGGCTCACCAGACTAACTCACAGGACACAGGGGCTTGGAAAGAAATTCTAGACTCGACTGTCTGCCAAAAATGACCTTTCAGTAAGGTGGAAGACAGCAAGGTCAAAAACCAGACTGTACTATAGGAATTAAACTTTGTTATTGGGAAGCTTAGTATGTTACACACAAACAGATTGCTTTATGTTTCTCTCACCGATACAAGGAGAATATAACTCGCCGTGCCCAGTGGAAGAGCTCCGAAGGACATACTGATGGACACCAGCGGACAGCCTGCTGGTTAGGCCACCCTCGGGATAACTGGGGTTGGCGGTCCTTGCTCCACACCACAGTGCGAGGATTCAGACGCCTCCCACTACTGCAGCGAGGGTCCCGCTAGTACAGCAGGCTGCCTTTAGCGAACCATGACATCCAAGTGTGGCTCCATTTTCAGCCCTGTATCAAGGCCTGTACTCACACAGTACAGGAACACCGACCACCAAAATGCCTACAGAAACATTCACCTGCACCCCGTGTTTGCGAGTGTAAGAGTACAACGTGTGCACACAGTGACTCGCTGGGTGTGCTCGTGAGCTGAGCTGGCCTCAGCAGCACGATTATTCGGATGCCATCTGTAGCAGTCAACATCACATCTTGGAGCGTGGACTTCGTTATTCACTACATTTCAGATTCTTAATGTACGAAAACAGCTGTTAAAAAATGCTACCTTGTACTTCACAAATAAAACCACTTTGTCATGCTTTTACAATGTCTTGCACAAAATTAAATGCACAAATTTGCCCTTGCCCAAATGCAGATGAAAACAGTGAACCTTTTAAATTTCACGTACCTTTACAGGCAGCAGGAATTTGAAGTACACCATAAGCATGTACTTGTATAGACAGGTAAAATTACGTGAGTTCCACATTTGTCAGCTGCAGCAGACCTGAGGTGGCACCCTTGTTTCTCATGGCAGTGGGCTGGACTACTGCTGTGTCTGCAGCAGCCGTGCGGCGCAGGCAGCACAGGCTGCTGGCAAGTTACCAGGTAAAGGCTGTGCGCCTGGCAAGTCACGCAGCCGGATCAATGCAGCCAGCCGGCCTGTTTCTACAGAAGAACCAAAACTGTCCATTGTCCCATCCTTTGACTCGCTCGTCTCTCCACTCGTGTGGCTTCGAGGAGTGTTTCAACAGTGAGAGCATTGTTACAGGCACCGAGAGATGGACAGAAGGTGGTACCTGCAGCAGAATGAATGCTGCTCTAAGGGCTGTCTTTGGTGTTAACACATTCCTCTCAATACAACGCGGTACTCAGAAATGCTGTGTATCAGCTCCCAGGTGTGACAAAGGTGCAGTGGGGATTCCCAGTGAAGCAAACACTGGCCCTGCTCATAGCAAGGGGTCAAACTACTGACATGGTTAAAAGAGACAGGCTGTTGAAACAGTCCAGAATGTGCTGAAGCAAAACCAAAACAAATGCTGGCTTACAAAAGGACGCAAAAATAAATAAACTCCTAATAAAACAAAGTATTCAATATGTTTCCTCTTATTTTCTCTCTTCCTGTACTATGAATTAATTTTGGCATTATTTGTAACTAGCATAAGCAAGTTACAATAAGGCTACAGTTATAACCTGAAAAAACAACCAGGCAAAACAAAATACGAGATCGTTCCAAGGCAGACACCCACCGAGCAACAATCCCAACTGGTGTATCTAGGGCAAGATGCTCTTTTTTTTCCCCCAAATACACTCGGGATACACCCTGATGATCTAGGAATACAGCCGGCCCGTGGTGGTTACACATACATGTTGTTAAACAGAAGATACGTAATCAAACGAGCTGTTCAAAACAGTTCTAGTACTTCTCAAGTTCCAGGACTAATCAATTGTTCAGGTGAGAAGGGGCATTTAAAGGTCACCTAGTCCAACACCCCTGCCGGGAGTAGGGACATCCTCACCACAGTGGAGCAGAGGGGCAGATGCCCCTCTCCTGACCTGCTGGCCACGCTTCTTTGGATGCAGCCCAGGATACAGTTGGCTTTCTGTGCTGTGAGGGCACGCTGCCAGCTCACGTCCAGCTTTTCTCAACCCCTTCACCCCCCAGCCTGTCTCGATACACCTGACCCAGCTGCGGGATCTTGCACTTGGCCCTGTTAAACCTCATGAGGTTCCCATGGGCCCACTTCTCCAGCTTGTCCAGGTCCCTCTGAATGGTGTCCCATCCCTCAGGTGTGCCAGCCGCACCACTCAGCTTGGCATCATCTGCAAATCTGCTGAGGGTGCATTCGATCCCACTGTCTACACAGTAGTGGTCCCAGTATGGACCCCTGAGGGACACCACTCGTCACTGATCTCCAGCCAGATATTGAGCCGTTAACAAGTGCACTCTGGACGTGACCATCCAGGCACTGCCTCATCCACCCAGCAGTCCGTCCATCAAATCCCTATCTGTCTGATTTGGAGAGAAGGATGTTGTGGGGGACTGTGCCAAAGGCCTTACCGAAATCCAGACAGACGCCACCTGTAGCTCCTCCCTTGTGCAGAGATGTAGTCACCCCCCTGTAGAAGGCCCCTGGGTTGGTCAGGCAACACTTGCCCTCGGTGAAGCTGTGCTGGCTGTCTTGAATCACCTCCCTGTCCTCCGTGGCCCATAGAACAGAACAGAACAGATTTCAATTGGAAAGGACCACTACGATCATTTAGTCCAACTGCCTGCTGAATTCAGAGCTGACCAAGTTAAGCATGGTATTAAGGGCGTTGCCCAAATTCCTCTTAAACACTGACAGGCTTGGCGCATCGACCACCTCTCCAGGAAGCCTGTTCCGGTGTTTGACTACCCTCTCCACAGAGAAATGCTTCCTCGTATCCAGTCTAAACCTCCCCTGGAGCAGCTTTGAGCGGTTCACACACATCCTGCCACTGGACACCAGCGAGAAGAGCTCAGCATGCCCATTTCCACCTCCCCTCCTCAGGAAGCTGTAGCGAGCAGTCAGGTCACCCCTCAGCCCCCTTTTCTCCAAACTAGACAAACCCAAAGTCCTTAGCTGCTCCTCACAGGACATGCTTTCCAGCCCCTTCACCAGCTGTGTTCCCCCCTCTGGGCGCATTCAAGGACCTTCACATCCTTCTTAAACTGTGGGGCCCAGAACCGCACAGCGCTCCAGGTGAGGCCGCCCCAGTGCCGAATACAGCAGGACAGTCACTGCTCTTGATGCGATGCTGTGTTCGATGCCCCCCAGCGTGGGGTTTGCCCTCCCGGTTGCCAGGGCACGCTGCTGACTGGTACTGAGCTGCTGCTGACCAGCACCCCGGGTCCCTTCCTGCAGGGCTGCTCCCCAGCGCTCCTCTCCCAGTTCGTACTTGTGCCCAGCGTCACTCTGTCCTAGGCGCAGAGTCTGCCATTTGGACTTGTTACATTTCATCCCATTAATCACTGCCCAATGCCCCCAGCTATCCAGCTCCCACTGCAAGGCATCTTGTCCTCAGAAGTCAACAGCACCTCCCAGTTTGGCATTACCAGCAATTTTGCTCACGGTGCACTCAACTCCTGCACTCAGAGCACCGATAAATCTATTGAACATGGCTGGGCACAGAACTGAACCCTGAGGAACACCGCCAGTGACTGGCTGCCACCCAGACGTAGCCCCATTCACTACAACCCCTGGCACCCTGCCCCTCAGCCAGTTCCTCACCCAGCACAACGTGAACTCACTCAACAGCCGGACAACTTGTCCAGAAGGATGCTGTGATGGACAGTATAAAAAAAAAGTATTACTAAAATCCAGAAAAACTACACCCACTGCCTTCCCTTCATCCACTGGGTGGGTGACCTTGTCACAGAAGGATATAAAACTCAACAGGACCTTCCCTTTGTGAACCCATGTTCACCGTGCCTGATGATCGCATTATTCTTTAATTACCTTTCAACAGCACTCAGTATAATCTTCTCCACGATTTTTCATTTTTCCAGGAACTAAGGTTAGACTAACAGGTCTGTAGCTCCCTGGGTCTTCCCTCATGCGCTTTTTGTAGACTGGAATAACACTGGCTAGCTTCCAGCCAGCCGGGACCTCCCCAGCCTCCCAAGACCTTTGGCAGAAGACCGAAAGGGATCCTGCTGTAGTATCCACTAGCTCCGTCAGCACTCTGGGATGAATCCCAGCAGGCCTCATGGGCTTGTGAACATTCAGCTGCTACAGCTGGTCCCCTACAACTCCAGTGTCTGCAAACAAAAAGCCGCTGTTCCCTCAGTCATGGCCCTCCGACTCAGGTACCCGGCAGCCCAAGGTCTAACAATATTATTAAAGGCCGAGGCAAAAAACGCATTGAATGCCTCTGCTTCTCCTTCATCCCCATTAGTCAGATGACCATCTTCAACAAGTATAGGTCCAATGTTGTCTTTAGATCTCCCTCTTGCTATTAACGTACTTAACACTGGCACCCCCTCCCCACACTGATTACAGTTTAAAGGTCTCTCGATCAGCCCCACCAGTTTACGCCCGAAGACGTGTTTTCCCTACAGGGACAGGTGGATCCTGTCAGGTCCCAGCATACCTTGTCTGTTGAAGGCTCTTCCATGGTTTCAAAACCAAGGTTTCGGTGCAGGCGTCAGTCCTGAAGCCAAGTATTGATGTCCTGGGCTCACTCCTAGCTTACAGGAGGATCTGTTCATCACCTTCCAGGCACAGAGGTGAGGCTGACAGGCATCTTCCAACAGACCAGGTTGCTCCAAGCCCCATCCAGCTCGACCTTGAACACTCCCAGGGATGGCACATCCACAGCTTCTCTGGGCAACCCGTGCCAGTGCCTCGCCACCCCAAGGAGCGGAGGGAGGCAGGTCCTGCAGCCTGTGCTCGTGTGCTGGGTGCCCCGGCCCCTCGCCACCTCCAAGGCATCAGGGTCCTTCCTGGGCTGGGGAGACTGGGAGGGGACAGGGCAGGCCAGATGCAGTCACCAAAGTACTAAACAGGAGCAGGGGAAAGCATTTTTACTGCTGTTTTCTTGGTTTACTGGTGGTTTGGGATTTTTTTAAATAGGGGAGGGGATGAGAAGGAAGGGCTCACCCCACCGTGGCAATGAACACCGTGATGGCTGATGGTGGGAGATGGAAGGGGTGAGCTCGCAGGAGGCTGGTGCGGAGGCTGGGCCTCCCAGCTCACGGCAGCTGCGGCGGCTGGACCAGGCGCTCCTGCGGCATCACGGAGGGGAGCCCTGGCACGGCGCAGCGGTGCCCCGGGAGCTGTGCTGGAGGGGGACCCACCTGCATCCGTCCTTGATCTGCGGGCAGAGTCACCTCCACGGGCTCCACACCATCACCCCATGGTCCACATGGCAGATGGTGCCCCCTGTCTGAGGCCTCCTCTTCCCCTGTGCTCCTGCGGCCACGTGTCCTCTCCCTCACACGCAGATGGGCAGCCACACACTGCTCTGGGACCTTGTGTTTCCAGGCATCCTTGGAACCTGAGGGCCTCGAAGCTCAGCAAATGGCGGGCCAGCTGCCAGGGTCCCCATGTTTACAGAGCCCAGAGCGAACAGCAGCGAGGCGGCTTGTGACACCAGAAGGCCACTGCAATGGGGACGCGTGTGGCCCAATATGGCTGTTCTGGGCGTTGGGGTCCTGTGGCCTGAAAGACGGTCTCATGTCAGAGAAGGAGGGGGGTCAGGGAGCTGAGGGCTCCTTTCCTGGGGATCACTCCTCTGTGCTCTTCTGCTGCCCCTGGGCACAGGGTCTGCCCTCCGCCTCCCCTCGTGCACCTGGGCTCCCCTGGACAAGATGGTGGCAGTGGTGTTCTAGGAGGGCTGGGGGTGCTCACTGACCGCCCCACTGACCTGGCTCCCAGGGGCTCGGAAGGGGAAAAGCACCCAGACACCCCACCGGTGCGAAAAGGAGGCATGGCCAGCTGCACAAGGTCTCCTAGCACTCCATAAAAAATTGCTCTTTCCAAGTGTTGCATGGGCCCTTCTCCCCCATCCCGAGCGTGGGGAGGTGCCGTCCCCGCTGCACGGAGTCCCAGGGAGAGGGGAGGAGAGGGTCTGGCATCCTTCAGGCCGCTGTGCTGGCACAACAGGAGGCGTCGGAGGCCACCAAAGGAGGTTTTGGGGGCCTGGAAGATGCAGGGTTTCTTTTCAGTCTGAGGTTCACCCTCGCTGTCTTCCCTACTTTTAAGGACAGACCTTCTTGCTGCTTTTGAGTTTTTTAATCCCCAGGGATATCTTTAGTCTTCTTCTCTGACACAAAGTACGGTTCAATTCCTGCACCCATCTGGGAGTTTCACCAAGATGTTTCACCGCAGCTATGGCAAAGACAAAGAACAACTCTAAACACTTCAGCCTTGCTCACGCTCTTTGTGGAGCACGACATAGATTAGGGTACTGGTGCCGCAGCATGGAGTAAGCTGGGCAGTGGGCTGGGGTAGCGTATGAATTCTGTGGATTGTAGCAACAACAGTTTCTTGGGTGTACAGCAGCAATGACGTGTCAGAGTCACGTGTGTGACTGCAGTCTGCTCTGCAGATCAGTTAACATTCAGGTAGGAGAAAGAAGGCATCCTTTTCCTCCAGCTTCCTGGTAATCTCATAACTATATAGGGATTGGATTAATTTTCATAACTAGTAGCACACAAATGTTTTTGAGAAAGATAGAAGAGACATTTGGTTAACTCTGGGATGACAAAGGGCAAAACTGAGGACTGTTTCTTCAGAATTATAAAGGAAAGAATCACAAATACCTGACCTGCATAATCTGCCCCAAGATACCAGTCTCCAAAAAGCAAGGACAAAGCGTTGCTGGCGACGTCATGGTAAGCCACGACAAGACTGGATGGAAGAGGACACTGGCTTCCAGTTCAGGTAGATGATGTGACTGATTTGGTACCACGGGAATGAAGCTGCTACAAGAAGATGAACACAGAGAAGTCTTCACTGGGAACTAAAACCACACAAATGACAGTTTATGACCTCTACATTCATTATCTAGGTAACATCTACTATTGTCCTTATTGCTCAAGTCCTTTTGTGTTGCGCTTTCTCAGTGTGCCTGTTTCATCTGAATCACTGGCCTTCTGCTTCTTCAGGACTGCATTTTCATCTTCCGACTCCACAGACAGGTCCTCTTGGGGTGACTCTTCTGCTTCGCTGCAGCTCTCGTTGTGGAATCCAGCATTCTCTGCTATAACAGCAGGATCATCACCCTGATAACAACAGCAGCACTCCTCGCTGCTTTGGCTATGATGAAGGTCCCCCCCCTCTTCGCTGATGCCAGTGACCTCGTCCTCTTTCTGCATTAAATCATGACCGCCCCTTCCCATGGTGAGATCCATTAGCAGCGTTTCATTGCACAGATGTTCCTCATCTTCTGTGCCCTCCATTCTTTCTGCCAGCTCTTCTGCAGAGGGCTGGCTCGGGTCAGGGTAATCTACAAGGATTGTGTCCTGTTTGCGCTTGAAGCAACCAGAATTGTCATAGACAGGATAGGTCTCTTCTGGATAACCTTAGGAATAAAGTGATACGCAGCTTGAAGTGTTATCAGAATTTAAAAGCAGTACTGACTTCAGTGGTGGATGCACAAGTTTGTTAGAACAGTTGTTTTTAGCACTGCCAGTATGAGTGTCATCTATTTAATGCCATGTAAATGTCACAGTATTAAATCCATAGCGAGAATGTGCAAAACATGACTTCTTGGGAGATAATGAGAAAACTCCACTTATTTTTAGGGAACCAGGATATCAACCCTGACTTTCAGGAGTGACTATCTTAGCCTTGCTGAAAGCTATGGCAGACTAACAGGTGAAAATCGCATGTCTTATATCTTTAAATAGATCCTTTTCTTTTTGTTTCTGCCTACAGACTGAGTGAAGACTTTCACTATAAACAGCATTATTTATGAAGCTGAAAAAAACAGGTATGTCAACGACTTTGTGCATTTCATTTTAGAAAATGCATCATGAACTTGACTTCAGAAAACAGAGCTTGAGGCCGCTGTTTATGCTTTAGGTTTTAGATCATTTTTGAAAGCTTCTTAAAGAGCGAGGAATTAAGTCTGCATTTAAAATTGTAATAGTGAGCAACTCAACTAGGATATCTTGAAAACACATTTATGTAACAAGTAAGCATCAAGTAACAAGGACATAAAAATAAAGAATTTTTAAAGGACAGGCTTCCTGCAGTTGGCTTTTATAACACTGGAGCAAAGAAAGAATGACTAATCAGTAGTAAAGTTATCCAAAACATATTGAATCTGATTTCCAAGGGGTTTATGATTTTGCATGAAATCTAGCTCAGCAAGGAAAGGGAAAAATAGAAACCTTCAGCAGCCAAGACCCAGCAGCAGATGGAGCATATGTGAATATTCATATGCCACTTTTGGCAGCAGATAGTGTAGTGTTTACACTAAAGGAAATGCTGGATGCTTCAAAATTTATGTTCTTTCTATTATGGTTGGAAAAACAAACCATCTCTTGGAAAGTTTTGAAAACTGACTTCTGAAAAGGAAGGATAAAGCTAACAACATTTTTTGAAAGGATCAGGAACTAAGTAATCCTTATTCAATTTTTCTCATCAGAGTAATGGTAAGAAAGGCTCTTGCTTACCTTCCCAATCCTCCATGTAAGGAGCTTCTTCAGCTTCCTTCTCAGGAGAGATGCCATCTATGAATTTTCCTTCCTTCATAACTCTAGTAATTTCTCGGAGTTGCTGAAGTAGCCTTTTTTCCTGGTCTGTTGTAACATTCTGAGTCCTGCTAGAAAATATTAGACACCAGTATTCAGTCCGCTATTATTACAGACTACTAACAGAGTTTGAATCCAACTGTTTGGTCCATCCCAGAAGCACTGTCTGAAGAATCCTGGCTGCAGTATGATCACTATAATCATCTACCTGCATGTGGTCTGCACTTCAGCTCAGTATAAAGGTTTATATCCATTTATATCCATTTATCCAGAAAGCCTGAAAATTTAAAACAGGTAAAGGAAGGCAGGTACAGCCAATGTGAGCGCAAGATGAAAGTGGCACACAAGCAAGAGTTGTGGTGCAAAAGACACTAGAGAAATTTAGGTGAGATTTAGAAGGTCATGCCTTGCTTGAAGCATTGTAAGAAAATGCAATTCAGAACCTATGCAACATTTAAAACAACTTGTGGGGCTGATCAAAACGTCTCACAAGACATTTGTCTCAAGAGTCTAATAGTCTCTTATTATGACCATTAAAGGTATTAAATTTTCAAGGCCTCATTAAGAAATTTCAGTTGCACAAATCACCATGTTATTATACCCTGTCAACAATGCTGCCTGGAGGGGAGCTGGGAGGAGAAACAGGAAGGAAGATTTAAAAATGAAAAGGTGTTACATTTAACGTGCCCTTTAGAATTAGAGGGAGAGTGGGAGAGGACCGAGATTTTTATCCAGTTAAAAGCTAACTCTAATTCTGACTGGTTCTACACTGCTGATTCTAGTAATTACTACTGCTTGGGTAATGCAATTACTTACTGTTGTAACATAACTGCTTCCAACAGATAAGATCATGTAGTTATTACATGTTATTTTCTCTGGAATAAACAGCCTCCTAAAAATCTAATGGACAAAAAAGGTGTATTCAGAGGGTGGTGATCTGAGCTCTACTACCTCAGCAGGTCAGAATAAGACAGACACTGGCTGTACCCGGGGGTTAAAACAGTTCTGACTGTTGTGCTTGTTTCATCTTGAGTTTCAAGGCGTTCTTGACCAGGTGTTTGATCTCTGCATAAATGCCAGCTCAAGGCTCTCAGGGGACTGAGGAACTACTCCAGTGCTTTTCAATCTTGCCACATTTTAAGCAGGACCTATTAATGCCCCTAGTTACTCAGAAAGGGTGGCCCTCAGCATGCACAGAATGCTGAACTGCAGGCGGTATGTGAAGTCAGACAGATGACCTCTGGTGATCTCCAGACCATCAGACAGACTATCTCCAGGCTTAGACAGCTAGCTGCTCAGTGGATCTTAGGGGTGAGATGGGAAGACGGGAGCAGGAAAGGTATCAATGACTTTGGAGTTAGGTGATCAGTATCTACCTAAACCTTGTTTCAGGCACCTGAATTCTCATAAGCGTGAAAACTTGCAGTGTCCATCTTCAGTTTTTCCTCTAACTGCCATGACTGCAGCAGCACTTCATTAGGCACTTTGTGCTACTCTACATATACGGGACTGATGCTCCACCAAAAGCAGCAGTCATACTGGTTTAAAGCCAAAGAGATTAGCATCATACTGCTGGTTTGTGCGATGGTGATCAAAGTGCTGACCCTGGGCTAGACTTTGTGCACAGCTGCACGCACAGCTGCCTGTAACTGAACTTAGCTCAGGAGCAGGCCCACTGGTTTCATTAGCAGCTAACCAGATTAATTTGCTTGACTGAGATCACAAGGCTAATCATCACTTCCCTGTCGTTCCCCTAAGGGGCACTTTGCCTCACAGTTTGAAAACCTGATACAGCCCCAATGCTATATGGAGGCCGCACCGAGTCCCCTCGAAGTTGCAGTGGCAGTTTGTTCCACAGAACAAGCGAAGGCATGAGACAGCATCTTCTCAAAAGCCTGGGCTATGCAGATTGTAGAATCTGAGATGTGAATTAAGAGGCACACAAAAAGAAATGGTTTCATCAGCTAGCTGCCTTTGACAGAAGCTGTAATAGACCTGCCAAACTAATCCTCCTTTTATAGACAAAAAGTGTATGTAATTTGAATATATATCATCTGGATGAAGACAGAGAGGCCTATCTGTTTAGCACAATGGGGAGATATGTTAGCTCAGATGATAGGATCAATCAACGCAGCTGCATCACTGTGGCATTTCATATAGGAAAATTCCTAATATGCTGGACACTCCCATTAGAAAGCACTACTGCCTTACTGCAACACAAGGGCTCTGTGTTTCAGAGCACTGCTCCTTCATGCACCTTGCTTAAAAGACATTTTCCCTCTAGAGAGAGAGAAACCAAAGCCCATGCACTATTTCTACTTCATTTAAGGCCTCCAGGAAGACTTACTGTAGAATGCTGGCAATGTGTAAAGACATCTGGCTGCCTGCATATGGGAGATTTACCAGAGTAAAATGCACTTATGAATACTAAGAGGACAACAGATGCAAAAGGTTTACAGTGTAAGAAAAGGTCATTATTTTTGCTCTGTGTGTTTGTACCTCCAACACACCTATTACTTTTCATAGTGGCAATGCTTATGTTTTGTAAAGTCCCAAAGTGCTCACTAAGAGGTAAAGTAAAGGTTTCTTATCCTTACACTGAGATGAGAACATTTCCCAAAGAGCTATCATGACTGCAGTGGAAATCCGTAATCTAACGTGGTATCTCAGACATGTCAACTGGTATTTTTTTGCTTCATAAACTTAAAAGAATCTCTCTCTATTAAATTGCAGGTATAGCCCAAAAATGGCACCCCACAGAGTACAGCCTCTCACTCACTCTCTCCTCCATATCACATTTGCTCAGTTTATGGTAAACACTTCAGTTTTTCCAGCTGACAGTCTGGTAAACAGGACTTTAAGAACAAATAATTGAGCTGCATTATTTCTCTCTCTAACCTAATTACCAGACATCAAGATTTTTTTTTTTACAAGAGCGTATTGTACAATACTCTCATTGAGAAAAATATTTACAAGTATTCTTCAATTTAAAGTGGCTTCAAAATGCCGTATTTTACAGACAGTGGTGAAAAGAATATGGGTAACAAAGACATCTGTGAGAATGGGTAGGGAAACCTTTTTTACCCATTATATGACTGTCCCAACATTGAAACACTCTGCTAAAAGCCTGGGAAAAAAGCAATATACGTGCTTTTAATGCAGAGAGCCCTATACAACCATTGATCAAGTCTTTATTTCTGAATCGTCACATTCCCAGCAAGGTTCCTCATCTCTGCTGACAGACGCTGGACTATGTTCAGGTCTAAATTTAGGAAGCAGAGATACTGAGGTCCCCCTCAGTGATGAGATGTGATGATAAATTACAAAACTGCATAATCTGAATTTATAACCTGTTGAAAAAAAGAGCTGGGAGGAGTGCTAGATTTTCTCAGAGCTATGAATCCTCATATCCTTAGGCACTATGTGCTTACCCATTTAAGTGTGTGCATTAGGTAACAATTATCTTTATCCATCTCTTAGTTTATGTTTGGTTATGTTGCTGAGGACCCAGACAGGTAGATCCTTCTTTCTCTTGCTTTCTCTACCTTGCTTCTAGTCCTTTCTAATACATGCCACAACCTACTAAAAGTATTTTTCTTGTACTTTCTGAAAGCTTTGCATTTCTGCAAGGGGCTTTCTGTACTTAAAACTGTAGCAATTCCAACTGGTACGCCAGTTTGGAAGGAGGTCTCCTTGGTTGGTTTGGAGGTTGGTCTTCAAACCTCATCAAAACAAAAGGGAATCCAAGTTTCTGCCTGCCTACCTTCTACAACACAGGGCAGGACAGTATTAGCTATCCCATCTGAGAAAACCAGCTAATAGTATTGAGAGATCTTCCAGCCTCACTTCACTCAAATGCTTTTGACAGAAAAAGAAATGAGCAGGACAAGCCACAGCAAGAAAACACATACACTTGCTACAGAAGAAAGCAGAATAAAATCATATAGCACACTATGTGTTATTCCTTTGAAAGAGGATTTCTTCCTATGGTATAGTATTATCTGAGAATAAACTGTCCTTCCAAACTTACCTGGATTTCAAAAGCAAAGTTTTTTTTGACAAAAATATACAAAATTAGAATGTCTTTGGATTCTAAGAATCTCCACCAGAAGGAGGAAGCCAGGATGAATCCTGGAGCAGTTCAGCCAGGAGAATGCTCCTGAAATATAGTGAGAGGACACCGAGCCATGAGCTCAGACCTCAGCACTATTACAAACACTGTGTGCTACAGTGATACATTGCTTTTTGTGACAATGCAAAATACATCCTTTGGTTTGTTTACTAATACTTCACTTGGCAGGCTGGGAGTCACTTTGCCACATCTAGCATAATGGGCCATGGTCTCACCTGGCGTCTTTCAGCATTAGTTTAATTTTGATACGGGTTGTTTCTTTCTCTGCCTTTTCTGTTTTAAGGATTTCTGTTTAAGTGCATGTTAATAAATGGTGCTCAAGTAAATTTGTTCTCTTCCTCTTTCCTTTTTATTTAAATCTATCAACATCCAGATCGAATAAGCCTAGCACTGTATTCCGTACTTTAATCACACTTTCTAATCATACATTTTGTTTTAAGACATTCATCCAGTATTACTGAACTTAAGAGTATCACAGTGTAGATTAAGAAAGCTTCAAAGTCTGTGTGTATTTGAAAAACAGTTATTTACTCCATCTAGAGGTACTCTTCCCCTTCTCTTTAGAGGCTACATATAAAATTCTGTATTAGATTCATATTCTGATTTCCCCTGAGGCCTTTAGATCCATCTATATAAATAGTTTGGTTGAACAAAGAAGGGAAGTTCTACTAAATAGAGGCTCTGAGCCAGTAACACAGAGTGGAACAAATACTGGATCAGACCCTAAATCCATTTTCTCAGCAAAAAAATATCCTATCCTGAGTGTCAGCACAGTATCTGGGCAGCTCATAAGCCTATTTCTGGCAGCTTAAAGCTATGCATAGAGCACTGTGTTAGCTCTACAAAACAGAGGTGAGTAATAGCCAAAATAGTATCCTTCTGTTTCACGAACTTAAGCAGGGCAGCTTAGGGGTTCTCCTGCTGGAGCCTGGCCTAACGCAGGCAAGGCTGGCACCTTGTCTTGCTGAGATGAGTGCAGCCGCAATACAGGGCAGGTGCAACGTGGGAAAACTGTACACTCAAAGAGAATGTGGTTTGAAGCTGAAATGAACATAAGGTGCACGTTTGGCACAGAACTGTTCCTGCAGAATGGGTTAAAACAAGCACAGGCTGGTCCAGACAAAGTTAACATGCGTTTCAACCTCAACAGCTATCTTTTTTGCTTGCAAACATCATTTCAACGTTCATGGTATTTAAATTTTCAAACACTGCAGTTACACATTATCCTATTGGTGTCTTGTTACACTCCTTCTGAAAAACATATAGACCAGAGTTTCTTTATAATGTAGAATAGCGATCTCAGATTTATAGCAAACATTAACAAACATAATATTTTTTTAAATCCTGATTTTGCAACTCTTTTTTTACTTTTATATTTAGAAGCAAATGCATGGATTTACTGGTTACAAGGTGGAACTAAGTTATGGAATCAGATTATTATACAAATCTGCCCTTAAAAAAGTATTTTATGGATATTCTAACAGGCATTTCCATAGATTATAAGAGCACTTCCATTTAGAAAAATAATCCATAGAACTGGAAAATAACATAAAACAAATGGCTTGCTTAGGCATCATTCAGAATACTACTTTGGTCACGTAAGCCAGGTTGTTTCATATACTTTAAATGTAGACATTTTATTTTCTGTTTACACAGACCTGTCATTATCTTCCAAATAACACACTGTACAAAGGGGGAGGGGAGGGACAGCTGCTTTTCTGTTTAAGAAAAATGATGTTGGAAAAAATTATTTTGAAAACAGATGCTGGAAAGACAAAAATGGCAGAACAACAAGTGTGATGTGTAAAATCAAATCCCTACAATGTGAAATAGCAATCAAAATGCTATTTTAATATAGCCAATGTAAGTTTAATTTCTAATCAGAGCAGAATCTCTCCTTAAAATGCTGTAATTTGAAACATACCTGTCATAGTTAGGTCCCACTCTGTTGATTAATTTTTCCATAGCTTCTTCGGTCTCTCTCAGTTTTTCCTGGAGTTGAGTGAGCTCATAGTCAGCTGTAAAGCGAACAAAATCCCAAGATCTGTCAGTAGGAGCTTTGAAAATGTATCATGATCACAGGTAGCATATGCTGCACCAAACCAAACTGGCTGTGAGGAAACTAACACATGCAGCTTAAAGAGTTCTACCTACTTTTCCTGGTATAAGAAGGTGAAGACTATTGCCAATGGTAATAAGCCACACAGAAAGCACTTTCTTTCAATGGCTCCCGAGCAACCTCCCAACACACGGAGTGAGTAGGCCACTGTAAATGCCATGGAGATTAAAATTAGGGAGAAGAAAATATCTTTTGGAATTTCCCTGTTAAGTCTTTCGAAAAAAAGACAAAGGGGCACCTGAGCATTTTCTAACGAGTCTAAGTTTGAGAAACTGTACCTTTATCAAAAAGAATAAAATTCATGGGCCTGATGGCATCCAACCCTGCACAGGTGTGCCAGAGTAGGCAGTGAGGGCTAACAGTCTGCCAGGCTTACCAGGATGAACAACAGCTAGCCACACAGTGTCTGTCTGGAGAGAAAAGCACAGTATTCCCATGGGTGCACTTTTTTCAAAAAATGTGTCAATAGTGCAACAGTAGACACACATGCATATGTGCAGGAACACCCGTATTGGCGTTAATTCAGCCAGAAGTGTTAACTGTAAAGATGCAACAGCATGTATGTCAACAAAAATGCTTGAGTTCCTTGTTTGGCTTTTGTAGCTCATGCTCAAAATTCTATTGCTGAGACTTCATTGTTCCCCACTGCCGGAAAAAAATGAAACCAGCCCGGGTTAGTTAAATACTCAGCTGCTAAGTGCACACGCATTTAAGCAGCACAAAGGCACAATGGAACTCCAACATAGCAGGAATGGAGAAAGCCATCCACAAACATCCTGCCTTTAGAAAGATCTCTATTCTGCAGAGAATGTCATTACTTACTTAATCACTGATGTCATTATTTTGCATGTCTGAGACTTTAAAAATAGAGAAAGGGAAACTGGCAAAGAGAAAGGAAATTACTTCCTCCAAGTCACTATGTAAGTGGTGACTCAGTTTTCAGGTTCCTAGCCCAGTGACTTGTCCCTTGCTCTGCTACAGCTTGCCGTGAATCCTTTGGGAATACAAAGAGCTCTAGAAAAAGGCAGAGTAATTTCCAGTTCTTCGGGTTACAATGACGGTAAATGTTTAACTTACTGCGAAGTTAGTTTCTCTTGCCAACCATTAGAGAAAAAAAATACAATTATCGTTGCTAATAAATTGCACAAAATTGCCAGGCACAATGCAGTGCAAGTACACTGAAAATACAATCTACAGCACTGAGTACATTAGGTATTCCTAATATATGCATTAATGTCAAGATAATTACAGATATGTTAAGAGAATTATCTTACTGCCAGCACTTTCTGTAAAGCCCTAAGTACTTTTCTTTCCTTTTACAATTTAGCCAGCTAAACACAACACATTTAAATAATATTATGGTAACTACCCATCTGATCTTAAATAGTAAGCTTATGAATTTATCTAACAAATGTCTACAAATAGTTGGATCTATCCCACCGATGCTTAGGTAAAATCAAAATAACATTTCAGAATACTCTTTGCTTACTTTATTGCACTCATGAAACCTTTAAGCATTGCAAAAAGAGAAGGGAAAAAGCAGGGAAGTGTCTGGTGATGGCGAAGAATTCACAAATTCAAAAAAATTAAGCTAGCTTTTAATATCTTTATATACTATTACTAGAATATTACCGATTATAGAATAATTATAGATGGACATCCTATTACCCATTTTTAATCATTAGCTACATAGCTTTTCAGCAAATCCGTGCAGTTAATTCAGTGAACCTCATGAAAAGCCATTGCTTCCAGCAGGGCTTGGGATCAGGCTACTATCGCAGAGTCTCATTAGCTGAATAAGATTAGAAAGAGACTGTGCAGTAATTCACTTTAATTCTTGCTCACTCCAACACAGAAGCTTCTGGCTTGCTCTTTACAGGGGGTGACAGCAGCTTTACAGTGTGCCCAGAACCTGCAGAACCCAATTTGACCATGCGTCTACAGAGTCAGCAGCTACACAGATAGAACTCAGAAGTCATACTCACTGATCTTCCTCTTCATGTTTCCAGGTGCAGCAGTAGGGCATTTCCGCTCTCCAGCAGCAGTTTTTCCCTTGGAAGCCAGCTGATGAGTGAAAAAAAGATGACCTTTCTATGAGTTACTACAATAGTAGTATGTAAGCCCCAAAGGCAACAGAAAAAATGATAGAAAACTAAAATATGCCAGAAAGTAACCATGGAAAAGCACGCCCAGCAGCAAAACCAGACAACCATGAAAGATGCCTGGGAGATCTTGCCAGCTGAAAATTCCTGAAAGACACCTGGCACAAATGATATTTTTAAGCATAGTGAAAGCATAACTCATCAAGAATAATTTCATTTTAGAATGTTTATCTGTTCCACTCTCCCTGCATATAGGATTGAAAAAAATGCATCGGGCAATTATTGTGAAATAAAGAAAAGGTTCTGAAGGAATTATATGTGACCCTGCTTGCCCCTCTTGCAACGCTTTCTGCCACTATTCCTTACCAACTTTGTACCTGCAGCAACGATAGCAGCTGGCTCTGTAAGGAAGCTGCAGGCTCTCCGTTTCTTTTGCCTTCTCTGTGTTTGACCAGTTCAGTCAATTCACTATGTTCTTGCCTGTCTCTATCCAGAGCAGGCTCAACTGTCTGGACACCGCTCAGTCTGGATTCAGTCCCCCACTCAAAGGAAAAAGCATCTGCACAAGTCCCCTTGTCCCTCCTCCCATACAGCTGACTGTCATCCCCTACATGCAAGTCACATCTGTGTAACAAAAAGCTATGCGGAGTTCAAACCATGTGTGAAACACTGGAGAGGAATTTGGACTGTGCTTTTTCAAACTAGCTTTCAACCAGTTCCTCAGCTGGGGTAGTTCCAGCCTAGTCAATAAAGCCTTACAAACTCCCATTCTCCAACAACGTGGTGCTTTTGTTCCAGAAGCTAAGCTGTAACTGTTCTCTCTCTCCCACTTTAAATGCATAACACAATATGTGACATGAACAGTATACATAATATGTAGTCATACATAATAGAAAAGAATACTATATGTACATTCAAAATTAACCTAACATTGTTCTAGACATACCCATCTTCCAGGGGGAAAAGAAAACCCTTAAAAAAAACTCTAAGAGGTCAGAGGCCAATATAGGATGGCAGCAACCCATCCCTGCATTCTTAGCCACAGTCTTCGCAAAAAACACAGGATACACCAAACTTTGAACCACCAGTCAAAGGTCCAGCATAAGCATAACATAATAATAATATGTTACTAAGCATAAAATAACAGTTGAAATGGAGCCAGGTACAGAAATGGGACTATCATTTCTGTTTTGAGTTTTTTTAGCTGTTATTTTCCTGACTTTGCTATTTATGTTGGTCTTACCTTAAATAAAATGTACAGGATATATAAGAAGATGCCAAATCCATATATAGGGATAATCTGCCCCACAAGACCTCTTCCAGTTCCACCAGTGCTTCCACCACCACCTCCACCTGCCTTGGCTTTGGCAACTGCTTCAGCAAGGTGAGACCTTGGAAAATGAGGGGCAGCTCGGCTGTCAGGAGTGGCCTGGTAATGCATCCTCGGTGGAAAGCGATTCAGCTTCCCTGAAAAAAAACCCATAACCATTATTTTTCTTCCATTACTTTTCACCTTTTTACATGCAGCCTAAAACTGCAGCAGATACAGTTGACCTATTTTTCCTACTTTTAAATGCACCACCAGTGATGAGTAAAATAACGTGTAAATACTATGTCTGTAAACTCAGTCCTCAGATTAGGACTGAGTTTACAGATACCTATGCAGTGCTAGGACTTAGGTATGCACAATTACTCTCTTGATTTCAAGAAGAGCTGGCAGGGTAATTAACAAAACACAGATTTTAACAGGTATATATACTTGTCTAAAGACCCTATGAATCAGCATCCCTAACAGGATGAAAACCCGAACTTTTACTTCCAGTTCTCTTCACAAAAAAATCCCAACAACATACCAGTTTACTGCTGCCAGCCTGATATTTCAATATTACACAGAGGCACGTTAATGCATGAACCACTATCCATCTAACATCCTGATACATGACTGCAGTGTTTGCACAATAGAGATTTTTGGCTGCTGCTGTAAGAAATAGTATTTTACCTGATTTTATCAAATGGGTTATGAAAGATAAAGAAAAGTGGTGGCACCTCAAACTGTTCTTCTTAAAAGGTGTTAAGTAAAGCAATAGAAAACAGGAGATTGAATATAGCTTGGGACATACCTTCTTCGGCATTTCAGAGGGGGAAGAAAGGGTCTCAAGCCTTGGAAGAGGGAAGGATAATTTAAAACAAGAAAGGGGAGTGAGCATAAATAGATGCAGGGATGCTAGAGTAAGACTGCAGAGAGCCTGAATCCGTGCTGCGGACAATTTCATTCAACTGGAAGGCTCCAGAATCTCGATAGATCTAAGCTCATGCATTATTCTATTTTCTTGCTGCCATCAATTCAACAACTTTGCCATGAAATTCACTATTTTACTCCTCTGTGTACTCGACATCCTGCTTTCTATCTCCATAACCAGCTTGGACTTGCACCTGTACTCCCTTCCACTGACTGGAACTGAACAGAATTACTCAGCTACTCTGCCACCGAGTCTGGCAATGGGAGACATTGGATGGAAGCACCAGAGATGGGGACTGCCAGGCCAGGCTGCAGCTCACGCCCGATGCCAGCTGCAGAACTCCCCCTCCCTGGCACGCAGCAGGAATGCTGGGCAGCCTGGACACTGCTCACTGGCGCTGGGGCAGGTTACATGCACTTGAATCAAGCAAATGAAAAACAGGTTTGAAATAGCATTGAAAATAACTAACTTTATTTCTGTGATTACCCAGCTGCAAATATTTTTATGAGAAGCAAGACGAGAAAATCAGATTAAATTAACATTTGCTCTTGCTAGGAAACACCATCATAGGCAGCTAAATTCCCGAGCACAGAAAATTACAGTAAATGCATGTTAGGAAGTGATACCAACAATTTGTGAAGTTCTAATATTAAAAACACATTTTTCTTGCAGGTGATGGCATACATTCTTTGAGTGCTGCAGGCTCTAGTGAAACTGCCCACTTATACCACCACTGACCAAAACCACTCTCAGATTAGCTCAGGCTTAACTTTGAGGAAGCTGTTTTCATGCACCTTTAGTGAATTATTCAAATTCTGTGATGGAAAGCATAGCTATTTACCAGAAAGTCCCACTGCTCCAGCAGGAATGCCCTGTAGCAGTAGGTCACTGTGGAAACAAGTGTGATGTGTAGAGAGCAGTATCACTGCCGTGGGGATGAAACAGCAGGGTAGATAAACCTTTGTAAAACATCTTACACTCTTGCCAATATTCTTTATGAAAAAAAAAAAGAGGTGAAGCAAGCAGAAAATAATTGACAAAGGTGAAACTGTATTTAAAGGGAACAGTTCTCTAAATGATCCACAAGGCCTTGTTTGTGCTTTAAAAGAATCAATTCAATTAAAGATAATCAGGCCAAGGGGATACATACTAGTCATTTCATCATGAAAATAATTTTAAAGGGTATTTTCATGGCTCTTGCTTCTAAATCTTCCCTGTTTATTTTTAAACTTTTACAATTATTTCCTTATAAAAATATAATTTTCCATAGCTTTTTATAGCAAATGTACTGCAAGTTATAGAGGAAATTGATGGCACAAGCAACTTAAAAGCAACATATGCACACAGCTGTCAAATACACAGTATATAAATGGAAAGGCACAGCAATTCAGGTGCCACTGTCAACTGAACAAGATACCTTCTGCTACTGCAAACCCCAACACCCTCGCACACGCACTGGTAGGTGACGTGACTGGATTCCACATTTCCAGGGATGAAACACCACTTTCCAATGGAGATGACAACATATTCTCCACCAATAAAATCAAGTGATGCTTCTACACGAGCACAGAATAGCACATGTCAGCCCTTGTTTGCTGCACCATCCGGTTGCCAGTGCTGATGGTCAGTACTTCAACAGGAGATTTTCCATGCTGTGGGCAGCACAGACAGCTAACCTCCATTTAGCTTTGAAGGGTGCCACAGTGCTGCTCTGCTCTTGAAAGTTTCCCAACTCCCCTGGGACAGCCCAAGGGCTGCGTTCACACAGATCTGACAGCTGCACGTCCTAACTCCACCAAATACACCCTACCTGGCTCTGCAATCTTTTTACCCAAGGTTTACTCAACATATTTAACAGTTTGTTAGTTTTAATGCTTCAAATCAACTTTGCAAACCCGCTACAGGGCAAGCAGAGCACATTTTGCCTAATCCTGTCCCTTCAGTAGTCCAAAAACTTAATTATGCCCCAGGTAATGTTTGTGTTGTTTAAGAGACTGTAGGTTTTTGAATGTAGATGAAGCCCTTAATAGCAGTATCACGTTAGAATTATTGTGGATTTTTTAATCTTTTAACAATATTAACACTGAACTGAAAAAAGCAGATCTTAAAAAGTGTATCTACATACTTTATACTGTATAGCACACCTATATATATAGAACACACCTCTATATAATAGAACAGCCAACCAGCTGATGATATTCAGACCATCCAAATATCTTTTTCCCAAGAAAGCTGTTACGTGCTCTACCTAATGGGGTTTCGGAATTGCTACTAAGTCCAACCTGACTATTTATAAAGTGTTTTAGACTTCAAGCTATTGTACAATTCAGCAAATCTTAGTCTAGATAGTATGTCTTCCTGCAACATCTGACCAGCTGTAAAATGCTGGGATACATACATGTATCATAAAAAACCAAAAGTTTGACATACAGTACATATGGGCTGTTGCTACCTAAGTTTGCACTGCATTCATCAGGAGACCTATGATACATGACTTCATTTATAAAATGTGCATGCTCTTCAGATCCCAGGAAGCGTAGGAGAAGGGTTACAGACAGGCAATGGCAGTCTGGGAAGCATGTGACTTGCCCAAGTTGACAGCAAAGCAAAGTATGCTGTTCTCGCCGCTCCTCAAATCTCAAAGCTGCTCCTCAGGGGCACAGCACCCACAGCTCTGCTCATGCTCTGCAGAAGGCACTTCGCCTTTTTTCTATGCTTGTATCCCAAAACCATGGTTACACTACATTGGTTTGGAAATGCTAAGATTAAATGTGGGTTTTTTCCAAGTTAGACAGTTCCTATTCCTTATTGTGCATGCAAAACCAACCAACCAAAAAAATACAGCCAAAGAACAAACCAGCTAGATGTTTTGCAAAAGCTTTAACTGAAAGAACACATGCCAGTGTGATATGGAACTATCCTCCTGCCTCAGCAATGCAAATTCCCGTCCTCAAACCTGTCTTCAAACTGTACCCCAACTCCCATGTTTACAGGTGCTTAAGTGCCCCTAAGCATTTGAAGATGACTTTAAACAACTTCAGCCCTGCTCAGCTGTGTATTTTCATAAAACATTTATCTTCGTGCTCTCTCTCTCTCTCGGGGCAATGAGATTAATTGGCCAAAGGTTTCTAAAGCTGCAAGTGCCAACACACAGAAAGACACACAGACTCCATGATAAAGTAACCTGATCTCTAGATGGGAAGTGTCCTTGGTTTTCTTGCATAGTCTCCTTGTTTGGTGTAATAGCTTAGAATAATCCATACAGAAACTGTTTTCTTGACATTTAATCTAAATTCTCTTTCAAGCCACTCTACCATATCTGCTGCTATTCCATAACACCCTCTAATTTCCCCAACACCTCTGTTCACAGAAAGCCCAAGTAATTAATCCTTTTTTATAACACTACACGGTCACATTCAGTTCATTTTCGAGGTCACTCTCCATTTCAGTATTACACACTATCACGACAACGACATTTAAGATTTTTTACATGTGCAGTGATTTATATTTTTCTTTCCTAAATCTGTGTAGAAATACTTCTCATCCTGGCAGACAGTGAAACATCAAGATGTACTAGACAAACAGTATGCATTCATTTAGTTCTTGCTCTTTTACTGACATTTACAAAATAGCTCTAGCTGGGTTCTTAACAACGCAGCTTTAGAAATCCACCCTAAAAAAAAGGTTAGAAGGAATAACAGTTTTGAAATCCTTACTTTAAACCAGTGCACAGGTGTTTTTAATGGACACAGTCAAATGCCTGAACATTTCTGATTAAATACTGCAGGTGGGAGGTTAAAAAGGAAAACACAAAACCTACCCAAAACAGAAACATCTTAATTTTCTTCAGTAAGGACACCTGCAAGCATCTGATGTGCACATTGCACAAATCCAAGCTGGGCAGAGACGTCACCTGAACACTCCTGTATTTCTCCTGTAAAACTGATGCAACTTGATTGTTCTTACTGCAGAATATACACCTATTGTCATGGAGCTGTAAGGTTTTTCTTAAACTACCAACTTAGAGAGTAGCTTTATGAAATGCATGGCATATATTTATGAACAATAGACTTAAAATTAATTTTTAAACTGCTAGTACCTCTTTTTTCCTCTTTTCAAAAATATTTAAAAAAAAAAATTCTAAAGCCTGTCCATGAAGTAAACTAGAAATGTGATACATTCATAGTAAATTCTTTAAGTAAGTTTTTTCATACACATTAAACTGTTTCTGTGAAAAAGAACTCCGTCTGAAAGATATTAAATTCTACAGGGCTATGCATACCATTTTCCTGGAAGAGACCTCTGAAAATGGCTTTATTAGAGAAAGCACCATCCCCATGCTTAAAGCCTGTTTCAATAAAAAGTCTTCTGCTAACAATGAGTTCTAACAAATGGTAGTAAACTTTAAGACTGTTTTATTCAGAGGCATTTTGCCCCCAAGACTACAATAAGCACTTTATTAACTTCAAGAATGACATGATTACTTCAAGCCTCTGAAACTTCTGTCAGGTAACTGCAGTTATCAGTTCACTGAAGAAGATGACTAATGACAGAGATATGAGTTGAACTGTTCCATCAAGATTTATTCTTCCAATAAAAAAATAACTTCAGGTGAAATAAAGTTTGGTCTACAGAGCAGGTGTAATGAAATTCTTGCTATCAAATTGAAAATATGGACTGTAAATTCTCATCTGAAATGGATCATCTGAGGTGAGGTATTACATCCAAAGCCAAAGACAGGTGCTTGGGGGCAACAGAGGAGCATGCTGAGTGCTCGCTCTGCACCAGGCACACACTAACTTGTACTGTACTGGCATCTCCTGCAGGATGATGGAAAGAGCATACCACACATCGATGATGGAAAGAGTATTTATATTACCTATTTTAACTGTTGCTGTGATTAGTCAACTTATGACAGCACTGCTTAAAGCAGGCTGTGCTAGAACAGATAGGAGCATCATTCATCAGACAGGTATCACTGAAAATAATTTGGGGGCAAGTTTTTTGTTGGGTTTTTTTTAAAAAAACACCTAATTTTTCTGTCAGATCAATTCAATCCAGTCCATCCTGCAGCCAAAGAAAGAAGCACCAGAACATCAACTGACAACTGCCTAAGACCGCGCTGCTGTGGGAAAAGTTTGTCAAATACCCATCATCTGACGTCACCATGGGATCAGTCAGGAGGTGCACAGGTACCACCTCACAGAGAGCCTGCTCCCATCCCTGCTTCAGGCAGGTGACTCCACAGACCGAAATGAACCCCCGCAACCATCTGCTGGGGGCCTTTGCAGGGCCCAGCACCATGCCCTGTACTGCTCTTTATGTGCTACCAAAAAAAAAAAAAAAAAAAAAAAAAAAAAAATCAGTGACCATTCAGGTTTTCAGTATTAAGAAATTCTGCAATTAAACTGTAAACCTGTAGATCTACAGTGCTGAAGAACCTATATTCAAGTTTCTTAAAGACTAAGAATACACACAGTAACCACGAAAGGGCAGCCACAGTAGTCATAGATTTCAGTTCAACATTAAGATTCTTTCAGCAGTAACTTTAGCCTAAATGTCCTTAAAAACCCCCGGTAAATGAAATCAACATCACCCAAGCATACGGTCACGTAAGAACCAGCCGCCTGAAGGATACATAAGATAAAGTCACTGAACATGAGTGCCTGTGGGACAGCATCCAGCACAACCTCAGAGTTCTCTGCCTCACCCCCACCTTGCAGGCAGCCCTGGGCAAAACTTCTCTGCCAAGTGCTAGGGCTATGATACTAGTTACTTTCCTGAGGTGCCCTGCAGAGAAAACCAACAGTAAAAGGCAACGGGCATAAAAAGAACGAGAGATGCTTCCATGCACCCATTCCTCTAGAATTTAAGAGGCAGCACCCAGAGTGGGAGGGTGAGAAGGGCACAGCTCCAGGCTCTGAACACACCATCACGGGGCACACACATCACCAGGAAAGGGGCATGAAAGCCAACTTTAAAATACGGTAGTAGGAAACTAAACAATGAAGATGATTCAAAACAACTTTTATTTCATACACCACAACAAAAGCATACAGAAAATAATAAAATAAGAAAGCTTTCAAATAAAAAGTGATGTCACAATGAAGGAAGAAAAAGTGGTATGAGTATTTATCTTTTCAGTAGCTTTAGTACCTCACATTAAAAAAAAATAAAATGAAACGTGGCAGATTTGAAACTAGGGTTTTTTGGAGGGAAAATAAAAAGAGCGAGAAGAGCGAACTCAGCCCTTGGCGCCACAGGCCGCTGAGGAGAGCGGGGGAGGGGCACACAGGCCAGGCCCGCCGGCAGCGGTGCCCCCCAGAGCCGCCCCGCCGCGCAGCCCAGGCCCGCTCACCCCCGGCGGCGGCACCCCCCGCCACCCACCCCGCCCGGCCCCCGGGCCGCAGCCGGAACGCGGCGGGCCGGGCTGGGGGCGCTGGCGGCGGGGAGCCGGGAGCCGCCCGCCCTCGCCTCAGCGCAGCCGCCCGCCGGCGGGGCCCGCCGCGGCCTCTTACCCTCGGGCGGCGCGGGCGCTGCGAACGGCGCGGCCCCGGGCTCCTGCCTGCCGCCGCCCCGGGACAGGAAGGTCCGCGGCAGGAGGAGGGAGACGCAGAGCACCAGGCAGGACACCATGGCCACCCTGCAGCACGTCGAGTACGCCATGGCGGCGGCGGGACCGCCACCGCGCCGCCACCGCGCCGTTAGGCTGGGCGCAGGCGCGCGCAGGCGCCGGGCGCGCGCGGCAGCCGGAGGGAGGCGAGGGGCGGGAGGGGGGCGGGGGGCTGGTCCCTACGGACGGGGGCGCGACCCTGTTACAGATTTGCTACAATCATTTTAATAGAAATATAGAGGAATAAGAAATATATTCTGATGAAACTAGTAGTTGCACAACAAAAGCTGCTATGAAATCCTCTGTACAGCCCTGTACCAAGGCTAAGAACTTATATTTGCTCAAAGAATGTAGGCATAGTAATTAGGTCACGTAACCATAGTTTGAAAGACATAATTAATGAAATAACTGATGAAAGAAGGAGTCTGTTTCTCTTTCTTTAACTTTCTCTAACAAGGGGCCTGTTTATGAGTTATCTAGATGGAGTGACTAAAAGAAACAAGAAGAAACAGATGGTCGACAAGGACATAAAATAGCTCAGACCGCTAAGAACACCTCAAACTTGCAAGACCATCACATACCAGGCAAAAGGTGAAAAGTACACCATGAGGAAGACCTACAGCCTTCCTGCCCACGTCCTGAAGACCCCTGCCCACAATTCTTGGAAGGGTTTGCGCAGGCACGAAGGACTGATAAGCTGATTAACATAGGAAGCAAGAGTATGTTAATGATTTTCGGGAAATACTATGTTTGTGCATGAATACTTAATGAATATGTATGAATAAGTTCTATATGAGATGTATGATTTTGAAACTTGGTGTGCGTTGGTCGTGAGAGGCCTCATTCACCCACCTGGCCGTCAATAAAGAAGTGTCTGCTTATCTACATCACATTGGTGTTGATAAGTTTTTCATTCCGAGATTTCGGTAACAACGCGGCACGCGGCTCCCCCTGCACCCCGCCACCAGCCCTGCCAGGAGCGCTGCCATCCGGCCGGGGTTCCCCGTGAGGAATTCTGTTCCTCTGAGCACATGGGACAGGTGTAGAAAAGTCCAGAGCATATTTAAAATTAATTCCGTTTATAGCACCTATCTCTGAAATTTAAAAATTGTAAATGTGCATATGTTCTCACAAGAGAGTTTGAAATTTGCAAATTTTCAATGCATTTTATTAGGTTGCCACTGTGCAAAGTCATCCTGAAACCACCACCTTACTCTACTAACCAAAGATCGAAGAGAGAAGTTCATTGTTTGTACTCGTTCATTTTCACCGACTTAAGCAAAAAAAACTGCCAGTCATGTCAAATTAATTTATATGGTTTTGTATTTCCATTATATTTATATTACACTGTGTTACTGTAGTTGAATTAGACTATTTTCCATGGGGTCTGGGCTGTGACTACTGAGTTGAACTCGCTTTACGCAAGAGCTACCCTTAATTAGACTTGAGCTGAGAGCAGAATTGCTTCAAATAACACTGCAGACCACTATGGCAGCAGAATACCACAGGCTCTAAAATCACTACAAAAGAGATATCTGCTGTCTGAACAGCTGGAAACCAGGCAAACAATTCCATAAATCGTTCCTACTGAGCAGCTCAGCCCTAGGGAGGCGGCAGCCCTTGGCCAGGTCCCACCAACCATTACCGGACTAACCTGTCTGGGCTGCCTCCTGCCACAGCTCCTTCACCCACCGCTCCTTCACTAGTTCTCCAGCACCTCACAGCAGGACTTGTGGGTGTCCCCACTCTGCTCCTGGAAATAAGAACTGTGGGAACTCTTGGCGTCTGTGCCGCTTCCCTAAACTTGCCAGTAGCTCTTGATGCTGGAGGTGGCAAAGTTAACAGGTAGGGGCATCAAAAGGAGCGTCACCTGGATCAGAAATGTGTCATCAGTCCACTGGCAACAAGTAAATTACTCAATCTATCATGAAAAATGTATCGTTCTCGCAGTGATGTGCTACCATGATGCACTACCGTGAGCAGCAGCTTTTGTCTCGTGGTAGAGGAGAAGCAGCTTTTTAGCAGAGTGGTGAGATTTTGCAGTTGCTTAGGTCAGCCATCTTCAGCGTCTGATGGGGCTGAAGATGATACCCAAAGCATCAGTCCTTAAGGCTCATTTCAGGCAGGCAATGGGTCAGCAAGCTCTTTCCAAGCAGCAGACATTCACATTTGTCCACCAAGGCAGTCGATTCAAAACACTGGTGTCTGGGGGCTTCCTTGGTGGTTAGGTTTGGGTGAAGCAGTTTGCCTTTCCACTCTTACCTTGTTCCTACGAAGGTTACTGGAAGAAAAAAAGGATAACTGCTTCTGGCAGTTTTTTCAGTATTTTTCCCCACACCATTCAAAATCAAGGAGGAGTGGGGACATCAATATGCTACAACTAGCATTTTATGTGGAATCACTGGCTTTCTGATCCCAGCATAGGCGCTTGGTCCATGGCCACTCAAAAAGCCTGCAGCAGCTCAAAGCAAAGTGAGGAATTTAATACTGGGATTATACGTAGAGACTGCATAGTTGTAATGACTCTTCGTGAAGTCTTCAATCATCAAGACTTATGTTTATAAAAAGGAGGACCTGAAAAACCCATTTTTCTTCTAGAGTCAGATACAAATTTCCTGGGGGGGAAGCGTAGTGTATGCATCTTTGGCTTCACAAAAAGGACACATCCAGTCCTTTGTGGAAGTTGCAGGGGAAATCCTTCTGGTTCAGCTTGCCATACAACCTGTCTCTAACCGCACAAAACGACCACGGAAAACGGCATCCTAACAAAGAAGATCAAGAGGATGTTACAAATTATTTTACTTTCTGGAAAGGGAAAAACCATAAATATATTTTGATCTGAATATGTTTCTCAGAACACAGTCTGAGTACCTTAAACACACCGATTGCTCACACGAGTCTCAAAAAGTTCAGCCTTGTGAAGTGGGTTTCACTCAATTTAGATTGCTTTGAATTTTGTTTGCCATCACGTAGGGAGAGATGTTTTCACAGAATTGTGTCATCACCAGTGCTAGTATTCATAAATAGCTTGATTTATGTTTCCAAACTGATGTAAGTACAACCGGTATAGTATTCAGAAACAACACTTACATAGCAAAATACTTTCCAGGTAGTATAATAGATTTTCAGCAGGTATCAATAGCAATCTCCAACAAATGATGCATTTTGAACTTCTGGAAAGGAGCATTAGAAATTAATTTCATTTTCTGCATATTTATTTAACCCTGATATCCTCCCACTTACCTGCCTCTCTGCCGTCCTGTGCTTACCAGCTTTCCCAGTTTCTCCTTCTTGTGGGACAAATGTTGAAAAAGTTTTAAAATACAATTTATCCAGTATGAATCACACTGGGTTTTTTCTTATTTTTATGCTTTTTTTCATAAGGATGTTCATGGGCTACTTTGTTTTGCAAGAAAGGTCAAAAACCAGGCAATGACAGTGTGAACTGTGGAAATTGTACACGTTCATGGTACTGTCCACGCTGGCAATATCGGCATCAAATCAACCATCCATTTGCACAAATATTTGCAACTTATTTAAACTTTTTCCTTTCATAAAGGGAGGGTCATCTTCAGAAGACAGAACCTTTTTCGCACGCGTCGGTAAAGAGCTGCAGAAGCCACATGCTATGGCCTAATGAATACCAAACTGCGGATTATGTAAAACAATATTCAACAATTCTGGAAAACAGGAGAAGCATGAATGCTCGAGTACAATTGCTGATAATTCAGTGAAGAGAAAATTAATGTGAAAGAACTTGAATGAATCATTTTAAGCCTGTCTTTTTTTTTTTTTTTTGGCTGCTCATTCTTGATTGGACACATATAAATTGCTATAAAAATGAACAATCTTTGATATAAATGTAAATTAGGAGCAAATTTCTTAACTTAATCAAACTGACAAATGACTCAAGACTCTCCTTGTATGTCTAGGTTTTGCCAAAAGCTGGGCCAGCACAGCTTCTCCCACCTAACTTAGCAAGGTGTCTATGTGCATGCTGCAAGCATACTTCTCATAGCAGAGTATCTTAGTAGTAAAGGGCCAATAATATAGTAATATGGGCAGCTTTACTACTATCAGTAGTAAAGTATTAGGTAAATACTTTAATTAGGTAAAAAGTGCCAGTATTAGGTAAATGCAAACACCAGTAGGAAGCCTGAGGGCTTTTTTCCTGAGGAAGAATGTAATGCCTTGGTAATTCCCAAATCCATTGGTTAGTTGCAGAGCAGACAAGAATCGATAGTTAGGCTGCCACGGGCAGTACTTGCTGGGAGGACCTCTGTGGCATGTTGTGCTCGCTAGCCTGCAGCCAGGGGTTCGTGCACAGCACAAGAGCTTGCACAGCTAGCGTCCTTGCAGGATGCCACACCAGCGCTGTACCTAAGCGGTAAAAATGGGTTACATCCTCTGTGCCTTCCGCGGGTAGCCTGGAACAAGGACGTGGTTTCTTGTCTTCTGTGCGTGAGCAAACCTGTTTGGCATGCCTTCGAGTCTTCCCCGTATTGAGAACCGGAGGATGTGCCCCTAAATAAGCAGTGCTGGCTAGAGGCTGCCCGTGTGTTTTCCAGCTCCGCGGTGAGTTGGTAGGTAACATCACGTGACAGATGGGATCGCTTACATGGTGTGATCAGGAACATATTAAAGAGGATGGTTTAACCTATGGACAAGGTGATGCCTTGCAGAGGGAAGACCCTTTCCCTGCACCTTTCTTGCTCTCATTGATCAGCAGAAAGAAAGCTCAGACTTGAATTCCATGGGCCCTTCTGTCACAAAAAAAAAAAATAAGGGAAATAGTATTCTTCTCCAATTAATTAAACAAACTGATATAAATTCCTCGTTTAAGTCGTACTTTGCATATCCGTAATCTCTGCACTACATTTTATGTATACTTTACCCTTGGGTAAAAATTTGTGAGCATATAAATGCTTTCTCATATAATCTTGCTAAAGCACGCTCTTCCCTATAAATATTCATACCACTGCCAAAACATTTGCAAGCTTTCCCCAAAGGTGAAATATGTGTAATGTACTTTGCCTTCTGGGTATAAATATTATCCAATACATTTTGGTTAATATGAATACACTAATTATTCTTGTAACCCTTTTTAAAAGGGTCATCCTCATGATGTGAATTTTTTAAAAATGTAATTACAGTAATTGGATACTTAATCTAATTAAAATTGGCTTTATCTTTAATGGGAATTTTTCTAAAGAGGGAGAATGACAATTGACTTTCTGATAATCACTGTTTTCTTTCAGCTACAGGATGCATTTAGTACAGTAGGAACCAGAGAACATGGCCTCTTTACTACATGCCAGCCACCTTTAGGGCCAGTTAAACTCTAATCTTATCAATTACCGGGCAAAACTTTCACTTTACTTGGAAACAGACGCTCTTCATTCTGAATCAATTTCATTGTGGCTCGGGTACAGATAATCTGGGGAGCGTTTATTGTGCTGACTACAGTGCAAAGCCTCCCTCGGAAAAGATGCTGGATGGAGGAAGACGCCAGCCTCGCAAAGCTGCCTCTGTTGGTGGCTGTCTTCAGGAGGAGCACCTGGATGGACCCCAGCGTGCTCGGAGTGCATGTAAATTCTCACTGAAGTCAACAGAACTCCAGCACAGCGATAATTGGGATTGTCTCCTGGGTGTATAACTGGGATCAGCATTTCGAGTGTGCTCTCTGAAGGCATGTTCCTTGCACAGCGTGACTGGCAGGACTGTCACTGTTCAGGAGGTGATAATTATTTGGAGTCCGCATTGCCAGTCCTTTACTGTGGGAAGCCAAGGAGATGGAAGGCACAAGGCAATGGAAAAGCTGGGGGCTGTGTAAGAATGGGACTGGAGAAGTGGATTCATGTTGGTAGTTTCAGCGATCTGTGACATACATACACATTTATAAATATCTGAGACATGTTTGTATTGATCAGTGGGAAATCGATACTTTTAAGGTATAATTCACCTGATCACAGGTGGAGGTCTGCTTTCAGATGTGATAGATCACACTATATTTTCCCTCCTTGACACTAAAGGGTGCAGGGGGTGTCTTGCCCAGAGTTTGATGGGCACCCTGTAGGTGTGGATATTGAACACCAACAACCGAGAAGCGACACAAACCCCTGTCTGTGGAGTGCATCAATTCACTTAGGAAGTGCAACAGAGTAATACCAGCATTAGAAACCAGGTGGGATTCATAACGTTTTGCTTTCTGAATCTTTGAAGGTTCAGAAACCCAGATGAAAGCCAGGTTGAAAGAAGTAACAGAAGAAAATTTACCTTGAGCAAGAAATGACAATGGAAATTCCCTGGTAATATGGGTGATTTTGAACTATTACCATGAAATAGTTAAAAATCAAGGAAGAGTTTCCCTGATGGTATCAACAAATGAAAATCTTACAAAACAAACAGCAAAGACAGTTTCTGTGAGCAAATATGAGTGACCCATCTCTGGTGATGCTACAGAGATGGCAGTGTCAGCCAAGACACTTAGTCATAGGGTTGGTGTGAGCCTTTGACATATGGTTTGATCCAGCCATCAGACTGAACTAACTGGAGCACAACTAATGCCATAACCTGGAGAACACAGCTTCAGGCTGAAATATCTGGGAGCAGGTCTGTTACAAAGCTGCTGCACCTTTCAGGGTCTTTACTTCTAGCAAAAGGCATTACTGGAAGCCAGGCAAGAGAGAAAGAGCTGCTGAGAAGATCAAATCGACTGTTTCATAGGCTCAACTTGCCAACAATTGCCCCTTATAAGCTGATATGTTTTCATGTGACTAAAGATAAAGAGAGAGATTCCATAGAGGAACTACTAAGAAAGATAATCATCTACATCTGCACAGTGTTTGCCAAACAAACAAACAAACAAACATCGTGTAGACCGGGCCAAATCATGACCTAGTGCAAAGAGGCCCCACTGTTTTTTGAGGCACCTCCCCCGCACTGGTATCAGTATCAGCTGGGAGCGATGCAAATCGCTGACAGAGTCTTTTGGGTTCCAGCCCCACGGCGAGACCCACTTGCAGGATCCACTTGTGGCAGCGTCCAGTAGAAAATCCGGACCTGTGTCTCTGGAAATGCTTTCTGTGCCTCTCACATCTGCCCAGCTGCTGCGCCTGGGGAGTCTGTCTGAGCCGACAGACCAGAAGCACCGGTCCTACAGTTTCCATAGGAAGCTGGTTTTTATGCCCAGAGAGTTTCTGCTGAGCTCAGCTCTCTTACAGCCTCCTCCAGCAGACAACTGGCTAATGAACAAAGAGAACAGGTTGTATTACTGTATTTCTTTTTGGGTCAGGGTGAATAAATATGTATCTAGTTCTGTTGAGGATGATGTGAAGTAGCAGTGACTGCAGAGGAGCTGAGGAAAAGGAGGATGGGGATGATGCTGTGATTGAAACACTGTGTTTCAGCACCAACCTGTACATAATACACAGGATAGAAAAGGGGCTTCTAAGAGAGACATCTATGTATTGAGAAAAAAAAATCATTAATTTTGGAGTGAAATTAGCACTGATGAAAAGAAGCATTTCAATTAAAAACAGCTACTGGGAAAAGCTGATCATAAAATGAGTTCAAGACAGCATCAGAAATACGAAGGAAAGCCTGAAGCTTCATTTGAGACCTGCTGGTTGTCTCAAACTGTAGCTTTCAGCTTATTAAAAACATTGGCCATATGAAAAAAAATTGATGCTGAGAATATTGAAAAGCATGCCATTCCCCACCAGGTTTTTTTACCAAAGTGGTGTGCTTGTGTAAAAGCTGAACCACTGGATCAGGAAATCATGACATCACCTGGTAGGCTTCACAAAGTTTAAAGCTTTGAGATTGAAATTAAACATGGAGGCAATGTTGAACCATTCAATGGGGGCACTTTTAGAGTGCACTGGTAGATAAGTGGTCCTTTACCTGAGATGCACAGAAATGTGAATGAGGTGAGGTTCTGTTGCTGTTACAGAAAATGCGCTTGTAGGTTTGGCAGTACTTCAGAAATCTGGGAGGTGAGACAAGGCATTGTTGTAATGGTCCACAGCGTGAACTGTCTGTCGTATTTTCAGAGCTGAAGATCATTCTAGTTAGCATTTTTACTTTGGGGCTACTTTTAGCAACTCAGTACGGAGGAGTTGGAAAGATAATGGCTTGCTCGAGAGATCTGAGCTCTTTGGAAATAAATCTTTGGAGTGTCATAGGAATTCCAGTCCCTATTTACAAGGCCAGTTCAAACTCCGCTTCTTGCGGTAGCTCATGACTAAGGAATCTTGGCAGAGCCCATCTGAATGCATAGAAAAACAGAAGCAATTTGGTTGTGCAACCCGTCTTGGGTAAAAACTCTGCATTGCTGATGCTCTCTCCGGACAGGCTGACTGGGAAACTGACAGCAGACATTGCCCTAAGCATGGCAGTTGGATTTGATGATCTTAAAGGTCTTTTCCAACCTAGACAGTTCTATGAGAGAGGAGTACTGGTGGCTGAAGGGAATAAATGTGTTCAGGGAGGGAAAAAAGTGTGTTGCCTCTCTTCTTTTTGCAGACATGTAAATGTTCCTCATCCTTCAGTGGTACAGTTGCAGGAAGGGACTGCTGAGTAACCGACTTGGCATGTACAAATCCTACAATATAACAGAAAATTTTTCCTGTCTAGGAGAAAACTTGAAACTTTAGAGTTCTTGTAGGTTGGGAAAAAAATCATCATAGGTATTGGTATTAGTATCAACTCGTTATACTGAATTTATTCAAAAGAAAATAAAATCCTGATGCTATTTCATAATTTTAAAAAGGAAGGACAGCCTGAAGTTACAAAAATTTTTGCAAGTGTATGACAAGGTATGGTATAAAAACTTGCAGAGGAGATTAGGTATTTCTAATAAAAGAAAAATCCTCAACAAACCAGACATGACTATTGCTTTGACCACAATCAAAAGAGCAGGTGCAACTTTCTACCATTCTACTGTCTGCAGGATTATTTCAGAGAGCAGTTTGACACCATACACAGCAAGAAATTAACAGGCTGGGCAACCAAGTGCCAGAGGATTCCTTTGCAGCAGCTTCACTATCTTGCATGCATCACAGGCAGAAAAAAAAAAAAAATTGAATCCAAAATAGTAGTGAAAGGCTGTGCAATTTCTGGATGTCTGAGGCCAGCATCCCTGCAGCATGCAGAGCGTGGTGGGGAGAAACTGTTCAGCTGGAGCTGTGTGCGGCTGGCTGACCAGGCAGCCAGTGTACCCATATCCAGCACTGCAGAGACGGGAATGGGACCAGCTGAGGCAGGTGTAGGAGCAATGGGTTGCTGTTACAGCACAGTGTGGATAATAAAGCATGGATAGTTCAGACAAAGCTGCTCCCCAACAGAGAGACAGTACTTGTGAGAGGAATTTGGGTAAAAAAAACCCCTTGACTTCAACTGGAAATATGAAAATACCCTGAAATCAAGGCCTGGTAAATTGGAAAGTAATTAGAAATGCATTCGAATTTGGGGGGTGAGGTGGGGTGTAAAATACATAGTCTCACAGGTTAGCTGGTAAGTGCAAGTGAGGAAGTATTTCATCTTTTGTAGCTGAATGCAACAGCATGATTTGGGGAAGCGGTAAGAAAGTGTTTTGCTGAAACCAGAGCAGCCTTCCCGCAGCCCTGTCACGGTGCAAACAGCAGAGGCTTGCATGAAGTAGCTGGGTCTGGAGGGGGATCTCTGCCCTGCTTGTGAGATAACACTGCTGAGCAGCTATGTGCTTCACCTGTCTGTCTACTGAGGAAGGGCAGCCCCATTATGGCTGCCCATCTCCAGGTCATTTCTGCAAGAGGGAGCCGAGGCAGGGAGAAGTCTCCCCCTGTGCTGCGGGCAAAGCCACAGCTTCATCATCCAACCGGTCTTGGACCCGCTTTGAGAAGCTGAGCCTGGGAAGAGTGTGAGAGGTTCTTACTGCAGTCCTTTAGGCTGAAGGTCGCACATAGCAGCCAGAGGTCCAAGCTAATTGATGGAAAAGCTGGCATTGAGGCACAGAGGACAACTGGGGACACGGACAAACAAAATCTGAGTAACAAAACTAACTCAGCACTTAGAGACACAGGAGGTGTGTTTGGATTTGGGGGGAAATCCTTCAGCGGCAGCCAGAACCGCAGCTCAGTAACTTGGTAGGGTGGTTAATGCTAACTGCCACAGGGTGGCTCAGGGAAGGCGAAGAAAGCAGACAAAAAAATAGAGTATCGTCTCCTTTCAGATGAAAACCACGTTACAAACCGCTTTACTGCTAAAGTCCCACGATCTGGAAGTATCTGTTTCTGGGTTACTGACTGCTGGGGGCATTAAGTAATGGTGGACAATTGATGATGTGTTTGGGGATCTTACGTTGTGTAAAGAAATGCCAGATCACCTAGTGCACCTAGCTGTTCTCACCATCTCCTTTTGGTGAGAGTAGCCCACACCACTCCAAACATCACAGCCATTCTTGTTCCTCAGCAAAACCCTTTGATAACCACGAGCCATACTGCCATTTCTAGCATTGCACTGTATTTCAGCAACTCCTAACCCCTTACATTTTAAGAGTTCGTTGGCTTTTGTACTTTTAACCCCTTGCTCTTGAAAATTTTTCATCTCAAGGTGAAAAATTTGGACGCACAACTTCTGTTTTTCCAGGAGATGGCAGTGCCACTACAGAAAATAGCTGAATGGCTGCGCTCCTAAGGTGACTGTTCTGTAATTTGTCAGCTCAGAACTCACATATAACAAGTTTTGATTTTTTTTTTTAAATAGATGATCAGATAATTATACTTCAATGACTGTCAAAAGCAATAATGATAGCACTCATTACAACTTTAAAGTCTGTCTGGTTTCCCAAGGGCTCACAACAAACATTAATTCATCTGAATGGAAACAGGAGACATAATAAGGTAGTAACTCACTTCTATCACATACAGTATATGCTGTGATTAATTTTTGCTTCGCGAGTTCACACTGGGTGTTGAACCGCCCTCCTAAAACCCATCTCCTGTGCCCTTACCTGGGGTGAGCACAAGTGTTGCAAGAGTTGCAGGCAAGTAGACAGTGAACCCTGGATTCAATCTGAGGAAATGGCATAGCACATCTGGCAGCACCTGGCAGATCTGAAGTACAAAGCAGGTGAATAAACTTATTGAAAATTAATAAGGAACACAGCACTGCACCAGATGCAGTGATATGCTATCTGTATTGCTAAATAGATTGCAATATGCTAACAAGACTGTATAAAATGTATTCTTGCTGTCCTGAACTCTGTGAGTTGATGCCTTTAAGATGTGAGTTGATGGGCTTGATTTCTAATTATTTTTGTCACATCGTATTTCAAGGATTTTGTGTTATGATTACAAGTGATTTACTAAAAATAACAGGTCAATGAAAAGATGCAGAACTTACTGTGCTTCTCTTTCCATTCATTTCTTATATTTTCATAAGTCTTTCATTACAAAAAAAGGGCTCTATTCACACTAGAAAGGCTACCTACCAGTTCAGTAAGAAGAAGGCAAGCAAAGAGTTATTCTACACCCTGCTAACATATTCATATAAAACTCATCCAATTTTGTTAAGACCTTTTGTGGAGAATCAAAAGTTAGCGAAGATTGTATTGTAATTCCTCTTCCTGACCTGAAAGTCACACAGCTGGATTCAAGTAGGCCAGAAATATGTGCTTTATAGAAACATCTTGTGGTTGGGGTTTTTTTTGAAGCTCTGAAAGTTTATACTGCTGACCCTGCCCTCTGTACCAACAACCGAGTCTCTAGTAGGACCTCATGGCAGAAGACAATTTGTCGCAACTGTCAAATAGCTGGCGGAAGGAAAGATCCACCTCGTTTCATCAATGTCAGCCTCTACATTTTCCTTGTAATGGGGCAAGAGTTACGCACTGCTCGTTAGACCCGAAAGATTCTACTTTTGTGGGACACAATCAAATTTTAAATACCCTGGAGGAAAATAATTTGCTGCTTGATCCAACAGCACCTTTTGAAGTCAGTGTAAAAATGTTCATTAGCATCAATGAGATTCAGATTAGATTCTTGTTTCATAGTCAGCGGTAATAAAACATAATTGGCTCGTCAACATCATCTTTTGCAAGTCATAGGAATTCATGGAAAGCCATGTCAACAGCGATCTCATTTATTGTAACAGCAGCAGCAGCACCCCAATGCTCTTTACAGCCTTACAAGCACACACGTTATATCATTTGCATCCCTCCTAGATGGTACTAAACCCTGTCCTATGCTGTGTGGGAACATGTCGCAGAACACTCGGTGCACTTTTCACTGGGCGGTGCTGGTAGAAGGGAGTGTAGCATTTGTGATGATGGAGATAACTAAGATATGAGAAGGAAACACAGGTATTGCATAATAACATTTTATGTATGGGTTACTTTTAATTCTCAGTGTTAATGACGATGGTGAAGTAACTGGTAATGGTACTTTGCATTACATATGTGATGAAAACATCAGAAAATTGATGTCCAATTTATTGCAAAGACTATGACACAACACAGGACTAAGGTATTTAAATACTAACTTGTCAGATACAGCATTCCACACATTAAACTGTGCATTGGGTTAGAAGGGCAGGTCAACATTAAGAGCTAATCAAAAAGGAGGTCAGGTCCCATGACTGATACCCATCGTGTTAGGAAAAAGGAAAATATAGATCATACTGATTTTGGCCTACGCAGCATGCCAACCAGCCTTGTGAAGTTCACTGTGGGACTGCGCTGGTGGGTAAGGCCACAGCTAAGCAGGGCTTGGTAACTGCAAGTCAGTAGAGCCACCTTGTTTTGCATCCACTCACGATTTAATTCAGCACATGTATGAAATGCTGTCATTTAATGCAAGCAATGCCAACGCAGGTGCCACGGACCGTTTTGTTCAGGGCTGTTACTCCGTATATGCAAACAACAACGAGCTGATGCTCAGCGCAATGACTAAATGGGCCAGGTACGTGTGGAGTATGAGGCATCAGAACTAGCAAAAACAGCACAGCAGGTTTTTGTCATACATGAGAAACAGTCAAATACCAGTGGTAGAAGATTTCTCGTGCCCATACCTGACAGCACGCAAACGCACAAACCATAAACCGAAACCTGGAGGAACCCTCTCCTCCAGAATGATGGAGCTGGAAGCAGACTAGAAGAATAAGACTGATAGGGTGTTCGTAGTCATCCATTGCCACCAAGGTGATTTTCTGAAATGAAGCCCTACACCTTTGAAGGCGTGTGCACCTCCCGCACCAGCTCAAGTGCAACTTACTCTGGGGTGAGATTCAAGCCCAGCTCCATACAGCACAGCCAGCCCTCTGCAGCGCCAGGCAGATCAAAGAGCAGGACATTAACCGAGGCCACAGGGTTCTCGTTAGTTCTGGGGCAGTTGCTTACTTTCCATCTGTCTTTACTTAAGTCATTCAGACTCTCTGTGCCTTTTTTATCTGCTTGGTTGGGCTCCTCCAGTTGCTACCAGAACTTCAGCTATGGTCCCAGTTTTGTATGTTTAGGGCTTGGTTGATGCCACTGGGCACAACAGTATTGCTACTGCTGATAGAGGGTTCCCACAAACAGGAAAAGAACGACACGCACACATTTTGCTGTAGAAAGTCCCCCTCTCTGTAAAAGGGGGAGGCAGCCTCAAAGAGAGACACTGCCGCTGCAACAGCAGGGGGATGAAAGAAGAGTCAAGGGCTTGGTGAAAAGGGTAGAAACGATAGCCTAGGCTTTTCAATGGTAAAGGCTGAGAAGGCATTTAAGTTTAAATAATCTTTGGATGTGCAGCTGTAGGGACAGTTAATACAGAGTTCCCATTAAAAATCTCTCAGGAGATCTTGTAAGATTAAGTAAAATTAGCCCAAAGGCCCAAATTCTACCTGCAAATCAGGCGTCATCCACTGATATTAAAAAGCCCCCGAAGAGCCCAAGATGAGAGCAGCCGTGCGGTCTGGCAGTCACCCCGCACTTGCCTTGCCCACCTTGCCTGCCCCTGCAGCACCGCCTGCCCATCCTGCCCGCGCTGTTCAGCCCCGGTCCCGGCCACCCTGCCCGCGGACTCTCCAGCTTGTGGCTCCGCTGGCGTATGCGGTTACACTGACAAATGCCGAGAGAAAAGGCAGTTAGCTGATCCCGGCAGGACCAAGGCATGGAACGCCTTACACAGCTGCTCTTGGAAACCTGGAAATGCCGGGCACCACCTTTCGACTCGGTGTGGCGGGGAGGGCTGGGCTGGTGGGCTCCCACACCAGCAACAAGCAACTACAATCTGTATGTCTTGTGTTTCCTAACTTCTTACAACTAAAACCAGACGTAACTACAAAACTCAATGCTCTCTATTTTACATTAAGTGATTAAAAAGAAAAAAAAAGAGGAGAAAAAAGAAAGAAAACCAAAAAAAGGTAGAAAACACCAAAAGGTTATTAATGAGTACCAGCTGACGCTGCAGGTTTTCCATACTTTCCCCAGCCGTCCCCATCCCGCCTGTAGGCTGCACAGAGCATCGCGTGGTGCCGCAGCCTGCTTTCCAGGGCGATGCAACTACAGCGATGAGGCACCTCTCCCACCTGTGGACAGATATCTGGTGGAACCACTGCTGAGCTGGGGGGCAGGAGATCTGCAAGCCGTGGCTTTGCAGCGTGCCCAGTTCATCTAACACACCGGCCAAACTTTTTATGCCAGTCATTACTGTCTGTATTTGGCCAGCCCCAGCACTGCCAAGTACCTGCACCTGCAAGTAATTCCCTAGGAGCTGCTGGCATTGCTGGTGTGGCTTGGAGCTCAGCAGCCTCTCTGCTGGTCCATTAACTCCGAGAGATGTTTGTTATGAAGCTAAAATTTATTCAACCAAATCTCACAAAGAGTAGAAAGTAGAAGATAAATATTAGGGCTGCACTTGGTAGAAACTGCAAAGAATACACTGCTTACCAGGGTAGGTGAATGCTGTTTAAACCTCACCACATTGCTACAAAGCACAGCAGCGTTTTCCTCTCTGATGTTTAAGAATATTTCTGTGCAGAAGTTTTTTTGTTTGGTTGTTTGGTTGCTTTTTTTTTCAGAAGGACTAAAAATTAGTACCTTCTCTTTTAGAGTCAGATTAATTCTCTGATAGTTTATAGGGCAGATGAGTGGTAGAAAATACATACTTTCAGACAGTAACTTGAGCCAGACCTTTGGTGGAGATCCTCAAAGTTAGCTAATGTCCCATTAAAAATAAAAAATTGCACCAGTGGGAGTTGCTCATCCTTGCTGCAGCCACTGGAAATGCTGTAACCAGTTAAAGGCAGGTGCCGCAACACTTTGAGGACCAAAGCCTTAAGGCCAGATGTTAAAAGCTATGGATGTGCCTGGCTGATTTACAGCGCACCCTGGGGCAGCCCCACGCAGGCTTCCAGGCCACCTCGGTGGGGCCATGCTGCTCGGGGACACCGGCAGGGCTCTGACCCCGCTCTGTGTCCCCGCGCTTTTGGCTGTGGGTGCTGGCAGCGACCAGATGTGGCTGCTCTCACAAAGCTGCAGTGATCTTAAGGACAAAGCTGGGGCTCTTAAATCTTGCCAAAATTCAGTGGGATTTCGGCTTAGGAGGCTGGTGGGTTTGAGGACGTTCAGGTGCCTCAGCCTGGCTGACCAGCTGGTTGGGGCTCAAGACGTGGTGTCTCTGCACGGATCCATCCCGCTGCACTGGCAGATAGTCCGAGACATGGCGTAGCTTCTCCAGGAATGCATCTATACACATCCATCAGCAATAAGGGACAGTTTATAGATCTGAAGAGAGGATAATGGGAGGCCGGTAATTTAAATCGTAGTACTTAATTGGAAGTAAGTATTCCTAGCATCCTCTTAGTTTCCTAATTGCTAATATACTTAACGCTGATTTTATCAATAGTCCATGATATATAAAATTACTTCATATCATCTCATTAGCTAATTAATTATAGGGGGCACACATAACAAAGCCAAAATAGACTGAGGAGCCAAACTTCTTGAGCGAAAGGAGCAGCTCTGCCTCCAGTGCAGTGGTGCCAATTCCCACTGGCCCACATGTTTTTCAAGGTGCTTATTCACAGCAATGCAGCTTTGCAAAGTACAGTAGGAAGGAGGTGAGGCCACCATGCCAGGACCAGTCCTTCTTTTCAGCTTTTTGGGACTTTATCTTTATGGGCAAAGAAGTTCCTGGGTGAATCGCAGTTCAGAGCTGCAGCCAGAAGAACTATGGCTGAGCAAAAGACACTACATAATTAAATTTTATATATATACACACACACCATTTTTTAAAAACCCCTCTAAATAGCTGAACAAGTATACTAAGAAATAGGATATAAAGTTAATTTTTCTATAAGAGTATCTTGGTTAGACCAAAGGAGAAAAATATTAGTTGTAACTACCCAGACAGGCACTCTAAACCGTGTTGAGTGAATGCCTTCTGTACAACTGGTTTTGGTGAGAGCGAAATACCATATATTTTTCCTACATTATGCAAGAATTAAGTCAAATGAATGCTTCCAATTACCCAACCAAACAAAGTCATTTCAAGCCACCACATTTAGCTTCTAAAATAAGTCTGGAAAGGGACAGAAGGCCATTTAATGTAGCTCAGCTGATGCCCAATGAGCCTCTATGTGATGGTCTGTCCGTACCTGGAGGTCATCCCATTTATTTACAAGTAAGGTTAGGTGGGATCATTCTCTAGTTTGCTTTCTTGTCTGTTTGGGTTTTGTTTTTCTTTTCTTTTTTCCCACCTTTTTCACTGGTGAAACTGGGGCAGGAAATGGAGGAAAGCTCCTGCTCCAGGTTTTTATCACACAGCAGTCTTGCCTTTTACTGTCCAGTAAGCCAAAATTTGATCTATTCTCTATTATTAACATCATCTATGGAGCAAAATGATCACACTTTCTTCCCAACATTGACAAATGAATGGTTTCATTTTCATCTAGGATCTCCACATATGTGTCTTTTACAGGGCTGGAGACACCTCTGCCCAGCCTGTTCTGTCTTCTGTGTGTGATATATATAAAAGTATCTTTACCACCAAAGAAAATGTGATCACCCCACTAAAGTGGGCAATGTGAATTCTAGATTTGCAGCCTTTCAATTTATTAGCTACAGAGAAACCTAAACTCCAGTGTTTGCTTCATGGTGATTATCCTTCTGGGGATAAAAAAAAAAAGCACCATTTTTATTTTTACCCCAATTTCACCATTGCTTCTCTGTGAGCAGTCTATAGACAGTGTTGCGTGACTTTTTCCTCCTGTTGAAGATAAAAGTGAGGATTCTTTGCAGCCAAAAACTGTTATGACCGCCGCTGCTTGTCCCATTTCTTCCCCCAGCCTACACTTACCCCTCTGGTTTCATGTGATGATTTATTGCTAAAGAGCGTATTTTCCATTAGAGGAGAAGGGGGGGAGTACCAAACCAACTCCAGTGGCAGTGGCTGTATTCAAAGTGTAATGCTTCTTATCACAAATAATTTAAAAAATGCAAGAACCCCAATTTGCAGCTAGGAGGCCCACTTGAGGGATCAGTTAAAATTTACTCCTTTATACGCATGCCAACTTTGACTTCAAAAAGACTTTATTCCCAAGGATAAACAACCCAATATTTGTGTAATATAATTAAGTGAAGGCATCTTTAAATGTCATACCAGCTTGTGCCATGCTTTAAATTGTTATGCATCAACAGAATTTAACGAGATGGCCAAGGATCCTGCTTCCTGCGTGAATGCGATAAGCCACAAATACTGTATAGCTCTTTAATAGATTGCCAAAATAAAGCATTTTGTATGCAAATTATTCATGGAGTGGCAAAGCTAATATAGTGCCAAAATTACACCCACTGGTCCTCTGCAATTAGTAGTTAAGTTGAAGTATCTTCAAACTGCAGAATTTCTTTCAGTGTCTCCCAATACTTGAAACATCTTTTCATTTTTGAAAATAGGAAATAGCAGCTTTTATTTCCCTTTTAAGGTTTTGGGTATGCACGCACTATAGCAGAGAATTGGCGAGCAGGATCTAATCAGAATAATTGCACATAGGCTACCCGGGAAGTCAATATAAAAGTCCAGTAACTTGCAAGAAAGTTGAAGGAGAAAGAAAAAAAAAAAAAGTGATTTCCCCCTCCTCGGCCCATGCCACTAAAATAAAGTATGTGAGCCCTGTGAAGTCGGGCTGAAAAACCACAGCAAGGCTGAAGGGAAAACACAAGCATTTGGCTGCTGGCTTGGAAGGGCCACTGGTGCCCCTGCGTATGGCACCTTCCCATCTCCTCCAGAAATCTCCCTGTCCAACAGACACCCATATCACCCACGCCTCAGGGTGCACCAGGCAGAGGAGGTGCCACCACCAAAGACTGGCATCTGTAAATCATTTAACCTACAGCTTTGCTGGCAAAAAATCACCGGCAATGGTCTTTTCCAGCAGATTCAGGGGTAAGCCTTCCGTAACCAGGAGTCTCTAGTTTCAAGTTAAGTACAGAAATAACCGACAGGCACGTTGCCTGGGAAATACTTGCAAAATTCTCCATTTGTCTTCTTAAGTAACTATATTCTGCCCTGAACACCAGCAACAGGGTTCCTTTGTGAGAAAAGGAGGAAGAGGGGGAGAAAAAGGATTTCCCAGTCTCCAAATGTCCAGTGAAAAACCTCTTCCCTTCTTCAGCTCCCCGAGGTCATCCCCCAAGCAAACCTGGGGCTGGCGAGGCAACCACGCAAAGAGGGGGAAAGCAGAACTACTCCTTGATGGAAAAGTTTTTGGAGAAACTTGAAACAGTTGAATTAGGTGACAGCAAAGTATCCCGGCGACTTTTACCCTCCTCGGTGTCACCTGCCATAGCGCATGGAGAGGAAGCTCAGTGGAGAAGCGGAGGGGCAGGTAGGTCCCGTAGATCAAGTCCCCATTCTGTAGAATGAACGCCAACTGTATTTTTCATTTACAACCTAATCATCAGAAGAGTATGGTGTGCACCAGGGGCCTGGGACAGTGATTTAAGGAGTCTGTGTCAAACTGCACGGACCTAGACGGCCTTTCTAAGCTAACCTGGAGGATTTACTACCAGCTAGCAACAAATGTAATTTTGGTCACAAACTGTTTTATGAAATGTTGTGGAATACCATAAACAACGGTATTCAGTCCAGTGAACTCCAAAAGCTATAATGTACAGCATTCTCTTAACCTGGGGGGCAGTGGGGGGACCCAAACCCAAAAGATCCACTTCCATATTTTGATATCAAGGGAAGAAACTGATAGCAGGTCTTGCAGCAGAAAACTGCAGTCCCTTGGAAAAATAAATAAAAGCAGCTACCACTGTTAATAACATAGATCTTGCATTTTGTCCCTTTTTATAGTAAGGCTGGTTTAAATGCCTCTTTTTTTATAGTGATGCAGGTTTAAATGTCCACCCCGCAGAGCCACGCATCACCGCAGCACCTCAGCCGGACAAGATCCAGCAGAAGGCACGGGGAGCGCATTGCCTCAGCATCTCCGTGTGTGCCCAGCCACAGCATCCCTTGTGCTGTGGGGAGGACTTGCCAGATGCTATTGGTCGGGGTCCCACACCAACAATTTGTCATCAATTCTGTTAAAAAAAATAAAAAAAATAAAAAATGGCAACCAATGAAAATCAATCTTCTGATGCTCTGCTGCCTTAAATACCAGTAGAGCAAACAAACAGCCCTAAACAATACAGCAGAACCCATATATCAATTACCCTAAATGCTCAAGCATTTTTACTTCACAGCCTGCAACATCCAACTGTGGTACCCGCACCCACTGCACGGCGATGATAATGGTGCCGTATTGTTCCTGGGCGCCTGGCGGCCAGATAAGGGCTGCCTGCGCTTAGATGATAATGAAAGTGGGCAGACTTAACATTGTGATTGGAAAATTTCTTGGGTCTCAGAAAAAGGTTCTATTAAGCCCACTGACCCCAATTGAATATTAATTAGCTAATTAACAGATTTATTGTTCCACGCAATTTCTGGAGAGGCAATTTTTTTTCAAGTGCCATTATTTTTTTAAATTATTTTTTGCATTGTGTATAATTGAATCTTTGCAGCTGCCAGCATCTTCTGCATGATTTGGCAAAAAAAAGAAAGAAAAAGCACTCATAGCTTTCCCTTTTTTTTTTTTTTTTTTTTTTTTTTTCTCCAGACCCAAATGCTCCAAATCTCTTTAGCAAGTATTTTGGGGTGGGGGAGGAAGGGAGGGGGAAAAGAGGCAACTGATTTATGTCGCGTTCTACACAATTTTTTATTCTTAAAAGCTTAACTTAAAAATGTCCACACTTAGGGTTTTTTTCCCCTGTTATGATTCACTGGGCTATGTTTTACCCTGAGGTTACTGCACAGTGCACTACTACTCCCAGGAAAGACACCGAGGTCTGCGCCCTGCCTCTCTGCAGACATCCTTTTAAGCACTGCACATCTTTGCTCTCATCTTAACTGTTTGCTCCTGCTCTTTTCTGCCGCGCAACTCCCTTTTGCCCAGCTGAGGAAGCCAGGGGACTTGGGCGAGCTGGTTGCTGCCCTTCCCGCAGGAGGGTCCCTTGCATGCACCAACACGGTTGACATTTTTTTTGCAAAGTATTTTTCTGAATGCTGAATTATTGGTAAAGAGAGGTGAGACGCTATTTTACCATATGGATGATTTCTGACCATTTAAAAGAAGTTTCTTTGGCATAGACCGCTCCAAGAGCTTCACACTCAAGTGAGCGAGGGCCCGCGGCATTCTGGCACTTGACGCTATTACTGGGGCAGGGGGGTTGTTGCAGATTTCTTACAAATCATTTACTGTATCACATCTTTTCCTCAAGAAGCAGGCTGTCTCTTACACCGTGGTATTTTTGTGAGTGCTCTCCAAAGACACTAATGTAAGCATTCTAAAATTCCAGAATTAAAAATCAAGATACTCTTAAAACGTTACAAGCTGTAGTGGAAAATGTCAACAGAGAACATCATTATCCCATTAAAAACAGAAAGGACAGATATAATCTTGTGTTAGAGACCACAAAACATGCAATCTATATGGTGCAAGAGAGCGTGCAGATCTCTGAAGTCCATACACCTGGGCTTAGGGCTACTTCTTGGGTCCAAATCCAGGGTTTGCGTAATCTGCTGTAGCGTGTGGCTCAGAACAGAGACCTGGGTCTCCTAACAGCGTCGTCTTTTATGGCATATGCCTTCCTGCTCTGGGTATCATGTAAATGCACTGAGACAGCTATATATTAACAACATGCTTAAAAATTACAAGAAGAGGCCTCCTGCAGAGGCCTGTGAAAAGCTCTTTGGCACCTACAGAAGTGAAGCCACATTTGCCTGGTCCCCCTTGGACAGAAGAGGCAACAAGAGGGACAAGCTCGTACCTGCCACAGCTGCAGGTGGGTCCCAGGACAGTGAATGCTCACAGATAGTTCCTTCTCCGTTTCCCCCTCAGACCGGTGATTTTTCTGTACTTTTTCTTCTTTTTTTTTTTTTTTTTTTAATACAACTGCCCATGTTCAATGAAATACTTTGTAACTTTTAAGCAGGTCATTCTACAGCTCGAAGTCATGGTTGGAAACCTGTGAAACGTGTCCTTGATGACTCATGACACTTTGTGGATCCACAGAAATGCTGGCCTGTTGAATTAGATCAAAATACATCGTTGGGTATCTCTTTTGATGGTTACGGGTGACACCAGTATAGGTTATGGACTATATACTTGTACAGTGACATGGAAAAACAGCTTGTCACCCCATTTCTGAGGGGCAGACAGACACTTCTACTCAACATCCAGAACTAAGTTGTATGACCTGGAGGAGGACAAGCCACCAAGAGGCAGCTCCAGGCTCTGGCTAGATTTGGATCCAACCAACAGTTTTATCAGTCATGGGGAGCAGAAGTGCTGGTATCTTGATGCTCTTGTCCATTACAGAGAGATAACTGAACTGAAATATTCCAATCTGAATAATACAGGGCCCACGTTCACAGTGTTTGCCCAAGACCTACCCCTCAGGTCCCACGTGATGTTCCTCACAAGACTGGCCCAGGGGAATCAAGACATTTTAATGAAATGTGGTCGTCAAACTTTTTATTTAGATTGCTTCTTCATATCCTATCCTGAAATATGCTAGTCAGGGAGGTAGCGTCTAAACCACATGATCATTTACTTAAAAATATTAGATGAAGTATTGCTGGGGCTCCAAAAGAAAACTAATAAAGACACCGAGAAATGTAGTTTCTATTTAAGTATAAAACCATAAGGAATAGGGAAGGAGAAACACAAAGCTTGCACTAGGATTATAGAGATATGTGAACTGTGCCAGTAAAGAGCCTGGACTAGACTCATCAAAAAGTTGGTGGATATTATTTCATATTGACTTTGACCTTGTACTCTAATGTAATTACTAGGAACAATTTAAATAACTTACTTTTTTTTCTGGGAAAAAAAAAAAAAAAGAAAGCATTTTCCATTGCTTAAAACTGGAAAACAAAATGTTTGATTGAGGTCATCTTGACATCCATTAGTGTGATAAATGAAGTGGAATTCAAGGCTGCTCCATTATCAAGGTTCATTTTCGTTGTTCAGATCTGGTTTCCCCCCCTCTCTCCCGCTCCTTTTTTTTTTTTTTTTTTTAAACAACATGGCCTCAGACTCAAGGCTGATTACAATAATTACATTTTCTACCCATAATAGTACAAATGATTCAAAGAGTTATTCAGAATGTTTCAATGTCAGCACTTAGATAAATGCTCCTTCTTTCCTAGGGATTGCATTTTTTATGCAGAAGGTTAGTTAGCAGTGGCAATAACGGTATAGCTGTCAGAAAGCCGTGAATTTACATGCCCAGTAACTACATTCACAATTGTTTGGTACTCGGCGTGGCAACGAGACTGAATGGGATACCAGATAATTTATAACTGTTCCCCAATACAAGAAGAACAATTATATTGTGTGCAGTATAAAATGCCCATTATTTAGCTCAATTTTTTAAAATTATTTGAACAAAATGCCTATCCTTTGCAGGGCTATTTTCTTCTTGGATCTAATTAGATACCCAAGGAATACAGGATATATAAATTTTAGCCAGCAAATATATTTATGGAATTTTAATTCGCTTCTTGTATACCTCAGCCATAAACCTTGTAAGCCTTCTTTGGGAGGTTTTTAATCTTAAAGGAAAAAAAAAAAAAAAAGTGAAAGAAAGCAATAGTTATACAAAAGGTAGCGCCGTTTTTCTGATGAGCAGCAAGACCCTGGCTGTACATCTCTCTTCTCATACAGTAAAATTACTGCTGCGTGGTTTATGAGAACAAGTTTGTTTCTGCAGACTTGACAGATTGCATCTCCTCGTAGGAAGAGCGGGGCTGGTGTTGGGTAGAGTGTCGGGGGGCCTCAGGGAGACGGGGTCCAGGGGACCCTCCAGCGCTGGAGATGAAGCCTCCCCCCACTGCCCCAAGCCTCCCCTTGGCTTCCCAGCAAGCAGATTGCATGGCCGTGGAAGAAACCTTTTTGTCAAAATCCTCCATGTAGTAATTTTAGCATCTCACAGAAAACAAAACAAATCTGCAAACAGTTAAGCAGCTCATGAGCGCCCACCTTCCCTTGGGGACCTTGCAGTGCTCGCCAACCTGGCCGTGGCCACGCACGGTTCTTTGCAAAACATGGAAATACCAGCCTAGAGTGCAAAATCAATTGCCATGAACAAGGGCGGCACTTTTCCTCACTTTCTTCCAAAAGTGATTTTCAGGGATAAGCAAAACACATCACCGAGCAGGAACTGGAGGAGAGTCAGGTTTCACCAATTTCTGGATAATTTGCACCAAAGAGGAGTTCAGGTAGAGAAGGGAGGGACAAGACACGGACAGATGTCAGAAAGCTTAGACCTCTTGGTAGCCAGGCCCTGTTTAAGACATCGTCAAAACTTGAATTTTGCCAATTTTGAAAGGAAATTAGCCATGCTATTACCAAGACGGGCTTTCAATCAAAGTCTAAAATTAGGCTTTCTTCTCTTGAAGGAAACCTTACAATATCTAGTGTATATTAATCTAATCCAGCTGTCTACGACTTGGTGTTGCTCATCACAATATAGCCAGGTCGCAAAACACCGCATTAACCCTTGCCTTGGGAAGGAGGCCTGCTATGGAATTGCATCTGCATCTAACTAAAGCAAATCCCGTCACGTCTCCTAATAGGAAAAAAATTATCCAGGGGAGGCAGCAGGCAGGGGAACGGCTGCGGCGGTGTCCTGCGGCATTTCAGCAAGGCTGTACTGCAGCAGCTCCCACCGCCCCTTCCTTCAGGGAGTCCAAGGGTACAGATGCAGGAGAGAGCTGGGCTGAGAGGCTGTGCTGAGTGCAATTAATTTATATCTCCATTTAAATAAAACCCTCTCATAGTCATAGCTTGGGATGAGACAGCACCACTTGGCAAACAAAATTGTATTAAGTGCACTCCACTAGAAATGTTTATACTTTGTCCCTGAGAAATGTTTATGCTGGAGTACAGTATTTAACTTATCAATTTGAAAATGAATGACGAGGAGAGGAGTACAGAGGTTTTCTTATTTCAGAAACATTTGTTAAGTGCCTTTCATTTGTGACAGCTCCAAAGTCAGGGTAAGTTGCCTTCGTCTGGAGTAGTCCGCAGTGGCCAGAGCAATGCTGAGCGTGCTTCTGGGGATGCTCCAGCAAATGTATAGCCAAAAAATGAATGACCGTTTGGGGAAATTTCTGCACTTCTGATTAAATTCCTTTCTTCTGACCCTCTCCTGGTGCTGACTTGGCCTCAGGAGCCTAAAATTACATTGCAGTGGCTGGACCAGGGCTTTGAAATGTATGAGATTTACCTGTGAGCATGAATCTCCAAAAGATGCTCTCAGATAATATCTCCTGGTTGAACTCCAAATTCCCAAAGGTCAATACACCCCAACACACCCTTCCCCTGCATTTCCACTGCAGGGTGCCGGCACACGCGTTTGTGTGTCCGCAGGGGTGCTGGGGGAACATAGGCCCGTGTCCACGATGCACACAGCAGAGCTTTTTCTTGCCAAGGACAGCTGGCCTTCTGCTCTAAATACTCTTTTTAACACGAAGAAGAAGCAGCAAAATTCCCACCTATATGTACCACCTCAGTCTTTCTTCCCCTGCAGGTTGCATGGGATAAGTGTAAGCTAACAGGATGCTCCCATAGGTTCCTCTCTGGGATGCAGGGCTGCGGATGCTCCTGGACAGCCCATTTTACAGCCAACCAGAAAGTAGACCCCTTGCTTCCGACAGCCCCACGAGGTACCCAGCCATAGCCAGCAGCAGGGTCACCACCCTCCCTCCCACCGAGCAAACTCATGTCTCTACATCTGGGGGGTCCGGGCTTGCGCAGCTGCTGGCCGTGCCCATTGCCGGCGCGGGTGCTGCTGCGGCTGCGTTACTCTGCACCCATCTGGGTCAGCCCGCATGGCACAGCCATGGAGACCTTTCACTTGCCCCAGAGTTCAGGTTTCAGTCTGTGAAAGAATAAAGAAGCAGCTGAACTGACTCACTTTTGCCAACAGGTCCTATTCCGGGCCAAATTAACTGAGCCGAGTCACCGGGAACGTGTTTTTACCCAAATGCAGACCTCTCTATCCCTGCGTGCGAGCCCTGGATACCAAACTGCTGAGCTGGAGAACCCAGGTTAAATTATATTTATTTCACTGCAGCATCACACATAAAAAGGCCAAGTGCAGAGCTGATATATTTCAAAGGGGAACATGCCTCTTAACACCACCTGCTTGCACGGTGGGTATGTGCCCTCTGCCTCATCTACTGCACACGTGCTTGAGTTTGTGCTCCCATTTGCCGGTAACTTATATTCCTTGTGGGAAAGCCTGCAGGCTTCCCAAGACGAAGGTATACCTTTTGCCAAGGTATTCTGGAAAGACAATGGAGCGGTGCAGGAGATGCAGTTCTCTGCAGATAAAATCCAAGTTAAACGTTACGTTCTGCAGAAGGACGATGCAGTTTTCCCATGCTGGGCACCTTCAGGCAACTCGGAACCAGGGTTATCCTGCCCGCCTCACACAAAAGCCCAGCTGGCAGCTACCACCAGGAGCCACCCAAACCACGAGCCATCCCAGCCACTGCAAGAGCCGTTCGCTCCATTATAAGCAAACCTGAGCAGGAGATGTGCCATAGTGGTGTAACACTCCTCCATGTGCTGGTCAGTGCTACAGACCCCTGCTCCACATCTGACAAGCTGCCATGTGCAAAGGCTGCCTGTGCCTGTCCCCGTGCCGTGTGTGAGCACCAGGGCAGCCCCACAGCCCTCCCCCCGAACCCCATGCCAGAAAGCCTGGCCCCAAACCCCCACCCCGGGCAACTGTAACCACCAGCCACCCCACCAGGGCTTCTTCCCCCATCACACCCCTGCAAAGCTGTGAGCACCCCATGCTACCAGCATCCCAGCTGCTTTTGCTTCACATAATGATGGGGAAAAGTTCCATTGGAGAGGGGAAATACTTTTTTTTTTTTTTTTTTAAAGTAGAAATAGAAGCAGGAGGGAACTCTTAACCATCATCTGTAACATCATATTTTGATCTTTACATAAAGCTCCCAGAGAGATGAAGAGAGATGGTGTAGGTATGAATCCAGGAATAACAAGGTGCATTTAATAGTTCTCATCTTATGATGGAGCATGACACTGACATTTTGCCAATGTACCTTCAAAGGGTGTTAACGAGGGAAAACCTGCCTGAAGCTGACAGCCCAGAACGTGCCCAACAAGAGGAATTATTGTTTCTGAGAGGAGAATAGACCCCAAAAGTGAGAAAGAGGCACAGAACAAGCCCCCTTCTGCAACTGCATGATGTTTCAGCACCCAGCAATGGAGAGCAGAGGAAGGGTACCCCAGTACCAGAGGGAAGACAGCTCACGGAGGGGTAAGAGGAGGGGAAAAGCCACATCTCCTCATGGCAGCCTCAGCTTTGGGAGTAGCATCAAACAGGCTCTTCATTATGTCCCTAATGTATCTGTCCTTAATGTATTTTCCCTCTTCAAAAATTTTGCTTGAGAATATACATGACCCGGGTGCACAAATCAGCTCAGGAGCAGCAGCATTGCTACTAAAATAATAATAATTTAAAAAACCCAAACAAACCATGCACACAAAGTGTGAGAAGTGCGCCTGACCTCTGAGAAACCCAGAAAACTCTGCAACTCTTGGGTACGAGCATTAAATGAGGTTTAAAAGCCTGTCACCCTTTCTAGCACACGTGTCAAGACCAGAGGTGGTGCAAAATTGAAGGAGAATAATTTGCGAAGGAGGGACGTAATTTGTCAAATTCTGGGAAACTCATCACTTTCTGTTGGACAGGAACTTGCAGCAAAAATAGCCACTGGTGATGTGTGTGTTTTAAAACAGGCAGCTACTCAAAAAGTGCCCTGTATTACACAGAAACAGAAAATAATTTTTAAAACAATTTTGCTTTCCCATCATTCATTCGGTCTCCTGCCATTAAATGAACTAGATAAAAAAAAGAAAAGCTCTTTGAGAAAAGCAACCCGCTTTGGCCCACTGCTTACATACAGAATCATATAGATTCATGTAATTGTAAGCAGCTTCAGCCTTCAGTCTTTTTCTCCACCTGTAGTTTCCATCACATCACATTGTAATGATGCAAACAGTGAGTAGCTGGGCAGCAGGGACAGCAAACCAAGCGCCTGCGTAGCCGTTGAGGTTTTCAGTAGCTAGCCCTAACCTGAAGGGAAAAGCTGCATGCTTCATTGAGAAGAGAGGGATTGAAAAAAAAAATATTTTTTTTTAAGAGTTCCATCAGATTTGAGATGGCTCAGTTGAAGCACTTTGGAATTGTTAAATTAGGTCGTTATTTCATAATGAAAACAGGATGGAAAAAAGAATTTGTTTAGTAAAACGTGGGGAGTTGCTGTTTTGGCATCAGACAGCAATGAAATTTGAAGCAGCGATGCCAGGCTGCGTTAGCTCCATCTCAGCTGCCCCAATCCATAACAGCGCACGCTGGCCCGTTCTTACAAAGCCTATAGCCGACTGATAAACGCTCGAGCTCCCATCAGCATCCTGGCTGATGCACACCCAAGTCACCCTGCTGAGGCCAATGGAGCAGCTGCCTTTGGGAGATCATGGTCCAAAAGTCGCATTTTTTTCCTGATTTATTTTAGGAAAATTATACCTCATTGTTAAGAGTAACACTGATGCTTAAAAGCGCATTCGCTACCCTTGAACTACAGGAAAAGTTGTCTCCTGCTAATGGCACATGCTCCCAGTGCTGAGACCTCATGATCACGGCAAAACTGAGAGGATCACATGCCTCCTCTGGCAATTATTTCTGACCCTGATGTGCAGTGAGCTACAAACCTGGCATAAAAACTCTTTTCAGTGCATTGGAGTACGGGGGTTGACCGGCCACCCTCAGGGCTTACCTGAAGCAGTGAACTCCCCTTGGGGGCATCCCAGAGAGCCCCCTGTCCCTAGCTGCTTGCAACGGGATCTGACCCAGCTTAATCGTTTATCTCAGGCTTTCTCCACCACAAAAGCAAGATTCCAGGTGCCCAAAGCACGGAGCTCATCCCAACTGGCTCCCAACCCCTTGGTGACTGGCCTTGCACTGGCCATCAGAGGGCTGGACACCACCACCACCCACATGAAAAGCCCCAAAGCCAGACCATTCTCCAAGGCACCAGCACAACTCCCAGAGGTGAGGCGCGTGGCTCGGCAGCAGGTACAGCTTCGTACCCACAGGGTCTGCAGGGACCACCAGCCCTGCTGCTCCCTTGGCTGCAGGACCAGAGATGCGCAGACAGAAGTACGGAGCGCTGCCTGACCTGCCCCCCGAGCAGAGGGAACTTGTCCTTTATAAACGCTGCCTGCTTCCAAGCTGGGAAACTGCAGGGTCCCTCCAGTTACCCAGAGCTGAGATTTATACAGCAGGAGGCAGAGGAGCACAGGCACTCGGGCTCGAGCAACTGGATACAGGATTTATACTCCATTTGGGATGATAATGAGGTGGTTAATACAGAAATACAAGACAGCAATAAACCACTGACTTTTATAGATCTCAGTGTGAATCTGAATCATCATCTGGCCACCAGGAGATGGGTGATATACAGCAGCCCGTCCCACCCTCGCTCCTCGTGTGGCTCACCGGGCCAGCAGCGGCACGAGGGAGCTTGCAAGCGCCAGGGCCGATAAATCCCGCCTGGCTGCATGGTGACGGCATCCACAGGACAGCATTTATTAATGGGATGTGGATCAACTAATCCTAATTAAAGCATGTTTTGTTACATCAAGATCACTTTTTCCTTCACACAAGGCATGCATGTTTTTATACTCCTTAATTATATTGGAAATGCTGGAAACTGAAGGCAGATTTTGCTGCTAGCTTTAATAAAAGGACTAGAAACAGATTGTTTTCTGATGGGAGAGGAGGAACATTAGCTACCACTAAATGACTTAGTTTCAGGTCACAAAGTCATCTGAACTTGCATTAATGTGTTTATAACTTTGAAAAAAGTCACAAAACCATGGAATAATGTTGCAGATGCCTGAAAGTTCATAGGAGTTTAAAAAAAAAAGAGAAGGCAACTGACAAATTCATGGCAGAAAAGGTCCCTTAAGGGTTATGATATGACTCTCCCTTACAGCTGACCCTGAAGCATAGGCACTGGAGGCTGGAAAAGCATCTGGAGGGATGTGCAGCCCTGGGTGCCTGCCTGGCATGGCTGCAGGGCTGCCCTCACAGACATGCCCTCGGCCACCACTGCAGACCCACTTTGCTGCTCCAGTCCTGCCATCCTGGTCTGGGGGAGACATGGCTCTGTCGTTGGCCAGGAGAGCCAACAAACCTGATCTAAATATCTTTCAAAGTGAAATAGTGACTTTGGGGTACCCAGCTTGACCAGAGAGCCTGACTGCAGAGAGCAGACCCTGCCAGCAGCTCCCAGCAGCAAAGGTGCCGGTGAGCTGGTGCCAGCTGGGCTTCCCCAGCAGCAAGGCAATAAAAAAATCACAAGCAGCTTCCAAAAGCATTCCTCTTTGTGTGTGCATGCATTTTGCTGTGAGAGAGACTTAGGAGCTGAAGGGCTATTTCATTAAGGTAGCCAGAGCTAATCCTTCCCGCTCCTATTCTTCTCGGCAGTGGCGCGGGCAGGCAGGGCTGGGCGGCAGGGCTCCTGCTGCCTCCAGACCCCACACCTGCCACTTCCACTGGGAGCCGAATATAGGAGGATTTATATGATAGAAGAAAAAAAAAGATAAAGTGTTAGAGCAAATGGTCCAGAAATGCTGAAATAGAAATGAAGGACTGAAATAATCTACCCATACGTCATGCAGTGGCATAGATATAAAAGAAATACTGGTGTTTCTTTTTTAAATGGAGAATCCTTTTTCTTCCCAAGAAGACTGTTTATTCAGAATGTCCCAAGAAGCTTCATTTTTTATTTATATATCCATATATATGAGCGGTGGTAATTTGAAGTCCTCCGAACAATCACCTGCAAATTACGGCCTTTCTAAGCAGCAATATATATCTACAGATCAGTCCCAGGACACTGAAGCTATATGTGAAAAGGTCTATTTATGTCACTCCAGGCAGAGAAAAAAAAAATTGGCTTGGTTCTATGAAAGAAAATTTCTTATTAACTTGTATAGTTAATTGGATAATAAAAAAAGAAGAGTCCTTTAAAAGACCTGGAATAACTAGAAAGTTAATCTACTGATTACTACAACAGAGAAGTCACCAGCACTGGCTATGGGAAAAAAAAAAAGCCCAGGGCAGAGGTGTGGTGCAGGGAGGCAGGCTCAGAGCAGGATGCCGAGGGGACAAGACCTCTGATCCCCAGTTCCCACTCTCAGCAGCTGCGGCAGGCTCGCAGCCCCTGCGCCCATCACCAGCCAGGGAGCCACGCACTGCCCTGAGCCATTGCTTACTTACCCGCCTGGCACGATCGGCCATCCCCACCTACACGGGTGTTGCCTGTCACACCCCCTGCCCAGGTTACCTCCTGGAGACCCCAAGAGTTAACCCTGGCCACATTGGCACCGCCATTGATGTGTGCGGGAAGGACAACAGCAGCTCGAGCATGACCCGTTTGTCCCCACGGCTTTCTCATAGCCAGTATCTGCAGCCCACATCTCCCCCTGTACGTGCAATGTTTTGGGGCAAGGGTTCAGGAGTGCTGCTAGATCATGTTACCGGCAATAAAGGAGCTGAGTTTCCAGGACCTTGAGCCTCATCACTTGTAACAGCAGAGTCCAAAATACACATGCATTTTTTAAAGTACGCTTTTCCTCTAAGCAGGCATTTGGAAGCTGCCGCTCACGGAGCCAGCAAGTGACATCAACCAAAAATGCCGTTCAACAAGTGGGCACTTAAGCGGCAGGAGTACTTTATAGAGGACAAAACATCTGATTGCAGCAGCTTTTCTCCCATAAATTACATTCTTGGCTTCCCTCTCCTCCTGCTCAGCTGACTGCTGCTGAAGATGCAAAAGAAAACTACCAGTTGTATTGTGTCAAACCTATGACATTAAGAATGACCAGGCGTATGTACCCAGGGCATTCTCCTGAACACACAGGTGAGTTTAAACACGAGGATGCAGCATCCCTGCTTAGCTGGCTTTTGTTTTCATCTTCCATCAACAGGCAAGGTTTGCCTCTACAGGCTTTTGTGTTAGGTGAATGTTAAGCCAGACCACACAAGTCCTTGTGTTTGCTCTGTTTTCAGGGAACTGGGATGTTCTAGAACCTTTGCCATGGCTGGGCGGAGGGGCAGCGCTGGGGTACTCTGAACCAGAGCCACAATTGGTGTGAGCTGTCGCAGCTCACCAGGACAGCCCGAGCATTGCTGGCATGCTCCCACCCATCCCAAACCGAAAGGAAATAATGCAAAATCCGTTCATTCTGGAAACCAACAGATATTGGTAAAGCACAGCTCCTTCACAGGCAGTCAGAAACAGGAGCTGTGTTTGTTGGAGAAGTTATCCCCTGTGAATTATTTGCTCCACTAATAAGCTGCTTTCCCACCACATCTCACGCTAACTGCTCCTCCCAGGTACGTGGGTATCAGTCAGGCCTCAGTCTGCTGGTATTACCAGAATTACCCCAAATTTACAAGGGCACCGGGACAAGGAGGCATCACCCACACATGGAGATGGAGGGGAAAAGCACCTGGACCTTTATGCAATCGAGGAGCAAAAGGCCCTGCCGAGGTGTCCTGGGGCCACTACGCCGCAGGGATGCTCTCCTGGAGCGATGCCAGAGCCACGCGGTGCTGGTGCTGCAGTCTGGCTGCCGGGCTTTAATAGCGGGAAACCAAAGGGACCATATGTGGGGGGGAATGTGAGGGGCCAGGGGAGCAGGATGCTGGTGCTCAGGGGAGGTAGTGATGCCCAGAAATAACCATAAAGCTGACTTCACAGCCCATATGCCTTTTCCTATGGGATGTGAATCAGCCCCACCGCAAGCTCGCTGCCTGCGGTGCCCCCACCGCCAGGATGTAAGGCGGCACTGTGCCAGCAGCCCTGCATGCCCAGAACCGCCTGGGAAAGGCCTACTTTGGGCTTCATTCTGCCACCCCTCTCCCACACCGCTGGCCAAAATCAGCGCAGAGACGACACATTCTGACATTGGGGAAATTAGGCCCCCGGAAAGGGCTGTCCCTGCTGTAGAGTGGGGGACACAGAGGGGACAGCAAATGCCACGAGGGTTGGAAGGCTTCAATAATTTGAAGGTTTTTGATCTTGCAATTATCCCTTTGCGCAGTGCCACTTAGAGCAGACTTTGGTTAAGGGATATCTTACTAGCTGATGTTTAAAAGAGGGGTTTTTTGTAGTTTTTTCCTTTTTAAGAGGGGTTTAACGCTACTGGAGCACTGAGACACAGCCGGACATCGCAGCAGCCTGGCAGGTGCTAAGCTCCTGGCCATTGATTGCCCAGTGGCTTGATGTCCTCTGGCTCCTTCCCCTTTTCCAGCTCCAGACATTGATGAATTTTAAGCTAAAAGACCAGCCGAATTTATTATCTTCCATTAGTCTAATACAATACAATTTATTTTTAAACAGCTTCGCTCATGCAGAAGCATCCCAAAATGATTCACAGCAGATGACAGACTCTGCATGCAAATCCGGACAGTTTATACCCTCCTGCGTGATGCGGCACGGGTCGTCCCGCTGGCTGGACCGCAACCAGGCAGATTTAATTATCCACAAAATGGCATCATCGTGCTTTGTCCCAGAGAACATGCAATCAAAACACGATAAATACAGGCAATGACAGATATAGGCAGAGCTGGGGAAGAGATCGACGGGGATTAAAACACGAAATGAAGGTTGAGCAAATCACACTGCGTATAAAGATACTCAAGAACTTGGGAGAAGAGGGAGAAAGACAAGGAGTGAGCAAGACAGGTGGAAACAGGCAGCACAGAAAGCAGGAGCTACTACAGGGGAGCAGGGAGGCAGCCCAGGACTAAGAGGATGAGAAAAACACGGTGCCTTGACAGGAGATGAGCCTGTTTGCAGCAGTTCAGACCTACCCTGTGCATTTCCACAAACAAACAAGCAGGAATTCCCCAAAAAGCGCTTACAAGGGTTTGCCAGCCCAGCCTCTCCCCAGAGCTGTGGGCAGGGGAGGTTCCCTTAAATGGGGGGGGGGGGGGGGGGGGAACTCCATCCCAGCAGGAGGGGTAGCTCAGTGACCAGCCCAGGGTGTCCCCCCCTTCCAGTGGGGCCACACGGCTTGGGGCAGGGGAGGGGGCTCACCCCAGCTCACGGGAGTCTTGGCACAGCAGCAAGCACAGCCAAGAGGGTCCAGCACCATCTCCTTCCACCGGCCACACTTAAAGCAATGGAAACGGTAGGTGGCCTGGCAGCCCAGGGAGGGAGAGCTCCAGCATTGCAAAGCGTTGCCCTCTGATCAGGGGGATTTACTTAACCGGTGACGGGGCATTTCTTTCCTCACATGCCACTGCCAGCTCCTAGCAAGAGGTCAGAATTAGACATACCCACCACCTCCCAAGACTTACCCTGTTCCCAGGTGCACAGCAGACAGCTCCTGCACTTCCTTCAGCCCAAACAAAAGCCTGGAAGATCCCACTGCTGTACCTGCTCCCTCCAGGTGCTCCCAGCATCACTTCCTAGACCAACTCCCCCCCTCCACCTGCAGAAGATATAGCCCTGAGCATCTTGCTGCAAACCACCAGCAGCTGTTCCAGCACAAACCCTTGGGACAATTAAAGAGACAGGATAATGACCTATGGGAAGCAGTGTGTCAGAAACCTGCCTTTTTCCTGCACCAGCGAGGAAGGCTCCTATTTAATTTCCCTGGACTGCCTGCCTCTTTACAAATAAACGAATAAATACAGTTCAAGGATCATCAGGGTCAGCTGTGCCGCTGATAACTCTTATTTCTATAAAACCTCGTCAATGAGACCCACCAGGGGCTGGGAGCACTGACAGAGCTGGTCACCTCCTGGAAGTGAAAGTCAGCGTGATGGTCAGGGGGTGGCTTGTGGCAAGTGGCCCCACAGGGCAGTGCCCACAACCACGCCAGCCAGGAGGTGACAGCAGCCCCTGCAGCATCCCGCCTTTGTGCTGGGGCCACCCAGTCCCCAAGCACACTGTGAGGGTCAAGCACATAACCATGTGCACGAGGGATGCTCTCTGCCCTCACCGGTGCTTTGGGGAGGCTCGCAGTGGGTAGTCAGGGTGTTGACCGAGCTCAGGGCAGATGCTTACTAGTTTTTCCAGGATTTTGTACTTCATCATTTCATCTGGCAATGTAATAATCACAGTGCTTCCGCTGTTTCTAAAAAGGACAGTGACTCTGCAAGAAGTGGACTTCTTAGAAAGCTCATTCTTTATTTAAAAGCCAGAATAAAGTTATTTGGGGAGAAATTAAATCGTGGAAGTAAAGAGCCATGAAAGCATACAAGTGTAGGGTTAGGCAGTATGCGGCTCAGGGCTGGGCTTTCCCAGCTCTGGGCTAAACTGGATGAAGCAGGGGCTCTGGAAAGCAAGGGCAGCAGTTCAGGCAAGCGGCATTGCCTGCCAGCACATAAAGCATCTGTACAAGGAAAAGAAATCACCATTTGTGCACGAGCACATACAGTAGCAACGACAGCACAAGGGGAGCCTGTATGGCCCAGCAGGCCATGGCAGAACGACACTGCAGAGCCACAAGGCAAAATAACGCCCTGCCCGTGGTGGGTGCCCTTCCCGGCTCTGCCCTGCCTGGCTGCCAGCCCTCACCTGCCCGGCATCACACCGCAGCCCATCGCCAAAGCGGGGCCATCCCCAACCCCACATGCTCATGGATTTCACTTTTTATCTGGAAAACAACTCCCTAGGCATTATTTCAAGTCGGATGCCCTGAAAATCAAAACATCCCACATGATTAATCGTATCCCACATGATTAATAGCATAAAAGCTGTCTTTAATGCCTTGATTCTTTGTTTTTCCCTGGAAAGAAACAAACAGCTCATGCCACTTGAGAAATAATTTTTTTCTTTCTTATTTTCTCCTTGTTTGTAGAACATTTATAAAGTGGAAAAGCCAGCGGCAAAGTATGTCAGAATTGTCTTTTAAGGGGTTAACATTTGTAAGATGAATGCTGTGAGAACTTCTTTTTTTTTTTTTTTTAATTAAAAAATATATTTCTGGAGCAAAAACACAAGCAATAAAGAGTGTTTGCCTGTTGGGAGGCTTGTTTTGTAATGCGGTATGAATAACCAGCTGACAATCCGGTTTTTTGTTTTCTCTTCATATGGCCAATGGCCACAAGCCAGCCAACTTTATTGTCCTTGAAATGTCATGATTTTGAGTATGCACAGAATTCTTAACTGCCCAATTTACTGCATAACATCCCTTTTTATTATATGGCAACAATGTGATCCTGGGCTCAAAGACTTACTAGTTAAGAAGATTATGTGTTTTCCTTTTTCTGTTTTGTTAAAGTGCCAAGTCTTGCATTTTTTGGCATCTTCTAAAGAATAAAATGTCTTCTGAAATATTCTTTCCAAGCACAGAAGTTACCTCAGAGGAGCTCAGCAATGCAGGGCTTTCAGTACTTTCTCGCTCGCTCAGAAGTTCAGAAGCATTTCTTTTCCTCAAAAGCTTCCAATTTTTGTCTCTTTGTGTGTATTGACAGCAAAAAAAATCGTCCTTCATAAGTTTATGTTGCCTTACTTTACTGATAATTTATTTCTCTTTTTTTTTCTTTTTTTTTTGCCTTCCCAAGTGTTGAGCGTTCGCACCAGTGAGTGTGAGTGGGCACAGCGAGCAGGCGGTCCCACCTCGGCCACAGCCCCACGCCACTGCTGCAGCCCCGTCCTGCAAAGCGTTGGCCACCCCATGGCCCATGCTGGGGATGCACCCCCACGGCTCAGCGGTGTGGGTCCCACAAGCGGACTGGGAGAACCGGCACGGTTTGAGCCAGATTTAGCTCCGGCACAAGTATGAAACCCTCCGTCGGTGGGAGACGGACCCGTTGAGGATGATGCTGGCTCCCACAGGTCTGGTCCCCAGCCAGCGGGGATGTGACGCAGCCAGCGAGTGCAGGGGTCCATCAGCACAGCCCTGGGCTTCAGCATGGAGAGAAACAGCGTGACTTTCCAGGGTCGCCTTGCAGCCCGGCTCCACTGGCGGCGTGTGCTTCCCCGGGAAGGGAGCCTTTTAAATATGTTTTCACCAGCTGACATTTAAGTATGAATAAACAACTATTATGCATGCACTAAATATTCATGTTTTACAACATTGCCGTTACGCTGAGGAATTCTTTATGAGGCTGCTGCTCCTTATCGGGGCAAGGGGACACGGCGTGGCATGGCCAGCAGCAGCCCCCCAGCCCACCGGGGCAGCCACGGCTCAGCGGTGGGGTTGATGGGTTTTTCTTGCCAAAGGCTGTGGTTTTCCAGAGCCTCCTCTGGGGTGCAGGGGCAAGGTGTCCTGCTTTGGAGGATGTCTGTCCTGAACCTTGGTGTTCCCTTTGGGACTGCGGGGACACCTTTCACCCTCCTCTGTGGCAGGCAGAAGAGAGGGCATCACCCCAGCACCCCAGGGCTCCTGCTGCTGCATGGTGCCTGCTACCAATGCAAGGCACATCGCTGCACCTCTGGGCGGTGTTTGGCACAAAGTTAAAAATCGTAATTCAAAAAAATTAATTATGACAAAGATACGATCTTTTCAGAAAACCAGACTGCAAACAGAAGTCCTGCCCTTCTGAACCTGAGCGTTACAGGGGTTACTTCGGTTAAATAACAGACTTACTGAAAAACCGTGCTTACAGACTGGTGGTAAACAGCGGCACGGTCTCTGTGGCTGGCTCATGTGCCCAAATACACGGTGGTGCTGCTGCACGGCTGTACGTCTGCCCTCGTCCCCAGCAGCCCGCTGTGAGCAGGGTCAGTTCTCCCCTTTCTACACCTGCTGCCGGTAGACAGGGACAGGGGCACCTTGGCAGTGTTTTGGCCACCCCACTACCCTTGAGTCACCAACTGGAGGCCACAGCTGGAGTAGTCGCAGTGGTGGTAGGACCTGAAGCTGAGGGGAGAAGATGATCCGTCAGCTTTGGTGTGGGTGCCACCACTGGCTGTTTGTGGAGGGTGGCGACATGTTTCTGAGCACCATTGATGGCCACCCTATTGCCACCAAGAGGCTACATGTCACTCCACTGGGATAGATGGGGATGGCAAATGGCATAGGGAAGCATTTTAAGGGTGAAAAAAGCCAGGTGAGCTGCAGAAGGAGAGGCAGACTGGAGGGAATCTCTGCCTCAGCGCTTCCACCACAGGCAGGCACCCGCTGCTGGGATGTGCACGGAGCTGCAGGATAAGCCCCAGAGTGAGATGCTGGTTTTCATTAAATAAAAACATTATTTTCTACAGTTTCTACAGGGATGTCAAGATCTTTAAGTAAATACCTGATTCTATTTAATAATAATAATATAGCTATTCCCAAGGTCATTTTCTTAGTAAAATTGCCCATAAAAGCTTGGGTTGCATTAGTAACGTTTCTTTCCAGGGGTATTACTAGTGAGGGCTAAAACGAGCAGCAATCCCCGTCTCCCTGCCCACAGGCAGCCGGTGGGCACTGCCTGCCATCCCAGCAGCACCGGCCAGACAGCCTGCACCGGGACAAGTCATTTGCCTGCGTGGTCCTGCTTCGGCACGGCTGTGCTGCTGCTTCAGCACGGCTGTGGTGCTGCTTCGGCACGGCTGCGGTGCTGCTTCGGCACGGCTTCGCAATAAGAAAAGGTGCAAGCCGCGTGTATTTTGCAGTGGCAAGAAATGAAAGGAGTGACCCAACAACTCTGTGCTCTTCTCAAAATAAATCTCTCTTAGCTATCGAAATGTTCATGACAAGAAGCTCTGGGACTTTGGCTTCAAGTGGCCAGCCAGCAGCAGAGCCTGGGTGCGTCTCTGCACTGCTGCAGGGTGTGCGAGGTGAGCGGGGCCGGGCTGCAGCCCGCAGCTGACCGGCCACACTGCGCCCACACGCTCCAGCTGCTCAGCACCGGCCAGCACTGAGGGGCCACGATCCATGGGGGTCTCATACCTGGTATCTCCATGGGGGATCTCCAGTGCCTGAGGGATGCTCAGCACTGCCCTGGGCAGCGGGGACATCACCTAGCAGGCACCAACAGAAAAGAGACGGGGGTGATGGCGATGTGTGCCCCAGCCTCGCTGCAGACATGCAGGCAGCAGGGCAGCCACGGCAGGGCTGGCTGCAGAGTTTTGGAGGGTGCCTCTTTGGCACGTGCTGTCTCCACCACCCTGCCACCCCTGCCCAGGCAGAAAGGCATCGCGCTGGGTCTGATGGGGCTCACGATGAAACACTGACGTGGCTGGGGGGCAACTCCAACAGCCCCCAAATTTCCACAAGCCCATCTATTGGAGTCTCCCAGCGGCAAACCTGAGGCCAGGTCGCTGGATCGGGCCAGTGTCCTCCCCTCACCGGAGCGCCTTTATTTCACAGCACACCCAAAGCCACTCACCCAGCCCAGCCCCCACCCTTTCCCCTCCATCACCTGGGGGGAAAAACTGCCTAGAGAGAGAGAGAGAGAGAGAGAGAGAGAGTGTGTGTGTGTGTGTGTGTGTGAGTGTGTGTGTGAGTGTGTGTGTGAGTGTCTGTCTGTCTGTCTGAGTCACACCTCTCCTCCGCCTGAGTCACACCTCTCCTCCACCTCTCCTCCAACATCTGACCTGCTGGTACTTGTCCCCACGTGTTGAGCTGTGGGTGCTGCAGGCAGGTGGGAGCAGAGCTGGCACTGTGCACCCGTGCAGGAGCCCCTGGCTTCGGTGCTCCACTGCTCACACAGGCAAAGAGTGAGCTTTTATGCCTGAGGTGGAGGGAGGGATGGCCATCCAGGATGATGGACAAGTGGTGCAGCAGCAACTTAAATCGTCTGCCCGCTGGGGAGGTTTTGCTGGGATAGCTGTGGAAGCCTGCATCAGCCTTAAAGCCACGGGGCTGTGGTCAGTGCAATGTATTTATATTCATGTTATTGTTATTTACTTCTATTTATACTAATGTTTACATTTCTTCTGAGATGTTTCAGGGTGCTTTTGTGGCAAAATTGATCTCTGGTGTCACCCTCCAATAGCTCACAGTAATCTACCACTATTTGGTTCTTTCATCCACAGCTGATCCCCAGCTTCGATCCACCTTTTTGGCTCCTGCTGCTTCTCCAGCACCAAGCCCTGCTCTTGGTTCAGCTCCTCCTCCTCCTCCTCCTCCTCCAGCCCTGCTTTCTCTCAGCCCTGCACTAAAAACCTTCTTCAGTGTCACGAGGCAGCTGCCCTGCCAGAGCCATCCTTGGCATCCGTCAGCGTTTTGCTATTGAAACCAGAGCAAGACGGGCAGGCGGATGGAGTCAGTCAGTTCCTGTAAGCTGTGGTACCTCCATCCAGGTTGCAAAGCCAGGCTCCCCCCGAAGCTGGCGCCTCTAGCAGGGGCTCAGCCCTGCCCCAGAGGGTGCCCGGGGATTGCCTTGCCCTGGGGGCTGGTTCTCACTGTGGATGGAGAGCAGAGGGGTGCGTGCCCCCGCTACCCCTCGCTGGGGCAATTCCAACAGGGCTCAGCTGGAGGGATGAGTGCTAGCAGCTGGAGTGACCTGATGAGCTGGGGCACAGTGGGACTGGCAGCTGGGGACCAGCCCCATGTCTCAGTGGCCTTCCCTAGCAAAATACTTCCAACCTCCCTCTCTGCTAAAAATCCCATTTTTGTGTGAGAAGCTGACATCTGGGATGTGGGGACACAGCGGGCGAGGGGATGGGGTGAGAGGCATCATCCCCCCTGCCATCCCTTCCTTTTGGAAATAATATCACAGCCTGAGGGCAGGCAGCTCCACACTCGCTGGCGGGTGCCGCGGACCTGGAGTGGTGGAAAGCCGGCACCCCGTAAACAGGGACAGGGCGCAGCAGTGCAGCACACAGGGAGCTCATCAAGGATTCAGCCAGAAACTAACACCTGCAAAAGCCATCTCCATCAACGCTGCATCCCCTAACCCAGGGAGGACCAGCCCCAGGCACCAAGTCACTGATGTCACCTTCTGCCACCGCAGGGCATCCCCAGCCCTGTCCCACCACCCCTCCCAGCCCCGCAGCCAGCACAACTCCGTGTGGCTGCTGGAAGAGAGCCTCCCCGTCAGAGAACCTTCCCGTTGGAGAGCTGCCGAGGACTGGGGCATTCAGGGAAGTGGCTTTTAAGCAATTGCTTGGAGGGCTTTGCACATGGTCCCCCCACCCCAGCAATGTGAAGGTGAGGCGCAAGGCTGCCGCCGTGCTGGCAGACGGACCTTGGCGAGTCCCTGGCGTGCAGCAGGGGCTGGCGTGGGAGCACCCCCTAAAAGCCTGAGGAACCTGTTGATGTTGCAAGCGTCTGCCGCTGTGCCCATATGTCTGCTGATTTCCATACTAAAGACATTTACTGTATATGTTTGCCACAAGGGAAAACTACTGTCTACGACTCAGCTATATTCCTGGAAGAGCAGCGGCGGTATCTGTGCTATTCTGAATATTGCATTTCCAGGACCTGGCTCGATGGCTTTCGAAACCCGCCTTCCAGCTCCCCACATCCCCCCCAGCCAATTAGTGAAAATGCCTGGTCGGTGCGATGTCCCCCCACCGCGCCAACAGCCTTGCGCGAGGCGGCGTGAGCCATCCCTTCTTGGCGCTGGGAAGCACAGTTCGCGAGCCAGTGACAGAGGGATGAAATGTGAATACAGCATTTCTTGTAAAGCAAATTAAGCTAACAACGAGGTAACAAACCGCTGTTAATATTAGATTAACTTGTTTGGCAAGATATGAAATCGGGCGAGCTGGATTGTCGATAGCGGAGTGCTCAATAGCGCTAATGCTGCTCAGGGAAGTATAACATCCCTCTGAAAGACAGAGGCACACACCAAAAAAAAATAAATTTAAGACTGGAGGAAGAGCCAGGATCTGTGCGGCAATTACACCAGCATTAAAGATGAATGGAGAAGCTTCAGATTTTGATTGCCTTTAAATACTGGTTTGGGTTTAATCTCAAAATCAAATTGTGCTGTGATCAGCCATTAGCCCTGACTGCAAAAAAAAAAAAAAAAAAAAAAAAAAGAGAGAGGAAACGATCTTAGATTTTAGCATTTGTAGTATGAACCTAAAATACCGCTTTGATCTAAGATAAGAAGGCAAATGGCCGATAATTCAGAAGTTAAAGCGAGTTGCGTGCGGTTGGCAGCCGGCAGCGGCTGGGCTGACTTTGGGAACACTGGAGACTTGGGCAGAAGGGTCATGGGCAGCCGTGTCCTCAACGCAGGGACGGAGGCACAAGCTTAAATGTCATACTATATGCCAGTGGTCACTAAACTGATTAAGCAGTGGTTATCTTTAGCAGTAAAAAGGCTATCTGCTAATACTAAATGATTAGAGTCTAAAATGCCATTTACTCTGCTCTGATTCCTTGAATGAATATTTATGCCAAGTGATGACTATAACACCATCAAAAGGTTTCCGTGCTCTGCTCTGCAGAGTGGAAGTGATTATTCAACAGCAGGTCTGCACTCCAGCACTTGTTTCTATTAAGCAAATTTGCAGCGTTCAGACAAAAAAATCATGATTGCATTGCCCTCCTGGGATTTTTATTTTTAAAGAAATCCCACTTCCAACGCTCTCTGGGCCATGGGCTGTAGCAGGTGGGCCTTGTCCGCTGTGCAGACACAGAAAAGAGGGATACTGATGCTGCACAATTTCTCCCTTGTCATTTATTTTTTTAAAATATAAGACAACTGGGTATTTGCTGCATCCTATTCAACAGCAAGAAGCCATATCCTGCCCCCGGCTTTCCTCCCACCCTCCCAGCTGCCAGCCGGGGCTTTTGCCTGAAACAGGGTTGTGAAATTCCTCGTTAGGCGGCAGGAATCGGACCTACAGCCCCAGTGACAAACCAAGAGGGCTGCCCATCGGACGTGCAGCCCCTGCACGCCAGCGGGAGAGCACGGCCTGTGTTTCACAGCAAGGGCAAGTGCAGGGAGGCAACAAGGCTCCATCGCATGCAAGTCATGGCCGGGGGTGCAGCTAACCCCCCGCCTGCCCCGGGCAGGTGTGAGCAGCCCCGCGGGAGAGCTCCGCTGACCTGAGCATACCGAGGAGCTGCTGGCACCCAAGCGGCACGCTGCTGCACCATGCAGGTGGCAGCTGCCCAGGACAGACCTGGCCATAGCTGTTTCCACTTCCTGGTCATTTTGTCCCATGTACCAGTCCATCACCAGCTTTTACCTCCGAGTTCCTGGGCTATCTTCTGCTCCATCACTCTGCTGGGTTTGCTGACTCCACCTGATGTGTTGCCACAGCCCCAAACCCCCCACCAATGCACCCGTCTCCCCAGAGGTCCCCCAAGGGACCATGGCTCACACCAGACGAGTGCCATTATTCATCCAATGGCACAGTGGGGTTTCCCGTACAAGCAACCCCCTCCTCCAGCATGCTCCTCTCCGGGGTGACATTTCTGTGGCTTTCCCAAGCACGTACGGGAGATCTGGCAGCTGTGGAGCCATTAGCTGGCATTAGCCAAGTATCACTGAAAAGTTACTCTTTCTTCCTCCTTTCCTTCTGAAGTAAGGAGACCACCTAAGAAAAAAAATGCTTTCTAGAAGGTATAAGTAGCATTTCCCAAAGGACTTAATTTCTAAACCGGTACCAAAACTCTCCTAAGAATCTGAATTAAACCTGAATAACACCCCCCACCCAGCTTGTTTGGAGAGGGGTTTTGGTTTTGGTTGGGTTTTACTGCTCCCATCCTCACCATGGGACAACAGCCATCCACTGCCGTTGTGTGTTGAATTACAGGCAGGAGGGAGCCATCACCCATCACCCTGGGGCACAGGCAGAGGCAGCGACCCTCTGGCAGCACATTTCAAAGCAAGGAATCAAAACGTTTGGCCAACAAGCTGCTCCTTCCATTGCAATAGCCTCTATAAACAGAGCATCAATTCTACAGTTTCTTAAAAGACACCCCCCCTCCCCCCAACCACAAAAGGCACTAAAATGGAACAGCAATTAAACCGCCACATATCTATCCATAGGCAGCTATAGGTGGCTTTTTAATTGCAATACCATTTTTATGGGAATGAAAGAGGACGGGGCCACATACTTTATAATGGATCTCCCAACCTATAAAGTCTGTTTACAAAGAAAAATCACTTAATCAATCCACGTGCCTGAGGCAGCTTCAGATGACAGGTAACATTTTGAAGCGTACCAAGTGTCTAGTGATGGTTGGCTTCTGTTTAGCCATTATTCAACACAGATGTACATAAAAGCGTTTCATGCAACAGGCAGAGCAGCATCAAGATGCACTGCACTACGGTGTCTGCAGTTCAGAGAACACATGCGTGACCCAGGCCCAGTAACCGATTAAGTCACGTCAGAAAAAAAAAGTACTCAGTGTCTATTTATTAGAGGAAAGGTGTGTGTGTGGGAATCTAAGAAAAAGCAAGATGACAAAATAAGTAGAATTGCAGCCATCCTTTACAGCTACTGGTGCGCTGTATTACAGTGACACTCGCCATACAAAGAAGTGTGTTTGGTACAGTCCAGTGGGTTGCATGTGAATTGCATAACCTTGAAAATCCCCGCACAAAGCATCGCAGCACGAACACAGTTCGGAGCTTTTCTAAGGGAGATGCTTCAAATCCGATCACTTTATTACGTGGGAGGTCAAAGCACTTTTGAGTAAGCAAAAAAAGGCTGTGCAAAGGGATGCTGCAGCCGCGGCCAGTCACATTCGAACCCTGACATCGGCTCAGACCTGGACAAGCGATGCCCACAGGAAAGCCCCACTGCCTATGGAAGCTGTGCAGTTAGTATTCTGATCAACGCCTGGCACCCGCTGGCAGGGCTGAGGGGAGCTGGTTCCTCGCAGCCCAGACTGGGGACACCACATCACCGGCCAACAAGCACCCTGGTCATGGCAGAGCTCTGTCTAAACGCACAGAGGTGAAAAGCCAGATGCCTCCCAGCCAGCAACCCAGTCACACGGTGGCCTTGGTGGGACCCAGCCAGCCACCGAGGGTTCCCAGCCACCACCGCTCACGGCTCAGTCCCTCCCATTGTACAGCACAGCAGGTTTTTGGATGCAAGTCTCTGCACGGTTCAAGCGGAGAGGTCTAACTCTGCAGCAGCATTTCTTCCCCCTGTTTGTGTGTGTGTGAACTCCTGCCTCTGCTTTTATCCATGCGGTTTCCAGGGATCTGTGCATCTATTTCTACTAGTCTGCTCAACATCAAGCACAGGAAACACAGGCTTTAACCACGTGGGGAACAAACCACAACTAAAGATGACCAGGAAACATTCATAATTTTTAATTCACACCAGTAATAAAATTGCATTACATTTTTCATAAAATAAATGTTCCAGTTTATATACAGAAAACAGACTGTACAGAGCCCTCCCCCAGACCCCAAAAACTCACAAACATACAGGCAATGCAGTGCTCAGCTAAGCAGGCACAACTGTACATCTAAAATTGTAACTGCTTTGTGTTGGGGGGGAAAGTACTACAATGTATATAGTCCTCTCTGGACCAAGAATTAAAAAAATATTGCAGGCAAGCTGACAGGCACCCCCGCTGCTCACGCGGCCGAGCGCCCATCCCACAGTGCTTCAGCGAAGCAGGGTTTGTTATTGAACCTGGGACTCGAAGCTCCCATTCAGCTGCCCTTCCTCATAGTCCATCTGACACAAGATCATGTTGTTCTTCAGGAAAAATTTGTCTCCCACACAGAATCTGGAAGATAAAAAGAATTCATGGGTGTAAATATGAACAGAACTTAGAGCAGGAAGGGGGCTGCTGGGGTCTGAAGGCAGCTCCGGGGACCAGTTTGATTTCCAGCTCTGCCGGTGGGTGGGAGCTGGGGAAAGCCCTGGTGCTTCTCCCCCACTGCCCTTCCCTGCACACGCGCGGGGGTTTTGCCCTCCCTTTGCCCAGCACCGCGGGGCTCAGCACCCCGCACATGGAGCCGGTCCCGGTCCCTGCAGATCCCACGCCAGCAGCGGGCGGAGGCCAGGAGCCGTTAAGGGATTTGTCCCTGCGTTCGTTCGAGAGGTGTCAGCCCTACAACCGGGAAATCAAACGGGCGATATTACACGGAGACTATTTGAAGTTTCTGCTGGTATCCGCATTTCCATGGATCCCTCGGGTGAGGCAGTATTTACACTAATTTCCAGGCAAGGACTGGCTATTAAGTCCTTCCTCATCCCCTTGTGTACAGTGCTACACAATAAATAGAAATTTCCTGGTGGCTGGACTCCTAACCTTTATCTTCATTGAGTGAAGGGCGCTGCTCTCTATATACCATGTAAATTGTTCTGTTTGTCTTGAAGTTGACAGAGAGGCTTGTGGTATTTAACAATTTTATTTGACCATTAAGGTCAAAAAAGTTCCACATATAACATCTGAGAGGTGTGAATTGACAGCCAATAGTTTCTTTGCTGTGCCTGCTTGCTCAAGAATCAAAGCTAATCTTGACTTCTTAAGATAACAAATAATGCTCTTTCCACCCAACTGGGAGGTTGGATTTTGCCCATCACACTAGCAGGGCAGCCACAGACCGGAGCACGGGGCTGCGCCCCTGACCCAAGTGCCAAGCCTGAGCTCAGCCCCCGGCCCTGAAAGCAGAGGCACCGCGGCCACCGCCGAAAGGCAGCTCTCAACCAAGGGGAATGGGTGGGTACCAGCTTCTGGCAGGATGAATATTCAGTGGGCTTTGAAAGGAGATCAGCAGAGATGAACCCATCCTCAGGAGACCTAGCAGACCCCAAATGCCCGTTCCCTCTGCTCCCAGGCAGAGCTTCAGGCAGGGACATTGCCTACTCCTTTTCTAAAATGCTTTCTAGATTTGATTTAATTCTGGCAGCTCCAGGAAGAGCATCTCCATAAAACCAAATATTCTCTGCTACAAGAACAGGACTGATCATTTTAGAGCTCTTTTAGAGATCCAACATGGGCACAAGTTTTCTCCAACCAGACACCTGCAAATAAACTGATCAATTTGTCAGGTTGGTACAGAGAGAACTGGGTGCTGGTTCTCGCTTTATATGGTTTCACTCAAGACCTGCCATCTTCCTCCCTCTGTAGCACATGCTTTAGTAGTTCTGAAATGCAACCTTCTTTTGTATATTAAAAAGCTAAAAATTAATCTCAATTTAAATTAACAGCTTTTATGCTAAAAACTATACTGCACACACTCTCCTTAACACCACCTTCCCACCAGTAGGTTTACTCGCTGTAAGCAACAGACACAGCTGCTTGCTTTTTTTTGCTATTTATCACTACCTTAAATACAATATCAATCTCCAGGAAGAGAAATGCAAAAATTAATCTTGCCGGCAGCATCCTCAACAGCTGCCTCTCACCAAACCTGGTTTGGGTCTAGAGGAGCCAAAGGAGGCGTTGGAGAACTGGGGAGTTGGGGCGTGTGTGTGTATGAGCACATGGGAACTAAAATGCAGAGCAGGGGGACCCTGAGACCCTGTGAAAGAGAAGGCTGGATTCACTGGAAAGGTGACTATTTATTTCTGCCTGCCAGTCCTGCAAATCCAGCAGTAAACTGGGATCTCTTCAGCTGATGCCTCACCACTAGGGACAGAGGATTGAACAGGGCAACTTCAGACCCAGCCTCAAGCATCCCAGCCCGCAGCAATCTTCAGAGCAAGCTGTGGGACCGTGCCACCGGCCCCCATGCTCTGAGCAGGTCTGTCACAGAGCCCTTCTGGCCAGTTGAGCTCCAGCCGGCAGCAGCAGGCAACAGGCACCGAACCTACCCTGCCGTTTCTATAGAGTGATTTTCCTCTAAGCAGAACCACGTTTTAGACAACGGCAACACAAGTAGCTGGATTTCCTGCAAGCCATGACCTATTCGCCAGTTACAGCGGTGACCAACTTTTGTTCAGTATTATGACAAGCAGCGTCAACCTTACAACAGTTTAAAGCACGGTAGGCTGAGTGGCATTGCGGGACTTGCTGCAAACCTGATGTTTTGGAGAATGAAGCTAATGAAAACACTGCACACTGGTAAAAGTATTAGAGATTTTGCTCTGATGGATTTAACACTCTGCAGAGAGTCTAGCTATAGAAGGGCAAGTAAGCTGGAAGAGAACTAGAGAAAGGTCATCATCATAAAATCTTTTCATAGCTGAAGAACAAGGTGGGGTTTCTGATTCAGAACTAGTTTTGGCATCCGCCTCTGCGATTTTGACTTTTGGGTTATTTCAACTCACTGGTCTCGGTTCAGCTTCCAGTGCTGTCTGTTACAGGAGCACTTCCATTCTGCCCTTTGGGGCCAAAATCTCTGTAGAGGATAAGTCATAAAATTTCATAGCCTTCTGATCTCAGCCCAAAATAACAATCTACATGTAGCTCTGTGCTGTCTACTCTGCCCAGATTTCAGAAGAACTCAGCTCGTCCCTAACTGGGCAAAACCCTTGTGTGTCAAAGCGTGAATCTGCTACAAGGGGGCGATTACCTGCGCTTCCCTGCCAGGCAGTGACAGCACGTGGCGGTTATTATAAGGGCAGAGCAAGGCTCACTTCGCGCTGCCAACAGGAACAGTGTTGGCAATCGCAGAAGGGAGAGGGGGAGAGAGGTGCTTTGGATCTTTTGTAGCAAAGGGTGAAATTTAAAAGAAATATCCTGAGAATGAAAACTAGGCAGCACTAGGCTTTTCCAGGAGGGAAGCTAGGGTAAAGTAGGGGTTTGATGGCAAATACTCATCCTACAGACTCCAAAGCCAACCCAACACTCCTGCCTGTGCAGCCCAGAGCCGGGACTTGCCTCCGCCAGAAGGGCCATTGCAGCTGCTGGAGCCTGAGGACTGGCGTGGCCTCCGGAGCACCCCTCTCCCGCCTGGCCTCCATCAGCAGGCTGCAGAAAGCCGAGCCTGAGGCTGAGCCTGGCAGCCCCTGCAACGCTCCCGAGCCTGGAGACAAACCCCACAACAACCAGCGACGGCCGCTGGGTGAAGAGATACCGTCCTGGGGAGAGAACGCATTAGTTCTGCAGACAGTCACCACGCTGCTGAGAGGGCATCACGGCTGTTGCAGGAACATGTTCAAGAGTGGCAAAACAAGACTGGGCAACTGAAAGATGTAGCGTGGCTTCCAGAAAGGAGCCCAGGGCCAGGAGCCACTAGATGTCACTGCCGCCTCGGCACTGCCACCGCACCGGTGGATGCCGCCAATATTAATAGGAGTTTTCTACCTCAAACAAACACCGTCTCTGCCTTCAATAATGTGAGTGAGTAAAGCCACCCAAGCTACAAATGGCTCACCCCATTCTCCGCTTCCATAGCCCGGCACCAACCAGCCGCAACCCCATTCATCCCCATGAACTAAACCGCCGTCAGAGGTCACGGAAGGAGAACCAGACCCCAGTTCGCACGGTCTTGTAAGTTCAGTGGGAAAGGTGGCAGGGCTTTGCATTCATACACGTGCCACATACGGCTACTTCGTTAGAGATCTCACTGTGATTCTTGTTCTAGCACAAGCAATGAATCTTTAAGTCGGGCTTTTAGCTTGACTTTTAGAGAATCAGGTTCTCCATCTTCCCATGAGTTTTTTCATCTCTCTCACACCTGCACAAGGGATGAAGCATTGCCTCCTAGTTTCATCTTTGGGAAACACAACCACAAGTCAAGAACAGGAACTCCAGCCCTCGAGCCCTGGGCAGTCACTACTACCCAACTATACCAGCAGTGAGAACAAGTACTTTCAGGCCTGTCTTGGACAAGGATAGCTGGATGTGTCAGAAGGTGACATTGTATCATGTGGTTCTGTGGGCTTCCATTCTGCCAACAAGGACCAACAAACAGGGTGCTGGGAAGGTTTTCCACAGCCCTCCCCAAACTCAGCTGGCTACAGGTAGCCCCATTGAAAACTTTGTGTGGGACCCTTTATTATAGTCCTTGATGTGCATTTTCCTCTGGGTAAAAGCCAGCAGAAATACACAAGCCCCACTCAAAATCTCACCACCAAGATCCCCTGTTAATTACACAACTAAAGGGATTTGTTCCTAGTGTTGGAAAGGGCTTATCTAGAGTATTTCTCCCCTTCTTGTCCCTCCTCTTTCTCCTTCTTCTTTGCCATTCCCAGTTTTGAGCCTGTCAGAAACCCAGTTTAAGCAAAACAACGTCAGTTTGCCAGAGGAGGTCCATTCTCCATCGTCTATGTTCTGCAAAGAGGGTAGATCCTGAAAGGACGCTGAAGCAGTTTGTTTTATTCAGCAGCAGCTGTGCTGCGTACAACCGTGGCCAGATCTGCAGTCTGTGTGCCCCCCCTCGACCCTCCAACTCCCACCAGCCCCACGGGGATTTGCAGTAAAGGGGCTACAGGTACTCACATGCATCCCCCAGCTCAGCCTAATAAACCAGCCCAAGCCACACCAGCAGGCTGTGAGCCCCAGACAGGTAGCGCGGAACAAACCTGTCCCCTGTTTTGCAGACAAAGGTATAAATTAGTTTGTGTTTGCGTGTATAATAACTGCGTCCTCACCGCTGGTTGCAGAGCTGACAGGCAAAGCAGTCCAAATGGTAAACATTATCTCTGGCCCTCATCACCATCTCAAAGGCAGGGATCAGTTTACTGCAGGCAGCACAATTCCCGGTGGTACCAAAGAGCCTGCCAAAGAAGCACAATCATTAGAAGCCATTTTAATTAAATGGTGGAAGGACTAATTAAGTGTAATTAGCAGTATCAAATACTGTATTGCACCAATAAATAGAAGTTGCAGTCTCCATTTCGCTGACCAACCAGTGTGCGGGAACTTGGGATAAAACTGCCTGGTGAGCAGGCTCCGATTGTCGAGAAGAAACTTCATTTGGTTTGTGAGCCTAGGGCTAATTTGCTGTCTAATGGAGAAAAGCATTAAACACTTAGAGCGCTATTTTGGGGCTCACAAAATTTCAGTCAAAAGCTACCTGCCTCTCCGCAGCGGTAGGGGAGGTGCTCAGAGCCGCCCGTCCTCTGCGTGCGCTCGCCCCAGCCGCGCTTGGCCGCAGCCTAACGGGGGGATAAGCCGGCAGCCTCTTGCAACAAGATGCTGAAGACCTGCAAACTTTGCCAACCCTGGCAGGCAACGCTATAATGTAGCTCGGGAAGAACCTCACTCACCTGCTGTTTAAACCTAAAAAGCACCATTTCTCTTGCAATGAGTACAACAGCATTTTGCAAGGCATCTCAGAGTGCCAGCCCTCCTCCCTGGCTGGTCCCCCCTCCTCCCACCTCCGTGTCCCTCCCGGGAGCCAGCTAAGCCCTTCCACCGTGGCCCAAACAGCATGCTCAGCCGTTCCACTTCAGCTCCCCGGTCCTCGAGGACAGCCCTTCAGCACTGGAAGCTTTGCCATTTTCATCTTGGCTTTCACTATCTGTCTCCCCAGATGTCTGCTGCTGTTACAGCTCCCGCTGGGAGACTCAACCAAGGCTGCAGCATCCTTCCCCCAGCCCCCTTCTCCAAGATGCCCCTGCAGACCCCTGTGAACCCCATGGGCAGCATGCCACTGCAGCGTTACAGCCACAGGAACCAACTGGGCCTCGAATCAACAGGACGACAAAACCAAGTTTCACCTAAGACCGGCGTCAATATGCACACAGTTAGTTACTTTGCTTTGGAGATGATAAAAACGGTATTCTGGGGGCGACGAGCCTCAAGACGTACGGTTCCTGCTGACCATTAGCTCTGCGCGTGCAACGCGTCACTGCCCGCAGACGGGTTTGGGCTCACAGTTTGTTTCAAGCCATTGGTTCTGGCTGATTCCCCACCACACAGATGAGAAGCATCAGGAAAATCTATAACCAATTTCTAAACCTGCAATTTGCCAAGCTAATCAATACTAATTATTACTGGCCAGTAATTGTGAATTAAAACACCCAGCAATGTTACAGAAACCTCCACACAGCTCTCCCACCCTCCCACAGCACCATGCTCCCAAAGACAGAAAAGGTTACCCTTACTTTTCATTAGGAGTGGTATCAGTGATCTTTCATTAGGCTCGGCTGGAAAACCCCAAGACTCCCTAGGAAGAAACAGCGCTACCTTTTCCCTGCAAGCTAAACTACGCAAACCAAACAGAAACACTTGTGCAAGACAGAAAAACTGCAAAGGGACTACCAAAACGTCTGCCCCTCCGGCTCCATCACACGAGGGCTGAAAGGCAGAGCAAAACCCCAGCTATATGGTTTGCACTGGCAAACTCGGACCACGTAACCAGTAATGGGGTGGCCCCGTTCTGCCTGCAAGCTGCCCCCAGCTTGCTCCTGCGTGCAGGCAGGCAGAGGAGGCAGCTGGGCACGGTGCCTGGCTGCCCAACGCCAGCAGACCCGACTGGAAAAATGTGGCACTGAGAAGTGTACAGGTCTCCACCCTGAAATGCCCTGGCTCTCACGCAGCACCTGCTCGCAAATCACGCCGTTAACGCAGACATCCCTCTCTCCCCCAGTGTAGCTGCCCCCTTCTATGGTACTTCACTTGGGCACAGCAAAACCTGACAGCTTTCGCTGGGGTTTTGCTGTGTTTGGTAAACCCAGGCATCTGGTTTTAGAGTACCCAAGTCACAGCACACTCAAAAAATGAGTCCAATACGTTCGGCAGGGAAACTGGGAGGTTAATCCTAGATTTGCTCTGTGCCCAGCACTGCTACATGCACAAGTATAAAATATCCATTATTCATTAGCATCACAGTTGTGTGAAGCTCAATCTAGATTAAACAAAATAAAGGGGCCCCAGACAGCACCATTTGCATTGTTAAGCAGGCGCTTTTCTTCAGCCTTCAAATAGGAGACTTTTCTAAATGGAAATGATGGGGAAATTTGGACAGATGTTCACTTAACTATTTAAACAGTTAGCTTAAGAAACATGAAAAATGTATTTGGCATCGTATTCACCTGTCTCCTTTCAGGGGGTTTGGGGGTAAACCAATTGTTAAACAGCTTTGACTGTTTGCATAAGATCTGAAGCTTATGTTCTGTCCAGCTGAAATCGTGTTGCCTTCTAATGTCTACATAAACATAGCTTCCAGCTAGGCAGCATGCTAATCTTTTTCTCTTCTATCAAGTTTCACAGTCCTCCATACCCTCCCTTTCCCAACAGATGAACACTTCACACTTATTCTAGCACTTCCTAATTTTAATCTGCTTTTCAGAGAGTGATTTAGAGCCCTGTATATTCACCATGCTTCTAAAAATACCCTGTAACTTGTAGCTCAGTGAACATGACTATTTTTTTTTTTAATCTGCTGGAAGAAAAAGCAAAATGAACACAGGCTTTTGCCTTTTTTGTTTGCTTGTAAAAAACCCTGCCACCTCTCATACCTACTTACCCAGAAGCTACTTGAGCTGAAACTTTCTGAGGTGGGGAGCTTAACGTTATCGGAGGAGGGAGAGAAGACAAGGAGCAGGAAGCAAATCTTCCACCCCAAACCCCATCTGTGGTTAAATTTAAAATAACCCCACATGAACAAACTGATCTGCATTCTGTCCCCCAGACACCTTCACAGCAGATGCAGCACTCTCTCACACATTCACGCACACAAAGTTGAAGCGAATTAGAAAAATCTATCAAAGATGCTCAGCATCTACTTACCAGCTTGCAGCCATAGGCATAAAAGAAGCTGGAAATACAGAAAGGGTCCAGTTTGGAGTTGTTTTGCTGCTTCTAAACCCCCCTTTTTTTCCCCCCATGTCCCTTTGAAGTTAAAAGGCAACAGTTTTTAGAGTACAGATTTATCCCCCCTTATGTAACAGGAAGACCTAGCCAGCTTGTAAATAAGCATAGACTATGCAGATTTAAAATTTAGCACAATTAAACTTTTACCCTGTGGTAGCAATTATGTTTAATGGCTCTTAGCCTGAACTTAACCATGTCTATTGTCAGCCAGTCTAAAAGCAGGAGTTTGTCCAAGGACAATTTTCTGTAGTTTATAGGCACACTAAAAACCCCGCTACGCGCTGTTCTCATTGGCCATTGATGTCAGTGTGTATAGTAAAAATTAAAGCTAATTGGCATACAGGAGCAGCAGTGAATGCAAATGAATTAATGAGAAAAGAAGGGAGCACTCCTGGAAGCAGTAGGCAACTGTTGAAGGATGCTTTTTATGTAGTCTTGCCTGGGCTAAAGAGTAGTCTTCTGCATGATGATCTAGACCTCATCAGCTCCGTGAATACACCTGAAGTTAATTCAAACTGTAGTAAAGTCACAGCACCCTGCAGGTTTGGGGGGAAAAAAGAATGGTCAAGGGTCCTTACTGTAGGCAAAACAGTAAGATACTGCTCATATGAACACATTAAGTTTAGCACCTTTTAACAGATTTTTCCTTTCTGACCAAAATGTGTAGGATGGCTAAACTGAGAACCTGATTGCCTATTTCTGTCACCACGAGAAACAACAATCTGTTTTAGTCATTGCCTACAAGGAAAGAGTCCCCAGTTGTTCTCCTCTCCCTAGCCTGGTGTCTGGCTAGCTAGCAGTTTATGATCCAGAAATAGGGAGAAAATCTTCTTTCCACAGAAAGAGTGAAAATTTTTGAGCTGTTGACCTCCCAGGAGACAAAAAAGAGGAACCAGGACAGGCAGTTACAAATTATGAGTGGTACAGAAAGGATAGCTTGCAAGCATCAACTGGATTTTTTTTTAAACAAGACAAGTTCAAAATTAAACAGCTGAGTTGAGACTGATAATTCCCCCAAACAAGAGGCTTTATCAACCCTGAAAGGTAAGAATTGTGAGTTGAAAGAGGGCCGCTTATCTACAGATAAATATCTACGTTTGTAGATATCGTGTACAGCTACATATTTCTCTGTATATTTTTATACCCAGATTATCTGAATATAGTTTTTGAAGAGCTACCGAACCCCAGGCTCATATCCTCTCCAGCTAGGAGGTGACATAGGTTTTCCCATACAGCCTCCCTATATGCCTGCTGGCTATTATATCCTAGCTTCATCAGGACCTGCTGTAGAACAATATTTGCTTTACGTACCTGACACTCGTCATGAGAAGGTTTTGCCCCTAGCATTTGAAACAAATCAACAACTAGTCATCCAGTAAGGACTCTTAACAGCTTGCAATCAGTATTTTTCCTGTCTGCGGATATTAGAAATATGCTGAGCTACAAGTCTGATTTGACCAAAGCACTGAATATGCCAATAATTGCAGGAAAGGCCTCAACATCACTTAAAAAAAAATAAAAGGATAAGCTTAAAAGCAAATTCAGACTCGAGGTTCTTGACTTCCCTGTAATCAGCCTTCGTGTAATATTCAGAGAAAACCTTAGCAATAGGCGTTTCAGCACGGTAAATATAAATACGTATTAGCTGGTGCACCCTCCCATCCAGGACACTGTTGCCAGTGCTGCAGTGGGAAGTCATGTCAGCTGAAGGAAATTAAATGCATTTTGATACTAATGAAGTTGGTCAAGCTGTCCTCTCATGAAGCCTTCAAGTTCAATCCCAAAGAATTTACATCTTGCATGCCAAAGGGTTTGGCATTCATGGATAACATAGCAGGAGGAGCTGAACACCAGCGCAGTACAAAAAAAGCCCTCTGGCCAAGTGACCGCACTATGTATCAGCGATCACTGGGCATAAACTTCAAGGTTGCTCAAGGGGTTGTGTTTTCAGTTGAAGAACGCATCTGAACCTTCACTTATTTTTACTCCTTTGGTCTCTCCCTCCATGTTTTCAGCAGATACAGCGGGGCTGGGACTCTCAGCAGGTGGAGGTCCAAGTCCTCTTCGCTGCCCCAGCCTTTCTTACAGTGTAACCGAAGCCGCTGACCTTAACCCATCTCGGCTGGCGCTGCTGAACGAACACACGTGCCACCATGTCCTCTTAGGGCAGGTTAAAAACAAGTCAGAAAACTGCAAGGTTGAAAGTGATAGAGGCATGCTGCTGTACCACAGCCAGGCAGAACTACTCCCCGTAAGCTTTCCTCCACACTGGGAGGTAGTGGAGAAGGAAAAAAGAAAAAAAAAAAGAAAGGGGGGGAGGGAAGCAAATGAACAAACCAAGCATTGCTTGTTTATCCTGAAAGGCATGGGCTGTGAGAAACTCCTGGACCAGCTACTACGAAGAAAAAAAATCTGTGCTTTAATGTCACAAAGCACAGCAATGTAGCCAAGACACATTGTATTTTGAGCCTAATTAATCCTCCTTAATCTGTATAGATACCAAGTGTACAAGTGAGGGTATCCTACACAGCATGCAAGACGCTCCCTCTTGCAATGCAAGAACAGCACTTCAATTTGGCAACAATTTTAGACCCTGAGCAGATACCATTTGTTCAGCCACACTGCATTTATACCTCTCCTCTCTATGCTGAAAGTGGCCCTTGAAAAGCAGGCAGGGCACGCTCTCGGTGCACGCACGCTACATTCCTCTAGTGGAAAAACAATTCCAAAGACTCTCCTTGCTGCTGCACAGGGGCTGCAGCTTCTGCAGACTGCATTCAGAGTATTGGTGGTGTCTCTGGCAGATGAACTTAAATTCTGCTAGTTGCAGCATGCACTTTGCAGTTCCTGAGGACTTCTGCTACACATCCAGCTGTGGTTTAATGGCTTGGCTTGGGGCCTTCGCTCCCAGCTTGGGGAACCCACCAGAAGGAGGGTATTTGCCTGCATCCTCCCGTGCCAGAGAGCAGGGCACCTGCGTTTGGGCAAGACCACTTTTCATATCCCGTAACAAAATGAAACCCTGCACGTTTGCCAGATACAGAGCACTCCATCTAAAGGGCTCCCAAAGTGATTCACTAACAGAATGAACCCGCTGGGGCATTCAGAGCAGAGCAAAAACCAGTATCCAACAACTGGAAACCCCAGTACTGGGCAGCTGACCTGTGCCGTCTCTCTCTCTCTATATATACCAGGAGCTGCCGAGGGTGAATACTAACAGTGCTGAGGGGTGCCAGTGCCAGGGGATGGCAGTCCTGCTGGGACCTCTCTGCCCCTTGGATGAGGTGCACGGGGCTGCTCCACCTGCCAGAGGCACTGGCATCACGCTCGGGTTGCAGCGCTGATGCCGTGCTGAGGTTACAGCTCTGGCCAAACCGCGTAGGAAGCGGGGTGAAAAGAATTTCCATGAAATCCACTGAGACAAGTATCAGGGCTTGCTGGAAAGCCCTTCTCTGTTACTGATTTGCCATCATTTTTTAATGCAGGTTTCAAGCTTTCTTTGGAGTCTAATTAAGGCCCTGATCAGTTTAAATGATGAAAAACTTTCCCAACACCAGCATATCAAACATGCAGAAGCAACAGTTCAGCTCCTGTCAAAGTGAGCCTGACTCGCCTTTGCTTGTGTGAGGGCACCATGCTGAGTAAAAAGGAAAAATCACGTTCTTCATCAGCACTTCACAGTGAAATTTAAGTTGTCAGTTCCTCCCAGGAAATCCTGATGCAACACCCAAACCGTCCCTGTGAACTGGAGCCTGGTGAATGTTTAATTACGCCCAGGAACAAACACAGTGCTGGGGGGGGGGCTGCGAGGAGCCAGACGGGCTGCGGGCTAAGCTTCTCTGTCCCAGAAGCAGTTTCTTCAATAGCATTTGCTTATCAAAAATAATTAGAGGTTGGAGCGCTGCAACCGTGATTATGAAACAAACGGTAAATCTATTTGCTCAGACCAAATGTATTGAAAGATACATCTAGACACAGCTGGAGACTGAGGTGATACCGCAAGGATAACAACTCGAGATCAAATTTCATCTTTCATGATTAAAAAATGAGCAAGAAAGTGTTTTATGAAATGTGAAGGTTAACAAATGTTCCTTCACAAGCAATGACGACAGTTTATCTTTTGAAACGAACGAGCAGGCTACGCTCCACTAGCAGCTTCTGAAACGCACTTGAAAGATTTCTTCTAAAAACCCACGGAGGACCAGCACACTCGCATGGAGCCGGCTCCGAAGCAATGCTGGGATGGCAGCGCCCACGCTCCTGTCCCACGCCGATGGCCACAAGCTTGCCCCTGCCCCCCGATCCCTGCGGGGTCTGCAGCCCCGCGACACCCGCCCGCAGGAGGGGTGGCACCAGCAGGGTTCCAGACCTGCAGTTTAACTGCCGCTTCAGCTGAACTTCGAAGCTGCCCCAAATATCCCAGGAGCCCCTGCTGCCTATAGGGAAGCACCTATACATTGCTGCCTCCGCAGCGCCGAGGCAAGGGGGCCTGGCATGGGGGGTCCCTGCAGCCGGCGCAGCCCCAGCGAGCAGAGGGGACAGCACGCCTCGCGGGGCAGTGAAGCACGTGCTCCCAAACGACACCATCAGCTCACAGGCAAATTGGAAGCAACGCTGGTCTATAAAGAGATTATGAAACACTTTTTTTTTTTTTTTTCTCCTAGTCACTACACAGCAATATCCCTTTTGGACTTCAGATATAAAAGATTCATATATTTATATTTACGGGTGCAGAATCAGTCTAGCTTTTAATTTTTCACATAATGGTTGACCTGCTAAATATCAGTGCAATATTCACCCTGTTCTTATTCAAAGGCATACAGAAGAAGCGGCCAACAATAAATTCCTTTGACCATCCTCCAGATAAAGTACTTACTCCCTTTATGGTGTGAGCACAGTGTGAAATATGAAAACTTATTTTTAGGAACAAATTCTGATGAAATTTGACTACTAGAACAAATACTGTGAGATGTTTAATGAGGAAAAAAAGGGTGTGGATAGAAGCTCTAAAACTATAAAAGTGAAGAAATTGTATAATGATGGGAATGGGTAATTCTCCAAGAAGAAAAAATTCAAATTGCCAGGAGAGAACAGATAGTAGAAAAGGTGGTGATGGCAACCTTCTTTTCTTCTATTAATAGAACTAACAGTTAAAATTGAGAGTGAAAGAAATGCTATGTGTAGAAGGCAACAGAAGATGTTTTAAAGTAAAAAAAATTACTTTATACTTCCATAAAATTTGGGACTGCATAGCAAAGCCCTTATTCCTATCCTAGGACACTAAAAGCGTTCCTTAACATCAGGGAGAACAGAACCCAGGAGTTCAGCAGAACCCCCCCCCCAAAATAGTATAAACCTAAATTTATTCATTAGCAAGAACACAAAACCTCATACCTGCAAAGCTGGCCGAACAGCTGAACACTCGTTAACAGCAGCGTTACAGAATTAATGTTATTCCTTCCTACCTAAGCCTCCCAGGTATGACTTCCTGGGACATGACAATCATATTCTTCCCAACAAAAACCAAGAAAGAAATATTTCTCATGGTCCAAGCTATTATAACGGACCAAATTCAGATAGGAGAAAAATATTTAAAGTAAAGGCCACATAAGCCTTCCCCCCACAATTCAACCAAGCTGCACAAAGAGCAACAGACTCCCCTCTTGGTGGGCTGGGAATTATTCTAACCCAACAAATGGAGGCAGGGGGGCTACGAGACCCCCTTCAGGCACAGAACAACGTTGTTTCGGAGACCATGTTTAACTGCTGCTGTGACAGAAGCCGCATGGACGCAGTCAAACACTAGCCCCAGATGTTGCCTTCCACATTTCACGTCACGAAGTGCCCTCTTTTCTCAAAGACGGGACGCGGGCTGTTTCCTGGGGTCTGCAAGTCCTGGCTTCTCCCCCATCTCTAGCACAGGCTTCTTGCATGCCCCAGAAAGTTGTGTCATCTGGGGGGCCCGTGAGAAGAGCACAGATTAAGCTTTTCCACCTCAAAGCTGCATTCTCAGGATAAACCAAGGAAAGAAATAAATGCTTTACAACTGCAGTGATAAAAAGGTTCTTCTAAGTTTAACAGCATCAGTACTGCTCTCCTTTGGCACTTTAACGTGTCCGATTTGATGCTGCACATAGTTTTTGTTATGAAACTAGAACAAACCAAAGTCAATGAGGTGCTTATTAAACAGACAAAACGTGGGGTAGCTCATAGGTCTGAAAAGCAAACGTAGACGGGAATCACTGCCCAGCTGAGTATTCTAGTAGGGTTCTGTAACATGTAGAATAATGCCGAACACCTATCTTTCAGGTCAGATGTAAAAAAACCCAAACCAACACACACAACACTGTTTATCAAGCGCACAAATGACAAAGTCTAGAGAAGTGATAAATAACGAGGAGGAGGATGACTGATGGAGAGACCTGGATTGCCTGGCAAGCTGGACACAAGCAAGATAAAGATGAAGAAAAGATAAAAAAGATAGAGCATAAAGAAACACTCCAGAAATTAATGCAGCCTGTGCTTTCTGGAAGGAAGACTATTCCTGGAAGAAGCTCTCCTGAGAGGTTTTTGGGGTCCTCATGATTAGTACCTTGTGTGACCCAATTGTGATGCTATGATGGAAAGAAATTACGCAATTCTGAACAAAGGAAGATCAAAAGCTGTTATATTCTTCATTGGCACGTCAGAATTATGTCCCTAACACAGAAAGAGTACAGCTGAACTGGCGGAGGGTCAGTGAAGAACCAAAATGTGGATTTGGGGTTAGAAACCTGTGTGTTAGAGAACCTTCTGGAGCTCGTTTTTTTCAGCATAGCACAGACAGGATTAAGGACACTTCTACAGCAAGTGAATGGTGGCATTAGTAAATACTCAGACTTATATAGCAAGGTACAAAAAATACTTCATGATAGTGAAGATAGTTAACTCTTTCCTTCCTGCACCCTTTCCACAGGCTGCTTAACTTGTCTTTTCCCTTCAGCTGTGTTCCACCCTTACCCAAGCTTTCCTCACTTACGTTTAGGGGATGCATCCCACCTCTCCCTGTGGGGACCTGCGCCTGCTGCCCGTGTGGCAGAATTGCAGCCAAGACATTTCATGTGAGCCCTGGAGAGTTTCAGCTCAAACAGCAACAAAGATCCCCATGTGGGCAGAGTGCTCTCGTTCCCTGCCTGGCTGAAAAGCATGGTGGCAGCTCACAGACTTATTTCTTCTATTTGGCTCAGTGCTTAATCTCTCTTCTTTAGGAGGAGAAACTTCTTTGTTCAAGTTTACTAAGAAAATATTTACTAAAGATTTTCAGGGATATGTTTTACATTATAACATGTGAAGCATCTGGTCATTGAGGCTAATCTAGCCAACCTCTGGCACCATGAGGTTAGATGGCATTTTACCTCCCTATCTTAAAACAGCGTGTTGGTTTTCTTTTGCTTCAGATGTGTTTGCTGGTGGTGGTTACATGGGAAATGCTATCAGTGCTTTGCTTTAGGAAAAATAACACATTAGCTGGAGATCAAGTACATTCTTCCAGGGGAAAACCAAAGCAAAATGCAGTGTTTTGCAGTGTGACCCTCATAAGAACGTTTGCATTAGGCCTGCTATCTTAGTAAAACTCATTTGTGTTTACATAAGGTATTTTGTACAGAATTCTCATAGACACCAGGCAAAAACCCCCATGTGTTGTTATGCATTGCAGACACACTGTCAGGGTAGTTCTATCTCAGAGCTAGCGAAGGTCTCTGCAGACATACTCACGAAGAAAAGAATTTTGAAGTTGATCTGTAATTTTGGAGTGTTTTGCTCTGTTTACTTAGGGAAGAGACGAGTGCCTTGGGAGGAACCTTACTCAATATAAGCTCTAGAAGTCTAACTAAAAAGCTATCACTGAAAAAGAAAATGTAAAGGTTTGTTCAGGTCTCAGTCAATATGCAGGAGCATAACATCAAAGACATGCAATAGAATTAACAGTCTTTTCCTAATCTTTTCCAAGCATTGTTTGTTCTTGTGGGTTCATAATAATAAAGAGTTAAGTAATGTCCTCTTCCTCCCTTGACCTAAAGATAGAATTCCACCTCCTTGACTACAAACTACATCAAGTGTAAATAAAATGCCATGCTTAGAGGAAGAAACTCCAAACTCGTCTGGGCAGGGCTGACCATGCACAAGGATTTCTTTTCATAGCAGAGGTTTAAGATGACAAACAGCTGGCAACACACTGAGAGGCTTTGGGAAGAGCCCACAGTACGTTCCTCTATTTACCTCAGGTAATCTCTGCGGCAAAGAATGAGATTTGCTTTTGTGTAAAGAGTTGATCCAACCTCTCCAAGACGACAGTCACAGCAGGCACACTTTAGACAGTCTTCATGCCAATACTTATCCAGAGCCTTCAGCAGGTACCGGTCCTTGATCTTCCGGTTGCAGCCGGCACAGCCCTTCTGCTTCCCTTTGGGTTGCACGGATAACATCGGCACACCTGCAATGCAAACAAAGCATTTTAGAAGTTATCCCAGCAGCCTGAATGGGCTGCCTGTGGTTGGGGTACCTCTGTGAGCTATGGGTAGATCTGCGAGCGAATACTGCTGGCTGGTTGCACTGCAAGAAGCTGATAGTCCAGGGAATTTAAACTTCATTTGCTGTTGCTGGTTAAGCGGGAGCGCGACACTTGCAGCAACGCAGCCCTTTTTTCCTAAGGGTAGGACTGACACAAAGCACCAGCCTTTTTTTAATTAACATCTTGCAGCACAATAAACCGGCTGCAATTTCAACATTTGCTTTTTCCTTCATTACCAGCACCCTTGTGTTGTTAATTACCTGCCTCAGGCAATTACACAGATCAGAAGGGCCACCACTGTACATACCCCTAGTCCGACATCGTGGCTGGATCAAGCTTGATGGGGAAAGGAGAGGAGTGGGTATGGGAGGATGTGGTATGCCGCTGTTTCTCCTCTCTTGTGAACCCCGCTGGTCACAGAGGCCTTAGTGAAAGCTAGAGCAGCCCAGGGGCTGCTCTAAAATAAAAGTTATTCAAAAGCCCTTGAGGGCTGCTGAGAATAACCCAGCCGGTGTCTCTTTGCCACTGGTGAGGCCATGTTCCTTAAGCACAGCAAAGCTGGCCTCTTCTCGTACCGCTGGGGAAGGTACTGAACAGCCAGGAGCCCTCTCCTCCCTAGAAACCCCTGCAGGGACTGCAAAGCAAGCATGAGCTAGCTGGGTATGAGGGGGTGACAGCAGGCTCAGGTCACTCGGCTGGGGGAGGCTTGCTGTGGCCACCTTCCTCACAGCGCTGTCTCCAGCTTCTTCCTCTTCTCCAAGCAGCCAGTGCCTCCCGTGGCGGGCACTGACATGGTGTGAGACCTGCCACCCTTCTCGGTTTGAGAGAGAGGTGGGAGGCGGTTTTATGGAATCAAAAGGCAAGGTGGAAAAACAAAGGACTGTGCTGTGGGGGAGGAAGGGGACAGGAGATGATGAAAGAAGAAGTGGACTCACTGAGATGCCAGAATCCCATTTTCTCTAGAGCCTTCATTTTACTTTGCTACTGATTTTTATTTTTACTAGTGTCAATCACTAAAAATGACAATGCTGGGCCTGTAACGAGCGCACCGTGGGCTTAACCAATGCAGAGGAGATGAGAGGGGACACTCTGGCGACAGTAGCAGGTGTCACTGGTTATATACTCTTACAGAAAAGTTAAGCCACCGGTTCTGTAGGAAGTGCCAGATGTCCCAGAAAGTAGCAGCTTGATAATGGAATTATTAACAGTCCCTTAACCACAGAGGACCGAGTTAGTGCCACTGTAATAAGTGACATTTGCTGCTCTCCTTAAAAGCCGGGGTGATCTGACAGTGGCTAATGGTCAGCACGTGTAAAACCCACCACTCCTACGGCAATAATTGCTTTGTCAGAGCTGCAAGCAGACGACAATAGCACTTAAGACACCTCTACACAAACAGCGAGGTATTGATCCATTTGTTATCAAAGTGGTCTCAGCAGCACAGAGACAGGTCAAGTAACATTCACAAACTCTTTAGGCTTAAAAAGCCCTCCTGCCCTCGGCTGCAGCACACCCGAAACCCGCTTGCAAAGTCGATACAAGCAAACTTTTGACGCCGGTGACAAATATGCAATAATTAAGTGAAAACTTCAGTCTGTGTTTGACTGCCACGTACACGACCCCTAAGGTTCCTGAGAGAAATTTTATGTACACAGCCACAGAGAAACACCCACACGTTTGGAAAGAGGGAAAAGACAGGGAAGTGTCAGAAGTGTGATATACCGCAGCGGACAGCAGAAGTCCTATGCGTCTGGTGAGAGTTTCTTACAAGAATGAGGGAAGCAGCCCTGTGGTCCTGGACACAGGTTTTTTTCTTTTTTTCTTCTTCACCCCGCCCCCCCACCCCGAGTAAATTGGAGCAAAGAGAAGCTTTACTTTTCAAATAACTTCTTTTTCAGAAAATTTAAAAGCCTTTGTCTCACGTTCCCTCCAACTCCGTGCCAAGAAGACAGCACATCGTGAGAAGAGGCTGCCTTATTCTGAGGCAGAGAAGAGCGCACATGTGAATTTGCATTTGCAAAGTGTGTAAGGTCAGTACCAGCGATGAAAGAAAACAGTTCACACCTATAAAAACTAAGACCTAGATGTGCAAATAATATTTTAAGGTAGGAAACCTAGACACCAGTGAGTTATTACCCACCCCCCCAAAACAGGCTTTCTAAATGTGAGCTGCGTAGCCCTAGGGGCAGAAGATTTCTTGCAAGGGGGGGTCATCACAAAATCCTTCTGCAAGGTTTGTCTAGGTCACTTGAGGAGCCTGCATCAGGAGGTGCTGCAGATTTCAAAATGCAGATCCGAGATAACCAGAGCCCCTTCAACTCCCTCACTAGAGAACTGCTGCACAGCTGAGGCTTGAGATCATCTTGCAGTTCAGAAATACCGACCTTCAGCCAGCCAGGACCTCCCGAGGCCCTCAAGCCCCTCTGAAAGCAGTGCCCTTCCAGAGTTACAGCCGGGGGGGTCGCCTGGAGCGAGGGGGACGCTGTAACACAGGCATGGCCCAGCGCAAGGGCAGCGGCACAGGGATGAAACCCTGGCCAGACCATTAGAAGAGGCTGGTTTAATCAGGGAGGGAAGGCTGGCAGGTTAGGAGGGTCTCCTGAGGTGGCAGGCAGGCCCGGCTGGCTGCGGTGGCGGTTCTTGTTGCATCCGTAGCCCTGGTGGCCCTCACTCACCGCAGCCATCTCGGCTCCCTGCTACTGCAAGCACACCATTGTCTTACGGGAGGCTTCTGCGAATAAGGGGCACGTAACACTTTGATTTTCTTCTAATAACTAGCAAAGGAACATATATATATTTTTAAACAGTACCTTAAGCAAGGAAAAAAAGCTATGTATTTGGTCAGTGTTCAGCAGGGGGCTTTCTAATGAAAAAAGGTACCATTTCAGAGATCATATGATGTTCAAAGCTGCTATTCCCACTCAGATAATAACGAGCAAGGTCAGCCTCTGCTGGTCAGGTTCAGTGTTTTGAAATTACATTTTGGTCTGTGAGGCTTCCCTCCGACAACCCAACCAAGCGGTCTGCACACAGCACACGCGCCACTACAGAAAGTTGCAGCTGCAATTAGCTGGTGAGTTGACACAGCAGGCAAGGCGTGAAACAAAATTTCAAAAACTGCCAAACTTGATCAGCAAGGGTTCCTCAAATGCTTGCCATGTCATTTCCAAGCAACAAGAGAGCAGCGTCTAAGCTTAACCCCTTTCGCTGTTGGAGGCTTGCGGAGAGAGGGCACAGCCAACACCAGACCCCACTTCCCTCCTCCTGCCTCCCTCCCTTCCAGCTCACCCCAAGCAGACTGGGCTTTGCAGGCAGAAACCACCTGGAGAGCCGCTTTTTTGTTTTTGGAAATTTCCCTGCTGCAAGGCTGTGATGCTGCTTCATTTCTCTATGTAGATTTTCCCCCAGTACTTACCCAAAACTGCCAAGATAGCTAGTTTGATTTGATCAGGGGCACACGGCGTCTAACCAGGGCTGCCAAGAAACCAAGGGCTCACCTCTGACAAACTCCACGTGTGCTCTTCTGGGCAAGGATTGGAAAATGAGAAGTACTGTTGCAGAAGTAGAAAAATTAACATCTGGACACTCACCTGTTTATATATGTGACTACAAAGGGCATGCTGGCTTGATTACCAGATTCTGAAAGTACCATCAAGTTGCTCTCTTCTCTCCTGTTGCTAGCCATCCAATGGCTATCTTTTCTGAGAAACAGTAGATGAAGCTTTTCTATTTTTGGCTACCTACACTCCCTTCTTTGCCCTTTACAACTTAATAGACTTGCTGCTGGTAAATACAAAACAAAACCTGTTCTGAGTGCTCGGAGCTCCAATGCACATTAAAAAATTACAGACACCACCTCTGGACATACTGAAATTTATGGCTGTGTCTAAAGAGGTTGTTATTGTAGTGAGTAATCTAAACTTTACCTCTATTCACAGTCAGACAAACAAGCTTTAATCAGCCCGTATCTTCTCAGTCGGGGTCTTTCTGTAAAATTATTCAGCTGGCTTTATAACACAAGTGTCCGCTAAGTACACCTCTAAATTTTTCTAAACCATTTTGGTGATATTTCTATTCACATGGCAATCAGCTGCTGTTCTTCTAAGGGCACTGTTCATAAAGCCTTGTTTCCAAGACAGCCTGGGAACTTTTTATAAATGGTAGACCTTTTAAATAACAGTTATCTGCAATGGTCCTACGGTGTATGGCTCCACAGTGCTCTGGTCTGCAAGAGAGCTACGGGTCCCCTCTGAAAGCATGGAAGTTCACCACCTAATTTCTTTAATGCAACTCTAAAGGTTAATTGGTCTGAAAGAGTAATGTGGGACTACCAGCTAATGATATATGCCTCAAGGCTTTGCAGCTTGCCTGTATTTTATACAGTCAAGTCCAGAGCATAAAACACAAGTGATATCACCAGGACTTTTCAGACCCCTCTCCAACTTCCCCCGCTTGGCCTCCCCCCCAAGCCCTCCTCTACACCCACATGTGCTGAGTGAAAGCGGCAGGAGCTGAAGGCGGTTCTCCTCCACCTGCATTTCATGCCTTGTTAGAGGGGGCTCTGAGAAGTGCTGCCACTGCACTCCTCATTACCACTGCAGAGAACTAAAAACAACCCTAATGAGGAGAGCCAGAGCGTACAGTACACGGTGGGAGGAGGGATGTCCTCCCACACTCCCCAAGGAATCTGGCCAAAATCTTCAATTTGCCATTTATGACAGCTAATTAGTTATTCTATTCAAAATCTTTGCTTTAAATAAAAGAACTAATTATACACAAAGGTCAGTCCCCCACCTCCTGTGAAGCACACATAATTGGCTTATTTCCCCAACATTGTGTGTATGTTTTACACAATGCTTTCAGGCAGATGGCTTTAACTCTTTCCCTCTGCAAGTTTTTTGGTGGTTGTTTGTGTTGTTTTTTTTTTTTTTTAAAAAAAAAAAACCAACCAAAAAAACAACCCCAAACTTTTCCTCAAATTAGCTACTTTTACCATAAGAGTTTGCTCAACAACAAAGCAGGTACTACACACACACAAAATACATCTAGTCTGAAAGGTTTGTGACAACCACCCCAGCGCAGCGCTTCCTATGCAGTTGTACAGCAGCTTGCACAACACAGTACTGGAACTATGTTTTTATTCACCACCACAAATTCTTGCTTGAGCAGTGCTTTTCAGATACAGTTACCACATTTCTGAACAACCCTTCTGCCAAAGACCACAGTTATTGCAGGTTTATGTTACACTTCTTATTCTTCTCTATTTTTTTAAAGTTGTTTTTTTTCCTTTTCTTTTTAATTTATGTAAGTGGTTAGTGTAGAGATGCAGCATTCCAGTGCTGAAGTAGTTCTGGTTTAAAGACCAGAGTTTTGGCAGTTGGGCAACCGAGCCTAGGTTTCAGAGTTCCACTTGAGAGAAAAAAATGTTTATTTCTAGCATCAACACACTTTAAATGAGCTGACCTCCTTTTGCCTGCTAACAAAAATCCCAGCATTTGGCTGCAAAAGATGAAAAAGTAACTGAAGAGTAGGAGTAATCTTATTAACTCCTGTCTCATCACAATAAATAAGCTGCAGTCTTATGTCTTTTATCAGAGGATCTCATATCATTTAAAAGCATTAGAGCCCTGCATCACCCATTTAAGTACATGCAGACAGTCATTGCCAAAAAGATGCAGTGAATTTCATTCCCTTAAAAAGAAACTCACTTTGTGTTCTCAGTATTGTATTACTCACCTTCTATGAATATTACACCCTGTGAAACAAGTTAAACCATGCACTTCCACTGAACTGAGAGTACGCTGTCTCGGGCATCTTCACCAGGAATTTCATTTGAAGAATTATGGCCAGCAAGGTGAAACTCAACATGTCATCTGTATATCCAATTAAAATGTTACATTTGGAACATCGAGTACTTGCAACTCAATGCTTATGAACAAGCCTTAGACCATTCATCAAAATTATTCAATGAGCAACCACAACCTTTTTCCCTTTTCCAGTTTCATGCTGCAATATACAGCAGGTGATTTTTACAGTGGCTTTAGCAATTCATTTGTGGTTATTCTTTCTTCTGAGTCATTACTGAACAAATTTCCCAAGCATGGCAAAAAAAGTAGTTGGAGAGGGCAGTTAATAGGAGAAACAATATTTTGATCAGACATCCATTTTAACTATGCTATAGTTCTCCTCCCAATAATGCAGCAATTTTTTGGCCCTACAGTTCAGAACAAGCTTTAAAGAAATATATTTTAGAGTCTAGTGTCCCCTGGCAGTTTCAGCTGCCTAAAAGAGACCCAAAGCTTCATGACTAGCTTAAACTCCCCCTCCAAACTCACATGCAGAGACCCTGTTTTCAAGCCATTTGTTCAGATAGACCAAGATATCCAGAATGATCATTTGCATTGTTTAAATCTGTACCAATGTAGGTCCTGAGTCAGGACACAAGATTTAGGGTTAGAATCTAGGTTTTCGTTTTTCCCAAAAGTTTTGAGACTTCCAGTATCTGCTTTAAGACTTTACTACAGAGTTGCTCTTACCAGAGGACAACCTGTAGCTATAAAGGAACACATGGCAGCAGGACTAAACACAAACCATAGTAATTGTTGCTGCAAAAGAGTTTCTATAAATCATTCCAGTAAGCAACATTTTCCCTGTGCTCATAAAATATGCTTGTTTGAGGTTTAATTTTTCATAATTGGCGTATGTCCAAAGCTTAATCTTAGCACATGTAGTGTTTCAGTAAAATCCATTTTTACTGTTTGAAGCCCTGGGAACAGTAAAAAGACTTGCAGATTTCTTCCACCTTACACCTAGTCTGAGAACATTCTGATCAAGTTTTCTCAATTAGTCACCATAGTCCTACAGACTGGCAAAGCTCCTGATTTTAGGTGGCCAGTTCCCTACTTCAGTGTCTGTAGTAGAAAAAATCTGGCAATGGAGAGATTACCCTCAAACAACATTTCCAGCAGCGTAAGAATGTCACAGGTACGAAAATTATTAGGGATGACTAGCCTGAAATTCATCCCATACTCCTCAATATTCCATCAATTTGCAAGTGACCACTGAAAAAGACACTAAGCTTAAAAGTTTTCTATTCAGGAGGTTTAAGTGTCAAAGCAAACCAAGGGAAGAAGAGTCCCCGAGTCAAACGGTCACACAGGCAAGAACTCATATCCCTCACTTTTCAGCTCATTTAAGAATAATCTATGTACTAATGTTAACTATAGGGAGCTTTTTGTCCCTCCCCTTTGCAAAAAGGAAAGAAAATCAAACAGAAACCCCCTATATCAAGTTAAAAATCTCAAAGAGTGTTTGAGGAGTAAAATCTCAAGTCAGTTATTTCTGGGCATATATGCAGTACTAAACAATTCTCATCTTCCAGTTAAAATGCACTGTTTAACATACTACTACTGAGGTTTCAAGACAAAAGCAAAGATGTGAAATGCAGCAGAGCTCAGGTTTAGCAGTGAAACATTAACATCACCTTGATATATTTGGTATGCTATATATGTGAATATTTTAAGGAGAATAGAACTCTATCATTGCACGATCATCATCATCTTTTCTTCTGCCTCTTTGCAGACATATACAATGTCAACCTAAGCTTTCGGCAACCTTAATAGAATTTCAGTGCCCACTGCCAAATGGCCATTTGATGTTCTGCTCTGTGTACACTGATGAAGCAATCTGTCACAGGCCTTAATGCAGGCAATGATGACTATCCAATCTAAAGCTTTCACAGGCTTATAGAAATTTCTCAAGACTTTTGGAGCCTGTAATAATATGTGCAGCACCACAAAAGAATTTGGAATCCTGGTGCTCTGTATTTAATGAAATATGAACATACTCCTTTAAATGTTTCTAGAAGAAATACTACTCAGGCCAAAGGCATATTTTACACCATCAATCACCAGAAAGTTGTGCTGGCAACTCTGACATAGCAAACTTGCTAGTAATTGCAAGTTACTGTAGTATGAAAATAACAGACCCTCCTGCCCCTGTCCAAACTTACTGCAAAGCCAAGCATCGATGCTCGTGCCCTACACAAGATCAGTACAATAAATACACAAGGACTATAATTTATTTGTATATCTTCTTCATTTCTAAGAGACGAGTAAATATTAACCTATAGACAATGCACAGGGAGTCTGTCTACTTAATGCCCCAATTCATTCTTGGTGTAAGAGAGACAATTGCTGCTGACCTTCCAGAAGTTGTGAAATACTCCCTAGTGGTGCAGAAAGATGCAGCTATTCCCCAAACCTAGGCTCTTCTCCCTTTCCTAGCAAAACCGGACCAACCCATTTGCTATTGAAAGCTGAAAGGAGAAGGGCAAGAAGAGCTATTTCCTTCTCTTCTTGTTGAAAGCAAAAAAAAACACAACAGACAGTCCTTTGCAGGACCATTTGCATGCTGAGCTGTCAGACCGTGCACTTTCCATTAAAGAGATAGCATCCCTTTTCATAAGTCCATTTGGGATCCATTTTAGTGTTATCTAAAAATCAAATCTACATGGTAATCCTTTTAATGTACTCTTGACTTTTTAAAACAGCTTTATGTTCCTTCAGGAAATGTTTTAAGCCATTACTCAGTAATTACTACTCACCCATGAAAACACTGATCTTTTACAATATATATAATCAGTTTGCTGACTTAAAAAATAAAGCAGACTGGAATTTTGTCTCATGAAAGTCACAAAGAAAAGCCAAGGTTAAGAGAGCACCCTGTCTCCCAGCTCCCCCTGCCCCTGCAATATTTCAAAGTGGTATGTTTTTCATGTTGTATAAGAGGGGCTGGGGTGGTCACAATTTCAAGCGTGGTGACTCTTCATCTCAGTTTTCATTGGTGATCACTGTGCAAGTAACCAAGAAATAATTACTGATTTAGGATGCGGAATTTGCATCATCATGGATATAAACGATACCCTAACCTTTTGCAAGCCCTGAAGTTTTCAATGATACGATACGACCTCCTGAAAGGCTGGTGACACAGGAAAGCCATGGAATTTGTGGAGCTGTTTTGGTAAGCTTCAGCTGTACATTGAACAAGCCTCAGAAGAGGTGCCAGAAATGGGTCACATCTGCTGCAACTTCATTGAATTTATCTGGACCACACCTGCAGGCAACACAGCGATGCCTAGCCAGACCTCAGGGGCCTGAAATTACCTTGCAAGTCCTACTCCCAGCTCCTAAAGGTTTTGCTTCGCTCCTTTCCAAACTCCACTGCCCACCCAGAGGTGGTCAGGAGACAGTGGAGTCTGAGCAGAACAGTAAGCCAGCACTGTCTTGCCCTTTCCAGCAGGAGCCAGGCAGAGGACAGGAGCGCACTTTCCTCAGTTAGGGCTCCTACGTGAGAATGACCAGATAAAAGCCCATGACTTCTGTAATGCAGGTGCTCAGACTACAGGAGGTCCCTGGATATCCTGGCCTTGCAGGCAGTTTAACAGAGACCCTAGGTGTTTATAGCATAGAGCACCAACAACTGGAACGATCCTTCCCATCCCACCGCTGACCTCAGAGAGCACAGCACCCTTCTCACTCGACTGCTCTGGCAAAGGCAGTTTAATATTTCCAGACTAGAAAATGGGCAGGGTGAAGTTTGTCAGAAAGAACTTGCTGTATCTTGCAAATAGTATCAGCTAAAGCTGTTCTCTTTAATGCCACAAAGATAAAGATAGAGAAAGCAGAGGCTAAATACTTTCATTGCTTCTGTTTTTCTGTTTACTGAGATCTAGCTTCAGCCTTACTTCGTCACAGCGTGCTTCCACAGACAGATTTTACTCTAGCCCATTTCACTACGACACTTAGGACAAAGTCCTGCTCTTGGCCATTTCCCCTCTCATTCCCAGGGAAAGATATGCAGACCCCAGTGCAACACTGTTCATAAAACATTGGTTATAGCTGCCCTCGGCTAGTAACTATAGGCCTCAAACTATTTTCTGTTATTCGCAATTGATTAAGTCACAAGCCAACAGCTGGCCATTAATGCTACCCGTCTTTACAAGAAATGACGCTGGTAACAATTAGAAGTGGTTTCTTGGCACTAGCTGTTGTATACTCATTCCATAATTAGTTCCTTTGAGGTGACTTATAGAGACAGGACTGGAACACTGTTCCTTACCCCGGACAACAGGAAAGACTCCAGTAAAATTACAATACACCCATCCCCACCCCCTTGTTTCTTTTTTGTGAAATACCCCAGAAAGGCTTTGAAAACTCTGCTGCAATTCCCCATATATTCCAGAATAAAGTGAGCACTAAGGGTGTGGGGTGAGTTCACGTGACATTTAGTTTGCATTAAAGCATCTTAGAAATCATATGAAATACACCGTAACAGAGCATATTCTACTCTATTAAGCATTCAGGAGCATCGCAGTATTCAGAATATGGATGAGAAGCTGGAATTGCAGAAGACATTCCTCTTCTTACGGTTGACCACGAAGTTGAATTCAAGCTGATCCTAAGGGAGCCATTTTCATTAACCTACAGTAGCTTTCTAATCCTATTCCTTGAATTTCAGACCACCACCACTACAAGAATTTATGACCTGCTGCCTGCACTTTGGATGGTACTCACACTTTACTCCTTTCCTGAATACATCCTGCTCCTCTGGATCATTACCACTGCTTCATGCAGCTACCCATCCTTTTGAAGTGGAAGTCTGCTCTTCAATTCAGTTATTTATGCTCCATTTAATTCTTACCAACACCTGTGAAGATGCCGATGGTTACACTTGGTTAAAAACAATGAAAAAAAATAATCGTATGACCTAGCCCAGCATGCAGAACTGAAAGCTTCCTGAAATGTACCTCCTGAAGTCTAGCCCGGATATGTATCTTCTAATGCTTTGCCTGAAACCTCAGACTAAAAAGAAATTCTAAACCACTAACCTTCAGCTCCCCAAACGCTACACTTTTGGGCCAAAAACTTACTAAACAGCTTTTCCTCCGCTCCATTTCCATGGGAGTTTCTCCAGCTTGATTTGCTCAGTTTTCGTCCACCTCATCATGAGATTCCTGACTGCTGAAAAGAACTCCTTCACTGAACTAATGAAATAAGGAGTCTTAAGTGCCCCGCAATCCTTTTTAGAAAAGTCTGTATCTCCCGATGAGTCTCAATTTCACAGCATCAGGGAACTGTGTGCCAACGCGCTGAACCGGAACACCAGGGCTAGCAGGAGTTGCAGACAACAATGCTAACATCAGGGTTATTTTAGATTAGAGTACTTCCAAATCAATTTTGGATTCAAACTTTTAAATGCACTCTCCAGAAGGATTCTGCACTGACTGAGTATTTCCGAGGCTAATTTTCTAAGCTTGAATGAAACTCATTCTTATCTAAGAAAAAGATGCAGCTACCCTTTGCCACAAGGGCTGGGTCATAGCTAGAAAATTAGGCAGACAACAGCCCTAAAAAGGAATAAACTACCTAAGCAAACATCTGTAAAACTGCAAACAAAAAGCACTACTGATGCTGTTGGGAAGAGATTTTAGCTGAGACCAGAAGCTGACATAACATTTGGGATCCAAGGCACTTCTACAGCTGAGGTGCCCCATCTTCCACAAGCAGCCCCGCTCCTGCAGGGGTAAGGGCATGCTCGGGGCTGCGCGGGGCAGCAGGGCTGCGCCCCAGGAACACGCATCCTGCTGCAGTGGGATAAAAAAGGGAGCTGAACATCCACAGCCTGACGGCAGGTTTTTGCTGGACTAAAAATCCTGCAGAATTAAGACAGATACTCAGCACTCTACAAAAAGAAAGTGTTTGTGATGAGAGAAGGGAATGTGTAAGACAGATGGGAGACTTAAGGTTAAAGTTCAGCCCAGAAGCAATTAAGACGGGTAAGAGTGCTCTGCAACTTGACACAGGTTTGCTTTGTATTCAGAACTTTTCACTAGCATTAAGCATCTTAACTTGTGTATAGAGAGATTATAATTAAAACCTGACAAGCTTAAATTAGCCATTTATAAAAGGTTCTCCAGAAAGCTTTTAAAGTAGACTAAACATATCTATTAAAATGGAAGAAAGGGGAAAAAAATCGGAGCCATTTTCAGTTACAATAGTTTTCCCTACCTAGATATCTCAAGAGATTAGACAAATTTGAAATCAAAGTTCTGCAACTGTCCAAAGCCACTTAAAAGGGGGGAGAGGGAGGAAGTGTGGCAATTAGAAAAACCTTTAAAAACCCTTCTATTTAATAGCCCACAGTCCTTTGGATGAACATAAGCACTCCAGAAACCCCATTAAAAAAAAAAAAAAAAAAAAAAAAAAAAAAAGAGTGATCTTGATTTCCCTTCAGGATTTTGAGCACTTCAGGGAGTGCTCTGTTATGCTTCCCCAGGGACGGGGGAATCATGCCAATCTGCCACGAGGCTGGGCAGTTAGTGAGGGAGGCAGCCCCAGAGCTGCCTTTCACCGGGCCATGCCAATTAAAGTGGAGGGAGCGTTTTCCCCTCACACTGGCTATTTAGATGAATTTCTAGCATTTCAGTGCTATACAATTTTCCTACAAGTTCAAGAAACTGAATCCAAAAGAAATCTGCTCTTTATCAAAGAAAGAAACATATCCACCAGTTTCAAATGACACCAGGTAATTTATTCCCCCTCAAAAGAAAAAAAAAAAAAGAAGAAAATACCTACAAACATTTTGATATTTCAAGAAAAAGTTAACTGACTACAAATATCTGTAAACCAGTTTTGTGAGAAAAAGTCATTAAAGGCAGTACGGTTGCAAACTCCACCTTATTACTTCCACATCATATTAAGATTCCTTCTTTCCCTGCCTCACTGTTTCAAAAAGCAAACGCAGTACTCAAGAAATGATGGTTGGACACCTAGCTGGGGCACCAGAAGCAAGCTGTGGTTTGCCAGCACCCACCTCCAGCCCTGCCATGCCCTCCCCTTCCCTGCTGCACAGAGCAAGGGAACAACCCCAGCTCGCTCTCAGCACACCTTTCAGCGAGGAGACACCTACAAACATTTGCTTCTGAACCTAAAGAGCTTGTGAACAACCCTTAGATTATTCCTAGCTCTGATTGCTCCCAAGACCACATCAGCCTCTCTGCAACCCTCATTTTCAAAGCTCTGGAACAGATGCTTTTATATGCATAAAGTACACGATATGGGTATTTTCACAGGCGACAGTGTGCCCTTCTCATAACCTGTTGTAGCAGCCTGTTGCCACTGCTGAAGACTCAGAAATTACACGATCGCAGCATCCTACTTTTGGGTGAGAAAGGGAGGCAGATAGGAAGCGGACGAACAGAAATCAGCACAAACATTATATAAACTACAGTGCAGACACAAATACAATAGTTCTTCAAAGGAAGGAGTGAGCCAGCGCCTGTCCCTGAGAAAAATAATCAAGCTGCAGCAGCAATGATCACTCTAAACCCATGTCGTTTATCTACAGCCTACATTCGTTGCTTCCACGTGCAAAATGTAATTCTTCTCTCCAATCTACCTCAACTCTTCTGCACTCCATGTGGTACCTCTTTTCAGAGGAGTGCCTAAATTATCTATGCACAGGAAAAAAGAACGTTACTTTAAAGCAAGCCATGATCTACCACAGCAAAGCCTAAGATGAGTAATTTGTTACTTCAAGTGCTAGGAGGGTTTTTTTTGAATGCCAACAGTATTTGAAGTGGTAATGTGCATATAGAGATCTTAATTTATTTCACTTCATCTTTATATACCAGTAGTGCACTCATTCCCAGTTCACAGTGAACCAAAATATCTGATAAGGAAAACCAACATCTGCCCCGAATCTAATGGAAGTGCATGAATGGGTATTTGCAAAACCCAAGATCCATTTGAGTCCTTAACTGAACTGCTTACAAACAGACATTGGGTGAAAAAGAATAGATATCTGCATTTTAGGCACCCCAAAGTTCAAGTAAAAATAAAAAATCTATCCCATTTTTGGTTATCCATAGCAGCAATTTCATAGCAACTGCTGGGTGTGTGATTGCCACTCTGCTTTTGGAGAATTAAAATGGCAGAAGACCTCTCCAGGCACTTCTCCCTTTTTATGTGGGTTCAGACCTATTTTCACTTCATTCCCAAATCCACTGCAGCTGAAACATGGCCCCAGTCCCAAACAGGTCCTTTAGGTGACACGAGGAGTGGCAGACCCGTGCTGAGCCACCGCGGCCCAGGGTGCTGACAGCCAGTTTCTCCCCCCGGTGCCGTAGCGGGATCGATGCTGTATCCCCACCGCGCCTCCGTCTGCCCCGCTGGCCGCTGCCTGGCAGAGGTTTATTTTCCCATGGAAGTGCCTGGCATGAATTCCTCTCCCAGGAGAGAGTCTCTGCTCTCCTCCGAGTTAGGCTCCTCTCCAGGCTGGAAAACCCAATTCCCTGAGCCTCTGCCTGCACGTACTGCCACCAAGATGGTGCTGGGCTAACACGGGACTCGCTAGAGTCTCTCTGAGTCTGTCAATACAACAGCTGGCCAACTTCAAGTGGTGGACACTCATTTTGCATTCAAAGGCCTACAGCTGATTTTGCAACAGCCATGCTGACCTTTGGGAAGCAAAAACTCGTCACATTTATACGTTATCACCAATGATACAAATCCAGTACCTCCAAAATATTTACTTTTTTTTTTTTAATGGGCTCCACCACAAACTATTCCTACAGCCAGTGTTGACAATGCACATCTTTTGCCTACAGACCCCCACAGAGCAACCAGAGACAACCGGAGGGATGAAAGTGAAGCCAACAGACCACACGGAGACAGCACCGTTTAAAGAGCCAAGAAAACCAGGGGAAACCCTTCCTATGTATTAGTGCCCTGAGACATCCTGTGCCTACGCAAACCAGGTAGCACTTTCTAGTTACAGATTTGCCCATCCCTCCCTCCAAGATCAACCCTCAGCAATAACAACAGTTCATCTGCTGCTACGAAGGTCAAGGGCTCCGCCAGCCCTCTGGAGATTTGAGCTACTGGTTCCACAGAGTCTGCCAGTATCAAACCTGACACTTACATTAGTAGTTACTCCCCAGACATATCTAGTTTCCCATTTCTTCAGTTTCTAGTGTCAAAATACACTTGCAGTACAATACGCAAACCTCCACAGACGATATCCTCTCTGCTCTTCAGTTGCGGTGGGAGGAATGTCTATTTTTGCAGGAAAAAGCTGTGCTTTATGTTAATGTATTATCATACTAATACACCCCTGAGCTCGTATTTTTGTTATAAAGCATAAAAAATGGAGCTGCATCCCACAGTTAGCATCACATTACCATCACACAGAGAAATATTTTGGAAGTTAGCATTTAAGGCAGATGCTCTGCATTATAAACACCAGAGAACGATCAGTCTTTGATATGCAATTCATGGATGGCTTCATCACAGCTCCATTCGGTGGTTTTACTTGAATCAATATGCTGCTACACTGTATATCACCTTGTTAAGGTCTGAATCAGCATGGGTACCCGCACATTACCCTCTTCTGAGGGCAGTGAAGAGTTAAACCAAGGAAGGGACCGCTCCTTCCCACTCCACATGATAAAATCAGAGCGACCCTGTGCCCCATCCCTTACACAGCCTTAAAAACATATTAAAATCATTACTCACTTCTATTCATCACGAACAGGGTTTTTACCTCATTTTCATCCTGAACTGTGAAGTGGCCATTTCCCCTGGCACTTCTGTGATCCAGAACCACCCTCGCACACCCAGGAAAAGCTCCCGCACGTCGCACAAGAGCCACTGTCTCCCTGTTTTGGGATGCCAACATCTTAAAAGTCCTGTGAGTAGAAGGGTCAACCTGGGTAATTTCTTCCCAGCTGCAAGGAATTTTTAACAAGGAAGGAGACAACATGAAGCTTAAACAAGAAGTATTAAATCTTACCAAGCCACTATATGCCAAGGTTGTTAAGAAAGTCTGAAAGACAACAGAGCTCTATTTAAGAACCTACAGACCTGATTCTCTAAGGCTACGTAGTTAAGTAGCTGGCAGAGAGTTTGCATCATTCAGGATGCTTTAACACCAGCCCAAAGCTGCATCAGCAGGTCCCACACAAAAGCTGCTCTTACACAGCAAGTGGTGGCAAAGAACAACTCATCCTTATCGGCCCCACTGGAGTACACGGGCACCACTCTGTTCCACTAACAACATTATTACGTGGCTGTGTTGGTCCCTCTGTTTGCTAAAGAACAAGCCAGTTCTGAATTCTGGGGCTTTCTGTACAACTGCCACTGGCTATTTCTGAGCTCCATTAACGCACGAGCACTTCTTGCAGAGAAGGTCCACGTTTGGATATGGCACACCTTGTAAAGGGGCAAAAGAAGAAAAATAAGCCGTGACAATGTAGAGGCTCAGGCCGCAGCAATGGCAAGAGGATATCAAATGCTGCTTTAAGTGCTGATATATTTGTGCTTTGAAGGAAAAATGCCTTCAGGAATCACAGCAGGAGTCACCTCTACATAAAGACTCTGCATATAAAGGGACATTTATTATTCTCAATTAATGGCACTCTGATAGACAAGTTTACATTTCTAAGTGTCAGATTCAGTAGAATACGAAATGACTGAAGGCTTCTTATTTCACTCTGAAAATGGCCATAAAAGGATCTAAAGATGACAAAAAAAAAAAAAAAAAAAGAATTCCACATTTTCTAGAAGGCACAAGACATCCTTTGAATCCTTACAGTTCTGAAGCCTGGTTAGTACAGCAAGGCTTTGCAAATACAGATTTAAACGCCTGCAAACAGCAAAGCCAATTGCCACTACAGCTCCTTCACAGAATTTGGTGACGTCCGCATCGAGAGGCAGTAATAGATCTTGATCACATCCTCCCATGGATTATTAGGGAAACCTAATGTGGCAGAACACTGTATAGCAGGATTCTGGAAAAATGAATAGCTAGAAGCCTCAAAAAAATGCACACTTTGCAAGCAAAATGTGTATAATGTTACTGGATTTTAAACCAACACGTCAGAAATATTGTCTACAAGGAGACAGAGAATAAACGTCTTGATCTTGTGACAGAAAACTATCTGAGGGAAAAACTACAAACAGAAAGCCACTTCAGTGACATTTGTGTAATCGAAGCACCAATAAATTCCTCATACATACACACACATGCACACAGGTTGCTGGTGGCATGCGTGTGGCTGGGACTGCTACACAAGCGTTTGTCACTTCTGAACCTCCCGAAGGCTAAAGAGCAAAAATAACATTAACCCAACCATGAGAGACTAAGGACCATACTCAAAAAAATAGTAAAAATAAAAGTGCAGATGCTTAAGGCCCAAAGCTATTCCAGCACCTAACTCCCCGAGGCCACAGGAGGTCTGTCTCATGGACGTGCACACACACATCAGCCATCAAATCCTTCAAACGCTCTCAGCTGTGGAAACACTGGTGGGAATTGTTGAGCAGCCAGTACACCTCCACCGAGCACGGGGACAGCTCACAGGCGGACTGACTGCATGTTTAAATGGCAAGGGGGGGCAGCACACGTGCGGCCTGAGCAAAAATTTTGCAGGAGAAACAATCTGAACCCCCAGAGGCAGTGCAGCACAGCGACCTGCTGCTTCCGCAGCATGAGAATTGGGAAAGCTCCTGCGTGGAGGTGCACGCAGCCCTTGCTGCTGGTTCCAGCTCAGCGCCGTCTCTGCTCCTCTTCTGGCTCCACTGCGCTCTGCAGCTGCTTCTCACGGGCTCCACGTGCACCCTCCTAGCTCTCCTTTTAAAGTCACCTCCTCTGAATAATATATGGATTAAAAAGAACAATTTTACTCCTATTGACTCTCCTTTCTCTGCTGGAAAGAGCCGCAGACTGTTTGCTTTACCAGAAATTGGAACGTTCTTTAGTTTTGTGGGTTGGTTTTGGGGGTTTTTCGTTCGGTTGTTTTGGGTTTTTTTTTCTTAAATTAAGAATATCCCATAGAAAACGAAACCTCCCCATCAAGTTACGCTGTAGTTCACAGTTTTGAGGACTTCAAATAAAAATGCCTAACCATCTATTCAACTATACATATCTACATGTTGTGAGTATTCCCACCTAGGTGGTCCGATGCTAGATCTGTAAATAAATAATTCAGTACTCAAATAATAGCAGCTAAATTTAAAAAGCTCTCACAAAACCTACCCAGCATTAACTGGAGGTTTCAATGGTCAGATTTGTTTTTTTGGGCAGGGTGGGACATACCATTTACTACCACGGAGGAAGCATGGGTGTTGAAAACTGATTCAGTGACACCTCCAAACATGAAAGCTGCTCCTCTGCCCCAGCCAGCAGGCTGCAAATCCCCATGGACCATGGCTCCCTACATCTTCACACGCAGCTCTGCAACACACCTCCAGACTTGCAGGACAAGCCCATCTTAAAAAACCCTCAGGAAGAGCTGGGATGCCAGCAGCTCCCCACTTTGGATTAAGAACGGCACCATGAATCAGAAAATCTCAGATTCAAATTGCAGTTCTCTGATTTTCTGCATGAAAATCTCTGCATTGGTATCTTCATGGGTGACAGGGAACCAGCAATGCCAGTTATTTTCAAGAGATTTCCAGTGGTCTCCAGTACTCTGAAAGCACTGAGTTGCTTTGTAAGTATGTTGCCGGATGTGAAAAATTATTTAATGTGACAGGCTATGCTTACCTTGTCCTAAGATCCTTTAGTAAAGGCCAGGTGAGATTAAAGAGATTAAATCTTCCAGTGGATTATTTTGAAAGTTCCATAAAGTCCCCACATCTAGCTCCTCTGAAAACACAAGTTCACAGTTTGTTTTCAGCAAGAAACCTTTGGAAGCTGTGAGGCTGTCTGGCATATATGACATCAATATATGTTACCAGCAAAAAGGCAGTTTTCCCTCCTTTTAAATGATGGAAAGTCGATTTGCATCATAATTACAACCAAGGCCCTGTAACGTTACTTTTAGTTAAAACAGTAAACTACTATAATAAAAGCGTACCTGGGGAATATTTAGAGAAAGCACTAATGATTTCTTCCCCAGTGGTTAATAAATTCACTTCCAGATCAATTTGTTCATGATAGAAACTTGAGAGCATAAACAGTTACACAAGCACATTAGAGTGTGTCTTTCTCAGTATAAATGATTTATTACAATGATTAGCAGCACATAAACAATTTAAAATACAACTCTAATTAGCTTTTTGGAAGAAAAGGAGAAAAACCTTCCTGACTCCCTCTACACATTATGTTTTACTTTTCTAAGTGTGTACTTTTTAATTAAATCCAAATGTCACAATAAATTTAAAGTGTTTTATTACCACCCTGGCTAACTAAGCCATTCATGCAAACACCCATTATATTAAACCAGATGCAGGACTGAAAGTGGTTGAGGAGAGAGGAAAAAGAAAGGGGGGAAAAGGCAATTACTTCTGTATTTGACAAGAGATTTGTACAAATGTTTAAAGACAAGAAGATCTTTGCAAGCTTTCTCTGTTTTATCCAGGGAGGCTGGCCAGCTAATTGCTCTTTAATACCTGGTTCCAAGTTGGGAAACGTCACACCCTGTTGAACTTTCTGCATGGAAAGCAAAAGGAGGAGGAGGAGAGAAAGGTAGGAAAACCGGTCTGCGTAAAATGTAGCACAGCCCATGGCAGCAAACGCCTCCCTACCTGTAGACACGGGTATGTCTCTGTCTGGGGAGAGCAGAGGGATAAAAACCCAGTGTCATTTCTAAAACCACAGAGAGCTCTCCCACATGAAGGCTGACCACAAGCCCTGGCCGCTCACGATGACGGCTGGCCATCGCTCTTCTGCGGGATGAAGTGCCACCTCCCCTTCACCTCCCGAGCTCGGAGGTCCGTACGGCGAGGGGTCTCACCCTGCTGACCTGGCCAGCCCGCAGGTGCGGCCAGCACGGTGAGGGGCGCTGGGCAGAGCTGTGGGTCAGGGGCCTTGGGGCTGGGCACGCTGGGAGCTGTGCAGGCAGGGACACCCGGCCCCACAGCCACCCTGACCCAGGAGAGCCCGAAGCCCCAGGGCTGCTCTGCGGCACTGTTTTACTGCTACATCAGCAGCCCGGCCTAAACAGGACAGATTTAGCATGGTTCAGACAAAAGCCACCCGTTAAAGAAAGCAGCAACGATTATTAAAATAGGTTAAAGAAAATGGGCACTGCACAGATAAAGCTTTTGACCTTAGCGTGTGGCTCTCTCAAGAACATTTTAGCATAATTTATCTAAATTAAAAACCAAACACTGGATTCTAAAATGGCACAAAAAGATCGTTTAAATAATGCGATTAAAAAAGCAGATCAAGGGTTGGAAATTAGTAATTACTACTACAATTAACCAAAATCAGACAGAGACACATAAATTGTGCATATTACTGCAGTTCACGCCAGAAAGGCAAATGTGAGCAGAGCGCAGAAGGAAAAGCCTGCAAGTTGCAGAACCACTCGTATAATTAACCTCTGCCACAGCAGAAGACCTGCTCTTGTAAGTTTGCATCATTTGTTTCTGGAGAGAAGTGGTGCTAGTTACTGTACCCAGCTATTAGACCACGCTCCTCACCGGTTACTCAGTTCTTTGGAAACCGATATTTTGATTTTCTTCTGGTCTAAGATCTTCGTGCATCTTCACCCTATTAGTAGCACATTTGCCCTTCACCTCCTATTTTAACAGTTCTCAAAAAGATGAGAAAGGCCAGCTTCTGAACATCCTGGTATTAAGAAGAGGTCATTTGCCAAAAATGCCACCTGCTAGAGTCCGTATTGTTTGAGTGCCAAAGCCTATTGAGAACTGCAAAGGACAAAAAATAAAGGTTTTCTAAAACAGACTACTTAACACTGGATGGAGACAGAAATACTCTGTATGCAACTAACATCCTTCAGATTATTTTCCTTAGGTTTTGGGGAACAAAAGATAATTTAACAATTAGCACTTTGTTCCCACTTCAGTCTCAGAAGGGCTCTTTGTGAGCTTCCTTGGAGCAACTCTGAAAGAGCACAGTGGGAAAGAACTGGCTGACTACCGGTTTGAGCTATAACCAAAATGAACTATTCTCTAGGTCCCCCCTTGGAGCTATCATCTACTTTAGGTTAGATGAGGAAAATCTAGGTTCAAATCTTATTCAGGCGCCAGTTTAATTTTGAGAGCTCAGAAGGCTCCACAAATCATTTTGAGTTAAAGTAATGAAAATAGGTGAACTTGAGAAGATGGACAGGCACGAATGATCTCTTCCAAAATAGGGAAGAATCCATCTGTTCCCTTTTAAAGTGCATAAAAGTCTTTGTAGCAGTAATGAAAATTCAGGGATGTAAGTCATGGACACCATAGCAGCGTATTAGAGAGAGGAGTGGGGCTGTGTTACAGAATACTGCGAGCAGCGGTGATTACATAAAAGGGATGCTGCAAAGGCAGCATAGCAGAGGGCAAGTCAAATGATTCAATGACTCAAGAATCTCAGTTCTTCAAAAATGGAGGGAGAAATGAAGATTCTGTCTTTCGAAGAGGCATAAGTACAGAGCCACACGGATGCCTGACACAAGTTGGAAAGATGGAGTTATGAAGCAGGACGTGCTTCTCAGATGCAGCAGGCAAATGGCCGCAGCTCCGGGTGAAGCACAGACGGTGGGTTTGCACCACAGCCAGCATAGGGGCAAACGGGAGGATGGCTCTGCCACAGCACCTGGGAAGGTCTCTGCTCCTCCCCTCTTCACACACCAAACCATACCTTTCAGCCACATTCTCTCAAGCAGAAGACGGCCTCCCTGCCAAGCACCTCAGCTGAGGCAGAGCTGGTCAGGGTACAGGACACCCCGGCCCTGGCCAGGGGGTGCCCATGGCTGCAGTGGGGGCTCCTGCCTCCCTGTCAGCATGCACCACCAGCTCCCTCTGCCACGCATCCCACAGGATGGCCACCAAAGGCTGAGGGCACTGAGCGCTTGCAAATACCTGGCAGCAGAGCTGGCCATGAAACTGCCTTTTTAAGCCCCCTGCGCAGGACTGCGGCACACAGCGGAGCCAGGCTACGCTTCCCACCTCCCACTTACCTCTTCAGATCCGGTTCCTATAAGGCACCGTATGCAAAACCACCAGAACCCATGCAAGACCCAGCAGAAGACTAAATACTAGTTGATCAGTCATCATGTAAAATAAAGACTAAATGTTGTCAAGCCCTTAACTAGTCAGGAATATTTTTCTGGGTATGTTTTAAAAATGGCAGGTTCCATGAAACTTCTGCTTAGCTCTGTACAAGTTCCTCTGACTTAGAGCCAGTAATACCCAAAACTCACAGACCCTCCTGAGTCTGTTCTGCTTCCAACTCATGCATGCCCTTCTCCTCCTCTTCCCCTCCTAGATGACTACACTTCCCTCCTCACATACACACAGACCCAGTTTGCTTTAACATTTCCAAAGACACTTCTGTGCTTTATTGCATATCTCCTTGCTAATATTTTTAAAACATCGCTGTCAACCAATCTTCCAGTAGAGCTTGTGTTTCATTTGGTTTGCGCATTGCTCCCAAATTGTTTCTCTCTATTTTAGAGGAAAAACACTTTGCCATAATACATATTATACAGTAGAGTAAATCCAGCAAGGGGGAAGGTGAGGATGACATATTAAATTGCATAAGCGATGCAGAAAGCCTTAACCAGATTAGCATTTGACACAGTATAACACAAAACCTTACTCTCAAAGTAAACTGGCAACGGACTGACAGCCAGCACCCATGCTGATCTGCCCTTGGGTATGGTACTAAAGCAAGAATCACATGAACTTGCATGTTTTTTGCAATTTAGCATATAGTGTTCATGCCTGATATCTGGAGACCAGAATTTCATCCTACCAGAGATTACCAAAACGCTGCTATTTTGGGAAAATTACTTTACTTTCATTGCCCTTCTCAACCTTTTTTTGGATGCTTAACCCAAACATCCTAGCTCTGAGATTATTTCTTGCTATTCCATATGCATACACTGCCTTACACAGCATAGTACCAAACAAATATAAACACAAGCAGGGTCAAGTCCTGTTGTTTTGGGTGTTTTTCCTACATGATGTTTTAGTGATTTTTTTCCAGGACATAAAAAGCATCTTCAGCATTTATTTCATGGAATTACTGTCATGCAGCATCCACAGGCTGTGCAAGACCTTTCCTTCACTGGGTAGGCATCTCTACTAAACTCAAGGGGAAACACTTAAGTGGAAGGAGGGCTCTGAGAGCTTGCAGGGAAATGCTGAGTAAACACAGCCCTGCTATCAACACTGCTCTTTAATGACGAACTCATTCAGATGTTAAAAGTTGCCTCAAGCGCTTGATCATGATATGCAGTGTGAGGGAAGTTCAAAATCAACTCCTCCTCCTGCATTCTCATACAGCTTCAAACAGTAACACGCACTTACCTGGCTTGCTTTACAGATCTTCCTTTGATAAGCAAAATTTTAACTAGGTTAATACCATTTGATGAGTATTCATTCAATTGAAACAAAATGAGACTTGTCACACTGTTCGCAGTTGTTACTGTAGTAACAACTAACATGACTCAAGAGTAACATGCTACAAGTAACATGCTAACATGCTACAGGAGTAGCAGGAACCAGCATAATAATCTTCACAACTGGCTTGCTCTGTAGATCTAATGGAAACTTAAGCCAAGAACCAAGAAATATTTGTTTTCTTTGATTAAAGCATCACCAAGGAGTGTTCTGCAGAGTGTCACTGCTGTAAGTTTACAAGCGAAATGAGAACAGCACACACTGAGAATCCCTAAGTTGAGATCAGGATTTGGCAATTTTGGTTTTGTTGAGCTCAAATTTTTATCTAGTTCCTTGGGATGTCAGGGGGTGGGAAACAAGTCATCATTTGAGACTTAAACTCATGGAGCTTGCTCAGTGATGAGGAACGAGCCAACCAGCCCAAGCAGAAAGAAAACAGGATGAAAAGAAGCAAAAGCAAACACTGAATATCCATCAAGTGTAGCACAGGGGCTACTGCAACATGTCCACAGCTCCTCAGTTCAAGCACTGTTTAATTTGATGAAAAGTTTATAATGGCAAAAGACAAGTCCCAAATATTTGTCCCAAGAGACAGGCAAAGCTTTGTTTACAGAAAATGGATGCAGCTGCATACAGTGAAACATGCCACAATCAAACTACCGTGGCCACGGGACAGCACCTCTTCCAGCCTGGAAGGGAAGGTGGGGGGAGACTGTCGCTCTCTGGTGTCACTTTTCAAGCCTTGCAGATCGAAAACTGTCAGACTTTATGGCTGGTCACCTACAGGAGATGGCAAAATCATTCTCTTTTCCTCTACCTTGGCTGGCACAGTTGCTATTGCTTTCAGTGCGCTCAGGATCCCACCAGGGCATGTTTTTTCTTCTGAGGGTGTGATCACTGGCAAATTGCAATTCTGGATGCAAGCGTGGCCACCACGCAGGAACAGTGCACGGTAGGCTGCCTGCGGGGAGCACAGAAATTGCAGTGGGCACAATTAAAGGCAAGCAGCACATTGCTGCAGCATGGCATCTCCGGTTGCTCTACCTCAGACCCTGTCAGTGTTTCCAGCAACTCTTCCTCCCAGACTTAATACAACAGTTGCAAGACACAAAAAAAAAGCAAGAAAAAGCAAAAAATCCACACAAAAGCTTTTGGTTAGCCTAGCATCTTGGCCTACAGCTACATCATGCTCACTCCAAGACAATACTAGGAAGAATTCCCAAGAAATTACTCAGGGAAATCTAAACCCTTTAAGACAGATGCACCAAACCCTTGAGAACATTCACTTGTGGACAGCGCTGATGTATCTACGAAACCCCAAGAAAGGCCCAGGTGCTGCATCACCAGAAAGGCCTTTAGCTTACCAGACGTTACAGAAGGCAAGAAATCAGGAATCCCCACCTTTGCTTTGAAGCAGCAGGATGCTCACTGACTTACACCAGCTGGGCCCTGCGTCCTGACTGGAGGTTTAACGCTGGTGGGCACCTTCCCTGGTTGCTCCATCAGCTAGGGGCAACTGCGGGCTGGATGGAGAGGCTGGCAGGCGGGGGCAAGCTCTCAGGAGCACACCTCAGCTCAGCCCATTTTCTTTCCACAAGGCGCTCAGCAGAACTTCCACGAGGGACTGAGCTGCAGCAGAAGCAGCAGCACTGCCTGCTTTGGTGCACACGCTGACAGCGCTGGAATACACCCGTCTGCAGCCTGGCATTGCTTCCCGCAGAGCGCATCATGATGGCAGGGGTTGCATTCAGCAGGGGCTTCTTAAAAGCTACTCCAAGGCTCGCAACTGGACGCGTGGCACCACAAACCCCCACAGCTTTTTGTGAGTTAACACCAGCTGTTTCCCACATTAATGCGTGATGCCTCTGAGCACTGATGCTCACACGAAACCAGGTTAGAAATCTTAGTGCTACTATCAATTCCTGGAAAAGGGGCAGTGATAATGTTGCACCAAACTAATTTCATCGGGTCAGGGTTTTTTCCCATTCAAAAGAGTACTCTGCTGCCGTTTCCACTACAAGCAATCCCATCTCGTTATGGTCAAGCCTACAGGGTGGACCACATATAGGGGAAGAAGAAAAGATGCTGTGAAACACCGCACTTGGCAAGAACTGACTGCTGTAGCTGTATCCCAAGTATGTTACCACAAGAATTATGTTTCTCTCCCACCCTCCCCAAAGTATTTAATTCAGGGCAGAAGGCGTAGCACACGCTCACCTTTGAGCTCCCGTACCACAAGCGACTATATTCATTCAGCTTCCCTATTTAACTAAATGGAGTTCACACATGCTGCAGTATAAAGTTACCTCTTGCCATCTGAAAGCAGTCCAATCAATGCTATACACAGAGAGTAGCATTTGAATCAGCCTTAAGTTAATTCTTAGTCGTCGAAACTGTGACAGCACGCTGACCCTTTCAAGTCAACTGGGAGCAGGCAATCTTTGCAGAAGATCCTCAGGCCTTTAATCAGATTCTCAGTGGGTTTTAAAGAGATACTACAGCATCAGTTTGTAAACATCTCTCTAGTGAAAATAAAGATTACTTCTGACCTAGCCAATTACTCAGTCCCAGAAGATATATCCTAGAGTTATAATAGAAGGAACCATAGGGAAAGAAAATATATTTTAGGTAGGGGGTAGCAAAACCAAATCCTAACTTAGGATGCAGGCAGCACTGTATCCTGTGAAAAGATCAGATACAGAGAGAAATGCTTATTAAAAAAAAAAAACAAAAAACGAAGACTGCTAAATCATCTGATCCCTTCTCCTACCAGGGCAAGATTGCTCTCTTGATCGCAGAGCCCTACCAAGATCAGTGCAAATTATCAGATGAAACTCTTCCTGAAAAGCAGGTGGGATGGGGAAAGGCCAAAGCATTACTTTGAGGAGACCCATAGTATCAGGTATTTGTTTGCCCCATCACAGAGAATCTGGGGCGAGATGTCAGCTCCTGGTAGCACGGACATGCTGTAATACATGTAAGCAATGAGAAAGAAAATGCTGGAGGAAGAAAGCAGAGGACTTGTGCTCAGTGCCAAGACTGTCAGAGACATTAAACAGTCTCTTGTTGCATTGCTTCAAAACTGCATTTTAGCATGCGGAGCCATTGCACTCCATTGTGGAGAGATATAATTACTGACTTTACAAAAAAAAAAAAAAAATCAAGTTATTTATTCTGGAATTATTACAGACTCATGTGTAACAGACATCACCTGATGGCCCATAAATGCTCCAAGGGCCATTACTGCCTCACAGGTCAAGACCCATTTGAAGGTTTTGAAGTTTACGGATCACTGCTCTCAAGCCACACAGCACAGGCAACACCTGCACGCCAACACGTGCAGAAAAGCTCGGGGAGACTTCTGGGAGCAGCAGCTGCCTGTGCCTTTTCACACTCTGACCAAACCAAATCAGTTCATTGAAAAGTCCAACCTGCAGACATGGCTTTTGCCATTCCCATCTAACAGTTCACCCATAAACTTGTAACTTCTGCTTTTTTTTTTTTTTTTTTTTTTTTTTCAGGGAGCACTGAGCAAGAAAATGACACTATACCCTCCATGCTTCCCCATCAGGGCCCCCCTTCTACTTTACTTTCAGAGAGAAGTAAAAATCCCAGCCAAGTGACGGGTTTATAAAATTTTAATAGGAAAGAAAAAGGTATCCTCAGGCAGGATCTTATGTGCAGACTTTCACCATAAATGAATGTTCATGAAAATATGGGTTTTATATGGAAACACTGACAGAGCTTCATACACTGTGACATAAATGCCTCAGCACGGACTGACGACTGAGGAGGACTCGTGCGTCCCACCTCCTGCAGCTGGAGGCTATCACACCATCTCTTGCTCTAACCCAAACAATTCAGCTTCGTGTCTCCACTATTCTCTGGGGAAGCCCGATCTAGAGACCAACTTTTCTGAAGCTCAAAAGCTTTCAAGTTGCTAGCTTAGAAATATTCTTAGCCATTTCTAACTACTTGTTCTAATGACAATAAAATATTTTAGAGCAAAAAGCCCATTTTCCTTCCTCCCAGTGTCCTGGCAGACCAGTCCGCCTTCATTTTGCAAAGGTAGACAAGTTGAAGCATGGATCCCTCTGTCTTCACGAGCATCCCCTCTGCCCCTATTTCCACATAGATTTACTGTCCCTGAGAATGAGTGACACGTGGTTCAACCATGATAGACAAGGTCTATCAGTGCCTCTCTCCAGCACTACTAACAGTGATTGTTATTAGCTGTTTCTTGTTCAACCCATTCCACGACTGCAGTTGCCTTCTTCCAGCTACCTCACACCTCAGTCTTTCGAGTCAACCACCATATGTCCGTGCCACCCTTCCTCTCTTCTGTGATTTCCAGCTGATGGTAATTCCTGCCTGTAGCTGGTCCAGAAATCCCAGTAGAGATCAGCTGGGTCTCCCAGACCCCTCTGACTGTTGTGAGCTTCACACGGGAATGAAACCAAAGGGCAATGGAGCAAGGCTTCAATCCCCCTCCCATCAGTTATTTGCACGGCAAAACCTTTCAGTGGCATTTTCATGAGACCAGGAAATCTGCACTTAGTGCTCCCAGAGCAGCTTTCCCACCCTCTATACTAAAAGGAAAGTTGAATTACTTGTGTTTGAAAGCAGAATTCAGGGGTTTGGTTTCAGGATCTAAACTACCACTTCTGAAAACAGTAGTGCTTGAGGCTCATTTCCCTTCATCTCCCAGGTTCAGAATAGAAGCATTATTTCTCATTCACCAAAAAAAAAAAAGAAAAAAAAAGAGAGGCCACAAGGACCAGTCACACCCCAATTTAGGCTGTCACTTCTTAAAGCAGTAGCAATCTAAGAGCAGTGCTCCATAGCTAAGGTACAACAATCCTGTACAGACCTAAAGCAGTTTGTGGTTGTTTTTTTTTTTTTGTCAGCCATTGGGTACAGACACACACTTCTGCAAGTCAAAGTTTTGCTTTCAGAAATTGAAGATTCTGAATTGCATGAGGAAGATGGGTAACAAGGAATGGTACCTGCATGATGGACAAAAACCAGTGGCTCTCTCAAGTGCGACGGAGACCTAAAGTGGCCGAGAACCAGCTCCATCCAAACATTCCTCTTGATCTCTTCAGAATTTAATTGTCATTCTCTTTAGCATATACACACACACAAGGCAGATTAAGAAAAGAAACAGTGTGCAGGGTGGAAGCACCATTACACAGTATTAAAATGTCAGAGGTTTAAGCTCTGTGTTGGTTTAGTCATGAGTTACCAACAACCACTGATGGCAGACATAAAGCTTCTCTTAAATTATTAAGCATAAAACAGCAGACTGTAATATTTTGCTAAACCAAAGTACAGACACAGACAAAGATGTCATTTCAATATTTGAAACCAGCAAGTTTAATTTAAAATAAGAGCAAACCAATAAGCTCAGAAAATAGCAATGTGTGAGGGGAAAATTACACTGCTAGAGAAAAAAGTGGAAGGACTTAAGAAATTTATAAAAGTAATCTCCAAGTGGAAATTAGAAATCAACCCCTAGAAACAGAATAACACAAAAGAAATATTACTGTCCACTTTCTAAATCAATATAACACTGCTACACGACAGAATTACCATGGTAACTCAAGTAAAAAGAATAAAGCAATTCTTATTATTTCAAAATAAAATCACAGCCTGAAGCCCAGCTTTTATTACAACTGCTGATAGATCGCTGGCTTGTATTTATCTGAAATATTGCTTTTCAATCAGCTATTTTATGAATGTACAAATTTCACTGAGCAGCCCACTTAAACCGAATGCTTAAAACCCCCAAAAAGACTGGTCAATGAATCGATTCTATATATGCATACATTTTTTTAAAAGGAAACCTTATTATAGTTTTTTTTTACTCTATCCAAATTAAAGAGAGATAAGGGAATGAGCGAGAGTAAGTTAAAACCTTGTTTAGTCTGACCTCTCTAAATTCCAACTTAGATTCTCTGAAAAAAAAAAAAAAAAAGTAATAAGAAAGAACAAAGAGGACTAACAGCCTACCCTAAATACTGCAGCCCCTGCACAAGGACAGGGAATGGGTGTGCATCAGGGGGTGAGCGCAAACACACACCTAAGAGACACATCTGTTCCCTCCTAATCAAAGGAAAAGAGAAAACACTGTCTAAATACAAAGTTGCTCAAGGACATTTTGACTTGCCCTGCTGGGTACTTCAGACATTTAAAGCATTGTTTGTACAGCTTGGAAAGTGCATCGAGCACAGGATACTTGTCTGTTGAAGCCGCGCTAAAGGCAGAGCTCAGTCAAGTTCCCCCACGCCTCCACTGCTGATGCCACCTTTTAAACACATTAGTGCAAGGAGAAAACCAGCAGGTTACCTTCTGCTCCCTCCCCCCGGACATTCAAAAGATCATCAATCAGGAACTGAAAGCAACAGTCCTCTTTAAAAATAACAGCGTTCCTTCTCCACCCCTGCCCCTCCAGTCCCTCCTCCAGCCACAGCAAACCCCCCTGGACCGCTGAGCACCCAGACATCACTAGGGATGGGGCAGAGCTCCACAGGACCTTGGAGCAATCACAGGAGAACCAGGACACCAGCTAGCTAAGAAGCTAAGGCACCACCTAGCAAAAACCAGTCCCTAAGGAAGGCCTGTCGATTGTCGGGATGTTTTACAGCAGTCTTACCTAATTTTTCTGTCACACATGTGAAACGGCAGCGTGGAATGCAACCGACACTTACAATCACAGCAAAAATCAGAGGGGAACATGACCAATGCTCACAGTTATGGCAGAAAGATAAGCTATCGAAGGTTCTTCCTCAGCAACTTGCGATTACTTGGACTAAACCTCAGGGACACACACAAAAAAAAATTTTTTAAAAAAAAAGCCTATTAAGAGGGGATCACCACAACTGCCCCAACAACAGTCAAGGGGAGCAACTGTTGCAATAGCACTCCGTCCTTCCCAGGAGATACAGAAGCTGTTTCTCCCTTTTTCTGCGGAGCTCTGATCTCCAAACCCAGCATGGGGGAACAGGCAAGGTGGGACCCCAGCCCAGCACTGGGCCACAAGAGGTGGCCTTGCAGATCCCACTCTCCTCTTTTGCTGGGCAGGGCAGCCAGGGCTTTGCAGACAGAAAGCAGAGCTGCACCAGCCTGGGACAGCTTGCACAGAAGTCCACCCATGCCTCAAGGTGGCACATCCCACCAGATACTCCGGCCTTGGTTCCAGAGGGTGCTGACTTGGGGTGCACAAATTCCTTAATACTGGCAAAATGCTTTGAGGATTAAAAGCAGCAGCAATATGCCAAGTATCATAGCTGGAAGCTGCAACAAGCGCAATAAGCCACCTGCCAGCTGTCTGTTATATTAAAATATTTCAGTGTTCTTAGAGCTGCTTAATTTCCCATCTCGCTCTAAGTCCAGAGGAACTTTGTGGGCTGCTAGTTTTGCCATGTAGCAGTGACATTGCTCATTATTTTTAAAATAGATTTAGAAGCTGTGATCACACTCAGCTCAATCTAAAAGTATGCACTGTCTTTTAGTGCAACGTGGTCCTTTGCCGTCTACTGCAAATGGGTTTTAAAAGCAATGGTGGAAACAATGTGTGCTTAATCTGAACATGGACTGCAGAGAGGTCACACGCTCAAATATCCCGTTTTATGTGGTATCTGGTTGTATTTTAAAACACTCTTGCTAGAGACTTCAAGCCAGCTGAGGTCGCAAACAATCATATACAGATTAGAAAAGGGAAGGAGCTGGGGGGAGCGAAGGGGAGCCTTGTCTGACACACTGAAATAGGACACTTGAAATTGCACTTAGTATTTCTTTAAAAGAAAAAATGGCTAAAGTAGCAAGCTTCAGAGAAACAGTAAATGCAGGGGTGGTTAAAGAGTTTTTATTCAAATAAAGTCTTGCCCCAGGAGATGGAGGTAGAATCTTGAAATATGGAGATAGGATTTTACATGTGCTAAAAGCATCAGTGTGACACTTTTTGGAGAAAAAAAAAAGGGGGGGGAAAATACCTTCGTTGTTATACATGACAAAATAGCACCTAAATGTTTGCTTTGATCCCAGCGCATAAAGGGTGAAGCTTTTAGGCAAGGAGCGGCAGGTGATCTCAGCTCTTCTGCAAGTCCTAATGCTCCTAAAAGCCACTCTTCCAGTTTCTGTAATTGGGCATCAGTAGTTAATGTAGTATTGACTGCATTACATGCTCCTGTGCATCCTCTCACTAATGCCAATTGCATCACCTTGTACATTTACCATATTGCTTAGCCAATAGCTGTTAAAAGCAATCCAAATCATGAATCATATAGGAAACTTTTAGCAAGACACGACATCCAAAGGAGACAATTTACAGTTGAGTTAATCTGGGTACATTAGCGAGACATGGATTCAGGAAGACAGACCAATTTATGTTACTTTAGTTTTACCCTTTATTGCTTTGTATAGGCAAATGAATGGAAGGGCATGGAGTAAAAACAGATATAAAGGAGTCCTTTTCAAAACAGATCTCCATTCTGTGCAGACAGGTCAAAGGGTTTGAGACTGATGCTTGTTCGGGCTTTCATAACCATAACAGGGTACTTACAGAAATCATTTTCCACAAAGGAGTATAAAGATAAATATATAATGGATTCTGAATAATGTTCAATGCCCACCCCCACTGCAAGTACATTAGGCAGAAACCAGGTTGCTCAACATTATCCAAGGCATGGCCTATCCACAAGCCACCTGCCATCAAGAGTGCCAGGAAGAGGTTTCACTCAAGGTCCCAGGGTAGGTCTGCTCTCACAAGCTCTTTCAGGTGGGAACCCAAGGCGGGAGGTGTTCTGCAAGACACACCAAGGCTCACAGGCTCAAGCCAGTCCTCCACCCGTACATCTCTACCACGCCACTTGTCAACATACAGAAAGCATGACCTCCCTCTACCTACTTGACTTGAAGGGATTGCATCCTTCTGAAATGCAGACCCATGTCTCTGGAACAGAAGGAAACAACACAAGGATTAAAGAGGTATTGGCTAACCCACATCAGCCGCACAGTAGAGCTAACCAGGAAATAAATTAGTAGCAAGTTCCCTCTGAAGAAGTACATTTTACTGAACAATTTCACACTGGATGCTTGACCAAAAGATGCATAGCAAATAGACGTAGCACCTTTTTGCTTTCCTGATCAAGCTCAGTAGCACCAGGAAAATAGAGGAGATGGGGAAAAAAGGACAGCTAGGAAGTGTGCTGTTGCCTCATCTCTTAGGGGTAGTGAGTAATTTACAAAATTTCTGGAGGGGAAGAAAAAAAATAAAGAAGATTGGTAAAGGAAATTAAGGGGAAGCACTGGCTCATCACCCAAAATCTTTACAAAAAACCGGAACTGCATCCCTAAATAATGGATTCCAAAATATTGGTAACTCTGGTGTTCTACGCCTGGTTTAAAAAAAAGATCATGATTCCCCTTTGAAAAGCTTCCAGAAGTACCTTCGAAAGAGTTGCACATGCAGGGAAAATGCCAAAACAAAACATTTTCACTAGCTGATCAATTTAAACAGCTGTGGTAAAGCTGCAGCCACTGGCACCATCATTAACAATTTAAAGCATGGCTGCTTTTGTCTTCCTTCCCAGTTACATTCTCATTATGCCTTTTTATTTATTAGAAACACAGTCCTCCGGAATACATTTCTATATCTCAGATCCATAATAAACCAAGTTGGAACATCCCTGGCTTCTACTCAAATGGATGTTTACATTGGCGAGAGGGTTAATTGTTTAATTCTGCTCCAAGTTCTCTGCAGTTCAGTCATGAATATGGAAGAGTCATCCACTTTTCCTTTAAGAGAAACTAGAACTGTTGAAATCAGGAGTTTAAAAAGAGGGAAATATTACTTCCACTGCCCAAATCGCCCTTTCAGAGTTTGATTAGCATGCAAGGAACTCTAAACACTGGCATAAAGAATTCAGAATTGTTCAATGAAAATAAAATAGCCTCTAAATTTGGACAACAGCATCCATTATCTGCTTTGATGTGCAAGGTACAAAGAAACTAGCTTGCAAGAACATTCACTGGAAAGCTGAGCATCTGTTTGCACAGGTAGTACCCAACATCGCTCTTGAAAACTTGGGCTCGGGAGTCATCCTGTTGAAGGACAGAGAAAACGCGCACACAGGCTTACACACGGAGAATTAAAGAAGAGTAGCTGCAGTGAATTGTTTCCAGACCATCTATAGGTTTAATTATGTTAATCTAATAGGGAACAACTTACATTTTAAATTGCCCTTCCCTCCACCCCCAAAGTCTTCAGTGAACAGGAGCTACATTCACTGAATAAATCATGGACTGGCAACAGTTACGCGCATTATTGAAGTTGGGGGCAGTGATTTCTACACAGTTTAAAACAATGTCTATGTATTCTAAATGATGACAGTTCTGTCCAATTTTAAAAAGATATAGACCCATTAGAGTTTTATAGTTCAGCATTTAGCAGCATCTGCAGTGCCTTTTTTACTCTTACACTGCAACACTTAATGCTTGATACCATTATTCTGATTTTGAATTGATTTCAAGTAAAATACCTTATTTGCCATAAACTTTCATATTCTTTATCTAAGTAAGACTCCTCACAGATGCAATCAGTCATAATGCTGAAAGAACAGTTTGCCTTTAGCAGAAATGTAATAGTTCATGCTAATGACAGTGAAGCAAAACTTTGAGCAGCAAGCACATTTCCAAAGAGAGTAAAACCATCTCTAAACACAAAGCCTGAAAACCTTAAGAAAGCCTCCAAATGAAATCAATTAATCCTCCAACCATGATAAATTTCTTAACCATTTAAGAAACGTATTTCAGACTCTGCTGTGACCCTTTATCACCAGACCTAATGGATTACTTTATTAATAATGCACTGCTCTTAAAAGCAATTTTTCCGAAGATTCTACCATAAGAGAGCATTTTCAGAAAGGCTATGACAAACAGGCTGACATGTTCATGTTGTATCTATTAAAGATAATAAAATTTAACACTAACTCCAAAGAAGACAAATTATGTTCCGCTGCCAGGGTATCAAGCATACTTTCTACTATATTAAACCAAAATTAGAGCAAACTAATTTCCAAGAACTGGCTTCTTTTCCGGTATTACCCAAGCTGGAAAATATTCCTACACTGTTTTAACACTTATGTCAACCAGACAACTACCGCATGTCACTGGCATCTGGGAATGAAGAACAATGGCATCCTATAAAGATGCCTACCCAGAACCTTCAACTATCTAGTCTGAGCACACACCAAGAACTATTGGATTGCCTAGCAGGAATACTACTATACAAAGTAGTTTGCTCCTGTTAGGTCTACTAACTCCTTTCACACCTCTTCTTCCCATAGGAAGAGATGTCATTAAATAGATATCTAGGTTACCATTGCTCCAGCTACAGTACCTTCCATTTCTTGGAAAGGTTTAGGCAATTACTTTACTATCTCATGGTTCTCTGATTCTTCTGTATTTGTCATTTCCAGGGAGAGGGGACACCTCCAGGAAGACTACCTCTAGCTCCACACTTGGTCAGCTTTGGAGAAATGGTCCAATTTATTTATTTGTTTATTTGTCCTTTCTGGCCAAACCACGTCTCAGGGTTTATTCTGTTGCCAAATGTGCTCTGGTCTTACTCGGATTTCTGCTTTTACAACCTTCTGTCTCTTCTTCCTAAATATATTAATCCACTGCTGTGCATTTAAGTCACAAAAGGACACTGTGTCATGAACTAAAGCTAGACCAAACCTCTGAAATTACACCAAGACCATGTGTGACCAGATCAAGCCCTCAAAAAAACAACAGGTGTCCCAGCTAAGTAAGTAAATACAGCATCTCTGGTGACCTCAATCAAACATTCCTTGATGTCTGGGAAGGTGTGTAGTTGTTCTTTATACATGGGGAGCTACACAATGGCAGACCATGGAGAAGGTCCAAGGTAGAAGTGTATGGGAGATTAAAAAAAAAGAAGGGGGGGGGCAGCTTCAGGAATATTACGCAACAGAAAAATTAAATTCCATGTTATATGAGGAAAAAGCCACCCTGCCATTTCCCCTTCTCTCTCCGCACAATTCCTCACTAGGTACACCTGAGAAAGGTGCGTTAAAAAGAAAACAAAAGATACCAGCAGCACACAGAACAGCTCTTCCTATAGGGCACTCTTTGTATTAGGCTTGTGTACAACTTGTACATGCCTTGTTTTTGTGTGTATAACAATTTTTATCAACAGAAGAGGATTGTCAGGACCTATCTTGCTGCAGGAAGACCTCCCTCCATATCCATCTACCTATCTATAGGTACCTCCGTATGTCTGCTGGCATACTCATCTGTGAAGCCAACCGACAGCTCTACTGTCCTGGCTAGGGCGCTGTGGCACCGCTCCTGTAACTGACATTATACAATCAATTTCACTGCTTTTCTAATTCCAAACGCTGCTTTTCTTTCCTTCTGTGCAGGGTAAGATGGGCTCTTACACAACAGGGAACCCAACTGCTGCTACTAATCCAGTTTCAAATTACCTAATATTCATTGCCCTAAATACCTCCCATCAACCTAAGACACATTCTCCATCGCCAATGCACACAACCACTGAGTATCCGTATTTTTCTTCTCATTTTTGAAGAAAATGTGGCAAATTTTTTAAAATAAACCCCAAGGTTGGTATACAGGCACATATTTAACAGAGTGCTCCAATATTTATTTACTTGGCCTACTCTTGCAATCTATTTAATCAGAGTTCTGCTTGAAAACACAAAGGATCCGTGATTTGTAGTGCTACTGTCTGTGCAAACATCGGGACAAACACACAGCTGATCAGTGTTTTTACAAGTGCACACACACTCAATAATTTGGTTGAAGGATACTATGTCTAGTTAACACAGTACAAGTTAGCTAAAAAGAAACTTTCACCCCCCCACACACATATAACAAAGAGCCGTGATTTCTATTAGTGCATTTCATACCATACATGCTGATTACCAGGCTGTGCTTCATTGTTAGCAGAGATTACAGCTGGGATAAGCTGCAGCTTTTTCCTAATTGCTATTATGAAGACTGAATTTTTGTTTTGTGTCAAGCATTATTCACACATTATACTCCAAAATTTGATCCCTCCATGATGCATTATTGATTCCATGCAGGCAATCATACTGCCACCAATGTGAAGAATTAATTTGGGCTATTCTACTTGATTTGCATTGCTCCATCATAGCAGAACATAGTTCTAATGGGAAACACAAATTGAAAAAGAAGATTTAACAAAATATGGAAAATGCTGACGTCCCTTAAAAGAGATGAGTCCTAAAGGGAGTCCTAAAGGGGGGGGGGGGGGGGGGGGGGGGGGAGGAGAAAACCCCAAACCCAGCGCAACACGTGTGGTCCAGAAAGAAACAAGGTCAGTCAGCCAAATTCATCTTAGTCAGAGGAAGGTTACAAGAGTAGCCTTATGCCTCTAATAAAGTAAACTAGCTTGCTTCAACTTATATTGCCAAAGAAAACAACTGAACACCTCTGAGAGTGACACTGCTTCAAAGCCTTTGAAACCCTGTTAGCTTCATTTGTTTTCCCAGCGTAAGCAATACTCAACCACTTAGCGTGTCTTTTATCCACAGTCCAGTCAAGTGCAAAGCTGATCTAGAAGATGTGTAACAGATGCTTCACATCTACTGGGTTTTTTACAAGTTCTACTGCGTTAACAAAGAAACTTATGAGATCTCAACAGAAATAAAGCCCAGCATTTATTCTGATTTTTTTCCCTGAAGAAGACTATTTCACAGTTTAAGGATGTCAGCTTAATTAGCACAGAAAAAAATCAGAAGGGCGAGACAACTTGTATACGGGCACTCGCTCCACATTGGTCAACTCTTAGTCAAAATCTGTTTGAATCTGCATATGAGGGGGGCCTGATAATGATGTATTTCTTCTTGGTCTCATATTTGAAAGGTGTGCAATCTTTATGAAAAGTCCATTCACATTTTTTCACTGTCCCAAGTGCTTCACATCGAACAAAACCTCACATCCCATCCACACACCAGACTGATAATTTTAGAAATCAAACTTCTAATGAGATAAGGGCCTCAACATGCTAGATGTAAACTACAAGGTAGTATTCCCCCCTCACCCTTTTTTGGGATGCAAGGAGGAGAGAGAGAGAGAGAGAGAGAAGAGAAACTTCAGCAGAAGACTTCTGGTTCAAAGTGAGCATCCGTCCACTATTTTCAACAGTCAAGCATTCTTTCCTAATTATTCTCCAGTACAGTATTAATTCAGTTTTAAAATACCAGAAGGCAGATATGGGTTAGGGAACAAAAATCCTATCACTCCAACTTATTAGCATTGGGCAGCTTTCAGTATTATTCACAATACATGATTAGCACCAATCTGACATGGGAAAGCAAGTGACTTTGAATTACAAGTTATTTTCCTCATAAATATTTTAAAAAGCAATACATATATTCAAGTAAAATCAATGCTACTGCCAAAATGCTCAGCTTCCAAGTTCTCCAAGCTCTCTGGCTCCCTGTGAAAAGCTGTTTCCTGTCTACAGTCTTGCAAATATTCAGTAATTTCTTCTACTTTCAAGGGACAACTGCCTATGACTTTTTTTTTCAACAGTTAAGAGATTTCTGAAAAAAATTTTTAGAAGGTCGGAGAATCCAGCAACAAACCCGTTACACCGCACACTTCACCCGTTTATAAAGGTGAAACGGAACAATGAGCTGATAGCTACCTATGTGCATTAGAAAGTTAAGACGTAGTTCCCACTGTCAATACACAAAGTGCTGCCAAGGCAGAGGTCTTTGGCAAGAGACAGCACCACCGATGGAAGTCCATCCAGACGGCTACAGAAGCATCCTGCTCTGCCTCAGTTCTAATCTTTGCTTTCAGTGTACAAGCTATCAGGGAAGACCTAAGCCACAAAGCAGCCTCAGACAAAAACTCATTAAGAAGTTGTGATTAGACTTACCACATTCGTCCCAGAAACTACTGGTGACTGAGCAGTTAAGTTGCATGCCCTGGTAGGCAACGTGCAAAAGGCGGCATTGGGTCACTCAAAGTACTGACACTGTCTATCGTTCCTTACATCAGTTCGTACCCACTAGTCATCCTTGATAAGGACTAGTCAGCTTTAAGAAAAATAAGCATATGCGAAGTCCCAAAACAAGTCAAGCTCTCCTTCAGCTTCATTCATTAAATTACCTCCCAAATGAACCTCCACTTGTGCCATTTAGAGAAGGGAGTAAATTCTTAGAATAAGCCAATGCTTTTTTTTTGCCAGAGCAGCTTATTAGTTTATTGTCATTACGTTTATAGCTATGAAGAAAAGCTGTGAGAAACAAATATTAAAGGCACATATTAAAGAGACCCAAATGACATGCAATGGAAAGGAAAGAAAACCTCAAAATTAGATTTACAATAAAAGCTGTTGAAATAAACAGGCTAAAATGGATATATTAGAGTAACTTGTAGAAAGAAAAAAATCTAAATAGAGATAAAAGACACAAAATCAAGCTGTTTCTGCTACATCCTTCAGCAAACAGAGCCTGGGGTAAACTCTTCTTGACTGGTTCAATCATGCCAGAGAGAAGATTAAACCAAAAAATAAAATAAAGAGCAAGCATGCTTTGACCAACACGAGACAAAAATGTCAGAAGCTGAAAGCAGAGCGCTCCGATACGCGCAGCACACATCTGTTTCAAAACTATTTATTTCTACATTAGTAGCACACAGAAGACCCCGAGCACAGGCTTACACAATCTCAGCCCACCTACCGTCCTCCTTGTCCAGCACCATCATCTCTGCAACCAAGAAAAGTCCGGGGGCAGATGCTTCTTCTCCAGCAGCCTCCGCTCAGGGGAGAAGAGAGCAAGTCTCTGGGAACACAAATGAGCTACGGTACAGCTGATCGTCCTTTAGCAGCAAGTGAGCTCTAATTACCCAGTTGTCCAGCTTTTAACCTAGATTGCACTCAGTTAGAATTACACTCAGAAATAAAGCACTTTGCAGATACAAAAGCAGTCTCACCTACTTTTGTGCCTCAGAATTGCAAGGAACTCAAACTGCAATTTAGAAGGAAGGGGGATCGGCGCTGTTTCTTTGGTTCTCACCTTCTAAATGGCTCAATTTGCACAGTATAATCTATTTTAATGTAATTGCGTTTGATAGCTCATAACCCCGGCGGTTGCAACTACACAGCTTTCAGCCTGATCAAGTGTTTTCCCTTTGGATTTAAGCCGAATCTAAATCTAAAATCATATTCGGCGAGGGTCGGCTCCCTAAGCCCGGCTGCTGCTGCCCTGCCTCTCCATTTGCGAGCCCCGCACGCTGGCTGTTGAATAAATGCGCATATTTCCCAGGCCCCCCCGGCCCGGCGGCTCCCCCTGCCCGGCTCAGCAGCACCACCTGCAGCCCGGCCCCGCCAGCACCGCCCGCCGCGGGCCCCGGCTGCGCTCCGCGCCCCGCAGCGGGGCTCTGCCCGCAGCCAGCCCGCAGCTCCCGGCGCCCCGCGGCCGCCTCAGGCCGGCCCTGCGCCCCGCAGCTCGGTTTCAGGCGGCGGTTGTGACCTACAACTTGATACTAATTTTCTGTGCAAACACGCCGGGTTTGTTTTCACACGGGCGGATTAGTTTCAGGGAATACTCCGGAGGCTGTAGCTCCGTTTTCACTGGGTCGGTATTAAAATGAATGTACAAACCCTTACAGGGTCGCTCCGCTTTTCAGCTATGCCATCAATGCCCAAATACAAAGTGACGAGTTTGGGGCCCACGTCTTTTATCCTTCCCCTTGCAACTCACGATCCCGCTTCCGACAAGTCATCCGTTGTCTCCAATGGCGCTCGTAAGGATTGCGGGATCAGACGCTTCACTACCGAGATCAACAGCACTGTTTCACTCATCTCTGTCTTTTAATCCGAGAAAACATTTCATTCCTGCTTTAATGATACCTCTTCCTCCCCTTTACAACTGATACAACGCTACTCCAGAAAGCATGATAGTGGGCTCAAGTTATATCCTTAATACCAATTTTTAATTAGATTCCTTATCCCCAGCTCAAGTGGCTTTTCCTTCCCCCTGCATTCAGAATACTTAATCCTAACGGTCCTTGAACATATTTGATGTTAAATGTAACGTTTTACATTGAACTTCCAACAACTCCTGTTTCCTAGTGATACTATTTGCAAGTGTTGAGTATGTATTTTAGCGTAGGAGTGCGGCCACCATAAATAATCATTTTATTTTAAGAAGCATCACAAGCAAAAAAGGAGGAGGACTTTATCCCAAAGATCAAAGTCTAACAGTTAAAAGAATCAGTGCAAAAACTAACAAGAAGACAGGCTTTTCTAAACGTGAGGTGTTTTAATACTTCTAATACACTATTGGCCTCCTTTAGGAAACGGGTGAACTCCAAAAACGTTCAGTCTTTCTGTTTGCGTACTTGTCAACCCTATCACCTTCAAAAAGGACAGACTGACCCCAAAATATACGGTACATTTAAACTTATGCTATTTGGTAATTACAAGAAAGGCAGCGTTTTGATAAAAATGAAGTTAGCCACTGCCTATCGCAGCTGACTTCCGTGGCAGAGTAGCACACGCAACGCGCTTGTGAAGAAATGCGCAGCACCAGATCAATGTATGTTTTATTCCTTTACTGCTCCATCATGTCATAGAGGCTGGTTTACTCCCTTTGCGAGGAGATATTTTTAAACGCTTTATCTGCTTACTCATTTCACACACCACCAACAAAAGAAGTTTTCTAACCCCCAACAATTTGTACAGCAGTTAAAGTCAACCACAATTAACACAATCTGTTGGAATTAATCATGATACCTGATGTCAGTTTACTTTTTTAAGCAGAAGTCTGGTCTTTGCAATCAAAACATTTATGTATTTGAGAAATATCTTAACTCATTATCTTGAAATTTATAAATGCACTGCATGGTGCGTAGGTTGGCTTGCCCACAGCAAATTCAGCAGTGATTTATGCAGCGGAACTGACTAAAATGCAAGCCTTGAAGTTTTTCACTCTCAACCTCCCCCCCCCCCTCGCTCAGCTCCTAACATTTCTTTTGGGAAGGTATTTACCAAAGTTCCACTGTAAAATGGTATTTTCTCATATCAAGTCACGTTGCATCAGTCAGGTTACACTATTGTCACTTCAAACATATGAAATGATGTTACCTCCCTGACATAACTTGATGTGATGCCGCAACACATCAAGTCAAAAACATTGTTATTGTTTTTTTTTCAGTCTGCTCCTTCATCCTCAACGATATCCATGAAGACCACAGAAAAGTATTATTGCATCTCTACTACTTCTCTCGGCGCCACAAAGTGTGCTTGCCAAGGAAGCTTTTCACTCACAAAGCTGTACAGTAGTTATTAGACTTCACGGGTGATCCTAGTGTCACACTAGGGCTAGCACGCACCCCTAGGGCACCCTCACAGCCCCAGCCCAGAGCCGGAAGAGTGGGTGGCTGCCTCTGAGGCCATGGCCATGACCCAGCTTGCCAAGTAAGTAGCCTTCAGGGATGCAAAAGCAAGGATACATTGCAACCTCTATTTATTAGGCAGCAAGCATTCTCCTTGCGATCCACAAGGACCACTGGGAGAGCAGGGGGGGTATTTCTGAAATACTACCTTCCCCACACAGTAGTAACTACGAATAGCCCCACTGCTGCCAGAGACCTCAAAAGAAGAAAACCCCTCAAACCCTGCCCCCCAAAACCAAAACCCACCACCAAAGAATCAAAACCAAAAAGCCCACGCATGGCAAAGCCTCTTAAAAATCAAGGAGGGAACTGGATACTAGCCACAACGCCAGGATTTTTAGATGGTAGAAATCAGACTGGCCTCTGGTGGGAAAAAGAAAAAAAAAAAAAAAAAGCGCCATTTATGGGAGTAAAACAGACCCATTTTTATTAACAAGCTCATTCAAGCTTGATTTCAAAAGGAGTTGGTTTAGTTAGCAAAAGCTTCCATTTTAATCCATTTGTAACCTACGCAGGTCCAGCATCCCCTTTTAACATTCACAGATGAGCGGGCAAGTGGAGCCCATTTGAATCAGGCAGAATGAAACGTACAAAGGTAAAATAACCTCTTCATAAAAAGTTTCTTCTCTCAATCCCACCTCCTGTCCCCAATTTCTCCAGCACACTTTTAAAAGTGAGCCTAATTCCTCTTCCAGCATAACTACTCTGTCAACAGCCCAGGAGATTCCCAGGCGTTACTGCAGTTTGTTGCTCTGATCTCCACATCCCTCTCATCAGGGGTTTGTTTCCTCTTTCCTCCTTTTTAAGTGCACCCTGCGCTAATTTCCTACCATCGCCACCATTATTCCCTTTCATGCAGCCACTCATGAGATCTCCTGGAAGGAGGCTGTTGAGAACCGTCTGGATAATCAACGGTTCTACTTTAATTTCCTTACACCACCATCGTGCCGGCCCCAAGCTCCTTGCGTTTAATGAGTATGTCTGCGACACCTGAAAGAACCCAAACACCCCTATCAGGAAACCCTCTTCAGATCTCAGTTTTTCCTCCCAGCTCACCTGTGCCTCTCGCTTCTGCAAGGGAGGCAGCATCCTGCTGTTAGCTCCTCAATCAGATTGCAATGGATACAGGTTGGCAGGCACACTCGGACAGAGTCGCTGGGATTAAGACATCACCCAGTCATTGTTATTATTAAAGGGTATTAATGGAGACGTTCTAAAAGCGTTGCCTGCCTTTTCCTCCAACAACCGAGCAAAATTCAGGGGGCTCTCGCAACGCAGGTCACCCCTGAAAGCGAGGTCAGAGAAACACAAACCTTGCTGCACATACCAGTAAGAAATTACCCTCGCCCAGTTCCTCTGTCGTTACTTAACCCTTTTACCTTTGCACACAGGGGGCGAGGGATGAGAGAAGTCTTTCTACTGTCAGCCCTCGCCGGCCACTCAGATGAGTTCATTCCCTCCTCAACACGCGCTTTCGACTGGAGCATTATAGACCCCATTAATAACACTACATCAGCTTACTTCAGAGGGCCGCCAGGAACCGGAGGAATTAAAAAACGCTGGGAAAGGGATTGTGGGCCCAGAGGCATGTGACGGGTTTGCAGCAGGCTCCCTCCCCACGCACCTCTCCGGGGCAGGAGCATTTAACCTTGCAGCTGTGCGCGCTCCGGCCCCCTCCCAACAGCTGGCGGCACAGGCCAGCCTGGGGCTTCTCTTCGTGCCCCATCGCTCCGCGGGGCCGCGGCGGCGGGCGCTCACCTTCGGAGGCAGAAACTCCAGATCAAAAGGCAAGGGGAAGGTGAAGAGAAACAAGGGGGGGAAACCGCGCAGGAAGGCATCTCCCACTGGCCTCCTCAGCCCGGTGGCCACTTTCCCGAGTTGCCCCCCCCCCCGCCCCGAGACATTTTATGGGCATTCACGCACCGCGCCAGGCGGCGCCGAACGGGAGCGGGCGGCATTCCGGCGGCCACGGCCTCGGGGGCACCGAAGTTGGCCCGCCGGTGCCACACGCCAAGGCCCCCGGCGCCGATGGCGGGCCCGGTGCCGGGGCTGCAGGCGGCAGCCGCCCCCCCGCAGCGCTCCCCGGGTCCGGGGCGCTATCCGCCGGGTCCCCAGCGCGGCCGCCGCGCCGCTCGGCGGGGGCCGGGCACGCCCGGGCGGGGAGACCCCGCTCCGCTCGGCCTCCGAACCGCGGCGGGGCGGCGGCGGGCGGGGGGGCCCGTCCCGGGCGCGCTCGCCGGGGCCCCTTTGTGAGGCACCGGCCGGGCGATGCGGGACAGGCCGGGCAGCGGCGCCCTGCCGCGGCGCAGCCCCCCGCGCCCGCCGCCCCCCGCTCCCACCTACCGTCCTCCTTGTCCAGCACCATTGTCCCGGGCGCCGAGGGCGGCCGCCGCCGCCGCCGCTCCGGCTCCTTGGGGCGCTCCCCCTCCAGCCGCCGCCGCGCGGCTCCGGGGGCTGCCGAGGCGGGGGGCAGCGGCGCGGCCGCCCGGCGCTGCCCCGGGACGCGAGTTGGGAGCGCGGCCGCGGCGGGCTACGGTCGCGCCGGGCGCCGGAGAGCCGGGCTGATGCGCCAGCCGCCTCGGCCCCGGCCCCGCCGCTGCGGCGCGGGTGCCAGCTTAGGGATTAAAAAAGAAGGCGGCGGGGGATGGGGGGAGAGAAAAGGTAAGGGAGGCACAGTCTCGGGGGCCGGCTCCCCCGCTCCGTCCCCTCCAACCTGCGCTGTCAAAAATTGTCTTAACGTAATCGCGTGTGAGAGCTCGCAACCTCTCCCCCCTTTGCTGTTGCTACTGCAAGAGCTTTCCAGGCTTCTAAAGTGCTTTTCTCTTGATTTCACTCTAAATCTAAAATTATATTCAAAGGAAGGGGGGTGGGAGGGAGGAAAGATGTGAACCTATCACTGAAAGCAAAAGCACTTGCCGCCTGCCTCGCTCACTCGCTCTCTCTCAATTTATGTGCTTTGCACTCTCTCCTGCTGCTGAATAAATGCACACATTTCCCAGGGACCCTCAGATTCCCCTGTTAATTAAATCAATTCATTATGCTCAGATCTGATTAGCAGCCCCTTCCCCCCCTCTTTGAATCAATTATTCAATACACAAACATAATTGCCTGTGCCAGAGGTGTCTAAGTATTAGCTTATTTAACTCCAAGGACACTAATTACCCCTAGGGCAAGGGAACTTTTCTCATTAATTCTGACAAAACACAAAAGCACAGTTAAAGTGTGTGTGTATATACGTGTGTGAGAGAGAAAATGGGGGAGCGTATAGCCGGGGAAGGGAGGCATTACTCTAACACACGTGTTACTGTATAAATAAGCTCAATTTTCTTTCTACCTTTCCATTTGATTATTCCCCACTTCTCCCCTTTGCTAAACTTGCCCCATCCGCCCCTCTTTTTTGAAAGCCAGGAACGGATCAGTGTTGTGACGGTGGCAGTTCTCTTGCAACCAAATCCAAAAAGAAAAAAGTATGTAGGGCTGATGGGGAGCAAAGCATAATTTGCAAATAGTTTTGTTTACCAAAGCAGAAAACTCTGTGGCAGACAACCTTCTGTACTTTAAAAACCTGTGAAAGAAGAGGCCCTCTGAAGCAGCAGGTAAGATGATACATAATCTAGTATGTACTGGGAACAGTTCTGAATTGTTTACCATTTGAATTAATGTCAGTGCCCACTATTAATGTACTTGCTTCCTACATTTACCATAATGGGCTTGATTTCCATTAGCTGAAGCTGGAATGCTAAAAAGAGCCTAGGCAAGACTGATGCAAACCGAGATCGACCATCATTGTAGTATCTGAGACGCACGACTTCTGGCTTGCGTGCTGCCCAAATTTTACCTCTGTGTGAACCTCCTTTAAATAAAAAACGGGTAAGAAGAAAGAAGTAGTAATTGATTCCCCCAAATTAGGTTTTTACTTTCTAAATACCTTTATTGTTCACAACCTCAATGTGCACAAAAGTATTGAAGATTTTCTTTTTGTTTCCTTAGGCAATGCATGAGCTGATCCATTAATCCATTTGGCTTTATATATCAGGAAACTAATATTAGCTCGGCTCATCTATTAGCTTTTATTTAGGTCCCCTCACATTGCCTTTTTTTGGACTTTTGTTCAGGCTGGTTCCCCTTGAGGGGAACCAGACAATTTTTGATAGATTTCAATGGAGAAAATGCTGCACATCATCTCATGGGAGCTATCCCTTCCCCAATTCCCCACCTTCCGATTCACCCACGTCAAGACAGCCATGATTGAACTTGCTTGTTTGGCAACTCTACCACTCTCTTTAAAACACACCTTGTACACATAACTTAAAGCCAAGGGGCCGGGGGGAACCCACAAGCACTTCCTCTTCTCCCCCACCAAAAAACCCACCCCTGTAGCTAAGCCTGCTTGGCAAGAAACTTCCTGAGCTACCTTCATTCCTTGCAAGCATAAATATGACTGGGAACACAAAGTTGTGTTTCATTAGTGCAGTATGTTTTTCTGTGAGTACACACAGACAAGGATAAAAATGCCTTCAGCTTTGTAACACAACAAACCCTGTTAATACTCTGGTCTTTAATTTCCACTGTATGGCACATACTGCACCCACAGGAACTTGGTCCATCTAACTCGATTAGTCTTTTTTCTTTTTTTCTGAAAGAACACAGCAGCACTTGAAAAATACTGATCCTGGAGAACACCATACATCAACTCATTTTTTAGTGTGCTTTTGGCCCTTGAGCCTATTCCTTTTCTCACTGTGGCCAAGGAGACTTTTGGGTGCAAACCCAGAATCTCTGGATCTTAGTATGCAACTGTTGAGCCTTAATTCTGACTTTGCTACAGGGGTGATGCAGTTTCATCTAAACACAGACTTACCGAGTAGCAGGTGTTCGTCTGCACGTACTGAAGCTCAAGGTCACTGTTGGGATGCCCAAGGTAGAACAGGAAGAAACTGAGGAAACAGACGCTGACTTTGGTATCGTTCTTAAGAAGCGATGTTCACACTCGAGCTGAGAGGGATGTGGTCACTGGAGATGGAAAAGCAAGAGGTGGAGGGAGAAGGCAAGAGAGAATTTGCACATGTGCATGCGCATGAGGGAGCTTGACACAAGGGGAGAAAAATAATGCAAAGAAAGTACAAACCGAAAACATTCCGTTCCCAAACAAACATCATGCAGTTTGAACAGCTTGCTGTTATCCTACAGTTACAGTTCTGGGGATTTTTAGGTTTACAGCTTTGATAAAATGAAGGGATGAACCCCAGTGTAAAGGTTCCCACTTTAGGCAAATGACTTTTTTGCAGCGTGGTGAAGCATTGTTCTGCATGGTTTTCAATTATCTCTGTTCAGCCAGTCATTTCAGAGAAGTGAGCAAGTTCCAGTAATTTTTGAGCCTCCTTCACTCAGTAGATTAGAAATCTTATGCAAAGAATTTTACCACACTTTATTTTTTAGTACCTTGACACCAGAGAGGAACGGCTAGATCATTCCTTCGAAAAGTGCTTCCATAGGTAATGGGCGCCATAATGAGTGACTGGGAAAACTTAACACGGATCAGTGGCAGAACTGGGAATAAGCCTCAGTTCCCTGACCCTCTGTCCTGTGGAATAAAGCACTAAAGCAGCTCACTGCCGGAGGAGGACCACACAACACCGTTGCTGCGGTACCAGTTTATCATTAACGTGCACCGTTATTCATTCAATTATAATACCTTGCACTCGCCCTGTCTAGGCAGCTCTGAGAAGTCATCATGCACAATACTGCAGAGACTACAGATAAAAAAGGACAGCTGTGCTCTGCCCAGGAAACCTTCTGGTCTAATGCTAACTCCTGATATTCCTGGTGCAGGAGGGAAGAGGTACCCAGGGATAAACACACCTATGGGCTGCAGTAAGGGCTAGGGCTCAGACCTCTGGGTCTAACTTGAGGTACTTGCTCGCTAGCTGCTCTTACTTTTCTTTTGCTAGCCTTGAGCACAAGCAAGAAAAAAATGAAGTTTCTTAAGAACAATGTGCCATTCTTATTAAATTGCAAAGGAAGTCTGCAATATACTTAAGTCAAGCCTTTAGCAGACCCGTGAGGTTTCATATTATCCTATGCTTGAATGAGGCAGATGACTGGAGCAAAAACCAGCTAATGACATAAAAGCATTCTTCTACTTTCAGTCTCTCTTAATTAAGGAGTTGGTTAATGTTTCAGTGTTGGGAATTATAAAGCTTCATAAGGGAGGTTAATATGTTTTTTATTTTATCTTTCAGCTGACAGGAGAAAAAAAAAATCAAAACAAAAAAGAAGGTGATTAAGTCATATGCCAGTCAGAATCCCACAGTGAAGGCAGTATCAGGCCATACCAAAGACCACGGCTGCATATGGTGAATTTAGCAGCCATTTCCAAAGTCAGATTTCTGAGCAGATGAGACTTTTGTCTGCCAGTTTAGACACATGGGTTTTATTTCTTGAATTCACACAAATAACCAAGACAATTTGCACAGCTCTGTACTAGATTAGCTACAAAAGATCTCTATGTTATAACCCATTTCAGAATCACTTGCACCTACCTTGCTAGTGTCAGAAGAGAGTGACCACAGGCCTGACCTTATACCACAATTCAGCAGTCCTGTAAAAGAGGAAAATCACAAGTGCTCTGCAAAGTTATGTTCACACAGAACATGGGCTGCAGTTCAAAAGACCACTTAAATACATACCTGAGATCTACAGACCTCAATTATTTCTAAACTCCTGCTTGATCTACTTAACTTCCCTGCCTATACATTGTAAAAATAAATCACTCAATTCTGTTACTGTTATGTGAAATGAACGCTAACTATTTTTCATAAATATAGGCCATTTTTTAAAAAAGAAAATAGTCTGTTAAAAATACAGCATTTCCTTTGATAGGAGAAAAATGGCAAAGCTTCAAAAACACTACCTCTAGAGAATGGGTTCTTTAACACTGTGATATAAGGCTGGCACTTTAAGCCATTAGGCTTTACAGTCTGTAATGACCTTTTAGAGAAATTTACAGCAGATAAATTAGTTATTCAGAAGTTTTGCTGCTGCTCTTCATAGTGCAAAGTTAAAAAGAAAAATATTTTTTTCAAAAAATAAAAGTAGCAAGACCTAAATTCTTGGTCTGCTTCTTGTTTCATAAGACGTTTAAGGGGCAGATCCTGTCACCCCAGAACAGCTCAGCTGCAAAGAACTCCATGAAGTTTCTCTCTACATGAGAAACCAGCATCAGAAAGGTTTTGTGAGTGGGTACAAGCTACTGGAGGATCGGGTTGGGTTTGACACCTTGCAGGTCCATCAGTGTCTTCGCAGTACCGATACACCTGGGGAGAAGGGCAGGTCTAAGGCAGAGGAACCTATGACACGAGTGAATAGCTTTAGGGGAGGCCCAGAAAAGGGGCTGGGACAGGCTGCCTTCCCCTGGGCTTCAGGGAACGCATACTAAAAGGAGATTCATCTTTCCAAGAAGCCTCCTTTCTCCTTCTACTTCCCAAAACTTTCCCAGGCTCCAGTGAGATGTGTTCTTCCACTCGTATGCTCCTTCAGTTCTCAACAGCGATGTAAAATTTCAATTCATACTGAAGTCAAGCAAAAGTTCAGGAATGCACCTTCAGCCCAACCTCTCTAAGTGAGTCAACACATGAACTCTGACCCTGCACACAGCAGTATCCGTGCAGTTTCCAGAATCCTTTAAAGTAAGCGGTAAAGAATCCTTAAACCCCTCCTCACAATACCGCACAAAACCCACCCCATTAAATCTTAGGAGTAAATTCTGGTGACAGTTTCTATGTCTCTCACTTTCATCTGGACCAATAATTTGCTTTTCTGTATATCCTTCTCTGCTTCAAAGTTAATTGCTACTGCAGTGTCTTCCTGCAGATAGACCTGCCTTTTGATCCTTACCTTGGTGGGTGTGGTAGGTAGACCCGAAAGACGAATCTGTCATCCACACATCTGCCTCAGTTGTTCTATGGAGGAATCCAGTGAGACAGTATCTGGTTCTGGAGTGACACATGGAGCTCTCGGGCTTGATGCCACATTCACTGTTAGGATCAGAGCTTATTGCTCCCAGCCCGATGTCAAGCAGGGACTAATCAAATGTGAGATGGATGAACGGAGGCAGAACCATGGAGCTGGCTCTTTGTTTTGTTACTATCAGTTCTTTTTACTGCAGCAGCACACAAGGGTCCCAGTCATGGAGCTAGACCATAACATACTGTCCAAAAATCCCAGTGCCTTTCTTCTGTGAGATTCTTTCTTCACTGTCTTGCTGCTGAATAGACTAGGCAGAATTGACACAGATTAGTCAGAAATGGAAATACATGAACTGAGAAGAGAAAATGCAATGTCAGGCTCACATTGCTTTGTGATGACAATATCCTAAGATGCTGCCAGTGTCCCTCGTGTTTTGTGGCTCCCTCTGGCTCTACTTGGCATGGGTGACATTTGTCAGGTCTTCATAGTGTCATTCTAACAACACATCATCTGAAAATGTTGATTCCATAGGAAAATGGCTGTTGGCACAACAGCAGTATGTGCACACAAAGGATATGACATGGCTGCTGAACAGACAAGGGAGGAATTCCAGCTATTCCCATGTCACACAGCCAGTGAGGGTCTGTGGCACTGGACTATCTTTTGCACATGATTTCATCAGCATCCAGTTCAGTCTGAATCTAATGATGATAATCCCGATCCATTAACATGTGAGATGAGAAAACACATGCACAAACCAAAGAGGTGAATATTTCACTTTTAAAAAAAAAATAATAAACCCATCCTGTAAAATTACAAGATTTCTTTCCCAATCCAAAGACAGACACTAGTTCGATGAAGATGAAAGTTACTGAAGATCTTCTGATAAAAGCAGGCAGGTGGAGACTCTAATGAAGGCATACACTATACTGCATATCTTGCCAACATTTCTTAATGAATAATATGTGCACTCAGATGAGAATAATATTGATTGAGGTCTGCAGGGAAAGTTGTCTAGGAAAAAATTTTATTCTAGGAGCAGAGCTCTTTTTGGAAGATTTTGATCTTTTCCTGCCGCAACCTTTCTCCTCCCCTCTCTCTGTGCTACCCAAAGCAACTGACAGCCAAAAAATGAAAAGCCTGCCCTGCATCTAATGTATCTATCAGATCCAGAAAGAAATTTATATACCGGTGCTAAGAATGGCTGCACCATTCTCCTTAGCTGGTAGAGGACACAGCAGTGTGTAATTAGGACTGGATTACTTTACTCAGAACTGGAGCAGAGAGCAGATGTCATGCATTAATATTGGCATTTGATTCCACACACTTTCCCTGCCATGTTTGCAAAACCAATTTGCCTTCCTATCTTGGATCTTGCCTTGTGTTTACCCTCAGGTTGCTGTAATGCAAACAAAAAGCCACCAGTGGCAATATGAAAGTACATGGAGAAGGACAGGCCCATACAGAATGGGTAGAGTTTATGATTTAATTCCTAACAAAATATCAAATTATTTTCTGATTATGTTGATTAGATTAATACAGCCGGTATGTTCTACTAGACACCAGATCAGACACAAGAGGTCACGACACTATAATGCACTTGTTAACATAAGCCAACAGTAAAGGAAGATACACCTTATTCCAAATTAATGTTCTCGGACGTTATCTGTAGTATATATAAGAGATGCACATCCCTTCTCAAACACAGCCAACCTTTTCTTCACCTGTTTTTCCACACAGGGGACTTCGGTTTTGATTTTGCTCCAGTTCATATACAGAATCCTTCCAGAAGCCCTATAACAAAATTTCATGCTGTTAAAAATATTGGCCCCTACTCTGAACTGCAGCCAGCTTCCATTTGATAGCAGCTTTATAGCTGCAGCTGGGTTCTGGAGGTTTCTTAGGAGTAAAAGATGATCTGCCTTAATTTAGGAGCATCCAGAGGCTGATTACAATGGTCTATACTACAGCAGCACAGAGTAACCATAACATACCAGGCAGCATGCAACCCAGCAGAGTGATGCTGACAAACTCTGGCTTCATATATATTTAGATGTAGCCCAAAGAGAACGACCACTGAAACTGCTGCAGTAGGATGTTTGGCTGCAAGACACACCATTTGCTTTACTTAGTGATGGAACATGCACATCAGACCCAGACCTGTAACACCAGCAACACACCTGTAACAGCTGTTTGCAGGTGGTAACACCTGTTTGTATCATGCAGGGCATCACCTGCACAGACACTCTGCGAAGAGCAGGCAAATCCTCTATCCAGACCTGTGTAAACCCACTTCTGCTGCCTTTGTTCTCTTGTAAAGCCAGCCACAGGGGAAGGGTATGTGTGTGACTGCTGTAACAGGGTCACAGCTGAGAGACCAGACAATTTTGTGCTTGTAGACCACAGAGTCCATTCCCCATGAAAAACTCAGCCCCTCCCCCCTTTTTTTTTTCCTACTCCCTGTACACAATGGTGGCAACTCCCCTAGTCCTAAAGAAGAGGTACGTGTTGGGTATCTTAACAAAATGACAAATCACCTTACCAGATTAGGAAAAGACTATTGAAATCAGATGGGCAGGTTCACATGCTTCTGGGTCCATCAGCAAATGGCAGAAGTGAAGAACTGTTATCCTAAAACATGAAAATAACTGGAGCGAAACGGTAGCAGTTGCCACAGGTCTCTTTGAACAGGTGAGAAACGCAGTCTGAAAGCGGTAAAGATAACTACAGAAATGATACCATTCTCTCAGTGAGGGCTAGAAAAGCTTCTCTGTTCACAGGGAGGTCAAGAAGTGACAGCCCAGTAGATCATCTGTTGCTTTTTTAATGCTTCATGGCTCAGGGTCAGTCAGAAATCCCTATCCTAAGGTCATGGTTAGGGCACTCTGGGAAACAATCTTGTTTCTTCTGTTACCAGCAAGGCCTTGCTCAGGCTCTGCTATTTCTCTCTTCCACAGCAGATTATCACAGCCCACCCCTCCTGCTCATCACACTATGGTTAAATTCACCCTGGGTGCTGTTCTCTGGAATCACAGTGGCCCAAAGGACCTTTCCTGTAGCAGTCCAGAGTGTTGCAACATGATGCAACAAATCACCAACCAACGCTAACCCTCGGCAGCATTCAGGGGAGCAACATTCCTTACCGTGCCTATTGAGATATACGTATATATATAAAATTATATAAAATAGATAATGTAGAGCAAGCACTAGTATTTCTTTTTAGCTTCAACAAGACAGAATGAGGAGCACGGATGGCAGCAAACTTGTCTGTTAACTAAGCAACAAGTCTGATTTCTACTGCACTAGCCCCTTGCCGCTGCAGGAGTGAGGCGACGTGTGGGGAAGCGGTGATAATCATCTGCCTCCTAACCTGCTTAGGAGACTGTTTGACTTAGAAGAATCTGGGAAGCACAGTTTAGAGGGCCTGCTAATGACTACATCTGTTTTAAATAGACATATTTTGACTATAGCTTCCATACCAAACAGTCACTGGAGTCAAGCAATCACTTAAAAAGGCTGAGATACAACTCTGCAGTATTTTACAATGGATTTAATAGCTAAGGCTTAAAAGAAAAAATACCGCCATGCAAACACACAGCTGAAGCACAGGCATTTAATGAACACCACTCACTGCTTAAATGTGAATTCACACTACAACACTCTTGCAAATGATCTATAATACCTTGCATTGCTAGTATATTAAATTTGCATAAATATACCTCAAATATTTATAAATCAATAGATATAAGCATACATTTAAAAGTGAGTATCAAAAGTGCATTACACTGAATTCTTACACACTCACTAATTAATTCAAATAATCACATTTTGCTTATTAAATTAAACATTATATGGATAAAATATAGCTTGCCGTCAATTCTGAGCACTAAAATACTGTTAGAAAGGAACACTACTGCCAAAAAAACCAAGAGAGAAAGAACGTGCCCATAGAAGAACACTTAACTGAAATGTAGCTGTAAGATCGAATGCCATAGAATGACTAAGAATAATGTATATATTACTTTTAAACAAGTGAGCAATTTTGGATAACTTTCCACTTCTTTGTCTGGTACTCCAGTTTCAGCTTAGTGAGCTGTAACTGTGCAGGACAAGCAGAAAGCAGCAAAAGAGCCTGCTAACCCTCTTGCACATTTCAAAAAGGTCTCCTCAGAAGCAAGGATAACTCCTTATTTCCTCCAGCTGCTTATTTACTTACAGGTGCTTCCCTGCCCTCATTTAATTAGAGCTAAAAAACCCCCAACAACTGTCCCTGATAGTTTTTTAAACTCTTACCAACTAAGAATCCCTTTACTTACCAAGAGGTATGAAGAAGCACGGAGGACAGCTGTGTAGTTTGGAACAAGTTTCTTGGTCTGTCCCGCTTTAAAGCTTTTATATACCTAAGAAGCCTAACCCTGCCTGAAAGACAGTGATTAAAGTTTTTGAAGAGTACAGAGATTTTTACACATAGTAGTACGAGGCTCAGGACCAATTAAATGTCATCTTAAGTACTTAACTGAAGCGTTTTTTATACACTGGGAATCAGTTAAGTGGAAGGTGCCAAATTAAACTTACATTTGGATTTTGCCATTGACTTAATTTCAAGAGATTATGCAGCATAATTTAAGGATGATTTCAGAAAGCTTTCAATAGAACAGTCTCTGTTAAGTTGGCTTCAGGAGCACTGCAGAAATCTGAAAAAAGAAAACACACAAGGGAAATCTGACATACTCAAGAGCAAATGAGTGCAAATAACAACAATAAAAGTGTTGCAATTAAGCCCAAAATAATGCAGGTGGCATCACATGAGGGGGTCTCAGTTGAGAGAGTCAGTCTGCATGAGGACATTAAGGGAGTTTATTCCATTTTCAGGCAAGAGCAATAAACCCCAGGTTTTTCTTTCTCCAACATGCGACAAGTTAATTTGCCACGTGTAATAACATGATATAATGATTCACACCCCCTTTCTTTGATGAATGATTTTCCCAAGCAAATATGACTGACAAATTGTGGGGAGAAGGGGATACAGTAAACTTTTGGGAATGAGGCAGGAGGTCTTGCAGCTAAAGCACTAGACTGGAACTAGGGAGACTTGGGATTTATTCCAAGTCTGGTAGAAGTTTTCCATACAACTTCCAGCAAGTCTCTTGGGCACCAAAGCAAAAGTCAGGTGGCTGACAAAATTTTTCATAAATGTTTAGGTGCTCTTGGCACAAACATTTATTTAGAATCAGAGGTTAGGTGGCTAAACAGACAGAAACTAAGAAAGTAATCCCAGGCTAACCCAAGTCTGGCCACCCATCCCTGTGCCATCTTTTGGAAGTGTTGTTATTGTTATATTATTATTATTATTTATTTATGTACCTATTTACATGGATTATGTCAGTGTTTGGGGCTAAGTAATGGCCCAATAACTAAAGCACAACTTCAAGGGCAGCCTTTAACATGTTGAAGGGAAGGAGTAGGAATGGGCTGGCTTTGCTGATCACATGTGACCAATGTATATCCCCTTGTACCCCACACTAAAAGCAAGCATACATTTGGCACAAAGTGTAGTAGTGGCCATCTTCCTTAAAAAGACGGGCAAAGAGTTTGACTTCTCTTTCTTGTAACAAATACACTAGCATGACCCCAAGATCACTCCCCAGCAGATGGGAGAGCTGGTTTAATTCTTTCACGTACCCAAGAAGATGTC